>NC_048597.1:205301698-206537591 GCF_003668045.3 Cricetulus griseus | reverse complement strand
GGCGGCTCAGGCGGCGAGGATGCTGCCGGCGAAGCTGTGCTTGGTGCCGCTCCTGCTGGCGCTGGGCGTGGGGAGCGGCGGCGGCAGTGGCGACGGCGGGGACAGTCAGCGGCGCCGCCTCCTCGCGGCGAAAGGTGGGTGCTGGGGAAGTTTCTTCCTCTCCAGGAGGGAGGCAGGCAAGGCGGGCTCGAGGGTGCAGACGGCGGACTTAACGCGTGCAGCACCCACCCTTTCTTGTGGCAGCTTCGGTTTCTGCGCGCACGGTCCCCGAAGTCAGCGCCCTTAGCTGTGGACCCTTGAGGTTTTCCTGCCCAATCTCTGGGCGGGGTCCTGGCGCCAAGGAGAAGGCGAGGTCTATGGAGTGCAGAGAACTTTGGGGGCCCTGTGTGCTGCGGTGGGAGCATCGCGGACTCAGCTCAGGGATGTTTGGAGCAGACCCCTGCATGGGCGCTGTACCAGGGGAGGCGCGGGGAGGGGGGCAGGTGTCTCTGCTACTGCCCTGCGGGCAAGAACCGGGGGCATCTTCAGAGGAGCGAGCCGAGATGGACTGGTACTCCAGCATGGGAACTTGTAGGCTTCTGAAAGCCTTGCTCGTGCCCGCACCCGGGCGCTCCGCAGCGCGGGCTCGGGCTCCCCTGGGAAAGCACACCCTCTTGATGGGCAGAGTCCGGAAGAAGCGCGGGATGTGATGGTCCCTTACTGCACTCTCACTCTGCTTTTCTCCAGAGGTCCGAGTCTCCAAGTCCGGAGCTCTTTTCTGGTCTTTCTAATTCATCTTGACCTCTCCAACCCTCCAAGATTCTCATGAACTCTGGTGCTATCAGGGGGAGCCTAGTAGCCGGCGAGCCCCAGACTTTGACAGCTGCCTGGGAGCGCTGGGAGGAACGCATGCTGGGGAGCCGGCGTCTGGAGGGCGGGTCTGGAACAGAAGGTCACGCAGTAGCCGGAGGCTGGGAGGCAACGCAGGAGCAGGGTTGGGGTGGATGGTGGTGGGCTTGGGCGAGGCTCTGGCTGATTTCAGGATGGAGCGCTCAGCTTAAGGGCTTAAAGTGATAACTTGTTGATTCTCTGTGCTGTTGACGTGGAGGGCATGCGTTTGGTTTCTGCCAGGTGAAGGTGAGGGGGATATGCGGTCCTTGGAATCATGCCTGGCGATATTTTGAAGACAGAGGTTTTGTCCTTGTTGGAAAAAGACTAACAACTAGAGACAGCCTGATTTAGAGGCTTGCTAGTAGACCAGGGGAGGAGCGCACAGCAGACTGATCTCTGGAGACAGGAGTTGGGAAGCAGGGCATTTGCCTTGTCTCGGCTTGAGAACTGCCCCTCCTGTCATTTGCAAGTAATACATTTGAGATGGGAGGTTTTTCTATTCGTTTTAATTTATTAATTTTTGGTGGCATAATATGAAAAAGTTTAATGCACAAGTGTCCTTCGAACATTCCCCTCCCACCATTTCTTATCAAGGACTTTCTTCTTTTAAGGCCGAGGAAAGATCATCACCGAAAATGTCTTTTAAAAGTGGTATGGTAAAGGGGTGTCTGCATCAAGAGATCATTGTAATAGATATGCTGTTGTTCTGGTGGAATAAGAATAAAAATACAAGGAACGCCCAGATGGTTTGCTCTCCTTTCAGGTACCCTTTGATAGGCAGGAAGATTTCTGTCTATCAAGGTTATCTATCACTCTGTTGCAGAATGGCATTTTATAAGCACTTGTCTACAAGATGGTAGGGAGCCCACAGTAAGTAAAGACTAAGGAAGATGTAATTTGGGGAGAGAACTCCTGTGTGCAACACGTTGCTGAGTTGCCTGATAAGAACGGGAAATCAGAGGCCAGGGAGAGAAAGTAATCAACAATAATGCAGGCTTTCACTGATCTAGAGCATGTGAAAAAATATATATACACATGCATATATCTTAGTTATTATATATAAGATATATAAATAGTAATTATGTATGATAACTAAGATCTTTCATTTTCTTCACTTAGAACATGTCCATTTCATGGTTTAAAGCCAAGCAGTTTGTCGTTCTACTGTAAAAGTTTTATTAGCCTCGAGGATGGGAGCTACTCTCTGAATTCTTCTTGTCATTCCCTTTCCAACCACTAGGGGGATGCAAAGAGCACCATTTACTATTTATTTATTTATTTATTTTGAGGCAAATACTATTTGGTCACAGCAGACATATTTTTTTTAAAAAAATAACAGTTTAGTTGCTACTTACAGGGTAGACATTCCTTATTTCAGTGCACTTAAAGTTTACATTTCTAAACCATATAATCCCTGAGGAATATTTGGGAGGAACAATAAAACTGTGTTGTCCTGCCTCTGATATGGCTGTTTTTAGGGTCCCTATCATTTGTATTCCCATCATCAAGAATGAGAAGACCCAGGAGGGACTGTGTGAGAGAGATACCTTACTTTCTCAATGCACCTCCGAGTGCAGAAGTAGAAAGAAGACAGACACCTGGGAGCTTGCATGCAGCTCCTAGCTCAGTTGTACACACCCTCTGAGTTGTGCTACACACCCTCTGGACAACTGTTTGCAGGTGCTCTCTTGGCCGTGGACCCTTGTAAGATGGTGTGTCAGTATAGCAATGTGTTCTGCCTTCATATTGCTTCCTTCTTGCTGCAGGGGACCCAGAAGCTGACACTGTTGGGGGTTTTCACCTAATGTTGAGCTTTCAGTACAACCATGTTCCAGTATCAGAAATAACACAGTGATCGGGCTGTTAGTACTTGCTTCTTTACCTTCCTATCCGTAGGATAGGCAAAAAAATAAATAAAAAATAAATAGACCACCTTCTGGGATTCCTTGAAGCGACCAGATTGTATACATTGGAAACTATTCTAGAGAAAGGCACAGCTCATCCAAGAGAAAGACAATGAACTCCAGACAGTCACCTGAAGGATTCCACAATAAAATTCCAGTGCTCTCACAGCCTCAAGGGCTCAGTATTCATTCTCTTTCTATTTGCTAGACTCTCAGCAGACAGGCCATTCAGTACAGTCCTGGAGCATAGAGCAGCGGCTGCTACAGTCTCACCTAGTGAGCAGGCAAGCGGGCCTGTGTGTGCGGTGGGGAATCAACTCGCTTGTGTCTGTGGACACCAGTGTTCTGGCTCAAGGAAGCAGCCTGTCCTTTCATCCACAGACTCAAAACCACCTCTGAATACCGTACAGTATTATAGGTTGCAGTATCTGTCTTGGAGGGTGATGTGGACTCCTGTGGTGATGTTGTTTAGGGCTTTAATAGAGTCACTTCTCCAACTGAGACACAAGGGCCCCAACAGTTCTCAGCATTGAGTTAGCTATGCTCTGGCTTGCAGTTATCCTTAGTCGTCTCTGGTCTTATAGTTAGGTCTTCCTCAGCTTGATTCTCATTATTTCCCAAATGTGGTCAGATGTGGGTGTGGGCTTCTCTAGGACCCTTCCTGGCCTCAGTTTTCACATCTATAAAGTGGGGATGGAGACCCCTCTCTTGCAAGGTGCTTGTCAGAATAGTATTCAGAAAGCTTCTATCTCAGATTTAGTGTCTTTTACACACAAAAACATAACAACACAAAAACCAATGACTCCGTCAATCCTCTAAATACCTGGGCACAATGTCCAAGACTTGAAGTTTCCCTTTTCTGACTTCTTTGAAATTCAGTAGCTTTTTCCAGTCAGCTCAAAGTTGATTCTCTCGTCTCTGGGTCTTTTAGTTTCTCTTTGTATGAGGAAGTGCATGTATGAGCAAATACCACCTATACACACGAACACGTATGCACACACACACACATGTGGTGTAAGTTGCGAAGCTGCCTGCTTCTTTCATGGCTCTATGAATGCCTTGGAAACCACCTTTCATCTCTAATGGCCAGCCTGAAACTTAGTGCAGAGCCAGCGGAGAGTAAGGCTTGGCAGTATGTCGTATACACACAAATAAGCAAGTGTATCTCCAAGTACAAACACCAGAAATGTGGGAGCGTCAGTGTGGGTGCTTGGCGGAGGAGCTCATGTGGTGTGATTTGGGTTATAAAAACAGATCATCTGCAGGGCTGCTACTTGCCTCCCAGCTTGCTGTCCTTGACAGCATGTAAGTGTTCTTTTCATCAATGATATTCACGGCTTTTGAGATGATTTGTATTTACGTGGATGAGGGTGACCCAAACTAGGATGACCAAAAGACAGCTCGAGTCTCATTATCGTTTTCTTCTTTATTACTTAGCCCAGCATTAATTGGACCCTGTGGAAATGGTTCCATCAGAAAATTAGATTTTGAGAAAGGACCGTGGGGAAGGGTTTGGAAACAACGGAACTGAAGCCACTAGCACTGCATACAAGGGAGAACGGAGCTGTGGGGAAGACAGAGACAGGAGACAGGAGTGGGCAGAAGGCAGACAAATGCCTGTGATGGGAGTTAGAATCATTCTAACACCCATACCAGGGCCTCTGTTATTTAGCCTTTTTTTTCCCTTCAAAGTTTTTGCCCTCTCCCTATTCCCATAGAAGACTGGATCCCTAAAGGGAAATATGCCACTCCCCCTTGAGACTGTTGCTAAGCTCTATATTCAAGAGTGTGCCTCTCATAGCACTTGAAAGTCCTCCAAGAGTCAACCATGCACTCAGGCTACTTCCTGATTTTGGCTTGGCCATTTCCCTACCAACTTACAGCCTCTGCCTTGTAGGGGTTTAAAATATACAGCCCTGCAGATGGATCAGGGCATTAACCACACACTAAGACGTGTGAAGGAGTCAGACCTCGAAGATGCCGCCTTAAATTGCACTTCAGTCTGCAGACACTGTTCTCGATGAGACTGAGAATGTTTAATCAGCTAAAATTTTGGCTGATTTCTTTGGAGTCATTGCATTGAATTGTCATGTGAAAATTGTCAATTTAAAATAAAAGCACATCATTTTTGTGTCTTCCACCACTCTCTTGCTATGATGTCTGTTTTATTATGTGGTTAAATAAATATGCAGCCTTCTCAAAAGTCTGATTAGAAAATCACCAGGGGGTGTTAGGGAAAGGCCTTGGCTTTCAATTCTTTTGCTCTGGATTCACTGATGATCTGGGAGGGTCTCTGGGCTCAGACCCTCTGGGCATATGATTTTCTATAGCAGAAGGGATTCCATGGTGCCCACATTCTGTACCCCCAAAGTCCCAGGTATCCAGATAGATGGCTCTGCATGTCCTTTAAAGGGACAAAGTAGCTAAGAAAATAAAGTGATCATATTTAAGAAATTTGTTTTGGGACTTTGGGACTCCAACCCCACCAAACAAAGCCTTAGATCATTCTCCATTCATCTTGTCTTATAGACTCAGTTAATTATATTTTCTGAAGTTTGAATTTAGTGAGGAGTCCCTCTCCAGTTCTTTGATGCACGTGGCACACTGCTGATAGTCCCCATGGCTACACACCGAATCCAGCAGTGCCAAGCCCAGAATTTTCAGCTAAATACCAGCAAAACTGTTAACATTATGTCAAGCTGATGTGTACATTTTCCAGTTTTCATGGATTACTGCATTACAGCAAATTAATTAAAACAGATAAATGCTAATCTAATGCATGTCTCCTTGTAATTAATGAACTATAACCATTACAGGAGCATTTGATTTATTATCTTCATTTATAAAACGTTGAGTTTTCCTATAAAATTAGATATAGTAATAGGAGAAGCTGACCCATATATAGCATTAGGAAAAATAATCACATTTCTATAAATTAATCACTCTCTAAAAGGATATAGTTCATTAACACCACGAACTGAAAGTGTTAGATGTAAATTAGATTAACCTTTTTAGTGACACTTCCATTTATATTGTGCATTCTCTGAAAACTTAAAGCACTTTCCATATATTAATTCAATTAACCCTCCCCAGACCCTTGATAAGTAAGTACATATATCAAAGTTGGAAGGGAGGAGAAAAGAAACCCTTCAGAAATATTGAAGTCCTAGCCTTAAGATGTGTTATTTATGATTCCCTTGGAGCAGCAGTTTCTCTGGACTTGCGTAGCTGGAGAACATGGGTAGGTATTCACGATTTCTCACTCCTGCTGCCAGGAACCACTTAGCACACTATATCTGAAGCCAGAGATACTTCTGCCTCATTCTTAGGCCAAATGTTGCAAAGGAACTTCTGGTTTATTGAGTAAGGTACATCCTATCAACTCTAGGTTTGGTGAGGGACAGGGGCTGTTCAAACGGGTGCAGGTAGAGAGCTTCGGGCTCTATGTGAGCATCCAGAGGGTCATCATCTTTTCTCAGGCTGCGGATTCTCTGTCATTCCCTGTACTTGACCATTTGGATTCAGAGGATGGACTCTTGCTCAAGACATCAAGAGGTCAGTGGAGAAGAAACAGGAGCTGATGAAGGCTTAACCTTCATGCTCCAGGTTTCTCCTTTAGTCTGCCCTGGAGGGAGGCCAGATTTCCATTCCTTCAACTGCTGGGAGGAAGAGGACCCACTACTCCCATCGAGCTCCACACCTGTTTCTCAGGAAATGTGTATTGAATGGATAGCTTGGGTGTCAAGCTATAGCTTGTCACTAGGATTATCCCGTCTTACACGGGTGGGGTTCATGGTGTTTGAAAATCTTTCTGTCAGTAGAGGCTTCTGAAGACAGATACGCTCATAGAGACAGGAAGGGAATGGAGTGTTTTGCAGTTTAGAAGCGTATAAATATTCATGGGGAGGCTAAGCATTTCCCCAGGTTGAGTGCATATGGGTTTGGTGGCAGTTCATTTCTCCAAATTGTTTTGTACTTCAAGTTCTCAGACCTAAACAGTACTTTCTTAGGGATGGTTTCAGACTACATTTCACAAATCTTGCCCCTTTGGAATGAAGTAAGTCTCATCTAATGAATGGCTTGCCTTGTAACTAATGGTGCCAAACCTACTAAGAGAATGACTAACCTAAAAGGATGGATCACTCATGACTAGACATAAAATTAAAGAGAGAGGGAGCAATTTTGGAGTGTGGAGGATTCTCCTCCATATATCTGAAGTTAGGAAATCACTGACTTGTTCCTTTCAGACAACATGCAAGGACAGATGAGGCCCATGTAGTCAGTCCCAGGGTCTCACTTCATCTCTCTCAACTTAAGATTGCCCCGGCTTCTCCTCTCTATGCCACCATCAGGGAGAGATGGTGAATTAACTTTTAGAGCCAAGACCTGAAAGCCAAGCTACTTCTCTGGAACTTACAGGCTGCTAGAAAAGGGCGCCTGCTGCATTTGCAGTGCATGACATTTTCAGAGTTTTATTTGCAGTTCCTTTTGTGTATTTCTTGTTTGTGGTGATGTGGCTTCTCAATTAGAACAGAAAAGGGGGCTAAGATTATTCATAACCAAAGTGAAAGAATTCTACGACTAAAGGCCTTGTGCATCTGCCTGCCTTCCTTCTTATTGTTCATATAGTTTTTTTTTCTAAAAGGAAAGCCAGTTATTTATGCTTTATTGCAGCATCAGCAGAGATGTCAGGATGGCCATTTCTTGATTATTAATTTTAGAATTATATTTAGGACATTTCAGTGATATCTATTTATCTATCCTTTTTAAATTAGAACAATCCCCTGCCTCATCCCCAACCTTCGTTTCCTTAATTATAATTGCAGCTCCCCTGGAATACTCCTTTAGGATGGTGATTAGATCCAGGGAGTGGCCCAAAATCTTTCTGTGAAGGTGTAGCTTTTCCTGTAATTTTCCCCTCAGGAAACCCGAGTCCCACCATTTTGTCCCTAAACTATACTACAGGCTGCACAATTAGTGCCTCAATGTTCAATAATTCTCCATTCCAACCCTCTCCATCCTGCAACATATCTATCTGCCTGAACCAAGCACTTCAGAATCTCTCTCTTTTTATCCTTGGTTGTACCATGGGCTGCTTCCTGGAAGCCACCCCCTAACACACCACCAATAATGACTAGAATTGTCACCATGACAGCTTTATGATATGTTTTCTCAGTCAATTGGACAATGTGAATAAAGGCATTTTCTGAATATGTGGCATGTTCACTGAACAGAGCAAGCCAACCTTACTAAAGACGGGTTTGCTACGAGCATCATCTTCACACCATGTCATCTGGCTCACATGGCCTACGACATAGGAAATTTGGAGTTGCCATGCTCTGGATCCAAGTCTATAAGACGTTGACATCCTTTTGGTCTACTTCATCTTCTCCTCAGGAAAGAAACATCTCTGACCTTGATAAGTGGTAATGGTACATGATACCTGCTCTCATCTTGATGTCTTTGGGGGTGGGGGTCTGTATTTCACATGGTAATGCTGCACGGCAGGCTATCTGGGGCAGTGCAGGTGGACATATGAAGCAGGCAGGTGTCTGTTGTGTTTAAACCACATTCAAGTAATAGCAGCTTCTATGCCCAAATCTTGGGACCCATCTCAGGGTCTGTGGGACATATCTTCTATTATCTAAAATAGGTTGGCAGTGACTGGCTGCCTGTCCTTAGGAACAAGGCCCATGCTGAATGCCAACTATGGTGAATCTTAAGTGTCTTTTCAGAGTTGTGTTCCGATAGAAGAAAATCTTGTCTTAGAAATTTCTGTGGCTGTAGGAGGATACAGACAACCATCATGTTCCTCCTTTCCTGGAGCAAGGCAATTTCTGGAAACTTTGAAGCACAGGGCTTGACTTCTGTGTAACTCTCAGCACTTCCTCCTCAACACAGCAGTCTGTGGAGCCCCGGTCCTCAGCATTTGTCATTCAGTGTCATTTGTAAATTAACCACGGGTGGAGTTGTGTCATCCCAAACCCCACCTTGTTCATTGTAGCACAGAACATCATATACCACTGAAGAACCTTGTCTGTCACGCACCGGCGAGAACTGAGTTGTAACTGCCACTGCAGATCTGTTGTTCTCCTATGTTGTCCCTTGAATCCTCCTTGTTCCCGTCAGCCTTCTATTAATCCTCAGACTGTACTCATCCTAAGTGGATAAAGCACGCCTGCTTTCCAAACAGATCGTTAGAAACGATTTGCAATTTGTAATATTGGATGCACGTGTACATAGAAGCAAGGACGAGGTTCTTAATTGGAAAAGCTTTGTTATCAATTAAAGTGGGATGGCCGCTTGGAATGAGGTTTGTGAATTTCTCAGCCCACAGCTAGGGCGTTAGGGAGCAGAGGGAGGTGCTGCTCTCTGGCTGAGCTTTCCAGGTTGTGTATACAGTGCACAGAAGTGCACAAATGGGAATCTCTCTGAAACCAGAACATTTACTTTGGGATCTAAGGATATGCTAGTTCAAGTCTGAGCATTAATGCATGACTTTATGCACAGGGAAATGCTGCTTTTCTCAGACAGCTCAAACTCCGAACTTCTGAGGCTGGCCTTGGGAGGGATCGCTCCTAGAGGATGGTAGCTAGAAATGTGAGCTATGATATGTGGCTTGCAGTGGAGGGTAGATTCCTGGTAGCCATGACTTTGTCCACAAAAGTCCTTTCCTCCTAGAGGTAAGAGTTGTTCTCTAGCTAATCCTACTATTCCCCATGTGGGCTAGGTCTGGACCCATCTAGGGTACCTCTTTTTCTACAACCCTGGTAAATGGAGACAGCATTGCCCTGGGGATATCAAGGCTGGGGGAATGATTATGCAGGCTTTACTTTTAGAGTATGTAACAGGAAGTAAGCAGAAAGAATCCTAGAAACAAGTCACTTTTTTAACAACACATGTATGCATTCCAGTGTGCAAATGCTTTGGCCTACCTGTACTCAAAGAAGACATGAAGTAAATGTTTGCTGTGAATTCAGCAGTGACGTGATCTGAGTCACTGTGAATTCAACAGGCACCAACGCATCCAGGTGTCTAATATCCAGGTGCTAATGGCATGAAGAACACGGAGGTGGTAATATGACTTTTATAACTGGTGTTTCTGGTAATACTCTGAACAAGGTAAGACACATGTGTGCCTCAGTTCTTAGGACAGAAGACTCAGGATCTGTTAGAGCTACACAAAGGACATTTAGCTGACCTGCTCTGGTGTGGCTGCTGTCAAAAAGAGAACGGTAGAGCTCAGGTGGAGATGTTTAGGCACAGGTGCCGGGTTCTCACCTCTAACCCTTCCACCAGATAGCAAACAAGGATTTCATTTATGCTCACAAGTTGAAATTGCCTTAAAACATATACAGCTTTTGCAAATATATCCTTTCTGGGGACTGTCAGTGAGAAAGAGGAAAATTCTACCAGTGGGTCTAAATGAAACAGGTTGATTTTTATCAGATGTTGTGGAGCTCTCTCCAGCGTGGTCTAGACTCATGCTTCACAGAAATCTGAGGAGCAGTGGTCATTCATTTGAGTCCCTTATGAGCAAGGTCTATGAACATTCCCTCAGAGAAGGAGAGGGGAAACTCAGCACTCAGGATGCTCACAGGCTCCGGAACCTCCATGAGATCTTTATGTGGCTTACCCTTCCCGAAACTTACATAACAGGTGAAAAACTGACTGCGAAACTTGGAAGTTTTCAGTAGTGTAGCTGCTTGCAGTTGCTTAGGGGCTTCTTCGGTGATGCAAATGCGCATGGCAAATGTGAAGGTTGGCAGTCATAATGGGATAGCTGCCTCTAAGTCATTCAGGACACACCTTGGTGGCAGAGTCCATAAAGTCTGCACCAGAGCATCATTTGGATAAATGATACAGAGAGCGTTTCTTAGCCTGGTTCAATACAGAGACTCCTGCTTCTTTCCAGCTGTCCTTGACACACAGAAGTGTTAAGTTGGGCTGGCAGGCCACGGCATGCCTAACACCTTTGTTATGGTGAATCCTATGAGTCAATTAGAAGACTAAAATGATCTGGACTATGTCTTTAACCAAAAGTAAAGTAGAGTATGTGAACCTGACTGGAATAAGTTTTAGGTGGTTGCCATCCATTGGGAAAGAGGAGCTCAATAGTGTGGTGGGGCCAAAATAAGAAATGGTATACTCTTTTGGATATATGCCTAAAGACATCTGTTCAACGATGTTCATAGCAGCTTTATTTGTAATAGCCAGACCTGGAAGCAACCTAGATGCCCCTCGACTGAAGAATGGATAGAGAAAATGTGGTACATTTACGCAATAGAGTACTACTCAGCTGAAAAAACAATGGAATCTTGAAATTCACAGGCAAATGAATGGAACTAGAAGAAACCATTCTGGGTGAGGTAACCCAGTCACAAAAAGACAAACATGGTATGCACTCACTCATATATGGATTTTGCACACAGAGCAAAGGATTACCAGCCTACAATCCATACCACCAGAGAATCTAGGAAACAAGAAAGATTCTAAGAGAGACATACATGGTCCCCCGGAGAAGGGAAAAGGGACAAGATCTCCTGAGCAAATTGGGAGCATGGGGGGAGTGGAGAGGGAGCTAGGAGAATGAGAAGGGGAGAAGAGGAGGGATGAGTAGGACATAAGGGAGCAGGAAGGTTGTGTAGGGGGATGAATAGAGGAGAACAAAATAAGAGATACCATAAGAGAGAGAGCCATTATAGGTTTAAAGAGAAATCAAGCACTAGGGAAATGTTCAGAGATCTACAAGGATAACACCAACTAACCATCTAAGCAACAATGGAGAGGCTACCTTAAATGCCCTCCCCGATAATGAAATTGATAGACTAACTTATATGCCATCCTAGAGCCTTCATCCAGCAGTTGATGGAAGTAGAAGCAGACACTCACAGCTAAACACTGAACTGAACTGGAATCCAGTTGCAGAGGAGGAGGAGTGATGAGCAAAGAGGCCAAGACCAGGCTGGTGAAACCCACAGAAACAGCTGACCTGAACAAGGGGGCAGCTCTTGGTCCCCAGACTGATAGCTGAGAAACCAGCATGGGACTGATCCAGACCCCATGAATGTGGGTGTCAGTGAGGAGGTCTCAGAAATCTATGGGGCCTCTTGTAGTAGATCAGTACTTATTCCATAGAATAGGAATGGACTTTGAGAGACCATTTCACATAGAGGGATACTCCTCAGCCTAGACACATGGGGAGGGCCTAAGCCATATCCCAAAGGTTATGACAGACTCTGAAGACCCCCTATGGAAGGCCTTACCCTCCTTGTGGAGCAGAAAGGATATGGGATAGTTAGGGTGTTAGTGGGGAGCAGGGGAGGAGGGGAGGGAGACGGAACTGGCATTGACATGTAAAAGAATCTTGTTTCTAATTTAAATAAAAATGGAGGAAAAAAAAGAAACATTATTCTCAAACAACTTGCTGGACATATGGTCAATGCTGATATTCTAGAGATGAAACATTGTCTTCTTGATGAAAAATTTCTTCTTCATGCTTTTACTGATGAAAGAGGGAGGAGGATTTTGATTTTGTTCTGTTTTTAAATCCCTAGGTGTGGGCTTATCCACCCACCACCTACTTTTTTTTTTTTTTTTTTTTTGGATGCCAGGTCTCACTATGTAGCCTTAGCTAGCCTGAATCTCACAGAGAACTGCCTACCTCAGCTTCTGAAGTGCTGGAACTAAAGCTTCCTTCCCCTTCTTTATAAGGGTGAAACATTGCTAAAGAAGAGACTATATTGCCAAAGAAAGATTCAGCAACTTGAAGATGAAAATGCAATCAAATGGTTTGATTTAATGGGGGAATAGTACATTCCCTTACTAAGTGACTTGGTGACATTTGGTAGTTCTGTAATATTTGACTTGCAGTTGAGTTTATAAAAATTTCAGTCTAACAGTAACTTTGGGCCACCAAGGGATGTATGTATTTTTGAAATTAAAAGACCTGGTTGACATTCTGATTCCAAAGTCAACATTATTTCTTATGCATCACCATATTTTCAATTATGATAGATGATGAGCTATGAATTTCAAGATGGCTTTCCTGGAAACTCCCACACAGACAGCCTGTGTGTATAAGAAGAAAAGCTCCGGGGGTGTTTTCTCACACCCACCCCTCTGCCTTGACTTACCAAATTCTTCCTTCTGAGACTGTACCTCCTAACCCAAATCTCCCACATTGGTTTCTTCTTGAAGTCATACAGTATATTTAGGAAGGGATTCTTTGTAATTTTCTGTAGTATTTGCCTCCTGACGCGCGCACGTGTGCACACACACACACACACACACACACACACACACACACACACACACACACACAATCATGGCATCGAAAACATGGGATTATGAAATATCTGACAGCCAGATAAAAGTACATCAAACAACAATTTTGAGGAGTAAAACAAATGGTTAGGGTGTGTTATTTTACCATCTGTTTGGTATCTCAGTATATATGCTGGCCACTTCCAAGTAGGTATTGCTCAAAATGAACACTAAGCTGTGAATGTGGCAGTATTAGGCAGTGGAGCCATATTCCAACCTTGGAATCTCATAGGGCAGTCCTGTGCTATGGAAATCTTGTGGGGTACTAGGCTTTTCTATCTTCCTGTAACTCTGAGTGTTCCTAGACCTTCATATACCATGAGATGGCCTGGAAATGGCTCCATATTTCACCTATAACCAGCCGAGGATAAGGATGAGCAACCTCACTATGCTGAGCTGGGAGAATAGAGTGGTGTTGAGTCAGGGAGAACCTGCTAGCAGTTGCTTAGAAGCTAGAGCCTCCTCCTGGCAGAGGAAGTGAGCTTCAGGATATGCTGCACCTTTGTCTCTACTTCCTCTGTTGAATGCCTCAGGTTCAATGAGGTGCAGGTTGCTAGAAGATGTAAGATGAGTGTGTCTGGAGACAGCCAGACACCACATAAGGTGGCTGTAACAGCTCCTATCAGTGCCTCTCCATATCTCTTCCGCTTGTCTGCAGCCCAAATTCAAACAGATTCAGTCTTTTACTTATGGGTTCTTTCTGGCCACTGGCATCCTTGGAGGCATGGCACATCACAAGTTTTAGGAAACTTCCATTCCTAGAACCTGTCTTTAGCAGTGGCTACAAGAGTGGGAAAATCCTTACCCCACCCCACTCCACCCTCACCCCTTTCCCTGCAGGTAGAGGACATCTGAGGGGCCCAGTGTCCTAGCTGCCCGTGGGGGTAACTGGCTGCTTTCTCTTCCTGTATCACTTTCATACTCCCTTTCTCATCTTCCCTGAGATCACCACCCCACCCCACCAAACCTATACTGGAACCTAGTTTCAGAATCTGATTTTGTGGGAGCCCAGACCAAGAGAGGCTGAACAAGGGACCCATTTACAGAGAGTGTCCTTGTTGTACCTCTCCGAATCTCATGAGCCAAATCCATCAAGACTGGAACACCCGGTGCCTTCAGACATTCGGCCAGACTTGCTTGGCAGCTATGAGGCTTTGTGGGACATTTGGAGATCTGTATATGACTTCTGGGAACTCTCAGTGCTCATGTGCAGGACTTAGAACCCGCCTTCATACCATCTGGGCCTGGAAGACTTTGCTGGAACAAATGTACTGTGCAGCGATCTGCAGCTGATGCAGACACGGGGCCCAGAGGCGGTGGAAACTATCCTCTATTCCCAGACTTCAGAAGGCTCCTCGAGGACAGGTTTGCCCCAGTTCCTTTTACCGTGTCTGAGCTATGGAGGCCCCCTTTGGCTGTGAAAAGAGTTGAACAAGGCCTGGTTCCTGTAGCCCACATAATCCAAATGTCTGGGGGAACATCTGGCACCCTTGATCACAGCCAGATTTTTTGAGTGTCTATTCTAAGTATTTTCTCAGAGCACCTATAAGTGAATTTGTGAAGCAGTTAGGTCTGTCATCAGCATTTCCCTTGCCAGCATGGAACAACCCACAGAACTGAAATCTCCCCCCCCCCCCGCAAGCGTTCACAGGTGTGAATTACTATGGCTGTTCAAATATTGCAGGAAAGGCACTGAAACCGTCATGAATAAAAATTCTGCCCTTTCTCTGAAAGACTAGATAGGCTGATCCATTGTCACAGGTGCAGCTTGATGTGAATTAGCCTATCAGCTTAGCCTCGTATCATGGCCAGCTCACAGAGATTTAGTATATGTATATATGTACACATATATAATTTTGGACAGGCAAATGACTTTATTTTCAGAGATAAGTGTTATCAGCACATAAAATACATGCAAACAGGAATTGCTGGAACTGAGTTCAACGTCTGATTATTTGAAACATTCTCTTAATCCTGGGTAACTGATGGTACATGGTATGTGAACTGTGTCTGGATCTGGATTATATTACTTGGAAGCTGTTGTAGAACTGCTCCAGACTTTTGTTTTCATCTCGGAAATGGGCACAATAAAACTTAGCCCAAGAGGAGGCTATAAAGTAAGTTAAAGGTTATAGAGCTTGGATTACAAGAGACTGGTGCTGTTGTTACCTGTTGATGACTGACAATCGAGCAGCAACAGCCTTCTTACATTCATTGGTCCTCTGGTCCAGAGACTTAGAGATGGGTTGGTGATAATAGTTTGCCTCTGCTCTGTGATGTCAGTGAACCTGACTGGAGGTTGAGACCATTTAGATGTTTCTTCAGATGGTCGGGATGGATGTCTCAAGGGCTGGACCATACTGAGAAAACTAGCTAGGTCCTGTGATGGCCTCCACATATGGTTTGGCTCCCTGAATGAATGAAAACAAAGGATGATGGCCCTTCTTGCCTGGAAGCTCGGGGCTCCAGTGCACAAAGCTGAATCTGCAAGGTCTCTTGTGGACTTGTCTGGATCTCATTCCTAAGGCAGTGAGAGCAAGGACCTTCTCACTTTAAGTATGTTTGTCCCTCCTTGATTCATTATACCCAACCTTGGTCTTATCCAAAGCAGCCTTTATGCCTTAAGAAAGGACAGGGAGACAGAGATACTCATTTCCTGGAGGAAAAAAAAAAAAAAAACTGAATATTCCCAATGAGAGGCTCAGCATCTATGGAGAGAATTCTGGGAAGACTGGTAAGTTAGACCCGAGGGCTGGAGGGAAGCATAGTGTCAGGGGTGTAAGACTGTGAAGACAGTTACTCTACTTTGTTAAGTTGCCTTCAACCTGCCCTGCTGCTAACACAAAGAGCATGGTACTATAGGCCATCAGGTTCTAGGTACTTACATATGTCAGCTCATGTCAACCCCGAGTGAACTCTGTGAGGTGTATATCCTGATATGGTTGAGGAAACAGTGAGCTCTTCAGTGAGTCCATCAGTAATGGCTCCAGTACTTGAACCCTGATTGATGACTTCAGAGCCCCTTGCTTCTTGCCTGGCTGTTATATGCAGCTTCTAATGAGGAAATGGGTTTATGTGTGTAATCGTGCTCCCAACTCTATTCTGTACTTACTGAAAGTGAGAGTGTGTCTTTTTTTTATGTTCCTCTCCCGCACAATTTGAGCACCTTAGAAATGAGGCCTGGGGCTTGACAGAGGCCTCCATCCCTTTGAAGTGACTCAGCATGGTGGTTGTCTTGTTAGCATCCCCTGCTGGCCCTGGGTGTCAGCGAGGACAGGGAAAGCACTGTCATTCACATCCTACTCTCTGGAGGAGATTTTGTTCTGGTTTATTGTTGAAGTATTGGTTTGGAAATTACAACACAGAAGGTCTACTAAAGGGATGTCCCACTTGCAACGGACTCTCCCTTTTCCTGTTTTCAGGCTAAAAGCAATAACCATGAAGCAAACAGAAAGGAAGCTCTCTAAAGAATGTTTTCAATGGCTGACAGGTTAAAGCTGATGCATAAATGCAACATTTACATGACAAAAACTCTGAGCACAATGCTGCTTGTCATTCACCAGTAATAGGATTCCTTGAAACGCTAAAAATCTTAATTAAATAAATACTTAATTTATTTTTGCGGGTAAATGCATCTCTTTTTTCTTTTTTTTTTCCCCCTCGGGAGCTATTCAGGCTAGGATATCATCTCCTAAACTTAAAATCACCAAGACTGTGTCTGTTCATAATCCCTCTGTCTCCCTCCTTCTGGGTTTAGCAGACTGCTTGGGGCGTATGTTTCAGTGGAGGTTGTCTATTTGAAAGACAGTTCTTTGTCCTCAAGTTGATCTGAGTTTTGATAGAGAAACCAACAAGATGACAGGTTAAAGTATTAAATGATACAGTTGTGCAGGAACTGGGAGTGAAGTTGGAGCCAAGGTTGGAGGAGGTGATGGCAACAGGAGATGCTCACTCCGGGCCTGGCACTCCGGGCCTGGCACTCCGGGCCTGCCCAGATGCCCATCCTTGCCTCTGCTGCACCCGACACTTAGAACTGGGGGCCCAAGCTGGGGTTCCCCCTTCCTAAGAAGCCTCACTTCCTCCCCCCAGCAGGATCCTGGGTCCCCCACCCTCCACCCTACTCTATTCTACATCCCAAGCACTAGGAAGAGAAGTCTCTTATCACTCACGCCTTTTAAAATGAAGTTTCTCCAACTTTACCCTGCACACACCTCAGGAAGTGTTCATGCAGTGTTTCTTCTTTTTTAACTTGAGGGCCTGATTGGCCCACCAGACATCGAGCTCTGTGAGGGAGCACAGCTCATTTCTTAATTCCTGGTGATGCCTCAGCATCTCAACTGTCACCTGCATACAAAGGTGTAAAGGAAGCAATTAAATGAGATGCCTTAGACCACGTGGAGTTCTGAGGAATTATGAAGGTAGAGAGAGTTCTGGAGATGGGAAATGATGTTGGTTAAAGGCTCAAAGCCAGCAAAAGACTTAGGGCATATTGGGCACAAATTGGGACCAGCCTTCTTGTGAGAACTTCCATTTTAAGTCCTAGGGAGAAGAGGGACTCTATAATGTTGGGCCCATGGTCCTGAGTTACAAGAGCTGGGTTAGTGCCTGTTACTGAGCAGGAACATCCCAAGTGTTTCACTTTCCTTCAGGAGGAATGCCCAGGAGCAACTCTTACTTGAGACTGGTCAGTGCAGCTTCTGCTTAATCTGTATTCTGTATGAACCCTTGGCCAATCATAGGGTTATGACCACCAGAACACTATAGTCTTCTAGTAGCCTGGAGAACTGCCAGTGAAAACCAGGAATATGACTGGCCACTCTTTGTAGGGATTCTTAGCCACTGGTGCATTTATTACACCTCTACCCCTTGTCTAGGAGGCGTTGAATGAGTTGGGTGTGCTTTGTTTTCTTCCTAGCCAGAGCTCTCTGCAACCTATATCTTCCCTTCCTCTATTTCAGTGATTACTTTTTTTCTTGTAGCACAGCATACATTTATACATATAAGAATGGAATCCACCGAAGAATGTGGGAAGGTATACATGGGTAAAATAAGAAATTTGAATCTGTCAGGGATGACATATGCACATGAAGGTGTGGCTGGCCCTGACATACCTGATATGTTGAACATGGAGAAGCTAGAAAGAGAGAACAGTTAGGAATCCACAGAGGCACATATCCGTGCACCCAGAAGCCCATTGCTTCTTTCAGTGTCCTGAAGTTTCTATGGACTCAGGATTAGACAACTTCATGCAAAGGATGTGTAATATATTGGGAGAATAGGTACACCATGAAACCATCTGATTCTATTTCCCTATGTATACAATATTTCATCCTCCTGGGATGACTATTTTTTTCCAGAAGTTAACATCTCTGAAGCCAGGGTAGGTCTTTTATGATGATATCCTAGAGGAGAAGCCATGTGATAAATGATTATGTCATTTGTTTACCTAGTTTGTTCAGATCTGTTCATAACCCTCTGATGCTCTGCTGTGTGGTAGAGAACTGTATCTTCCAGATGTCTGGCCAGTTTGCATCTATCTAGGCACTGAGGGAAAACTAGAAGGTGATAGGAAGTCATTGTCTGATTTCCTATCTTTCTTTTGGGTGACTTCAGTGACCCCTCCTCCCTATAGCTATGGACTAATACCCTGCTTAGATTGACTCAATTATTTAAAGGGGAAATCTAATGTTCTATATCTATATTCCTGCCTACTTCTTCTAATGTTCTGCTCTGGTATCCCTGACTACTTCTGTCCCTTCAGCCATAGGGTTGTAATAGTTTCCTGCCTTGTCATTTGATCTGGTTCTCTATCACTTGGCGTTGAGTGACTTTTTCTGAGGACTTTATTTTATTCACCAGAGATAGAGATCAAAGATAGACCAAAGAAATGATCCTATCAAGTTCATCTAGGTGAACCAAAGAATTTATTGATATTATTTACAGGAACATGCATAAGAGTTTTCCTACACAACATGGGTGACTTGGACTGTTCTTTACCTGTCCAAAAAGCTCACCTAGCACACCCAAAAGGCACCTCTCTAGAGTTCTTTGGCCAGATTTCAAGTGGCTACACTAAACAAGAGTCTCTTCTCTGCAAGTTGTTTAGTGCTTGTATGTCCCTAAAGAGGGACCTCCTGACTTTTATAAGTTTAATAAGCCCTGATCCTTGTAAATTTCTTGTAGGTTTCATGAGCCTTGTGAGTTTCCCTCCATCTGTTATATGTTTGGTTGTCTGATATTTTTATATTAAATTTCTCTGGAAATACCTGGGATAATTGCTGTTTTCCAGTTTGGGTGATGATCAGCATAATGATACATCATCACAAAAACTGGGCATAGAGCAAGTATTATTATTTTTTTACCCAATGTCTATGTTCTGCAGAATATAGTCTATTTTGGATCATCCGTGATCCCTTTAGTGCCAAGCTCAGAGGATTCTTTCAGACCTGCAGCATTTAGCGACATAGCTTCCCTTGTCTGTTGACTCCTTCTCTTTCCCCATCTCCCAAGTCTTCGGCCCCACTTTTCCTTTCATCTCATGAATCCCTTACTCTCTTTTCCAGTCATCTATTCAATAAGATCCTTACTGTGGTAAGCTCTTTAGCGTCTGAGTCATCCATTTAGTGCCTCCCACCCCCACTCCTTATGCCTAGGGCTTTGATACTACCTCTTTTTTGATGTAGTGTGTGTGAATACTTGGTTCCCAGTTTGTGGAACCATTTAGGAATGATTAAGAGGTATGGTCTTATTGAAAGAGGTGTGCCACTGTGGGCAGACTTTGACGTTTCAAAAGACTCATGCCATTGCCAGTATGCCCTCTGCTTCCTTGTGAACTGAGATGTAACTCCCCGGCTGTTTCTGCTGCCATGTCTTCAGTCTTCCATGAAGGACTCTAACCCTCTGGAACTGTAAGTACAATGACTACTTTCTTTTATAAGTTGCATTGGTCATGGTGTTAAAACTGGCTGCAAGC
Organism: Cricetulus griseus; assembly: GCF_003668045.3. Classification (NCBI taxonomy): domain Eukaryota; kingdom Metazoa; phylum Chordata; class Mammalia; order Rodentia; family Cricetidae; genus Cricetulus; species Cricetulus griseus. Next base: position 206,517,518 of record NC_048597.1, on the reverse strand, counting down.
TTCAACATATGTCACTGCCTCAAGCTCCATCACTTGGATTGTCTTATCGATCCTTCAAACTAAAATGCCTTTGGCTGAGCTAGCTCATTTTCTCCACCATGTCCCATGCATAGCTTATTCTCTTCAGTTCTCTATCTTAAGGAGTAGCCTCATCCACCCTGAGATCCAAACTGAAAAATGCTCTTTGCCACCTGATCCATCCCACCCTAGCTTAGACCGATTCATCTTCATCTTAGACCATTGCAGTGAGATGCCCTCACTGTGGTCTTATTTCCTTCCAGGCCCTGTTCTCAGTCCTTCCTCTGTGCAGACATTCTTCACTAGATCTGAGTATATCTGACCCTGAAAGTTTAAGTGGTTTCTCACAGTTTATAAAGGTACTGGACGTTGAATCTTCTTGGTGTTGAGTCTAGAGGACATGGCTTGCTCTAGGCAGGGCTTTTCTGTCCCACCAGCCATCTCCCAAAAAAACACACAGAGACTTATTATTCATTATAAATGCCTGACCAATAGCTTAGGCTTGTTTCTAACTAGCTCTTTCAACTTAAATTAACTCATATTTCTTATCTACGTTCTACCATGTGGTGGTACCTTTTTTCAGCCTGGCATGTTCATCTCTTGCTTCCTCTGCATGCCATGGTGACTCTGCCTGCTTCTTCCCTGTGCTCTCTTTCTGTCTACAAGTCCTACCTACCCTTTTCTGGCATAGTCATTGACCATTTATCCCTTTATTAAACCAATGAGAGTAACAAATATTCACAGTGTACCAACAGGCTTTTCCACAGTAGCTCACAATGTCTTTCTACTTTTACTTCTCCTCAAGGCCTGACAGTGAATGGGCTTGTGCCTCTAGTCACTCACCCCTACCTGCTGACTCTTAGCCTTTGCTGTCTTTTCCTTCTGTGTGTCCATCAAATAGCTTTTTGGAGTATTTAGCCATCTTAGACAGTTTGCTGATGAACAAGTGAAGATTGGTGACCATGATAGAAGTTACAGTGTGATTCAGCTATGCCATAGGACAGAGAACAGGGCCTGGAGGACCCTTTAGCTAAGGGAACAGGATCACCATGGGGTGTGAATCACTCTGGATCACCACAAAGACCCTTAGAAGATAAATGATTGTTTCAAGGCTCGCACCTTGTGCTCACCAATATTATGTCAATTTGACACAGGGTAGAGTCATCTGAGAGGAGGGAACCCCAATTAAGAAAACACCCCCATAAGACTGGGCTACAGGCAAGCCAGTAGGGCATTTTTAAAATTAGTGATTGATGTGGGAGTTCCTAGCCTATTGTGGATGATGCCATCCCTGGGTTGGTGGTACCGAGTTCTATAAGAAAACAGGCTAAGCAAGCCATGAGAGAGCATGCCAGCAAGCAGCACTCCTCCATGGCTTCTGCATCAGCTCCTGTCTCCAGGTTCCTGCCCTGAGTTTTTATTATGACTTTTTTCAGTTGATAGCTTATGGGTGTGGAAGTGTAAGCCAAATAAACCCTGCCTTTGCCAAGTTGTTTTTGGTTGTGGTGTTTCATCATAGCAATAGTAACCTTAACTGAGGCACACTTTTAACAGAATGCAAGTCTTGAAAAACTAAAAATTCCTTAAATCTTATTTTGTATGGGAGGTTGCAAGGGCAGAGGGTGGATATGAAGGGACTGGTAGATGAATGGGATGAATATGCATGATGTGAAAAACACAAAGAATAAATAAAAATAATGTTAAAAAACCTGAAAATTCTCATATGTTTTTTAAATAGAAAATGCAGTATAAGACTCATAGTCATTTCTCTAGCAATTTCCTAGCTTTATTTTCTAGAAATAACTGAATAGAAATTTACAAATCCTTGCCTTGGACCCTAGAGATAGAAAAATGAAGGGCACATGCTATAAGCTCACAGGGTGTGGAGTGACCACAGAGCCCCAGTGTTTCCAACTGTTCAAATAGACAAGATGGGGAAATTCCTGGGGTCAGTCTCAGCATGCCTGTGCTCTGATCTCATCATCTTCTTCCAAAAATAAAGCCAAAGAACAACCAACCCAGTTGCTCATTCACATAGACCAGGTTGTGGTTTTTCTCAGGTTTTGGTAAAAGACATGCAACTTGCTGGGCAGTGATGGCGCATGCCTTTAACCCCAGCACTCGGGAGACAGCGGCAGGTGGATCTCTGTGGTGGAATATTATTTTAAGGTGTGTGACTTTTGTTTATGCTGCATTTATTTAACTCTGTGAAGCTGTGATTCCTTGCCTGTTAAAACACCTGATGGTCCTGATAAAGAGCTGAATGGCCAATAGCAAGGCAGGAGCAAGGATAGGTGGGGCTGGCAGGCACAAGTGTAAATAGCAGGAGAAACGAGGAAGAAGAACTACCAGAGAACATGGAGAGGAGGATATGAGGGGTCAGCCACGCAGCCACGCAGCCACACAGCCATGCAGCCACGTAGCCATGCAGCCACCCAGCCAGCCACAGAATAAGAGTGAAGGTAGGATTTACAGAAGAGAAAGATAAAACCCAGAGGCAAAAGGTAGTAGGGATAATTTAAAATAAGAAAAGCTGGCTAGAAACAAGCCAAGCTCAGGCAGGGCATTCATAAGTAATATTAAGACTCTGTGTGTGATTTATTTGGGAGCTGGGTGGTGGGCCTCCAAAAAGACAAAAGATCAAAAGATCACAACAGATTTCTGTGAGTTTGAGGACAGCCTGGTCTACAGAGTGAGTTACAAGACAGCCAGGGCCACACAAAAAGATCCTGTTTCCAAAAACAAAACAAAACAAAACAAAAACCCCACAACATACAGCATTGTTGCTATTTGTGTGTGTCCTGCTGTCTTTCCTGGATCCCGTGGCAAGGTGGAAATGGGAGCTATGCAGTTGCAAAGGGAAGACCCATCCTTTGCCTTTGGGGCCTCACCCTGTAATGTGGATAGAAGCAGATTTAAACAAAACATACAAAACAGTGAGATGATAATGTGTGCTGTCAATCATTGAGTCTCTAGATGCTTTAAAAGTGGGAAAAGAAAGGAATGGGGTTCAAGTTACAGACTGGAACCTGTGGAAGTATTTTCCCAACATCCTCACAGATGCGGGGATTGCAGAAATGCAATCTGCTTCTTCGCCTTGGAAGAGCCTGCTTTTTCAAGGAACAAGAAAAATTAGAGTTCCTTGAAGATGGCTTATTTATTTCACAATTTAAAAATATAGTCTAATTGTAGAAAATTAAGGAAAATACATTTTAAATAGGAACATTTTAGGATTTGCATTGAGATTAAAAATCACCCATACCCTCTATCACTCAGAAATAATCCTACAGATATTTCAGAAACTTTTTCTGTGCATAATTTTACATAATTCAATTCATACTGTATATACAATTTATATCTTGGTGCTTTCCAGTTGGCATTATCACATAAGTATTTTTCCAGGTTATTAAAAGCTTCTCATAAGCATGGCCTTTAGTGGCTGCGTAAAATTTCAGTATGTGAGGTACCATGATTTATTGGGACAGGGCTTTTTTGTTTCATCAGATACATTAATGTTTCCTAGCTTTTCCCCACCATTGTAAATGATCCAGGAGTGAAACTGCTGTATCTCATTTTATGTCTCTAGGATACAGTTTTAAAAGTAGTATCATAGAAAAGCCAAACTGCTTTCTAAGAGCGAGCCATCGATTTATATTCCTGGGTACAGCCTTTTTAGAACATTCTCTACTAGCATTTTTCTAACAGTTGTTACTAGAACATAGCAAACAGCCCCTATTTAGAGTGTAGTTTTTTTTCTCACTTTTGGCATCATACACAACCCTAAAGCCATAATCACAAATAAGACAATGAACAAATCCATCACCTTCCAAATTTCCACATTCTTTTTTTGTGATTCCCTACTTGCTGTCTTCCTTCATGCTACTACCTCCCACACAGGCAAACATTGATCTGTTGTCCCTCATTATGAATTAGTTGGCCTCCCTAGGGAGAAATTCACACAAACACACACACCAAAACATATGCTTCTTTTTTTTGGTGGGGGGGCGGTCTGGCATCTTTTACTTAAGAGTTTTGACATTCACCCATTAATGCCTCGACTCACAGTTTTAAGTGGTGAATCATATTCCACCATATCGATGCATGGCATTTGACTGATGGACACTAGGGTGGCTGTAAGACTCATGTGCAAGGCATTAGTGATTCCCTCAGATAAATACTTAGGAATGGAATAGGCATGTTGAATAGTATCTGTGTTGATCTGACTGGAGTCTTTTGTTACCAGGATTCACTCTTATGATGAAGCATGGATGTATTAGTATCACTATTAATATATATGAAATAATTTAAATGGAGAAATTCACAATTTCTCTATTCAAAGAGAAGAATTAAGTGGGGGCTGGAGACTGCTTCCTTGCCACTCACTCATATTCTACTGGGAGTCAGGGGCTGTGCTCACGGGGGCTTCTTACACTTACGCTCCATGCAACAGAACTGCAGCCCGAGCTCTACTTCAGATATTTTCAGACCCCTTCCCTGTTTCTCTCAGAAGAGCAGATGTAGGTCTTTTTTGGTCTTTGGTTTGATCATTCTGGTTGGATTCTACTTCCTAATTATAGTACTTCATAATTAAAAGATCTGGTCTGCCTCTGCCAATCACATTGCTGTCTTCTCTCCTCTATTCCTTGCTGATATGGGGGGAGGCAGTAAGCAGTCGTCAGGGAGAAGTAAGACTATCTCACATATGGTTTTTCTTGGGGGCCCTGTATCCCAGTATTTGGGGGCTACTTGGGGAAAGGAAGATGGGCAAAAAATAGAGTTGTTCCCATGCTAGTCTTTCTTTAATGTTCTTTGGGGCTTCTGCTTGGAATTACTTATCACGTTGACCCTAAGTTTTCTCATATAAAGATGCTTGTCTATTGACAGTGTCACATTTGGTGCTGTGGCATCCCAGGGACCATGGGCATAGCTTGTGCACTTCTTAGCCAGTTCAGATCATCAAAGAGTCATTTTAGAGGACTTTTCTTCCGGCTGCTAGGCCAAGTACTATGGTAGGGCCTTCCCCTGGACCACCCCCTCCCCACCCTGAACACAGCACTTGGCACATAGTAGTAGCTCAGCACTTGTTAGAGTGAACAGGTGGACAGACATAGTAGGTGAGCTTCGAGGATGTTACTGGGGGAGGCTTGTGAGTTTACACTCCTTATGTTTTCCTTAAGATGGTCAATATACATTGTTTGAAACTTTGAAATAATTTAAAAAAATGTTATTAAAAATGACTTTGGGTTGCACAGCCTCTAGAAGACACATGGTCAGACACATGGAGTAGAGATTTCCCCATTTGCATGGTCCGTAGCTCTCTCTTTCTCTCTGATTTTCCCAGTTGCATGGTTGTAGCCCCCACCCTCCCCCTCTCTCTCTCTCTCTCTCTCTCTCTCTCTCTCTCTCTCTCTCTCTCTCTCTGTGTGTGTGTGTGTGTGTGTGTGTGTGTGTGATCATCTTACAGTGATCCTAGATGCACCCTCAAAAATGCTTATCAATTCTGGTGAATAACTAGGTCATTTTAAGAAATATAATACATATTTATGTTCTAACATTAATTACATGAATCTTGCTACAGTGCTGTGCAGGGTCAGTGTGGCACTGTTTCTTTCCGCTCACTGCTGTCTCAAGGGGAGATCTCCTCAGGCGGTGTCCTCCAGGACTTCCCAGTGCAGCAGGTCAATGGGATGTGCAAGGGACGGTCATGATGTATTGCGGCTTGGGCCATGCCAGCCTCGGGGAAGACAGTCACTGAGTGTTCACTCAAGAGATTCTGAGATGAGAAAAGGCAGGGGTGGGGCATGGCGCAAACAGACGTTGACAACACGAAGTCAGAGGAAGCTTTGGGTGGAGACACCACTGCAGCAAGCTTGGTCTTGGGGTGTGAGCTGGGAGGAAGGAGATGGAAGAAGTTAGTTAAGGGTGGATTCTGTAATTGTCCCTCAGCATCCAGCAAGGAGCCAACCACTAGAAGGGGATCAGAGGGAGGGCTGTCAAGTTAGCAAAATTCACATTGCCTGGACTTGGAAGGAATGAGATCCATTGTGCTCTGGAGGGCTGATCATGTGTCTTCTAGAGGCTGTGCAACCCAAAGTCATTTTTAATAACATTTTTTAAAATTCTTTCAAAGTTTCAAACAATGTATATCGACCATATCCATCTACAGTACGTCCTTCCAACTCCTCCCCTGGGGTGCCCTACACATCATCTCCCTCCCAGCTTTATGTCTTTTATTATTTATTTTTGTTATTAATAACCCATCAAGTCTAATTAGTCCTGCCCAATGTGCACACGGGTGTGTGGCATATACTGGAGGATGAACAATCTCCTTGCAACACAGTCCTAAAGGAGAGTGACTCTCACTCCCTCAGCAGCCTTCCACTGCCAATATCTCTACAGGTATGTGGGGGGAAGCCTTGAGGACCAATCCCCATCCAAGCTGGAATTTTGGCTGGCCTTACCTTGTGCAGGTCTTGTTCAGCTAACTGCAGTTGCCTTACTGTGCTGTTTCGCTAAATGGCCATGCTGTCAAGCTGCATTCTAAATATTTATGTTTTTTTCATATAATTTAAAATCAATCTTATTTTTATATATCAATCCCAGTTTCTTCTCCCTCCCATCCTCCCATGCCCCTCACCGACCCCCCATCCCACCCGAATCCACTCCCCAGGGAGGATGAGGCCGTCCATGGGGGGATCATCAAAGTCTGTCACATCATTTGGTGGAGGTCCTAGGTCCTCCTCCAGCTGGGGCAGCTGGTTGCCATGTATCTGGGCTGAGAGAGTATCCCTCCGTGGGGAATGGGCTCCCAAAGTCCATTTGTGCACTAGGGATAAATACTGGTTCTACTCTATATTTATGTTTACAACCTAGTTTTTGCTGCTCCCCACTTTGATGAGAGAAGCTTCTCTTTGCAGTGGATAGAGGCTAATGCAGACTCATAGCATCCAGGCGTCGAGTATAAATAACTTTGAATGGCCAACTGCCAATGGGCCATCTATATCAATGTTCTGCCATTCAAAGTCCAAGAAAATTAGAAGAAGAGATGGTGAAAAGACTTGTAAGGGCCAGGGATATGGGGAGATCTGTGAAATGCTGACTTCTGGATGTGATTTGACTGTGGGATTGATCTGTTCAGGGATCACATCTCAGTTGTGATGACCTACGTAAGACCTCCTTACGATCAAGATGCCTAAAGCATTCTTTGGTGTGTGATGTGTGTGCAAGATCATAGTTTTTTGTATAATGTGCGTGTACAAGAAAATACAGTCTTGTGTGATATGTGTGAATATGTGTGCAAGTGCTGGTGCATGTGTGCCATGTGTCTGGAGGTCAGGGTCTCTCTTGTTTCTGTAGCTGTGCTGCATATACTCACTCTAGCTGGCTTGCAATCTCCAGGGCAGTTCTCCAGAGTCTCTGCCTCCATTCTTGCCTTTCGAATGCTGAGATTGCTGATGCGCACTGCCACATTCAGGTTTGTCTGTTTGTTTTAAAGTAGGTTCCATGCTCTCAACTTGGGGCTTCACACTTCTTAGCAAGCATTTTTTACCTGTGGAGCCATCTTCCTGGCCCTCAAATGGTTTTTGTGATGACTTTCTTTCTCCTTTAACTTTTGTTTAAGCAAAGAGGAAAGGCATTTCCCCAGTGGTGCACAGCAGGGAAAACTTCCAGGTGTTTCAACTTTACCCACAGCCTGCAGCCCTGGCTCGTGGCAGCTGGTTGCCTCACTTCTCTGCAATGGAAAATGACCTGCTTTGTCCTTCAGAACAGCGAGTTGATAAATGGCATCTGATGTCTCTCCCAGCCCCCATTCATCTTGATGGCAGGCTTCAGACGACATCCCTGTGGTTGATATTTTGTGTGTTAGAAGCTTTCTTCAGTGATTTCTTTAGTGTGCCTTTGATTTTCGTGCCACCTTCCCGTGGTCCCCAGAATGTTTACAGTGTCATTTGGCAAAGGAAATGCTTTCCTGCAATTCTGTTCAAATGCTGTTTAAAAGAATTAATCAAAGGCTCTATCACTCCTTAAGACTGGTGGCAGGCAATGCCTCTGCAGGCAAAGGACTGGCATTGATTGATCCCTTGACAAGAGGCCTGTCGGAACCAACTTCCTTTCCCTGTACACAAGGCAATCTTGCCTTCGTTGTATTTTGAGTGAGCCATGGGTCTTGAGTAGCCCTGGAGACAGGATCAAGACAGTTCTGTCTCTACTCCCAGGCAATACCAAGGCTGCTGAGAAAAGATGCCTAGAGAATGTTTGAGGCTGTCCCCGTGTTTGTCATTTGGGAAGAAGCCATGGGGTTTTGGCTTGCATTTTACAAGGCAGCTACAGGAGAATGTCCATGGATTCTGGAAAACCCACTCTTTCCTCTGTGCTGTTTGTTTCCATGTTGCCTTCTTGCCTTCCCACCTGTTGTCATAAGCAGTTGCCAATTTATTCTTTTCTTGAAAATGAGAACTCCAAGTTTCCTAGGAATAAAATATTCCAATTATATGCCAGGGCATTTGGAAGTCACAGCAAATGGTTATTTTAAAAGATGGAGCCACTCCAAGTTTTTACACATCTACACTAATATTACACATGATGGTGTACAGACAAAAACCACCCATTTGTCAGGGTCCAGGGTAGCAAATGGTCCTGTCAGTTCTGCCGTAGAGAAAACAACCGCACATAATAATACATAGGTCACATATTCTCATACATAGGTTCTTTGAAAATGCAGAGTGAAGGCAGGATGTTGGGTGTGATACTGTGTTTGACAATGTAAGATGCATACTGTGTGGCCCTTGGCGATTTATATAATGTCCTTCCTCAAAGCAGGTTAGTTATTTTATTTTGTTGTGAGAACAAGCATATATATATATATATATATATATTATATATATATATATATGTGTGTGTGTGTGTGTGTGTGTGTGTACGTATGTGTGGGTATTAGCATAATTAGTATTTGACATAAGAAAATAAGCCTTTGAACATTTGGCTTAGAACTGGTTAAGACTCTTAAATGAGACTTTCCAGTTAGATGGTGGGTCTTCCTTCATGTCTTGTGGAACCCTTGGCAAATCTGAAGTAAACTGAATTAGAAGTTTACTGACAAAGTAAACCTGAAGCCGGGATTAACTGGAATTATACAGTTCCAAGGATGGGGCTTCCCTGCAAAAGTGGAATAATAATAGGCAATGAAATTCTTTGGATAATTCAGATCTCTTCTCCAGTCCCTTTCATGTATTACTAAATTTCAAGACATAATTGGTGAGGGACTCTTGGCCTTAATGTCACCAGTCTTCTGGCCACTGTATTCTGACAGCCTTCATAGCTAATTTATTTTCTCTGTTGTGTAAGATGAAGTCACAAAGTAACTTTTTTTCATATCAAGTGTCTCCTCTCTCAATTCATTTGTTGGAAACAAATCTTAGTTGCATGCGGGGCAGTGCCAGATGGGAGATGTTTCTTTCAGCTACAATGAAGTGATGCTGCTATGGGAAGGGCTTGTGGGAATGTGTTTGCTGTCCTCTGCTCCTTTGTCACAGCTGGCTACAGTATCCATTCCCTCTGTTTGCCTTTCCTTCTTCCTCCATGTAAGAAAGCAGCAAAGGCCCCTAGCAGATGCAAGAAGCCACTGCCCTCACAGTGGACTTCTCAGTCCACAGAGCTGAGCCATCCATCTCTTATTTAAAAATGACACTGTCTGTGGGGCTCTGTTGTAGTGGCACAAATGGAGTAAGACAACGGCTTTGTGTTCTGGGTAGTTTGGATCTTGACATATTCCAGAAACTTAATATGTAGAATATATTGCTTCATAAAATAAGGGGGGGGAGAAATTAAATATACTTTAAGAAGCTCAAATAAAATTATTGACACTTTCATTTATATTCATGTTGGTAAGTCTGTTCTCCAGCAACTGCAAAAGACATAAAGCCTTTTTATTTGTTCATAACTTTGAGCCATAAAAGGCATCATTATTAACACCTTTTTCTCATATGGTTGCATAGATTTGAAGTTTAAGAGCTTGGGAATGCAAAATGAACATGCGGAGTATTGGTAACTCCATGAACTGTGTAGGACGTTCTAGATAATGCCTTTTTATTCCTCTGTCTTCACATGCATCATTATTTCACCTGAGACTCAAAGTCAGCCTTGAACTGAATACTAAGGCAGGTCTAATGTCACCTAACTTGACTAGTCAGGACTGCTCATCAAAGCAAAGCCCCTCTGTTGTAGGTCCCTGCTGTCTTATCCCTTCTGCCATCCTACTTACTCATAGTTTCCCTGCCCTACCCTAAATCAGGTCTTAATTACTGGGAGGGTTGTACCATTCTACTATTTGGTTTTCTTCCTCAGTCCTTCTATGCTCTCAATACTTCTGTCTGTACAGAAGGTCTGTGTGCCTTCCCTTGTCCATGGGCACAGGACTCTTCCTTGAGTTCACCGAACCACTGCAAGATGCTGTCTTCCTAGGCTTTCTGTTACCAATCACATGGAGCATTACCTCTTTCCTCCCCTCCACAGGGCTCCTGACTTCTCCCCAAACTGTCTTTCTATCCCTGCTTCTCTCTACCCCTTGGAAGTCCTCTAAGCTTCAACCTAACTATGGACCTTGTCTTCTGTCCTGTGCTCTTGCTTTGTGAGTGTAAAGTGGTCTCTCTGCAACCCCCCCCCCACTCCTAGAGGTTCATCTGGTCTCTTTCAAATGAGAATTTCCTAAAGAAACCACCATCTCTAGCCCCTACTTCAGGGATGTATCCTTCTGTGAACTCTGTATCTAGTAGCCCTGACAGTTCAGTATCAACAGACTCTGCAACACCAGAGACTGCCCCTTTCACCCTTATTGGTGCCTGTGAGTGACTTGAAGGGAGAGACCATCAAAGACAGTGACAGAAAGGATAGCTTTGGAGTCAGATCCTCTGGGTTCCAGTCTCTCTGTCCCTCTTTTCACCAGAGGAGGGACTTGAGCCACTTACCATTTATGGCAATCACCTGGAGGACTTGAAAAGCAATGCTGCCATCCTCCCTGAGAAACTCTTGATGATGTATCCCTCTGGAGTGACCTGGATATCAGCATTGTGAATGCTTTCATAGAGTCTAGCGTACAGCAGTTTCTGAGACGTTTGTTTCCCATGTCTGAGCAGATGGGTGAAATTCACCATCTGATGAGATGCCTCCCACCCAGAGTTCCTGTAGCTGTGTGCGCTAGTGTGCAGGGGAGTGCCCCTGTATGCTGCCATAAGTGGTGTTAAATATGATATTGATTCAATTTTGTAACGCTCACAACATCTACTGTTGCTGATGGTTTCTTGTCCTGCCAGGGCCCACCGCTCTTCTCAGTCCCAAATAAACACATGGACACTACATTAGTTATAACACTGTTGGCCGATGGCTAGGGTTTCTTATTGGCTAGCTTTGTCTTAATTATTAATCCATTTCTATAAATATATGTATTTCCACATGGCCTTGGCTTAATGAAGAACACCTGGTACATCCTGTCTCTATATGTCATCCCTTCATGTCACCTCTCCCCGCCCCCGCCCCAGCATTTTCCTCATCTCATAGTCCCCACCTATCTTTGTGCTTCTATTGACCAAACAGTGTTTTATCCATAACCAATAAGAGAAACATATATACAGAAGGACATTTCCTATCAATCTACCATGATGTCCTGGACAGAGGAAGAGCCGGTAGTTTAGTGCTAAAATGTAGAATACACACACACACACACACAAAATGTGTATTTTGGTGGCAGAAATTGACTATTGGTAAGCTCACCAAGTCTTATAAAGATCTTGTGGGATCATCTTGGAACCTTTAGCTTAGGCTTGGCTCTTCATTAAGGGTTTCTCTTTCCCGGGGCTCTGTACCACTTCAGCTTGCCATAAGGCTCTCAAACACTTGATCACATTTGCATTGGTCATAGAAGACTCCCAGCCTCGGTGGGTTCCTGTAGAATTTCTACCTGAGTCTGCTACTTGCAATATCACTTGGAAAGAGCTGACTAGGCGCTGATGCTATGGTATCTAAGGGCAACCATGACCTATCCCAGGTCTCAAGTGATGATGGGCCAGTGGCCAGATGAGGATGTACCCCTTAGGAATAGCTCTTAAATGCAATTATGAGATTCCATTTGCAGAGATGAAGCCCATTGTGCACCTGCCCTTTGCCCCATGTCAATGCATTGCCTAGTGCTATGGAGGGCTGATGGCCTTTGAAAAAGTTGGGTAGGCAACACTGCTTTTAATGGCCAGCTTTTGCCTTGAGGAAATCAATCAAAGGGAAGATTATGGTTTAGCATTACCAGGCTTTCTTCTTTGCATTCATCTGCTCTTTCCAAGACTGAATAGCTATTAGACGTCATTTCTGGTGCCAGAGAAAAGGAATGACCACCGATGATGTGGGGGGGTCTTACTACTGTTAAACGAAATGCTTATGGAATAAATACTACCTCTGATTATGAGGGATATTTAAAAGCTTTGGTGTTCTGCAGGGCTGGAGAGAAATGAGATGAGAGGCCTCATAAAAGAGCAGTCAATTATTTTAAAGATGAGTTGGCATCTTTTAATTCCTCACAAGATAATGAAATATCTATCTGAGCCTGAGGCTGTTGTATCATTTCTGGTATATTCAACAAAATTTATTCAACAGTCACTTATTGAGTGCCCTTCCATGCTAGGCTCTAGACTCAGGGCTATAGATACAGGGAGGAGTGGGTAAAAGTTACAGAATAGGCAGCAGTGCAGACTACCTGGTGGAGATGTGGCCTGAGCAAGGCTTCACAGGTGGGGCTGTGGGAGACCTGTGAAAACAGGGATTTATAGCCAGGTGAATTAGGTTCACCAAGGATGGCAGCAGGTTTTTTTGTTTTGTTTTGTTTTTTGGGGTGGGCAGTTGGATGTCCTGAATTCTGAGCCCACACTTGGCTATAAGTCAGATCAGGTCTAAGCCACAGAAATGCAAGGCTGAACAGGACCACCTTTTCTGGATCAGCAGGCAGTGAAGTGAGGAGACAAGAGACACCGATTCTCCTTAAGGCCTGCCATGTGACATCAGCAATCTTGTCACATTGCAAAATTTCACTTCTAATGGTCACTGTGTCCCTGACCACAGTAGCCAAGGAGGGTTAAAAAGACTCCAGTCTGCCTAGTTTCCATGGAAGAGATAGATTGAAAGACCCTGGGAGATAAGGGCTCACAGTTTGGTGGGTCCTCATCTTAGCAGCACTGGACTCCTCTGTCCTTCCCCCAGGTTACAGGCAGAGGCTGCTCTCAGTGAGTAATGATGCTATTATGAGCATCTCCCTGAGGGATGGAGTCTTCTGTACTTTCTAAGTCTAGTAAAGAGGAGAGATCAGGGCCACAGAACCTGCTCTGCCACAGCAACACCTGCTTCTGAATGGTTTTCTTTCCTCATCAGCAATATGAGGGTATCCATGATAGTTAAAAGCTTATTAGATTCCATAGGATCATCTAACAGCCTTTTGCAGAGGGCTTAGCTTACTGCCAATACTTAGCAAATAGTAACCAGTGACAATGACAATTCCATAGTACTTCCCACAGCTGTTGACCTGCTGATGAAGGGTGCTGGAGCATGAGGCCCACACCCCCTACAGGTAACTCTTGGTAGTTTTTGAGTGGGTAACTAGATGAAAAGTCCCTTTAGTAGTCTTTACTAGGGTCTGGTAGGTTTTTTGTGGTTTTTGTTTGTTTGTTTGTTTTCTGCACATCTCTCTGTGTAGTTAGAAATTAATTGCCCTTTTACTCTACCTTGAAAAATAAAACAGGACAGAAAAGAATTCCTGCCGAGTTTTATGAGGGAGGTGTTGTATGACTAGGATCTTCATCAGGCTAGTGAAGAAGGGAAACTGACTTGTTTTTACTGTTCACTTGGAGCTATGCTCTGAAGGCTTCATGTGGAATAGATTGGGCAAAACCTAGAAACCAGCCAATCTTGATTCCAAGGGTTCTAGCCCGACATGGGACCTGACAGTGGTGGGCTGCCATATCCCTGAACACAATTCTTCATTACTGAGGAACCTGTCTCCATAACTAGTTGGATGACAAGGCAGTTACATGACTGAGAAGCAAGGCAGGTACCTACTCTTTCCAAGGACTGTGACCCAGCAACAGCAGCATTAATGGCCAACTCAGGTTAGTTGTGAGAACCTAGAAACTCAGCCAAGGTCAAGAGGTTTCAAATCAGAGTGTGGCTTTAAGAGGTGGATCTGTTTGATCTTAAAGCAAAATATGAGGGACAAGGGTGAAGGAAAAACACTTGTCCTCTTAAAGATGGAGCCTCCAGTTAGCTTGATACCCAACGTTGGAAGTAGAGCAGAGAGTAGCTAGGAAATGGGGTTCTGGACCCTGCCTGCATGAACAAGAAGGATGCTGTGGAGTGCTGGTGTTGCTCAGCCTGGAAGGAGCCTGAGAATGATGGATTGGGCCCATGCTTATTCCAAGAGAGTAGTCTTGGTTAGAATTGGTGGACTCATGTCTTGGAACTTTGTATGGAAGTCCTTGGGTTGTCCATGATATCCTTTGTTCTCTGTTCCAAGTTGATGGCTATGCAATTTACTCAAGCCTGGGGTGGTGTTTGGTCTAGAGGAAGTGAATTTCATATAAACCTTCTGGGAAGACCTTGACATGGCAGGATGAAGCTACAGGTTGTAAGACCTAGGGAACAGGAACCATGGGTGGACATCTAAAATCTCTTGTCACCTGTACTCACCTAAGATAGATCCATACCTTCCATCCAACCATGAGGACACCCTCTGTCTGCACCCCTGCCTACATGACAATGGGGTCTGAGAAATGCCACTGGTTGTCCTCCTCCAGGGAATTTGGCGCATCTGCCCTTGGTCACATGGTTACCTGCCAAAGCTCTGCCAAAGGGAGAAGCATCATGGACAAGCAACATCCTTCTCCAGAGAGCCTGATCTGATTTACAATACTTTTCAGCATATGCCAAACCAAAAAGGATTGAAATTGAGTAGGAAGGTTTTTAACCAATTCCTCAGTCTAAGTAAATCCCTGATAAGAGGTAGAAATGAGCTCTCCTGGGTATAATAGCCACAGGAAAACAAGTATAGTAATACCTTCCTTTTTCCAAGTTATATACAAAATCAATGTCTGGTTTCCTGCTAAAAAGCTGAATATCTTGTGTTATAATTTATCCTGGATTATCAGGCCTACAGGGTATTGCCATACTGTAGCCTCTAGCCCTGTGCAGATGCCTCGGATGCTCTTTTTAGTCAAAAGATTTATTTTTATTTATGTACGTGTGTGTGTGTGTGTGTGTGTGTGTGTGTGTGTGTGTGTGTGTGTATGTGTGTGTGTTCGTGCGCGCGTGCATGCTATGGGTGTGGGTTCTTTCAGAGGCCTGAAGAAGGTGTCAGATCACCTGGAGCTGGAGTTATAGGGAAGTGAAGCTGATGTGAACTTGGGTCCTCAGGAAGAGTTGCAAGCTCTCTTCACTGCTGAGCCATGTTCCTTTTAGAGTGGCAAGCTGAAGGAGCTTTCAGCTGGTAGTAGAGTGGACAGTAGTGCAGAGCTCACAGGAGAAGGCAAGCTACCTCACTCTGGGCGGCACACTCCTGTGCTGTATCTCATGTCAGCATGGGTCATCCTTTACATTCCCCTTTGCTGACAGGAACCCAGGGTTCCAAGTGGAGAAATGCATTCTGCAATGTCTTACAGCTGCTTATATGGAGCTAGGCATGGAGGTCTTCAACATGGTCGTCTTTCTATGAGGCATATAGCTTCCTGGAGTCCTGATGAGGGGTGAGTTGAGCAGGACAGCCTCAATAAGGAGAGTGAGGGGTAGGCTGTGGGTGTTGGGCAAATAGCATCTTGGGCAAAGGGAGTCTCCATAAGGTCCCTCAGACCCAGGACAGGGAAGCAAGGACTGCAAGATTTAGTTTTGTCTGTGCTCTTGGGGCAGAAAACATCTCTCATGGACCCACTGTCTCCATAGTGCAGGGTAGAATAGATACTTACAATAAAGGGGTGGATATTATTATACCTGATACTAAGGGAAAACACTGAGTAGAACTGTGATTGAAGTTAATTCAGCTTAATCAGGCCTGAGGAGCTAATGGGAACACTGCAAAATAAATCCTGGTCCTAATGAAAGACCTATGATCTTGATCCTTAGACACATGTTGAAAATAGAAGCTACACATTTTGGGCTTTTAAAATTAACTTCATAAAGACAGGGACATAGGTACTTGATGAGTATTAAGGACATTAATGAATATTTAGGACAAGGTCACACTCATATGTGTGACCCAGCATGGAGATCAGGTTGGCACAGTAGGACTCAGGGGTGCTCTTTCAGGGAACAAATGGGTGAATGGATGACCACCTTCCTGTGGCCTGTCTGCAGAGAATGTCCTAATGTTCTTCAGGAGGCTCTTGAGAGGCCCCAAATCATGGCTCTGATCATCATAACAGCTGCCTCTGTCTCAGAACTCCCATGACCATAAGCCTTCGTGAGCTCTCAACACCACCCCTGAGCTCTGTGGAGGGCTTCTGATTCCTAAATTTATGATGATCCTCTAAGTCGTGAGGTGGGTCCTAGGACAAGAGTATGGTTTATCATTAGGAGTTCAAGTCAAAAGTCTGAGAAGACAAATTATGGTAGCATGGCACTTGCAGATGTAAATCATTAATGCTTCAGAATTCAGCCAAGTCTTAGTTATCAAATACTTTGCCACAATGACCCTAACTGGCCAGGTTGCTGGTGTTGTGGGAAAGGCCTGGCCTGTTGCCTTGGGAGAGTAGAGGAGGGCAGGAGCATCCCCATATCACAGTGTGGTGTCTCAGTTCCCTGGGTAGAGCATCGAGCAGTGGAGCTCTTTGGAAATGGGTAGAACCATTTTAAATTTTCCATGAATGAATATTAAGGCAAGAATTACTAACATCTGCCACTTAAGGAAACAGCTGCTGTGTGCAAGGCACTGGGCCAGGTGCTGCACATATGGGGTCTCCCAGAATCCTGAAACGATACAGGAAGAGGCAACTATTCTGTATATACAATGCGAGAATCTGAGGTGGGGGGGGGGACTTAAACAACTGGCCCAGGGCTGATTTTGTCTCTAAGTAGTAGGGCAACGAATCAAATGGAGTCTACCTGAGGCTAAAGGACCCAGGATCCTCTCTAGGCACAGAGCGTACTATTATGGCTTAATTCGTCTGAGAGACATCTATCCCCCAGCCAGGGGTGTTGCTGCTTTGGGAGGCTGTGGGGCAGTTTGAACATGAGGCTTAGCTGGAAAATGTAGTTCCCTAGTGGTAGAAGCATGGGGTTTACCATCTACCTCCAATCTCAGTCTTCTCTCTACTTCCTGCTCATCATCAGGTAGCAGCTAACTGTGCTCCTAACACCACACCAAGATCTTTCACTACCTTGCCTTCTTCACTCTGATGGAATGTGCCATGAACCCATCCAATCTTCTTCTCCCCTAGGCTGTTCTGTCAGGTTCTGGTGACAGCATTGTAAACATAATGAACACATACACCTAACAAGGGACAGCTACATCAGAAGAACGAATAGCAGTGACAGCCCTGGCTCAGCTCATATCTGGTACGGTGGCCAGAGGCAAATTGTTTCCACTTCGCTAAGCCTCTGCTTCCTTCACTGATAGACAGATGTTGAACATGCCAAGGGGGAGGTACTCTGTGGATGTTTGTGCACTATCACGAGTATGTGTGTGCGCACATATGCACAAGTATGCATAATGGCGAGCTAAAGTCCTTTGACTCTTCCTGGCAGTCATACTACCTAGAAACACATATCCATCCTGCTTCTTGGAAGACCTCCAGTAGTGAAACACTGCCCTGTCATCTGCCTCATCCTGCTCCAGCAAGCAACCTGGGCTCCTGTTGGGGAGGACAGCAGCCACTCCAGTTGCAAATGGGAAACAGTGGGTGTCCTAGTTAGGGCCACTATTGCCCTGGTGGTACAACACTGTGACCAAAACAAATTGGGGAGGAAACAATGTATTTCAGCTTACACTTCCACATCATAGTCCTTCACTGAAGGAAGTCAGGACAGGAATTCAAAGGGGGCAGGAACCTGGAGGCAGGAGCTGATACAAAGGCCATGGAGGGGTGCTTGCTCCCAGTGGTTTGCTCAGCCTGCTTTCTTACAGAACCCAGGACCACCAGCCCTGGGAGGTCCCTCCCACAATAGGCTGGGCCTTCTCCTATTGATTATTAATTAAGACAGTGCCTTACAGCTGGATTTTATGGTAGCATTTCCTCAAATGTGGTTCCTGCCTTTCAGATAACTCTAGCTGGGTCAAGCTGGCATACCACTAGCCAGCACAGTGGGGGAGACAGTCCACCAGCTCAAACCCTGCAGCTCTTCTTGGCAGCACTGATGCTGGTAGGCAGGTGAGAATGCGTACAGTGTGATGTCTGCTGTTTCAACACTGGTCTTTCCTGATCTCTTCCTCTCCACACCTTTCCATCAAAGGGCCACCTGGGCAGCGTTTCAGAACCCCACAGGCAAGTTGACTGCCAGTATGAGTGGGGTGGTAGAGAGACTCAAGGGGCAGTGACCAGGAGGAAGAAGGAAGAGGCTGTATGGATATCTTTGGACTAGTGCTCTAAGCTTGTGGCCCCACAGAGTCCCTCACTCATTACCAAATCACCCTCTGCTCTTCTTGTTCACTGATCTCAGACTGGCTTGAGGTAAGTGTTGGCATTCACCATAACAGGGTCAGGGCCAGCATGTGTTTGTTTTCTGAGGCAAGATGTCATATGACCAAGGTCTCCAACTTAACTTTTAGCTAAGGATGAACTTGACTCCTGGTCCTACTGCCCCTAACTCTGGAGTGCAGGGGATGTGTGGATTTCATTTTACTTATTTTAGTTTTTATTTAATTATCACCTTTTATTTTACATACTGACCAAAGTGTCCCCTCTCCTCTCCTCCCATCCCCCCAACTCCCATCTGCCCCTCCCTATCCATTCCTCCACCATCTCAATTCCAGAAAGGGGCAGTAGATCTTATACTTGTGCCTTTTTATCCCCATCCATGAATCTTCCAGGAAGCTCTTAGATGAAGTATTTTGGCATCAGAATAACTGATTGCATGCCAGCACCTTTTTGGATCCCACTCTTTGAAAGTCCTTCCCTTTCCTGACACTGGCTTTTTACCAAGGCGTGTTGCCTGGAGGCCCAGGGTAGTGGGGGATGCCTGGACATGTGGCCTGGGCATTGCACAAAAGCTGGCACAGGGCAGAGACGGTACTGGCTTCTCACCCTGGCCAGGGTAGAGGTCAGCCACATTGTTTTGTCATCTTTACCTGCTGAGATAAATATAGCTTTGGAATTGAGGTTATTTCTTCATCTTCTCTGCTTTGTGTGTTCTTGATAGTTCCCTTGCTGGCTGATTTCCACGACACATGGGAGGAATTGATATTTCTCATTTCGGCAGTAAGAGGGGGCTGGTTCTAAGAAGCCCCCAAATAGCAGCATCTGCTTCTGAGAAACTCTGTGTCAAGTACAAACATGAGAGGACATCAGAGAAAGGCCTCTTGCAGCATAGACAAGAGATCAGAAAGTAAATTTTGTCTTAACTGAACCAGGAGTAGGAAAAAAAAGCCAGGTATCCTGAACTCATCTCTTCGGGAGTTCAAAAAAAAAAAAAAGAAAGAAAGAAAGAAAGAAAAAAATGAATCCAACAAAACCAAGTGCCTGCTGGTGTTGAGTGCTGTGTTTTCTTCAGTCTTGCTGCTGCTGAAGCCCTTTTCTCAGGGGAGGTCTTGTTTTTAAATGTTGCCATGGGGATTATATCTCCATCCTCACTAAGAACTCCCCGAGGGGAGTACACTGGGCAGAGGCAGGTGGGAGAACAAGGTGGAAACTTCTTGTTGAGAGCTTCAGGCTTGGCTTTTTACACCATGTGCATAGGAAGCCTCTAGGAAGCAGAAAAGACAAACCAAGATGAATATTGAGTTTGAAACATATAACACCTTGTCAGAAAAGAGTAACTGTCGCTCTCTGTAGGGCACAGGTCTGATGAATGAATGTCCTATCATCATAGTTGCAGCCACTGAATGTTGAGCTGATCCAAGTGGAATGTGGCTGACTCTTGACTTTGCTCTTTCCTGGGAGAGGTGTGTGTATATAGAGCAGAGGTGTGCTAGGCAGCTTACTGTTACTGAGGGGTGTTTGGGGCTCATGCCTTTAGAGAGTGCATGATCAGGCTCCACTGTGGGCCCCTGGCAAGGCAGGACATCCTGGTGTGAAGTATGTGGCAGGGCAGCTTTCTCACCTCATGATGGCCAAGAAACAAAAGGGTGGGGGAAATGCCAAGTATTCCTTCAAGCATACTCTCCCCATGACCTAACTTCCTCTGACTAAAGGTCTACTCCATCTTAAAGATTTCACCACTTGCTAGTTTCCACACAGGTTGATGACCAAGCCTTAAACCTATGAGCATGTTAGCATCTAAGAATCAAATCCTAACAGGAGGACAGAGATCATGAATTAAATATCCATCTTTGCAAGCAGGAAATAGACACGACCCAGTGGTGAATTCTGCTGCAGAAGATGTCATTTGGTGATATGGAGGTCAGTAAAGAATAAGCTGAAATAGCTGTGCTCGTGCATCTGAGAAGTGGAAAATGGAGCAGAGAGGAGATTCAAGATGACTGGGGGATATTTTGCAATAAACCCTCTAGAACCTGTACATACTTGTACAGGTTCGATGAAAAGTAGTAACAACCAGTATACAAGGGTGAGCCCCATACCATATATACACAAATAGCAGAAACAGACTCAGTGGGTAGTATTAATACTTTGAGGGGCACACACACATAATATATATTATACATTATATATACATACATGCAGCAATAATAATCAAAAAGAGGCTATTAACGTGAGAAAGAGGGGCTGAAGGGAGGAGAGGGAGCTGACGTAATTAGAACTTAATTAAAAATGTATAAAAGTAAAAAATTCAAATGTAGTCACAAATGTAAAATGAAGAAAATATTAAAAGTGTCATTCCTAATGGATTCCCTTGCTCATGCCCCCACGTTGGGGATGACAGGTCTTGGTGACTCTGGGTACCTGACCCTCTGCCATCTGAGGCCACTGTACCAGAGATTTGCTACAAAAAGCCAGGACTCTGGGGGAGTTTCTTTGTTGACTCCAGGCTCCCAGCCTTCCCATGGACACCCCAAATTTTCTGAAACCAGAGCCCTGAAGCTTTGTTACCCGCCCATGGAAATTGCCCAGGAAGAATTTGGGGCAACTCTTTGCTTTTATTTTTATATTTCCTTGTTCATGGAACTCAAAATAACCTGGGTCCATTTTTGTTTTCTTTTTGTTGAAGAGTAGGCTCCTTAACAAAGCTCTGGGGGGTTGCATTGGGGGGGGCTTCCTGTTTGGCTGTGGGGACTTCTTCCTTTTTTTGCCTTTTCTTTCTTTCTTTTTTTCCTTCCCCTTTGATTTTTTTATTTAAATTAGAAACAGTCTTATTTTATGTATCAATCCCGGTTCCCTCTCCCTTCCTTCCTCCCATGCCCCCCATCAACCCCTTCTCCCCTCCCCCATGTCCCAGTCCCAAGCCACTCCCCAGGGAGAGTGAGGCCTTCCATGTGGATCATCAAAGTTTGTCACATCACTTGGGGCCCTTCCCCATGTATCTAGGCTGAGAGAGTATCCCTCTATGGGGAATGGGCTCCCAAAGTCCATTCATGCACTAGGAATAAATACTGGTTCCACTGCAAGAGGCCCCATAGACTGCCCAGACTTCCTAACTGTCACCCAAGCTCAGGAGGCCTGGTTCAGTCCTAAGCTGATTCCTCAGCTGTCTGGCTGGGGTCCATGAGCTCCCACTCTCTCAGGTTAGCTGTTTCTATGGGTTTCCCCAGCATAGTCTTGGCCCCTTTGCTCATCACTCCTCCCTCTCTACAACTGAATTCCAGGAGTTCAGCTCAGTGTTTAGCTGTGGGTGTCTGCTTCTGCTTCTATCAGCTACTGGATGAAGGCTCTCAGATGGCATATAAGGTAGTCATCAGTCTCATTATAGGGGAATGGCATTTAAGGTAGCCCCTCCACTATTGCTTAGATTCTTAGTTGGGGTCATCCTTGTGGATTTCTGGACATTTCCCTAGTGCCCGATTTCTCTTTAAACATATAATGGCTCCCTCTATTAAGGTATCTCTTTTCTTGCTCTCCTCAATTCCTCCCCTGACTCAATCTTCCTGATCCCTCATGGTCTCCTCTCCCCGCCTCTTCTCCCTCTCTCTCTCCTCTCTTTGTGCTGTCAATTTGTTCAGGAGCTTTTGTCACTTTTCCCTTTTCCTGGGGGACTATTATGTCTCTCTTAGGATCCTCCTTTTTTCTTAGCTTCTCTGGAATTGTAGGCTGGTAGTCCTTTGCTCTATGTCTAATATCCATATATGAGTGAGTACATACCATGTTGTCTTTCTGTGACTGGGTTACCTCACTCAGGAGGGTTTCTTCTACTTCCATCAATTTGCCTGCAAATTTCAAGATTTCATTTTTTTTTGCTCCATTGTGTAAGTGTACTACATTTTCTTTATCCATTCTTCAGTTGAGGGGCATCTAGGTTGCTTCCAGGTTCTGGATATTACAAAGAATGCTGCTATGAACATAGTTGAACAGATGTCCTTGTTGTATGTGCATCCTTTGGGTATATGCCTAAGAGTGGAATTGCTGGATCTTGAGTTAGACTGATTCCCATTTTCCAGAGAAACCCCATACTGATTTCCAAAGTGGCTCTACAAGTTTGCACTCCCACCAGCAATGGAGGAGTGTTCCCCTTTCTCCTCATCCTCTCCAGCATAAACTGTCATTGGTGGTTTTGTTTTTTTTTTGTTTTGTTTTTGTTTTTGTTTTTGTTTTTTTTTGCAGCAAGCCAATAGCCAACATCAAACTAAATGGAGAGAAACACAAGGCAATTCCTGTAAAATCAGGAACAAGACAAGGTTGTCCACTCTCTCCAAATCTCTTTAATATTGTACTTGAAGTTATAGCTGGAGAAATAAGGCAACAAAAGGGGATACAAATTGAAAAGGAAGAAGTCAAACTTTCACTATTTGCAGATGATATCATAGTTTACATAAGTGACCTGAAAAAAATTCTACCAGGGAATAGTTGATATACACCTTCTTCAAAGTGGCAGGATAAAGAGTAATTCAAAAAATCAGTAGCCCTACTATATACAGATGATAAATGGGCTGAGAAAGAAATCAAAGAAACATCACCCTTTACAATAGCCACAAACAACATAAAATATCTTGGGGTAACATTAACCAAACAAGTGAAAGATGTGTATGACAAAAACTTTGAGTCTTTAAAGAAAGAAATAAAAGAAGATACCAGAAAATAGAAATATCTCCCATGTTCTTGGATAGGTAGGATCAACACAGTAAAAATGGCAATCTTACCAAAAGCAATCTGCAGATTCAATGCAATGCAATCCCCATAAAAATCCCAGCACAATTCTTCACAGACCTTGAAAGAACAATACTCAACTTTTTATGGAAAAACAAAAAACCCAGGATAGCCAAAACAACCCTGTGCAATAAAGGAACTTCTTTTTTGCTGCTAGAAAATCAAGATGTACTTTCTTCACATCAACACCACCACTGTCAAACCATCATTTGTGTTCCAAAACTAAGCTATCAGCTTTCTCTTTTTCTGGCCTCCTTTTCCCTCCAACTCAGTGTTTCAGATCCCAGTAAATGGCATTGGCATGAATCTAAATGTTCAAACCATTGTTTTGTGATCATTGTTTTTCTTACTCTACACTGCACCCAAGGGCATCCTGTGAATTCTGCTTTCATCCAAATCTGGAGCCTCTCCACTTCTCCACTTCTATTGTCAACACTCTGCTCAGGTGACCTAAATGGCCGAACTGGCCTCCAGACAGTCTTTCTATTCCAACCTCCCGCCCCTCCCCCAACACACACTGAAGATCTTAAAGCTCTGCCACATTCAAGTCTGTGGTCCTCCCAGTGAGGAACATCCCTCTTCAAGCCTGGCCTAGCTCTCTGGTTCCACTCACCATCATCCCCTCTCTAGCTTCCGGTGCTCCAACCATACCTTCCTTCTTGCAATTCTCTCACCACACCAAACATGTTCCTGTCTTAGGTCTTTACAGTTGCTTCTTACTAGACTCTAGATAACCAGACGCTTTGCTCTTTGATTCATGTGGGTCTCTACTTACATGTAAGCTCATCATGGGGGTACTACATGAAAGGACATTCCTCCCTTGTACATCAGTGTCTTATTCCCCTAATAATATATATAATATATATATATATATATAAATCTTCATAGTACTTGCTATTTCTTTTTTTTTTTGTTTTGTTTTGTTTTTCGAGACATGGTTTCTCTGTGTAGCTTTGGAGCCTATCCCAGCATTTGTTCTGAAGATCAGGCTGGCCTCAAACTCACAGAGATCCACTTGCCTCTGCCTCCTGAGTGCTGGAATTAAAGGCATGCTCCACCAACGCCCGGCCGGTACTTGCTATTTCTATTTTACTGAATATATCTATCTATGTGTCATCCTCAGTAGATTATGATCTCAGGAAAACTTCTGTCATTTGGACCCTCTGACTTATCTGCCGCCCCAGAACAGGGCCACCTTAGTTGGCACTTAGTAGATTCTTGTTGAATACATTGTGTACCCCGTGTGAGCAGAGCCTTTCCAGGTATCACAGTACACACAGACTCAGGACTCAGGCTTGCTTCCAGTTGGTGATTGATGGGAAGTGTCACACTGGCTTCTTGAATGGACTGTAGAGATGGGGTATGCCATCTCAGTTCCATCTTGGAATTTTTATCTAGCTGGCTGGAATAAATGGTGTGTGGTATTATGGGGTATGTGACAAAGAATTCCCTGCAGTTAGGGATTTATGTGTAGGTCTGATTGGGCAAAGCAAAGCTATCTCTATTGATGGGTCATCTGCACAGAGGTGGGTATTACTGATGTGTCTCAAAGGCATCATCTCTTTTCTCTCACCTTTTTTGGAAAATGTCATTCTCTCAACTGACTTTTTGAGAAGATTGAGCTATGCACTTGGGAAGTAATGCTGCCCCCATTCCCAAATTGTCCTCTTGGTTAAAGTGATATTTAACAAAACCTTTTTAAGTATTACTGCATTCTTAGCTCTGTTTTAGGCTATGGGGATCCAGGTGGAACACTGACCCTAGGTTTATGCCTCCTTATAGGGGGCTGGCATGAGCCAGATAAAAGAGCACACGTCTGCTTGGGGCAAAGGTGCCCTTTGGAAACACAGGCTGTGTATAGCTTTTATCAGTCTGCATTTCAAGATGACTGTGCCAAGCCCC
This sequence comes from Cricetulus griseus, assembly GCF_003668045.3. Taxonomy (NCBI): domain Eukaryota; kingdom Metazoa; phylum Chordata; class Mammalia; order Rodentia; family Cricetidae; genus Cricetulus; species Cricetulus griseus. Next base: position 206,492,169 of record NC_048597.1, on the reverse strand, counting down.
CATTACGTTGACTTTCTTCTTCACCAAATGGAAAGCCAGACATTAATTAAATGTCAATGACTATTCCTGCTAGTTCAATTTTCTGGTTCTATCTAATTAGAATTAAATGGTGAGAGAGGTTAGGCAGACTAAATCAAAGGAACAAAAAGGGTTCAGGCTTCCAAACTGTGTCCCTGCATTTGCTAAATCAATTTCAATTAGCTGCCTAAAGCCTTTTTTGCTTGGCTTCCTTGTGAAGCAAGATGGCTGCTTTTTGGAGAGAATCTTTGCTGTTCTCAGTCATACACATTTGACTTTGGCCACCCATAGTCCTTAGAGTTCCTTTTCTTGGGCTCATGCTGGAAGGTAAGCAGTGAAAATGTGGGCTTGGAGCTCAGGAGTCACAGACATTGAAGGCAATTCTGCCTTAAGACTGCTCCATCCTGCCCCCTCAGTCTTTTACTGACCCCAACCAAGATCAGTGTGGCTGGGGTGGAGGGCTGCTGTGATCTGTGCATCTTCCTCTCTTTCTTGGCAAAGCAAAGCAGATAGCCCTGGGAGATGGGGAGCTTGCCAATTCAGCCAATAAGATTCATATGCTATTCAGAAGAAGCCAAATTTACTGCGGGCAGAATTTCCTAACTGAATTAAGTATTCATCAGCAAATTAAGACATACCACAACTTGAATATATCTAATATCTAATCCCTAAGTGCACCCAGTCCTAAAACTTTCTGAGGTGTAACGAGACACTGTAAGTAGGGAATTTTAGAAAATTAGGACTTTGTTTTGTGAACAAAATGATTTTTTAAATGTATGAAATTAGCATCATGCTATGTGCATAAAGTGTATGTGGGACTTAAATGAAAACTAGGATTAGACCTGGATCTTCTATCTAAGATTCCTAATTATGTATATGCAAGTACTCTGTCAGCCAAAAGAAGCCAATTCTGGAACACATCTGATCCCAGACATTTGTATAAGGAATACTGTGTGCACCTTGCCACTTTGTTTGGGGTTGAATTTTTTGTTTTCAAATATTATCAGTTTTATTATTATTTTTAGACAAATTGGCCAAATGAACCTAATTTTGTTTTTTGCCACAAAGTGCTCATGGATTTCCGAGTACATATGATACCTTTGGAATTAACATCGCTTCAAGAGGTTTTCCATTCTACTGACCATATTGTCGATGGCTGGGGAGCCCAGTGTTTTGACAACACTCAGAGGTGGTTTGTTTTTTTTTTGTTTTTTTTTTTTTTTTTTGTAAGGGGGGGTTCGAGGCAGGGTTTCTCTGTGTAGCTTTGAAGCCTGTCTGGAACTAGCTCTTGTAGACCAGGCTGGTCTTGAGCTCACAGAGATCCACCTGCCTTTACCTCCTGAGTGCTGGGATTAAAGGCATGCACCACCACCGCCTGACTGGTGGTTCTTTATTTAATACCACCTGAAAATGACCAACATTCACATATCTGGCAAGCCTTCTATGAGATCAAAGTCCTCATGTTCCCTAGGGGTGGGGTTCAGGAACCTCCTGTATTAGGACAGCTCCAGCCATAGGTTCACTGAATCATTGCTGAAATCACTGGATAAAACGTTACCTTATGGAAGAAACCAATTTTTGTGGCAGCCAGTAAAAAAGAAATGTGCACATAACACAGATATCATAGAAAAATCTCATTCCAGACTTAATATAAATGAGCAGGATCTAGATATGACCATGACATATTGAAATAAGTGGGCTAATGTTAATACTGGGCAAGTGGTAGCCATTTGTTCAAACCATGTATGTGTGTGTGGTGGGGACACCTGTTAGCCTGTCTCTCTCTGATTTGGGGCTTCTTAATGAATAATACTGCAAAAAACCCAAAACTAAAAAAAAAAACCACACAAAACAAAACAAAACAAAAAACCAAACAGCAAATTAATACCTCAGAGATTCACTCTTTCTTGTGTAAAATTATCCCCAGACAGCGCTTTCCTTCCTTCCTACAAGGCTTGTGGTTGGTTTTACTTTGGTCTGGCCACAGTTTTTGTTGTAAACTTGACTATGTATTTATCCCCATACCTTTAATAAACAGTTGTTCATGGGGAAATCTTATGGACACACTGAACTTGGCATGCTGCATATTCTCTCTCATTTATGGATCCTAGCTTTGAATCTTCAAATTTGTGTGTTTAAATTGGAGTTCTTGCAGAATCTGGGAAACCAGAAAAAATCCATGGAGGATTTCCTGGCACTGGGAGAGTTGAATACAGGTAGCCTGAGCGAGGAAGGAGAGTGACATAGGAGAGGGGGTGGTTAAGTGGGGAGGATGATGAAGGCATCGTAGAAGAATGGGTGCATGGAGGAATAGCTAATACTAAAGATCATTAAAAAGACCATCCTCAAACCTACTATAAATGTATACAGAGAGTTTGAATGGAGTTCTTCTGTATGGAGAGTTAATGGCTCTCTAAGATTCCAGAGGCTAATAGTCAAAAATAAGTGTCAGGTGTGGGTTGCCATCACTATAGTTATTGGCCATAGGTCCCTTAGACCACCCAAAACAGTATAGTCTATTGCCATTGTTCTTGGTTACCCACCAGAGCTTGATGATAAGTTCATATTGCTAAAGACATCAAGACATCACATACTTGAATCACAGGACATTTAGAACTCAAGCTGGTACTGGCCTAGAAGCTTCTCCCTACTGGATAACTTTCCTAGTGTTGGAGGCTCCCATGGAGGCTGTTGGGGAAAGTAAAGCCATCAACACTCTTACCTATCTATGAACCATATGAGCTATAACATTGAGTGTCCTGGCAAGATATGACCATTGGTGTTGTAGTGGGATGAATGCTATGGGCGTAGGGAATTGAGTTCTGATAGGCTTTAAGGTTCATTACACACAATGGAACTCAAGTCTACTACTGTTACCTGGAATGAGACCCTGTGGCTGTATGGGTCATAGTCCCATACAGTGAAGAACCTACTACTATTATTTTTCTAAAAGGACAAAATAGCAAACCACCCTCTACTTACTTTATACTCATAGGTTAATGCACGTCTCAACCCTCATCAGAGAAGCCTCTTTGACTGTAGATGGTGATTAATACAGAAACTCACAACTGGTCAAAGCATAGAAAAGAAGAAACTATGGAATAATCAGCTCTATATAGGACATCTGTATTACACTCCTTCCGGGTTAAGGGACCTACACAGAAGAAGGGCCAGAAAGATTGTAGTAGGCAGAGGTTGCAGAAGACTAGCATAAAACAGTGCTTTCTAAATGTGACAGGGCCACTGTACTCATGGGTCGCAGTGGCTTTGTTCACAATGCACAAGACCTGTACATGATCAAGCCAGTCAAAATACCAACATGAACGGGAAAGGGCCTCAAAAAGTCCTACCCTTAGCATTGGCAGTTGATGACTGCTAGAGGAGGGGAAGTATCAAATGTCCCCAGGGATGTGGCTCCTGACATACTATCCCCTGCTCTAGTGGTTAACCTCAATCTATGCACATATAAGCAGCACAATTTGGACTCAGCAAGTTAAAAAAGATGTATGAAGTTGGGAGTAAGGCATGGTGAGAGAATGTACTAAGACCAGTTGAAAGGAAGTAGGGGGTAACGTTTCTGAAAACACACAGTATTTGTGTGTGAAATTCTCAAGGAACAAATAAAAATATACCTATAAAATTATGGGGATGATGTTCTTTATTTAGAACATAATCTATGTGTACTGAAATCTTAATTGGGGAAAACATGCCAAGCTGTGAGTTTCATCCGAAGACATGTACCTGCAGCACCCCTAAAAGGGCCTTGCCCTTGCTCAGCATCACGACTGGGTCTATGTAGTCATTCCAAGTCCTCCTGGAAGTGATTCCATTTAACCAACCCCTGTGAGACCCATGTGCCATGAAAGTATGAACTTAGGGAATAGGAGAAATGTTTCATGTTTCTGAGACACCATTGGATTCTACAAAATTGTATGTATAAAGTGTCTTATTTTAAGAAGTGAATGTATTTAAATACCGTGTGATTTAAATTTTCTGGCGAGTCAAAATGTTTCTTTCACTATGCTACTGTAGAGTAGTCAGCTAGGTAGTAATTTAATATATAGTTTTTAAACATAATTAAAATTGACTTCTTAGTATTGTGTATGATGCTTTGGTTTTAATAGTGTTCTGCATTCTGAATGTGGACTTCCCCAGTCAATAGTGTGCTATTAGCTTTGTACGTTTTTCATAACATGAAATTAAAACCCAACCGTCCAATGCTTCTAAAATGCATGCATCAAGTGATTCTCTTACTTAATCATCTGTAATTTGATTCAACCTCCCCGAATGATCTTTCTTCATTACATTTAATTTTTATCCCCTCTTGAGTCTCTCATGGGACCAAGGGTAAAACTTATTGATGTCAGCTCACAAATTGACCCCTCTCTCTATTCAGCCAAGGAATGGCTTATTATACCTGAAACAATGGCATTTGTGAAAACATTCGTCATGGGAGAGGGACCTCAGGAAGTTACTGGGTATGTCTGAGAAGGCGGTGAACATAAACGGTTGCAGGTACCATTGACTGCGAACCAAAGGGACAAGTCAGTCCCAGCCTTAGAGCCTCGGTGCTGGTTTCGGGAACTCTCTTCTGGGGTGAATCAGCTGAGCATCTGCATGCCCTGGTGTGATAGAGATTCCAACCTCTTGCTATGCAATGTGGCAGCTTCAGTAACATACATACTTCCATGTGGCCAGTGCAACCAAGAGACTGCATGGTTAAGTTCCATTTAATGACTTCAGTTGGAATAGCTGTGCACAGTGTCTGGCTGCTCTGCTGGGCACTGTAGACTTAAACTGTGTTGTGCAAGTGCTCCTGGATCATAGTTGTTTTTCAGCACTTGAAATGTTTCCAAGATCTTTAGCATTGTTCATCCCAAGACAGCCTTCCCTCGGAGGAGGTAGATGGCTGTGTTTTCTTCTGTGATAGTATTGATGAAAGATGGTTCATGTTTGCAGGAATTGCCTGGGTTCCTGAGAATAGAGCTGTAATTTTATAGAGCAAGTTCCAGAATGTATTGACAAGCTTCAAGTAAATTAGTATGTTCACATAAAGGCTTTTGTTGTAAATCATTGCTGTAATTATTAATAATAACTGCTATCCTTCTCTGCATACCTTTGTGTGGTAGCAGGCTTTGTGCTCAGTTTTCTTAATAATTTCTCCCTTAGCCCTTGATCTGGAGCCTCTTGCTCAATATAAGAGACAGACTTAGCCTTCTGATTTTGGGGCAGCTGCACTCCTCCAGGCAGCCATCAACTTTCACTTCCCTTTGTCTGCCCCAGGCCAGCGTGTTACTGAGGGGATGGGCAGTGCTTGTTCAGCCTAGCCACTTCATCTCATGGTATGCCTCAGTATACCTGGTACTGATGTCTAGTACTGGGGACTATGGTTTTCCTCTCTCCCTTAAAGGACAGAGTACTGTTCAGAGCCCATATTAAGTTCTTTTCTGTTGCTCTTAGTGTTTTTTTCCTCAACCTTTATATAATTTTCTTAAAATTTCTGCATACTGCAGTGCTTGGTGATATGCAGCCATTCTGAAAGCTGGTGGTCATGTGTATTTTTCCAGAGTGTAAGGGTGGTGAGCCTCTTGTGGCTTGCCTTTGTTCCAGTGCCAGGGCTTATGGGAGGAACCACTACATATCCCGGTGCTGGCGGTGGGGTTGGTATTATTATACCATGTTTGAAAGTGGGGAAGAAGCCTGAGAGGCAGCGTTGCCATGAAGGCTGGGTGTCTACAAGAAATTAACTTCTCGGTTGTGCCCAGAAGCTGCTCTTATGCACTCCCTTGACTTATATATGATCACACACACACACACACACACACACACACACACACACACACACACACACACACTCTAGCTCGATGCCATTTAAAAATGTTCCCCTTGGCATCTTCATCCTAAGATGAAAATCACCCCCAGTATGTAGTTCTGCTGACTACTGCAAAGTCAGGTGTTTCTGAAAATCCAATTAATTCAAACCGAAAGTCGAACTTCTTCTCCCTTTTTGCTTGTGCAGTTGGAAAGATAATGAGTGATGATCTGCCTGGTGCTGGGCCCTTGCAAACTGCTGGTGGCAATGTCCTTTGGAAGGGTGTAGAAAATGATTTCTACATAGTCACTCCCCCTGAATCTGTTAAGTGAAGCCGTGGGAACTTACCACGAGGAAAGGATATTAGAACTGGGCAGGGAAATATTAAAAATATAAACCGTTTGATATCCATAACATAAAAACTGGAGGGCAAACAAAGTCACCGAAAATTGTTTGCCCTGTTTTCACCATCAGGATCTCTTTCAAAGAAAGCCACCACATTATATCTCTGGTTTGGTTCTTACATTTTATAGATAAGCATATATTCTTTTTTTGTTTGTTTGTTTTTCAAGACAGGGTTTCTCTGTGTAGCTTTGTAGTCTATCCTGACTCTCACTCTGGAGGCCAGACTGGCCTCAAACTCACAGAGATCCTCCTGCCTCTGCCTCCCGAATGATGGGATTAAAGGCGTGTACCACCAATGCCCAGCGATAAGCATATATTCAATTACAGAGTAAAAGCTGGTTGGTATGTAAACTAAATGAAAAAAATATTATTTAAATAAAAAATCAAAATTAATTTGTCCAGATGGCTAATAAACTAAAAAATAAGAATAAACAAATAAGAGTAAACGGTTTCATTTTTTAGATACTCTTTTTTTTTTCTCAAAGAGAAGATAAAGTAGGGAAATTGCAGTTGTAAGGGGTGCTTCTTCTTCGCTCCAGGAGGTCAGGGTCTTCAGTCCTGCTGTCACCATTGACCTTGATTGTCCTGGTGAGATCTCCTGAGGGGCTTTAGTGTCCTTTAGTGTCTTTGATGACAGCTGTTTTGTGACCAGCCTTCTAGGGTCTGGTCATATTATGAGCTGCAGGAACGGAAATAATGTTAGTAGGATGCTTGGATTTCATTCTAGAAAGCCCTTATCCCTGTGGGCTGCTATTGTTCCTCCAAATTACAGTGTAAAGAGGGGACATGGGCAACAGTTCTCAGAAACAGAAAGGCCAGAATCTTTGTGTTAGAAGTCCAGTGCTAGGCGGTTCTCCGCTTTCCTGGTTAGGTTAGCATAATCAAAGTGACGTTTTTCTAATGGTGCTTTAATGGAGTGCTGCCCTCAGGGCTGGGGATTTGCTCAAGGAGGGACAGAACTGATGGAGAAGCCATTACTGCCCTTAGTGCACTGCCAACTAGAGTTCCAAATCCTTCCTTTGATTATGGGGGCCCAACTAGACTCTCCCTTTATATTTCAGGCATCCAAAACAACAAACAAAAAAAGAGAAAGAAAGAAAGAAAGAAAGAAAGAAAGAAAGAAAGAAAGAAAGAAAGAAAGAAAGAAAGAAAGAAAGAAAGAAAAAAAAGTCACACTACTTTCCCAAAGTCAGGCAATTTTTAGCTGGATGGAATTTTTAAACAGCAATGAGGGAAAATATAAAGAGAACCATCAAATATGGTGACCTTCTATGGAGATCTATCCCACTGTGTCTATGGAGCAGTTATGCCACTTACTATTTGGAAAACCAGTATTTTCAAAAGTTGTGTTCAGTATATACAGTTGCCCTGGTGAGACCCAGGATGAATAAGATGTGATATGGACTGTAGAGACTTCATGAGGGGAGACTAGGAAAAGAACAGACATCTGCAGGCCGTGTGCTCCCTGGGGAGGGCACCTGGCTGGCCTATGGAGTTAGCACAGGATAGCTTCCCAGAAGGCAGGGTGATACTTGGTAGCAGGGTGAGGTGTGGAAAGATGTCCTAGCAGAGAAAGTTATCAAGGGACACCAGAGAGGTTGATATGGTTTGAGTAGTAGAGGGTTAAATGAAGATTGGTACAAACATGTGCCTACTGGGGCTGCTGTGGTCCAACATCAGTTTGGAAACATTTACATGAAAATGGTTTTAGAGTCGGGGCCTTGTTGCTCACAGTGAGAAAATGATAGATCTCACATGTTTGGTATGGATGCAAGTCCAACCTTACTGTCTCCTCATCAGGGCCAGGGAAAGCTTGCTATGCCAGGGCAGACTCACCTGCTTGCTTTGTGCCCTGATTTGTGTTGTTTGGTCCATCTTTAGAGCAGCTAGCGATATAGGCGGAGGCATGGTATAGGTGAGGCTACGATTCGCTGGGGTTCTAATTCTGCTGCTGTAACGCGCATGAGAGCATGCCTCTCTTTGAGTCAGGTCAGGTCAGGCCTCACATGCACCTTTATATCTACCTACCCAGGGTTCGTTTTTTTTCCACTGTAGGAGTGGGATACCTATCCCAGGTCAAAGCTTTGTTTTCTCCCTTGCTCACTCCTGTCTGATGCTTTTGCATCAGCTGTGATCTGGTCCATCTGCCTTTCTGACTCATTCCATTCACTCCTGTGTGATTTTCTTTCTCCTACTGATGGAGAACCCACTGTCCATACAAAGCTTGTACCCATTACCCCCATGTAGTAGTTCACCTTGTTGTCTGATTCTCCTCAGCTCTGGGTGTGCTAGGGACACACTTAAGTGAGGTCTCACCTCTCTCCCTAAGAGTTGGACATTCTCCAATCCTTTATGTCTAAAGGGGGAATGTGACAGTCAGCTCTGTGCTTTCCCTAACTGCATCTGGAGTGCTAACAAGTCCCAAACTCCTTCATCCTTTCTGTACTTGGTAAGTCTCCCTTCAGAGTACCATAGGAGGCTTCTCCTTCCTATCCCGTTAGTCCATGGAACTTCTGAATTGCCTCCTTTCTGAAAGATCCTGGCCAGCAACAATGCAGTCCATGTGAAATTGAATTAATAGATTCAAAAGATATGATGTGATGGTTCTGAAAGTGTCACTTCATGCAGAAAATTGGAAATAACATGATCCATTTTTCTTAATGATTTCAAAGCTGAAGAGCAGAACTGGGAACTGTCCTTACCCTTGAACTACTAACACTCAGTGTCCACATCCTGAGAAGTCCTGTGTTGCTTGCATGCATTGGAGGGCTCAAATCAACTTGGTAACCTTTGTGTTGTTATTTTAACATTACTATTATTACAATTGGAAATCCTTTTTTTATACCCCATAACAGTGCCATCTAAATGTTCACTAAGGAGCAGTTCTAGTATTAAAAATTGAACCCCAAATGCCAATAAGTTTGGTCCAGAAGGTAAAGCTGATAATAACCACAGAGAAGGCCAGCTACCTGTCATGATCCCTTGCATTCAAATGTGGGCTGGAGGACTCCATGGGCTATTAAGGCCAAAGCTGATAAAATAAAAAGCAGCTGTCGAAGCAAATATGCAAAATTGCTTGCAGTTTCTGATTCTTCTTGATTCACACTCCTTATGTACCCCGGAGTCCTGAACATTTCTGCTTAAAGTTGTCTCCCCGTCTCAGAAATGCATCTTTTGCTTAAAATGTAATTGTCCTGCAAGGACAAAGGGTCCACCCAACACATAAAAGATTTTACTTTTACTGACAAACGCTTGATACATCAATAGCCATTGCTTAATGAGGAGGCATAGGCTCACAACAGACCCAAAGTGGGGGTGTTAGAACTAAAACAGAAGATGTGGTTTGACACAGGTAAGTTACAAAAAAACAAAAACAAAAACAATGCTGAATGAGGTGCCTGTGATCGCTTTAGTCACATGATTTCCCCAACATATCCTGTTGTTGGTATGCAGGTTAGCTTTAGAGCAGTATAGGGTAAACTACTTGTATGTTGATAATCACATTTTTATTTTAATATAGTTTAAACATAGCTAGCACATCAAACTCAAGATACAAAGTTTCCCTTTAAAATGAAATCATTTAAGTGAACAAAACAGGTCTGTTTAAACAAACACTTTAAACAATGGTACAGGTGGCTCATTGCCATAGCAGAGATTATGAAAGTATTATGTAAATGATAGACTTTTGGAAGCTGTTGGCTTTAAGTCATTTAGGTAAATACAGGCACTGGCTTGATGAAAACCCCGCTGAGCACCCATTGTTCTTTTGGGGCAATATATTGCATAATTGGATGTAGGTGCTACTTTATATGCAGCTAATTTCAGAGACTAAAACAACCATATCTATTAAATGCTATTTTATTTGATTAATAAAAATGCTAGATTGTTTTAGGATTGAATAAATATAAAATGTTAATTGGATATAAAATGCTTATTTATGTGATCATGGGCATTGCCATAAAACGATAAGACAGTTATTGCTGTTTAATATTGCTTTAATCAGAAGTGTTCTTGGGAAGGCTAGAAGACAAGAAGCTTCTCACAGTAGCTCCTGAGGAACCAGAGTGATGAGCCATTGGGACCGAGCAGGTTCATGGGCTGGTGTTAAGCTGCACTTAGAGGCCAGGTTTCAATAGGAGGCCATAGAATTGCTGGGTTTAATTGAATATTTATTGAATGGGTACCGTGGGCTATGTTCTCTTAGGTCTCATGAGGAAGTTAGGCTAGATCATACTAGGTGAACATGAACAGAGATCTGCTCAGCACTGGCTGAAACTCTTTGTAGATTTGTGTGGTAAAAAAGTCTAGGCTTAGAGTGCCATTCTGGCTGTGACTGGTTGCAGATACAGAGCCACCTCCATGTCACAGCTCTGCTTTTGCTTTCACACTCTCTTCATGAGTGGTTTGGCAACTTGGGGTGATCTAGTCCATTCTGAGTCTCACACAGAGAAGTCATTCGGAGAGCTCTGAAATCAGTCTCAGGACTGAGGCTCATCAGCTGGGTTGCTTTATGTGACTCCCGGTCTGCGGATGGGTCTGCGGATGTGGTCACTTGTGTGTAGTGATGATAGAAGATGGTTTTCCACAGGATGACAGTATCCCTGCTATCAGAGTCTTGAGAATGGTTTCACAGGCCATGGGGAGAATGAATCTCGGAGCAAGGCTTTTGACGAATGGGCAGTGTGGAGAGGACAATTTCTAAGGGGCTCACAGCATGGAGGTTCATGTGAAAATGGGGCATATCTGAGAAGCTGGAAATTTGAGCTTTGAGGTGCAGTGAGTTGTAAGGATGGAGAGGTGAGTCAGTCATAGCATACTCTCCTATGAACAAAGAACGAATCTTTTTAGTGAGCAGTCCTCTGCTCTCCTCTCCTGAGAGATGGTGGCTTCGGGGAATGGCGACTAAAGCCCCTCAGTAGAAGGTCAAGTCCGCTGTGCAGAGCTCACCTGTGCCAGAGTTCTCCTGGGGCCCCCAGAAGCTTCTGTGCTGTCCTCCTGTAGGCAAAATGGGGTCCCTGGCTGTTTACTCAGAAAGTATTTATTGCTCTCCTGTTGCATGCATTGCTTATTAATGGAATCAGAGTTCAGATGCCTCTGAGCTTAGGTACAATTATTTACTAAGTTTGGTTTAGTTTAGGAACCATGTATCCCATGAGTAGCCAGGGGAGGACCAGTCAAGAGGACTAAGTGTCTGTTCTCGTGAGAAGTCAAAGGAAAAGATGCATGAGCCTTAAACAGGAGAGGGTTCTTAACGATGCTGAGATTTGAGGGTGCAAGGCCTGGAAAGTGGAAAGACGTCCTTTAAACTGACTTCTGTGTTAACCCCTTCCTTCCTTCCTTCCTTCTCTCCCTCCTTCTTGCGCTCTCTCTCCCTCTCTCTCTTTCTCTTTCTTTCTTTCTTTCTTTCTTTCTTTCTTTCTTTCTTTCTTTCTTTCTTTCTTTCTTTCTTTCTGTTTTCTTTCTTGTCTTCCTTAACTTCACTCAAGGAGATCAGGTTTCTATTGAGAGGTGTGTAGAAGCATGGCAGTTCTACCAGGACTCATGACTACATGCAGTTGGAGAAAGTCTTCAAGTTAGTCCTTTCCCTGATGCTGTATTTAAGGGTGCTTGTTTGCTGGTTTAGGTCCTCTTTCTGCTTCCAATAGGCATGAAAAGGAATTCATCAAGCTCATTTTATAGTCCCACCTCTTTCCTAAACCCATTTTCAATAAGGGAGAAGGGTGCCCCAGTATCTGTGATTGGAACACTGTGGATGCCAGGGACATAGATCTTCCTTTCTTCTCCCTCCATGGGAAGGTCCAGCCTGGTCTTTCCTCCTACCCTGATATTCAAAAAGGACCATCATATGGGCCATTTAGGTCAAGCTCCTTTGTTCTTTGAACTCCTTTTCTTTCAGCCTGCAGAAGTTTCAGTATGTTGCAAGTCTCATGAGGCCTGTGCCTCTCAACCCTGTTTACATCAATGGATCTCTGCACTCAGGGATACTGGGTAACCCATTTTCTTCCCATTAACCTGCTACTTTCTTCTCTAGAACCTGCAAGGAAAAGGAGGGGCAAACACTGGCCAGTTTCCCAATCATTGGTCTGTGGCATCAAAACCATATCTTAACTCCCAGCACACCTTTTTCCTGAAGACATTTTTTTTTTTTTGCTCCAAAAGTATCACCAAAGCAAAATTCACAAACTACGCTTATGTTTCTTGACTATTGGTTTTATTAGTGGACACAACGGTGGCTTTGCGAATAACCAAATAGTGAATCTTGATTTAGACTAAACCAGTTATGTTACTTTGGCCCAGTTTGCATCTCTGTTTCCTCACTGGACTAATAGAACTAAAAATTCTGACTTACCTGGTGGAGTTGAAAGAACTCAGTGAAAGCTTATGACTGCTGAGTAGGAAGTAGCCGGGTGCTACACATGGAGAGACTACTACAATGATTTCGTGGAATTAGGGCCAGCTCAGTCCTTTGGGTGCTCTCTGGACTTGTCAGTGCTTAACCTGCAGGGGTCCCTATGGTAGGATCTTCACAAGGTCTTAGGGACAGTGTCCCAGTGGTCGGGTGCTTTTTGTATCTGCTAGATTTAGGGGTGGAGAGCAAAGCTCACTCACGGGTCTTGGGCCAGGTCATTGTGCCTTCCCAGGTGGACATGTAGTTATCCTTAAACAAAGATACCTTGCTTGCAAACTTCCACTTTTTGATTTGGCTCAGTGCCTGTCAACTGCTTTCCTTATTCCTAGAATGTTTCCCACACTGCATCTCATACAATCTTGGGCAACATGACACCTATTTGGCAGATGATGAAACTGAGTCTTGATGCCTTCTTTAGATCTCATTTCTGACCTCGTGCTTACTCCAGAGCCTTGGGCTACCACAGAGGGCAGTCTGATTTTGTTAATCCTACATGGCACACAGTTGGTGTGAGATACTAATGCACTTACTATTTTTTTCATCTTATGTGAGATTCTAGGATGCAGGCAAGCTAATGCGAGAGAAGAACGCTTCCCCTTGTCTCTGCCCAGCCTCTGCTCCTGCTTGATGCTTACATGATACTTAACCCCAGGTGCATTCTTCCCCCTTGTTTTATATTCCCTCTTGCTTAAATGGGCCTCTTGAACTGGGAAGCCTGATGGTGAAATCCATAACCCCTATTGGTAAGATAAAGGAGGGCCAGCGAGATGGCTCATTGAGTTAAGAGGATTTGTTCCCTGGGATGCACATGGTAGAACAAGAGCACTGCCACGTTGTCTTCTGACCTCTATGCATCGTTTACATGCCCAACATGTTACAGCCCCCCCCCCCATACACACACAAAAAAAATAAAAAGTACGTAAATACATGTTAAGATATAAAGGAAAACTAATAACAAGGAACAGTACCGCCTTCCATTTCTCACACGTCTTCCCACCCTTTAAAATCCTAGCGTTCCTTTTAAATGAATCTGGCCTAAGGCGCAAAGCCTTTGGTTTTGAAGCAAAAGCAAGAGCCACATATCCCAGGTGTGACACCTTTATCTTCCTGGCATTTGCAAGATTAGCACTGGCTTAGCCAAGCCTTGGGGGCCAGTGGAGGCCTGAAGGCTGCTGATTTTGACCATGCCTTCTGGTTTACTCTGGCATCATCTGTTAGGCAGGGCCCTGTCTGCTAGGAGCATTCAGGAAGGTGGCAGAGGAATCACATTTCCCCCTGAGCTCTTCACATCCAATTTTCCCTCAGGGACCCCGAATGACCCCATCATCCATGAAGAGAGATATTTCTTTGGGGAATTGGTTTCCATTTCCAGCCTCCACACTTCATGGCATAGCATATTTCCCACATGTCAACTTAAATATGCTGTTGTCTATCCTCCTATTCTCTTACTTTCAAGAACCAGTGTGGGTAGACAGGGAGCTCTGCATGGTAGGGAGTGCCCAGTGATGGGGATGTCCTTCTGTGTATATGTTTATCTTATTGGTTGTCATGTGAGCCTGACAAGAGAGGATGCATGCCACTAGCGTCCTTGATCAGATAAGTCTTTATAAATATATAGATTATGGCTATGGTTGATTCTTAAGATAGAGCAAGCATATGAGAAATCCCAGTCATTGGCCAACAGCATTGTAATTAATATAAGACTCTGTGTGTTATTTTGGCTGCCCACATGGTAGGCGGAACTCAGGCGGCTGGCAGAAAGATTTATCGTTACAGCCCAGGGCTCTCTCAAGCAGGAACCATATGGTGGCCTCACGGTGCATACCACTTCCTCAGCTCACTCTTCTCCTCTTTCATCACCTGGCATCCCTAAGTTTTTCTTCTCTAGCTTGTCTGTATCCATGGAAGACCCAGCCCAGCTTCTGTGTATAGCACACACTCATGTCTGGGTGCTTCATCCAATGCAATCCCAATAAGCTCTGACATTCTCATTGACAACCAGAACCACTAATTGAAGGAAAACAATTTTATCACTCTCTTAACTTCCATTCACTACACAAAAAGTTTAGCAAAAGAGATTTTCCTGTTTGTTTCACTGTCTATATGAATTAAATATGTGGAACTTTTAATTCCAGATCCCAGGTTCTCCCTCGTACCCACACTCCTTCCCTCCCTCTCTCCCTCTTTCTTCTTCCTTTTTTCTTCTCTCTCTCCCCTTTGCATCCCTTCCTCCTGATTCTCATCCTCCTCTCCCTCCTCCTTTTCCAGAGCTTGCTGTTGTCATGCACATTAATGGAAGGCTTTGGCAGTTGCTGGTGCCTGTCCTACAGTTATCTCCTTGGAGCATCACAGCAGGGAAGCTTTTATCACTTCTGGGCTTCTGATAGCCAACAGCAGACCTATATTTGTTGACAAGGGATCTGAACATCAGTGGTTGTTGTTTGGGGTCCAATAAATGGTTCTTGATGCAAAGTGACCTTCAGCAGACATTCACATCCCTTTTTGAGAAACCCTTCTTAGCTGGTGGCTCAAGGTAGATATTTTGATACCATGTTTCATGGAATGTTGTGATAAATGATGCAAAATACATGTGAATTATTAAGACAGGCACCTAGTCCACCATACAGAATTGCTAAATATTCACTATAAATTAAGTAAATAAAAGAATCCCTAACAGTTAACAACTAATGCAATAAAAAAATCAGACAATCAATATTAGAATTATTACCTCATTTTCTCCCAACTTGATCCATAAAACAGAGGCTGCCCAAATAGTGAGAATGAAGTAAGGAACTGCAGAGAGAGCTCAGGCCCCAGGAAACTATTCTTCCTGTTGTCTGCAGGGAATCCATTCTTGGATCATCATCAGCAAATGGCATGTACAGCCTCCTTCAGAGCTGAGCTATTGTCATGTCACCCCTGGGGGTGGGGTGGGGTGGGGGACTAGCAGGTGGCTGGCACTTGCTCTAGTTAGTAGCCATCTTGCTCTTCCTTGGCCTTCATCGTCTTCTTTATCCAGTGTCCTAGTTTGTACCATCTCTTTCTTTGACCACACGACAGGAAAAAGTGCCCTACAACTCTACTGTCTGTCCAGCTTTTGTACTGACCAAGAACCCATGAGCTTAGCTGAGGTCTGTCTGAACTCTAAACTTGGCTTAGTTCTACCCATGTATATGTGCCATTTTTGCCCCCTTTCTCTATGGCTTTTATAGCTATGTTCTGAATTTTCTCTCGCAGAGTAATAATCCAGGTAAATCCGATATAGCACACCTTTCAGTCTTCACATGCTTTGTTTTAGCCTGACATGCGAATACAGGCCTGCAGTGCCAGCTTTTGGGAGGTGGAGGCAGGAGGACCAGGCGCTTAAGCTACATAAGGAGTTAAGGGCCAGTCTGTGCTATGAGACACCATTTAAAAGAAAAAAACTTTGTTCTTAAACATTTTTATAAGTTCCATTGTCTGACATGTGTTGCCATTCTCCATCTTTGTTTTCCATTACTTGCCAATCATAATACCTGGCAACTTTAATACCTGAGTCATCTATGGATCTTTTGTTGAGGTTTCTGCCTTTGATTATTGATCAAAATTTCCTAGCTTTTTGTGTGTCCGGAATATTTTTATAATATGCTAGTCAATGCATATTTAAAAGACAATGTACCAGAAAATGCCCTCCATTCCCTCTTAGATGGAGCAAGAAAGAACTTTGAATTCAGTTAAAATACACTTGCATTTTATACAACTGTCAGTGTTTGTGGCCTTTGTGAAGTTTTCATAGACAGCAGATTAAATAGGCACTTCATTAATATTGACCTTTGCTTATTCACAAAACTAAAATGAGAGACAGAGACAGAGATAGAGGCAGAGAGAACATAAACGAACACTGGTGATTTTGAAGGTGATTTCCTTAATGTAAATGCATTACTAATCAGACCTTGTTTTTTATTTATGACAAATGCCATCTGGAGATCCCTCCTGGGCATACAGATATTGATGAGGTCAGAGGAGGAAGAAGGAAGTGCAAATCCACCTCTGACCAGCTGGATTCCAACAAGGATTCTCCAGAAATCACCAACTAGCCACTGTCAGGGGTGGCAGGGAGGATGGACCTCTGGGGATATTTGGAAGATTTGAGTGGCAGTCCTTTCTGGAAGCTAGTTCCCTGCTATTCATGGACTATAGTCATCAACTAACGCAATGAAGTTCTGAATCAGGAAGTAAAGGGCAGGAGAAGTTGTGTGAGGCAGAGATGGGGATTTCTAGTTAGAAAGATCTGGTTTCTAACCCTCCAGTCAATACGGGAAAATTCTGATATTTTGTAGTCATTTGCTCATTGCCCCTGGCCCTTTTATAACAATGCCTGGTGAATTGCTTTGCTGATATTCACTGGCTTCTGAGTAAAGTATAAAAATACCAATAAGGGTTGTTTCCCAGGTAGAGTACTTTCTGGGCATGAACGAAGTCCTGGATTATTAGCATCAGTGACACAACAGCAAACACCACACGTAGCATAATCTCTGCCTGTGTCTAGAGCTGTTGTGGAATTCTCCATGTGTTGGCCACATAACTGTCTTTCAGTGACTTATTGGAATGGAATTCTATGCATCACAAGCAAGTATGGCTATATCCTCTTACTTTCATGATTGGTGGTAGGCAAGGGAGAATGTGCCTAGCCCTGGAGACTGATATAACCAGGGAAAAAGGAACTTAAGCTAAGTCCCAGGAACCAAGTGATAAAGGAAGATAGCACTGACATTGTCCTAGAGATGGCAGAAGTTCATAGTATGCAGCTCTGGATAGACAGAGTCACATGATTCACGAGTCATCATTTTCAACTTTAGGCATGATCTCAGTGTTTACCCACATACTAGACTGATTGTTGTCCTCTATTCACTACAGACCCTTCAAATGTTTGTTGTTCATTTCCTGATCCCAGCCTTTCCCAATTTGCACTCACTCTCCAATGATCTTGGCCTCTCACTACTTTGGTGTTGATTTATCCTCAGCATACATTTTCATAGACTGTCCCAAAGAGTCCTCCCCGGCCTCCAGTCTTCCAAGATCCTATCCATGCATTAGAACTTAACCACAGAGCCCTATCTGCCTTCCTTGGTGCTTCTTGGTCCCAATAAGTCATTTACCTGCTAGCCAAGTTTGTGCTCGTATCTAAGATGAGAGGATGTGGGAGCAAGAAAAACACAACTCCTGTTGTTGAGCAGCTAGCACTCCAGATGCAACAAACCTTCTCAGTTCTTAATGAGATAGGACAAATTTAACTAAGTGTTGAATGGTGTGGTGCTGACAGCTGCTGCCGATATCTGATGAAGGAAAAGTTTATGTGGTTTGAAGTGAGAAAAGAACCAGAGCTTGATCTGGGATGTGCCTTCTGTCCACTCTGGAATTTGGCTAATGTCATAGTCAACTGTAAATGGAATGTCACCACTACAAAGGAGACAGTCAACAGAGTTGTGGAATAGTGCCAGCCCCCACACAGCAGAATGTTGATAACCAACCACTTCCACTGTTGACAGCTTATTCTGATCAACATTGCATATTTGATGTAGCCTAAGTGTTAGCAACATTACAACTCATTCATTATGGTGCTAATATTAGCAGAATGATCGTTTGGGAGCCGGAGTTGATGTATTGATATTCAATATAACATACACATTCTTGGGAGGAAAAAAAAAAGCAGTTCTCAGTTCAATCTGTATTGAAGCTTTGTGGTTTCTCAGTGGGGTTTCCATGGATTCCTGGGAGTTAATGAGAATGTTATATTCATGACAGATGAAGACGCTGACCCATGGCTTTAATTCAAAGTAGATGTTTTGTGTGCATGTGTGAAATACTTTGTTTTATACTTTAGGAAAAATTAAATTGCAACAAAAACACTTTTGGTTACAGATTTTTATAATAATTTTCCTCCCACAAATCTAAACTAATCTTATGAAAAATGTAAAGCCAGTTTTTTAAAACACCCACTAGTATGAGACTCCTAGGAGGGAAGCTCTCCTTAGCCCATGTGTGAATGCTGAAGTAAGCCATTGGTCTTCAAGCCCCCTCCAACTCCCTTAGAGCCTCTGCAGGCACCCTAGAACTCACCCAGAGTTTAGGGTTACCTGCAGCATGCCTCCTCATGCATTCCTCATGTCAGATTTTCCTAAGGAAGATCCTCAGTGGGCTGCCCCTGTCCCTTCTCCCCTCCACTGTCTCCTGACTCTGTCCCTATTGCCTCTTTGCTCATACCGCTTACCTTTTGAGCCTCCATTTCACTATTTGTAAAACAAGTACATTCCTCAATATTGGCAAGGGTCATGTGTAGTTTTTCAAATGCAGTGTCTGATATGTTATTAGAACTCAACAGACAGCAACTGTAGAGACAATGATGAAGTGAGTGAGGCACAAAGCTATAAAACTCTAAGGAGGCAACAACAACAAAAATCCCAGAAATCAAAATAAACAATTCAATGCAGTATTTTAGAACATCATTATATCAGGCAGAACAAAATATCAAAATTTTTAATCAAGACAAGATCAAAGTTACTTGTTTTAATCTTCTCCTTTCCGGCTCTGCTGTGGATCAGTCTGGTGCTTGTAGTAATGGATGCTTATTCCAGTAGCTTCATTCTTATCTGGCTCTCCAAATTCTCCTTGTATCACCGTAGTCTGAAAAGGAGACTCATGGGGTGGAGGTTGTCTGTCTTGGGCACACATTCTCCATGCTCTTGAGCTTACTGAAGCAATAGTAGGCTAGCCAACTCCTGACAAGCACCTGCTTTCTGTAGCTTCCAACAGAAGAACCATTGGTTCTTCCCAGTGTGGAGAGTGGAGAAGGACAAGTGCTTTGTATTCCTTCAAAGAAACCTAAGGCTTTCCTGTTGGTAACATGGGTCGTATGTGACTTAGCTAGCCTTTGGGAATATAATAATTTTGTCACCTAGTTGGGTTGAGTGGTAATGGTTACTAAGTGAAGACTGCATCAGAGATTGTGCCAGATATAATGATAAGCCTAGTAAGATATAGTACCAGCTTCAAGGGTCTGTTTCATTCAAGTTCATCTCACACCAACAGTGGATTTCAGTACTGGAGGAGTGTAGTTGGAAGTGTAATTATATATGGTGATAACCCTTTTCTTACCAAATCCCTTGAGTTTGCCACATGATTGCCCAATGCTTTTTCAAGGGAACATCTGAGAACTGTGAATTTCCTCATGAACACCTCATGAGCTAGGGCTATGCATCCATACCCCAGCATATCCCCTCTTCTGCACACACACCCTGTGTATGTTGTTGAGGGTTGAACCTAGGGCCTGGAAGATTATCTGGAAGACAGATAATCTACCACTGAGCTATATTCTCTGGCAATTTTCTTTTCCTTTTCCTAAGCCACCTCCTGATATTTTAGTCTGCCTTACTGACCTCTTTACTCTCTTGTGTATATTTTTTCCACAAGTGAAGAGACTGCATCCTGTATCCTGAGGTGCCTCAGAAAGACGGGAGTCACTTTGCTCACACAAGGAATAGGGGGCCATGGTGGATGTAGCAGCTGTTCTTGCAATCTCTAGGGGTTCCTCTGGGCACAGTTATACCACTTGGACGTCTCTCCATAGCACCTGCCGTCTGCTGTCTTCAGGTCTGCATGGATCACAGCCAGTGCTTTGTCTCCATCAGGATTTCCAGAGTTTCAAAGTTAACAGAATTTTCCTAATGACACGAACAATCAGAGGATTACAATTTGGCTGTGAGAGGACATCAGAGAATCAGTTGTGTTATTTGGCCAGCACATGTTTTTAGTGATGGCAGTGGCAGAGTTGGCTGCATTTGTGTCCAGTCAGTGGCTTGATTGGAGGCCATTGTTGCTATTATGCAAAACCATCAGAGAAACATGGGCAGTTCAATCAGTCACCCCAGAAATTGTTCCAAATGGCATTTGTTTTGCACATTTTCCCAGATATTTAGATGTTTGGCACACACGGATCTTTAATCAGTTAAAACTGTTGGCACCATACAACCATAAGCCTTATTGGCTTCATTTTTACCTCAATGTAAATGTTTTCCTTTGCTAATATTTAACTAATGTGCTGTGTCACAGATAGCTGAATGAATAATACATGTGAGATGGACTTGTGTTAAGCATTCTCTTTTGCTGTGACATTGAGGGCAGGTCTACCAACCCACAATGCTCACAGAAGTAACTGTTTCTTAGCATTGTACCCACGTGGCTACATTATTTTCTGCTCTCTCCCCAAGTCCCATTTTCTAATTATAAGTGTTGATCTTTAAAATTGACCTTGCTAAGTCATTGCTTGCCTTGGATAGACTCTAAAACATTTATTCCCTTTTATTGTGCAAGTAATTCATGTGCATTATCTAAAAAAATAATACCAGATAGTTCAGACAGGCAGGCACAGAAAAGAATTTCAAATCACCAATAATCCCATCACCCAAGAATAATGAATGCAAACATTTTGTTTGGTGTTTATCTGTTCAGACATCTTTATTTGCCATTCATTTCAGCTAATATTTATTGAATTCCTATTTTGTGCTCAGCACGGAGTCATCCTATACATATTCTTTGAGACTTGCTGATTTCTTCTAGAAATGTGCACTTTTCCACATTGGTAAATGTGTTTACAGTATCTTTTACAATGGTTTTCAGTAGTAAGAGCCTATTGACATATCTCATCATTATTTTTCTGTTCCAGTTATTGTTGGCTCTAGTAGTATAAACACCCTCAGTGCAAAAGTCCTTGTATTTCTCTGCATGCTTATCCAATCAGATTGGAAGGTTTTTCATACAGTTTATTTCCCAGGTACAAACAAGATGCAGAATCCACATATAGCTCTCTAAGAAAATGCCCCAATGATCCTGAGCAGTTGGTAATGAAGTTGCTGTCTCAGCAATGGGGTTCTGCCTGCCGTTGCCATGCCCAGAATTGTCTCTTGAGGCCTGGGTTAGATTGACCATCAGGGTCAATTTAAAAGTGGTATTCTGAGGAAGTCTTTCTTGACAATTCCCCAACCTGGGTTTGAATTCCAGAATAAGACTCCCCAGAATTTCTAGGGGCCAATTATGATCACCAAACATGGAAAAATAGTCTCTCTGGATCACTACAGTCTTCCCAATTAGCTATCATCATCAAGCATATACAGTCTGTTGAATGGATGAATATACCTGTGTGTCTTTGGAAAATGCTGTAGTTAGCTTTAGTTTGACAGTCTAGAGTCACTTGAGAAGAAACCCTCTGCTGAGGAATTTTCTAGATCAGATTGGCTTGTGCGTTTGTCTGGAGGGCATCGTCTTGGATAATTGATGTAGGAGAGACCAGCATCTTTCCTCCATGATTCCTTACCCTGCCTTTCTTCATTGATGGCTGTTGCTGTGGGAGTGGAAAATAAACCCTTTCTTCCCCCACAGTTGCTTTTGGTCATGACATTTATCACAGTATCAGAAAGCAAACTGGAACAGAAACTATGCACCCCCACTTATTGAAAATTGCCTTTTCCCTCACATAATATACTCCGATTAAGGCTTCCCCCCTCTACTCCTCTAGTTCCACCCCACCTCCTTTCCCATCCAGACTTATCCCCGTTCTGTCTCTCAGAAAATAAGCATGCTTCTAAGGGATTAAAATAAAATAAAATAAAACAAAAACTAATACATTGGAATAGGATTAAAAAAAACAGAAGGAAAAAAGCGTACAAGAAAGAGAAATAAAGATCAACTCATTTTTGTACACTCAGGAATCCCATAAAAACACTAAACTTGAAGTCATAATGTATACTCAAAGGACTTGGAAAGTAAAAATAGAGACAAATGTATATAAAAAAGTAAAGTAAAAATAAAATTAAAAACCCCAAACCTGACACAACCTTATGAGACAAGGAATCAGCAATGATGCTGTAGAGTTCATTTTCTGTTGGCCATCTTCTGCTGGGTATGCAGCCTACCCTTAAGAGTAGTTGATTTCCTCAATGAAATAGCTTCTGGGTTAGGGATGGGACATATGTCCACATCTTTCAGCTCTAGGACCCCATCTGGTACAGACCCATGCAGTCCCTGTGAGTGCTGTGAGTTCATATGTGCATTGATCCTGTTGTTTTAGAGAGCTTTGTTTTCTTGGTACCCTTCATATTCTCTGGTACCCTTACATTCTTTTCACCTCTTCATCCACAGAATTTCCTGAGCCCTGAAGGGAGAGATTTGATTGCGACATCCTCCTTAGGGCTGAGTCTTCCAAAGTCTCTCACTGTTTACATAATATCTAGCTGTGAGTCTCTGTATTTGTTTCTGTCTACTATAGGAGGAAGCTTCTCTGATAATGACTGAGGTTGGTTTGGTGTTTATATTTCTCCTTTGGTAGTGTGCAGAGTGCCTTCCTATATTAAAGACACTAGCATGTCAAGGTGAAGGCTCCATGTAATCACTAGCTCAACATCTCCATATTCAAAGGGCTGTGTACGTATTGAGACCTTGCTGTCAGTTTGTAAAGAGCAACCTATAGCCTTGGCAACAACTTGGATTAAGTGGGGATTCCTTGGAATCCTTTAGCCAACAACTCACTTAGATGCCACCCTACTGGAAGTTTCACTGGGTGACGAGAGATGTCCAGTTGTGGCTCTGTCTCCCCCACTATTTGCTATTGCATATAGATCACATTCATATGTGTATATATTTTAGGAAATGTCTACTATATTAGGTTTCCATACTACCCTCAAATTTTGCTTGATTTTAGCTCTCTTACCATATTCCTTCCTTTGTCTCTTCCCTCCCCACTTGATCCTGCAATCCCAGCTAACCATCCTTCCATAGCTATTCTATTTCCCTTTCCTAATGAGATCTATCAGTAACCCCTTGTCCCTTACTCTATTCTTAACCTCTGTGGTTCTGCATGTTGTAGCTTGTTTATCATCGACTTAACAGCCAGTATCCACATATATGCAAATACATACATACTATATTTGTCTTCATGGGTCTAGGTTACTTCACCCAGGACAATTTTTTTCTAGTTCTATCTATTTACCTGTGAGTTTCATGACATCAATATTTTTAATGACTGAGTAAGATTTTGTTGTGTAAACCTACCACATTTTCTCTATCCACTCACCTCTTGAGGGACAATTAGGTTGTTTCCTATTTTTGGTTATTATGAATAGAATAGCAATGAACAAGGTTGAGCAAGTGTCTTTGTGGTAGGATGAAACGTCTCAGGTATATGTCTAAGAGTGGTATCATCGAACCTTGAGGCAGATCGATACCCATCTTCCTGAGGAACTGCCACGCTGTTTTCTATAGTTTTCAGTCCCACCAGCAGTGACTAAGTGTTCTACTTACTCTACATTCTTGCCAGAGTGAGCTGTCATTTGTTTTATTGATTTTGGCTTTTTTGACCGTATAAAATGAAATCTCAATGTAGTTTTGTTTTTCATTTCCCTGATGACTAAGGATGTTGAAATTCCTTTAAGTGTTTCTCAGCCATTTGAGTTTCCTCTTTTGAGAATTCTGTTTATATCTGTACCCCATTTTTTAAATTTGGTTGTTTTCTTGATAGCCAGGTTTTTTTTTTTTTTAGAATTTCTTTATATATTTTGGATATTAGACCTCTATCAGATGCGTAGTTGGCAAAACCTTTTCCAAGTCTAAAGGCTGCTGCTTTGTACAAATGATGGCATCCTTTGTCATGAAGAAGCCTTTCAGTTTTCATGCAATCCGGTGTATTAATTGTTGATGTTAATGCCTGTGTTAACAGCATTCTGTTCAGAAAGTCTTTTTTAAATTCTTTTTAAAAATTTTTTATTATTTTTAATTACTCATATTTACATATCCACCTCCCCATTCCCTCACCCTCCCCTCCTCCCATGTTCTCCACCCAACCCCCCACCCCCCCCCACTCCTCTCCAGGGATAGTGAGGCCCTCTACCAAGGATGTTCAAAGTCTGTCATATGTTTGCGGGAGGGTCTAGACCCTCCTTGCTGTATCTGAGCTGCAATAGTATCCCTCCATAGGGAATGGTCTCCCAAAGTCCATTTGTGCTCTAGGGATAAAGACTGGCTCTGCTGGCAGAGGAGCCATAGACTGTCTTGGACTCCTAGCTGTTACCCATATTCAGAGGGTTTGGTTTGGTCCAATGCTGTTTCCCCAGCTTTATGATTAGGGTCTCCATTCTATCAATAGGTCAGGTCCACTATTTCTGCAGGTCTCTCCATCCCCGTCTTGGCTCCTTTGCTCAACCCTCCTCCCTCTCCACAACTGAATTCCAGTAGTATGGCTCAGTGCTTAGCTATGGGTGTCTGTTTCTGCTTTGAACTGCAACTGGATGAAGACTCTCCTTTCTCTCCCTGCCCCCGGGCTCCAATTTGGTCGGGGTTCTTGTCCCCATCCCCTTCTTCCAGGGAATATGCAATCTTCCCTTGGGTTTCTCCTTTTTTCCTAGCTTCTCTGGCAATGTGGAATGTAGGCTAGTGATCCTTTGCTCTATGTCTAAAAATCAAAAATGAGTGAGTACATACCATGTTTATCTTTTTGTGATTGGGTTACCTCACTGAGGATGGTTTCTTCTAGTTCCATCCATTTGCCTGCAAATTTCAAAATTCCATTGTTTTTTTCCGCTAAGTAGTACTCCATTGTGTACATATACCACATTTTCTCTATCCATTCTTCAGTTGAGGGGCATTTAGGTTGTTTCCAGGTTCTGGCTATTACAAATAATGCTGCTAAGGTCAGAGTTGAACTTATTGTATGAGTGTGTATTCTTTGGGTATATGCCCAAGAGAGGGATTGCTGGATCTTGAGGTAGACTGATTTCCCATTTTCCTGAGAAACTGCCATACTGCTTTCCAAAGTGGCTGTACAAGTTTGCACTCCCACCAGCAATGGAGGAGAGTTCCTCTTTCTCCACATCCTCTCCAGCATAAATTGTCATCGGTGTTATTGATTTTAGCCATTCTGACAGGAGTAACATGGTATCTCAGAGTGGTTTTGAGTTGCATTTCCTTGATAGCTAAGGATGTTGAGCACTTTCTCAAGTGTCTTTCAGCCATTTTGGATTTCTCTGTTGAGAATTCTCTGTTAAGTTCTGCACTCCATCTTTTAATTTCATTGTTTGGTGTTTTGGTGGCTAGCTTCTTGAGTTCATTGTATATTTTGGTGATCAGCCCTCTGTCAGATATGGGGTTGGTGAATATCTTTTCCCATTCTGTAGGCTGCCATTTTGTCTTGCTGACCATGTCCTTTGCTTTACAGAAGCCTTTCAGTTTCTGGAGGTCCCATTTATTAATTGTTGATCTCAATGTTTGAGCTACTGGTGTTATGTTCAGAAAGTGGTCTCCTATACTGATTTGTTTGAGGGTGCCACCTACCTTCTCTTCTAGGAGGGTTCAGTGTGGCTGAATTTATGTTGAGGTCTTTGATCCATTTGGATTTAAGTTTAGTGCATGTGATAGATATGGATCAATCTGCAATCTTCTACATGTCCGAATCCATTTATGCGAACACCATTTGTTGAAGATGCTTTCTTTCTTCCATTGCATAAATTTAGCTTCTTTGTCAAAAATCAGGTGTTCATAGATGTATGGGTTAATATCAGGGTTTTCAATTCGATTCCATTGGTCAACCTGTCTATTTTTGTGCCAATACTAAGCTGTTTTCAGGACTATTGCTCTATAATAGAGTTTGAAATCAGGGATGGTGATGCATCTGGAAGTTTCTCTATTGTACAGGGTTGTTTTGGCTATCCTGGGTTTTTTGTTTTTCCATATGAAGTTGAGTGCTGTTCTTTCAAGGTCTGTGAAGAATTGTGTTGGGATTTTGATGGGAATTGCATTGAATCTTTGTATCCATTCTGTTAGTCTGTATCTTTTAATAGACAAGTTTAGACCATTGACATTGAGGGATATTAATGACCATTGATTGTTGATTCTTGTTTGTTTTGGATTTGTTGTTGGTGGTGTTATGGTGTGTGGATTTCCCCACTTGTTTTTTTGGTGTTTGGTAAGGTGGGATTATCTATTGCCTATTGTTTTTTGAGTATAGTTAACTTCATTACATTGGAGTTTTCCTTCCATTAATTTCTGTAGGGCTGAATTTGTGGACATGTATTGCTTAAATCTTGTTTTGTAATGGAATATCTTGTTTTCTCCATCAATAGTGGTTGAAAGCTTTGCTGGATACAGTAGTCTGGTCTGACATCCATGTTCCCTTAGAGTTTGTAGAACATCTATCCAGGATCTTCTGGCTTTCAAAGTTTCCATTGAGAAGTCGGGTGTAATTTGGATAGGTCTGCCTTTGTATGGTACTTGTCTTTTTTCTTTTGCTGCTTTAATATTTTTTCTTTATTCTGTAAGTTTGGTGTTTTGATTATTATGTGGCAAGGGGACTTCTTTTTGTGGTCCAATCTATTTGGTGTTCTGTAAGCTTCTTGTACTTTCATAGGCATATCCTTCTTTAGCTTGGGGAAGTTTTCTTCGATGATTTTATTGAATAAGTTTTCTGTACTTTTGAGCTGAATTTCTTCGTCTTCTTCTATACCTAATATTCTTAGGTTTGATCTTTTCACGGTGTCCCATATTTCCTGGATATTTTGTGTTAGGGATTTGTTGGACTTGAGATTTTCTTTGTTTCAGACTGTATATCCTCTAGTGAGTCTTCAACACCTGAGATTCTCTCTTCCATTTCTTGTATTCTATTGGTTATGTTTGATCAGTGGTTCCTGATCGTTTACCCAGCTTTTCTATTTCCAGCCTCCCCTCATTCTGTGTTTTCTTTATTGTTTGTAATTATGCTTTCAAACCATGAACTGTTTGTTTCCTTCACTTGTTTGGTTGTTTTTTCTTGGTTTTCTTTAGATTCTTAAAGGGATTTGTTTATTTCTTGAGTTTTTTGGTCTGTCTTTTCCTCCATTTCAGGTACTTTCTTGCTTGTTTTTTTTTTTTCTTCTATTTCTTTGATGGATTTTCTTCTTTCCTCTTTGATGGTCTCTATCATCTTTATAAGATAATTTTTGAGGTTCATCTCTTCTTCATCTTCTATGTTGGGCTTTTCAGTTCTTGCTGGTGTGGAGTCCCTAGATTCTGGTGATGTCATATTGGTCTTTCTGTTGTTGAGTGTGTTATTACTCTGTTGTCTTCCCATCCCTTCTTCCAGTGGATGCAGGTGGGGCCTCTCCCTCTCTCAGGTGGCAGGCAGAGGGCTCAGGCTCAGGTGGTAGCTGGAGGGCAGAGGGCAGTGGGTGGACAAGGGTGAGGTGTGTCTGGACTCAGGGTGGACCTTCTGGTCTGGGCAGGTCCATTCTTGTCCGGGGAGGGGGTGCTCAGGCAGAATCGAGCAGGGGTTGATGGGGGAGGTTGTGGGGCAGAGCAGCACCCAGACTCACCTGAGGCTAGGGTGCCAACCGGAGGACAGAGGATGGACTGTGGACAAGGGTGAGGTGTGTCCAGATTCAGGGTGGGCCTTCCGGTCTAGGCAGGTCCACTTTTGTCTGGCAGGGTCCATGCAGAAGTGAGCAGGGGTTAATGGGGGGGATTGGGGAGCACAGCAGTGCCCAGACTCACCTGAGGCTCGGGCGCCAGCCAGAGGACAGAGGGTGGAGTCCAGAAAGTCTTTTCCTGTGCCGATGAGTTCAAGGCTGTAACCCACTTTCGCTTCTATTAGGTTCAGTGTATCTGGTTTAATATTGAGGTCTTTTTATCTATCTGGAATTGAATTTTGTGAAGGATGATAAGTATGGATCTATTTGCATGCTTCTATATGTAGCCATTTAGTTTGTCCAGCACCATTTATTGAAGATGCTGTCTTTTTCCCAGTGTGCATTTCTAGCTTCTCTATAATAAATCAGGTATCCATAGGTGTGTGGATTTATGTCTGGGTCTTCAATTTTTTTCCATTGATCACCATGTCTGTTTTTGTGCCAATACCATGCTTTTTGTGTTACTATAGCTCTGCAGTACAACTTGAAAGTGTGGCTAGTAGTAACTGCAGAGTTCTTTTATTATCTGAGATTGTTTTAGCTATCCTGGGTTTTTATATTTCCATTTGAAGCTGAAAATTTCCCTTTCAAGATCTGTTAAGAGTCGTGCTGGAATTTTGATGAGGATTGCATTGAATCTGTAGATTGCTTTTGGTAGGATTATCATTTTTACTATAATAATTCTATTGATCTATGAGCATGGGAGATCTTCTCATGTCTCTTCTTCAGTTTCTTTCATCAATGTCTTAAATTTTTTTATCACACAAGTCTTTCACTTCCTTGGTTAGAGTTACCCCAAGATATCTGCTATTATTTGAGGTTTTAAAGGTGTTATATCCCCCATTTCTTTCTCAGTCCATCTGTTGTTTGTATGTAGGGAGTCTATTGAGTTTTGAGAGTTAGTTTTGTATCCAGCTACCTTGCTGAAAGTTCATCAGCTGTAGGAGTTTCCAGTTAGAATTTTTAGGTTCAGGTATACTATTTTTTACCTTCTGTCTCTCAGGAGAGGAGACCCAGGTGACTCCTGTTTTGCATGGACACTCTGTCCAAAATAACATTAGAAAACCCCTACTCCCTTTTCTGGAGAGTACAGAGAAAGAGCTGGCCTCAGGCATGGCTGGAATTGTGAGTTCAGTTATCTTTCCAGAAGTCATGGAGTTGCCTCCCTCTGGGCAAAGCTCATGTCTTGGTTAGGAAGGATACCCTCCTTCTTCCCAGTTGACATCTTTTTATATCTTGATCATTTCACTAAGTTTTCTGTGGAAGATGTTGCTTTGACCATCCTTTTGTTCTGGATGAGAGGGGGATCCCCTGGCCACTGGATCCCACAGGGAACCAGAGGGATGAGGAAGGTAAAATCCACCTCTCCCAGAGTCTACCTGAGTTGGGCTTTGGCTTGCCACAGATATCAGCTCCCTGCTTTTGATGCCTATGCTTAGTTTGAAAATTGGCAAAGTGACACTGACTTTATTGCTGTCACCACCCAAACTGGAACACTTTGTCAATTACAATATGAGTTGGAAAGACAAGGGCTCTTCATAGTCTAGGTTTGTCAATGCCTTTGTTCTGTGTCCCAGGTGACCTGAGACTTGTAGTGTCTGCAACTGCAAAGACAGAGTCTGATCTCTGCAGAAGCTACCCTCCCGACCTGAGCAGGATGTTACTCTGCCTGCAGGCTGCTTCTGCAGAGTCTCCTCAAGGATCCCTCGGAGGGCTCTGGCCCTGTGCTAAGGCGCTCTTTACCTGACTGCTTATTAGGAAGCAGTGTCTCCAGGGATGTATATTTCCTTGATTGGTGTTTTATTTGCACAGTGACAAGCACTGCAAATTTACAGCCAGGTTTGCTACAAGTGGCATGACAGCATGTCTGCCTTTAGTTTGAATGTGTGGCTGGTTTCTACCTTTAGTTTGAATGTATGGCTGATTCCTGCTTTTTCTCTACCATGTAGTGTTGAGCCCACCCAGATTGGATACTCAAAAGCACTTGCCAAAGACATCACAAGTTAATAGGGTGCAAATGAGGGGAAGGAAAGGGACACAGAATAACCCCCATGCTCATCACATCAGGCAATGGAAGACACTGAAAAAAAAAAAAGCTCATTTCCAAGGATGAGCCGTCCAGAGCTTTGTAGCAGAGGCATTAAAGTTCCCAACATTTAATTCCTTCATTCAACACTCAGCCTGTGCACTTGCTGTCCCCCAGGCTCTAGGGGCTATAGATAGCATATCAGTGTTGGGAGGGAAGCTGAAGGGAGTGTATAGCCCCTCTATCTGCTCATATAATCCAGCAACCACCACAGACTCACAGGCAGGCTTATGTGCCAGGCCACCAGACAGAGCTGTGCCTCATGTCCACTCCCAGCTGCAATGAAAGGGAGCCATTGGTGGTTTTAGCCTCCATAGTGATCCAGAATATAAACAGAGTTGGACATGGGTGTTCCATGTCCCCAGAGATCTAGGGAAATCTCTGTGGATTCCCTGCTGGCTTAGCTGGGTAGCAGAGGAGTGGAAGGTTGAATCAACACAGTGAGGAGTGGAGGTCGGGACATTGGAGGGAAGTGGAGGAGTCTGGGATCCCTAGGAACATCTGAACAGCTATTCATTTCCTTTGGAAACTCATCATGAGGTGCAGTGGGCATAGAGACAGGTGGTTGACACTGCGGTCTTAGGAAAAAGCAGAGGACCCTGCAGGCTGAGTTCGGGTAGCAGGAGGGCGATGCTGTCTTCGGTGATGGACCCAAGCCAGGAGGTCTGCCAGCAGATGGACAAGCTCAGGACAAATGGAGGGAAGAGAGCTTCCTCAGGGGCATGGCCCATGGGGACAGAGTTGGAAGGGCCACAGAATAGAGCAGGAAAGCCAGGTCCCTCCCTTTCAGCAGATATTTATCATGTAATAGCTTCATGCCAGGAATTAAATACAGGAACACTGGGAAGTGAGCCCTGTTGAGACTTGATGAATCTCATTGTGGGAAGTGAAAGCCCAGAAGATTCTGCACAGATCTGCAGGTACGGTGGAGGTGATAATAGGTGGGAAATGGTATCTGGGACCACATCCACAAGTGTGGTGGAGGTGATGATGGGTGGGAAAAGGCATGTGCTTGGGGGAGAGCCTTGCTTCATCTTTCTGTTCTTTGCTTTGGCACCCTGAAGGTTGCTGCCAAGGGAGGGTGGGAACAGAAAGCAGTGCCTGGAGACATGGAGATGTGTAGGTGACGTGGAAGCATGGTGTTCAGTGCCAAATACTGAAATATCTTTTCTGAGGCTTTTGAAACCCAAATATATAAACTGCATTTATGAACACAGCATGGTACATTACAGACAACACAGTGCCTAGATCTCAAGTTTTAATTTAAGAAAATCTCATTGCAAAATACTAAAAATATTCTGAACATAAATAGCAGAAAGGGCCTGTCAGAGTTACCGAACTCAAAATGGAAAGAGTACAAGATGCTATAGAAAATGAACCTGTTGAATAAGCGAGCCATCTCTTCCAGGGCTCACTAGCATGTGTGTCAGGTGGGGCAGGTTCTGTCTGTGCCTTGAATGCCTTCTTCCAAGTGGCCGGCTGGAGCTGCCATGCCTCCTTGCCTACGTTCTGTAGGCCCCTGTAAGACTGACATTTATATCAGCTGGTGCCAGCCACCACTTGATCCCTCAGCCCTGGCTCCTCTTGAGAGGAAGGCTGCTGCCGTGCCCCTAGTGCTCCTCTCATACCTCACAGACAAGACCTCAGCCTGTGCTGGCCCATCTATCCCTATGTCAGATAAGGCTGGAGCTGGTGGAGTAGGTCATTAATGTTCACCAGAAGGGGAGACAAGAGGAGCACCTGCAAAAGTGAAAACAAGTGGTCCTTGGAGTCTTGTGGATAGGCAGATGGTGTGATGGATGGATGGATGGATGGATGGATGGATGGATGGATGGATGGATAGGATGAAGGAGGTTGTGATTTTACTTTTAGGACTAGGAATGGTCTCAGAGAGGTGATGCTAAACAGAGCTAAGGATGTGAGGGAGAGAAAGCTGTGGGTTTGGGAGATAAAGAGTGTCAAGTCACACGTCTGCAGGAGGCATGGGCTTGTATGTCTGAGGTATAGCAAGGAGGCTGTAGGTTGGGTCAGAATGAGGGGTGGAAAGAGGAGCTAGAAAGGGGGAAATTTCTGAGGGGTGGCGTGGGGGAAGGCCATGCACAGTCTTAGGTCATTGCAATGACTTTGGGTTTTCCTCTGAGTGAAATTTGACATAATGGTAGGACAGAGGAGTGACCTGACCCTGTTTTGACATAAAAGCTGCTCTCTGGCTGTCATCCAGAAGTGCGAAGTGTCTGCTTGTAATAAGTTATCTTGGTGCATATTCACAGGGGCCAGCGGACACTGGGGCTGCCCCTCAGAGACGGCTTTCTTACTCATGGAACAGCAGCCAACCTGGAGCTCCTGTTTGCATTCAGCCCTCTTGCTCGTGTCTCCTGGGTACACTTTATAGCAGTTGAGGATCTGTGAACTTAAAAAACCCCAATCATATAAGAGGGCATTAGGGATCCTGTCCAAACTTTGTCCTGGAGCAAGACAGTATCTTTATGACTGTTCAAGGAACAGGGTGCCCTCTGTCCAGAAAGGATGTCCTACTCTGCCTTACACAAATGCTTATTTAAAAATACCCAGGCTTTTTGTACAGGAAGAGCTGACCTTACAGTGTGATGTCTAAACAAGAAGAAGATAGGAAAGCAGGAAGAAGAATGAGTGAGTACAGAACCATGGTCTCAGTGTGGGACATGGGTGTACCAAAGCCAAATTCTAGGTGTGCAGTGGAGGTGAAGTCAACAAGATTTCCCAGCAGACTGGACCGGAGTCATGAGAGAAGACAGAGACAGGAGGACTGCAAGGGTTATATCTGAGCAATGGCAGGCAGGGTAGAATTTCTGACAAGCACTATGGGAAGAATAGGTGTGCGTGGGGAGATTAGGAGTTGTAGACAGTCTTAAGCCTGTGCATTGCTCAAAACCAAGGCTTGAAACAGAGCCTAGGGCCTATCAATCATACCTGTGTGCTTTGATCAGATGCTGCTATGATGATGATGGTGACTGCTCTGGTCATGAAAGGAAGGACTCCTGGCAGAAGCATGCTGACAGCCACCTTGCTCACCACTTGTCCTTCTGGCCAGAGGTATTGACTTTGAGCTCCCCAGCTGAAGCCTGCTCAGCAGCACTCTCTAGCCTACGCCCATGCCAGTCCTTCTGCGCACAGAATTGAGAAGGACACATACCAACTGCCAAGGGTACTCAGCCCAGGGGGTCAGTCTGGTCATATCTGCAGGCACTGTACTAGAGACTTGGGCTTTTAGCCAGTCCAAGAAGCATGTCTTACTTCTGGACAGGAAATAGCTGGTGAATTGACTTGGATAAGGTGAGAACTTAGAGTTTTTAAGAGCTTTAGGACATGAAATTACTGGAGTGAAGGAAGTTGGCAAGAAATGAGGAGGGCAGGGCTGGCCTTGAAATCTTTCCATATGCCAAGCCAAGAAAGCTGGCAGCCTTTCAAACTGGCTCAAGATCCACTGGCTAGCTATATGCAATCTAATAGGAAACAGCCAGTGTTCTTGGTAGGGATAGATGGATGGAGATAGTATGGGAATAGATTACAGTGAGAACACTCTTTCATGAATACCCCTTTTAAGCTCTGTGTCTGGCTTGTGTCTTGGCTTCATGCCTTTGTGTGGTTCTCTGTAATCTTGTTAAGTATTTAAAAGCTCTAGTTATGTGTTCTCAGCTGATAAAGTATATGCTAGTTTGGCACCTCATCCCTGGGGATGGCCTGAGTCTGACCAAGTGACCCTGAAACTGTGGCAGCCTCCTGTTTAACCACTGCCCTGCACAGAGGTCATAGAGTTCTATGTGTGCTGTGGTGGGGAAGGCTGGGAAGTTCTAGAAAGAAAGACATGTACATGGATACACACACACACACACACACACACACACACACACACACACACACACACACACACACACCCCAGGCCCCCATACACAGGCACATAAGTAAAACACACCTGTCTCTGACCTTCCAGGAGCACTAGCCATGTGGTCCCAGTTCTGTCTCCTGTCTGGTCTACAGGGCACCTTAAGAATTGTGAGCTGGGTGGACTTAACTCTCTGCTTATCAGGTGCCCATGTAGACGTTGTCATGAAATAGAGCTCAGACAGACCAGATGCACTGTGCTGGATAGGATCATGCTTACCAAACTCTCCATGCCCAGGATGCGTGATGCCTTCCCAGTATAACGGAAGAGGAGGCACTTCAGATGCAAGACATGTGAAGGAGACTCAGAGTGGTTGGTTTTGTTGTTTCAACCTCCTCTATAAGAAAAGGTGGTCCGAGGAGAGATCTGACACTACGGAGATTTCCAGAGACTTAAAAAGGATGACACGAACTGACAATCCAGGCAGTGGTGGAGAGGATAACCTAAACACCCTTCCCCTAAAATGAGATTGATGACTACCTTTTATGCCATACTAGAGCCCTCATCCAGTGGCTGATGGAAGCAGAGGCAGACACCCACACATATACACGGAACTGAACTCTGGAACTTAGATGCAGAGAGGGAGGAATGAAGATCAAAGGGGTTGGTACCAGGCTGGTGAAACCCACAGAAATAGCTGGCCTGAACAAGGGGGAGCACATCGACCCCAGACTGCTGTCTGGGAGGCCAGTACAGGACTGATCCAGACCCCTGAACATGGATGTCAATGAGGAGCCCTCTGCACTCTAGGGGGCCCCTGGTAGTGGATTAGTATTTTCCCCTGGTGTAAGAAGGGATTTTGAGAGCCCATCCCATGTGAAGGAATGTACTCTTGGCCTGGACACATGGGGAAGGGCCTATGCCCAGCCCAGGATGATGTGATAGACTTTGGGGAGCCCCCACTGAGGGCCCTACCCTGCCTGGGGAGTGGAGGGTGGATGGGGTGGGGGATAGGTGGAGGGTGGGGGGAGTGTTGGGGGAAGGGTGGGAGAGGGAGAAGGGATTGACATGTGAAACAAGCTTGTTCCTAATTTGAACTAATAAAAATAATCAAAAAAAAAAAGAAAAAAGAAAAAGATAAAAAAAGAGAAGAAAAGAAAAGGTGAGTTGTAGGTTTGACCTGGCTTTCTCTTTTTGTTCTAGGAGACATAGACCAGTGTCCCAAGGCTGAAACTAATTCCAGGACCTGGGGACTGTCGCGGTTCCTTGTCCAGGGTTAGTTGTGAGCACACGGCTTATGCCAGAGATAGCTTTTCCTAAATAACTCAGCAGGAGTGGGAGATGACGTCTTGGTAGCTGTGCAGACCAGTCCTAGTACAGTCTATTTTCTTCCCTTTTTATTTATTTTAAGGACGGAAGCAGTAGAGTGGTGTGTGCTCTGAGGCTGGGAAACAGATCTAAAATTATAAAGTATTACTTCAGGGTATCCCTTTTCCCCACAGATTTTCAGAAAATAAGTCACCATGTCATCGTTCTTCCCTTACACTGGGTGGTAGCAGCTGGGCAGTTGGCTCTGCTTGCTGTGTGTGTTGTCTAGAAGCTGTTTTAAAGTTGTAGAATTCTTCTGCTCAGTCGCCTAATCACAGATGGGATCCCCCTTGCAGCTGCAATGTGACACTTCTCTCAGCCAGTCCTCAGGTTTGAGGGGACACATTTAGCCTAACTCAGGCAGCAGCAATATTTACAGCTGTTTTGCCTGATAGGAGCCCCTCTGGTACATAGGGTGCTGTAATGCTAAGTAACCTGGAACAGAAGCAGGGATGGAAGCATTTGATCCGAGCGAGTTACAGGTTTGCCCTCCTCTTGGCATACATCCTGTACTGTAAGGTACAGTGTGAGACCAGTTTCCATGGAGGAGCCGGGGTACAGAGACCTCCCATGTACTGATGCTTCTCTGAAGAGGAAGGAAGGAGGGTGGTGGGTAGGAGGAGGGTAGGCTGTGAGTTGTTGCAGTTCCAGGCTGAGCCCCTGCATCCTGCTGTGTGATCCTGAGCTCCTGCATCTTGCTGTATGATCGTGGTCAGTCATTTCCATAAATCCTTAGTGCTTTATATTTATAGAGGAAGACCCAGGCTGTAGACAAACAATGGTACATCCAGCTTGGGAAAGTCACTGAGGTTGTCCCCCTCCATTTTCATTTTTTTTTCTTTGTGTCAAATCTCTTCTGGATAAGGTAGCATGGTTAGTAATTGTATGCTCGCTTTGGAAATGCAACTTCAGGCCATGTTCTAGCTACCCCACCCCCATCTTCATTCCTGTGTACTTCTACTATGTGGGATCCCCAACCTTCCCACCCTCCTACATGTCCCATGAATCACATGTACATCATAATGACTGATAGTAGACACTTGGTCCCCTAAAAGATAGACACAGGTGTTACAGTAGGGCACGATCCCATGAGCACCTCATAAATGTAAAATACCATTTTTGAAGATGCGTTGAATATACTTAACTTATTGAACACCATAGCTTGGCAGCTTCATGCTGCAGAGTACTGTGTATTTACTGTATTGACTGCAGAGCAGCTGCAGCTGTAGCTGCTTTCACTACCTAGCACTGCAAGTGAGTTTCATGCTACATATTGTTAACCTAGGAAACAATCAAACCTTAAAATTAGAGGTATAGTGTCTACTGAGTTATTGCTTTCCTGTTGTTATAAGGCCAGGAGTCATGAGTTGGAACTGTTTCAGGTTGAGGACTATCTGTACTTTATGATAAATGTCACATTACAGGAGAAACTCAACTTTCAAATTCATTAATGCTGTTACCGTTTGAAGTATTTGCTGAATTGAGACACAACATGCCCGTCTTTCTAGATGATTGTGTCTATATAGGACTCTGGCCTTCTTTGATGCTCTCTTCCCATTGTTTCAAGATGGGCTCCAATAATAGGATCCTAGGGTGTCTCTCACTCTGAAGTTTTGGAATCTTTTTCCCCAAGCCACTCAGTTGAGTCCATATGAGACAGAGGAGGAAGACAAGCCGTGCTTTCCTCTCAGACCTCATCCCTGTGAACACAGGAGACAGATAGATGTGTGATGGTCAGCTTTGTGTATCTCATTGCCCAAGCTAAGCTGCTTAGACATTTGGCTAAATAATATTCTGGGTGCTTCTGAGAGGTATCTTTTTAGCAATGTTTAACCCTGAAGTTGCTGGACAGCATAAGGCAGTTTATTTGTGTGCATTCTGAGTTTTTCTTTGAAAGACCGCATTCCCTGAACAAGAAGGGCTTCTGACCCTGGGTGCCTTTGGAATTGAGCAGCAAAATCAATTCTTTTTGGGGTTTTCCCCAAAGCACATTGTCAATTTCCCAAAACATTTTAGTCTCCCAAGTTCTACACACACACACACACACACACACACACACACACACTCCCTCCCTTGCTTGCTCACTCACTCACACTGTTGGATCTGTGTGTCTGGGGAACCTAGAGCATGCAAATGACACAGTCAAGTCTTTTAAGAAATGTTTGCCAGGTATTTTCCCAGGAAAGGTTCTCTAGGCCCAGCCTACTTTTTGATGAGCCCTTGATGAATGTAAAGCGAAGGAAGGGCATGATTGAATATGCGTTTTAGGAAAATACTGGGGAGGTTCAGATGGAGACTACTATTAAGGAGTGTTAGAGAATTGGAGAGGGGTGGTTTTGTGGTATTTTGTTTGTATTCTGACAAATAAAGTTTGCCTGAAGGTCCGAGGGTGGAGCTAACCACTAGTTGCCTGGAAGTCTGTACAGACAGGAGACAGGAAGTGATATGGCTGGGCGGAGAAAGGAAGTGATGAGCCAAGGCATAGCACAGTTCTTCCAGTCTGAGATTTTGTAGACATAAGAACACTCTAGTGGTGGGCTGGGTGTTGATGGCACAAGCCTTTAATTCTAGCACTCAGGAGACAGAGGCAGGTGGATCTCTGTGAGTTGGAGGCCAGCCTAGTCTACAGAGCAAGTGCCAGGATAGGCTCCAAAGCTACACAGAGAAGTCCTGTTTCAAAAAAAAAAAAAGAAAAAAAAAGAACTCTAAATGGCTGGTTGCTCTACTTTTCTGATCTTTTAGCTTTTACCCTGATATCTGACTCCAGGTTTTATTTATAAGATTAATTAGGATCATGCTTCAGGGTGGTATCACACAGGAGCCTATAGGAAGCAGGCTCCACTGCATGGATGAAGGGGAGTGTCAAGATGACCTTGGTCTTAGCTTAAATGGATACATATGTGGTGAAGATGACCACAGTCAAAGATGACAAAGGTTGGGGCAGTAGTTTATGGAGACAGCGGGTTTTCCTTTTTTAAATTTTTTATTTGAATTAAAAACAAGATTGTTTTACATGTCAATCCCAGTTCCCTCTCCCTCCCCTCCTCCCCTGCCACCCCACTAACACCCTACCTATCCCATACCCTTTCTGCTCCCGAGGAAGAGTGAGGCCTTCCATAGGGGGGTCTTCAAAGTCTGTCATATCCTTTGGGATAGGGCCTAGGCCCACCCCCTTGTGTCTAGGCTCAGGGAGTATCCCTCCATGTGGAATGGGCTCCCAAAGTTTATTCCTATGCTAGGGATAAATACTGATCTACTACAAGAGGCCCCATAGATTTCTGAGGCCTCCTCACTGACACCCATGTTCAGGGAGTCTGGATCAGTCCCATGATGGTTTCCCAGCTATCAGTTTGGGGACCAAGAGCTTCCCCTTGTTCAGGTCAGCTGTTTCTGTGGGTTTCACCAGCCTGGTCTGGACCCTTTTGCTCATTACTCCTCCTCCTCTGCAACTGGATTCCTGTTCAGTGTTTAGCTGTGGGTGTCTGCTTCTACTTCCACCAGCTGCTGGATGAAGGCTATAGGATGGCATATAAGTCAGTCATCAATCTTGTTATCAGGGGAGGGCATTTAAGGTAGCCTCTCCTCTGACAGTGAGTTTTCTATGTGGTGTGTCCTGGGACATCCATGGGAGCTCCGAGGAAACAGATTGGAAATGGGAACAATGGGTGTATGGGTGAGGGTTTGAACCCTGTGGAGTGGACAGAGTTCATCGCTGCTTTCACTGAGCTGGTTTTCCCTTGAACATCTGCAGTGCCCTCCTGAGGCTTGCCATCTAGGAGCCTGCAGACACAAAGTCTATGCTGGCAATGCTGAGCTTGTCACCGGACTAGGAAAAAGTATTAACCACCATCTGGTGCCAGCCAAGAAATAGAAGAGAAAGGAAAAAAGACTCGCCCCATGCTGTAGAAGAGAAGCTTGTTGCTAATGCCTGAGGCAGTTTTCTGTGTGTATGCATGCATATGAATATGTGCGCACTAGGGAGAACCCTTTCCATGCACCCACAAGTGCTGTTTTGGACAGCGACATCTCTCTAGGTCCATTATCCAGCTCTCAGTTTAACTTAGGAAGTCTTCTCCCTCCACCCATGTGACAGCTGGGTCATTTCCATTGACAGATGAGGACAGTGATGGAAACATGCCTGCAGATAGGCTCAGTGTGCTGCTGGGGAGGCAGGCTGCGTCTCTACCCCATGCCGCCTTCTCCTTGGTTGCAGCATGAGCCCTTCTTCAGGATGGCAGACCCAAGACCCGATGAGCTCCAGGCTGTCTGTCCTGACCAGCATCAATAACCCCTCTTCCTTCTTCAGGCTGGCCACCCTGAAGGCCGGGCTCTGCCACCAGGTTGTGAATGCATCTGACTGAGTACATTATCTTGTTATGCATCACCCTGGGTAATGGCAAAAGTAAAAACCGCTGTTCACTCAGTGAATAAATCCTTGGTGTTGATCAATCATTGCATGGTGTGGATTCTTTTAATAGGCACAATTTACACAGCAGCTTGGCAGACTGCTCTGTCTACTAATTGCAGTTGGAAAGCGGATGCTGATCTCTGCTGTGCTGTAAAAATGTAAACTATAAATGACTTAAATGCCCGTGTGTGCCCTTCTCCACCTAGCACTCATTTTACCTAATATTTAGATACAAATCAGAGAAAAAACTACTCCCCTGTGAGATGATAACTTTCATGATATGAGGCTCAGCGCTCCTCCCTGGTGATGCATGGTGCTTCTTGTAGTCATGGTTTCCCTAGGTCTCCACCCTGGAGGCAAGCATCCTTGTTAGCTCTGTGGACCATCCCAGTCTCCTGAGTGCTCTGATGTTATTGCACACTCTATAGTACCCTGAATTATTGCCCCTTGTGGCCCACTCATGCTCCTGTGAGCTGGTGGGATCTGGGGCTTCCTACAGGGCTCGACAATAGCATACAACACTATAGAAGTAGATTCTGTTGACAGGTGCTTGCCAATAAGAGGGCAAAAGCAGTCTAGAATCACTGGATCAACATAAGTAATTCCATTACTCGACTTGCCTGAACTACTATAATGAGATAGGCGATCAGGACACTATACTTAGCATCAGACACCTGGCAGTGCTATTCTGTGAGAATGTTCCTTTGTCATAGGGGTAGCTGTGTGTGTGCACCTAATACTTCAGTTTGGTCCTGGACAGGATGTGTGGGGAGGAGTGTGTCTGTTGGGGATGGATTTTAATATGTGCCTGGGTTGCACTAAGTAGGTTCATGTTACATATTTTGGGGTCACTTGAGGGGTTCTCTTTTTCTGTGTCTAGAATTCTCATCCATTGTGCTGATAATTTGCCCATGAGCTGTGCATTGCTTTGAAGTTCAAGAAGGCTGATGCTAACTAACATCCAGATGAGAGAGCCCTTATAAGGCTGTCTCCATGTTAACATTTTTGTCTATTAGAGTTGATTAGTGATCGAATGTCAGAAAGGGGACAGTGCTGTCTGGTACACTCATTCTGGGAACAAGAACACCACCGACTAGAGTAAGCATGAGATTCTTTCTACAGTTTGAATAGTGGGTGAACTGAAACCCACATACTGCTTTTTCCCATGTTGGAAGAACACGGCACATGCTATGGGGAGTGTGGATCTAAATTGGGGCAGCAGGGTCACTGGGAAGTGGTGAATAAGGAATAGCTTGTAGCTGGTGAATAGCTGGGGAGCTCCAAAGAGCTCTGAAGGAGAGAAGAGAAGCACGGGGGTGCTAGGACCCCTAATGCTTCTGGCCTCTCACTCTACAGTTAACTCTAGATAGAGACTGGCAGCTTGTTGGGCCAAGGGATAAAAGCAGAGGCCTCATGGGTTCCAAGAGATCTCCGTGTTCATGCGAGACCCAAAGAACTGGTCCTCCTCTGTAAAGAAGGCTGTCCCTCTGACTTCTTGGTTCCCTCCTTGCACACTCTCTGCCAGACACAGTCCTGGCTCTGTAGTGACATAAATCCATGTAAGAATGGACCTGCTCCAGTGGCCAGAGCTGTTGCATGTAATGTGTTGGGTGTATTCGCTAGACTGGTGTCATGGCCCACTTGTGATCTTGTAGCAGAAAGGGCTCAAAGTTGCTTTTTAGTGATATTTGAAAACAAACCAAGTGATTCCATGTAGGCAAATTCAAGAGTAAATTTG
This sequence comes from Cricetulus griseus, assembly GCF_003668045.3. Taxonomy (NCBI): domain Eukaryota; kingdom Metazoa; phylum Chordata; class Mammalia; order Rodentia; family Cricetidae; genus Cricetulus; species Cricetulus griseus. The sequence continues at coordinate 206,450,602 of NC_048597.1, read as the reverse complement.
CTGTGGAATATTATTTTAATTACGCAGAGGTATGTTACATTTGTTTGTGCTTCGGAATATTACTCTGTGTAAAGGTGTGCTACTTTTGTTTATGCTCATTTGTTTAATTATGTAAAGATGTGTTGCATCTGTTTCACCTTGTCTGCCTAAGGCACCTGATTGATCTATTAAAAATAAAAAAAGCTGAATTGCCAATAGCTAGGTAGAGAGGGATAGGTGGGGCCGCCAGGCAGAGAGAATAAATAGGAGAAATCTAGGCTCAGGAAGAGAAGAAAGAATGAGAGAAGGAAAAGAGAGGAGCAAACACGGGAGATGCCCTGGGGCAGCCAGGCAGATGCCAGCCAGCAGCTAGGAGAAGCAATGAAAGTAGGATATACAGAAGGAAGAAAGGAAAAAAGCCCCAAGGCAAAAGGTGGACAAAGAGAAACATGTTAATTTAAGTTAAAAGAGCTAGCCAAAAATGAGCCTAAGCTAGGCCTAGCATTCCAAACTAATAAGAAGTCATCCACGTCATGATTTGAGATCTGGTTGATGGCCCCAAAAGGAAAAAAAAAAACTTGGTACAATAATTATTTGTGATTTTCTTTGTAGGGTTTAGATATTTTATAGAGCCCTAAATGGTTACAGACATCAATTTATCCTTTGCTGCTAGCCTTTGTGTAGTTTCCATTCCCAAAACACTGGAGTCGGGAGGGGCAGATAGAAGAAGTTTTAACATAGTGTCATGAGTAGTTACCACTTGAAATGTATGTATGATGTATGTAACTGACCTGTAGAAAGTGTGAGGAGCCCAACCTTGAGGTGGAAACAAGCCCTCTAAGGTGCCAACTAGATGGATGAATGCAGGAGCATCTCCCAGCAGAGAAGAGTTGGCATAGAACAGTCCTAACTGCATGGCAGCTGTGGTATGCTAGGTGAGGCTGAAATTAAGGCTAGAAGACACTGAATGCTGGCAGGCGAGGCTGCATAATGAGCCAGGCTAGGTTTGCTTGATAAACCTTATCTGCTGTGATGGGGAGCACTGAGGCTACTTCAGCAGAGAAGTGACTAATATCAGAAGGACCTGTGTGTGAAGTGCTGGTTGGGGGTGTGGACAGTTATCTAAGAGTATCTAGCCCCTCATGGAAAGTGAGAAAGATGCTGCTGTGACTTACAGACTCCTAATGTTTTGTTTAATGTGATGTCTGAATCCATGGAGCGAGTCTATGGGCCTCTTCAGGCAAGCCTGGAGCCAGACTCTTTGAGCAAATATTAAGGATGTACAGGAGCCTTCCCCATGTTTGAGCTCTGTCCATAAGCAAAACTTTCAGGACCCCTTCATTACTTCTTCAGAGTGGGGAAGGTGGTGGGTGGGTAGGTGGGGGGAAATCATAAAGAAAAGTTTCCAGCCTTTCACAGAGTGGTCTCTCTGTCACTGGGAGACGTGTTCTGGGAGGACCCGAACCCTGCTCTCTTGACGCTTCCACTCACTGAAGCTCAATGGAGCAGTGCACGTCAAGAAGTTTTCCTGACTTCATAAATTGATACCTCAGTTTGGATGGCCCTTGCTCCTTCTGAATCCCCTTTCCATTTATAAAGCAGACAAGAACATGTGCCAAGGTTGGAACTTCCCCACCTATCCCCCTGACAACGCTAGGGAAGAGGAACTTTCTGGCTAGCAATGGGTGCTGGAGCTGACTGCTGAACAAACAGGAAATCTGGCTAGCACCAGGCATCTTGGTGCTCTGCGGAGCTCATGTGGACTCCTTGTTTACCTGGAGGCTCTCCCTAGATGCTTTGTCTCTGCCTGCTCCCTACCCGGCTTACCTCAGTGTGCTGCTTCTTAGCAGAAGGCTGGTCCCAAAGGAAAGTGGTATTCTATATTGAAAGCAATGAATCTGAGTGTGGCCTCACTAGGCACTGGACCTGGGATCCCCTCTCTTGGGTCTCAGTGCTGCCACTATCCCTATGTTAGGCTACCATTCTCCTATCTATATAGCTCAAGGGGCATTTGGGGAGGTATAGACACAGGTGCTTTGAGGAAAACAGCCTCAGGTATTCATCTTCTGAAGCCGGACTGCTTGGTTTTGAATCCCAGCTATCTTAGTTGCTTTTCTATAGCTGTGACACAACACCATAACCAAGGCAACTGATACAAGACAGAATTTATTGGGGCTTACATTTGTCAAGGGTGAGAGTCTGTGACCATCATGGTAGAGAGCATTGCAGCATGCAGGCAGGCATGCCACTAGAGCAGCTGCTGAGAGATTTTGTCCTTATCTACATGTAGAAGGGGCATGGTGGAGGCAAACTGGGAATGGCATAGGCTTTTGAAGCCTCAGAGCCCACCCAGTGACACACTACTGCCAACAAGGCTACATCTTTTAATCATTCCCAAACAGTTCCATCCATGGGACATCGATCAATCAAATATATTCGCCTAGGGTGGTCATACCCATTCTAATCACCACACCAGCTCTGTAACTGTTGTTATAACTGAGTGCTGAAAACTGGGTAATTTATATAAAAAAAGCAGGGTTTTTTTTTTTTGGCACATGTTTCTGGACTGTGGAAATTCCTAGAAGACGGAAGCAGCATCTAAGGAGGAATTTCTTGTTTCATCCTAACCTAGTTGGTTGGCAGCATGTAGAGAGTCACTGTGTACATGGGAGCTCAGCTCCCCTTTTCTCTTCCAAAGACATCCTAGACCCTTCATGTGGAAGAATTGCCTAATTCAAATTGCACCACAAAACTCCTTTTCTAAACATTAACAACATGGGAATTTGGGGATTCCATTATCAACCCACAAAATTTAGGGGGCATGTTCAAACCATAGCATGTGACTAATATTGGTTTCAGTCTTCTCATCTGCAAAGTGGGAATCAATAATGAGTGGCTTTACAGAATAGTGAGAATAGGTTGAATGAGAGCCTGCACTGAAAGCCCATCCCAGACTTTCTAACCCATCCTTAGGCATCTTCATGTGTTGTCTACCTTGCTATTACTAACAGGATGCTACAATGTGTCGCTGAAGTAGGAATGTTCCACAGTGAAGGTGACCCACAACACTGGGGCACCTCCCCTGGTGTTTGACTTTTCCCAAGAAGATGTGAATAGGTCTATTTACTTCATATGGACACTAATGACAGACAGACCAAAGAAATGATTTCATACAAGTCCTTAGTGAACCAGTAGGTGTGTTTGGGTGACTTAACAATAGTATGGGTGAGGAGTTAGGTTCGGGAACATGAGTGACTCAAAACCAAATGTATCATAGAAAAGCCCACCCTAACATGGGTGTTAGTTAACTCACAAAAGCTGTATGGCAGATCGGTAAGCTGGTTGGTCTCCTCTCTTCTTTTTATATACCTTCAGAGAAGGACTTTGTGAATCCCAAGTTTCAGGAACAACCTGAGACTTGTGAGATGTTTACTTCTCAAGCATTTTAAATTTATTTTACTTTCTGAGTTTTAAGGAGCTTCCCCGAGGATGTGAAAGAATTTTCTATACCACACCTTCTAGATGTCCATGTGTCCTCTTCATTGTGTCCCTCACAAACATGGGCAGTTTGAGCAATGTGCCATCTTCCCTCGAGGGCCCCAGTTACCAGATGGATATATGAAGCAAGGTTTTCTCCTCTATGGATAACAGGGGAAGAGTAGGGGGTGTTATATGAGTCTGCTCAGCCCACAGGCAACCTCTGCCTGCCCTTGAGGAGGCTCCTCTCTAGCAGGTTCCCTGTATCCCAGGTTTCAGACTGGATCTGGGTGGCTCCTATGTCTGCCTCAGAACAGAAAAGTTAGTTAGGTCTTATAGGATCCTGACTGAAGGCAAGAATGTAATTATGTCACTAGACTCAAGATAGATAATAAATGGGTATTTATTGGGGAACAATTACACAGAAAAATACAAAGCACCATGGGAGCACTTCTCTGCTGCCCTTCCTACCAGATCGACTGACCCACCAGAAAGAAGGTGTCAAGGAAAGCCACACCTCAAGCTTCCCTCTTTCTGCTTCCATCTGTCCGAGGCCACACCCAAGGGGTTGTGGCCACCATTACAAGTTCACTGAGATAGAAGCTATTGGTTTAGAGAGGTGTAGGCTCAAACCTCAAATCAGGCACTTTGAGTCTCATTATCATTTATATAGTAGGATTGTAATTCTAATCTAACAGATTCTCTTAAACCTTAAGAGACCGACAGCTGGGGAATCTGCATGGGGCTGAACTAGGCCCTCTAAACATGGGTGACAGTTATGTGGCTTATCTTTGGGGTGGGGCTGTCAGTGGGCCCTGGATTTATCCTGGTTGCATGTATTGGCTTTATGGAGCCCATTCCCAATGGTGGGATACCTTGTTCAACCTTGATACAGGAGGGGAGGGGCTTGGTTCTTCCTCAACTTGGTATGCCAGACTTAGTTGAGACTCCAAGTGAGGCTTTACCCTCTCAGAGGAGGGGAAGGGGCACTGAGGAGGAGGGAAGTAGGAGAAGAGGAGGGAGGGGGAACTGGGGTTGGTATGTAAAATGAAAAAAAAATTAGAAAAAAATAGTGTTAAGAAACTGTCAGTTAAGTGCACAGCTCATTAACTAGCACTTTTAGTTTTAGTTAATAAGTATAAAACCTAGTGCCTAGGATTTTCTATGTTAGTATAAACAGTGAGTATGTGTACAATTATTTGAACTAGAATAGGCATTTTAGAGATGGAAAAAGCCAGTTATCAATATTTAGTGGATGGAACATTGAGACTAGAGGCCCGGGAACTAGCTTGTCCCGGGTTTTCTTACTTGGGAAACTTGGCCATGCTTCTCAGTGGTTTTTAGGTTTTGTTTGCAGATGGGAAATTTGAAAGTCACCTCAATCTTGCATCTTTAAGTGGGGTTGTCTCTGTTTATTGCCTTGGGTGTGTTAGAAATTAGAAATTTCCTCAGCAGAATGTATTTCTTTGGCATGCTGACTCATGCTAACAGTGTGAGCTCAGGCCAGTGAGTCACTGTTGCACAGCAGAGGGTTGGAAGCAGTGAGTTTGGATTGAGTCTTGCTCTGTGACCTTCACCAATGTTTGCTCCCCCTGCCTCAATTTCTTCATCTGAAGAAACAAATGAAAAAATAGGACTAAATCAGCCCAACTCTGTGTAGTGCGTGTTATTGTCAGTGGGACGCTGACTGTGGTAACATCCTACTTCCTCCCCAGGGATCTTCTTAGTCATGCAGTGTTAAGTGGTATTTTAGTTTGCTTTCTTTTACTGTGATAAGGCATCGCACCGTGGCCAAAAGCAATTTGGGGAGGAAAGGGTTTATCTAGCTTGCAGATTAAATGCAGTTCACTACCATAGGAAGCTAGATCAGGACCCTGGGGGCAGGAACTGAAGCAGAGACCATGAAAGAGTTCTGCTTATAGGCTCGCTCCCCTTGGCTTGTTCATACTGCTTTTTTTCTTTCTTTCTTTTTTTGAGGTTCATAAACTTATTTTTTCTTTAAATAACTTTTTTTTCTATTTATTTTGTGTATCAACCAGTTTTCCCTCTCTCTTCTCCTTCTGTCACCTCCCGTTTCCCATCTACTCCCTCCCCATGCATTCATCCTCCATCCCATCCAGAAAGGGACAGGCCTCCCATAGCCTTGCACAAAGCATGGCACATCAAGTTGAGGCAGGACCGAGCTCCTTTTCTTAGGCCCTCCTTCCCAGAGGGGGCATCATTCCAGTGAGCTGGGCCATCCCAGTCATCAATCAAGAAAAGAGAGATGGCTCAGAGGTTAAGAGCACTGACTGTTCTTCCAGAGGTCCTGAGCTCAATCCCCAGCAACAACATGGTGGCTCATCTGTAATGAGATCTGGTGTCCTCTTCTGGCTTGCATGGATACAAATAGGCAGGAAGCTATAAACATAATAAATAAGTCTTAAAAAAAAAAAAGCAAAGGAAAGGTCCCACTGGCTTGCCTATAGGTCAGTTTAATGGGGGCATATTCTCAGTTTGTCTCTTTTCAGATAACTTCAACTTGTGTCAAATTGACAAAACAACACCCACCCCCCCTAAAAAAAGAAAAACTAGCTAACACAGGTGGAGGAAGCTGATGTGTCCTTCACGACGAGACGGAAATGAGTTAGTTCATGACTGTGAAGATCTCAAGAAGATTTAAAGACACTTCTGTTGTGCTTGATGCTGTCACTCCAAAGTCTGTAGCCACATCTGTCACTTGACATTCCACATGAGTCTGGGATGGATTTGTGGGGATAAGGACATGGTGCGTCCTGTAGAGTTGGGCATGGGATAGGATGGAACAGTCCTGGGGAGCCATGGAAGGAAATGACGACAGGTTGTGAGCTAGATGCTATGGGAACTTATAGGTCCTGGGTGTGGATTTTAGCACTGTCAAGGACCTTGGTCGCTAAAGGAGCCCCACCCAACCTGGCAGATTCTATGTGTATGGATATTGTGCTGCTTATATGTGTGCACCACATGTATGCAGGGCTCATGGGGTTCAGAAGAGGGGGATGGACCTCTTGGAACTAGAGTTACAGTTGTGAGCCATCATACAGCTGGAAATGGAACCCTGGTCCTCTAGAAGAGTAGACAGTGCTCTTAACCACCAAGCCGTCTCTTCAGCTCTCTGCCAGATCCTAGAGATAGGAGTGATAGCGGGTCTATCTGCTCTCTCTGATCTGCTTCTCACCCCTGTTTTACTCCTTAGAGATTGGGAATAGATGAAGTAAAATTCCAATCTCACTCTCAGGGTATTGATGAGTTCTGTTGATAAATTCAAACCTCCACACTTCAGTATTCTTGACATGTAGATATATTGCTATGGAAAACACTGGAGTTGGGGACTATTAACGTGCTTTCTGAAGTCAGGCTGTGGACATAGATTTATAGGGAAGGGTTTTGTTAGAGGGGAAAATGCCCAGAGCATGAAAGCCAACCATACCCAATAACCTTCCCAGACAGAAATGATATTTCAGTAGGTAAAATAAATAGGATGTGGAAGTGCTGGCAAATGCATCACCAGACCCTGTCTGTGCTTTGTGGGGTGTGTATGTGCTAAATGTGTCCCAAGACTCCAAGAGTGGCAAAAAACTCAATGGACAAAAGCATTTGCCTTTATAGAAGGGGCTATCTTTTTTCTGTCTCCTTCCCTGTCATAGGGTGCTGTGGGGCTTGAGAAATTGACCCATTACTTGCTTCTGTTTGGATTGATCATGGGGGAAGGATAATAGGGGAGATGGATGGGCCCCCATTCTTCAGAAATTCTGACCTGTTAGGGCCTTAGACCCCACTGCTAGATGGTACTGCAGGCTGCCTGCTGAGTATGACTTTAGATGTTGACAGGCTCTGTCTTCTCTACTGCTCCCTCTTCTCATACTCAGGGATGTGTGAGACCTAACAGCTTACTGATGTTTAGCAGAACAGGGCTCATAAAGGATAATATGGTTGTACCATCTCAGAGTACTCCCCTTGAAATACTGGGCCTGTGTGCCCGGGTCCCCTCATTTCATGCCCAAGGGTGGCTGGCTATCTATGCCATTACATAGATCCCAGATCCCAGTGTGACTCCCTTGTGATTCAGTGTAGACTTGACCTGAGGGATTTCACATGGAGAATGTGAAGCGTGGAAAGAGGGAGGGGAAGCTGTTGTATTAAAGCGAGGATACTGCCCAGGGACTGCATAGCTCTTCAGCAGCTGGAAATCATATGTATCAAAAACTGAAAGCAGAAATAGAAATCCGAGGCAGGTGTATGTGTGGACCCAAGAATGGGTGAGAGAACTGCAAAAAAATGGAATAAGTTCTAGTCATGAAGAAAGGAAGAACATCTGCCTGTGTCATGTGAACCAAGACCTTAGAGAGCTCAATGTTCCCTGACTTTCTCCTGTTACCGCATCTTCTAGTAGTCAGTATTACAGAGGTGGCACAGCTGGAGAAGCAGGAACGGTATATCCTACTAACACAGAGGTCAGAGGACAGGATGGAGGAGAGCTAGGGTGATGTGTGGCTGCCCTTTGACTTTGACCGTGAGCTGATCCTTGGTTCCATGTTACCATTGCTGTTTCAGGAGCACATCCACCGTCTCATGGTTGGCATATGATGCATTCATTGTACTGGACAGGGAAAGGCAGGCCCTGGACCTGCCTGTCTGAGGAGGGTCATTGGTGTTAGAATGTTGGGAAGAGTGAAGAATTGGGGCTTCTGTGTCAGGCAGAGCGGTGGAGCATGTGACTCCACAGACAAAATGGTGACGACTGCATACATGACAAGGTCTTGTGCTAGAATCCTACACAACCTAGTATAGATACTTTCACAGTTGTGCTGATGATTTCTATCTTAAAGTTGTGCCTATTTCTTCATTTCCCTGCCTACCAAACTTTATAGGGTCTGGGACATTCTCGTTCTGAGAATCCAGCATATTCTTCTATATGTATATCAGGTTGCATAGAGTAAAAGTAGGGATGATATTAAATAAGTAGAAGATATTGTGGAAAAAATCCATCTTATCCACTTTTATTTTACTTTTTAAAAACATTTTAATGGTGGCAAAAAATAAAATAATGATGTTTGTAACTGAAAGTCTGCTATACATATGGTATGACTGTATTCTTAAATTAACACTTAAATTTAGATCTGTAATGGGTTTGGGGAAGAAACAGAGCTACCCACAGGGGCATCTGGCTCATGCATTCAGGGCCTGAGTTTCTTATGTGAGTTTTTTAACTTCAGTGTTTAAAATTTGAAGTTATTTTCTAGAAATCACAGAGATCTCTTCAAGAAGAGTCCTCCCATAACTATTTGACTTAATGAATTAAGAATTTGGTCAAGGATATGGATTTAGGAATAAGCATAGATATGGTGTGCTTAGAAGTCATTGTTTAATTTTATGTCAACTTGACATATGCCAGAGTCATCTGGGAACAGGAACAATTATTGAGAAAATGATACATCAGATTGCCTATAGGCAAGTCTATAGGGTATTTTCTTGATTAATGACAGATGTGGACAGGCTCAGACCCCTGAGGTCACTGCCACCCCTGGCAGGTAGTCCTGGGGAGTACAAGAAATCAGGCTGAAAAAGCCAGCAGGGGCAAGCCTGTAAGCATCATTACACCATAATCTCTGCTTCAGTTCCTGCTTGCAGGTTCCTTCCTTGTGTTCCTGCCCTGATTTCCCTGCTTCCCTTCATGATGGACTACAACTATAGGCTGAAATAAACCCTTTCCCTAAGCTACTTTTGGTGATAGTGTTTTAGCACAGCAACAGAAAACAAAACAGAAGACAAGCACACAGAGATGAGATGATGCCTCTAGTGAAGGTATCTCCAAATTTTCAACTAAAATTTCCTCAAGGTTTTATAGGTTAGGAATGCTTTTATCATCTGTATCATTTATAACTTTATTTTTCCCTCAGATCCCTTTAGAATAATTGATTTCCATTCTCTATCTTCTGGTATCTCTGTATCATAATGTTGGCCCAACATGAGTTCTACAAAGATATAGGTTAGAGCCATCATTGGATTGTCATAAACCAAGACCTCCCCTCACCCCCAACACGCTGACTTCTATTCCTGTGAGGCTGTGAGGCCACGGTTTCAGCTGTCTCACTTAGCATTTATCTTTGCTGTCACATCTTCTTTGTTCAGTGATGAAACACACTGCCCATCACTGAGCAGTACCAAGAATTGTCAGTTGGTATAGTTTGCAAGAACGTTAAAATGGAGGATTGTTATGATACGTCTTTACTCTATCCGCTTGAGTCCCACTGCCACGTGGGTGCCTGAAATAATGCACAGAGTCTTATATTAGTTTATAAATGCTGCTTGACCAATTGACTAGGATTTCTTATATGCTAGCTCAGTCTTAAGTATCAACCATAGAGACTTATCTTATCAGATGCCAGCTGCAGGCATCTTCTCTTGCCGAGATCACATGGCAGTTCCGTTTCAGAGAGCAGAAGGAAGAGCAAAAGGATGACTTCCTGTTTGTCCCTGCTTATATATGAGTCTGCCTGCTATGTCACTTTCTGCCTGGGTCTCTACTACATTTCCCAGAATCGTCCTTGACTCCTAGTCCCACCTATTTTTACTTTCTTATTGGCCAACAGTACTTTTTTTAAAATCAACCAATAAGACAAACATAAACACAGAAGGACCTCCCCCATCAGAAGATCTCTATAAGCCCATGGAAAGGAAGTTGTTATCTCCTATATGTTAAGCCAGCTTAGTACTAGGCAATTTGCTAGACACTTCTATCATATCATGTCAGCCTCTACAGCTGTTTTTTGAGATGGGTAATATATCCAATACAAATGAGAATATGGAGAGTTGAGTAATATCCCTGAAATTATGCCTCTGGAATGAAGTAGAATATGCTCCCCAAGATGGTGACTGACCCCAGGCCACAGTGCCCCCCTCTTTCCTTGGCATTGACCTTCTAAACTGGATAAATGATGAACTGTATCATCATTAGGCTAAAAAGAGATGGAGAGGGCCTAGAAGGTAGTCCATTGTCCTTGGGCTTTAATGAGCCTTAAAGACCTACTGTAAGGCATTCAGTAGACAGTTGAAGAAAGATCACTGGAAGTGCTGAGGGACTGTTGGATTTTGAAATGTTTTATAGTTTTAATTCAGAAGAAATATTCCCTTTCTAAGGGTGGATAGGATTCAGGGATACTCAAGTACCCTGACACTCAGTGATTTTCTAAGGAAGAAAAATAGTTCCTTCACTTTATTGGAGATAATATAACTGACGCCAGAATTCCTTAATACACCTTTGGCATTGTTAATTTAAAAATGCATGCCCAACAATGTTTTTGCTAACTATCCAAAATGGCAGATAAATTGCATCTTCCACCTTGAGTTCCTTTCAGTGGGACAGTTATTAATGTCAGAGAAATGGAATAGCTCTGTAGTATAATTTAGGCTGAGGGAAAAGACAAATAGGCAAACTTCCTTCCCTCCCTCGTATCAGTGCTGCAATGGAGATGAGCTGGCCTTCATACTGCTGTTTCTTGCTCTCCTTGCTTGGCAGTCTGGAGGCTACCATATCAGAAAACTAGGATATCTTTCTGTCAAGGACAGCAGTATATGTTCCTAGTTATGTATGGGCCTTAAACAAATTCAGTTAAAAGGCAGGCAGCAAGGTTCATAAGAAGACAACATGTGGCCAACTCTTTCTTCTGATGTTTATGGTCGAAATGAGCTGTACTTGTGCATGGTATGAGGGGGAACAGCCTTGTTCTGTTTTCATTGGTTCTTTGTGAATGAGGAACAAGTAGTGGTGAGAACAAAGACATCACATCAGCAACTCCCTCCTCTTGTGAACCTCATAATACTCATGGAACCCAGATTTCCAAATTGCACACTAGCCTTCAGTAGTCCTGGGGATACTGTGACATGATGCTCTGTATATACACTGAGCATAGCAGGAAGTGAGAAGGACTCTCTCTCTGAACTTCTCTCTGAATCTCTGTCTTCCTCTCTCTGTCTGTCTCTCTGTGTCTCTGACTCTGTCTCTCCCCCACCTCTCTCTGTCCAAAAATTTCTAGATTCTAGGGCCAATCAGTACATTTTCTGGGTGGTCCGAATATGGCCCAGCGCTGCAGAGGTATGCTTATTCTTTCTGCCAGCTGGGCATCAAGCATGGGATAGGATGTCAAGTAACTACTAGCCACACAGCCACTGTATGACCTTAGACAAATCACTTGGTCTCACTGGCCCCCTGTTTCTACTTATAGAATGGCAATCAAGAGTGACAAAATACTCCTTTGGGCTTTTTTTATGAAAAATGAGTTCATATGTGAGCAGGTTAAAAAGTGCCAAGGATATGGCAAAGAACCTTGGTCCCTGGGACAGAGCAAGGACATTGGAATGAGATGGTCCCCATTGAATCTAACTGTACCCACTGACAGCCCACAAGTCAATGTGAGCCCTCTGGTCTTTGTAATTTCAGTTTTCTTATTTTAAAATTGTGTTATGACACTTACTTCAGAGAGTTGTTTCAATATTAAAATATAAATGGGACTAGCACATCATAGATAAAATATAAACACTGTCACATGCTTTGGGATATCCCAGGAGAGCAGCAGTGAAGTTCAGTCCTCCTACATAGGCAGAAGGGACATGGTACTGTGGCATAGTTGACCCTATTCATCAGAAGATCAGGAAGAAGATTGTTTCTGCAGCCTCGAAGACAAAAGATTCACAACAGAGTCACAAACCATTACCAAACACCATGTGTCAGGAGCTCACCTCAAGAGAAATGGTTCCTTCCTCTCTTCTTCTCTGTCTCACATTTGATGCTGTTTTCTTTACTCCATTGCAATGATGTGTTTAGTAAACTCTTCCACTCAGGGGCCATTAGCACATTTTAAAATTAAATTCTTTGAGACTTGCATACAATGTATTTTTATCATAATTACCCCAACCCCCCAAAAGAACATCCTCCCCTGTCCTACCCACCTTACTTTGTATCTTCATGAAAAAAACATAGATATTCTGATTTTTGCTCTTCACATACTCTTGGATGTGTGGATATTCAATGGAATGGTCCTAGCCTGGGGCCCAGTTCCATTGTTGTTACAATTATTCCTAAAAAGTACCAATTCAGACAGATTCTTTTCTGCCTGATGCATTTTTCCTACTCACTTCCTCAGTTCCTGGGGTGACAGAATCACACCTCTAGCTCACACATTTCAGCTTAGAAAGGCTAGCTTTGGCCAACATGCTGGAATGTCAGGCAGCCTCTTCTCTCCATCCACAAGTCAGTCACACTTACAGTGATTCATCAGTTCTTTCCTAGTCATCCCCTCACTCTGGGAGGCCAAGGCCATTTCCTTTGTCCAGCCATCATGGTTTCTCATTGCCTGGCTTGGTAGTCAACACCAGTCTGATAATGGATGGTATTTGGTGAGTGAGCGGTTTAGCATTTACCTTACAAAGCTTAAACAATCACATATGTTCTATGTACATTCTATTCCATCCTCAGAACTGTTTCCATCCCATTAACTAAAACAATTATAGCCCATCTCCAAATCCATGGAGTGATTTCTGTTGATTTTAGTTAGGACAGACTCTGAGAGAGCTAAGCCAAGACTTAGAAAAACTCCAGGGCCTTGTCAAGCGTTTGTTCTGAAGAATCAGATGGCATTACTCTTCACCATTTTTCTAGTTGTTGCTTTGAATCTTAGGAACATTGTCTTGTCATACAGATGTGGCAGTAAAAGACTCCAAATCTAGGTAAAATTCAGTGTTCTGGAAACAGTTTAACAATTTCACCCTTCTCCCTAGTTATGCACAAAGTGAATGTATACCCAAACCCAAATCACAGCATCATACAGAGTACCTGGCCACACTTAGTGTTCAAATCACAGAAGTCAGGATACTGGATGTGTTTTACAGGAGGTTGAGCAGCAGATAAAGACAAGGCATCTGCCATCCACTGGAAAGCTGCCAATACCTCCCATGTTGTTGTTAACTTCAGACCACGTTTTAGGTTATAGGTATTCAAGATGGGCAGAGTTTGTCTGATCCTAAAAAGTATGCTAAAAGATATAAAACAATATTTGACTAAGATACACATGATAGTTATAAAGAAAGTATAAAGTGTCAGATGAAGAAGAAAAAAATCATAAATAGTACCTGCATGTTATTAGTCTTCATTTTGAGATAATTAGTCTGAGATAATTGCTCTTCATTTTGGAGCATAGACCTTCAGGCTCTTCTCTTGTATTATACCTATGACTATTTCTATATGAAATTGGAATTGTACAGTCTCTGTATCATTGCTGAAAATGAGCAATAAGGGAACTTTGTAACATCCTTAACGTTATTTTCACCTTTTAAAAACTCAAAGGTTTCTATGAAAACCTAGAAAGTCTTTTCTAAAGTCTGGGAGTGTTCAAACATGAATGAGCAGAAATAGAACTCTGTAAAAGTGATGGGGACCTATCACTCAGGCTCAACAGTTCTGACTAGTTTGTCACTCTCTTGTCTGCCACTGAGATGTTTGGAAGCAACTTCCAGCATCATATTGCTCCCATAAACATGTCTAAAAGACAAGGAAGGACATTTTCAATTAAATGCCTGCCCACCCATGATGCCAACAGCACACTTAGAAGATGGTGATGCCTTACACTCATGAAAAGAGTCACTCTACAATTTGCCCCAGTTGGCCCTTAAAGTTTTTAGTTTGGTTGAATCGGGATCCAAACAAAATCCATAAATTATAACTAGTTCATAGATATATTTTAATATAAAGTTTTTCTGCTCAACATGTGTTTTTCCTATTGCAGTTCATCCATTAATTAGCTTTTGGAGTTTCCCACCATCTGAAATTGCAACAGTGTGTGTACCTGAGCATCTGTCTTCCATGTGTGGTGTTTTGTTTTTCCTTCCTTGTAGGGAGTCACCCTGGCCCCACCCAATAGTCCTGGGGAAGGTACCAGGTGGATCCGGGGACTCGCCCAGAAGGGCGTGGTGAAGGAAAGCCGGGGTGACGGGTGACGTAAGGGAGCTTCTTAAGGGGCCCCACGTGGGGACGCCGTCCCCTTTTGATCTGGCCGCGCTGGCTGGGTTCTATAACCTAGCTCTGGCCTGTGTTTTACCTTGGTGTCTTCTGGAATAAAGAGACGTTAATCTTACCCTTCCTTCCTTCCTTCCTTCCTTCCTTCCGGGGCGGGTATTAACAGGTGGCTCCAGCCTTGCTGGGTTTTGGCTTGAATTTTGGTGACTTGGGGTCATACAATATGGCATATTTCTATCAGGTGGTATAGAATGTCCAATTATCTTTATTCTTGTGAAGTTAGTAGTCATTGAAGGTTTTTATTTAATTCATTACTTTGTGAGAACAGTGATTATCCAATCTTTTTATTCTTCTCACTTGTAAGTTGAAAGACTTTTATTAAGATAAACTTCCTTTCATAAATTATATGCCTGTAAGTTTTCAAAACAAGGGTTAGGTTTTCAACTTTCTTCCTCAAAGAAGGCTAATTAATGTTTTTTAATTATCTGTTTGTTTGTGACTTATGAATTTCACAATATTTCATGTGTTTCCATCTTAGTCAACCTTACTATTAATCCCCAAATCACCCAAATTCTTGATGAATAGAAACCCATGCAGGCTGGCATCTGTGTTCTCTGAGACATGATTCTATATTTTCTTTTACATCCTTGTTTTCTCCCATGATAAAATATTCCAGGCTCACTGTGGTTCTCTTCTGACCCAGCCCTGGAACTATACATTTCTCTGTGGAGTCTTCTTTCTTTCCTTTTATTAGAAAATGCATTTTTAGATACTAGAGGTGATAGTTCATTGCTACTGGGCTCTTCATCATTGGTGCTCTTTACATTAGTTGGGTTTAGGAAAATTGGATCAGCTTACATTATTCAAATTGATGTGTTTTTAAAGTGGTATTTTATTGAGAATTTTATACCACTGAACTTCTTTTTGAGGGACAACACACTGATATAGCCCAATGAATTTATCTTTCCTTAATTTCATTGACAGTCTGAGTCACTCATCCCTAGACACCTGGTGCTGATAGCTCTTCTGCATCTCCTTTCTCTTCTTTGGAGCATCCTCCCTCCCCCTCTCTCCCTCCCTCCCCCTGTCTCTCCATTCCTCCCTCCTCCCTCCCTCCTCCTCTCTCCCTCCTCCTCCCTCCCTCCTCCTCCCTCCCTCCTTCCCCCCACTTTCTCTCCCTTCCTTCAGACTGTGATCACATGCCTAGCTCACTATTCCCAGCTTTGTGTCTTAAATAATGATTCCCTGCATATGTCAGAGGCAATATCCCTGACACAGATGTTGCTACTTTATTTATATTCTAACTCCTTTTCGACATTTATTGTAGAAACACCTCAGTAGAGTTTCACTCAGTACTCCTGGAGTGTTCATGTGTAAATGAGGAAACACTGAAGCCAAGCTACACATCCCATAGGCTAAATATAATCAGCTTGAGATTGGGGAAATAACTCAGTGGCACACCTCCTGGTGTGTGTGTGTGTGTGTGTGTGTGTGTGTGTGTGTGTGTGTATTCAATGTTTACAAGATGTACTCCTAGTCAAAATCAGATTTCCACTCTCTGCATCATGATGTTATATTTCTCTGCCTGGGAGGTGAAAAGAGGGAAGTCAGTGATGAATGGTCCACATGTGCACCTGTTAACATTTCTCCCAGGCAGCCTAAACTTGCCTCATCCTGATTCTGCCAGCGGCCAAAGCATTTTGTTCAGCACTGGTGGCTTTTCCCACTGGTGAAAAGGAAGTTCTGGTAGCTAAGCAATTTGAAGAGATTAAAGAAAATGGAACGCTTCTTTAGAAATGTGCCTTTACTTCTTCCTTAGCTTGAACCCAGCAGCAAAGGAAAAAGAATAAAGCCTTGGCTGGGAGGCTGTTGATAATGCAGAGCGAGAGACAGCCCTGCAGGAGGGGAGAGAGTATTTTTCACGACTACAAGGTGGTGGAGTGTGTGCATCTGGCTGGTAGGCAGCCCCAGCAGTGAATCAGTCATGTCTGGCATGATGGGGAGATGAGGAAAGAAAATGGAGCTTTGACATCAAGCTCGTGTTGCAGACAGCAGTGATGAATGAGGGAAATAAGTGCCCTCCAAATGAGGCACCCGAGTGGAGCAGAGAGGCATGGTAATAAAGATCTGAGGTATCTCCCACCAGAGTGCCTGTGAGTTCTCCCTACAGTGTGCCACCTCTTCCATTCATCACGCTAAATCAGGAGAGCACTGGGCACCCAGAGCTGCTCATTTTTATCGTCTTGAGATACACAGTCTGTGATCTTGACTTTCATTAACTGGCTTGAAGCTAGTTTATTTAGACTCACTTCCCAAGGCTATATAAGGACTCTATGAAGGTCACTTGGCCATGTCTAGGCAGCTCATGACTGAGATAGCCAACTCTGTGGAACTTCTGACCATATGGTTTCCATGAACAGGCTTTAAATTTTTAGGAAGCAGAAAGGTCAGTAGGAGGAGTTCCTTTAAGATGGGATCGCTCCAGATCTAGCAAGTTGGGGCAATGGGAGAATTCACTCTTGCTCCAGGAACAACTTCTCAGAAAACAGTCACTGGGGAAATGCTGTGTTTTCTTTGTATGCTATAGAGAGGGGTTCGTGGTGCAGAAGGAACAAGGGATGCACTTCAGCAGGTGCTTCCTTATAAAGAGGCTGTCCTTGGATGTCTCTTCTCACTCATCTGACTTCAGTAGCTACAGCCTGCACAGATACCTTTCAATCTCCCAACATCTCCTCCTCTTTTGCTGTCCAGCTCTGTGCTTATCAGTCTTTCTGCCTAACATATCATTTCCCCCTTTCTGGCTTTGACCAATTCCTGTGAATCTTTTAGATATATCTGCACTAAAGTCAAGAGTGTCATCACTTTTGTCAACACCCAGACAAAGATCTGTCCAGAGCCAGTAGATCTCCACCGTGCTTGCTATGTCCCCTGCCACAGCTCATGCCGAGTAGGTGGGGCACATTTTGGCTTGGATAGGAGATGCTCTAGTCAGTCATGACCCTTCTCTCCTGCTCCTTCTACACCCCAGCCTCAAGTCTGTATTTAATTTAATATATATATATATATATATCATCTGTATTGAGCTAGAATCTGTGTGCCATGTAATTCTACCATTTAAAGAGTAGTTATGGTTTCCAGAACAAATGCAAGAGTTGTGTGAATGCCAGCATAATTTAAAAAACCTTTTTACTGATGAAATTCCATACACATAAGCAGCCAGTATCATTAAGTGTATTTGATGCTCTGTGCTTCTGAAACCCCAAAGACGTTCATTACCCACTAGCAACTCTTCTTTCCACGTTCTCTATTCCCCAGCAACCATTCATGCACTCACAGCCTGTGGATTTGTCTATTTTGGATATTTCATATCAGTGGAGTCATATAATTAGGGGACATTTGTGGCTGGCCTTCTCCCACTCCCCCTTGGCAGAATGTTGTCAAGACTCACCATGTTGTAGCATGGATTGGTGATTTATTACTTCTCACAGTTAAGGAATATTCCATAGCTGCCTGTGGGTGATTTTAAACATATGACTATCATCTAAATTATCATTTATGTTGAGAGGTTTACAAAATAAAGTGAAAGCAAGAATATTTAGTAAGTATCTACATTGTTTTTTATCGAGATCACTAACACCGTGTCCTATTTCCTTGATGTTACTTTTTCTCTTTTAAAAAGACTTTGGAAAAGAATCAAAGCTTTCAGTATGTTTGTCATTTTTTGATCATCAATCCTATCGCTTTTGATGTTCCCCGAGAAGCACCAACTTTCTAATTTTCTCCTTATTTATAGATAAACATGATTAGTAATGAAAATCATTAGTTACTTCTATTTTGTATATAGTTGAAGATCTCATAGCTGTTACAGAGTATATGTTGCTCTACAGCTTTTCATCCAGTCATCTTCCAGCCTTAACTTAATGTGTTGGGTTATCAGCCTACTTCCCTTTTTCTAGCTGTCATATATTATTCAGAGTATTTTAAATTTTAAATAGCCACAGCAGTCTGGAGCAAAAGAACGAAGCTGGAGACCACAAGACCTGACCTCCAAACATACTACAAAAGCTGTGGTAACCAGAACAGCATGGTACTCATATAAATATTGACACATAAAAAAATGGAACAGAATGAAAAATAAGCATTAATATACATGTTTTGTCTAACTAATTTCAATATAGTCAGCAAGAATGTGCATTGGATAAATAAAGGACAGGGTTTCCCAAGAAATGGTACTGGGTAGACCAAACATCCATGTGCAAAAGCCAACTTGTAACAGATCAATGACTCAAATGTAAAACACCTAACTACTAAATGACCAGAATTAAACCTAACAAAAGTACTTCAAGGCTTTGGTTTGGGAAGAGGTTTACTCTGGTTATATACCCCCAAAACATGCAACAAAACAAAATTTTATGATGACAGGTAACAAAAATACTTCTCAGCCTTGCAGTTAACACTTTTTTCCTGGGGTGGGGTTTCTTTTTTAAGCATATATTAATTATATGAAATGCTAGGTCCTATTACAATATTTTCATAGCTGTATATAATATATTCCAATAATACCTGCTCCGTCGTCCTCTTTTGTCTTCTGCCGATCCCCTTCCTTTTCTGAACTTGCCCCTTCAACTTTCCTGTCTTTTCTTGTGACCCAGTGATTTTCATTAAGACTGTTCACAAGAGCATAGAGGAGGGTTTACTTCCAGGAGGACTGACACCCTACCAGTGGCTACACCACTGAAGGAGTATCTTTCCTTGTTCCATCAACTTCAACTACATAAAAATCCTCAGCGATGAGTGCAGTCTCAGGAGCCCTTTTATTTTCCATGGCATAGTATTGTGGGTCAGATCTTGAGCAGATCTGCAAGTAATCATAGCTGTTACGAGTTCCTGACGACAATAGCCATGTCACCCTAGACATGCTCTCTCACACTTCCTCCAGCTCTTCCTTAGCCCTGGAGCAGGCAATGTAGATGTCTTATTTGTGACTGGACACTCAGCAGTCATTTATTTTTAACATTTTAACCAGTTATGAGACTTTTCAGTCATTGCTGCCCAGGATTACATAAAAGGAAACTTCTCTGACTAAAGCTGACAGCAACTCTAATTTATTGCTATAAATAGTCATTTAGAAGGTAATATGATGGGTACATCATGTATGCCCAGAAAACAAACAAACCATCAGAAAGACCTAGCCTACCCACCAGGGCTTATGAGCTCTGGAACTATAGGTTTTTTTGACTGGATTTACAGTACAGGACCTGAATTTACTCCCATGGGATGGTCATTAATCTAATCAGAAAGCGATTGGTTACTCCTGTAACAGACGTCCTACTATTGCATCAAAGGGCTCAACTGGCCTGACCAGGTGTTATTAGTGAAACCCAGGGCCCATATCTGAGCAATGGTGTGAATGATAATTCTTCCTCAGTGGCCTACACAACAGCTTTGGCACTGTGAGGAATAGCCAACAAGGAGGAACAATTTCCAGAACAATTCCATCTTGATTTTTCGTCTTACAGAACATCAAGCAACAACAACCAAAGCATCTGTTGTCTTCAGCAATGGGGTTTTACCTTCTAGCTCTGATAGACAACCAACAACAGCGGCAATTGCTGAGGACTTTAGGCACCTTCCTAACTCACAGGGAGTTAGCTCACCACTGGAACTAGGATTTTTGTTTAATTACGTCTGGCTGTTGGGAGCAGCTTTATCCACCTACACCAAGTACTCCATTTGAATTCATTTTATTTTATTTGTATAGCTTATCAAGTATCAGATCGCCTTAAGGGTGTTTGATTCATCACTAGTTTTGGTTGACCCTGCCTTCCACTCCCTTCTCTCCCTGATCTTCCTACTTCCCTCCTTGTTCAAACCTTCGCCCCCTCAGTATTCTCCTTCCCACTTACGTGTTACATTCAATTTTTTACTCCCAAGCCCTTCAAAGAACCCTTTTCTTTTTCTTATGGGTGTCTTTCTTCTAGTTTTCTGGTGTTTACATAACTATATAAATGCAAATACATGAGTGACCCTCCTTTTCTCTTCTAACTAGCTTTGGTTTGGAGTCTCTTCTGTCAGGTGTTAGAGTAGACATGCTTGTCTACTCTTGTTTTAAAAACAATATTTTCTCATTTTACATAGCAATCCCAGTTCCCACTCCCTCCTTCTTCCTGCTTTCCCCTTCCTTCTCCCCACCCCAATCTCATTCCACTCTTCAGAGAAGGTAAGGCTTCCCAAGGGAAGTCAACAACTTTGGAACCTTACTTTGAGACAGGACAAAGGCCCTCCCCCCTATATCTAGGCTGAACAAGGTAACCCTCCAAAAAGAATGGGTTTGAATTTATCCCTGGTACTTTCTTTCACTTTAAGGTAACTTGTGTTTCTTGGAAGTAGCAAATAAATGAATTTTGTTTTTTAATTCAGTGTGTTCATATATGTCTTTTATTCAAGGGAATTGACATATTAATATTCAGTCCTTGTTGGAAGGTGTGTATTGGTTCCTGCCATTTTGTTGTGTTTGTAGTACTTAGAATTATCTTAGTCCACCCTTTCTTATCTCTGGATGTGTTCTTCATTCTCTCCAGTCCAAAGATTCCTTTCAGTATCCTCTGTAGAGCTGGGTTAGTAGACTCAAACTTCTTTATCCTGCTTTTATCATGGTTATTTTTCATTTTCCATCAACTATGACAACTGTTTCTTTTTTTGTATAGTAGTCTGAGTTAGCAGATGTGGTTTTTCCAGAACTTCCAATACGTAATTCCGTGCCTTTTGGGCTTTAAAGTTTCTGTTGAGTAATCAGTAGTTATTCTGATAGACCTGACTTAATGTGATTTCATGTTTCTCTCAGAGCTCTCAATGCATTTTCTTTGTTTTGTATATTTAGCATTTTAACTACATTATAATTTGGGGGTTTCCTTTTTTCTAGTCCTGTCTATTTGTTGTTCTGTAAACCTTTTGCATTTGGATTTGGAGAATTTTCTGGAATGATTGCAATGAAAATGTTTTCTCTTCTTTTGATGTAGAGTTCTTCTGTGCCAACTATGCCTGGGTTTGGTCTTTTAATGGCATACCACAGATTGTGCATATTCTGTTCATACATTTTATTTTTAATGTACTGTTGTCCTTAACTGAATGCACCAAGTTTTCTTCCTTGTCTTTAAACTCTGATCCCATGTCTTCTGTGTCATCCATCAAATCGTCAAGGCCTTCAACTAAACTTATTTGGACCTATTGAGTCTTTCATTTCCAGCATACATCAGTCTTGTTTTTCTCCAGTATTTATATCTCTGTATTAAATTCCATTCCCATATAATACATCGGTGTCTTCCTTTCACTTCATCATTTATTTTGCTCCCTTGAAATTTAGTCAGGTATTTATTCATATCCTCTTTCACATATTTGAACATATTTGTCCAGTCCCTTTTTTTGAACTTTATCTGAGTAAATCTCATGGGCACCATTGTTCTGGAATTGGTAGATTCTATAGGAAATACATTGTCTTTTCCTTTTTTTTGATACCTGTGTTTTTGTGCTGGGACTTACGCATCAGGTTTATTATTTCATTGGCTGAATTCTTTAAAAGTCACCTTTTTTCTTTCAGTGGAAATGTTTGTGATGTTGAGGAGGAACTAGATTAGTCAAGTCTGCACGTTGTTTGTTAGACTGGTGTTTTGAGTGTCACACATTATCCCCAGTCTTCCACACAAGTAGAGTACTCTCTGTAACATCAGTCACTATTCAGGGATGGACACACTATGAAATAGAGTAATAGTCAAGTGTTTCGCACTAATCACTTTAGAAAGTAAAGGGACATTTCCAGTACTGTCTGTCCTAGAATATGGGTTATTGTAGGTATTAGTGGAAAGAAAAATAAAAGGAAAAAAAGAACACAATTATACTAGTTATTACTATTATATAATAAGACAAATGTTAATATTTGTAATCTAGAGGAAGTGAGTACCAATAAAAAAGAGGATTTTGGGGAGAAAATATGGAGGAGAAGATGCGGGCATTTTGACTAAATGTTGACTGGAGAGAAAACAAGATGTTACTATATAATGTAGAACAGTCCTGTTTCTCAGGAAGCTGAGCTACAAAGATCCTGAAAACCAGGGCAAACTACATCCTTTATGAGAGAAAAAAGCAAACAAAAGAGTAAAGAGGTAGATAGAAAAAATAAAAGCAACATAAGGCCCGAACAGAGATGGGCCAAGCTAGCCTCCTGAAATTGCATTGACATTAAACAAAGATGGTATAGATAAAAAAGAAGAGAGATCTGGGTGAAGATATAGGTGATGAAAACTGATGATATGCTCCTTGCCTTCATTTGGGCTCTCTGTGTCCCTTCCCTGGTTCCTGAAAGCTGTCTCCTCTCTGGATGTTCCCCTGTGATGGACATCAGTTCTCTCCAATTCTTCTTCTGGATGAGTGCATTGGTGCTATTCTGGTCCTCAGGCAGTGCTTCACTGGTGGAGTCTCAGATCTGGTTCCACTGCTGTGACTTCCTTCAGGATTCCAGTTGTTAATGCCAGCTCCTCTGTGCAGTGTTTGCCAATATCCTATGAGCTGCTTGGTGTCTGTGTGAAAGTTCATGTATATAGACTTTAGTTCTCACCGTGTTTTCAGCTCACTGAATAGTGTGGAGATCTTATTTAACATTTCATTGCCCAAATCTCACAGTATTCCGTTTCTCAGATTTCAGCATGTGGTAGTGTAAGACTTTGTCTGAGTCCCCCAGGACTGTGGCTAGCTAAAGTCTCAGACTGTCTAGCTGCCCAATCAGCAAAAGTCATTTTGACATCTTGCTTCTGCTCTACTGGTTGCCAGTTTACCCAGCTCCAAGGCAAGGGTGCTTCTTCTTTTTCTTCTACTTCTTCTTTTTTTTAAAACCTGGCTTCTCCTTCTGCTTTTGCAGCTGCCACCTGGAGGAATGGGCATTTTATCCAGATGTTCAGAGTGTACATTGCTTTTGTGATAGTTTTTAAGCTTTCTCCAGATTATTCTCCAGGGATCCTGACATTTCTACATCTTGGTAAAACCAACAACATTACTTAGTCTTTCTTTTAACTCACATCTGATGTAAATTATTTGGAGAAGAAAGCTCATGAATTACCACCATGAATGTAAAATAATTGTAAGTTACCTAAAATAATGGCATAATAAAATAATAATTTCATGGCTATAAAAATTAAAATATGTCATATAAAAATGATCAGGATAGTGTTCCCATGGAGATAGAGGAGAGGAGAAAGGAATATACCTAGGGATTGTGCTCAACTGGATGAAATCTTTATATGATATGTCATCATTATTTAGATGGAAACCTGATGTTTTGCCTTAGATATTGAAATAAGAACTTTTAAGATGCATGATTATTAAATTAATACAACAGTTTATATTTTGGCATATGCAGCATATTCACATTGAACACATAAATGCATAAGTGATCTTCAGTGATGCTTAAGATACTGTTCCAATATCTGCTGGTGAACCCCTATGGGAATCAAAGACTTACTCTGGCCTTGCCCCCACATGATGACTCTCAGAGATGATGTCCCTGCTAACAACAAAGGCAGGTAGCCCAAGTTAGTGCTCACCAGGGACCAGGCAGTATTCCTTGTATTTTACTTAAATATATTAATTTAGTTTCCTGAACAGCCCTACTGGGTAGATATACTTATGGTTTACACTTTACAAATAAGGAATCTGAGACAAAAATAGGCTAAATGGTAAGAGCTATTTCCACAGCTATTGGGTGAGAGCTGGCTGTGAATGCATCCCTACATTATTTACTTGACTTTATCTCAGTGTCTTCAGCCAATCAACTGGTGAGGATGTAGAGAGACCCTCTTTTGGATGCTGTCCAGTAGTAGTGTCCTCAGCAGCGGAAGGAGGAGCCAGCATGCTCATGCTGTGCCCTTCTGGGCTGAAGCTGTGGCCCTCTGGCAGCTGCATTAGGTTGCCCACACCTAGAGGGAAAGACAAGTCCCCATTTCTTCCCAGGACTGCAGTTTTCCTAGATTCTCACCTTGTATCTCCAATCCCTGTCTGTTCCACTGTCTAATTTCCCTTCTAAAATGATCAGCCCCACTATTTTCTTTGACCCCTGTGAATATTCCTTATGCCAGACCTTGCCCACCAGACCCTGTCTCCTAAGGAGGCCCAAGAAGCTGACACTACCAGCCTACGGATCAGTCCAAAGGACATAGCAGCATAGGGAGTTGTGGGTTAATTCTGTCTGAGGCAAGCAAATTGCCTCCACTGAGACCATACTACCCATACACCCTGCAGAGGCCCAGCTCCAAAGAGGAATAAATCGCCTTCAACTCTCCTCCCCTTAGGGTGGCCTTTGACTGAATCCCTTGTCTTCCTGAAGGCTGTTGCCAAGGAAATTCTGGAACTTAACAGTAAAATCAAGAAAACCATCTTTTAAGGTGAATTTTCTAATTCCAGGTGCAGAAAATCAATGTGTGATAAACAGTTTTAACCTTCCTTCTTAAACTGCCAATTATAGTGTCTAGATTAGAAAATATTATTTCTAGAATAAGGGAACAGAAGCAGCCATTTATTAAATGCTTATTAGAGTCTACCTACCCATTTTGTCCATACTATCTTTATTTCTTCTATACAGCATGGTCACTTCTTGGAAGAGAGCCATTGACATGCAGAGAGGCAGGCCAGATGTGGGTCATAGTTCCTCATGAGAAGCTTACGGGGCTTTTAGCGGCTGCTCTGGAACTTTATGGGGACATAGGAGGAGCAACATCAATCTCATGGCATTGATGATTCCAGTGATCCTTCCCAAATGATGCAGATGCAAGCATCATTTACCTCAAGTGAAAACACAATATCCTATTGTATTATCCCACTCTTGTTCCTCCACACCTCTTCTCCATCTTCTGCATTGTGGTCTTCACCAGCACCAGCCTTCTTCAGACTGCTTTGGTTCAGGTAGGTCACTTGTCTCCTTAACTTTGGCTAAGTCTGACCAAGGAGGCCCTAGATTGGGTACCAGCTTCACTTTTTATCCTGCTACAACAGCAGTAGTGTACATCAGCGCTTACCTTAGATTTTAGATAAACTAACCATAGGACTTGGCCCACGCCACATTCTCCGCTCATCATCATCATCTTATAGCACTTTTCTATTCTATGAACTCTATTCTGGAACCTATATGGAAGGAAGAATCTCCACTACCGAAGAAACAGGGGCCACCCAGAGCAGGCAGGCAATTAGGGGTCATTTAAGGGCGGCACTGTTTTCTAGGTCGAGACACAAGAAGTTGATCACTGTTTGACAAACATACACAGCATCTCCATGTGGATCAAAGATGTGGTCAAGATTACAGGCTACCAGTAAGGTACAGTGAAGCATTCAGAGTCAAGGCAGAAGCTGTTAGCATCTTCATGCTGCAGGAGAAGGTGTAAGGGAAGTCACCAAGAGAAAATGCTGGGCTGTTGGAGAACTCTAGCTGAGCATGAGCCATGACTGAATTCCTGTGAAAGAACAGGGCCAGTTTCAGGAGACAGGAGAAGGGATGGTAGCAGAGATGTGGAAGGTGATGGTATAATAAACTCCTGAGTATACAAAGGAATGATGAGTCCACAGGACCCAGACTTTGGTCCCCAGATGAGCAGATACTGTCTTCCTATTCTTACTGCTATGTTGAAGTTGTGTAGGGCATGTGTGGATGACCAGGATTCAAAGCTTTAATAATAACAAGCAGAAAGAAAGACACATGGTGCTTCAGTAGCTACACAAAGCACACACCTTTGCAGGTTGTCCTAGATTCAGCACAGCCTCTGACTTCCCATCGAGGTTAGCCTGCTCAGGCCTGTCTTCTCCTTGCCTGTCTTCAGGGTCTCCTTTAGCTCCATGGAACAGCAAACAGTCTCCAATGTCTGTTCAGAGGCCAGACCTGGCTGATGGTGAGAACAGCTTCAAGGTCTTTGGTAGAACTGGGGTTTAAATAGCAAATTGCATCAGGGAGAAGCTGTCGGGAGAAGCCATCAATCTTGTGGCATGTGCAATTTGCTCAAGTTTGCAGACCTTCAGGACTTTTCCTGATGAATGTGAGACAATCAGACTTGGATGAAATATCACAGACTTTTCTGGAGCCCTTTAAAATCAGAGTTGAAACCCACCCTGCCTTTAGTTCCTTCCTTATCCATCCTCAGCATGGCTGTTGTACATCTTCTGCAAAGCTCTCTCATTCCCACCCTCTCCCCTGCCTGTGGCCTGTAGAGGTCTGCTGAGTACCAAGAGAGTAAGAAGGAGACTGTGGCCTACTGCTGGCTACCAGGACCATGAGAAGGGAGTATTACCACTCACGTTGCTCTTTTTCTGATCTTACTCCCGGCTCTCCACTCACTGTGAGGATAACAGAGCAGTGGTTCTCATCCTTCATGAACCTTGCCATGTGAAGACGCATATGAAGATACATTAATACATGGGTCACTTCATTTCCATCAGTGGTGGTGATACCATTGGTCTGGAATGTGCCCCAGACCCCTGGACCATTAGTCCTTCAGGTTCTCTGGGTATAGAGCATCAGTGTCTACCATGGGATGTTGGTGCATCAGAACATTCCTCCACCCATCCAGGACTGGGAAAACTCATACCACTGGATCTCAGCCTTAGGGTTGCTGATGCAGGAGACCTGGGATGGGACTCAAGAATGTGCATGTTTACCAAATTCCCAGAGGATATTACTGCTTTGTGGTCCATGTTCTACACTTTGAGAACTAGTACTTTTATGGAATCAGAAGCATTGAGAGTTTAGATGTCAATTACCCTCCATGGATGGAGAATCAAAGTCTGTTGATCTTTCCAGGCCTGCCTGGCTGAGAAGGTGATGTTTTCTTCAGATCATTCTGGATCAAGTTTTGTTAACCTATTGTCCCCTATTTTCACATTTATTCTGGGTTTATTATTCTACTTCCATATTACCAAACTTCCTAGATCCTAAGCATCCCTGGTAGTAGGCAGCATGAGGACCATTTGCTTTTAAAATATGTTGTTTTAGAGCCAGTAGTGAATAGTGTGGAAATGGCCCTTGAGGTGTGTTGGCATTTCTGGCTTCATGCTTGAAGTGTAGTTCTTCTAAGCGGACTCTCTTTGCCTAGTTGGTCATTGTGAGAAGAGTCATTGCTTTTTGAGCTCTGGAACCCAACTTATTTGAATACCAAGTATGTGTTCTTGGGAATGTAACCTGACCTCTCTAAGCCTTCCCTTATTTTCTGTAAGCCCCATATCTACACTTGAGATGCTTGAACAAGATACCTTCAGGCTCAAACAAACCTGTTGGTTTTCCTGTTTCTGTATGAGACAGAGGTAGGCTGACATTAAGAAATCCAAGCCAGCTGAGAACCTACAGAGGTACAGAGAGCCCATTGTCATGGTCAGGCTGACAGTCAAGAACCCCGTGTAGGCACCCGGACTTGGTGTTATTCTGAGTGCCTGAAGGACAAGGCCTAGATCCAAGTATCCCCTTGCCTTGGAGCCAGTCCTCCCAGTCAGCAGCTTCAACTCTGTCTTGCCATCCTCTGGGCTCTGGGTGGGAGGTAATTTCACGCCCCTAGCTCTCTGCACCCTGGTGATGGATGTGTGTAAGTGACCTTGCCTCTCCAGCCACCAGCCACACACTGGATGATGTAATTGAATTTGTATACACCGTAAATTTTATTAGACTAAAGCAATCTAGTTCCAATTCTGGTTTCCTGGAGCTATTGGCTTGTGTCTGAGTATATACTCACTGGTCAGCTGGGTAGGGGCAGTGAGTGGTCAAGGGCATGGCTAGCTTTCATTGGGCATGACAAGCAAAAGGCTTTTGAGAGTCTCAAATTGTCACTTGCCTCAGTTTGGTGATGAGTGTGAAGAGAAGGGATATAGGCAAAGCCTGCCTAAGGCAAGCTTCCACAAGAATAGGGATCTATTCTTGGGTGAATTTTCTCTTGGATGCTTGACTTTACTTTCCTCTGCTCTCCTGACCTCTTCCCATGCTTACTTCCTCTCCCATGGTCTGCTTCCATTCCTGCTGCTTTGAGCTTCACGATTCTGATGAAGCTCCTACTTCACCTTCCATCTTCTGTGAAAAAGTGTAGATAAACTCAACTCAGATGGAATAAGACTGGCCATAGAAATTTTTTGGCATTGAGAGGAGGCTTAGCCCATCAAGGAGCCCTTTGTCACTGAAGTTCCTTTGGATACTGACATGCCTCTTTTATACATTCATTTTTAGAGGCTACCTTCTCAGAGTTAGCCCAGGCCACCAGATAATACCCACACATCTTCACAGTCACCTGCTTACCATCTCTGCAATGTAAGGAGACAGTGCCCCACATATTAAATAATACGCAGAATGCATGTGAGTCTGGCAACAGGAAAAGCCACTGTGCAAGAGTGAAGTTCACTTATGTGGGTGGGGGGCAAATTTGTTAGCTCCTAAACTGAGTACTCTCTGGTCAAATTATGACATTGTTTGTTAATTGGTTGTATGACTTTGTTTGGAATGGGAAGAAAGGGACAACATAGTTCAGGAGAAAAAAAAACAAAACTAAAGCTGATGTCATAAAAGTGTCTCCTACACAATTCTCCAGCCACAGGGGCAGCTCTTTTTCATCCGTGTCATGATGCCAAGTTCACCCCAAATTTTATTTCCACTCAACTTCTCAAAAATGTGGCTATTTCTGGAACTCACCTGGGATATGCCTGTAGGTTTATGTATTGTTTTTGGGCCTGACAGAAAAACGGGCTTTGATTTTGCTGAAGGGTTTCTGCTTTATTAATGTTGGGTTTTCCCTCCAGATAGGAAGGCAGCTCAGTGATGTGTAAAACTTCCATTTTCATCTTTTTTTCCTCTTAGAATTTTATTCCATTTCATCACCTGCTGCTTCCTATCTAAGCCTTCCCAGAGATGGATGGCAGTCTAGAGGCCATTTTCCTATGCAGCTTATCTTGTTTGCTTAAGCCCTGGCTCTGAGGGGCCTGCCTCTCCCTTGAGGGAGCCCTGGGTTGTCACCTGATTTTGAGCCACCACCACACAGCAAACAGTTCTTCTTATCTTTCCAGACTGCAGCATTTAAGTATGTCATTGGAGGTGGAAGAGGACGTGTAGTCTCAGTATAAAGCATGGCGGAGAAGAAGAGCTAAGATTTCAGAATCTCATTGCTGTGTTGAACGCCCTATGCCTCCATTTATAGACTAAGACTGGGGCCTTACGAACCTACCTCCTTAAAGCCTGGGTTTCTGGAGATACAAGAATCAATAGTAGTGCCTGCATTCAGAGTTGTGTTGGGAGTTAGAGCAGGGATAAGTTAAAGTCTCCAGCATGTCCTTGTGTGGAGTGAGGCTCAGCCTTCCCTTTCTTTGCTCACCTCCTTGAAGCAAACAAAGCATTCTGCTTAGTGTCCCTTTTAGGAAGGTGGTAGTAAGCAGGAGGGAGCATCTCATTACCAGCGCCTACGTTCTTAGTCTGCTTAGTCTCTCTCTCTCTCTCTCTCTCTCTCTCTCTCTCTCTCTCTCTCTCTCTCTGTGTGTGTGTGTGTGTGTGTGAGAGAGAGAGAGAGAGAGAGAGAGAGAGAGAGAGAGAGACAGAGACAGAGACAGAGACATTATAAAGGGAGGGGCTGTGACAATGGGCTCAGCATTCTTGACTCCTGAGTTAATGCCATTCTAGGGGTGCCATGTTGAAAAGAATCACTTCAAGTAGCATATTTGAGCCAGCCTACATTGGAAGCATTTTCGAGAGTGAATGTTTTATAGCTGAGAAAATCAGACTGGAAAAAAAGGGGTTCTTTTCATAGGCTTTGCTTTCCCCAGCCTCCTCTGACAGTGACAATGTTTTTTTTTTTCCCAGATCCCTTTGGTCACTAATGCTACCAAACTGAATTTCTTAGCATGAAAATGTTACAAGCCAGCGATTGATTTTCCCACATAATATTTCCAGAAAAGCTAATCGCCTCATTAGTCATATTTACATTCTGTTTTAATTGCATCCTCGAGAGCAAATGCATTCATTTTCCTCCTAGGTTGTAGTTCCCAGTTTAACAACCTCTTAACAAAGGAGAGACAAGATCAGAGCACATGAAGAGTAGTACCTTGCTTTCTTAAGATGCACCCCTCCCTAAAATGTAGAGGCCAATTATCACCGTGGCTATGCACCAATTATCAGATACAAAATATGGATCACAGCTAATTATCAGGATTTGACCTTATTTCGAAGCCATACATGCCTGTAAACTAGGTTAACATTACCAGCAAAGGGAGGATTTAGGTGGGAACTGAAGAGCTGTGGTATGGGGAATGAGTGCTTATTTTCCAAACAAATGACCAACAATCACATCTGGAGAGATTTTTCAGAAGCTTACTTTCTGAAAAACCTTATTAGTGAGATGTGGATGGTAAAAAGTCCATCTCATTAGTACCCGGGCATTCTCTATTTGACATTGAAGATGTCTCCTTCTGTTTTTCAATTTCTCAACAGCTGAACCTTGTGTAACTATTATCTATGAGCCCTGTGCTTACTGGAGGGAGATGTGGCCAGCTGACTAAGCCAGTGTAGGGGTTGATTTGGCTAGGGAAATGAGATATGATCCCAAGTTCCAGGCAGGGGTGCTGGAATCATAAGCAGGTAGTGGTGGGAGAAAGGCTTCAAGGGAAGGTTATTGTCTAGCTTGGTGACTTGGGGACTGAGTTTTGGCTAGTTAGTATGATGTCATTAGGATTTCATTGTGAGGACAGGTGGAATGCTGTTAGTGTTGAGAGGGAGGTACAAAAAAATTGTGCGTGTTTAGGGGGTTAAGAACTGTCTTGGGATGTGCAGGCTAAAGCAGAATCCTCCGGGTGACAGCTTAAGCTAGCAAAGCTCAATAGTGAAGTGCTGAGTTTGGGAAGCCCTAATGTATATTTGCCCTTCAGAGGAATAGCCTCTCCCTTTCTTAGCTACTCAGCTCAGACAGCAATTCTCTCCACGTTTAGAGAGTGGAGTGTGGAGGGTGTTGTTTGTGGTTTGGGCAGTGGGGAACAGAGATATACAGAAGAGTGTGCAGCAATGGCTGTGAGAGCCTTGAAAGGCATGGTAACACGACGTAGATGCTGTTTGGGAGGCAGCTCCTGAGACACGCACATGAGACAGTATGGGACAAAGGGGAGAGGTAGGAGGGACTAGGTGGGATCAGTGCAGGGCACAGATGAAGGCCAGGAAGCCAGAGGGAGGCTGCTGTGTTTTGAGTTGAGATGAAAGCAAGACCAGGCAGGGAGCTATAAGAACATCATACAGCAGAAGCTAGGAAACATTGTAGAGAACCAAGGGGAAATGGCCTGGCATGTCATCAGCAGGTAAGACACAGTGGGCAGGATAAGATAGGATGGTGCATGTGGGTTCTGGTGTCAGACTCCCAAGTTCAAACCCTAGCTCTGCTTCTTCCTGCATGAGTAACTTGGGCTACATACCAAACTCTCCCATGCCTGTTTCCTTCCCTGTGATATTACTTCCTCTCTCAAAGGATTTAAGGCAAGAGGACTGAGGGAGAAAATACACACACACAAAGGACTTGGAGCAGCCCATGGGGACTTCTGCTGCTAGTCTTACTCCCAAAGGTGGCAGGCCACGAAGGCAGGGTTTTTCTGTCCACTGCTGCCCTCCAGGACCTGGAACATGTGTTGAATACAAGAGGTTGTCTCCTGAAGTTGTCCTCAGAATAGCAAGTGTTTTCAGTTGATGTGCAGTGAGCAGGGTAGAAATAAAGGTGTCGGTGAGCAGAAGAGGATCAATCAGGGCTCAGTGGAGAATGTGCCAGGGGACCACAGACTTTGTCCCTAGGCTCCTATGTCAAGCTTCATGCACACTCACCTTGACCTGCCCTCCTGGATGACAAGGTGGGTGTGGCTGCTGCCTAGTTTTCAAGATTGAGGTTGAGATTTGAGCAACAAGGAAGCTTGCCCTTCTAAGATACCCTCTGAGGAGATCCTTGTCCTTGGACCCATCTCTTCTACAACCCTTCCTTCACCCCAGGATCCTTATTTCTTCACTTTCCCATATTATACCGGGTGGGGCTC
Source organism: Cricetulus griseus (assembly GCF_003668045.3). Taxonomy (NCBI): domain Eukaryota; kingdom Metazoa; phylum Chordata; class Mammalia; order Rodentia; family Cricetidae; genus Cricetulus; species Cricetulus griseus. The sequence continues at coordinate 206,418,063 of NC_048597.1, read as the reverse complement.
ATTTATTTTATAAACCAAATTTCTCAAAGAAAGAATTTTAAGCAAGAAAAATCAGGGACTTAGTAGCATAGAAAGCACTCATTTGGGACGAATCTCTGCTCAGTGACTGGGTGAGAATAGCTAGTAGATTCTGGGAGGAACCAGAGCCAAGGCCTAGCTCTTCCTCTGACCAGATCTGTGGCCTTGAATGATTTACTTAGCACACTGGCACCTCGGTTTCCACATCTATAACATAAGAATGATGAGCCCTATTCCTGAACTGCTAGTAGCATGCTTATAAATGGCCCTGGCAGGCCCCTGGTTCATGGGAAGAATCCAACAACATGTTGCCATCATTCTTTCTCCCCTTTTGTCTTACTGCATAGCCATTATGCGTGTCAAGGTTTTCATTATCATGTTTCCATGCAATTATATCATTTATGTGAACTGTATTCACCATCTATTACCTCTTTGCTACCCATTCCCAGGTCTCCCCCTTCATTTTCCCAAATAGTCTTCATTCTGTTTTTACAACATATATGCTTTTGAATCTCAAGTCCACATATAAGTGCATGTTTGTCTTACTGAGTCTGGCTTAATTTTGCTGAACAGGATAATCTTTGTCTCATGTATTTTCCTTCATATGACATAGTTTCATTCTTTACAGCTGTATGCAACTCCACACTCTACATTTTGTTCTTCATCCATCCTTTGTGTGTGTTAACAGACATCCAGACTGGGTGTTCTGATTGGTGCCATAAGAGACAGGGATGTGCAAGTCCTCCAGTAGGAGGCTGAGTTATAGCCCTCTGTGTGCTTTCCCAGGAGTAGAGGATCTGGATCTTATAGTCTCTATAATACAGAGACTATACAGTCTCTATACTCTCCATGGTAACAACTGATTTACATTGCTAACATTGTGTATAAGAGTTCTTTTGGTGCTGGATAAGTGGCTCAGTGGTTAAAACTAAGTACTTTTCTAACAGGGGACCCCTGTTTTATTCCCAACACCCCCCTGCCTTTTCTGTATTCCAAAGGTACAACACTCAATCTCTCTCTCTCTCTCTCTCTCTCTCTCTCTCTCTCTCTCTCTCTCTCACACACACACACACACACCAAAATCTTCAAACATAAAAGAGCCCCTTCTGTTCCCCACAGTTCTTCCTCATATTTGTGTCATTTGTTTTCTTGATGATTGCCTTTCCAGTTTGGGTAAGATTAAACTGGGATGCAGCTTTGATTTGCACTTCAGTAACTGTTGCATCCTGTACAACTTGGTCCCAGAAGCCTGACTGGGCTGATGAGGGAATGAAAGCAGGACAGACGTATAAACACACATACAGAAAAGCTGGGATCAGATGGGCTGTGGCCATTCTGACAGAGCAGCACCAACTATAGCAGCAACCTGGAATCTCAGACTTCGTATCATGCCCAGCAGAGAAGGGGGGGGCAGCTAAGTGGGCAGTCTCTGTAAGGGAGAATTCTCAGGCTGCATTTACCCCAAGGAGGAGGGTGCTGTAGCTGCTGTTAGCACACACTGCCAGCATCTGCAGAAAAATCAGAGAAAGGCTTTGACAATTCCCTGAGCCTGACCTGGAGAAGCCTGCCAATTCCTATGGGCTTGAGGCATGAGGGTTCCTGACATGGCTGTGCTCATGTCAATAATACACATCCAGAGACAAGGGCTATGGGATGAGACGCGACCTACACACTCTGGGAGTCAGGAAATAAGATTCTCCGAGGCTTTCCTGAATTCTCAGCCTTAAAAGCCCTCATATCCTCAATTGATATGAAAATAGGAGCAATGATTATTGTCTCGAGGTGGGATTTTTCTGGATCAAAATTTATTTTCCCACCAGTAGGGAATTTAATATTCCAAAGAGAGGGGTTAAAAGGCAGGGAGAGAAGTGATGCCAGGTTTCCTTATCAGCCATGGGCTTACACCGATCCATGAGACCTCAATGGACTCATGCTTCATAAAATGCTTCATTATATGAGTAGGGCTGACCGCCCATCATAGAAGAGCCGTGGTCTACTCACCCACCCTGCTGTCCTGGCTTTTAGACAGGGAAGACCTCCTCAGTGTGTGCTGGGTGTTCATGGCTAAGGTCACTTCTGATCTGAAGTACCTACACCCCACTTACTCCTTCCTACACATTGGGCAGGTGACCTGCAGCTGTGGACAGGAAGTCCCCTGCACCACTCTCTCTGGGCTGCAGTCCCTCTAACTTTTCCCTGCATATAACAATACCTGCTAGACTCTAGTAAAGACCAAGGGAACCCTTGCATCTCTGAGAATCCCTAGGTATCCTATGGTGATTTTTCCTGCACAGGCCATGGCATGCTTACACTTTGCAGCAGACATGTCAAAAGTCCTTTGTGACCTGCATGGGTCACACTGTTTCTTGCCACCATTCACTACATGTGTTGTGCTATCTACTTAGAACTCTTCTGTTCCTTCACCTCTTCATGGATAGCTAAAAGTTGTGTTCCTTCATGTTCCCCAGAAACCTGGTTTCACTTGCAGTATCCATCACCCACTGTTTAATAGGGTTGCCTGTATACACTGAGCAGTCCTGCCTGCCAGCAGTCTCCAAACTGTCTGATTAACGCCTAGTTATCATTGTTATTATGACTCCTAGTGGTGGCAGTGAAGCAGTGAAGAGAAAGATAGGTAAGAGCTCAAGGTACCTGGGGATTTGAGGAAGGTGCTCTGGTCTGCCATGCAAAATACATCAATGTTGTTCCTTCCTAAAGATGTGACTACGCTTCTCCTCTGAGCGGCTTCCTTCTGATTCTACTCTGTTGATCTCAGGTAGCAAAAGAAAAGATCATGCCATGATTTTAGGGTCCTATCCTATAGACAGCTGTGGTCATCATTGTGAGATATGATACTGAGGCATGGGTTGGCTCCAGAAACTGATATGAAGCAATTCTAAAGAATGCAGTGCATGCTGTGGGTTTTAAGTATAAAGCCAAATCCACACACCCATGCCCAATCTTCCCATGAGGCCACTGGAGGATCACTTAATCTATTACTTGGTTCCACACGAGCAGACCTCAGGAAAACAAATAATAAATACCTGTAATTGCTGTGCTGAGCCTCTCTGGCTGAGCTAGCAAGGCTGCAGATTGCACAGGCCAACTTTTCATCCTCCCTTGCCGACCCTGGCTGAGCATCACTGTATGACTGACCTGTGGGCTCACAATCCCCTTTGCCCCCTTTATCACAGCACATATATACCAGTCAGGTTGATAAACTGGGGAGATTGTCCTTACTCTACCTGGTGACTTAGGGAAAACATTTTCTCCATTCTGGACCTATTTTTTGTCTCTATCCCAAGCTCTTAACATATTTTTGTACCAGATCATCTGCAGAAATCTGGGCATGTTTATGAGATATGTTTGAGAAATGCTTTCACATAGTTAAAATATAATATATTGTATCATAAAAGAAACTATATTGAGTTATGAAAATATGAAAAATTGTGATTATGTGATATACATGTGCTTGTTTATCAGCATATGAAGTAACAAAATCTGTTTATCTAAGTTCTGAAGTGGTGATGGATATAAATGGTATTTTGAGATGTCTGGGGCAACTCTAAGAGCTGCACAAATGTCTGTGATTTCTATTAGTTAAAAGGTCCTAAGTTCAGAGTTAGGACTGCTGATCTGGGTTTCCAATCTACAGTTTAGGACCCTCCCTGAAACCTACTCAGAAATGCTATAAGAGCTGGGATCCCTGCTCTTGTCTAAGCCAGCACATCTACAGAAGCAGGTCACCTTTCCCAGATGATCCCAGATGGTCCCTGAGACCCAGAAGCTTCAAGTCACTGAGAGGCAAATACAACCATCACTCATCTTAGGGAACAAGAAGCATAAATGAAGATTGGGCGATAAGTCATTCCAGTGTTGAATGTCTAAACAATAGTTCAGAACCCCAACAGAACTCATGGGTCCATTGTTAAGCAAGTTCTTTAAATGTTCTTCTGAACAAAGACTGTCTCCATATATCATCCCATCTCTCATTTTTAGGAGAGTCTGCCTGTATCATGAACCCTGACCTAGGAATTTTCATCTTTCTGTGCTTCAACCTCTGTCCATGAGGGGCCTAATAACTTTTTTGGCAACCCCATAGATTCATATGACATGATTGATTATGGAATATCCATCACCCCTAGAACAGTGTGTCCAGTTGCCTTCCTTAAGGGCAATTTTGACAGTGACTTGGGGATGCTGTCTTCATACCTAGGTGACCCATGCTCAATCTTAAAGGATGTTGTAGAGCCTGTGGTCTTGATGATCTGAGTCCCATCTGAAAGATGACAGTGACCTCTGGCTTCTTTGTAGCATACCTAGGGAATGAGTGTGAGCTGAGCACACAGCATTCTGGTGTAGTCTCAGCCATACAGACTGACAGCCTGGCCATTCTGTTCTAGTCCTGGCTCTACTGCTAAAACATTTCTAGGAATTCTATTTGATTTTCTTCTCAGTATTAGAAGAAGCCACCAGCAGCTGAGAAGTGTCCTCGGAGAAGGTGTTTGTTTGCCGGAAAGTTTTGATTATCTCTTTTCTCTGCCTTGTTGCTAATTGTTCCTGAAGTTTTGGGCTGGTTCCTCAGCCTTACCATCTTTCAAATTCTTTCTCACCACTGGTGTAGACTATGTTTTACACCTGTGGAGAATCATGGTTTAACACCAATAATTAAAACAAATGCCATATAAAACCTAATAACTTGGAAAGATATAGCATCTGCCAATGACTTTTGGATACAGATGAATATCAAAATCAGCACTACAAGCTATTAATAGAGCAGAATTAGATAGCAGAACTTATGGGATGTAAGCAAAGCTGTATGAGAAGCAAACTCACAGACCAAAGTGTTTTCATAAGCAATGAGAAAAAAATTAAAAACCATAAAGCAGTCAACACTAGAAGTTACGAAAAGAGAAATATGAGTACATTAGAAAAAAATAAAAATGTAGTGGTAATTAACACATTAGAAAATACCGTTCTAATCAAGACATGAATATAAAGCTATCTTTTAACAAAAACTACAAACTGGGCATGCTCATCATTGATAAATCAAGAAAATAAGAATGGAAGCACAAAATTAAAATGAAGGAAGGGGGAAAACCCATGAATAAGGGATAGTTGAAATGCAGTTGCAAGAAGGAAACTCATGCAGGGCTAAGTGGAGTCAGATTTGCCTCAACGGTATACTTGATTGACTTTCAAAAACTAGAAAGAAATGAATTTCAGAGGAGGAATGAAAAAGGTCTTGGTGTTTTACTAGAACAGGGTAGTTGATGGGGTAGGGCAAGTTCCAGGACATGGAGACATCAGAATGAAGTCAGATGGCCAATGCCATGGCAGAGGTTCAGGCCAGTGAGACCCTGACACTCACTGAGTTTGGAGACGAAGGCATGAGTTTTTCTGCTTGAAGTAAACCATTTATATCCTGTTTGTCATTTCTATTGTCACCCAGGGAAGGAGCCGGTCTCTTTATATCTCATTAACAAGTTTGTTACTGCCCACGAGAAAGGGCTGAGAGAGTCTGAGGACTGGTATAATGATTTTAGCCATAACTTGGGTGCAAGAACTACTCTCATCTTGGCTAGAAAGTTTATTCCTATAAAGCTATTATGTTGGCAACTCAAAACTGCAGGTCAGTGTGTAATACCGAAAGGATAGGCCAAATGAGCTAGAGATAGGGCGAGATGCCCTAGGAGGAAAATGCACCTATTCTCCAAGACAATACCCGATCTTAACTTCCCTCCATAAACTCCTTTAATTCTCTTTAAGCTAGAAGGTCAGAAAGTGCTAAAATGTAAAAGTCTCAATTTCTAGAAATAGTGAAATGCATCATTTTGCTTTGCTTTACTTAATGAATTATCTTGGCACGTTCTCCCTTGAGAATAACGGACACCTGTCCCAATGAGCAATGAAATGGGGGACTTTAGACCTCCACTAGCTGCTTTTACCACCCTTAATACTATGTGGTCTCCTAACCATGGTGGAAAGATAAAGGAATCAGTGGATCGTTGTTTCTAGCAGTTGGCAATCCATGTTGAATCCCTGCTCACATAATACTCATCCTTACAGATAAGCAGACATCCCCAGGCACCAGAATGAAGAAATGAAGTTTTAAGTAATAAATAATTTGCCAGTGACTTTTCAGCTAGAGAGTGCTAATATAAGATTTATACCTTTGTCCTAAGATTCTTGTCTTCTCAACTTTATCACTCTGTTATATTCCAGACAGGCAGAGGTGGAGACAGAGTATTGTGGTAAAATCTCATCCTGGAGCCTCTAGTAGCAGTGTGTGTGTGTGTGTGTGTGTGTGTGTGTGTGTGTGTGTGTGTGTGAATGAAAAGGCAATGTCACATGTGAGTTGCAGATGTGATCCTCCATAGCTTCCTAAGTCCCTCTCTGACACCTAAAAATCTATTGCGGGTGCCAAAACTTTTCCTACCACTAAGAAAGGAGAGCTCCCAGAGGCAAATAATGACCCTGTGAGAGACAAGGGTAAATGTGGTAAAGAGCTGACGCTGGGATATGACTCTGAGTATGTCTGATGATTATATGCTCAATGGCAGGTGCTGCCAACCCTCTGACCATGAAGGCTTCCCTGTGAATGGTTATCTGAGGAAGGGCAATTTCCTGAGAGAAACATGGCCACCTCCATCATTTTGATGTTGTATCTTTGCCTTCCTGCCTTCTGTTAACGAGGTTGTTGAAATAACATGTCTTCTGACTGCATTTCTACCTTACTGAAGATGATTAAATCGTGCCAGTGTGCATTTAGGTACTGTTTCCTTGGCTGGCATAGAGGTGCGGCCCTCTTGGCAGGAGTTGTATTGGTATAGTCTTCGAGGTATCTGTATGAGATTCTGTTGACTCTATTCTAGATCTGTGCTGGATAGAGAGACACGGCCCTGTTATCCTAAGACTCCCAAGCCAAGGGCAATAGCAAACACCTAAAGCCAGATACCCCTTGGGAATGCTTTAAAGAGACTGGTGCAGACTGAGACTAAATTCAATTCTGAGGGAGACACAATGTTTTCTGGGAATATGCCAGTTGTTCTGGGACATATTGTAGCCAGGTGAAGGATGACACTGACATTTGGGTGAAATGACCTGTAGTCATTGCTTTGTCTATCTTTCTCTGTGTCTCTGTCTCGGTCTCCAATCCCCGTGGTGTGTGTGTGTGTGTGTGTGTGTGTGTGTGTGTGTGTGTGTGTGTGTGTATTCATATGTGTGTAGTATGTATAGACTGAAGGGCAAAACCATGTATCTTCCTCAATCACTCTGTTCTAATCTTTGAGATAGAATCTCACAATGAACATAGAGCTAATTGATGTGGCTAGACCAGGTGGCCAATGGGCTCACCTATCTCTGCATCCCTAACATTTGGGCTCAATATGCCCATTGCCACTTGCCAAGTGGATTTGAAGGACCCTCTTCCTTTCCCTAAAGAGGAGCCTGCAGGAGTTAGTAGATGTTCAAGCAGATGGGGATGGGGTTCGGCATACAGGGGTGCTGAGGGTCCAAATTCAGGTCCTTATGCTTGCAAACAAGCATCTTGCTGACGGAGCTATTGTCCTAGCCCTGAGCCACTGCTTTTGAATCTGCCACCTACCAACTTCAAGAATCTAAATAACCCACTCTACCTCATTGGAGTCTTTACCTGTAAGTAGAACCAAGGAATTAATTAGAATCATTATGAAGCCCCAGTTGTTTGATTCTTGGAGGTCCCTGGCATAGAGCATAGCTCATACTGGAAGAGTCCATATGGGTGACACACTCTAAGCTCATGTCCTTGCCTCATTCCTTCCATCCAGATGGGCTCAGAGAAATTCTGAGGCCATGGGTTTGAGATTGTAGTGATATTCTATGTTTTTCTTCTCAGCTCTGAATCTCACTGAGATGAATTGACACTCTGATTCTTGCAAGAGTATTAGCCAGGGATTCGATTTTTGAAATTAGCCTCATGGATCTCTAGTGCCCAATTTCTAATGCATTGTCCAGTGTCTGAAGATCCGACCAGTTCTTCATGTGATGGTCCTCTGGTATAAAGTCAGTTATTGGTAGAAAGGACTGATTTCTTCTTAAAACAAGAGCAATTACTATAATTGAATATTACCATGATCTGTCAATGAGGCTTCTTGACACTGTGACAAATGTCTGTCAGAAACACAAAATAGGGGAAGGATTTATTTGCACTCACATTTTCAATGCGCAGACTTTGGCTCTATAGTTCCCAGGTTGAGGTCAAGCAGAAGGATCATTATGAAGGTGACGTGAGTTGGAGCAAAGCAGCATTCTGCATGACAGACAGGAGGCAAAGAGAAAGGCAGAATAGAGCCTGGAGTGAGACACACACACCCAAACTTGCCTCTAGTGACTTATATCCTCCAGCTAGGCCCAATGTCCTAAATATTCCAAAACCTCCTAATAGTACCACCAATGAGGAGATTTAAGCTTCAATCAATGAATGTTTTTGCAGAACACTTTATATCCAATAATAGCACAAGGATCTACTTAGGGGAATTTATAAACTTTGTTTTTAAAGTGCACTGAAATATGAGTGTGTAAAAGAATGATTCCAATTTGGGGAAGGCATTAGCCTCATCTCTACATCAAGTCCTAACTTCATACCACCTGGCCCAGGTTTTATTTTTGCTACTTCAAGTCTGTGACTTATCTACTCTGAGCTCTTAATGATAACAGAACATCTCCCATATGGTTTGGGGAGGAATATTCTCCTGCCATGTAAGGGATTGATAACTTTATTTCCCTTCCTTGTTTTTTTTTTTTAATCCACATCTTACAAGTAAACAAACCAGGGCTTGAAAAGGGTTAATGAGAGGAGAGGGTCCTCTTCTTCCAGAAGAAATCCTCAAGTTTAAATCTGGCCCAAGATCCAACTATGGATCTCAGGATGATTCACTCTCATTTAAAATTTGAAGTCACCATCTTCCTGTTCAGCATGCAGCAAACCAATCTGGTGCATCACTGGCCAGCATGGGACATGCAGATGGAGTGAGTCTCCCACTTTAACTTGACCACATGGAGGATCTTGGGTGCAGAATGGCATCAAGATACCAGATGAATAGCAAGACCAGAATAGATTCTCCTAAGTATAGACTTCTGAGAAGCAGCCCCACAGAAATCAGGCCTCTGCTGATGGGTAGGGCAGGGTTCGGCTTCTATTGGCTTCAAAAGGAAAGACACCTTGCCAATAACAGTAGGTTGCATATTAAATAAGTTTTGACCACTACTATCCCATTGCTGAGTGACAAGTACCATATCACAGATGGCTTTCTGCTTCTACTGTTATCTTTTTCAATCTCACAGCTATATAAGGAGGTATTCCTATTACCCATTTGCTATTAAAAAAAAGCTGAGGTCAGAAAACATCAAATCTTGTCTCATAGCACATGTTGACAAGGCTTTCCTAAACCTCAGAATCAATATTAAAGTGTTCTGTCTCATGCTGCTCATTTTCATGAGGCTGGGACTACATGACAGATACTGGGTCAAGAGATTATCCTGGCAAGAGTTGAGGTCAGTCTAGCTATCCTTAGGAAGCTGCCAGAACCAGGTTCTATGGGGAAGAGATGAAAAGACACCTACCCTAGAAGGTCAGATGACTCTGGCTTTCAACGATCCTTCAGCCTTCAGACAGCACTGCCCACATAAACAGCAGTGGGAAGCCCTCCTTATACCTGTACAATTCTGCTCAGAGAAAGTATGAGCCAAACTCACTTTCCCTAACCCTTACAGTTGGTTTATTCCTTTCTATCTAGATGCAGGTTCTAGTTCAGTGCCTAAACCCTTGCCTTTATCCATCCTATTCTGAGATCCCATATTTGGAGAAGGCAAATGGATAGTGGTCTTGAACTTCTGAGAAAAAGTCTAGACTTTGTTCCCATAGAAGTACACACTTTCATAAGTATTGCATACAATGCCAGGGGGCACATAGAGCCATCAGACCTACCCCAAGAAAGGCTGTAGACCTAGTCATAAGCCATGTATGAAATTAGTGTGTTGAATGTTGATCTCTGGGAGCCTGCAAAAAAAGTCAATAGAAATAGACTCAGAAACAGTTTATCACTTCACACTAAATTTATGAGTTGTGCAGGTGCTTTTAGATGGGAAACTCAAAATCTCATTGAAAAACGAATACAGTTGCCTGTAAGCAGAAAGAACACATTCTTAGGTAGTACAGTTCAACATATAACAACACTAACTCTCACAGTATTCACCATGAAAGTCTAAGAAATCTCAAAAATTCATACCAAATAATTTTTGTTTGGAATGGAGGAGCACAAAAATCAGACTAGTTTTCACCAGAGCAGAGCTTAGCAATCTGTGGCTTGCTCAAATGTGTCACATGGCACTTACTGACAATAAAGTTTTAGTAGCATACAGACATATTCATTTGGTTACTGACTGTCCATAGCTGATTTTTTTTGCTGCAAAGACAGAGCTGAATAGTTACTATGAAGGCCATATATAAACAAAAAAAGTTCCAAAATATTTTCTGTATCCCCTTGAGGAATAGTTTGCAGACCTCTGATCCAGAAAATTAAACCCATGAGAATATTTGCGAAAAACAACAACAAAGGATGGATGCAGACAAACTAACCTTACTAAGTTGCAAAGTGCTTTGTAAGTACACAAAACTTAAATAGGTTTTGTATTGGTGCAGGGCTAGAGGACTGGTTTCAATGCAATAGAAGAATGAAGACATAGGCCAGATTCTAGGAAAATTCATGTCTAATACACAATAACTTGAAATTTCAAATCAGTAGGAAAGGATTACTCACTCTATTGGGTTGATGTTTAGAAAGCATATTTTATTGCTTTCACCATGTTTTCTGTAAGCTGAAGAAATGGCTCAGCAGTTAAGAACACTGGGTGTTCTTCCAGAGGTCCTGAGTTCAAATCCAAGCAACCTCATGGTGGCTCACAATCATCCATAATAAGAAATTCTAGAAGAGTACCAAGTACAATAATGATGAATAAAATCATGAAAAGAAATAAAGAGGATTGGTGGATTTTACTTCAAGAATCAGTTTAAAATGTCTCCAGAAAATGTACATGACAATAGCCAAAATGACATTGAAGCCATTATGATCGTGGTGATGATGATGATGATGGTGAAGAAGAAAGTAAAAGAACGTGAGAAAGTGTCCTCCACAGTAGATCATATGCAAATCATCCCAAGGAATCAATGAGAAAATAATAAAACAATCCAGTAGGAGATCAGCAAAGGGCATCAGCCTGCAGGCCATCCATGCGCACTGCAGAAATGAAAAAAACAAATATTAAATAAACATGCCAGCTTCTTCAGTCTCCTCTCCATTAAGGAGATATAAATTAAGTAGCTATGATTTCTTTATTTCTCTATCAGACTAACATATTGGCAAGGATTTTAAAAGTGTCAAGGTTGTATGAAAGTAGGTGCTCCTATGCCTAGTTTGGAAAGTGTAATTGCAGTCTTGTTGGACAGTAATTGGACAGAATCTGTGAACATTGTAAATTTGTCTACGGTTTGACCCAGCATTGCCATGTGTAGAGTTTCACCCTACAGGCATGCTCAGTCAGAGAAAGATTCTAGGAGACAAGATTAATTGCACAATGTTTGCATTAGTGAACTAATGGGCAGCAGTTTATATGCCACCAGTAAGGTCGCATTTTTAGTGTTTATCATGTCTGAGGAACATATGGATTCCACCTACTAAAGGAAAGAAATTCTCAGAAACCCTTACTGTTGAATTTAATTGGTCTTAGTCTGATGTTTCTTAACTATGTTAAACTATTAGACTAAATGTGGCCATTGGAAGAAATGATTCTTATGATTAAGTAAAAAGGAAATATATTAACTATATGCAAAAGACCTAATGCAAATAAAATTTAAATTAACCATATTAATTTGGTGTGGTGTATGACATGTTCTGCTAAAACTAAAGAGTGGATGGGTCAATCATGGGGTTGTATAGACACAGGTTTGGTTTTACATAAAATCTGTCCTTTTAGTTCAATAATGAAAGTGAAAGGAAGGACTACATTTAGAAATGGGTTTTTAAGTTATATTAATATATTTATACTTTGCTTGTTAGCTCAATATACTAAGATCCATTATGAATCAAAATCTTCAAAAGCCAGTTTTAATGAGCTGTCACTGATAATTCTCTGAAGCCACACAGTTTATTTGAAGATAAGGTTGGCGTTGTGACTTGCTGAAATCTGAGTTAAATAGTATTTAATCTAATTATCCCTGGAATGGAGAAGCCTAACATGCTTCCTGGAGTATTTACTGCTGTGCTTGTTTCTAATGATCCAAGGCACCTTGTCACCAAGGCCCAGGCTGCTGGCAAGGGTGTTCAAATTCCATTTCTTTCTTATTCTACCCCGGGGGACTTAATTTCTCTTTTTACTTTGCTTTTTTCAAATTATGCTGAAATTCTCATCTCCATAGACTGTGATGATGTCGTTTGATCTTGGTTTGCAGCTCCTCTTGTGTGTGCACAAAAGTGTAGGCAGCTCTAGGTTAGAAGACAGCCCTCTTGATGCCCCCTGTCCATCTTTATTTTAACTCCTTAGGGTCTGAGATCATCAGTATGACCAAGCAGAACTAAGTATTAGTTCCAGACTAATGCTCTGCAGTATGGTCAATATTTAAAGTTCCAGAGAAAGAATAGGAAAGGGGAAGGAGAGGAGAAATTACCCTAACTCTAAAAACACAATCACATTTGTAATTCCGATGTACTTCTTGAGTCAGGTGTGATGTGTGCTGTGCACATGAGCTTTGAACATGGACCTCCAATGTAGGTTCTAATCCAGGCTCAGTTATGTATTCTCCAGCTGACTTTTTGGGGTTTACAGAATGATGAAGGCAAGAAGTGGCACTAAGCGTATCTGGGTCTTTAGCTAAAGGGCCCCCAGTCTTTCCTGCAGGCCTAATTGAGTCCTCATTCAGGACTATAATGCCTCTTCTAAATGGACCAGGGACATGAGCAGAGGGAGCTTGTGGAGTAGGTGTACCAGACTCTCTTTAAGTCAGAAGGCCTAAGCTCTGGATGGTGAGGTCGATTTGGGGAGAATGCATTTAAAATCCTCCCTTCAGATGTTTCATGCACTTTCCTACCGAGAAGTGCAAAGGGTGCCTGGTTTAACTGTGGTTATTTACAACCAGAAGAAAGTGGTTGGCAGTTTGCAGGAAGCCAAGGGTTTTATTTTTTCACTCTTGTTTTCCATTTCTGAGATTTATGATCCTTGTGCCTGGCAGATCTCTCCTGGAAAGCTCTGAGCTCAGTCCACTCAGCCCCTTGCCCTGGTGGGAAGCAGGGCTCTTTCTCTGCTGGACTGAGGAAGGCACGGCTCCACCTTCTGCTCAGGAAGGCCCACTCTTCTGGGCTGCTACCTGGTGGTTGGTCAGCCAGTCTTGTCCCCTTCTATTTCTGGTTGTTGGCTACACCAGCACAAAGGCTCCTGGCAGGAAAACCGTGGTTAAAATTACAACTAACTTTTAATTCAGTTGCTTTGGATTGTTTGTTTTCCAAACTAGCCTTTGACACTTGGTTTTTCTTAGAAATTATTTCAGAAGAGTGTCCACTGCTGGTGCATGGGAATATTTGCATCCATTCTGCGTCTTCAACACTCCAGTTCTTATGGAGGTACTGGCAACTGTGGAATGGGAAAAGGACAAAAGACCCACTTTGGGGAGCCCAGTGACCTGACTATTGAGCAAAGGTCCTCCTTCTTTTTGGGGAGCACATGGATAACCTAGTGGAACGCTAATCATCTTAGCACATAGGAGATACTTAGGCCATGATGCTGAGTAGAATGTGTGTGTGTGTGGGGTGCTCTGTTATTTGGCCCGTTGACTAATTCTGCCCAAATTAGTAGTTTGAATTATAATGGGTTATAATAAAGAACACATAAAAATACAATATTCAGTAATGCTGCCCTGGAGCAAATGCTTGATATCAATATCTGTTATGATTATGACAACTTTCTGAGAGAAACTGAATAAAGGAACAGTTTTTATAAGGTCATGAAGCTAGTTAGTTGCTGAGATGGGATGTCAACTCAGTTCCTCCTGGTTCCTCATCCTGAACTTGGGGACATTGTGATCTTCAGTCTTCATTCACATCGTCTGGGTCCACTTAGTTATTATAGACACCCATCTTATTGTCTGTAGGGTCCTTGCTTTTCTGCAGTGGCTTTCTTATCGTGGTCTACTCTTTGATGATCCTATAACCTGAACTACTCTCCCAAACTGCCTCATAATGCCTTTCATGGCTCATGGCTTGTCTCTCCTCTACATTCTCCAGATTCTCAAGTAGGGGCCATGACCTCATCCCTGGATGCTCTAGCCCTGCCTAGAAAATGGCTTCATTAATACTCCTTGGTAGTGACCCTTTGTCTCTCCATTCTCAACCTCACTAGACGTTTGTCAGTTTGATTAGTCTTCTCTAAGAACCTTCTACTATTTGTTGTTACTCTTTCAAAGTTACATTTTTAACATTAAAAATACCATATTAAACTTTGGGTTTTTTTTTTCTTGGCTTCCCCTTACTATCCTTTTTCCAGTTGAGGAAGATGGAGGTTTGAGCCCATTGACATTTGTCGTTTCTTCTCTTAGGGTTCTGCACCATCCTCTAAATGCTGCTGTATCCTGTGTCTTTTGGCCTGTATATTGTTATAAAACCAATCCCAAGTGGTTCCTATTTGTATCAGAACCTCTCTTTTACTTATGGTTTATTCAGAGATAATGTTCTTAACTTCCAAACATACTGGGTTGGTGGGTTTTTTCTAGTTTGTTTGTATTATTGATTACTCTTTAAACATTCATACTCTTGTATCAAAACAGAAGCGCTTCCCTTTTATCACTCCCCAGTCTTGGCAGGACCCAGCCCTCACCCTGGCAGCTTCTTTTACCACATTCACTTGGGAAGTGTCAGTTTCATCAGATCATGGAGAAGCTGAGGTTAAAGGTATCTGACACCTTTAACCAAAGCTGTGACATGAGAGTTGCTGTGGGTTTGTGAAAGTACTTGCTCCCAATGCTTTGCTGTTGCTGCTCTATCCTACACAGACGCCATGGACATTAAGACTTGAGATCTCAGTGTTGGTGGAGCGGTAGGAGACCCCATTATCCTCATCCATATGGATGCCAACCTATTCTGCCTTCCAGTTTCCTCTAGTGCTGGCTTCATTTTCCATTAGAACTGGTAGGAAGAACACTGAATGTGAGCTCTTCCTTATTAACAAGCTGTTATGTGTGCAGCACTGTCTTGCTAACTGTAGGCACCAGGTTGTAAGCAGAGCTCTAGAAGTTAATCATCCTGCATTCCTGAAACTGTGTATGTATTGATTGGGAATGTCCCATTTCTTTCTTCTGCCAGCTCCTGGCAGTCTGTGTTTAGTAATTAGGTGATTTTCAACACACCATGTAAGTAGTAGAATCATATGATATTTGTCCCATGACTGTCATTTCACTTAATGTAGATCCCTAAGGTTCACCCATATGTTATATACAGCAGCCTCCTTCTCATCTAAGGCTGAATAATATACCTTCCTGAGTGTGTGCTGTGCTTTCTTTACCCATTTATCCACTGGTGAACAAATTGCGTTGATTTCCATTCACACCCTGCTCATTGTCAAACTATTTGAAAGCTTTCCTCTATATTTCCTGGGTGATTTTGAGAAACCTTAGGCCTTATCACATATTGTTGAGGCAGAAATATGAGGGAAGGGGAGGGAGAGAGAGAGAGGAGAGGGAGAAGAGGTAGAAGAAGAGAGAGAAGGAGGGGGAGAGTAAGCACACTTAGTGGGAAGAGCCCGCCTGAGATATGAGTGACATGTCTTTTGAGCTTATGGATGTCAGTGCCAGCCTCCCACACTCCAGTTGACCCATAGATCTGTTAGCAAGCAGCAGCACCTTGATGCCTCCCCCATGCAGGTGGTTTACATTAAGGCAAAAAATGAGGCATCTGATCATTTTTTGGTGCACAGGTTTTTGTTGTCTTGTCTCCCAGCATGTTTTCATTGCCCTCCTGAAGTAATGTCTTTGCTGTTAAATTACCCAAGGAAGCTGGGGAATTTGTTCCTGCATACTCCTTTCAGAAATCATCAATAAATAACAATAAACTTGGGGGTTTATTATAAAACCTTCTGCTTTATAATGAGGCCATTCAAGCTTGGAGTAGCATGGCTATGTGTTCAAGGAGAAAGGGTGAGAAGATGTGTCTGGAGTAGATGAGCACCAGAGACCTAGCTTGCCTCTGTCAGATTGTTCAAAGGTTGCTTAACGCTAAGTCCACCAATATTCTAAGACTTGGAAGAGCACGGACTTGGACTCAGGCAGCAGATCTGCCCAGGACAGGCAGCCCTTAGAGCCCTTTGCTTGCCATACACTTCACATTTTAACTCGTGAGGGGCAAAGGGAAAAAAACTATAACTTTTTCCTGATTAAAATATATGTTCATTTGGGATAAGAACAGAAAAGAAAAAAGGAAGAAGAAAAAAAGAAAAAGGAAATTAATAATTCCATTATTTATAAATTATCACTTTAGCTTCTGTGAGTACATTTTTTCCCACTTTGCATAAGGAACTTTTTTTTAGCAAAATGAATCATACTGAATGCATTTGTTTGAATCTTACATTTCAAGTAACTATATATTGGAAACGAAGTTCTATGTCAATAAACACTCTGGCACAGTGTGTTAATGACTGTATTGTACTTTGGTATATGAGTACAGCATAATGTATTTAACTGAAATTATAGTGTTGCTGTTTTTTCTTTCTCTTATAAACCATGCCACAACAAGCAAACTTATAGCTAATTTGATTCAAATTGGGTGAGTACTCCACTCACACCACCCAGCCCCCCTTTTTCCTGGATTCATGTGGTTCTAAGATGAAGGAGTGTCTGTGTCTCAAGATATAGCAAACTGGAAGAGTGTCCTGGGGACCAATGGCCATGCACATTCTGGTCACAGCCTCCTGACAGCTGCTTTTACCACATTAGTTGTTTATCATCTGCTCTTCTTTTGTCCTTCCCACTGGACTCAAAGTTATTTCAGCTAACGATTCTTATTATCTTATAACTCCGAGGCCTGTTGCAGAGCTCAGTAAGATTGCTGTGTGCATTCACTTAATAGATGCCTGTCCAGTACCAGTGTGCCAGGCCCTTTTCCAGGCACTGGGGATACTCCAGTGGACACAGTGGGGTAAAATCCCAGCTTACATGTTGCTGAACTGGAGAATCAGTGTTTGGCTTCTCACTCCTCAAGGCCCAACTTAATTTGATGTCTTCACTGGCCACTCTGAGCCTTTCTGAGCACCCTAAAATTATGAATTCACTCTAAAGTGGCTTATTTGCCATTTAACTTAGGCAGTATGGATTATTTTCTATATTTAATAGCTTTCTCTGACCTCCCCAGCTTTACTCAGAAGACCTTGAAGGGTCACTGTGGATACAAACACCATGGTTTCTATGTCTAACTGCTCACAGCCCAGATGCTATCTGACACTTAAGGCTGCTCTACACACACCACCAAGCCCAGCCAGGAATCACACTTTTTAGCCATTGGTTATTCATCTTCTCTAATGGGATTACCTAGATGTTAATGGTTTCAGTACATTGTTCAACACTAAATTTACATGAGCAACTGACTCTAAGATGAGAGGGGAAAGGCCCAATTCTCTCAATGAAATGCAAAGCATATAGAAGCTATTAGAAGCACGTTGAGTCCAAATTGCAATTTAGCCAATGGATGATATCCAAGACACAGCCTAGTTGTGAGAATGGGAGCTCCTTCAAGTGTCTGGATCTGGATCTGTATTCCAGTGCTGCTCTCGTTCATTGCTCCTGTGTCTTCTATGCCATGCTGGACTGATTGGTGTATCATAACACCACTCAGATGCATTGTAATATCCTCCGGATTTCTGTCTAGTGCCACTCTGATTTCTCACTGAAGTGAAGGCTTTTAGAGAATCTGAGAGTCCTGGTGGACTTTCTGTTGCTCCTGCTCTTTGCTTCTATAGATACTACACATGAATTTTCAGGCAGAAAAGATGTAATAGACACCGTCTCCCCAGCATGAAGGGCTTTCCCAATGCTTTTCCCTGGTCAAGTGGCCTACAAAGCCCATCATGCAAGGAGAAAAATTTCTTACTTCCCTCTCATAGAAGGCAGGGGAAACATCCTTAAGATTTAAGTTTGCAAATGCTCAAACCTAGAAGATTCTTCCATGTATCAGCTTCCAAGTTGTTTCTCTTTGGATTCTTTTGTTCAGCAATAAACAGTCACCTCCCAGGAGCTGAGAGCACCCGGAATTTTCTAGTTCCTTCACCACATTGAAAGGCTTGTTCTCCTGGACTCCAATCTGCATAGCATCTCAGAGGAAGAGGCTGGAATAGGACAGGGTGTAATCAACTGTGTAGTTGCTGAGATTGGTGATGAAGTGAGAAACTTACTTTTAGTTAAGAAGAACAGAAGGGAAGGAGGTGTATGGGGAAGCATGGATCACCATGTGTTCTAGTGGCACCTGGCAGTTTGCTCCAGCCTAGCTGAGCCACATCCTCTAGCTCTACACACATTCTCACCCCTCTCTCCCTTTGGACCAATGTTAGCAAACACTTGCATCAGCTCCTCACCTTCCACTGATCACCTGTAGTCTTTAGCCTTGTCTGTGAGCTTGGCTTTCCTCGAGGAAGTAATAAGCCTGGAGACACTGACTTTCCTCTGCTGCCTGATGAGTGATTACTTAGGAATGAAACAAGAACTAGAACTTGGAATTGCCCAATGCACAATATGTAGTCACTGGGGTTTGGGGAAGAACTGAACCCTATTTTAGCCAATGTGCGATATGACATATATACTGGAAGCATTACAAAATTAAAGTGACTTTTTAATCGGGGATTGCAAAGTTGACAGCAGCCCGTCTCTGGAGCTTCCGGTAATGAGTGTGTTGTCTCCAATAGGAGGCCCCAGTGACTGATGGGCAGAAAGCTCTGCCGTGGCCTGGAATTATTATGCTTGCACACAAAGGAGGGTGAGAGTGACAGCTTGGTGATCTATTAGCACTGTCTGTGGGGTTAATGGTGAACTCTCTCTAGCTGCTAGTGGTCTGTAAAGACAGCAAAGAAAAGGGAAATGGAGCAGGGGAAAATCAATACTATTAACACAGTCGTGGTAATAAATGCAATCATTTATTTCTGGGATGGTTTTTATTGAACTAGTTTTGAACTTGATCCTTTTCTTTTTAGATTGTAAGTTGGAAGGAATAAGATTTGGAGGGGAAAAAAATCAAACTTTCTGTCAGATACAGCAGCCATGATGACCAAAGTCAGAGTTTTCACAGTCTTTTTAAAGCAACAGTGGGAGATGAGCATGTATACATGAAGAGGATAAGCATGGAGCCATAGCAGGAAGCCATTGGAATGCTGCTCCAAAGGGTGATATTTTTTTTTTCTGAGAGGAGGTATGAATTCTGGCTCTGCTTATTATGATCAGCATGGCCATTGGCAAGTTTCTTCTCTGAAACAGACTCTCAATAGCCAGTGTTACTGACTCAAACTGTGTCACACATACCTGTAACAACATCCATCATGGTGTCTGGTGAAACAGCTCCTCATCAAAAGTTTACTAATGCTGACATCTTGGCATTTCACACCTCATTTTGCTTCCCCAGTTCAGGTACCTTCTGGCCAAAACACAAGAAAGAGATATACACTGTAAGTGCCCTATTCCATGTGCTAATAAATTAACAATAGGAACGTTAGAGTTAACGTTTTAGGCAATGGGATAATTATCTAACAGATAGCCAGATCTGGAAATCCGCATGCATTGAGTCCATGTCATGGGCACCATAGAAGGAACACTGAGCTGAATGTGAATGAGAAACAAGAGTCTATGTTTTTAAATCTACAATAGGTTTCAAAGGTCTACTTTTGTTTTCTTTAAAGCACATTCTAAGGAGTAATGCATTGATTATGGCATTTCATTTTTAAAATGACCTATTATATGCAAGGTTAGTTACTTTTTACTATTATCGGGGTGTTAACATGCTGGTTTTAAGCTAGGTATGCTTTTAGACATTGCTTCCATAATTCAGTGCTACAAGACATGTAATTCATAGATAGCAGAACTTATAGAGCCTATTAGAAGGAAATTTGGGCAAAATAACAATGTATCAAGTTCTGACCAACTGCTGATGCTACCGAAGAAAGCCTCATGGTGAACCTGAAGTTCTTTTTTTTTTTTTTTTTATAAAGAAAGAAAATTATTTTACATGCAATCCAAGGTCCCTCACCCTCCTCTCCTTCCCTGCCCCCCCTAACTAATGCCCTACCTATCCCGTACCCTTTCTGCTCCTTAGAGAGGGTGAGGCCTTCCATAGGGGGGTCTTCAAAGTCTGGCATATTCTTTGGGATAGGGCCTAGGCCAACCCCCTTGTGTCTAGGCTCTTGTAGTGGATCAGTACTTATCACTACCATAGGAATGGACTTTAGGAGCCCATCCCACATGGAGGGATACTCCCTGAGCCTGAACCTGAAGTTCTTACAGACACCCAGAGCAGATCTGGATTCCTGGTCTCAGCTCCATCCTGGGACCTCTCCTCCCTAGCATATGCTTGCCAATGGCTGTCTTTCCCTTCCTTGAGAATGCGAATAACACATTTCATGGAGAAAGCTGCACAGCTAGAGTGAGCCAGAATGCACACTCTAATCTCATGTTCCTTCTACTTCATGGTAGAGAGGATATTGGTATCTGGAACACCATCCTTCCTCTTCAGGCCTAGTTTGAGCCCTTCCCCCTAGACTCTGACAGCAAGTTACTATTGCCCATGTAACTCACTACACCATGCCTATCTGGTCTAACAGTTTTAAAGTGAACTTTAAAATTTCACAAACAATATCCACTTCTCAAAAACTTAGTGTAGGGTGGCTAACACACAGAAGGTTTGGGGAAAAGATTGAATGAATGTGGCAAGATGGTACTCTACTCCCCAGCCTTTCTTTTGCGCCACAGTAGGTCATAGGCTCATCTGTTGGTACCACTCAAACAGCTTTCCCTGGCTCACTTGTCTGTTTTCACTAAGAACAATGCTATCCCAGCCAGATATCTTCTCTCTATAGTCCCTCAGACTGAGTGACCTCCCTCTGTTATTTGTGCTCTGTCCAAGGTGCTGCCAGCTTCACAGTCTTCCAAAGGCTTCAACTTTGTACCTGTGTCTATTCTTCTATTACTGAGGATTCCAGGAACCCACTGCTCCTGACACCCTTCAGTCACTTCTCTCACCAGGCCGGAGCTCTGTAAACCCTCTGGCCTAAGCAGCATCTGTGATTTGCTATAATAACAAGATAAGTGCACAGTGTTGCAAGAAGACAAAGATGGCCATTTCAACCACACTTCTGCCATTTAACAGCTGTGGGACATGTAACTCTCTAAGCTTGCTTTTCCCCATCTCCACAAGAGACTGAAAGATCTGTATCAGGAGATAAGTTTCCCAAGGCACACATTTGATTCAAAGACTGTGAGAATATTTTATATAGAGGGGTGTTGTAAAGATGACATTAATGGCTAGCTGACCTCCCCAAATCCTCAAAACCCATATCATGTAGTACCTCCAGATCTCTCTCTCTCTCTCTCTCTCTCTCTCTCTCTCTCTCTCTCTCTCACACACACACACACACACACACACAATTTCTTTCTGAAAAGTGGGCCTTCAAGAAAGGGAAGATGCTTCTGCTGGTGCTAGGGTGAAAATGTCAGAGAAAATGATGGCTCCCTGCAAGAAAACAATGGCTGAAAACTTTGTATCTTAGCAGAATTTGTCAATTTAGATTTTTACCCTCCTTGGGGCAAATCAGTCTCAACTGTCAAGAAGCCACTAACAATGAATAATGAGGGAAAGACAAAGAATACAAAAGTATTGAAAGTGTTGGGAAGTTTCATTTATTCTTTGTGTTGAAAGATTGATTTCTTGGTGCCAAGGTTGATGTTTCTCCTCTTTTGCATGTATGCATTAGTATTCTGCGTGAAAAGTTAAACACTTGAAATGGATAGAGATTACCTGCCAATGCTTTCTCCATGAATCAGATTCAAAATGCAAACTGTGACATGAGGCAAAGACATTTATTTTATTTAGGAGGGAGTCAGGAGAGGAAATTGCTGGGTTTCTGTGTGGAGACACCAGGTACTGGTGGGGCATGCTAGCGAATACTTTTCTGCTGCCTGTATCTCACACCAATCCCCCTCTCCTCACCTCTCCTACCTCCTCTTCCTCCTACATTGTACCCTTTCTGACCTCCCCAAGACATCTGTGTGGAGTGGTGGGTAGAGCCCTACTAATTCAGGTGACAGAATCACCTTTCATTCTTCTCTGGAGACCACAGAGAGCTTGGGGGTCACATGATCAAGTTCTGTAATTTAATAGCTATGTGACCATCAGTGAATTGTTACCCTCCCCTATGTAGCTTACCTATTAATGTTTATTATTGTTTATACGCTGCAGCTGTAACTGCCCATTGGCTGATTTATTTAAGTACCTAAAACCCCATGTGTTGCTCTACCTTTCACCTACTTTGAGTTAATGGCAAATGGGGCATTTCTTCCCAGATGTTTAGAGACAGAAAGCCTATTAGGATGCTTCAAAAACACCCACATGAAAAGAGCTGCCTTCATAGAGCTGCCTCTCAACAGGGAGGCCCCTTGGGAGGCAGTACTCCTGACCCAAATCGACAGGAGAATTTGCAAAGATGCATTCTATTTTGTTCTTTTCTGCAGAAAAGACTTTCTCTGAAAATTGTCTGATCTAGGCTCCTCTTCTGTGGCTGGTGGTCTTCTGTCCCATTACTTGACCATTGAGGACTGTGGTTGCCATGGTAGAGCTGGACATGATGTGAATGTTCCTTGCTGTATGGATTAGTATTTGGCTGTGGAATAACTTAGAAGTGAGCAATGTTTCTGAGCTTGACTGTGCAGATAAGCTGCCTGGTGCATCCCATGACACCTCACTTCTGGGGCCAGTATGAGTTGGGCCCACATTGGGCTATAAGAGCTTCATGCCTTGGTCCCCGTTTATGTCTACAGGTCTGACCACAATATGCCCTTCTTTATGTTAGAGGAGTTGCTTTCTAGTTCTTCACACAACTTGCTCATGCAACTGCTTTCAAGCCATGTTCTGCCACTGTCCCACTTCTGGAGTCACCTGGCCTCTCTAGTGCATCACTCCTGCAGGATCCTCAGTCTACAGTCTCCTACGTATCCCTCAGTCTGAGGCATAACCTCTGCCAGTAGTAATATAGGTGCTGGAAGATAAGGAAGAATGAGTCATTAAGAAAATAAAACCCAAAAAGGGGGTTGGGAAGACACCTTGGAGGTTAAAGTACTTACTACACAAGCAGCAAGCATTAGGATTGGAATTAAAAGCCCCAGAATCCAGATAATGTCAGGTGAGTATGGCAGCTCACCAGTAATTCTAGCATTTGGAATATGCCTGGAGTAAGCTGGCTAAATAGACCAACAATATCAGTGAGCCTTATGTTTGACTGAGAAACCCTGCCTCAAGAAATAAGGTGCAAAAAACAGAGGAAAACTCATAAATATAACCTTGGGTCTAGACACACACACACACACACACACACACACACACACACTCTTACTTCTCTGTACACCACATATATGCCTACATACATTCATAGAAGCACATGTACACATCACATACATACAAATGAAAACAGTAAAAACTGGGCATATTCACTTGCCATGTTAGCTTCATTTCTGGGATATATCTTTATATATTCATCTTTGTCTCAATTGCAAATACTAGCCTTAAGGAGCATGAAAGAACATGTTCTTTCTGAATGGGTATAGCCATGCACACATCCTCTTTCTACTCCAATAAAACCCTTCTATTTCTTCTGCTGGAAGATGTCTTTCCCATCTCCTGGCCTGTTAAACCCTGTTAGCTGAATTGTTAATTTCCTCATGGTAAACCTTTCAACTACTGGCCATTGAATAGGGCTATTTTAGAAGCACTGAAGCTTCTTGTACTCTTTAGTCATCACATTTATTATATGTTCATTTGATTTGCTTGATGATTTCAGCATTTCATGACCCTTCTCAAGTTTGTCACTGTAGTTCAGAACAATCTTTTGTGGGTGCCATTCTATCCTCAGTATTTGGCATAGACAGGGGTCGACCATGGTGCTACATGATGAATTTGTGTCAAACCAATAGCAGGATAGCTGAATATACTAATGTATAAGTTCATGGATGGTTGGATTAAAAGATCCATTAAGCATTAAGCTAGGCCTTCCCAGGCAGCAACTTCTAACCATTCAGAAATATCTAGATGTTTTCTGTGTCCCATTATTCTCAAATCATCACCTATTCTTTGTGCCTCGTGTCTTTCATAACCCCAGTGTCCTTCATTCATGAGTGTCTCCACTTTCTAAAGCTGAACTTGCTCCTGGTGCTGAGTGGTACATGTGGAGTTTGTATTTTCCATGAAAATTACCAGCCACTGTCTTGTTTTCTCCTATAGCTCAGGAAGGTCACATGGTTCTGGTTGTCACACTGCCTGTGCAGCATTTGAAGACTAGACATAGTCCTGGGCAATAAATGGGAAGGAGAACATTATGACCAGGTATCCTAAGTTTAGCAATTTTTTTAGCATTTTATCTGTCATTTATTATTTCTTTAAGCGATTCACTCTGATCTTCTGACTCTATTCAATAAGAATCAAAGAAGAACTCTTGATACTTATACTTTTATGTAACATAGAAACTGGATATCAGTGGGAAACTTTCTTCATTGTCTCCAGCAGACTCTTACCATAGAGGGGTAATAAGTTCTCTTGATCTGGGAATTGGAGATACTTCAGGACACTGTATGACTCCCAGAAGAATGGGAGGACACATCCAAGTGAATCAGCATACCAGCTGCTGAGTCTGAGCAAATTCTAAGACCACAAGTTCTAAATGCCTGGTGGGGGAAGGAAGGTATTTTTCTGCGAATCTGCTTGACACTACTTTTCTGCATATGCAAGAGATAACTTTTTACCCCCATTTCTCACTTGCAGTAAAAAGGAATGCAACACTGCTGAGAAATCTCACTCACTTTGAATTGAACTTGAGAAATCTTACTCAGCCAACCTGTGGGGGGTGTGGACACATGTGTGGCTGTGTGCACCTGCATGCAGGCTTGTGTCTATAGAAATAAATGGAGTGTATGTGATCCCTGAATTTTGTTCTCGGCATGCACATCTGCATCTCCCATTTGCCACTGCAGCATTTCCAGCAAGAAGTAGAACTTTCCTTGGCTTGTCAGATACTTAGAATTCTTGCAGTTTCTCTTCACTGGCTCCGTTGAGGGTTGGTTTTGTTTGTGTTGTTCATCCAGGTCTCTGTAGACACCTTATTTCCTGCCTTAGAAAAGACATTAGCAAACAGAGGGCTGTCACTGACACTGCATTGTTCTGCTGCAAGACAGTGGTGGGTTGGAACATTTTGTTCTCTTGGCAATCAGGATTTCTTCCAACTGGAAAGCCTCACTGCCTCACAGAGACACTCACTGACCAGTCTCAAATGCCTTTCTTTGGGCATCTGTGTGCAAAGCTGTGGGTATAAGCTGACATTTTACCACACAAAGTCTATTGCTCTCAAACCTACCCTCGTATGAAAGCAGAGAAGGGGCCCTTTGTACTATGAATACTTCTTTTTTTAAGATTCCAGTTATCTGGAGGCAACTTAATATATCTAGAGAGGAGACACCACTTTCTGTCTATTGAATGATGCTGGAGTTCAGTGGTAAGACCCAGTGTCTTCTGTTATCCACCTGCCCCATCAAGGACCCACCTCCTGTCACATCGCTCTCTCCATGGCTGCCTCAGACCTTTGTGAATACATGCTCAGTCAAAGTATGCCTAGAGACTGAAACTTGGTCCTCAAAGACTCCTGGAGATGTGTAGCCTTGCAAGGCTTTGAGCTAGAATCTCAAGCGTGATGGAGTTGTGTTTTGGAACACTTGTTTTTGCTTTTCATGTCAAAAGTACATCGTCAACTTTGTTGCACATCACCAGCTAAAGTACAGATCACTTGAGACAACTCCCTGAGAAGCCCTCCAGAGGGGGATTTGACTCATTACTGAGAAGTGTGAAGTTTTTAAGTACTTGTGTTTAACCAGCTGCAGAATTACCTTGAGGCTTCTTATCCACCTAATTCATAGGAATATTACAACACAATATATTGTGGAACAAATTTTGTATACTGTAAATATGCATTGCTCTTATTGTTAATAAAAAGCTGATTGGCCAATGGCTAGCCAAAATTTTTGGCCCAGAGAGAATGCTGGGAAGATGAAGGGTAGAGTAAGCGGAGAATGGAAAACAAGCAAGAAGAGAGCTAATAGTCACAAGCCACATGGCAGCACATAGGTGAATAGAAATGGGTTGATTTAGGCAGTAAGAATTAGCTAGTAACAAACCTGAGCTATTGGATGAGCATTTATAACTAATATTGAGTCTCCAAGTCGGTTATTTGGGAACTGGTAGGCGGGAAAGAAAAATCTGCTTACACAATACTGACTATCTAACTGACATTTGGACACATTGTGCTGATGCAAAGTAGCAAAGAGTTCCTCTCTGGTGTGGTAATACCAAAGGTAAATGCAGGACCTCTTAATTTCTACCTTGAAAAGAATGTTGAGGTGATGTCTCTGTTCAGTGACCATTGTTAATCAGCAATGTCTGTGACAGGAACGGGACAGCAGAGAGATAGTGGTGCATGGTACTGTACATAGACCACAGACTTTGCAGTCAGACTTTACCAAGTCAAGTCTAGATCTTATGCTTTCTGTAGTGGTCTCAGAAAAACTACTTCAGCTTTCTGTGTCTAAGTATCTTCACCTGTAAATTGATAGTGTACACCCCAGAGCACTTTGGGTTTTTTGTGGACTGAACCATCCAATGTATGCTATTCACATGAATGGTACCCCATGCATAAGAGTGAATATGAATACTTCTACTCTAACCATTAACACATACTTCTGGCCTTCAAGCCAATGAAGTTGTTAAAACTCATCTCATACATTTGTCAACGATAAGCTTTTATGTGGGGTCCCAGGTCTTACAACATTGTTTTCTAGGTGCCTGTAAGCCATCTCTTTAAGGTATTTGCTACAGTTTCCCTGGGTGCCCCTGTCATTTAACAAATGTGTGCTCTGAGAAACATGCTTTCTAAATGCTTCAAAATGAACACTTCTGCTACTGCCAGCTCACAAGACATTGCTCTAATTCTGTCATTGCACAGCTATCATTGACAAATCTTGGGACCACATTTAAGTAGTTACTTAACATCACACACAATCCTAAGCGCTTCTAATTCATCACCTTGTTTCTTTCTTGCAGCAGCCTTTTCTTTCAGATTGACACTGTGGTCATCTGGATTTTCACAAATAAGATAATTTTAAGATTGAAGATTTAAATCTCTTGGTAGAAATTGCTCATCTGCCAAAGGGAAGTACCTGAATTTGAACTCAGGACATAGCTTACCTGAAAGTTGATTTGAAGTCCTTAAATGAGAAGGAAGAAAGTGATGGTTGATGTCTAAAGACAGGATAGAGAGTCAGGAGGAAAGTTCTAAATTAAAACTAGTGTCTTAAGACCACATAAACTTTGTGTCTATTCAGATTTTGTAGAGTTGAAGGATGGAGGTAGGAACAATATTCTGATTCTCCATTAGATCATGGAATAGGATTCTGATGCTAGTACAGAGAGCCTAAGTAGAGCTATGGATCCAAGATCAGGCACACTAGCTGGTTAAAAGTTTATGTAGGTTTCACATTGGATGTTTAATTTTTAAGGTCCTAGGTAAGGGGCCTGTGGAGATAGTTCAGTTGCTGAATGCTTGCTGTGTAAGCATGAGGACCTGAATTTGATCCTGAGAACCAATGTAAGAAGTTGAACATGGTGATCCATGACAGTAATTCCAATACTAGGAAGGTAGGCAAACAGATCCCTAAGACTCACCGTTCTGAAGCATGCAGCCTACCCTCTTCTGTGAGCTTCAAGCCAATGAGAGACATTGCCTAAAAAATGAGGTGGATAACACCCAAGGAACAAACTCTGAGATCACATACAAAGGAAATTTAAAATACTCTCTACCTAGTTAGAGTAAATAGTTATTTATAAGCATTCTGTATCTAAAGGTCTAGATTTTACTTCTCAGTGGGAGTCTCTAGAGAGGATTCCATTCTTAAGTTGAAATGGAAAAAGCACACCACTGAAGGTTTCTCAGAAGAGGTTAAGTTTGACCCAATCAAGTAAGGCAATTTGTGACCTGGGAAGGAGTTTGGGGCAGAGGAAGCAGTGTGTAACAAAGCAAGGGGAGATGGAAGCATCTGGAATGTTCAGACTATGTCAAAATGTCAGCATGGTTATACTGTAAATTACAGTGGAGCCAGCTTGACAGAGACAGGAGTTCTATCCCCATGGGTCCCATCATGCAGGACTAGGAGTGAGGAAGCCAAGGAGTTGGGAGCACATATTCTGAGACTGGACAAAAGCCCAAAGGCAGGAGAATCCCCCTCATTATATGCCATAACATCTTTAACACATTGGATTCTTTTGAGGCACATTATCCTTCCCCCTTTAGAAAAGCATGTGCAAACACAGTGGCTTGGTTAAAGTAAGATTTAGAACACGTTTTTATCACAGAATAGACAGTACTGTCATAAAAGCCTCTGTCCCATAGGCAGCATTTTCTATTAACAGTGGAAGATTTAACAGATGTCCATTATCTGGGAATGGGATTTGTTCTGGTAATGGCCAGACAATGAGTTCCAGATACAGTTTGTAATCCAGGGTCTCCTTTATTCTTGGACAGAGCACATAAATCAAGGTTGACTTTTATGTGACACCTAGACACACCATAACTTGTTAGTAGAGACATTTTTCTGCAAGTCTTTTATTTTCAATATGAAATTCAGCTGAGCCACAGTCTCCTGCACCCACTCCATTCCACAGTTATGGCCGCCATGTTACACTGACATTTAAGTTCATGGGATCTAGCCTTCACAGAATTGTAACTGCAGGAAAACAAAGGAAGTCTATTCCCCATGGCAGTGGTAAGTACCATCTTTGTACCTCCTAACACTCCTTCCAGTCTGAAGTCTCTGACATTCAAGTGTCTTCCAGTGTTTCTGACATTCATGTAACCTTAGGTCTAGAGATGAAGGTAGTGATGGTCAGCATTTCCCCAGTCTCTTCTTGGGCCCTCGAAAGGGACCTTCACAGCAGTGGGATACTGAATTAATGTCTGCCCACACAATTTCATTTGCCTGTCCCATTTCCAAGCTTTCTTGGTGTTGGTTATTTGTTCCAGCTTCCTGACTGTTCCCTGTCAGCTTGACACAGCCTGGAGTCATCAGGGAGGAATGCCTCCACTGAGGAATTGCCTTGATCAGAATGACTCATGGGCACGTCTATGGTGGATTGTCTGTTTATTGATTGAAAGCTCAGCCCTCCGTGGGCAGCACCATCCATCCCTAGGCAGGTAGTCTTGGACCATATAACACAGTTAGCTAAATATAAACCTGAGTGAGCTAACTAGGGATGAAGACTACAAACAGTATCCTTTGATGGTTTCTGCTTGAGGATCCTACCTTGGGCTGTTTCTCAATGATGGATTGTGACCTGGGACTATATACTCTTCTCCATAAGTTGCTTTTGGTCATGTTGTTGTGGGCCTACAAACTTGGTCAACATCTGTGACACACAGAACAAGGTTTGAACCTCTTAGAGTTAGTCCCCACATCTTGACTTTAAGTAGAAGATAATGGCCCTGACCTCTGTCAAGCGCTCTTGAGGTTACACATAACCAATAAGGCTATGACAAGTAGATAGCCAGTACTTTATATACATCATGGAGACAGTACAGAGTGGCTGAATGGGAGCCTGGACTTGTGGCCATGGTACCAGCTTAAATAGCATGAGACCAGGTTGGTGAGAGGATCAGAACTCTCTTGAATTTTTAAAATTTGGTGAGAATTCAGAGACAAAAAAGCAGATGTCTCCCTGGGAACCCAACCTTCAACTTTACCCATGTAACCACTGGCTTCCAAGAGGCTGTACCAGTGACATCACATATTTTTAACCCACTGGCTGGCTTCCAGATTTCATTGGAGGTGGGACTTCCTGGAAACCATTGGTGCATGCTTGGGTGGCATGAGACAGAGAAAATGGGAGCATTCCATTATCCAACTCTTGTTTACAGTTTGGAGATATATTAAGAATGTTTCTGGTGACTTGCTGTGTTTCTCTACGGAACCACGTGGGAAAGGAAAACCATTTTTTGGTGTTTTGATGCTGAGATATATGGAGCGTGGGCCATGCACCACCCCAGGCTCTCCAGAGCTCTGCAGAGCTGAGCACAAAGCCACAGAAACCAGAACAAAAGGAACAATGTCCCATTAGGGATTCTATTGATGATGTGCTTAAAAGTTATGTTGTGTTTTAAAGTTTTATTATGAATGGGGACAATGGTCTCCTGTATTCACCTTTATTGCTTTACCACATAATATTGTAATTTCCATTTGTTGTGCCTAATTCCCTCCATTTGTCTTAGAGTTCCCAGGCCCTAGCCGATGCCCAGAGTATAGTAGGTATACAGTAAATATTTGCTGAATAATCTAATATGCCTCTAAGACCAACTATGCCTTAAAAATCACCCAGGGGACTCTACAGTGTGTCCTAGACTTCCCTTATGGTGATTATATTGGCAGTACCCTTCACATCTGGCCACAAAGCCAGGATTCAGAATGTGGATCTCAGATGGACTTCAGCTCCTGAGAGCATTGAGTGTGTTACTCTAGCCTTCTGAGCCTGTTTGGAGAAGTTTAGAACTTCAGTGCTGCCTGTCTGTTCAAGTGACTGGGAAGTCCTCCCTGTCCTCACTTGGGAACACTCTGACAAGCTGGAAATCCTGCCAGGACATGTGAACTTCTTGTCAATGCTACACGTGGTACTCAGTGGAATAATAGGAGGTGTTGGGGTTATAGGACAGAGTCCTTCTTTGTGAGTGTCAGCGGATTTATGCCTCTTTCTGAGTTACCAATGACAGGAACTTGGCTCCCTTTCATCCTTTGCCTGTCCTACTTCCCCCTTGATTTTCAATTTCTGCAGTGAGCTAAACCAACAGGAGACCATCAGCACAAGATATATAAATGCTGGTGTGAGCACCTTTAGACCATGAGCAAGAATGAACCCCTCTTCTTCGTAAATCACCTAGTCTCAGGTATTCTGTTATAGCAAGAAAAAGAGACAAGGCAGTAGAGGAAAAGGATGTACCCATTGTGCTCTGGGCATGACATTCAGCACTGCCCCATTCATGGCAGGAAGCTAGTGCTCTGTTAGAACATATATGCTATTTCCAGCAGTGGCCATAGAGGAAGGCATAGTCTTGCCCAGAGTTGCAGCTGGGAGTAATGTCATGTGCTCCAGGATAACAGGATTTGCAAAGCTGTCATCAGAAATGACTTCTCAGAAAGCAGTGGCCTGGGAGTCAAAGGACCCTTACATAAGATTCCTGCTTTTTAGGCTGATTCCTATACACCACACAATCTCACAAACTATGAAGTAACATGTGGGTTGTGGGTGAAGAAAGTTCACGCACTGTGTACTTCCTCACACACACATGAAAACAGTACTGTAGGGAGCTATTGATACTTATTGTAGCCCCTCTAGCCAGTATGTCAGACCTTGTCAAGGGACTGGTGACAAGGCACTGCCTGGATGGTAGACATTCTGTCCAACACAGGTTCTTTTTTCTGAACACCCTGGCTAGGAATGGTAGCTCGCTGGGAGGGCACTGCCTGACTCTTCTAGAGGCATCCAGACTTCCTGCAATGTCTGCGGGCTACCTGGACACTAGTAAGGCTAACGCCCTTTACTACCTAAAAAAAATCAAATTAGAGCTACAGAGCAAGAGAAAGAATGAGGTCGAGAGCAGGAGAGGGGGAGAGGGAAGGGGAGCTTTAGGCTCACTTGTCTACCTAACTGGCTTCAGAGCCCAGCCCCACGGGTAGAGGCTGAGCACCTTTCATCTCTCCCAAGCTGAATTCCTGGGTAGCACTAATTGAGGCTAAGTAAACACAAACTAACAAATAAGATTCCGAGTCTAATTATAGTTGAGTAAAAGATAATTGAGTCAATACATTATAGCACCAGGTAGGTCAGCAGACAGAGCTGAACTCCATTTCCACTATGGCCTGCAGGCATCTGTACTGTGGCTGCCATTTAGCCTTCCCTTTCACCTCTTCCCACCCCCTGCTTTTATTTGCTTCCCTGTAATTAAACAGTGACTTCAGGATCATAAGATCTGCCTGAGTCTTTTACTCTTTACTGTTGATTCTCACTACCTCCAAACACCAGTGACTGGGCTGGCTGGGGAAGATGGTTCTGCCTCCGTGCCCTCTGCTCTCCATAGATCTCATCATGCTGGTGAGATGAGAGGAAACCATGGTACCCTCCGGCTCTGGCTCTCCCCGGAGAAGCATCTTCCAACAGGCAGTGAGTAGGATCATTCTGAGTGGCACACGTGAGTGTATGGCTTATTCAGAAATCCATGTTTATTTCACTGTATGATAAAGTGGATGTGATGGTTATGCCCAACCTATCAAATAAAAGCAATTCTATCTTAAGGATAAGCCAATAAAGTGAGCTCATTCAAATAAAATAAACAATAAGAACCAGGCCTAGATAATGTTCAGACTGTGTCCAGGCGGGTCAAGAACTTGATAATATAATATGGAGAGGAAAGGATCGCTGGGGCCAAACCTTGTGAAATGTAATATAGAAAAATTTTCTTTCTCCAAGGATGGAGCTTCCTCTGAAGCCAATCCATTTATCCCACATAAGAAATGGAAACTCCCCCTCATTGATATATCTCTAATTGCAGTTTTAACCACCAGTATTCCCATTTTAAGAGGAACACCAAACCCCAAGCCCAATGCCAAGGTTAAAGCAGAAGCATGTGCTGGGAAACTTGGAGCCAGGCCCTCCCACTATGCCCCTCTTTCAGAGCTCATGCTGTGGGAAGTTGGGTGACTGTCCTTGCCTGAGGTAACAGACCCAGGAGCAGAGCCATGCATCAGATCCATCTGCCTGCCTTCAGAGACCATGCCTTTCCTCTTATTTTCCTAGAGGGGCTGTAGAGTATTTTCAAACTATAAAATCTCTGACTTGAATTAAGGGTATTTTAATTTCTCTCCATGCCCTTTGAAAAATAAAATTGACCTTCTGTTTTCCCAGGGCTGGCAGATTCCTTTAACTCTCACAGGCATTTTAATTAGCATCAATTCTGTGTATTCAAGAAAATTTATTTCAAAGAGTTTGGAAGCCTCTGTAAGGAAGAAAAGAGGGGGAAAAAACTAGCAAATGAAATGGTCGACATTCAAAACTTTTTAACTTAAAATTGCAACATCATAAGTGGCTAAATTAAGCAGCTAGAGAGTTTTGTGGTGTTAATCCTGTGCCCTTTCTTCCAGCATGGCAAATAAATGCTAGGGGGTAAAAAAAAAAAAAAAGGAGACTAAAGCCCTCCTGGGTGTCCATGCGCCAGTTATACTGTCAGGCAGCTCCCTTTAATATGGAAATTGACAATTTTCTAAAGTCTCAGAATGCTCTGTCTTCACCCCTTTTGTGACAGGTGTCATCTAGAGCAAAATAACTTTCCTGAGTGATGCTGCCATGTAACTACTGTCCAGTGACAGCTAGGACCTCCCAGTCTTTGAAGGAAACAGCACTTCCCATCTGAGGTCTTAAAATGGCAATGGTTCTATGGGCAGCCCATAGAACCTTAAGCAGATTTTATTGACTGCATTATGAGAGGTATCCAGTATTCTTAACTCCAATGATAGATATTTATGAGCAGAATTTCTCAGTCCTTTCTTGATTCATTCAGTTGCCCCTTAATACTGGTCATAATCAGTATATTAAGGGTATCTAGGGGTTAGGGACAGTCACAATGCACAGACTATTAAGAAGGTGGTGGATTAAGTAAATGTGGAGTGTGAGATTTTGTTCTGAAACATCTTCCTGATTTATGACCATGTCAGGAGTGTCCTCTCCAAAGCTGTCAGTATCAAGTCCCTTTTTTGACACTTTAGATTGTTTGGGCATATTCCTTGGTGCTCTCATGCCAAACACCCCACATTAAAAGTTGTCTTAACCATATGTATTCCCAGTTGACAGAAACATTGTCAGTGTGTGTTTAGCAGAAGAGAATACAGTTAGAGGAGAACTGGGGGCTCCCATTGGCTGTTATCATTCTACTACTACTGTCAGCTAATAGCAGATGAGAAACAGGCTTCCTCTCCCTTAGCTAGTCTTCAGCACCTTGCCATTACTTTATTCCACATTGGCTACAAGCACATCCAGTTCTCAGACTGTGTGGAGATTCTGGGTTGTGTCCTAACAACAAGTATTGGCCAGTGCAGTAAATTTCTGCATAAAATGAGAGAGAGAATGGGTGATTAGAAATAAATGCTCAGCTGCTTGGACCATGTTAGTGATCACTGACAAAAATCTGTGTCCTTTTAGTGCTATGTGTTTGCCAAGGACAATGACAGCCATTCCAAAACCTGTAAATGAGCTTGAGGACTTGGATGTAATGGAGAGACAAGCTGGCCCCCACTCTGTCGGTGAGTGGGCTGTTTGCAGTGGGTTCTTGTGTCTAATGGTTGTGTAGTTGTGCCTTGCCACTCTCCTAGGAGATAAGGCAAAATGGGGAGGAGAGGAAATTTAAGGACACTGGATGGTGATTTAGTCAGCCTCTTGGAAGACAAAAGTGCCTTTCGCAGAGAAAAGATTTTCAGAAAGTAATCTGATTTCACCATATGCCTGGAAAGCCCAGACTCCCGCTTCTCTGCTTCATCATCCTCATGCCTTCTGCTCCTGAAATCTAATTTTCTCTCCAGTGTCCAGTGGTTTCATGAGGTCCCCAGGTCCCCAAACAGCTCAGAACATAACAAATGCTACTTCTAGCCTTTTTTCTTCCTTGTGCAAGCCAACACTATCTAGTGAAAATGTGTTCTGCTAAGATGGTTCTGGTAATGCAGTTGATTGTAATGGCTTGTAATACTTTCCATGTCCGAAGAGGTTCTGTGACATATTAGGATAAATGCCATGGCTGGAAAGAATGAAGCTCTGATGGTAGGCTCTGTGTCACACTAGTGGTAGGGGGTGGGAGAGAGCCTGGGGCAGAACTTTCCAACTATTCTGTGACTTAGTTGTCTGGCTGGCAACTCCATTCCTGTGGCTACTTCTTGTTATAGATGTAGAGGGGAAATTTCCTAGGTGATGAGTCAAGACTGTATCAGCTAGAAACATTCTCAGGCATGGGGTGTTGATGCAGATAGAGATCATGCAGGGACTCTAAAGCTAGGTTTGGCCCACTGAGGAAGCCTGGTGACAATCCCAGGCATTGGCTCAGAGTTGGTCTTGTTGTAGCTGACATCAAGTCTGGGGCTGGGTTCTTAGTGTGGGCTAGGAGGCTCTGCTGGGAAAAGATAAGGACATAGAGGCAGTTTCTCATTCCTCTAAGCCTTGAGGTTCTGTTTAGAGACACACAAAATGAGAAAGTTGTGAGACGGTGGGAGTCCCACAGCCATAGTTAAATTCTTATCCCTATAGCACCTTTTACTCTGAGTAGGCCCGTTCCTGGTAGATAGGTGCAGACCAGCTGCCCTATTGAGCCCTGATTTCTCATCTGGAGGAAGAGTCATGATCTCACTGTGCTCTCAGGCTTCTCCCAAATCCAACATTAGGTAGAGTGTTGTGGGATTATTGCTTCAAGTAAATGGATATTTTCTGAATTCTTCAGTGTGACTGGATTTTATATATATTTTCTAAAGTAATCTCAGTTTATTATTACTTTTTGTAAATGATAATGAACCTCAGAGTCTTTGGGAGGCTGATCGAGGAGAAAAGGTACTGTGGTTGAGGCACTAAGTCTGTCTCTAACTCAGTAGTTCCAGTTCCTTTGTCTCTCTGCCCATCTTTGTAGGAATAGAGTGGCCTCCTGATTTGGGCTTTTTCTTCTTTACTGAAGTATTCCCAGCTTTCCTTAGGGGCTACTCATTCTCCTGGGTCACTTTCCTCCTAGTCCTCCTTTTCCTCCTCCTAATCCTCATCGTCATCATCATCACCATAATACCATGAAGATAATACTTTTCAGCTGTTACCATATGTCCTTGAATACTTTACAATCAAGTTGGAGGGGACTGGGAATGGGGAAGGTGGCTCGGCAAGTATGAGTATCTGCCACCACTGTCACAGCCTGGGTCAGCAAACCTGAATGGGACAGCAGTGAGCAAAGGAAGAAAGAACAGACAGACAGACACACACAGGAAACCTGGGGTCACCTGAGTTGTGCAGACTCCAATCGAGCCACTCCAACTATCTAACAGCTTGGAACCCCAGTGTGTTTATTGTGTATGCCACAGGGAGGGTGTCTGTTGGTGAGCAGTCTTAGCCTGTAATCATCAAGAAGGAGGAAGCTGCAATTGCTAGTTTTTATTCACATAAATCAATCCTTCACATAAATATATGGACCAGAGGAAAAAGAGTTTTCCAATTCTGAGCCTGACTCCTATGGGAAAAGACTTTGCCAGTTACCCATAGATCTGAAGCCTTGGGTCTGGCTGGCTCATGTCAAACAATACACACCCACAAAGAACTTCGCTTGCTTAGAACAAGTACTTGATTTTTCAATCTACAAAGCCCATATAGAATCCAGACACATACACATGATTGGCATGATTGTCTGCAGTCCCAGTGGTCCTGTGTTGAGATGGGGGTAGAAACAGGGCACGCACTAGTCAGGTTGCCTGATGTTTTCAGTAGCCAAACAATGGAGGGAATCTCCAACAACATGGAAAGTGAAACACAAGGTTGTCTGTTGACCTTCACACATATGCTCTGACTTGTACACACCTGTATCTACACACATGAATGCACATGCATGTGCACTTGCACATACATGCATGTGCGCACAATGTTCAGATGAGACATAGTAAGATGGGTTCCTTACATAGCATCACATAACTTATTCAGATGCATACATAGTTGCATGTTGAGTCTCAATCACTTCCTATGCTTTCACAATTTAGAAACTATACAGAGCATGTAAGTCAGAGAACTCACATACACTCCCCTTTCTTAGCTGTCCTGGGGTACAGTATGGCTATAGGGCTGGGAGGTGTTGGTGTTAAAAACCTACAGATGGGGATCCATTGAATAATTTGTCTAGTTGTGCATTTTTATTGTCACAGGTGGTTGAGGTTTTCAGGAAGTGATTTAAGATCAGGAGATAGAGAATGCAATTATTTCCCCCAAATGCAAATGGGCAGCTTTGATTACATTGGATGTGAGTCCTCATATTTTTCTCTCCATCAAAAATACAATGAAACTTTATTTCCTGCTATTTCTCTCAGAGAAATGAATTTCCTAAACGCTTAGCACAATGCAGTGATATAGGACACTGGAGAGACTTCTCCTGCAAACGTCACTGGGGAGATAATATAAGCTGAATAAATTTGTCTGTTCAGCATACTGGCCAATAATGATGAGAGTGTCGAGGGAGAAAAGAGAGACCCAGGAGATGTTTTATTGAGTGTGAGTGTGGAGCTAACTGGAGGTGTCGGAAGTGTTGGGGAGCAGAACACATTATGCATTGAAGCTCAGGTGCACACTCACTTCAGGGTACTTACGGGTACCTACTTTACAGGCTTTTGGCAGTTTCACAGCTATGCCAGGCCTGCCATAATCAGTTGTTATTTTCTTACAACTTCTGCAAAGATGGTACAATCTGCAAAGTTAGAATAAGCCTTTCCACACCATTAAATTTTAACATTTCACATTTCCAAGTATTTGGCTACTAACACAGCATTACTTTTAATGAGAAATCTCAAAGCTGATTTCTCGCCAGCTGTCACTGTTGAATTGTTTGACGTTAAATCCTTCAGCAAGACCGAAGGAGAGGGAGAAAGAGCAATAAAGTGACATTAATGACTTAATGAAAATATGTTTGCTTGGAAATGTATAGACACTGAATATTTACTATTTTGAAGGCAGTAAAACTTTTTTTTTTGCTACAGACTTTATTTATTCCCCTGACTTTTTCAGCAATAACTAAATACTCAAAACATGTAATTCTCCCTGAATATAGTTCACAGTTTTATAATAGTTACCAAGTCCTTTGTCTTTCTCTCATCTGAGTGCCTAATATGGTTTTTCCTGTGGGCCCTGAATTACCAAACTATAGACCTTGTACTTCTAAAAGTATTGACAACTAGTCTTATTTCATATGAACACATCAGTAACTTGAATGCCCCTTAGCAACAGATGTTGCCTCTATCTTAGCATGGCCCTTTCCTCTACCCTTCATGTCACTCGCTAATATGTTCCTTGTAATGACACTGCTATAAGAGTTAGGATCCATCTGGATAATGAGGAGTGATTTCATTTCTAGATCCTTACTTCACACACTAAAAAGATCCCTTTCTAAATGAGACTATAGGGGCATAGATATGAATATATCTTTAGAGGAGCCACCGTTCAAGTCACTGCATGCCCCAAAACCACTGTTGCCATCTCCTTGTTAAGAACTGGTCATACTGTCACTTCCATTTTTAAATGGATTCATATTTGCTGCAGAATTCCTCTCTATATAGTGCTGTAGGCTCAACTAGAGGTGACATACCACAAGAATGCCTAGTGATCACTCTGTAAAAAAAATCGCCACCATGGTAAGGTTCTAAAGTGGAAACACACTGCCATAGTGACCTTGTTTCTTTGGCAAAGGATGTTCAGACTTGCAAATCATCTTTAAAGGCCATGATGCTGGCTTGTGGGCCAGGCTTCCTCTGCTCTACTTTGAGATAAGATAGCGTTCTTCCTACCTCTAGATACAAATCCTTCATCACCGTCCTTTATTTCCCCCCTTATCTCCATCCATCTTCCTTTCCATCCTCCTTCTGTCCCCATGATGTACAGTGTTACCTGTTCCAAGCCTCTTGAGATAGCTTTCACTGTCCCAAGGTACTACAATTTCAACCTGTGCCTCTGCTGCAATGTTATGTCCTCATCCACTGTTAGCATCAGTCAGTGTTCAAGGTGGACATGTTTTCCTTTAAGCGAAGACATTCATTTAAAACATGATTCTCAATATTCACTTTTAAACTTTAAAGATAAAGGGAAAGGACACTACCATGCTCTTATCTCCCATTCAGAACAGGACCTTAGATAAGACAAAATAATTTTGAAAGTATTGAAATGTTTCATTTTCTTTTTTCTCTCTTAAATGTGCCTCTGATTAACCACCCTCCCACACAGCCCCATTAAAGAGCCAAGAGACATGTAGGGACACACAGTCTTGCCTACAGAAGGCAATGTTACATCCACACACTGGTGGAGTCTGGGAGTCTTGAGGTATTTTGTAGTGAGAGCATAATATGAGGAGAGGCTGCTATGGAGTTATAGCATACCAGAAAGTCTGAAGTATGTCTGCAGTAACATCTGACAATACCAGTGCCCACATGGGAACGCATGATCACCCTTCTACTCTCTTGTGACCTGTTATGCTTCTAATCAGGAAGCTTATAGAGTCTTGCTTGGAAGCTTTTATGATGCCTCTACTGGTCAGGATGTATGACTGCAGACCCTTGTGAACAGAAAAGTAAGGTTACAAAGAGCATGTGGGGGACAGCATAGCTGGTGGACTCGGGTCAATGCAGCTTCCAACGTTGATATCCATGACTATTAGCTCTTGTCTTAAAACCATGCTGTTCTTAGGATTTCTATAAGAATTGTGTGAGGTCATACTTCTGGTCTATAGTAGCCACTTGCTCAGTTATTTTGAGTTCCTGTTCATCTTTTCCCTCTGTGAATCCCTTCACACTGATGGACTATGTTGCCTTCTTCTGGCCACAGACTCACCTTGACTTGCTAATATCAATTAGTCACCTGACACAACATTAATGTTAACATTGGACATCACTGCATCTGCTGAGCTACTCTAATGCACCACTGTACATTGTATGCATTCCATAGGAATTCAAAAAAAGTAGGACATCAGAAGCCATAAGTTTGTCCAGACACTGCTCCAGGCTGGATAATTGTGGATACCTATCAAGTTAACATAATTTCTTTGTGTGTCATATCTTCTTTCTTTCTACTGGCCACCCCAACCCCATATATTGTTCAGAGTAGATCAAGTAGCACTGTATATCTACCACCCCTCTAAAATCAAAGGTAGAATGGAATAAAAGTTGGGGTCTTTTCCCTGTGCCAGACCTCTCTCCATACCTGTACTGTCTCCCTCTATCAAGGCATCTCCTTTCTTGCCCTCCTCTATTCCTCCATAGAGCCTTCATCGAGTAGCTGTTCGAAGCAGAAATGGGCACCCACAGCTAAGCACTGAACCATACTACTGGAATTCAGTTGTGGAGAGGGAGGAGGGAGGAGCAAAGGAGCCAAGAAGGGGCTGGAAAGACCTGCAGAGACAGTGGCCCTGACCTAGTGAGAGAATGGAGACCCTAGTTATAAAGCTACAGAAATAGCACTGGACTGAACCAAGCCCTCTGAATGTGGGTACCAGATAGGAGGCCACTACAGTCTGTGGGACCTCTAA
Organism: Cricetulus griseus; assembly: GCF_003668045.3. Lineage (NCBI taxonomy): Eukaryota > Metazoa > Chordata > Mammalia > Rodentia > Cricetidae > Cricetulus > Cricetulus griseus. Next base: position 206,377,362 of record NC_048597.1, on the reverse strand, counting down.
CAGTGGAGCCACTCCAACCTTAGGGCACAAATGGACTTTGGGAGGGTTTACTATTCCCTATGGAGGGTTTACTATTGCAGCTCAGATACCGTAGGGAGGGCCTGGGCCCTCCCCAAAACAATATGACAGACTTTGAAGGTCCCTGGTGGAGGGCCTCACTGTCCCTGGGGAGGAGTTGGGGGAAGGGTTGGGAGAATGGTGGGGAACATGGGAAGATGGGAGGGTGAAGGAATAGGGGGATGGATATGTAAATATGACTGGTATTTAAAGAATTTAAATAAAAAGAATGTAATAGATAAAAAATGGAATAAAATTTTGTTATTCTTGCAGTTTGCTGTGGCCCATTCAATTCTACAGCAACTCTCTCCTAAGGTGTGGCCTGGAGATTTAAACTGATTCCATCTAATAAGTATACCCTCTTCAGTCTATAGCCAAAGAAGGGGTTAAACTGATAGGAAGGAAACCCATCACTTGAGCTGTAGTAGACTAGAAGTGAAAAAGATGACTTTTGCTCACAGTTCATTAGCTGTAATTACTCGTGTAGCCCAGCTCAGACACTAAGGAACATGGAGACCGTGTGTGTGCATGTTTGTTAAACAGAGTACCTCTGTAGGGCAAGCTGAGGCCACACCTACTTAGGGGCTGGCTACAGGTATGCATGACCACACTTGCGAGGGTGTGGTCAGGGTGATGTAGTGTGACTGCGTTTTCTCTTTCTGTTTCACTTTTGGGCTTTCGTACAGACCGCTGCCACGCCAGCTGGCTAGGTTGCTCTGTAAGTAAGGCTTTTCCCTATTAAATACCCTTATATTTCTACCTGACTCTGTATTGGTAATTTCCCACTATATACCTCTACCATACTTTCCTATCTAGTGTGAGTAGCTCTCCAATAACTTCCCTAGTGGCTACTTTATTCAAACTACTGAAACATGCCATTTGTCCTGGTTTTCACTTCAATCCAGGTGGCATGTGTCAAATAGAAGTTGCAGGCCAGCCAACAGGCTTCCTGTAAACAGCTGCCCACAGTGGGCCAGTCTGCTGTTACTGCTGCCTCCATGGAGAGGCTGTTTTAGAAACTTGCCCTCTAAGGAGACTTGTGGGTGGAATTGGCATCCCCAAATAGAAGAGCAGCTGTCTGTGATTGGGGTCAAGAATTATTTTGTTCTTAGGAATCATTTCAGCAATTCAAAATCTCAGTGGCATTGCCATGGTTCAATATAGTGCCTGAGCAGGCCATTTCAGGCCCTTAAACACAGGGAAAGGGGCAGACTGAAGAGATGTGTTGCAGAAAAGCATGGCTCTTATTTCACACGAAAACTTCAGGTATATTAATGAGTGTTACCTAGCAAGACTTCTCACAAGCAGGAGGTGATTCTTGACTGGAAAATTAAAAAGAAAAAAACAGTTCAACTGAAGGTCAGTGTTGTCATATGACCCAGAGGTGACTGCCTTTGGTGTTTCACGTTATTGAACATGTTGATAAGAGGCAGGGAACAAATGTCTCTCAGCATCACCCAGGTCATGGTGGAAGTGACTTGGAAAGAAAACTCTGACTGTAGAATTCAGAGTGTCATTTGAAAAGGTCGAGTGGTCATAGTTGAAGGAACACTGGGTCCACATAGGTTGGAATTGAATCTCCCAAGTCAAAAGTGTATTTTGTAATAGGCAATTTGCTCAGCCCTTTTCACACTCAGCTTCTTCATCTATCAAATATGGAGATTAACATTGATTTTTATTATACAAGTTTGCAACAGTAAGAAAATCTGGTTCCTCTTGCTTGTAGAATAACTACTTGCTCAATATAGGTCTGCAGTCAGCTTTATTGCTGTGAGGGCCGCTTTAAGGCTGGCCTCTCCTGTTCTACTTGACCATTCTCATAGTGTCTGAGAAGTACTTGTTGCTGCTTAATATGTGTAGTTCCAGAAGATAGAGGCAATAGTTGGAGAGGTGGTGATGAAATGTGAGTCTATCCTCTGGTAACCCAAAGATTGCGAATTTTAGTATTTGGGACAAGTGTTGTTTAAGTGTACAGCATTAAGATATTAGTCCTATGACCATGGTGTTATCCAGAACAGATGAAACCTTTAAGAGAGCCAGTCTAAAAGGAGGTATTTAGGTCAGCGAGGGAATGGGTGGTGGGACCCAGACTCTGTCCTTTTCTTCCCAAATTCTCCACCATGTGGTAAACTATTTACTTCTTGCCAGTGCTTGCACTGTGATGTGCTTCTATAAAGTCCACCAAGAAGCCAAAAAGCAGTTTTGCATTGTCGCAGGCTAGAGCATCCAAAATGGCGAGTCCAATCAAATCTTTTATCTTCATAAGATGATTATAGCTTGGGGATTTGTTACAGTATCAGAACAGGCTAGTCCACTTTCACACTATCTGCTACAGAACAGAATGGATGGTGTGGAAATTCCCTGGTGTAAGAGGAGAAGAGGCTGCAATACCTCACAGCATGCTTCCTGAAGAGTCAGGAAGTTGCTGTCCACAATTTCCCGTCAGCCTCCCCATCATGTGCTACCGTGTCTCTAATGCTGCCATCATAGATGTCCTGTGGCTTCAGGAGATGGCACAATGAACTTTCCTTCAGCTGCATGGACATGAGATATGCATTTATAGACTGTAGTGTCCATTTGAAGACAGCATCCAGTCACAACACTTGAAGTTTGTTTATGCCATCTTGCATGCCAATCTATACCTAGATTGGCAATGATAAAAAAAAATCAGATTTCTAAGGCTTGTATCTACTTTTTTCTCATGGCCTCCTGGGTGATTGACCCAATGTGACAGGCATTTACAGGGCATTTACTGTATACCCATCCCTAGTCCATTTTTTGAGGACTGATGTTTCTCTGGACTAGCTGGAGGAAGTCAATAAACGCATGAAGAGAAGATGCATGGTATTAAGAGTGGCACACAAGTAGAGAACAATGCCTAAGAGTTATTGAAACAGTGCTCCATTCTGATCTCCTGGGAGTAGAGCGTGATTGATGGGGAAGGTAGAGGGAAGTTCACAAGCTGATTAGAACTTTATCTTCACCTTGTTCTTATCGGGGAACAAGGAGATACATGCTCACATTAAAAGCTGGCGAATTTAGCTAGAATGGAAGGAACTGTATGGCTTGAATCAAATATTGCCAACTTGTGCAGTTCCCTGTCATGTGGTTAGTGAGGATGTCTTTCTCCCTGCTGAACTTCATGGTGACAAGAGTCAAATGGCACCTTCCCAAGGAAGAACATAAATCTCTTAAACACAGCTCCCTGCCCTGTCCTGATACCCAGCATCAGGCTGGGATCTGGGGAAAGAGAGAAATGCCTGAAGTGTACCACCCACACTTGGAGGGTCACTGTTTTCCTTCAAACACGAGCTGGCAACAGTGGAAGCTCTAAACAAATGACCCAGCATCCTTTCTCTGCTTCACAACAGAGTATCACCCAGCAAGAAGGAATCCTCCCTTTCTTGCTCCCTATGCCCCAGCTACACAGACCAATGAGATGATGGAGACCTTAGAGCTGGCTTTAGAGCTGGACCAAGCATCCCAATACCAGATCATGCCAAGTGTCCACACATGCCAAGTTCCCTAGGACATATAGCTATGCTTAACGGAGTAAAATCCCTAAACCAAATAAGACAGAGAGACACTGTTACTGAGATGTGAAAGAGAAAAAAAAGCAAAAATCTCAATTTCTAGTCACAGTATAGAAGAAATTTCATCCCAGGGCTGGGGTCAGGATGACTTACAGGTGTTATGCTTAAGTCTTGTGATGTTTCTACATTTCAGTAATAAAAATCTCAAGTAGAAAGTATCTCTAGATACTGCTTTCTCTTTCTTACATTTATTTCTAAAGTTTCTGACAATGTATAGAATGAAAGAAAATTGTTACAAGCTCAAGGCCACCACTGATGGTACTTCAGAGTTTTCATCCAAGCTCCTGTCCCAGGCACAGACATTGTGTCTGGAAGGAAGACATTGTATCTCACACTATCCTAAATCTCCTGCCCCAGTCATTGAACCACCATCATAGGTCTTTTATTAACTATATCTATATCTCCATACTCTTAGACATGATCTTCCTATCCCAAAACACAGAGTAGAACTAGAGCCAGAAGTGGGTTCCTTGTTCTCCCAGGCTCCTTTGTCTCTCCCAATACTCTAGAGGCAAGTGTTGCCCACATATCACAATCCTCATTTCTACCTGGTATTTTAGACAGGAACATTTTCCAGGATGTCATGAAAGGACATGAGAGGGTCATTTATTACACCCTGAGCCATTATACCAGGATGGAAAGTGTATAGACCCCTTTTTCTTTGAGCATAATTTATACAGAAATAAGGCCACTTACAAAATAAATCTTCATAAAAGCAAGATGGCAAAATTTCTTGATAAGTTTTTAGAATTCTGTTATGAAAACCGTAATTAAAATCATGAAAGCGTGTTAATTTTATCTTATGGTATTTAACAAAATTGTAATTGCCTCTATGTTCTACTTCTGCTTCCTCAAGTGCTGCAAGCATCTCTCCAGCACTAGCATTAAGCAGTGGGAGGGATGTGTGAGTGCAAACCCGCCTTATCAGTGATCCTTCAGTAAATGACCTGTCAACTCTTTTGTTTTTACACACTCTCACAACTTTGAGACACTGATTATAAAGCTTCTTTGTAAAATCGTGACAAAAGGTCTGTGGATTCTTTGGCTGAATGCTGGGACAGCCCCCAAACGCAGTTAAGAATAGCCTAAAAGTTCTCCTATGTCAGATCTATATGGGGACCCCAGGAGGCTTCCCCAATAGAATGATCTTTTGTGAGGGCATCTTCTTGACAAGCCTCTCTGTTTTTCCCTAGCTCCCCTGCTTTCTCCACCAAGGATAGTCTGTCCCTTGGACTCCCTGGGTCTCTATCCACCTCTCATGTTCTTTCCTTTCCTGTTCCAATGCAAGACATCTCTCTCTCTCTCTCTCTCTCTCTCTCTCTCTCTCTCTCTCTCTCTCTCTCTCTTCTCTCTCTCTCTCTGAGTCTACTTTCCTCTTTAGATCTTCCTAAGCTCTCCTCATTACAAGAGCAGATCCTGGTGTCCCTTCTGCTCTTTGATGTCATAAGCAGTCTTATAGGGTGGCTGTATAGGGGCTGGTTTCTTGCTATTTTACAATTCAAACTTATCTGATCATTTCAGCTTAGGATCTTCTGGGTCCTATGTGTGCATATTCATTTCGTAAGGATGGCAGTATTCTTCTTAGTACAGCTGTATCATCACAGTGCTAGCAGAAGGAAGCATCCCTTTTTGTCTCATTAGCCGGTGGTGCCTTGTTCATGTGGAGTCAATGAAGTCCATAGGCATAGTAAGGTTTGGCTCCTTGCCTCTCTATTGTACCTGAACAGTAGGGTACAAGATACATTGTTCTCTGAGGCTACTCACTCTCTTACTCGAAAAGAAATGGATTCATCATTTTGTCTGGAGAATAAATTATTTTGTTCTGCTTAAACTTTCAATTTTCACAAGACTGCAAGGGCATAGGCATCTATTTCCCAGTTTGATACTTAAGAAAATGGAGTTTTTGCAAAGTCAAAGGACTTATCTGAGGCACCGAGGAGGCAACACATGAGGTCAGTCTGGACAATCTCTGCTGCTGTCTTTGCTGGAACCGGGGAGGCTTGACAATAGAGCCCCTCAAGGAAGATGGCCTGTTGTGTTCCAAACATTACACATTCCTCTTCTACTCACAGAAAATGCAGTAATTAAGTTTTCAGGCAGCATCTTCTTCTGAAATTTTAATGCCTACTCTTCTAATAGTTATGCAAATGTAGGCATAACTACCTTATCATCCAACCCAGAAGCTAACACTGGCCATTTCAAACATTCAATGAGAACTTGTGTGTGGAAATTGAAGTTCTCACCATCAAATATGCATGTTCTTTGGAGTCTCGGATCTCAGCATTTAGTACTGTGCAATGTGAAGCTATATACTTAGAGATGTTTCATTTTTTACCTACCGTAGCCATAGAGAGAAAGTTCCTTAGAGATTCCTGGATCCAGTGGGTCCTGGGGGTGGGGATGGGGTTGAATCTACTTCCCTACTTCAGCCTTCCTTCTCATGGCCCATTCCTTACCTTTTTCCTTTCCTTACCTTTTTCCTTTCCTTTCCTTTCCTTTCCTTTCCTTTCCTTTCCTTTCCTTTCCTTTCCTTTCCTTTCCTTTTTCCCTTCCCTTCCCTTCCCTGTTCTTTCCTTTCCTTTCATTTCATGTCCACCCAATTCTGTCCCTGTAGCTAGAATTTCCATTCCTCTGGTAATAAGCATGCATCTAAGTGCCACCATTGTATTTCCTCTTTATACGTAGTCACTGTAGAAGTTGAATCTCAAGAGTTCCACCAAAGAGAAAGAAATAGCTCAGGCATTGTTATACTCTTATTGAGTCCCAGACACTGGAAGGGCTCAATTTATACCTAGGGGCAGCTCTCAGAGTTGGGCGCTATGGTCCTATTGTAAATATGGGGCGGGGATAAGGGGCCTGAGGGATCAAGAATTTTGTTCAAGTCAGGCAGGTGTGATACACAGAGAATGGTATGTGTGGAACTCAAATGGCTCATGCCTAGCAACCTTGAATTATGATGTGTAGGGACTTATTTCTGGCATTGAGCTTTTCCTTGGTCATCGAATATCACATTGAGATAGACTTCAGTCTCTCCCTTGCTCAGAGGTAGCAAGAGATCACCTCAACCATTGCTCTTGTTGTACTCTGAGGCTACTGTCATTAGGGTGGGGTTATCTGCTCTCCAGAAATCTATTGTTGTGGAGCATCAGAATCACCCTCTGGCAGGGTCAGGAGACTCTCTGCAGTCCATTTTCAGGGTTTGTATAGCTTGCTGGGAAGGAGTTAGGTGTGGTTTGAAAATAATGTCCCCCAAAGGAGTGGCACTATTAGGAGGTATGGCTTTGTTTGAGTGAGTGTGGCCTTGATGGAGGAAGTGAATAACTGGAGGCAGGCTTTGAGGTCTCATATATGTTCAAAATTCACCCAGTGTCTCAGTTCATTTCCTGTTGCTTTCACAAGATATAGAACTCTCAACTACCTCTCCAGAGCCATGTCCCACCATGAGGATAATGGACTGAATTTCTGAACTGTAGGCCATCCAGTTAAATTATTTCCTGTATGAGAGTTGCCATGATCATGGTGTCTCTTTACAACAATAGAAACCCTATGACATATGCTGAGGAAGCCTTTGTTGGACCAGGCTCAGAGTCCTTGATCTGCTGTGGTCAGGGAAGGTGCTTCTGTCTGACTAGAGAATAATTGTGTAAAAGTAAATCCAGAATCTCTTTTCATGATAGTGGCTCTGGATGCCAATGATGGGTAGGGGAGATTACTGAGAGAAACCATGGCCAAGGCAACTCTATAATAGAAAGCACTTGTGGGCTTGCTTAAAGTTTTACAGAGTTGCTTCATGATTACCATAGTGGAAAGCAGACAAGCATGGTGATGGAGCAGTAGCTGAGAGCTTTACATCCTAACACACACACACTCACACACACTCACACACACACACACACACACACACACACACACACACACACGGGGTGGAAGAGATGGAGAGAGAGAGCGCCTAGTGCGGGGTATCGTTCCAGCACCAAGTATGATAGGTGTCATTGTTTCTCTTCATAGCAACAGAACAGTGACTAAGACACTAGAATGCATGAATCTGTGTTGTGTCCCCATCACTGCAGAAAACTGGACATGGTATTATATGTCTGTAATCCTAGCACTTGAGAGGTAGAATCAGAAGTTCAAAGTTTGAGGCAAGCTTTGGCTATATGTAAACCTTCTCTCAAAAACAAAGCAAAACACACAAAAAACTATTTAGAAGTCATACTGAAATTCTGAAACTTTTTTTTTAATTTTGGGGGCTCATGCCTGTTTTGGTGTGTCAAGGCTTTCTTGGACTTGTTGACTTTTAATTGGACATTAGCATTTTCAGCAATAGCTAAGCCTCTGTGAAAATGTGAAAAAGCATTTTGTCTCACGGTAGGAACTAAAAACAAAGAAAAACAAATAAAAAATTAGAGCTATCCTTAGAGAGCCATCCATGATCCTTAATAAGAAAATTTCCAAGATCAGGAATGGGCCTCTCTAATAGAGAAGCTCAGTGTTATTTGTTCAGTAGTATTTTGGCAAAAGCACGGAGGAAAATGTAAACATTGAGCACCATGGGGCTTCATGTTATTGGATTAAGAAATTAATTTCTATGCTTCGACAGTGAGGATAGAACTTTAATTCTGAGGTCAAGACTTTGCACTTTGTTGTTCATTCAAAAGCGTTTTCATTTGTTCTCTATTATTAGAGAAAAAAACAAAAAACTACAAGAGATTTTTCCGAAACAATTCCCTTGGAGAGTAGGTAGGTTGCTAAAAGTATTTAGACCATTATTATCATAATTCTTGGTCTAGATCAGGGAAATCCCAGAGTCCTCAAGTGTAAGGCCTTATGGTCATGCTGGGAGTAATGCTTTAACTTTTTAACTCCCAGTCATGGCTGCTGTCTGCCGAATCTCTACTTGGGAGTGACCTAACCAGATGCTAAACATCTGGGAATTTGGAGTACTGATTCTCTTTCTGTTTCCCTCATAACCTCAGTCTAGGTGAGACTTGCAATTGGTGACTGAAAAAAGAAAAGAAGTCTAGTTGATTTTCAGAGCCATTGTCCAATTTTCAGACTGGGAACAAGAATTCCTAGCATATATTGTATTCTGTGCTCCAAGAGGGATTTGGAGCTCCTTGACCCATTTCTCCTATTTTCCAGGGAGAGAGAAATGTTCTGGATTTTGCTGGCATCACACCATGCTCCCTACATTGTAGGCTTTTCTTTTTGAGGTGGTTTTTATGCAGAAAATGGACAGTGATGCCCCCAGAGATGTAGGAAGTCACTGTGTCCCTGAACCCAGGTTACATCCTTTTATGCTTCGAATTTTCCTCCTGCTTCCATAGCTATAGTCCTATTCCTATCCCACCTGTCCCCTCTTATCCTGTCCTCTCCATATGAGATGATGTGTCATTGTTCATCTCCTTTGTCCATGCCAAGAAGCTCTTATATCCATCTTGTCATTCAAGTCAGAGAGGCCATTGCTGCAGTGGAAAAATGAGTCACCAGGGCAAGGTACCTAGAGAAATCATTCAAGACCTTGGACAGCAGGGATGTGTCAGCTTAGTGCTGCCATTTCCTTGGAGGACACGGCCTTCCATGAGACTATCCTTATGAGGGGCCCAGCTCCTTTCCTCATGGCCCTTTCTGATTCAACAGCACATTGGCCATAGAGCCTTGCTTCCTCTCTGTCCCCAAGACCTCACATGTTCCCAAGACCTATGAGAGTAGAAAAATAAAATCCAACACTTCATGAAGTCAAAGTCTCTTTGAAAAGAGAAGATATGTGTGCTTGGACCAGCTAGAGGTTGTCAGTAAGTCATGACTGGCTAATTGAGTTCCCATACTTTTGTACCTGAGGCTTCCCTTCAGTGCCCCATCTTGTGCTTAGAATGTCTGCTGAAGTTACGCTCACTACAGATGAGGAAGCTTAGGTATACACAGTACAGAGTATGAGCCAAAACCACACAGGGAGGACTACAGGCCAACCTTGGGACATGTGCTCTAATCTCCTTGCAGTGTAAAAGAGCAGACCGAGGATGCAGATACCAAGCTTCAGTCCTGTGAAAATCCCAGTACAAGTGCTAAAAGGAATTCCTCATTAGACCGAAGGTAGGATCTTCAGAATAAAATGGTCGTTTGTCTCCTGCATTCAAAAAGGAGAAAGGTTCATTCTGGTAGAATTTTTTGTTGCTGTTTTGTGAGGAGGTGACAAAGGAAAGGAAGGAAAAAAAAAAAAACTTCTTTACGCGTCTTCTAAGAGATTTCAGGAACACAATATTTTCAGAGCTTCTTTTGCCTTTGAAATCACAGATGAAGTGAGGGTCTGGAGAAAAGGTGCTAATATTAAAAGTAGTTTTCATTTGAATCCAAATAATTACTTTCCCCCTAAATTCCTAAGCATAGCTTATGCACTTCTAAATCCTGCAGGTTCAAAGAGTGTTCTAATCCATGGGCGTGCTTGCTTTTTCTCTGGGAACTCTGAGTGAGCCAGTCATGCCATCACAGGCAGCCACTCTGTGCTTTATGACAATACCACATTTACTCTCTGAACTCAGTGTGGGAGGGGCCGCCCAGCGTCTTGTCCTCTCTGGAGGAGCCCAAACCATTCTCGCCACTGGCCTCTTGGGGATGTGCATAGTTCAATGGAAACACTTAGGCCATGAGCATGTGGAATGCTGCCCACCTGAGCTAGTGAGCACCCTGGTGATAGGAATGGCAGGCAGGCAGGTCTGCCCTTTAGAACTCCAGGCAAATCCTGTCTGTCCACACAGTGAAAGAGAAAATTTGAATCCGTCTTTCTGCTTTGCAAACATGCCATTAGAGACAGGGAGCATGAGAAAAACACACCATAGAAATCCCTTTGCAGCTGATTTTCATTTAACCAAGCTCAAGTGTGAATGCTTATTACAGAAAATGGCTGGTAATCTGTTTGTAGTAATTTCCTGGAGAGGCAGTAGGAAGCCAAAGCCATCCTTCCGATGGCTGGCTGCCTCCTCCATATTCTGTGGGAGTAGCTCCTGCCAGCTTCCAGGAACCAATTGTTAAATATTCTGACATTTTTGGACTCAATTGCTGAGTTGTTGGTGACTTGAAATTGGTCATTTTTACACCAGGGAAATCAACAAACACTACAAATTGAGGTCTCTGCTCCCCTGGCTCCCCCAAGCCAGTTTATTAACACACTACTGTGCCAGGTGTTGGTAAATCAGAATATCTGGCAGAAGTCCTGACTATGCACCCCATATGTCTATGAAGACCCTGTAAACCCCAGGGAAGTCCAGAGTGCCTTGCAGGAGGAATGCTGACCCCAATTTGCTCCCTCATAGGGTCTTTTTTTTTTTTACTTTGGTTTCCAGATTACAGTCATTTTCCAAATTTTCCAGCTAAGGCTTCACATATGACTGTCTCCTGGGTTCCTATCTCAGGGCCATGCCTTCTGAGTACCCTCCTGGGAGCATCCTTCTCTCTCATCCAGGTTTTGGCATAAGCCATGCTGCCTCTCACCCCATTTCTAACAGCATGATTATAGCAGTCACACTCATGGGAACTGGAGCTGTGGAGTAGGATTTCATTCTGGCTTCCACAAGATGTCCCAGATTTCCTAAGGAAACACTTCTGTTACATTTGAATTCAACCTGTAAGCAAATAGGGTATGATCTTTGCCATTTTGCTGACAAAATCATCATGGAATGGTTGGAGACACTGCAAAACAATGAAACCACTTTAAGAGGACTTTCAGGTTTAGCAGTGGGATTCATTTTCACAACAAAGTGAATGAAACGAATGTGTATGGCCCAGAAGGAGTGATGGAGATAGATAGATAGATAGATAGATAGATAGATAGATTAGATAGATTAGATAGATGATATAGATAGTGTATTACTACATAGGTGAATAGGTGACATGAAGTTGAGGACATTATTCATAACCAAGGAAGCCATAGGAGAAGTGTTATGTCAGACTAGTGACTGGTGAACATGAGTTGATGTGTTCTGAGGACCTGTGATTGTCTACAATTAATGCACTGCCTTTGACAAGACGTTTACAGCTGTAGACCATCTTCCTGCCTGTCTTCACGACCAATCCCAGAGTCCATGGCTTGCCAGCAAGGCTCCAGAGGGCCTTGCTCCATTGCTTTCTTCTGGTACCCTGTCTGCCTCAGAAGTTTGCATCAATGTGACTGAGCTTAGGGTTCCTCATGTCTAGCCCACTGTCCCCAGAATGTGTTTTTAGCATATATTTGTCCCTCATCAAGGATGCTTCCCCTTTTCTGCCCTCATTTTAGCTGCCCCCATGCTCTCCTGTTGCCCCATGTCGACAGTGACCCTTATTGAGTAGCATCTTTTCTATCCTTTGTTTTTCTTTTTCTGTCATGTAGGTCTGTAGGCTCTCAGCAAACAGGATTTTATGAAACTAGGCCTTGAAGCTATGTCTCCTACTCTAAGCTTCTTGATAAATTTGATTAGGAAAAGAGAGTGGTGAATTTCAAAATAAGACCCAACCCATTGCATATTTGAACTCATGCACTTAAGAGTACTTTCCATTGAAGATTGATTGCATGGTGATTCCATGCAGCCCCCGTATCTAAAGGACATGTATCTGCAGAGATAGGATGTAATAATTCTGCCTTTTCTCTTCACCATGCCTAATAAATAGTAGGTATGCCATCTGTTGAATAGTGGTATGGCTTGAACGTGAAATGTCTCCCCATAGGCTTCTGTGTTTGAACACTTGGTCTTCAATTGGTAGCACTGTCTTGGAAGGCTGTAGAACTTTTAGGATGTAGAGTCACACAAGGGGATGCCACTTGGGGTGGGCATTGAAGTTTGATAGACAGCCCCTCTTCCTGTCTGATCTCCACTTCCTGACTATGGACACAATATGACCAGCTGCCTCATGTTCTTACTGCCATACCTTCTCCACCATTATGAATTATAGACTTAAGTTGTGAATCAGAACAGCCTTTCATCCCTTTAGTATCTTCTTTCCAGGTATTTGTCACGGCAACAGGAAACTAACAGATGAACAAGGACCAGAATGGCAAGTTGTTTAATACAGTTTGTACTACTCTACTTGACGTGGAAATCTTCCCCAGCCTGCCTTCTCTTTCATTAGCAATGTCAGAGTTCTCCAGTACCTGGTGGCAGCTTTGCTGGGAGCCTTCACTGGAACCCTGCTAATAACACTGGTTGCAATATCCTTTCTCCTGCTCTGATGTGACTTACACAATGACTGTTCCTAGCCCTCTCCAGTGCCCGTTCCATACTGCTTTCCTTCCTTCCTTCCTTCCTTCCTTCCTTCCTTCCTTCCTTCCTTCCTTCCTTCCTTCCTTCCTTCCTTCCTTCCTTCCTTTTCCTTCCTCCTTCCTTCCTTCCTTCCTTCCTTCCTTCCTTCCTTCCTTCCTTCCTTCCACAAAGGTCTTCCTTCCACCAACACATGTTTGATGGCAGATATATGAGTTATTTTCTGAAGGGAAGAAGCCCTCACTCATTTTATAGTCAAGGAAACTGAGGTTCCAAGAGAGTTGGAAGGATGGCTGGAAATCTTCTGCTTTGAACAAGTGAGCTGGGGTATTCTACGACTGCTCCTTTCATTCTGACTTTGTGTCCCAGCTGAGAGGACACTATAGTGTGGTGTGTGTCATAGTCTAAAGCATTCACAGATGTTTCTCCACACATATGCCTTCAGTATTCAGAGGTATACAATCATGAACTACACGGAAGTTTACTTGCTTAGCATATGGATGTGTGTAGTGTATGAGGGATGTTATATATTCACTGGCCCTTTGTCACCTTGTCTGGATCATTAGGAGAATGAGGGCTCTTTCACCACTCCTCACTGGCATAGAGCTGAGGAAGCAAATATGAGCAGATGTCTTTGAGATGGCAGATAGGAATAGACTGTACAACTAATTAAATCTCTGTAGACCAGGCTGGCCTTGAACTCACAGAGATCTGCCTGCCTCTGCCTTCCGAGTGCAGGGATTAAAGGTGTGTGCCACCAATGCTATCCTCTCTCAAGTGTAACCTGTCAGGGCCTCTCATATGTCAGGGAATGAAAAGTGCTTCGTGGAAGCAAGGAGAATCTCAGCAGAGAAGTGGGCTGAAAAGGAGTGGACAGAGGTGGTCCCAGGGCAGCCTGGCTGTATGGAGCTATGCTGGACATTGGTAAGCTCCCTGGAAATTCAGAGTAATAGAGACTTGGGCTTTGGCTAGAAATGAGAGCATTCATTCTGCGATGCTGGTGCAAGAGTGGCTTCTGGGTTCAGTGTTAGTTAACTGACACCATAGCAGGGAGATGTCCTTCCCAGAGCCCCAGTCCTTTCACAGAACAGCTGCCATGGGAGGATCCAGTGTCTCCGCTCCCTCACGTGCACCCTGCTCTCCCCGCTTTCCCTCCATCTCTGTGTCCTTTCCTCTGTCACCAGTAACATTGTGCTTCAAAGAAATCCAACTTTCTAACTTTCTAATTCTCTGTGTGTGCATGCGTATTCATGTATATGTATGCAGAAGTGTTTGCATGGAGCTGGTTCACATGTGTATAGATGTGTGTTCATGTATGTACATAAGGAAGCAAGAGATCAGTCCTTGTGAGTAATTCCTCAGAAACTGTCCACACACCTTCCTCCTTCTCCCCTCCTCATTTCTGCACCCCTCCCACCCCATGTATTCTTTGGCAATTTCATACATGTACACACTGAGTTTGGGGCACTTCCTTCCTTCTTTCCTTCCTTCCTTCTTTCCTTTCTTTCCTTTTCTTTTTCATTTTGAGAAAGGGTCTCTCATTGGTCTCTCCCAGGGGTCTGCCTGCCTGCCTAATACTGCCCCTACCAGTGCTGTGATTAAATGTGTACACCTGGCCTGCATACGTGAGTCCTAGGGACTGAAGTCAGGTCCTCATGATTTCACAACACGTTCTGCCAACAGCGCCATCTCTCCATTCCCATCTTCAGGCAAACTTCCTTTTGAAAACTTAAATTGTATTTTGAAAGAAACATATTTGAGTGCAAATGGAAAAACTAATAGTACTTGCTAGGAATCGGCAGAAGTAAATATGATGAAATTAAAGCAATTTTCTGAATTCAAGCTAGACAGTGTTACAACCCAGCTGATGTCTGCTCAGAACTCGGAGTGCAGTCAGGTTAGAGGCATGGGTGCTTCTTACAGATCTGAGCTGACCATGAGCAAAGGGGGTGACTTTCTCCCTTTGGAATTCAAATGATGGAGGAGTGGTAGCCACATTTATAAACACTCCACGTGCTCCACTCCTCAGTATTACTTTTGCATTGCTCAGCACAGGAAGCAAGAACAGTGGTATCAAAGGTGGGAAGAAACCAGAAAGGTGTCCCTGAATCGTGGACAGGCAGGTATAGCCAGAAGGGCATAGGATTAAGCGAGAAAGAATACATATATATTAGCTGAGAGGCCTAGAAAGGACAAGTGCTTGCTCAGGACTTCACAGCTCAAAATCATCAGGAAACAATCAGATGCTTTTCTCTGCCAACTGCTTCCTTTTTCAAATGTTTTTTTTTCCTGGATTAGATGTAGAAGGACCTGATATGATTTCCCCAGCTCTGACTCACTTGAATACGAGAACCACCACCACCACAGGCCAGTTCATTTTAGTGAAGGGCACCTGTGGGCCTAGCCTTGCTCTAGACTCCTAGGAGGGGTAGGAGGGCAGAGCCGTATCTACTTTCTGGATCCCATTGATCTGGCAGACGTGACATAATGAAGGCAAGTAATACTCTGAATTTCCTAGCATATAGACATGCTCAGTTATTAGAAGCCATTGATGAAAACATGGTTCATTGCAGACTGTATGGAAGACAGAGGATGACTTATTGTCTCAGAGGCCACCAAGTTGGCACTCAGTAGATGTGGCACTCAGTAACTGTCACATAATATCTGGGAGGAGGATCTTGAAGCCCAGATTTCCCTTCACATAGTGTCGTTAGGACTTTGTGTCTAAGATGTTACTTGTCACCAGTGGGGGTGACATTCACCTTCTAAGGTGGAGACTCCTTCCATTTAATAGGATCTGTCTGATGTTCTGCAGAGCATTGGGAATCTTGAGCCACCAGATATTTACAGATTTCTAGTGCCCCTTAGAGTAGCCTCAAGCTTGTGATTCTACCTTAGTGATGGGGTTATAGATTTGAGCATTAGAATTTTGGGATCATCCAGTAGTTTGGAGTGAAGACAAAGCATTTTATTGGTCAGAGTGTTTGTCGCAAATGGGTTACAGAGTCAACTGGATAAATCTGAAGAGGCTGACCGGTTTAATAAACTAGTCCTTAAGAACAGGGACTACCAAATAAGTCAGACAGTGTGGCAGACATAGGAGCAATGCAATGTTCCTTCTTCTGGACAAGAAGTACCATAGCAATGAAAAGGCTCCAGGAAGCTCGGTGCAGAAAGAGCTCTTGAGAGCACTGTAGCCTTCAGTGGAGGTGAGCAGCTGGCTCAGAATGCAACCCAGACTGACCTTATAGTCTCCTTAAGATT
Organism: Cricetulus griseus; assembly: GCF_003668045.3. NCBI lineage: Eukaryota > Metazoa > Chordata > Mammalia > Rodentia > Cricetidae > Cricetulus > Cricetulus griseus. Next base: position 206,361,221 of record NC_048597.1, on the reverse strand, counting down.
TTCTGATGGTCAGGCCCAAAGCACCAGGCAAGGGAGTGTGCAAATATGGGCCAAGCAGGCCATTCTCCTGAGCCCAGAGCCATAGGACAGGGCAGAGTATATCTACATGGACAGGATCCCTGCACAAGACTTCAGAGTATGGACTTCATACAGCAAGCCCCTCTCCCTCTAGGCAAAGCATGGGGCAGGGATGATGAGGTAAGGGGTGGGGGTGGCTCTAAGAGCAAGAGGAGTGTAAAAACTAGCTAAACTGAACCCCAAGGTATAAGAAGCAAGACCCATGAGGCTCTGTGGTCCAGAGTCCCGGCTCCTGGCCCCAGCCCTCAGCCCCTTTCACCCTTCACATATGAGTGAATCAAAGGTGAAACAAGAGACCTTACTCTTGGGTCAGGGAAAGAAAACAAGAGTGGCTAGGACACTGTTCCTTGGGCTGAGTGGAAAAGGGTCACTTGTCATCAGGAATGGCCACACAAAGAACTGTCCAGCTATGCAGACATCCTGTTTTCCAAGGTCTGACTTCCATGATAAGGCTAAAGAAGACTCTAGCCTGCTTGTACTTTCCCTTTTGAGAAAAACAGTCTTGACAAGCCTTTATTAAGAGGGGGAGCCAGTAAGTGCCAATCATGGGGGTGGGGTGGGGCTTGATGAGATCCAAACGGGAGCAGAGTGAAGCCTTCTCTGGCTCCTTCTCCTGCTGGCTGACGTTGCACGCATCTCCAGCTGTCCTTAGGATGCATATGTACCTACAATGGAGTTTCACAGGCCACTCAGATTTGTGCATGTTTTGTTTGCAGTGGGAGGTGCAGTCTCTGCCTTGAGCTTGTCAGTGCATCCTTAACAGCATGAATCTATTAGCTGTGTGGGCTTGGCATTGATGAGGAGGCAAGCCTGGGTGGCCTGCTTAACTTCAAAGCAGGCAAAATGCAGCGGATGGATGTGAGGGGAAGATCATTTGGTGTACCACAGAAGAGCGTCACGGGTTGGCCATAACCGCTAATGGAATCATGCTAGCTGAATCATGGACTCCTGATGCACAATATAACTATTTTATTAGATAATAAAGAATGTCTTTACTCCCAAGAAATGGATTCTTTAAAAATTCCCATGTACAAACCTCCTGAGCGCTTTCTAAGTGCCGTATTAGCTTCCCTAATGGGCTGGAAACCTGGCATTAATGGCGCAGGGAGAGGGTGTGCCAAGGAGGTCACATGGGAAGAATGTCTGTGTGAGGGTAGAGAAACTGTGGGCACACATCCAAGGGCATATAGCCTTCCTCTTCTTTTTGTTCCTCTTCCCCCTCTTTTCAGCCTTTACATATTACAAAAGAAAAGTCATTTTTAGTCCATAGCTCCGCAGTGTCCAAGAATACAGAGTGCAGAGTCAGAGTCAGCTGATTTTGTCTTGGAGTCTCAGAGAGTCGCTCAGGTCATCTGTGTGCTATTCCATTTGTGCTGCTATAACAAAGCACTGGAGTCTGTGTAACATTACAAACAGCAGGGACTTGGTGCTCACAGTTTTGAAGTTGGAGAGCCCAAGATCAAGGAGCTGGCACATTTGTTGTCTGGCCAGAGCTGATCTCTCTGCTTCTAAAACAGCACCTTAGTACTGTGATCTTGGTGGAGACTGGCTGCTGTGTCCTATCGTGAATGAAGAGCAAAAACGTGAGAGCTCTACCTAGTTTTCCTCTAGGCCTATAGAATGCCCCCATCCCATCTGCGAAGGCAGGGCACTCTTGGCTCAGCCACTCCTGAGACCCAATCTCTTAATGCTCTTGAATATGTTTCCAGGTAAGTTTTCAACCAAGTCACAAGTCCTAATCTCCAACATGGTTATATTTTTGAGGGAGGTCTTTAGGAGGTAATTAATGCTAACTAAGCCCTATATGGGTAGAATTCTAATCTGATAGGCTTAATGACTTTATAGAACATTCTCTGTCTCTGTCACTGTCTCTCTCTCTCTCTCTCTCTCTCTCTCTCTCTCTCTCTCTCTCTCTCCATCTCCCAAATGTACATCAAGGAACAACCCAATGAGAAATCTAATCATAGAAGTGCCTTGTTCCAGTTTCCAGAATGCTAAGTAAAAACAAAACATTTCTCTCATTTAAGCCACCCAGTATATACACTTTGAGGTGGCTGCCTGATTAAAGCATTGAAGAAGCCCACTTTAGAAGCAGTTGGTGGCCTCTGTATACAATGCATACTTTGAGAGCTTATGAGACACAATGACTGAAGTGAACTGGGATCCTGGCCTTTGATATTATAACCTTCTAATGTGTATCTTAGCTCAGATCAACTTTGAGACATGCTTCTAGGTGACACAATCCACTATTCAGAGAAAAAGGCATGTGAAGAGGAAAGTCTGTGGAGTCACAAAGAGATGTACCCAAAATCCCCAAAGAGGCACTGTTGCGGCCTTGGGAGCAAGAAGGGCAGGTAGCTCCCAGTGAGGTAGATTTGGAGGTTGAGATTTGGAGTCTTTGATTTCATTGTCTCCCTTTCTGCAAAATGGGGCAAGCAACATCACCAGCTGAGAGTGAGCAGTCAGGAGGCAGGGTCATGAGGAGAGAGAAAGTTGGGTAGACACATGTGGGTAAGAAAGTTACCTTACTCAGGAAGTGAGTGATCTTACACAGGGGTAGTGTGTGCTCATGAAGACCCACTGAGGTTAGGTTCATCTGTGCATATCAGGCCCAGTCAGCACCAGTGGCTTGGGTTTCTCCAGATACATGACAAGGGGTCCCAGATCTGGGTCCACCTAGTCTTGGTTTCATGATGGGAGAGGGAAGGTAAGAGGGCAAGGGTTGAGAGGAAAGATTTCTATGAAAGATTTCATTCCTATATGGAAATTACAAATGATGAAAATGAGAGCATGGAAGAAGCTGAACAGAGGGTACCAAGGTGACAGAGGTCCCTCTGGGATTGCCATGAATACGTTCAAGAAAGAATGAAAGTAGAGAGAGCAGAAGTAAAGTATTGCTACAAAATGACAGGAAAAGAAATATGGGCTTTTCCTAGTGGCCAATGATGGTGATATATGACATAAATACTCAAAGTGGGAAAAGAATGACTGTTGGCTTAAGACTATCGAGAAACCTGGGCACCATGGTTGTGGGTAGACCAAAGATTCCCTTGAATGTTTCATCCACCAAAACTGAAATGGTATAGTCAGTAGTTCATATCTGCAACCCCAGCTGCTTAGCATACTTAGACCATAGGATACTCAACCTGGGCAACTTATGAACTTGTCTGAAACTAAACCTAATATAACACAGAACTATGGTGGTAGAGGAGAAGAGGGAGAAAGCCTAAAAGCCACATCTGAGGTTGTCATACATATGATTGGGTGTGAGAAGGTTGAGGTGGTAGCAGTCTGAATATATGCTTCAAGAGTCTTGGCCCTCAGATGAGGAAGGCAGGGAGTGGGCATGGACATAGCAACCAGTATTTATAAGGACATTGAGTTAGTTCTATCATCACTGCAATCAGATACCTTCAAAAACAGTTTAACAGAGCAAAGATTTATTGTGGCCCACAGTTTCAGAAACTTCACTTCATCATGCGGAGAAGGCATGAAAGAACAAATTGGTTCATCTCATGGTGGGGAGGAAGAGAGAGGGTGTGTGTGTGTGTGTGTGTGTGTGTGTGTGTGTGTGTGTGTGTGTGTGTGTGTGTGTGTGTGTGTGTGTGTGTGCTATGAATACCTAGACTAGAGGGAGGCTCGCTTCTTTTCCCCTTTATGCTATCCAGCCTCCAGTGTATGGGTGGGTGTTGCCCACATTCAGAGTGGGTGGGTTTTCTCCCATCAGTCCTCTGCTAAAGCTCTCACAGACATACCCAGAAGTGTGCCTGGTTAATTGGGGTGCCATTAAGTCTGCTGAAGGTGATGATCAAGATTCACCATCACATTCACAACTCCTAACTCTAAACTTTGAAAACTAAGCCTCCTCTGTTACCTAATCTGTAAACCAGGAGACTTATGGTGCTGATGAGGATTAGAGGATGTAGAATACAGAACAATGGGGCTAGGGTTAATCCAGGTCATGAAGATGTCTCAATGCACTTTAGTTGTAATTGATATCATTAATATTCAGTGATAGATTTTCTGAGTCATGTGTCACAGAGGAAAGGTGTTGAAAACTCACAGCTATGAGTTCAGGGATAGCAGCTAGATATGCAGCAGATATACCAGTGGTGGCCAAGCCAGAGAAAGTGTTATGAACAAAGTGTTGTAGGGCTCAGGATGAGAAGGTTGTCTGTAATCAGAACCTCTTGGGCCCTTCCTGAATTGAATCTCACAGTCAGAAAATGATGTCTTAACTTCCTTATGGGCTGGAGCAGGGTAGTTTCCAGAGCCTGAGGAGCTGAGGTGGAATGAGAATCAGGCTGAACTAGTGGTGTTGGAATGGGCATTAAATGAGTTGATACATGCTAAGAAATTAGACCAGTCCTGGGAATAGGGCAAGCGCTAGCTATATGTGTTCATGTGTTTTTTTTAATCTCTTATGTAGCATATGAGCTTAATTGGAATGTATAAACCGTTGAAGGAAGATATGATGAAACAAAAGTCCTAGCAATAAGACACTGGTGACCAAACTGTGGCACCATCTCAGTTTAATGATAATTACTATTGTAAGGGCAAGCCCTTTAGGAATGATTGTGGACTACAATTGTGAAGCAAGGATTTGCACCACGATAGGATTCTTTGCTTTAATAAATAATGGCTTCATCACAGGAGCTCTTAACCTGTGGCTTACTAACTACCTGCAAATGTATGCAAATGTGGATGAAAACACGAATCTGTATAATTTTCTAGGTTAAGCTGCCATCAGATTTCCTAAGAAATCCATGTACCCCCAATAGGTTAAGAAACATTAAGCTCTCCCAATTAAGAGAATTCCATTTGTAAATATATAGGTGTATAATAATACATTGAAATAGATGTGCCTTGAGGCCAACTTTTAAGCAAACAAAGAGATAGCCAATCAAGTAATCACCACCCACTGATACCTACTTGGCTTAGGCTGGTACTACCAGTAATGAGACAATGCATTAAGTATGGTTCTTGCTCTGAATGGTATCACACTGCACCCTGGCAGGAAACAAGCAGTGCATTTTGATTAGGTTGTTTAAGGAGAGGCTTTTAAAGGCATTGTTTATGACTGTGTGAGCAGGACATTGTAGACTACGGGAATGTGATGCTCTGGACTTGGATATGGTAGGACCTTAGCAAGAGTCCCATCAGGGAACCTATAGCTAAGACTACAACAGGTGGGCCACAGGACAGAAGTTTGGCCTTCCTTTTGGAGCAGAGAACCAACCATAATCGTAACCCTATGGGGAGGAAACTGAGTTCTCTCTTTTCTTCCTTCATGCCTGCAGAATTCCCTAGTGCTAAACCAGTGTGGGTATAGCCTATCTCTAGAGTTTCTTTCTATAGCCCATACAGCCCCAAATGGGTACAGAAGGGATGATCAGTCTGCATAGGTAAAAGTCAGCTTGGAGGCTTTGGCAGAGGAAGGGTTTGGGGAACTGGGGGGATCTATGAGAGCCAACTGAGTGAGCATCATAGATGGAGGTGTGGTTCATAGTGAATTCTTGTCTCCAGGGAGGAGGAATAAATAGTGTTTCTATCCCAAACCTACCATTCTAAGCACCAGGACACCCAGAAGTCTCGTCAGTGCCTCCTGCTGTTAGAACTGAACACAATTTGATTAGTGTTTGATAACTTGAGTTAATTCATACAATGTACATTTCTGAAATTTATTTTGAGCCAAATATAGACTTTTAAGAAGCTACAAAACTGTATCCCTATTTTTAACAAGAGGATAAACAGACAAAGCATGCGGAATGGTGGATACGTGGTACACCTCAGTAGCCTCAATTGTCTACAGGTCTGGAGAAAAGTAGCCATAAGGACTTTGGACAGATGGACCCATGATGACTTTGGGATGTGTGGGTTTTCTTTGGTATTAGGTTGGCTATTTGTTTAAGTGAGAAACGTGTCTACCTTTCACAGAAATGGACAGGACTCATTGAGAGAGTACATGGGTTAAGTGCTCAATTATTAATGTTTGCATTATTAGGTGGTGGGTTAATGGAAAAGCTGTGTCCTCTCACAGTATCTAGAAGGGCCCCAAACAAACAAGCTGCGCATGCCATTGCTGATAGATGGATGACTGTACGAGGGGCTGGATCTTCAATGAGCCTGTGTTCTTGAACCCCTAATCAGGCACTAGATCAGCTGGGGCTGGTGTGTTGAAGCTTGGAGGCTCCGGGAGTCTTTGCCACTGAGGACTCATTTATCAGCTCTGACTTCTTTTTGCCAACACTGGGAGTGATGCATTGCCAAACCCCTTATCATGCTCAGGAAGCCTGCTCTCCAGTCCCCCTCTCATGTAAATGCAGCCAGGACCCCATTTATCAAGGGGACACAGCGTTCTTCTGGTAAACTAAACAGCCTAATGTACAGTGAACATGAAGTCTGCCTACAGCATACTGAATGGCAGTGGTGAAGAGCCTGGCTTGGGGAGATGCTGGATTTGGCTGCTGACACTCAGGAGATAAAATCCCTGTGTGTCATAAGACAACTGTTTCTGACATGACTTTTCTGACTAGGAACAGGATTGGGGCCAGAAAGAGGGGACAGAGCATAGTCTTGACAATTAAATAGAACCAGGGAAACTCTACCCTGCCTGTCCAGTGAACTTGAAAATGTTACTGTCTCTGTTTCCTCCTCTGTTTTCTAGGAATGGACTATGAAGCGTAAGAATAATCCAGATAAACCCCTTTCTTCCCATATTGCATTGGCCGTGGTGTTTCATCACAGCAACACAAACCCTGACTTAGACCACAAGTTTAATGTGCAGCATTGAGACAGGGTTGTATGGAGGCCTGACCCTGGCTGCAGGGTCCTGAAGGCTTTCTCTAGTGGTAGCTGGATATGCCTTTTTGCTGTGTGGATTTCAGTGTTTTGTGCTTTGAAAAGAAACCAATTTTGGCTCTCACGGTTTTTAGCACAATTTAATGTTTGGCTTCTGTGTTGCACTGGCGTCAGGGGTCCTGACATAGCCACCCCTTGTTTATACACTCTTTGTTTCTCTTTGATTTGATTGAACTAAGTTCAGGTCTCTGGATCCCTTTTCATACCACCACCAGGTGAGCACATCTGGGCTTTGCTTTCTGAGTGTCAGGGAATGACACCGATCTTCCACTTCTTTCAAGAATAAACTTAGTTGTCATATTTCTGTTGGGTCAGAACTACACTGTCTTTCAGAATTTCATCTATCTACACCATGACACTCAATGCACCAAAGGAGAAGCTCAGGGAAGTTGGACTCCCTATCTCTGGCAGTTCTTAGTCAAGCCTGCCTAGAGGAACAGAAGTAATAGAATGACTGTATTTACAGAGAGGATTTGCTTGCATGATGCAGGCTGGCTAGTCCAACAATGGCTGCCTCACACTGGAGAGGCTGAGAATCTGATAGCTGCTCAATCCATGAGCCCAGAAGCCTTAGCAGCCACAATCTGGTGCTGAAGACAGGGGTTCCCCAGAGAGCTGCTCTTCTTCAGTTTACACTGGAACGCTGAAGAAGGTAGGTTATGATGTCAACTGGAGGTGGGGGCGGCATCAGTACAGCAGGTATATTTGCCAGCAAGGAGGGAGAATGGGCAGCCAAACGCAGTACAGCTTTGCCTTCAGGCTTCTTCACTGCCTACTCCCGGGTGGGTGGGGGGTCAGTTAATCCTGTCAGGAAATATAATTACTATACACCGGTTTCCAGGAGGTGTGTTTCTTAGTTGATCCTAGATCCAATCAAGTTAACAACCCAGATTAAACATCACAGGCAGAAAATCCATTTTATAATTTCTGCTTCTATAGTTATTAGGTTACAGTTTGTCTTCTAAACCCAAATTTTTACAGGCCACAAAGAACGAGTGTTTCAAAGATTTTTTTTCCGTAATAATTCTCTTAGACATTTTGACTCTGCCCAGTTCCTTTTCTTGCACCTGTTGTTCCGCAAGAATATTCTCCATATGGACACAGTGTCTGTTGAATTGCTTGTGATCTTCCCTGATCATTTTCTTTGTCCTGACAGTTTTGTTCTTTTCCACTGTAGTCTGAGAGTAGTCATACTGTAGACCACAGTAGAATGCCTATCTATAGCTCCTGGGAGGCAATGGGCAGGCCTGAGTACTTTGGCTATTTTCTAGCCTGCTCTCAGCTACTTCCACTGTGGTCTGTGATGCTACTTTTGGTGAAGGTCTCAATGTCAGCTGAAAGTGCTGCAAATTAGCCATGGCTTCATCTGTGAGTGATAAGAAGCTGTCCCATGGCCTTCAGAAAATGTCCCACAGACATTTTTTGTTTGTTTGTTTTGGAGAACTCATTTTGGCAGCTGTGTGGGGAAGAATGGATTGGTGAGAAGGCTAGCATATAGGGCCCTAAAACTGCCCTACAATTGACCAGTATCTTGTCTGAACTGGCAACAGATGGAAAATTAATGGAGACACAAGCAGAGACATTTAAAATGTTGAAGACTAAATAGATCATTGCAGCTATACTTGTGTGTGATTTAAAAGCAGGTGATACAACACCCCCAAAGTAATAAGCCTCTCTCAGAGATGAATTAGGATTTAGTCTGGCAATTACATTAAGGTTTCTGATAGATAGTCCACACGGAGAGCTGCAATTATGATACATATCGCTATTCTGCATGGAGGGCTCACATAACTCATCACATGGGTATAGAGTTTCACAAGAGAGTAGGGATGTGAAAGACTCCTCGTTTCTCAGGAGGAGGGGATGCCTTCCTTTGATTTCAATGACCTCACCAGTAGCACTTAAATAATTAATTCTTTTTGTTTCTGGTTTTAAAGGTGACTGATAAATAGATCAGATGTATCGTCCTCCAATTTTTTTCAAGCTAATACATTTAACCTCACTTTAAATGCATAAATCTTTCTAAGACTATTTTGTAAACCAGTGTTATGGAAGAAAGAGAAGAGAGACTTATTCTTCTGCACTGTAATATATGGAAGAGGGAAGAACTGGGGTAAGAGAAGGCACCTGGCCTGTGGGCTTGGTGGACCTATGGTCTAGTCTCTGCTGCTATCTAGATGTGGTGAGTTGATTAGTGTGTCTGAGACTCGGTTTTGAATTTCATTTTGGTGGAAGTTTTTGTTGTTTTGTTTGGTTGTCTTTTGCTAGACAGTTAAACATTCTAAGAACATTTTAATGGTCTCACAAGAATTAAATGAGATGATGTGGAAGTGTAGCATGAACCAGTTGTTCTAGGGACAGGATTTGTTTTTAAAAACACTTTTGTAATTCTTAAAGTTGATTTCTTTTTCTCAGATTGAAATACATTGTTAACTGCAAGGGCATCAAAAGCATCACATTACTGGAGCAGCTCAGCAAATAGCAATAGTTTGTCAATGATCGCCCCCTTGTAATTACAGACCTGTCCATGTGGAGATGGCACACTCATCCCTATATGGAGAGACCTCCTATGTCTGGGCTACTGTACTGAAATGTGTTTTTGATGTGTTTGGGGATATCTTCATTGTGAAAGATTCTGATGTGGAGATGGAGTTCACCCTTAAAACTGTATGCTTCTTGGACAAGGCTGTTGCTTTAGTTTTTGTTGATGGTGGTCAAATTCTTTAGTGAAATTAAAGTCAAGAATCTGCTATGTACCCAGGCTACTCTGTTTATACAAAAGATGTCTCCAGAGAGACCTGGAGACAGCTGGCACTTGGTAACCCAATGACCAAGAGTAGAAGTTAGGAAGGCCCATGTCTCTCCCCTAGTGTATCAGACTGACTCTTAGAAAAGGGTAGATATGGAGTGGCCAGGATTTTGCCTCCATTGCCAGGTTTAAAAGTACTTATAGGTCATTGTATTAAGAGGCCAACTACATTAGACAGATCTAGGACAGCTATGAAGGCAGCAGTAAGGAACTCCATGCAGGGCAGAAAACCTGGCATGTTCTCTCTTGTAGTATCTGTCCTTAAGAGAGTAGCTGCATCCCACTGAGTCAGCATTAGAACATATCTGACTACAATTTGGACTTGGAGATGGTAGAGATTACATGACATAGTGCATGCTTCCTATCCACAGTCATTGGGTAACAGGTCATTGTTAGAGTTGTAAGAACAACTGAATTGCTCTTGGAACTAATCTTATCTGCTTTAGAGTCCAAGGTCTTTAATTCTGGTGGCGTGGGATAGGACTTTACCCACTCTGAATCCCCACTTCTTCAGTATCAATGTATAATATAAGGTGAGCACTGAAGATGATTATATCCACTTGTCTTCTTACTTCTATGCTTATGCCTTGAATGTCACTGAATGTCCCCCTTCTGGACATGGGAGTGATCTTTCTGCTGAGATTGAGGAACTCTACCTACCCGAGTGTGTCTATCCCTTGCTTGGCTGACTTTGTTCTCTAGCTGCCATCACACAGTTCTCTAAGTCAGGACTGGTCTCCAGGCTCTACCTCACCCAACTGATTCATTGAATGAATCAACCATGTGTGGGCCTCACAAGGCCATAGAAGTGATACAGAGCCATACCTCAGAAAATAATATTTCCATAGAAACTTGTCCTATGCTAACGCTGAGAGATCTTGGGATTTTAATGAAGTCCCTTTAAATATAAGGGGTTATCATTTTGGCATCATCTTAGAGAAAGGTAGCTTGACACTTTCTAAGCAGCCTCATTATAGGTTTTTCTCAATACAGCAGAAGCCATCAAGCAATATCACATGCAGCATTGTTCTTCGGTGTGGAACTGGGCTGAAGGAAGAAGCAAGAATGGAGAGAGCAGCTGTCAGTTTCAGAGATGCATGAGCTGTCATTCCCCTAATCCATCAGGGAACACCATATTCATCAAAAGGCATGCAGTGACCTCTTCCACAATAGCTGATGAGTAATTCCCTAAGTTGCTTTGTAAAAGAGAGAGAGAGAGAGAGAGAGAGAGAGAGAGAGAGAGAGAGAGAGAGAGAGAGAATTTTTAGGTGAATGTAAGAACATTTAAGAATGAAGAACACATGGCATTCTTTGGCCCAGGATGTTCACTTTGTGAACAAAAAATGAGTGCTAGAAAGGTTTGGGTTACCTCTTTATGAGTTATTGTCTCAAAAGGCCCAAGAGGCACCCAAAGATAGATGATTGCCATGGTTCCCAGTGGTCCCACATAAGTGCATGATAACACTCATCAAAGAAGACACCACACAATCTTGAACTGACCAGCAAACTCTCTCCCTACTGGCTATCTTTCATCTGCTAGAAGGTGCTATGCATGCAGCTGGGGTGAAAAAGGCATCACTAGTTGTATGCAGAACTGTACCTGCATCATACAGATCTGCCAAGCAAGAAGCACCCACTTGCGCAATAGTGGAAAGACAATTACAGGGCTAACCAATGGTTGTCTTGATTAGAGTTAAGGCCTGGTCCACAGAAAGCATGCTTAGGAAGTCATAGGCCCAGTGGGAAAACCCACTGGTGTTGGTTTGTTTTTTGTTTTGTTTTTTAATAGTCATGTTGTCACATTGCTTTCTACATATCCACATATTTGTGCTGATCACAGTCGTGGCTAGAGAAGATTCCTGCAATGGGTAGTAGTTAATACAGACACTTGTTACTGTTCAAAGTGCTGAAAGTAAGTGACTGTGAGTGCTCATGGGACATCTATATCACCACCACCCCGTTAAAAGGCTCAGGGGACAGTTTGGAAAAAGGGAGAAAGAATTTCAGGCACAGAGGATAGATAGGAGTGCTAGGAAATGCTGTACTCTGGACATGACATGGCTATTACACACATGAACTACAAGACCCACATAAGATCAAGCCAGTTAAAAGTTCCAGCATGAATAGGGGAGGTGCTCACAAGGCCTCACCCATAACTGAGGAGCTATTGGCAGTCGACAGATTCTGATGGATGGAGAATCATTCTTTAGAGTGTGGCCACTGCTAGGTTGTCCATGCTCCAGTGGATGACTTCACACTCATACACATATGAAGCAGCACTAAATACACTGAGTTATTTAAAATAAAAACAAAAACAGAGGACATGAAATTGGGAGTGGGGAACATGCTGGAGGCATCCAGGGAGATTTGAAGGGAGGAAATGAGAGGTGGATATGATCATATTTTATTGTATACATATGAGTGAGTCATTATTTATTTTAGACTTAAGAGGATGTTAAGGTTTTAGTTCCAGGAAGGCAAAAGGAGGGTCATTTTCATTCTTAAGCAGCAGTTCCTCCAGAGCTTATAAAATAGAGTTGGGCTGATCAGGTCTATCAGACATGCTGCCCTATGATATGATTCAAGTAGGTAGCAGTGCTCTAACAGCTAAAATCACATACAGTTGATGTAGCTATTTCTATAGACACAGTTATAGATGTTGCTATAAACAATGTGTGCTTATCACCCCGAGTCACCCTGCCTCCGTGTAATCTTGTATGCAACCAGCAATAGGAAGTTTCTCTCTTGATTCTTGCTGTGTTTGTAAGTCAGCCCTAAACTGAAACTGCTAAAAGGACAAGTTTTGGAATTATGCAAAAGTCTTTCTATGACTCAACAACTGTGTCCCAGAGAAAGTCACTTAAGCTCTTCAAACTTGAAGGTTCACTGTAAAGTGGGGAGAATAGTGTTTACCCACCATGTGTAGACTAAGTAAGAAATGCAGCCCTACATTTCTTCATTATTGCTGTTGTTATTTTGTTTGGGTCCTTGACTTTTACCCAGGCAGAAGATTGAACGATAGTGCTGCGAAGAGCTCTACTTTGGGGGCTGTAAAGATGATTCAGTGATTAAAGGCACTGGCTGATCTTTCTGAGAACCTGAGTTCAATTTCTAGCACCCACATGGATGTTTATAGCTTTCTATAATTCACATTTCTGGGGAGCCTAGGCTGTCTTCTGACCACTGCCGGCACTCTGGATGCATATGGTACACTTATATACAAGCAGGTAAAATGATCCTATACGTAAGAAAAATCTTTAAAGGAAAAAAATAAGTAAAGAATTCAGCTTTGAAATTAGAGACATGAATCAGATTCTTGTTGAGATTTATCATCTGTCTGACTTCAGAAATATCAACTGGTTTCTAATAGCTTTGGCTCCTTCGTCAGTAAACAATGTGATGCCTAACCTCCCTGAAGAGTTGTAAGATCTGAGCAGGGAAAGAGGAAACTCCCTTGGCATCACCTTGGCAGGATCAATGACTGCCAGCTTCTTACTTTGGTTTTGAGGGAGAGTGTGGTGGGTGGGTGGAGCAGGGAGAGCTGGATTTAATTTCAGGAGTAGACTGTGATGGGTAGCAGAAAATATGGCAGATCATTGCAGACATAGCTTAAGTCCGTTTTTAAATGAAATGACTGAGGTGCGTCAAACTATTTGATGTTCTGGTAATTTTTGCCATAAACATAGCCAGCTGTCTGTAGATTGTAAGGTGAAGATACATTTATTTACTTCATTAATAAATACATATCAACCACATGGCATGACCTGGGCCTGGTACTGGCAGTAAGATGATTTATTATCAACAAAAACCTATTGACTTAATGAGAGACAGCTCAGGAGCAAAGAGAGATCTCTCTCCTGTCCCGGCCTCAATAATGCTCAAGAGCCCTGTGATACGAAATTACAAGGAAGGAGATGAGGACATTTATAAATGTCAAGTTACTGGAGTTCCAGATATTTGTTCAGCTTTACTACCCACAGTGTCTACGCTTTGCCTCATCACATACGATGTTCTTCCCTTAATGGTTCTCACCAGCCTCAGCCTCCCAACTTGCATCCTTCCAGTACATCTTTCTGAGAATAGCTCAACAATGACCTCATCCATGAGTCCTTTGTGGACCACAGACTTCTTTAAGACCTTTTCTTCTGGAATAATAATTCTCAATTTGTGCCTATTTCACCATCTAGCCTCAACATGCAGCACCTCTGGTTAGAATATATCCCTTTCTAGTCTTCAATCTCTAAATTTGTTAGTTTTCTTTTTGTTTTCTTTTTTTTGAGCAAGCCCTTACTCTGTCACCTTGGCTGGCTTGAGACTTACTCAATAAACCAAGCTGACCTTGAACTTGGGGCAATTTTCTTGCCTCCTGAGTGGTGGAACTGGCGGTATGAGCCAGGACACCCTGCTGGCTATGTACTTTTGACATCAGAGACTGTCTTGTTTAAGCACAAGCACCTACAGGGATGTCTCAAATTCAGGCCACAGCACTGCATTACTCAGACTTCTACAAAAGTGACAAAATCACCAATACAGAAACTAGAGGGGGCAGGAATTACTTCCTCTCACAGTGTTCGAAGACTCAGTCTATAATCAAATGGCGCAGTTGGCATTATGACAATGCAGAAGTAACATCAAGGAGAGAGAACAGAGCATGTCACCTGATGGAGGCTGGAAACAGATAGGATATTTTTGCCTCCCCTGACAGGGCCTCCTTCTGCTTTGTTTCATCCATGTCCCCAGCATATTTTGGTGCTCCCCTCAATTCACCCATGCACCCATCATGCATGCTGGTTACCTCTGGAAGCATTCTTCCATCCAGAGGTGTGCCTTTATTATCCCTAGTCATCTCTCAATCTAATTGGATTGACAATCAAGATTAAAAATCAGAGTCCCCTTATCTGAAAAACTCCTTTCTTTTTGTTATTTACAATTGCTTAAATTTCAGAGAGCTGAAATAGTTCCATAAGAAGTTCCAATGACCTAGTATGCCCTAGGCTGAAGATACGATATTTGTAACTATTCCAAATCTCAGACAATGGGTTGCTCTTGAGATCTATGTGCTTAAAAGGAGGACAATGTACCTTACAGCTAGAGATGGGGACAGGTTAGAAAGGAAATGATCTTTGTTATCCTTCTAAGACTGTTCCTCGTGAAACAGTTTTCTGTGCTAGTCTGTCTGGTTGGCTTTTATCAGAGCCAGTGACATGGAAGCTTGATCCCTATATCAGGCCAAAGAACAGAGAGAAATTGCTTTCCTGGGTCAGAATCCATCTAAGATGATACATATTGTAGGCACCCTCAGATAACACTGCAGGGGAGGAGTGTTGAGATCAAGGTTGAATAAATCCAGGAAGGTATGGACACAGAGTTAATCTCCAACATGGAGTCAAATTCATCAAGAATTGGAACACATTGCCACTCCCTGTTTTAGAGTTGAGTGAGTCATGAAAGTGCAGACCCTTCTTCTGATGGGTTTTCTTTGAACCATTTCCCATTCCTGGGCTATTCTCCCTCTGACCAGGATCAATATGGCTCTGCTCCTGGTTGGGTCAAACCTAATGGACAAGAAGAGAGAAAGTCCAAAATTGTAAGCTTCTTTCTGGCTCTGATTTACTCTCTCGTGATGGCTCCATATTAAGAGATTGAGTTATTATTTTCTTATGGTTTCTTTCCAACAGTGACAGTGTGGGATCATGGAAAGGGCACTGTGCTTAGAACAAAAAGACCTTGGTCTACTGTTTACCAGATCAATTTCAATTGTGATATACAGAAGTGAGACATTTCTCTGCACCTGTGTGTTCTGTTGGGAAAGTATGGTGTTCCTACCTTCTGGCAATGCAGTGTCTGAGGATGAGGGATGATGGCAAGTACTAGTCATGAAATAGGAACTCAGCATATGGCACATGGAAATTTGTAATTAGAAGTAATAAAATCAAGTGAAGTAAAAAGGGGCTTGCATTGTAGAGGACCAAGTACAAGGAACCAAGTCATCTTAGCTCAGTGCCTGGCTGCCCTCCAACTCAGGAAGACTGCTCAGTACCTCCCAGGATCATAAGAAGCAATGCTAATATTTTTAGTCCGCAAAAGTGGAGTCAAAACATTTGACCTTCCTTTCTCTAAGGTTTCTGTTGCATCCAAGTGACTTCTGGTTTGAGTTGCTTTTCTACCTGTAGCCAGACGGATGTGGATGGAGACCATGAGTGGCTGGCCCCTTTCCTGGCTTCTTCAGGCTCCCAGAACAGCGGGCTAATGCTCCTGGTTTCATAGTTAAAAGCCCCAGAGTGCACATTAGTGTCACCTAGGGAGCATTAATGACTACTAACACCTATGTCTTATTGTGTTCACATGTGTGGGCATATGATTTGTCTAGGGGGCATCCTGGGTGTCTGTAGTTTTCAGAGCTCCCCAGGTAGCTCTAATGTGCAACCACGCTTGAAAACCACTCCTTTGGAGGACAGTAGAGCTAAAGAAATATATGTAGCAGTCTGTATTTAACTAGTTCTGACTCTATCAGTGTGTATTGAGTACTTGCTTTCAGGGAAAGTTCATTACTCTGTGTAATAGCAACTGCTCAAATTGTTATTGGGCTAGATTGAATTGGACATACTCTTGGCTCATGTTTAAGTCAGTGGAATCATGTTACCCTCCTTTGCCAGTGGCTTGTCTTAAATGATCATGGTTATGACATGACTGGTCTGGCTGCTGGCCATGTCCTTATCTCAGCTCTGTCTGAAACCCAGCACATAAGGTCATCCTTCATTTCTGGCTGGGTGGTGGGGTGCTGGCATGTGCTGAATGCTTGCTCTCATTTACTGAGGTTCTCATTGATATGTGGATCAATATTCCCCAAGGTGCTGGTTAAAATGAATTTTCAGGACATTTTCCTCAGGGGTTTGGGTTCGGTAAGTTGGAGGTAGAACCTAAAGTCTGCCGTTTTAACCAGTTTCCAGATAGTGCTGATGATGCTGATATCAAGGCCCCGCACTTGGAGAAACACCTTTCTACACCATCTAGGTCCTTTGATTATTTACCTCTAATCTCCAAAATATTATGTGACCATGAAAAACTTGCCAATTGAGAGAACTCAGAAATGGCTCGTTGCTTTGTTTCACTCTTCTTCTAAGTAGCTTGATAGATGGCACAGCCAGAATTGAATCTAGGACTGTCTTGTTCCAAAACTTACCCTTCTCCATAAACTACTCTGTTTTCTGAAAGGTCCCTATACTGCACTATTTTCACTTGTGTCCCTGGCACCACTGACAAGTGACCTTTTCCTGACTCATTCACCACCTCTTTTGTTGCATCCATCAAGGAAGAAGCTTGGAATGATGTCCAGGTTTGTATCACAATACTAAGATCTGGCACTTCCCATGCATTCCAGTGACCAGGGCACAGAAGGTCCACCCACAGAACACAAAGTGGAGGTAGCTATGGACTCTGAGGCTCAGAAAAGTCTTGGGGGAAGTAGGACATGATGGCCATACTTAGAGCCCAGATGGAGGAACTCCTGCTTCTACCCTGCCTTGGTTGTAGTATCTGAGAGAGCCTGAAAGGAAATCTCCACTCCTGGTTATTGTCCACTGTTTTGGTGTCTGAATCCCATCAGTGTGACAAGCTCTATTATTCTGGAGTGTCACCCAGACTGGTGCATCTGACTCTTCCTTTTTTTCTTGATCAGATGGATTGTTTGTCATCAACAGATTGGGTAATGCTAGGGACCATAGGGGGCCACTCTGGGAAAGGTAAGCTGAGTGGCAACTGCATAGGCTTAGCACAAGGCTGCGAGAGAGGGGTGTGGCCACAGCTATATCTGCCTCAAGTACCTTTGGTTGAATTTCTGGGAAGCCAGTTTTGTCTTAGGAGAACAATGATGAAGATAGCAAACAGCGAGAGAACATTGGCCTGGCCAGCACAGGGATCAGCCACTGAAAGGGTCCCCAACTAACCTCCTGAGATGATTGATGGAAAGCAGGCTTGTACAGTCCCAGAAGTAGAGCCAGTCAGCTTCATCTGCTAGAGACTCAGCCTCTGGCCCTTCACAGATCCCAGTGAGCACTCAGCACTCAGTGACCAGCATAGAGCAGCACATGCTGGCACACAGCAGCATGGGACATGTCTCTGTTTGGCAGGTGGCCTGGTGTCCTTGGCTTTTGCTCTATCCTCACCAGCAGAGAAGGAGAAGGCAGCATCTGTTTGCATACTGCAGAGCTCATGGTAAACGCCCAGAGGGCGTTCCATTGCTTCAAGGAGCTGTGCTGACCCCACACAAGGTCTTGTCTTAAATAGTGTCCTAACTTTAGGGAAGGAGAAGGGAGAAGAGGGATACATAGAGAATGAGAATATTGCTAAAGTATTCTCAAAGATCTCAAAGTCCACCCCATAGCCTGACAGTTTGGACTAATGGCATCATTCCCCTGGCCTCAATTGCTCATTTGTTAGGTAACAATTGTCATTTGCCATTTACATAAAGAGTTAAGTAGGCTAGGGGATCTGTAAGTCTGTTCTGAGGTGTCTTGGCTACTGACTTTGCTTCTTTAGTGTGACCAGAAGGCAGGGCTCACAGTCTCATTGTTAATGTCATCAGAACTAATGGAGGTAACTGCCCAAGACTGGAATGTTCCAGGGAGGAGTCACCTGGATGCAGAAGGGCCACTTGTTAAAGAATTCTCAGCCTGAACGGGCCTGGAGGAATGCAGAACTCTTCCAGCTGCCCTAGCCAGGATGGGCTTTGTGGTGATGGGAAGGCTCTTCTCAGGTGTGAGGGGGCAGAGTATCCTTGCACAATACTGAGAAACTGAAGAGAGCTGTACCCACAGGCTCTAAACTCAAGGCAGGCGCCAGACACCCTCACAGTCCATTTGCATAAGTTACAGCAAACATCATGAATGACTATTACACTCACGGCTTCTTGGGTTACATTTTCTTATTGTGTTTTGAATTCTTCTGAGAATCATTCCATTGACTTTGCCCCAGCAGTTTGCTAAACAGTGACAGCCCTAAGCTGTTGGACCCTTGTGATCTGCAGAAAAACTCTGGGGAAAAGAAAATGGCACCTAGATCATCATGTAAACGCAAAAACCTTAAATTCTGTGGGCCTCAGTTTTTTCAGCTGTAAAATGCTAATGATAGCACCTGGTCAACCCACATCGTAGGAAGCTAGCAGTGACGGTCCACACAACAGGGCCTTGGAGTATCATGGACAACTTGGGCAACTTTATATTCTTCACATTTCAGCAGCAGCAAGTGAACCTATGTGGGAAAGCATCTCTACTGAGCACCAACTCTATTAGTTGATTATATGATGGCTAGGACAGAAATACCCAAGCAACCCAAGGATGGAAGGACTTATTTGGCTCGAGATTTGCCTTCCCTAGCATGGTACATCCGCCATGCTAGGGAAGGCACCAGTCTGAGAGTGTGAGGCAGGAGATCATCCGCTGTCTGCCATCAGGACGCAGAGGGAAATAATTTCTGGTGCTCAGCTCACTTCTCCTTTCTTCCCCTTTTCTTTCTATCTGGGGTCTCAGTCCATGGGAATTTGCTGTGCATGTCCACAGTGGACATTTTCTAGACTTCTCTCCAGCTAGACCTATCTGAGGAAGTGTCTCAGAGACACACCCAGATAATTGCCTCCTGGGTAAGTCCTACCGCAGTCAAATGACCAAGATTAACCATCAACCATTGCACCAAGACTGCAGTCAGTGAGTGCAAGCCCTGTTTTCTCATCTGGCTGATGAGGAGGACAAGGCCTCACCACAGCAGGATGCTGAGCTGCTATGGTAACAAAGTATGTGTAAAGCATCCCGAAAGGCACTCCTTCAGAATGCAAACCTGAAGCAGCAGCAGCTGGTATAATGACTGTAATCACCACAAGGAATGTATGTAATCATCACATGTGTGAACATGGGTATTTCTGCCAGGTCGACCCAACTCTTGTGGAACTGCCTTTTCTCTTCTCTCACTACAGTGGTTAAAAGCCCCCTGTTTAAGCCTGACTGTGTCTTCCTGCAGGCTGGATAAAGAGCATTTCCCAGAACCCCTCAGCTCATGCTTGCTCCACTTTACCCACCTTGTGTTAGTCACTCTTCTCCTGAGAAAGAACCAACTGGATATCTATATATTCTGCTATTCTGCTAACTTAAATGTATGGGTATGTATGCTGTTAATCCACACAATTATCAATATCTCCCCCCACCATTGGATGACACCAACATGGAGAGCTAAGAGTTCCATCCTATGAACTATCTTCACGAAGGTTGTGGTATAATCAAGTCTAGACCAAAGGTCTGAGGCTCAAGTGGCTGGTGGTGTGAGTCCCAGCAACTCTGTAGTGTGAGTAGTGGACACATGCCTGTGTGTGTACATGATGATGTCCAACCCAGACTGAGTCCCACTGCTTTTAAGAACTAGAAGTGTTAGCCAGGTGGTGGAGACACACACATTGAATCCCAGCACTAGGGAGACAGTGGTAGGTGGATCTCTGTGAGTCTGGGGCCATCCTGGCCTACAGAGTAAGTTCCAGGATAGTCAAGACTATACAAAGGAATGCTGTATTAACCCTAGAAATGCCAGTGTCTGAAGACAGAAGAGATGGCTATCACACCTCCAACTGAAGAAGGAATTTGCCTTTCTGCCTTGTTGTTCTGTCAGGCCCTCAGCAGGTTGATGATGCCTGTCCATGAGGTTGAGAGTTTGAGTCTTCCTTACTCAGCCTACTCATGCAATAGCTCATTGACTCTGGAAACACCCTCACAGGTACATTCAGTGATGACAGTTTGCCAGCTATCTGAGCATCCTTTTGATCCAGTGACATTGACATAGGGATTTAACCAACATTTCTGGTGTGTGAGTCTTAGGGAGTACTTCTGGGCCCATTGGCATGCAGTACGGATTTTGATTAAGAATGTTATCATTCATGCAGAAAGGTAGGGTAGTCTGATAGAAACCCTCTTACCTGAATATTTGGACAGGAAAGAGTGGAAAGACATGTTATGATTACAGCTTTCCTAATAGGAGGGTATGTAGAAGGTGCCATGCTAATTAGCATGTTGTATGTTGTCTCTCTCACAAAGGGCCTTTGTACTGTCTGTCAGCATCTGCTTGGTAGATACTAAAACACTGCAAAGGCAAATGATATCATGACTGACAACTTAATAGACATCTCTTTGAGCTGAACGTGCTCCCCAGTGCTTCAGCCAGATAAAATTAACAAACACTTTCAAGATCTTCTCTCTGGCCGAGACTGTGAGAGGGATAAACCAGCAAGCTCCCAAATCACATGATAGGCAACAAACCCTGTCAAACCAAAGATTAGGAGACTGGGCTTTGTCAACAGGAATTGCTGAGAACTGATTTTCGTCACTGTTTCTGATGACAGGTAAAATTATGAAGGGAGAAGACAAGTCCTGTTAATGTGAGGCCTCTCAATGGAGGCTGATGTGTGACAGTCAAACTGCCTCACAGGCTGAATGCTCATTCTGTCTATATTGCAAGTATCAAAGCACCCTTGTTAGAAAATGCTCAGTGCAGAGGATCTGGGGAAGGCCCAGCTCAAAATGCTACAGTAAGTTAGCCATCCTGGGTTCTTCTTCTCAAACAATCTCATGCCACCTCTGATATGAAGTCTAGGTCACTCTAAACCGGTGGTTCTTAACCTTCCTAGTGTTATAGCCTATCACTTAATACAGTTCCTCATGTTGTGGGGACTTACAACCACAAAATTATTTTCATTACTATTTCATAACTATAATTTTGCTACTGTTATGAATTGTAAATATCTGTTTTCTGATAATCTTAGGTGACCTCTGTGAAAGGGTTGCCCAACATCCCCAAAGGGGTTGTGACCCCCATGTTGAGAGCCACTGGTCTAGATCATTTCTGAGCACTCATTAGACTGCATAGTCTGTCTCTAGGCCTTTCCTTCTGTCTGCAACAACTTCCCTCTCTTCCAAGACTTGTTAGTTTTGAAAAGTCATCTCATACCTTCTAAGGATGAAGTACTGTGATACTTCCCCCTGAGGAGGATGAGACAGTGCCCTGGCCTCTGAGCCTCTGGTGCCCTCATCCACTCCTTGGCACCTTTACTATCTTGTACTGATTCAGTTACAGTGTTGTTCCCACAATGTGATTGCTTTCAGATCAGATCTCTGGGGCTTTCCTAAGCCCTCTATAATGTTGCTTTAGCACAGAATGTGATATATGGTACCACCTTGGCAAATATTTATTCAATGACCACTGCTAGCCATCAGTAGGTGGAGACAATTCAACCCTGGTGTCAAATTCCTTTTGGGGGGAGCATAGGATGTGATGAGACATGGGAACATCATCCATGTCTCTGAGCCTAATATCTCTGTATATATAAGAAATAAAGTGATCCCTAGACTTACATGGTTTCTAAGAGAAATTTATGATGTGAGTTAGGCTCTCTGGACAGCACACATGGTCCCTACATAGCAGTGGCTAAAAGGCCCATGGATTCTGAAGAGAAATGCTCCCTATATGGCTTCAGCCATCTGAATCATTGAAATAAATATATGGGCTCCTAAAGGACTAGTTAGATGATGAAATCACCCTCAACTGCCTCAGTAGATCCAGACCTATGATGCAAAAGGTGTCTTTACTTTCTGTCTACTAGCTCATTCTCATAGGGCAAGCACAGGGCTTCCCTGGCCTTGAGCCCAGAGGTTCTAATGGCAAAGTCAAACACACTGACAGCTTTGTTTGCAGGTTTTCCCCAGGCTTCTGCAGTTTCACAGGCCTTGGGCAATATCCACGAGCCTCTTCCAAGCACAGGAGTATTTCCTGAGTTCAAGGAATGTCAGTCTTAGAGGTAGAGGATGCTCTTTGTGACATCTCATCCTTATGAGTACATTCCAGAGTACTCTGTCCAGTGAAAATCATTGCCCATGTGTGAGACTTCCCAGGCTCCTTGAAACCCTGGTATTTAAAAAAAACAAAAAACCACGATTTAATTCTGGAGGTCAAGTGGATCCCCTTGAACATGTAGCCAGGAATGCTTGGAGCTTTGACACAAATGCTGAGGACATTTTCATCAGAATGCCACAATGCCACTTGGAACCCTTTAGTGAGGCTTTCATGCTCTGTGATCCTTGCTGGTTTACAAAGCTACTGTAAACAATGTGTGTGATGGGGCCCAGACTCCATTACAGGAATGAAATCAACAAATCTGGAGGCAAGTAGAATTTAATAAGTTTAACTAAGCATTTAATAAGTTACAGTAGCTAGGATGCCCTAAAGTTGCTGAACACACAATAAGGAAGGAGGAATTTGAAGTTAAAAATATGGGCAACACAGGTTGTTTTTATTAGGAAAAAGGACACAATAGGAATAGTAAGAGCTCAGCAAAGCATTGTTGAGCTGTTGTTGAAAAGCAGGAGGGCTAGATAATGGATGGTACAGACAATGAATGAGAGACGCCAGGAGCAGCCAGGCATTCCGCCGAACCTTAGGTAGGGTGGGTGGTTATGTGCAGGCAAACAGGGAGTCCTTTCCTCCTCAAAGGCCTCTTGAGCCCTGAAGTAAAGCAGGTAGGTAATTTGGAGATAGGCAATCGAAAAAAATTATGTTGCATTAAAAAGTGGCAAAATGGCCCAGTAAACATTTTACTGGCAATGCAAAGGAAGAAATATCTTAATCTAAGAGAGTAGTGATGTTGGTAATAAGAGTTCCCATGCTCCCGGTTGGAAGTGAGCGAAGGAGATATTTCTGTTCACTTGGGATGTTTGTATCAGTCCAAGTCCAGAGCTTGAGGCTATTTGTCATGTCAATATAATCTCCCCTCCCCCTGGACCTCCTCCAGTGGACACCCAGACACTTGTTTATAGAACAAGTCCCTAAGCATTCCTGTATTTAAAACATTCCTGTATTTACCTATAAACACTTAGCAAGTGCCCATTTGACTGCAGGCATCTGCTTTAGGTGCTGTAAATAGAGAGACAAAAGTTTGACAAGGAAAGTAACATGTCAACTTTCAGGGTGTTGAGTGAGTCAATGATTAAATGAGTAGCTGTCTGGCTGTCTGGACAGGTGGATGGACAAATGAATGGAGTGAGTGAGTAGGTATGGATACTTGTCTCCCACGGTCACCATCAAATGCATGGAAACAAGGATGCAGGGCAAGGCTATTTCCATTTATTTACATAGGAGCCTAGGGAGACCTTTTGAGCCTCCTGAGAAAAACTCATCCTTGGAAGTCAGAAGATACTTCTGGAGGAGGGAGGGAGGATCCTTGTGGCTTAGTCATTAGAGATAATCTAGCTTGCCCATCCTGCCCATCTTCTACCTTGCTTCTAGCCCAACATAGGTTCTCCCCCTGAAGGGCCCTTACTCCTAGGAATGCAACCCTGGCCTGGCTATATTTATTCAGTGGGCAAGAGTCAAGTGTCCACCACATTGCTCTGGTGACTGATCTCAGCCTCAGAACCACCAGTGAAGGACCCCAGGCCTTACAGGGCTTATAGGATCCTCATCCATCTGGAGTCTATAGAGGGATGTTAAATAGAGTAAGTTTACCACAAGGCACCAAGCAGAGTTGAGGAACTCTTCCACTTAGCTAGGGGGTGGACCTCCTCTTTTTTCCAAGGCCTTAATTGCTAATGACTTTGAGAGGGATTTGTTAAAATGATTCTTTGTGTTCAACCTTTTATTTTTTATTTATTTTTTTGTTCAAAGTCATTACTCAGTGTGGTTAGGTTGGATGTTTGAGACAGCCCAGGCTGGAATATTCCCTATCGTGGCACTTTATAAATGTTCATGCTGATTAGAACTTTTATTTTTCATAATGACCCACTAATGTAATGATAATGCAAGTAATAGTCCATGTCTAATGGCCTCTTGTCCAAGGGCTGAGGGAATTCATTTAATGTATTTAGTGCCAAACTCCTAAAAGAAAACTATTTAAACTGCTGCATTCACTTACGCATTTTTATGAATCTCTGG
This sequence comes from Cricetulus griseus, assembly GCF_003668045.3. NCBI lineage: Eukaryota > Metazoa > Chordata > Mammalia > Rodentia > Cricetidae > Cricetulus > Cricetulus griseus. The sequence goes on along the minus strand of NC_048597.1, from coordinate 206,336,515 downwards.
GTAATAAAAGGGAATGGCTCTTCTGGAAGGTTGGAAGGAATGGAAGACTTGGCTTCATTTTGATTGCATATGCCTGTCTTCCTTATCACACAGCCACTGCTAAGAAAGTCCAAATTCTAGGCCAACTTCATGGTGAGGCAACTGTGGGGAAAGCTATCGGTCTTTGCAGTCCTTGGTCTGCCCCAGATGACATGGGAGCAGACTTTCAGCTTTGTAGACAGCCCACAGGTACAGCTGACAGCTAGGGGACAGGAGGTTATTATAGGCATGAATCCTGAGACTTATTCCCAGACAAAGGGATGTATAGGAGTCTTTTGACAGATACTTAACTATTGGGGAAATGGAGTCTACTAAGAGACTGCCTTGTCTTCTCTTTGAACACTTTGCCTCATGAAAAAAAAATCAGTTTCCTGGCCTTCTCTTCATGTCACTGATACTCAGTTGTGCTTCAGTATCCAATTGAGAGTAGGCACAGCTCCTGCATCTCCTCTGCTGTCAGAACACAGTCCATGAATGAAGCCATGTGAGGAGATTTCTGAGTGCTTGTGAGAAAACTCCAAGTAAACAAGACAATAGTCTTGTGATCTCTGTTCCTCCATAGCATGGGTTCTTCTTGGAATGTATTTTCATGTTCCTCCCAGGTATATCGAATACTTCAGCTGTTGTTTGCACGCCTCTATGGAAAAGCATGTCTTTGTCACATACAGCTTGTCCTTGTGGTTAAACACTTTCCTCATGTGACTCTCTTTAACCCTCAGAGTTTAATTGCCTGAGGCTCTAAATAAAGCTGACTATTGCATGAAACTTTAATCTACCTCATTTTTAGGTCCCAGTCTCCCACATTCATGTTGTCTATTAAATAGAGTGGTAAACACTCTGCCAAAGGGGCCAGCACTCCAAGCACTGGCTGTAACTGTCTAGTGAGAAATTTAGATACAGGTCATGGATCTCAGCAAACTAGCTGGGAGCAAGTTTGACCTGAACAAACTTCTGTCATTGAAATTCCCCATAGCCAGGAATGGAATCTTCTTCCTCACCATGAAATAGGGTTACCAGTATTGACCATGGGATGAACCCAGGTGTTTCACTCATATTCTAGGCATGTGTTTTGTATCTGAATTACACATCTGTCAGTTTAAAAAAAAATGGCCCGCACTAGCACACTCAATTAGGTCTCTGCCCCTTGACATATATCTTTATAAAATCCTGTCCTCTTTCTGAGCACTTACCCTGATTAAAATTATTAGTATAATTACTTAGTGTAATTAGTATAATTATCAATATAATTATTAGTACTGTGCATCTAAATTTCTGCCATATACACATATTCACTAAATAGTATTTGTTGGATGAAATTATTGCTGTCGACCTCACTGTGTCTGGGGAAGTCAGTGTGGGAATTCCACTGGTCTTGTTCTTTCTGTGGGTGGAATCCAGGTTGAAAGTTATGTCTAGAGTGATAATGGTACTGCCTCCTCTGACCATGTAGCGAAAGATTAAACATGAAGTTCATGCCTTAGTTGGGGTTTCTACTGCTGTGAGGAAACACCATGATGAAAAACCAAGTTGGGGAAGAAAGGGTTTATTTGGCTTATAGTTCTACATTGTAGTCCGTCACTGAAGCCAGAGCAGCAACCTGGAGTCAGGAGCTGACAAAAAAAAAGCCATGAGTGGTGCTGCTTACTGCCTTGTTCTGCATTGCTTGCTGGTTTGCTTAGCCTGTTTTCTTATAGAACCTGGGACCACCAGCCCAGGGTGACTCCATCCACGATGGGATGGCTCCTGTCACATCAATCACTAATTAAGAAATTACCCTACAGGCTTGCCTACAGCCTAGTCATAAGGGGTATTTTCTCGTTTGGGGTCCCTCTTCTCAAATGATTCTAGCTTATGTCAAGTTGATATAAAATTAGCAAGCACTTCGAAAGCTTTACTTTGAAGGTGCCCTCCATCCTTTGTGCTGCAGGGGATCCCACTTTTGCCTACTCTCTGCTCAGGGCAGTTGGGGATAATCAGTATAGCCAAGGCACAATTTCTTCATAATCCAAGGGATATTTAAAGAGCCATCTATGGAGAAGCTCTGGAGACAGACCTTTCAGGCAACATCTATTGCCATTTGGACTAAAAAGAAGCCTGTTCCCCATTAGGGAAGCCTGTAGACAGTGAGGCTTAGGTCCTTGTCTGGTTCATATGATGAACAGTTATATGCCAGGGCATGGTGGAGGGCTTGTTAAACATTAGTGGAAGAGGGTTAAAGATCTCAGAATCCACTGTTGAAGGGGAGGGTCCTGGTACCTGTCCCCTGTACCATTCTTCTCAGCCTGCTTCTGGCCCTGTACTGTGTGTGCACAAGGGCTGCCTTATAAAGGTAGAGGGATGGAAGAGCTAGTGCTCCCTCTGGCACAGAGCAAGCAAGAGGCTGCCAGACAGCTAGAGAAACATAAGCACCTGGGCTGGAGCTGCCTTTCTTTGGATGAAACTTGGCAAGAGCACTGGCTTGGAGCTTTAGCATTCCACCCAGTAGCAACAAGTATAGGCCTGCCCCTCCCAGGCCTGGTTAACTCCTCCCCACCAGCCTGGGTATGCGTCAGCTAGGATTGGCTGTGAGGTCTGAGTGCACCAAGGTGTTTGTGTGTGTGTACGAGATAAAGGGACTCAAGCATATATGGATCAAAGAGGCCGTTCTCAAAATAGTTCTCCCAATCCTACCATCCTTTGAGAGTCTCTTTCCTTTAGAATAAAAGATTGTTGGACTTTTCAAATTCTTTTAGGACAAAAAGTGGAAGCCTGGACATAGAGGGCATCTGAGATGATCCACACTGATACCTTGGTGGCACAGGTGTATAGGTAACAGAGGCCTGTGATGACAAGCTATGGGTGCTGAGGAAGCGGCTTCCGGAAGCTTTGGCTAGCCAGGAAAAGGGCTCTACAAAAGACAGCTAGTGTCAGAGAGAAGCTTCTAACCTCACTGACAGCCATGATGGATGCTAGTTCATTCTTTAAGTTGGTATATGTTTATAGGTGCCTACCATGGCCAAGGTACTGTCTGAGCTCTGGATAAATAGTGATGGGCTGAAGAGACAAGACTACTATTTCTAGAATTTCCATTCCTGAGGGCCAAGACAGGCAATAGAAATGTCAACCTGACAAAATATGACTTTCTATGTGATTGTTATGGTAAAAAAAAAAAATAGGTGGGTTAGGTTAGCTTGTGTGGGCCACAGGGAGATGCTTCAGATAGGATCTTCAGGAGCAGGTTCCTTGAGGTCTGAGCTGAGGGCAGTGGGGCAAAGGAGCTGGCCATGTGACTAGGGAAAAGCTTTAGAGAAGCAGCTAGTGCTGATTACCCAGTGTAGGACTGAGCATGGTAAATCTGCAGGCTGAAGAAGAAACTAGAGTGGCTTAGGCTGTAGTGGGCAAGAAGAGTGGGGGTGAGTCAGCCGCAAGTCCCGCAGTTTGAAGTGGACTGTGTGGTGGCAGGCAGTCCTGAGACTGTTTTTGATCAGACTCCTTTGTAGAAATGATCACCCTTGAAGCTCCGTGGAAGGTATTATAGGGGCTAAGAGTGGTCAGAAGGAGGCAAACTGGTGGCTCTTATAGAGAATATAGGAGGCGATGGTGTTGGCTAGAAATAGGAACATTGCAGGTAGGAGAAAGGGAAGTTCTGCATTCTACTCCTGGTATGGAACTTTCAGAGCTTGCTTATGGCTGTGAATGGACAGATGGCCAAGGAAAGGCAGATAAAGGTGCTTCTTAAAGTGTTGAAATTTCCAGCTACAGGGGACCATGTTCTGAGAATATCCTATGAGGAAAGGCATAAGGCTGGGGAAGACATAAAAAAAAAAGTGTTTCTTTCCCCAAATGCCAATGGTAACAGAGGGGTTTCCTAAATATGTGCTAAATTTTTTCATTAATAAATGATAAAATTCCTTGTCTGGGCTTGACTCTTAAAAAATAACAGCTAGGTCAGATGTTAAAGCTGGCTAAACATCCTGGCATTTCTCTTCTCCTTAGGGATTGTGAGTTTCTTGATTGTGCCTAACTATCATACTTGATTGGTGCATTGGAAAGGCCCATTGGTAACAGCTGAATGACTATCATGAAAACATGACTCAAACCAATTTGTTGTACTCTCACCATGTGTCCATTCTTAGCTGGCTTCTCCCATCCAGTAACCCCATGGGCACAAAACAACCCACAATTCAAGGGATTATAGAATTCTAAGCCATTCATAATGAGACCAGAACATCTCAAGTATGAATATCTGAATATCTGAAGATAGTTGGGACCAAGATGAAAGAGTAAGATGCTAACCAGCTTTATAGCCTTAATTATACTTTTATTTGTCCCCCAAACAGATATATTTACAAACCTCTGGGGACAGTCTTTCACCGCATAGACAACTTCATTTGAGTATGTAATGTTCTTCATAATTCAGTCCCCACCCCCAATATCCCCAGCCACTAAGACAATGATATCAAATGAGCTCTGTTCTAAGTGCTACTATTGATTTGTAGAGGCTGCCAGAAACATTCTATTCAGAAAAGGTCTGAGGTCATGTCCAAGTTCAGTAGGATTGATAACTCATGTCTGCAATGGGTATGAGAGAACATTTTCTGTCCACATTTTAAAAGATATTGCAAATATAATTTAGTATAAGTAAATTATAATCAAATTCCCTTAGGCAATTCTGGGAATACAAGTTTGACCTTTTTTTTTTTTTTCCTGCTTCATGTTTGGAACAGAGTATTGTGTATCACAAGTTCTCAATAAGTACTTTTCAAATGAAGGAATGAATGATATTTGATGATAGTTTTTAAAGTTCAGGTTAAGGGGACTGAATACATGGCTAGGCACTGTGTCCATCCTTAGGAAGTATTTTACAGACTCTCTTACGTCAGAGTGTACAAGTGGAGGCCCCAGTTCTAGACTGTGAAATAAATACCTTGACTGCTCTTCCTGTGTGTTCCTACCCAGTGGCTGTGGGTGGAGATCCGGGGAGTGCTCAGGCAGACTCACTTCTCAGAAAGGTATGCCTCTGCATGCAAGGTTTGACTTAAGGATCCTGAAGGGCTTTGACTCCTCCTAGAGTGCCATGGCTTCCTCTTTGATTTTCTTGTCACACAGCATTGTCTCCAATAAAATCTTTGCATGTTTAATCTCACACTGGTGTCTGCCTTGTGGACCTGGACTAATGCATGGTGCCAACAACAGAGTTAGAAGAGCCCTCTGAACTCCATAAGATGCCAGTTGGGCATGCAGGAAATGTCACTCCCGTCCTTTATAGAAGACACATTGGGAAACAGATTGCATCCCTTGAGTGTTCAGCGGAGGGAGGTATCACTGCTAAGAACGTCACTTCTTTTTTTTTTTTTAAGTAACTTGAGGAAGCATACTAAGAATTAACATATAACTATTCTTATAAATATATTCATTTTCATTACTAGATGGCACACCAAATGGCATGCCATCAATGGCAAAGCACTCTTCTGAAGCTCATCATAATGAGCTTTGTGGTATGTAATTCCACTTATTGTTCCATATTCATAAGGCCTTTGGATTATCTCAATCCTAAATCAAGTTATTGCTCATACATTTCATGTGTTCTGTGGCAGACAATGTGCATTTCTTATTCACAAACCAAATCTCTAAAGAGTGTATAATATTGTGACTTAGGAATTGGACTTCCTCCTACAACCTATGAGAGTTTGTGGAATTCTTCTCATTCCATGCAAGGCCCATTCTAGGTCTATGCTCATTATCTACCATCTCCCTTCATTTACTCTATTTATCTACCTTCTCCGATCTCCATGCCCCTCTTTCTAATTATTTCTAGAGGTATTGATGTATATAGAATCTAAAATTTCCTTAATCAACCCATAGTTATCCTTAGACATTTCTAAATCAGAAATCTGGGTTAGGACAATTTTGTTCATTTGGGAAGAATCACTGTAAATGAAGGTTATCTAGATAATTAACATTAGCAGTAAGAGCTTGCCATTCATTGGAAATCTTTTAATGCCACATTCCTGGAACATCAGCCTCATGACAGATGCCATGATAGGCATCAGCAAGAACAGAGATCTCACGAATCAGTTTGGGGAAGGATACCTTAGGCTTTGAGAGTTTTAGCAGATGCCTCTTCTATTGACCTCTGTGAGAAATGGATGCTTTCAGTGCCTTTAAAATTGCTACCATTGTGATTTCTCTCTTAACATGCAATGGTTGCCTGACGAGTGCTCTGAAAATTCAGAAATCAACTTCACTTCAGAAATTCATCATGATGCTTTTAAGCTTCTATATCGTTGGTGGGGATGACTTATGAAGTTTATTACTTTGTGTGGCTTTTTCGGGGGAGGGAGGTTCGAGACAGGGTTTCTCTGTGGCTTTGAAGGCTGTCCTGGAACTAGCTCTTGGAAATCAGGCTTGTCTGGAACTCATAGAGATCCACCTGCCTCTGCCTCCTGAGTGCTGGGATTAAAGGCGTGTGCCGCCGCCACCACCACCCAGCTTTGTGGCTAGTTCTAATACTAGGCTGCAAGAGATGTAAGAGCTGTGGTTTGAGACAATCACTCTTCCCTACTGCATCTATTGCAGTTCATACACTAGTAAAGGACCTCCTTTCCATTCCCAAGATTCAGAGGCTCTACCACCTGCATACTGTCTGAGAAGCTGCTTGCAAAGCCATTTGCTCAACCAGTTGCCTTTCCTTTCAGTCAGAACTGATCACTACAGTCACTACATGGATCCACTTCCCCCCCCCAGTAAGTGGGATTCAAGAGCTGACAATGGGAGCCTTGCCTTGGTGACTACATCCCTCCCTGTCTTTCTCTGCCTCTCTCTCTTTACCCCTTGCTCTTTACCTCTCATTCTTTCTTTTTCTTCTCCCTCCCCCAGCCCAGTTGTTTGTACGCCTTTCAAATCCTCTGCTAGGCTATATATCAACCTTTCTGGTCTTGGGACAGCTTGATGCTCCTAAATAATATTAACAACCCTCCCAGAAGACTTTATTTTGTTATATACTTTTACCAATACTATTTACGACTTTAGGTATTAAAACTCATAATATTAAACATGTTCATTCACTAATTCATTTTAAAGCAACCAAAACAAGCCATAGTACATGTAAAATAGCATAGTTTTCATTGAAAATTATATCAAAACAGTTAAAGAGTTGGATAGTGCCTTTGTTTTACAATTTTGCAGACATCATTATTGTCTGGCTTAATAGAAGGTAGCTGGCTTTTCATACCTGTGTCTGCAGTTAGTCTGCAGCAGCTTCACACTTCTTGGGCAAATTCCCTCAGAGATAATTAAAGCAAGGGAAGCAGATAGCATTGCGGTACTTTTATGAAAATGACTTGGATCTTGTGACCTCCAGAAAGGGTCTCATGGACTCCTCCCAAGCATGCACAGCCATGTTTTGAGAACTATTGTTCTAAGTTTGGGACATAAATGACCCAGCATCTTCCTTACCATCTTACAGTGGAGAGACCCAAAAGGTTATTTACATGCAGTTCCCTCCATGCTCTGCTGGGGATAACCAGAGGTAATGGGAGGACATGGAGAGGGATCTAACTCAGTCTCCTAATGCATCTACCGGGTAGGGCATCCGAGTCCCTGACTCACTTGCCGCTTAAGCAGAGCTAATGTGAGCAGGTGGGAAGAAAAGTATTATCTTGGAGACTGGAATCTTCTTGTCAGCTATGCTGTACTCAGAACTAAACATTAGGATGACCCTGAGTATTCTGCTTTCAGCTTTAATATCATGATATTTGGGGGGAGGCTTTTTTTAGTCTCTCTGTTTCTGATGTTCTTCCCCTTCTCAGGTAGAATCCAGAGCTGGAGAAATGGCAGATAAGAGCTCCCATAAATAAGAAGTGAAATTGCCCTGCCAGTGTTTTCTTTCTGAAGCACTGAGAGGCAGGTGAGCATTTTTGCAGTGAATATACTGTAAACCAGATAATTGCCATTCATCTTCGTGAACTTCTCAGCATCTAAGGCATGGGATGGAATTGACAATAAAAATGTATCATGCACATTTGCTATTTTCTAGAACAAAGTTGATATCATAAGCCACAATGGTTTTATTTATTAGTTTGCCAGTAGAGTAACAAAAATACCCTGTCTTTACCTAAGGTTAAGAAGAATAAATATTCCCATCCAATTCTCTGCCTCAGTTGGAAGATGTCATTTCACAAACTCCTCTTTGTTAAGCTATAGTGACTAGTTATTTATTTTAACCCTGATATAGAGTGCAATTGTTTAGATTTGGTTAACATCTACACTTAGTTAACTTTTATGGAGATTACCTTCAATTACATACATTTGAAAAGCAACATCTGACCTTTTCCTGAAAGGGTGAAAGTTTGTCTTAGGACTGTAGCATTTACTCTTGCCTGAGTTGCCAGCTCACCAGCCTTCCTACATATTTCAGATATGCTAAGCCCTGAAACTGTATGATGCATGAGTTAATTCCTGGAAGGAACTCACACATACTCTTCCTCTCCCCCTCTCTTTATGTATTATATACATTGTCCCAGGCCCATGTGTTGTGGGTTAACCTTGGGGAAGGGGGTGAGAAGATACAGCACCACTCAGGCTCCAGGAGTCAGTGAGTGGCAGAATGTGCTGCAGACTCATTTATTCAGGAAGCTAGGCCTGCCTTTATACCCCTTCCCAAGGTCCCATTGGCCCAGGCACTAACTCTGCTGTATGTCCTTTCCCATTGGTGTCCCCAGGTCAGGTGTCTCTCTGGCAGCATCTCTGGATATTGAAGCAGGCTTGGTGGCTTGGCTCAGGGAGAAAGTGCCTGTTATGAATGTGCATGCAGGCTGGCCTGGGCACTTGGGACAGGGCAACTGCTGCTTGGGTAGGCTGGCCGCAGTTTATACATACAGTCCTAGAAGTAAAGATATGCAGATTTAGACATAATAAATTTTCTGTTTCCCTGGATGGTCCTAACTACTCTTCAGGCAGCTTTGGTCTTAGCTTTGCTATCTCCTGGTGCTAGCACAAGTACCAAGTACTTGAGCCCAGGCTTGACCCACAGGAAATGGAAACAAATGCCTGCTGGTAGACTGACCTACATCAAGGAGAAGAATGGCCAACTGGGATGGAAATCTGATCTCTTCCATCAAGGGACCATGAACTTGCATGCATTCCTTAAGCTTTGGGACTCTCTATACCCTTGTCCCAGAAGTGAAGCTAATGCTGCCCTCACATTAAGTAATTGGGTGGGTTTAGTGAAATGGTGACTGGTTAGCCTGGCACACAGTAGGTCCTCAGGAGTAGCAGCCTCTGATTAACTATATGGTGGTGCTGCTCTGATTATAGCAATTACAGAAGAGGTTTAGACAATTATCTTCAGGAGCATAAATTTGAAACTAAGTTACTGTCTGGTTTTAGAAGTTCAAATGTTTAAAATGCAGTGAAGTATGAGATATTGAAGTAATAACAATCTCGGGGAATTACAGATATAACAATTTAGTGCACACTTTAGTCCAATAATGTTGTTCAGTAGGTAAGACGTTTTGTGTGGAAAAATGAGCTAGTTCCTGCCGCTGAATAGGGACATAAAACAATGCAGACTCCTGAACTCCTACTCTACACCATTTTTTTCTGAATGACTCTTGGTCTTCAAAGACTCATTTTCCCAAGCCCTACAAATTACAAGAATTTTTGTTCAAACAAAGACTTGTCAATTACTGAGTGTCTAATTGGGGCACCCTGGACCTCATCTATGCCTTGATCTCAGTTTGCAGATTTGGGCCTTCCTAGGGACCTTTGAGGTGTTATTCACCATGTAGCAACTTTGATAGTTACGCTACTAACAAGCCTGTGGATTGTGGTTACTGCCCTAAGTGTAAAGAAGAGTGGAGTTCTGGGAGAGTTGAAAGACTTGGCAAAGACCTTCTGTTGATATACAGTGCTAAAAATTGGAAACTAACTAGCAAAGATACCCTCTTACTCTGTGGGCTTCTCTTCAATCAATTGATTGTTTCCTTTGCTGTACAGAAATTTTATAATTTATGAGGTCAATTTTGTTAATCATTGGCCTTAATTCCTGAGCGAATGGAGTCCTAGTTAAAAAATCCATTCCAACCCCTATTTGTTATAGGGTATGGCCTAGCAATTCAAGCTTCACATTGAGGTCTTTGATTTGGAGGGTTTGGTTTTTTTATTTTTTTTCTTTTCTTTTTTTTTTTTTTTTTGTGTGTGTACCCATGTGTGCATGCACAGACTGATATGGGTCTAATTTCATTCTTCTGCATGTAGACATCTAGTTTTCCCAGCCACATTTGTTTTTGTTTTGTTTTATTTTGTTTTTTGAGACAGGGTTTCTCTGTATTGCTTTGGAGCCTGTCCTGGCACTCACTCTGTAGACCAGGCTGGCCTTGAAACTCACAAAGATCCTCCTGCCTCTGCCTCCTGAGTGCTGGGATTAAAGGCTTGCACCACCAACGCCTGGCTTCCCAGCCACATTTGTTAAAGATACTGGTTTTTTTTCTACAACATATGTTTTTTTGCTTCTTGTAAAATATTAGATGGCCATAGTTTTATGCACCTATGTTTGTTTGGGTCTTCTATTTTGTTCCATTAGTCTATATGTCTGTTTTCATGTGAGTACCATGTTGTTTTTATTACTATGGCTCTGTATTATAGATTGGAACCTGGTAAGGTAATCTCCCCTTAATTCTTGTTGTTTATGGTCACTTTGGCTGTCTAGAGTCTTTTGTGTTTCCATGTGAACTGTAGAATGGTTTTGTCTATTTCTGAGCATGGGGATTTTGATTGGGTTGCAATGAATCTATTAATTGCTGCATTCCCTCTACTCCACCTCAGGGTCAGTCTAGGATGAACTTTGGTTATTTGTTCAAATGCCTTGTATAAAGACAACCTCAAAGCTCAATATTGTAGCAATACAGAACACCCCAATATATAATTCTTCTGACCTTCCTTCTGACCCACTATTTATGTGGGATAGTGTTATATGACCCACCCTGATATTACAACAACTTTGAAAGTGTTCATATGCTTCACAGTTATTTGGAAAGGATTGGGAAGATGGAAGGAAATAAGAAACTAGGAATGGTGGATAAGTTGGCGAACAGAGAGAAAGGGAGGGGTGGTTACCGGGAGGGAGAAGAGGAGGGAAAGAAAAGTTCCACCTTCAGCATAAGCCTGCTATCAAGCAGTTAAGAATTAAGGACATAGTCATCCTTTTCACAATACTTCCAAACACAATTATAGCAGTGCAAATAAGGCTTGTTTCTTCTGAAATTTAGCATGTATGAGCTACACACATGGGGTTTGTATTTAAAACTCTCTAATTGGTACCTTCAGCAGAGAACATTACGTCTCATTAAGTGATAGGGTGACCCTGAGATGTGGAACATACGGCATCTTTCTATCTGGGTGACGATGGATACATACTCATTGGAATCACACATTGTTGATGTGCCATTTTTGGAGGTGTCTTGAAGGTAAAGGTGTGCCTGCTTCATTGACTAATGATTTATAATATTCTGGGAACTGTTAGTAACTACAGGCATCCTCAGGTCCAAGATGCTGCTTACCCTTGAGGGTGAGCACTGTTCATGGAGAAGAATGATAGGAAAAGGGCTAATGTGGGAGATGTGGATGTGCAGAGGGCAATGGGGCATTTAGAGCTTGACTTAATCTGGAAGGATGCAAAGGCAGAATGAGAGGCAGGGATGCCAGGAGAGGGAGAAATGAATGCATGCACATGGAACAGGATGACCACACCAGATTTCCGAGGGAAGTTGGTGAAGGAGCACAGGCCTGAAAATGTAGAAATAGTCTTGTCTAGATAGGGGCCCCAACTGTACTCTGAAAAAGACAATTTTAAGATGAGACAGTGCTTATTGTAGTTAGGAATCACTGCTAGAACAGACACCCACTCCAATAATTTAAAGAAAAAGATAGTGGTTTTCGAAAGAACTGATAAGAGTCTCCATTTACCCACACCAGGCTGATGTGTCCCCAAGAGGGATCTGGGGGACAGGGCTGGAGAGCTGGGGGGCAGGGCTAGGAAGCAGGAGAGGACAGCTGGGTTGTATAGCTCTACAGATGTGATGGGTGGAGCTTTCCACTCCAGGACCACTCCTTAATCCTATGTCTTCTGAAATATTGGCTTCTCTGATTTTAATGACTTTTCAGTCCCCCCCACACACACAAACTTTGAGTGATCATTGCATGGGTATCAGCTTGAACTTAGAAACATCAATGAGATGTACCCATCCCCCAAACAAACTGTAGTTTCTGGTCCTCAAAAATGTCAAGATACAATTAGCCCAGCCCTTTGTCATCTATCCATTTCTTCATGGATGTGATGGCCACCCTGGCCTGAGCAGCCATCAGAAGATCACACCAGAAGGCAAAATTATGGCATGCAAAACACCAGACTGGCCAGTAGGGTACCATATTTGATGGTGTAGTTAGCCCTGTGAAAGCTTTTATCTATAAACCGTACATTTTACCCAGTTTTACACAGGGATCAGTATTAGAGCTCTGAGGATTTGAGAGCTAACAGTGGCCAGACAGGTAAACTGTAGGATGAAAGGAGAAGGGGTCAAAGCGTAAATCCAGAGCCACTAGGCTCTGCTGCTTAGAGGAGCATTAACACACTTTTGTGGAGATAGAAGCAAAGAGAAGAGCATAGCATGCTCCCATGAGAAATGTTTCGTGCTCTAGTTAGAGACGCATTGGGTGGTGAGACCTAATTTCTCAGTAAATGGAGCACAAACATCACATTGGCACCCCACCCCTACTCCCCCACCAACTGCAAAGACACAGGCATTTTCCAGATTCTGAAATATGAAAAAGTGACAGGACGGGCAATAAGCTGACCTAAAGGGACAGGGTGTGATGTGTCAGCCTCCAGAAGGCATGTGCAGCAAACAGAGATACAACCCTGTGGGAAACTGATGCAAGGTCAGTTCTGAAGTTACATCTAAATCAAGCAAAGCATGAGCTGCCTGGCCTTGGTGTCTAGAAACAAACAGGCAAAGTATTTTACTCAAGACTCAAACATTACAGGAGAGTAATGGGTAAGAAATAACAGCCAGCCCACAAGCATCAATACCTAATGTTTCTTCCTATACAAGAGGTAGTTCTCCGGTTTCCCAGGAAGCCAGAGTTTGGAAGTAGCTCATGAATTTCTGGGTGTGAATGAACTCTGTATCTTGTGAATACTTCCTTTAAGTTCAGCCTAGTGGTGGCCTGACTCCTTCTGGTCTCTGGACAAACTTGGCTCCTCATGTCTCTCTATAACATACTAACTGCTTTTACCACTGGGGCTTTGCCCATCTATGGTCCCTTGACTGGTACCCTCTCTTTCCTTTATCCCTGCTTGGTTTATGTTCTTTCTCTGTCTATGACTGTCTGTCTGTCTATCTCTTTCTTGAGTATGTGGACAATTTCATACCTATTATAACATGGATTCTCATTATTATAACCTCTCCATATTCCTCTTGCTCCCAGTATCCCTCCACCCCTTACATGTCCACTTCCTGTGTGCATTACGTTTTTGCTGTTCTTGTTGATTTGTTTTATTATTTGTTTTATTTTGGGTTTTTCTTGAGACCTACCAACTTTAGCCAGGATCATATGTGTGTGATCACAGGTTTATAACCACCCATTGGAGTCCTTCTCCTGGAATAAGCACTGTTTCCATGGCTATGTTAATGCATCTGATCTTTTCTCTAGCCCGAGTCTGCTTCTTCTTGCCTGCCCCCTTGTATGTTCTGGTTATCATGGATTCTCTCCTGGCTTGGCAGTTCTTTGAGGATAAGATATGTATTCTTACTCCACATAGTGAGGCTAGTTTTATTCATAAGACGACTCACCCTCTAACTGTTGCTTGATACATCTTGACAAAGGAGTGCACATGCATTTTAAGAGAGTTGTTCCTAAGTATTTCATGGCTTTTGAGATTATTATAACAGTATTTTTATTTAAAATTTTATTTATCCTTAGTCAGTACCCACAAATTATTTTGTTTTTTTTTTATATTGACTGTGTTTCCTATGACTTTACTAAACGCACTTATTATATCTAGTTGGAATATTTGGTATATAGATGTCTAAAACTGAAAATCATATTTTCTTATATAAAGACAATTTTACCTTCTTCAGTGCAAACTGATTCTTTCCTTTATGTATTGCATTGGTTTGAACCACCAGTAAAATGTGAATGTAAGTGGAGAATAGACATCCAGACATCCTTGAGTTGTCCCTGTGTGGAAAAAGTATCCAGCCTTTATTTTTAAACGTGAAGTTAGCTCAGGATTTTTCAAATGTTCTTTTTCAGATTGAGGAACCTACTATTTATTGTTCTTTGATAGGTCTATGTATATATAGATGTTGAAGTTTTATAAACTTTATTCAAAAACTTCCCCATTTTATCTCAATGCTCAGAATGATTTTCATATATTTTATGCATTGTGTGTGTGTGTGTGAGAGAGAGAGAGAGAGAGAGAGAGAGAGAGAGAGAGAGAAAGGATGGCATGAGTCTTTTGAAATCTCAAAGCCCACCCCCAGTGACACACCTCCTCCAACAAGGCCACACCTCCTAATCCTTCCTCAGCAGGTCTACAAACTATTTATTATTAGTTGATAATATTACTACTACTAGTCAGGTGTTGGTGGCACACACCTTTAACCCCAGCACTCAGGAGGCAGAGGCAGGCAGATCTCTGTGAGTTCAAGTCCAGCCTGGTCTACAGAGTGAGTTCCAGGACAGCCTCCAAAGCAATACAGAGAAACTCTGTCTCAAAAAACCAAAAAAAATTTCTCCTACTAATATTATTAGTAGTATTAGACCAATTAGTCAGCAATATGAGCCTATGGGGAGCATTCTCATTCAAACCACCAAACTACGGTTAAGTTAAAAATGTACACTTAAAATATTGATCTACAACCCCAAGGATTTGGTTCATAAACAAAGCTTAGACTTTTTTGTTTATGTATCAAAATGAAAACATTCCTCAACCCTGAAAAAAAAAAGAAAAAAATGTTTGAGAAAGTTAGAATGTGGGAGAGAGGTAAGACAACTCTAGACATGTTTGCTTTCTTATTTTTCAAATGGGACAGTTACACCCCTTTGAGCTTCAGCTCCTCTCCTGTGAAATGGGAGCTGCAATCTTACCACTGTAATTGGTATAAGGATTAATGAGCCCTGGCTGGTGAGGTGGCTCAGTGGGAAGCGGTGCTTGTCATCCCTCGTGAGAACCTGTGTTTATCCACACAACTCAGGAAGTGGAAGGAGAGAACCAATTCTCTCTGTTGTGCTCTGACATACACATATGTACCATGTCACATGCATGCCCACACATGTACATATACAAAATAAATAAATACATATAAAATGGGATTATAGAATCCATATGTAGGAAATGCCTAAAATGAAGTAGACACTTGACTGACTCCAGCAGTGACAGGAATAAAAGGGGGCAAGCATGTAGTAGCAGGAAATCAACCTTCACTGATGAGGAAGCAGCCTCAGCTTTAACGTTATTCTATAAAACACTGTTCATGCAAACTCTAGCACAATCACTGCCCAGAGAGCATTGTTAATGAGAATAATGAAAAGACAGAGGTTGGGGACCCAGCACTGGATATTTGAGTGACAGGAGGGCTGTGTGACATCATCACCTGTATCTTGCTGGTTGAAAGCATTGAAACTCTTGACTCACCTAATACCACCCAGAAGTGACTAAGCCAGAGTTAAAACCAGGAACATTGCCTGCATTGAACTGGGTGGCACAATGGATCAGATACACTAGCTGAGCTCCTGGTGTCTGCTCTATACACATTTCTAATGAATAGGCCCCTAGGTTTAATTAAGGAGAAAGGAGATTAATTGTTTCTCCCAACAGCTGCAAATTATTTACATTGCATTTGTGTTGATGGCTAATAAAAGAGCAAAGGAGGATAGGGACAGCCCAGGATGACTGTAATTCTTAGAGTCCATAATGAAGTGCAGGTCTGAACGACAAAATGTAAGAATGGATGAGCCTGCTGCCCCATGCATACCTGGAGTAGGCAGAGCTGCTCTCTGCTCTGAGCAGGATTCAATCAGCAAAAATGGATCTCAGGGGCTCAGACCTGAGACTTGCTGAGCATATATATCCCTGCTCCAGAAGACTGACACTCAATTTGTGGTTGCTGGAGAATGGGTGAGAAATAGGATGATGGTGGTTTAGGGTGTGGTTCCCCACTAATCCTGAGACAACTCTTAAATGAACTTTCGATGTATGGTGGTTTGGGAAAGGGAAGGGGCAACAGAGTTAATCAAAATTCTCTAAGCCCTTGATCTTCCATGGCTCTGAAAATATTGTATAATCCATTACAGTAATGTGGCAGTCCATGAACTTTTTCTGGAGAACTGTGAACAAACATCTATTCACCCCAGATGAGGCACCAATGACAGGTCAAAGTAACAATTCCAATCAAGTCTAGCCTGGCGAACTAATGAATTTATTGAGCTTACTTGCAGCAGCACAAACAAGAGGTATTTACAGTAGTGTGTGAACCCCAAAGAGTCATGTCACCAAAAAAGTCTTACCTCAACACAAAGGAAGACTTCCCCGTGATTGCATAGATGAAATTCCCCCTTCATTTATTCTTCCACTCTTTACTGTAGTGCCTCTAGAGAGCACATGCAGCTAGGGCAGAATTCCAAGCCACCGGGAGAGGTTATATGAGGGAATAGGAATCTTTGGTGAGGGTCTAATGACATGTCTCCTATGAGGTAACCTCAACGTGTCCAACATGAGGGAATATTGTGCAGAGTCACAGATGCTTTCATTCAGATGCTTATGGCTGTTATGCTATGAGAACAGTGTTCTGCAATACATGTGTTAGATGGCTGTTATGGTATGAGAAGCGTGTTCTGCAATACATATGTTAGGTGCATGAAATAAGATGTGTGTTTGTGTTTGTGAATATATTTGGCAAATAATGAGGTGCTTTAAGTTGTTTTCTTGTCCCTTGTATAACATGTAGTTTATCTTGACATTGTCACTCTTTATTACCATTTTTACAAAGATCACCCCTATTCCATAGGTTGCTATGGAGAACATATGTGAGCCTGATTTTGAATCTTTGGAGCAGAATGTAAGGGTTGGTCATACTAGTTTAACAAATTAGTTTGCTTTTAAAAATATTTGCTTTGCCATCTAGTCCTGAGGATGTATGTGGGGGATTGAAATGAGACCAAGAAGTTCACAACTGAAGACCACTCTTGATGCTTATGTGGGGTGTTGACTGGAGAGTGTAGAGTCTTTTCTTGGGAGATGAGCTAAAATGGCATCATTGGGAATGAGAACAAACATTAGGCAATACTCACAAAGGAGATGAATGGAAGAAGTTCATCAGAGATGTCCACATGTGACCATACAAAGTCTTGTCACATCTTATCTCAAGCCTCTAGCCATTGTTGGTCTTTGTTAGTGTATTACAGTTGCTTGGTAGGGTTCCTACATAGTGCCATAAACTAACTACCTTTAGAAAAATAGAAATGTACTGTGTCACACTTCTGGATGCTTGACATCTAAAATGAAGGTGATGCAAGATTGTGCTTCATCTGTACAGCTGTACTCTGGGGAATGATCCGGTTGGATCTCCCATCCACTTTCTTGTGTGTGTGTGTGTGTGTGTGTGTGTGTGTGGTGTGTGTGTGTGTGTGTGTGTGTGTGTGTTCATGATACTGCTGCATGTCTTCTATAAGAGGAGGTCAGTGGTCAAGCTTGAATGTCATTCCTCAGGTACTGCCCATCTTGTTATTTTATTTTTTATTTGCACTGGGTCTTTCATTGGTGTCACTTATAGGCTGGGTGTTCAGCAAGTCTCAGGAATCTACCTGTCACTTCCTCCCTAGCTCTGGGAATATAAGCATTGGCCTCCATCTCCATGCCTAGCATTTTGCCTAAGATCTGGAGATCAAATAAGTTTTAATGCTTATACAGCAAACACTTTACCAAAGTAGTTATTTCCGCAGGACTGCTCCAATCTTTCATGGTGTGTTTCTTGAGTACTTGGCTGTCTCTGCATGAAAATGTCCCGTTTTAATATGTGCACCAGGCATGATCATTGAAGATCTACTCCAGTAGCCCCATGGTAGTCTATTTAAGTAGTAATAATAGTAGTAATCTATTTAATTGGATTACCCCTTTAAAGATTTTCTTTCTAGATACAGACAAACATTGAGGTAAACTCTAACCTACCTTTTTGGTGTTGTACTGACATTACATGTAGCATGTCAGATATATGTTTAAGTATATCAGTTGTTCATTAGATGATATATGATTTGAGCTGGTCAATTTATTGAAGAGAAATTTTAATTGGTATATATTTTAGACCATTTTAATAGATCAGAAAATATTCAGTGTTCATTGCATATTGACATATATGTTATAACTTGTGCATACATGTTTTTTATATGTATGTGTGCTAACCTACTAATGGCATCTACAGATGGATCCAGTTAAGATGAGGTCAGAATTCACAACACACACAGTATAATCTGCTGGTTCATTGACTGATAATGGTTTTTAACTCAGAAGCATCTATTAATAGGTAACCTTAGAAGTTTTAACTCTCAATAAGATCTGTCTATACTGATGTTACCCCTCTACTTTATATGGGCCTGTGTGTATCATTAGGCTTTCGGTGCACGTCTCTGAAGCTTTTCTACATATCAAGTGGGCTAATGTGTTTTATGTATGACCTAAGAGTTCAGTTTGAGTCTATGATGGGGAAAATATAAAACATTAATAGTTCTAGTATAGATAAATTACTCACATGGTATTTTTGTTTTGTGTTGCTTTTCTAGTCAATAAACACAAGCCATGGATTGAGACATCGTATCATGGAGTCATTACCGAGAACAATGACACAGTCATTTTGGACCCCCCACTGGTAGCCCTGGATAAAGATGCCCCAGTGCCTTTTGCAGGTAAGATGACTGATATCTTAGTAAGCTTGGACTGGATTGATCTGGATGCCTGATGTGAAACCTTCTCTAAGCCCAGCTACGACCTAAAAGCTGTTGTCCCCACCCTGTAAAAGATACACAGCTTTTCATGCTCTGTGTATCTCCTCATTGCTAGTGTGGACTCTTTATCCCATTATTGTTATTCTCCTTCACATTGCTTCCTGTGGAAGACCCACATTCCTTCTTTTTGTATTTTTTTGTTGTTGTTTTGTTGGTTTTGATTTGCTTTGTTTTTGAGACAGGGTCTCTCTATGTATCTCTGACTATCTGGGAAATTGCTATGTAGACCAGGAAGGCCTTGAATTCATGGAGATCAGCCTGCCTCTGTCTCTGTCTTCCAAATGTGCTACGTGCCCATTTTCCTTCTTCTAAGACGTGATAAATTACTGAAGTGACCCCTGAAGTTGAAGAGATGGACTAGTGAAACTCCTTGGTGGAATTTTGCTCCTAGAGAGATGGCCCCATAGACATGATAAAATGTGGCAACCACTGTTCCCACCACCTGGGACTTGTATCTTGGTAGACTGGCAAGAAAAGGGGAAATAAAAAGCTATTAAAAATTAGTTGCTAAAGGTCAGATGAGATTGTATCCTTGAGCTTCAACAGGACTGTGGCTTTTAGAGGAGGAACCTCAAGTCAGATGCCTTTGCGTCTTTTGGCTAGAAGTTTTCTCACTGTCTTCAAGCCATTACTGCTCTCACCCTGACCTCCTGCAAAAGTCAGACCCTAGAAAGTGTGTGTGTAGGATACTACACAATCATCTGTTTCCATAGATTTGGTTAAAGACAAAGAAATAGGCAATGGCTTGGGTAGGAGGCCTTAGACAAAGAATGTCTGAGGGTGCCCAAATCACAAGGAATATTGTTAGGATTTTATAACTGTCAAGGGAAAGACAGGAAATTTAATGAAGGTTTTCAAGACCTCTAGAAGATTGCTTTATGATCGATGGGTGCCAGGCAGGGTTTGCACTACGATGAAGTCTATTTTTTCTGACAGTTTGTCTGCTACATTATGAGCTACTTGGGCAGAAAAAAAATGACTCTTTCCCACTTTTAAAAGAGATGCTCTGTGAAGGCCTTTTATTCATTACAGAAGATTATGATGGCAGGAGTGATGGGCTAGGTTAAACTCAGTGTTATGTGAAGGTAAGCCCATAAGCATTCTGACAGAGGCTAGAAGACTCTTACAAGGCTTTATCTTTATTTTATATAAAATGATAACTACCAAGGGCACCTCAGTGTGAGTCCCAGGATGTGAAAGGTTGGGGATTTTGAATCTTCAAACATCTTCCAAATGTTCTCCAACCAATTAACACTTTGAAGTACAACTCTCATGCCAGGTTTTACTTTTTTCTACAAAGGATGAGGTTCCACCCCTACTCTCCTTTGGTAGCCTAGAAATAATCTAACTCACATTCTTCTGGACATAAGTAATGTGGCAGTGAGGTTAACCAACACCTTTAACAATGTCTACAATAAGACTTTTGAAGCAAATACCAGAAAAAAATATATTTGGGTCATGAGAAATGCTTGGTTTGGCTTTCAACATATGCTTTATGAAACCAGTAGATTTAATATAAAATACAAAATTCTGGTTAATCTCAATAAATCAGATCTCAAATAGAGAGAGAGCTGTCACAATTTCTTCCTTCCTTCCCTCCCTTCCTTGGAAGGAGGGTCTATTTGGGCTAGACTGAAATTCAGTATAGAGCCCAGGCTGTCCTCTAACCTGTGGTCTCTGGCCACAGCCATCTGAGTGCAAGGATCACAAATCTGTATCATAATACAAGGTTGACTGCTTCTTTCATCCGTGGGTGAACCCCAGCTCCCTCCCAGCCCTTTATGTCACAGTGTATTACAGAGACCTTCCCACCAAGTAGGGATTAGTCTTTCCCCTCCCTACTGGTGGTTGACATCTCTTTCAAGAATAACAGAGTGAACTACTCGCCAAGTCCTGGGAAGTAACAGGGTGTCCTTCAGTCATTCCAGTGCCAGAAGGCAGAAGAGTTCAAAGATGTGCAATGTGTCTGAGTATTCGCTATGACTACCCCTAGTGGACCCCTCTTTTTTTTCTGGTTGTGAGCAAAGAACTGAAGTCTACAGCCAAGTTGTCCATTCTCAAACAGAGAGGACACGATAAATTTAAATTCAAGCAAATCTGATATTTAAGAGTTTGAAATAAACTCTCAGATTCCTTAGCTCCCTCAGTTATTAGGGCTTACAGACAATTAAAAAATTCATCTGCAGATTCATCTGAGCATTCTTAAGTTGAAGCCTCATCAAGTGCCTTAAACTTGAGTTTGTATTTTATCAGATTTGCTCACAGTTGTTCTGGCATGTTTTGAAACTAAGATTTGCCTCTCAGCCAAGCCCTGAGTAGCTATTTCCATCCAGAGGCAATTTCTATACTCCACCTGTTATTTTTGCAGCTGCCTTAAAAAAAAATCTGGCTTTAATGCATCAAAATATAATCTGCCAAGCTCTTAAGAGTAAAAAAATAAAGGTGTTTTTTACTATGGTCAAAGCTATTTTTCTCAGTATTATTTATGGCCAGCTGTAAGACAGGACAGAGACACTAGCCATCCATCCAGCTACGGGCATTTATTTTCAAACATTTATCTTAAAAAGAAAATACTGAAGATTTATTTCAGATCCCTATCATTCTCATGAAATTGAAAAATTTATATCTGCCAGCTTCATCGCCCTGCACGTCAACTGGTGCTTTTGGCCCCCCTTATGAAGCACTCCTGAATTAGGGGTCACTTCCCCAGCCTTCTCCCTGCATCTTTACTGCCCACTCTTCTCCTGCATCCTTGCTTCCTATTGAGTGGGTGAACTGAGCTAGGCTCCATGAAAGACCACTCCCTTTAAGTCATTTTTTCCCTCTTATCGTCTCCTATCCTTTAGGATTTATAGAAAACAAAAAGTTCTTCCATAAAAATTCTGGTTGAAAGTAATTTAGAATTATATGCTATTATAAGCAATGCTCATTTACATAAAAAGATGAGCATTTATTGTAGAAAGCATGGGAAGCCCTGTAAAGTACACACACAAAAGCATAGAGACTCTTGGCACTTCAGTGTACTTTCCTTCAGTCATGTTTCCATTCCTTGTTAAAAATTACTGTCACATCTTGAATCTAATATTAGAATGGAATATTACTGTTATCTTTTAAATAATGTTAACACTGTCAATATCCTAATGAATGTTCTAGAGTTTATTTTTTCCAAGTACTGTATCTATTTCCATTTTTTATTTTGTTGCAACACATTTGCCTTCCTGTGTCTACTGGTAGATGTATTTTCAATAGTACAGTTAATTGGTCAAACATTTCCAGGCTCCTGAAACACATTAGATGGCTTTTCCAAAAGTAATTGTGTGACTCTGTATTCCTATTCACACCATCTGAGTCCTCCTCCCCCTGCTCCCATCTTGCTCCCTCTGATGGTGATTTGGTGACAGTATTGTAGAGTAGCTGGTTGCATTATCTTTAATAACGTCATCTGTGAATGGTGCAGGCTTTCCCAGCTTTTTGTTTGGGAGAAATTTAAAGAATGTCTGTGTCGCATGTTCCAAATATGGTGGGTGTTTAATGAATTAGAGTTTCCATCTGCAGCCATTTATACCTGCTCATTTCATAGAGGACATGACTGATTGGCATGGAGGCGAAGCAACTTGCCCGGCATTCCTGGTGAACTTGAGGCAGGGACAGGAGCCTATCTCCTGTAGGACACTCTGATCTCCCTGTCTCTGTGATCTCATTTGAGCAGCAACACCTCCATGGGACTTAATCAGTTCTATTAAACTTGCTTGGCTCCCTTCTCAACTCAGAGTCTGAGCTCTGTAGACTTGACCTTCTTAAAGAAGCAGACACAGAAACCTCCTCAAGTAATAATGGAAACCCTGTCTATTGCAAGACCAAAAAAATGATAATAAAAGCAGGATGGGTGCACCATGAACTTATTCATTTCTACATGTGCCCCACTGAGGCCTGTTAGGAAACTGTGGAGACTTTTCAATTTGAGGGGAATTAGTTGGCCTTTCAGAGATAATAGAACTACTCCTCATTTGTCTCCATTGGGCCGGTCTGGACTTGTCTCTTGTAAGGACAGGGCTGCAGAGGATGATCAGGTATAATTGGCCAGCTTTGCAGGCTGGGTGAGTCTCTAAAGGCTGCCCAGAAAATTGTCTGGAATATGATTTGACCTGGTTTGATTAGCTGGTTACAGTGCTGGCTATGACAAGGACTGCTCATTCTTTCGTGCTTAACTCCATTTCTCTTATTCAGTTCGATATCTGCCTATCACCTTCCTCCCTATCTGTGGCCCTGTCCATGGACTTGGTTTCCACTTAGGCTCAATAGGAGCATAATGGCAGAGACCATCCAGGGTTCCTTCGGCCACAACATCTTATAGTAAGCAGGGAAGGCAGACATCATAGCATTCATTATTTCTATTATTTTTAGATTGATGGACATCATTGTATGCTTTAAAATATATAAAATATTATGTTTAAAATCATATCTGTATAATATTTAAACCTACTTTCGTGGCAAATATATCACCTCACATACTGTGGTGGTTAGTGTTGTCAAATTGACAAAAGCAAGAATCACCATGGAGATGGTCCTCTGAACATGCCTATGAGGGATTTTCTTCACTGAGGTAATCGAGGCAGGAGGGTGAACTGAACACAAAGGAGAGGGAGCTGAAGCAGCAGCTTTACCCACGAGCACTGTTTGCTCTCTGCTTCCTGACTACACATGCCATGTGGACAGCCAGCTGTCTCAAGCTCCTGCCACTGTGATCTCAGTGCAAGACGGACTGTTGGTCTGGAACTGTGGGGGAAAAGAAGCACTCTCGCCTTTGAATTGCTCTTGTCAGAGTACTTTATTACAGGGGCAGAAAAGAAACTAGGACACATAGTTGTCATCTTTTAGTGACAGGCTATCACATCCAGCCTTTCCCCAAGAGTACAATATATTATTACAAACCATAGTCACCTTGCTCTCCAGTAGACCTCTTAATGCACCTTTTCTATTATGCTTCCATTGTGTATCCTCCAGCCAACATCCCCTCAGCCACCCCAGCCTCTGGGGACCACCATTTTATTCTCTGCATCTGATATCAGCATTCTTTACATTCCACCAAAGAGGCATTTGTTTATTTTTTGCTGGCGTATGTCCCTCACCAGACATATGTTTTTGCATTTAGGCTCCGCACTTGCTAACTTTATAATCTTGGAGTTGTCAGTAAACTCTTCCAAGGGAGCGTTGATAATGGAGGCATTCACAGCACCTACTCTTGGGATTAATATGTGGCTATAATTAGATATTAATGAAAAGTGCCTAGAGCCCTGTCTGGCAGCCAGAAAGTGCCCAATAAATCATAGTTGTGTTAGTCATAGCAGTGGTAATAATGAGACTCATCAGAGTAATTGTGATTCTTGTTATCATCAATAAGCCACAAGTGTTTGCTTCCTTTTTGGTTGATTACAATGGTGCAATTATAATCTGGGGTGATGATGATAAAAGAAAGGAGAAACATAACTCTAGAGTCGGTTCTAAGGCTTGATATAGTCACTCAATCAGATTGCTGTTTTGATTCCTCAGTGGCATGGTAGTGTGGGAACGGCCAGCTAAATTATATAGTTTGAAGATTGTGTGCGACTCCATAAATAAATATCAGCTATCTGGGAATAAATGTCCTTACATTCTACCCATAATTTATCCCTGTGGAATAACCTATTGTGAGCTGCATTTTCAGAGAATTGCAAATCATGCGCCTTTTATTATAAATGCACACACACACACACATGTACGCCTGCCATTCGGTCAATTGCAATTCAGTTCTCACCGTCTTGTGAAGTAGAAGGCCAGCTGTCATGATTCTGCTTTGCAAGTAAGGGGACAGGGGACTTTAGGAAATTTTGTGAACTCCTCAAGTTCATCTAACGCAGCCCAGGCTCTCGGGCCACAGGCCTCATCTTCTCTCCACTCTCAGTTGTCCATTGTTGGAGGCTGCTCTTACTGGCTTTAAAAGGTCTGCAAGGCACTGGACACAGCCTTACTAAATGTCAGTCTCAGGTTAGGTTCTTCTCTTATGAATTCTTTCTACTTTATCTGATCATTCCAAGAAGAAACACATAGTTTGGGAGGTTTAAATCAGCACCAGCATCTCCTTTACCTGATAGTCTCTTCTTTTGGTAAAGCAGGACCAAGATCTACCATAGAGCCTCCTACAGACAATATCAAACTGTTTGAGTTTAGTTAGGCCAGTTCCTATGGAGGTAAGTATTATTGCTATTCACTTCTGGCATTTTCATTTTAAACAATCATTGAGTTTTTAGAAATCCAAACTCAAAGAAAACTAAAAAACAAACAATAATTCAGTGGCTTACAGAGCGCTTACAAACTTCTGTGATCGGACACAAGGGATACGGTACATAAACCTCATCACAGGGTCACTCTCATCCAGTGCCCTCAGGAGTGGCTGCAGGACCAGGCCATCTTCAGTCTAGTGTTGCCCTGTTCTGGCAGCATAAATGTATGCATGCATTAATAATTAATAAAAAAAAGGCCACAAATTTGAAAAGCATACCCAGAAGCGTGTCCCTGGCCTCTCTAAGTAGTAACTGGCTTAAACCCCAGGTTAGATCTTACCCACCATGCAGAGAACTGGGTTCAGACCTATCTAGGGTCCACAATTGAGGCTACTTCCTCAAAGCTCACAAAGTTAAAATCTAGGACAAGACAGGACAACATAAACTAAATGTCCATTTGTCTGAGTGTATGTGAAAAATAAAGAAAGAAAGTAACATCCACAGCATATCTAGAAAAATTTACAATTCCTACATGGGTTCATGTTTTTAAAGTGGATTGGGGTCATAGCTTTTATGTTTCTGGGTCTTTGTGTTTTTACTGCTTGTGGCTACTTCCCAAACTGATTGAGTTATGCAGGCTTTGTTACCAGCATAACTATGTATCATACAAATATTTATTTAGTCATTCTTCTATTTTGGGCTCCATAGGTTGTTTTTAATATTTTTCATTTTTTAAGAAAATAATTCTTCTATGGTCAACTGTGTGGAATGACTTTCTTAAATAAGCATAACCCAGGTTTCACCTTGCAGTTTAATTCATAGTGAATGAAAACAGATGTGTTCTTTCAGGGATAGTTTGAGGTTGTGTCCTCAAGTGTTTAGCTGATACAAACTGTGACTGCCAATTTCACAGCAGATAGTGTCTTCATATTAGACACGTAAGATGGGGAACTCTCATTCCCACAGCTGTCTGCACCTGTGGGGAGCACCATGCACAAGTCCCAGATCCCCAAGCCCTTCCCTGTGACCAAGTTTTCATCCTCATTGCAACACTCTCATCTAAAGACTCCCAGGTTTATGCAGGAGTAATACAGAAATTGCTTTAAAATTAAAACAATTGAAGGGTAATGGAAACAGCAGACTTTACATAAGATAGAAGACCTGGCCACGGCGACACTTGTGATCTCTAGAGAAGATGGCAGTGGAAGATCAACCTGTGATTCTGTAGGACCAGAAAGTCCCTTTACAGTGACCAAATCCATGGGCCTTGTTCTGTGGCAGCTTGGGGGTCCTACCAATCAGGCTGTGAGAGAAAGCCCCATTAGGGCAGGATGAAGCACAGATTGGCTCTGCTCTTTATTTTTCTTTCAACTTCTGGCTTGGCGGCTTCTAGCCTTGCCAAGGATTGGTCTGAGAGTGGGAGCATGTTTGGGGACTCTTCCTGACTGTCTCCACAAATCATATTGTGCTCTCCCCAGCTGTTCATTTCCATAATTTTAATTTCTCTTTCTTGTCTGCTGATGACTGTCAATGTAGGAGGCAGGTCTCAGCTCCAGTGGGAGACCCATTTATAAATCTTAGTACATGAAGCTTTTGCCTGAGTGTGGTGTGTGTGGGGGGGGTCATATTTATCCTGCTAAGAAGATCATGGATGATGCTTAGTATGGAGGAGATAGATGCTGGCAGGAGACAAATCCTTCCAAATCTTTCCTCCTGCATTTCCCTCTTTTCTTCCCCACCAATTTATTCTCAGGATCCCTGACCTTACCTGTCTATGTAGTCTCTGTCACTAGGTGCTTTTGTATTTTGCCTTTTAATTTCTCAGGCTATTTGTAAATTTTCTCTATGGCAGCTCAGCCTCAGTGAACTTTATTTGGATGGCCCATTCTCATCTCCTACTCATGTTCTATGCCAAACCCTGGGACTCACATTACCTCTATGGGGGTCTGGATCAAGAGAGTGTGCCAACATTTTCATACCTTTCTGTATTAAGTGGGTAAAGGCAGCATCTGAGTGGGAAAGCTGCAGGAGAAACTAAAAGGGCCCCCAAGGGGAGGGGGACTATGAGGAATTCAGAGCCAGGATGCAGCAGAACAGATCAGCCAGGAAAGAAAGAGGACCAGGTTTTAGATGAATAAAATGCATCCCAGGGGGCCTAAGATCTGGGTCTAACATGGAGAAGACAGCAAGGGGTTGAGGAGCTGGGATAGTATCCACCAAGAAGCTTATCCAGGCCTCCAAGGCACTCTTGGCTTTGTAAAACAGGGTCTCACTGTATAGCCAAGACTGGCTTTGACTTGGAAATCTTCCTGCTTCAGTTTCTAGAGTGCTATTAATGTAACAGGCAAGCACCACCTTACCCAGGAACTTCATAAAAAGAAAACTCTGGGTAAGCCCTTCTTAAGATAGATTCATGTTTAAAGACTGGCCTGTTGGTACTAGTGCCCATTCTCCAGCAGTAGGCTGAGGAGGAGTTCAGAAAGATACACCATCCTATTTTTCTCAGTGCTTAAGAGTATCCTAGGGTGTGTAATTATCAGTGATAAAACTGGGAAGGTGCTGGTACACTAGGCCTGGAAAGCCTGGGAGAAGAAATGTGGTATTTCAGAATAAGCTGTTTGAACATCATGCTAGGAAGCAGCTTGAGAGAAGCCTTTGAATACATTATTCCATGTTTTCTGGGAGCCTGCATTAATGGCAGTTTATAAAAACAAGATGAAATGTAAACAATGAAATAAAAAATAATGGCAGGAGTGCTGCCAGCCCAAGTGGTGACCATACAAATTGGAAACAGGTGTTCCTTCTTACAGACAGACACCGTCCCACTCCACAGCACACTGCTTAGTAAGTGGCGAAAAAAAGGTCCATTTCAGCCCCTTTGTGTCCCCTTGGTCTTGTATCCTCATACAGAAAACAACCTGCACACAGCAGCACAGAAAATTGGCCAAGTCTTATTGTTACACTATACTACACACTATATTACAGACACTGTGTCCTTTAAATTTTGTAGCAATCCTCTGAAATGGGCATCATTATTATCTCTGTTTTATAGGAGAGACTGAGGTTAAACTGGATTATATAGTTTGCCCAGGACACAGTGGTAATGAAGTTGTAATTCTAGCCCAGATGTCTCAGTTAAATACTGCTTTGTAGCAGCCACACCAGAACTTAGGAATCACAGGATAGCAGCCATTCATCCTCACTCATTATTCTGCATGGTGACTGGGCAGCTCTGACAGTCTAAGATGGGTGCAGCTGATCCTTGTTTTAAGGATCCACAGGAAGGTAGGCGCTCTGAAAGGCTGGTTTAGGGTGGCTGTAGCTAGGATGGCCCAGTTCTGTGTGTGCTCTTTCAGTAGCCTACCTGAGAAGCTAAAAGTGCACACATGTACAAGCAGATTTCAGCAGCTACCTGTGTCAATATTGTCTCACTAGCTAACTCAAGTCACATGCCCACTGCTAGAGCCAGTGATGAATGACTTTAGAGTCATCACTGTTGTTCTTTCACAACCCACCACCAGACCACAAGTATTCCTATCCTTTCTACATGTGAAATACATTCTCCCTGTTCTAGAACCCCATAAGCCATACCCTGGCATAGGTTTAGCTTTTAGCTTTAACATAGTAAGACTATATGCAGTAAGAACAATTATCAAGTAAGAATTATATTTACAATATCCATTTGTATTTGGCAAATTCAAGGAAAATACACCATTATCTACCCTATCTTGTTGAGTCCAAAGTTGTGTACCTAATTTACTTTCTATCCTAACTTGTATTATGAACCCAGAATTATCTTTTTAGACCTCAAAACATTTTCTTAAACAAATTAAACTTTTATGCTTCTCAACCTTATACTGTATATCTTTTATGTAAGTTTATTTCATGAATTTGGTAACAAGGGAAACTATAACTATCTTATCTTCAACTCTACCAGAGACCTAAGGATATAACATTACTGGAGTAAACAGGAAGTGCAAAACAAACAACTTCTAAAATTATAGAATTGACACATACCTCTTACTGCCTGGACAGTCACCCAAGGTTTCTCTGCAATGTTGGGGCATTCATTCATTTGTCTCCATGTCAACATCCCTTCTCAATTGAAGAACAGGGACCCAACTTAGAATACCAAAGTCAGGGGCCTTACATAGAAAATCAGGAAAATTATAGGGGAAACCATTTTGTCTCTCTGTTGGAAAAGAAATTCAGAAGATCCATGAAGCTCCAAGCTCCATGATATCCTGATATGCCAAGAATGTCAAATCTATAACATGCCTTATAGACAGTTTCCACATCAGTTAGTTTATGGGACATTCTCATTCAGTGTTCTGGTCCCTGATCACCACCTACTGGTAACGGGATCCGGGGTGGGTACCTGACTCTACTGTACCAACCTTGTATTTACAACCTGGGTTGGAAAGATAAAAGAGGCCAAATGGCTTTTTGTTTGAACACAGGGGTTCAGGAGTGGAGTTGGAAATGAGGCTTCTAGAGGAAGGGAAGGTCAGAGCATTGAAGCATCCCTGATGGGCTTCAGTTCTCAAGTGGCCCTTGTGTCCCGGTGATCATGCAGTTCCATGCTGCTTTTCACTGCTTTTGATCTTCCCTCTGTCCCCTGAGATGCCTCTTTTCTTAGGAAGCAAAAGAAGCCAATGAGAATTGTGTATTAGTATGGCTGGCCACACCTGCTGTATCATCTGGGCTACAGAAACACAAAGGGTCTACAGAGGCTCAACTAAGTGGACAGCATAGAGAAGCATGAACTAGGAATTTGAAAGCATAAAGAAAGTCCTCTTTAAAAGCTGTAGTGGGTGATCATGACAGCGAAATCAATGACTGAAAATCAGTCCTGACTGTCAATAATTGGATCACTTAATAGTCCTGCTTACAAAGTTAATACCAACTCAGATGTCTGCCTTAGAATCCATTCTGCAGCATACTGCAGTAGCCATATTGAGCAGCAGCCATATTGAGTAGGTCTGGCAATGGAACCCACCGCAGTTATTAATTATGAATAGGCTTTTGTAAGGTCAATCGTTTTACTTTAATAGGAATTTGGGGCCTGTGAACACAAGTTCCAAATATCTTAGACTTGTCTGAGACCCACATCAAAGGACAGGAGTACAAGCAGGCATTTATAGTTCATTCTGCCTGGCAGAGGACTGAGGGTGAGATCACCGAATGCTTTGGCGTGAGTTCAGGGCTCGGTTTTATTATCTTGTAGCTGCCTGTAATCACAGATGAGGCATCAAAGGCCAGCTGTCCTCCATGAACCTTGACAGTCTATATAAACTAATTACTTTTTTATGAGCCATCTTTTCAGAGTTTTGAAGAGAGGGCCTATTAAGCCAAGTTCAATATGATCTACAAACTTTAAAAGTTATTATTATTTACCTAAATTCCCACAGAGTGCCATGGTAAATGACATCCCAGGAAATGCTTGACTTGGGTGGCCAGGAGCTTCATCAAAACACAATATTCTGCCTTTTTTTAAATGGAAAGATGAACGCTAGTGTGGCAGGGACTCACTCTGCACATGGATGGTGTTAATGGGGCAAGAAAGGAAAAACAAAAATACTTCTGGAACATGCCAAACCTGTTCTCCTAAATCCACAAGGCTGTAGATTACACCCATTTGCCCTCAATTTGCCACACACACAATGCCACTTAGCCTTTTATTTTTGTGTCACCTTCCCTTGGATCAGCCCATGCAGACAGCACTGAGACAAGCTGACACCCGCCCCCCACTTCCTTAAGCACACATACATCTTCCTGGGGATCCAGGGGACAAAGGTACTTCTCTTCTAGTGATGATCTCCCTTGTCCCTTGCCATCCTGTTCTTTGTATGTAAACAAGGACCTTCTTCTATCCCAAAGTGGATAATGTACCACCCAGGCTTGAAGTAGGAGTGTTGTGGACACATTTGAGCTTTGAGTGTCCTGGGCTAGTGAAGTTGCCTCTCAGTCACTTCTGTCTTGGCTGTTCATGTGTGTCCTTACATCCTGATCTTGCACTTGTGCCGAGTGGTCTCTTTGCCCTAAAGTTCAGATATTCCTATCCCAACAATGCCTAACTCATCTCCTTCTCTCACATCTGTGAATAAAATACCCAAATTTGATTAACCAAGAGGCTCCTGAGTTACCTGGTATCCAGTATCTATAAGTACATAGTAGGAAAGTGAGATTCTTAAGCCGCCGGAATCCTGAAGTGCTCTCCTCTGCCTCAGCACTTGCAAATGAAGCCTATTCAGAAGCCTGCCTTCTCCTTGGTCTTCTTGAGCAGGAGTGTTCTAGCTGATGCTCAATTAGCATTTGGTGACTGGCTGAAAGACAGCTTGACTTACCACAGGTTTAAACTGACCTGTAGGCTTATCTTACTGTCTCTGATGTGTTTGTTCTCCGGCTCAGTCTTGGGTTCTGCTGTACTTTGCCTACAATCTATTGAATTGTCTGCTCTTCTACCAGAACAAGCTTGTTTATCTGTAAGTCCTAGCACATCCCCTAGATTTAGAAATTTTCTGTAAATATTGGTTGATTCAAATTGCAAAGGACCAGTGGCTTACAACCAGTTTTAAACAGCATGGGGTAGGTGGAGGAGAGAGATATGGAATTCAGGGAGGGTCATCTATGCTGCTGACATTCACCTTGCAAGAGACAAAGCTGACTCAGGGACAACAGCTCTATTTTCTCATGTAATTCTGCCATGACTGAAGTATCCAATAAAGAAGGAGGCCTGGCTAAGGGAAATCTGAGTTGGAGGGGCCTGCAGTGGCCAAGGAGAAAACAGCTCAATAGAATAGATTGCTGCCTCTCAGCAAGGACTAAATCTTTACAAAGAAGAGTTGTTTTTATT
Source organism: Cricetulus griseus (assembly GCF_003668045.3). Taxonomy (NCBI): domain Eukaryota; kingdom Metazoa; phylum Chordata; class Mammalia; order Rodentia; family Cricetidae; genus Cricetulus; species Cricetulus griseus. The sequence goes on along the minus strand of NC_048597.1, from coordinate 206,304,319 downwards.
TTTTTAATTAAGGTATTTTGTAGTAGATTGTCGTTGAATTATAAGAAGGCATATGAAGTTCCTGTAAGTTCTTTGTCTAGTCTCCACTATTGCTTACATCTTGTAAAGCTATAATATGAAATCATAACCAGGACATTAATATGGATTGCAACCAAGATACAGAACATTTCTGTGTTACCCTTAAACAGCTACCCCTCCTCCCTTCCTACAGACAACTTTTTTTTCACTCCTATTATTATTTTGTGACTTAATCATTTCAAATGTTATATAAATGAAATTTCACAATAAACGACTCTTTAGAATTAGTGTCTTAGAGTTTCTATTGCTGTGAAGACACTTCCTCCAACAAGACCATACCTACTCCAACAAGAGCCACTCCCTTAGGGGGCCATTTTGTTTCAAACCATCACAATTAGGTTTTAACTCTGCATTTTTCTCTGGAAGTTAATTTCAGCTGCTGGTCCAGCTTTTTCATAGCACGGTAGTATTCCATGGCACAGATACAACACAGTTTATTTAGCCATTCATCCGCTAAAAGAAAAATAAGACTCTCTCTCTCTCTCTCTCTCTCTCTCTCTCTCTCTCTCTCTCTCTCTGTGTGTGTGTGTGTGTGTGTGTGTGTGTGTGTGTGTGTGTGTGTGTGTCTTTGAGAATTTCATGCATGTATGCAATGTGTTTTGATAATGGGCTCTTGGATTTGTTTCCTACGTGTTTATTAAGATGTTTTGCATCTATGTTCCTGAAGGAAACTGTCCATAGTATTCTTTTGTTGTGTCCTTCCTAGGATTTCATGTCAGAATAATTCTAGATTCATAAAAAGATTTTAGTGTATTCCTTTCCTTTTTATTTATGGAACATCTCTTCCAGTTTTACTTCAGGATCTTAGTGAACAGCCCACACCCAGGGTCCCAGTCTGGGGTATCACCTAGAGAAGAAAAAAAAAACACAACAACAACAACAATAACTGTTGTGGCAGCAACAATACCAAATTGAACAAGATAGAGAAATAGAAATATATTTAAAGTTGATTAAGGCCCACTAATGTACTACCAAGGACTACAGAACAGAAAAATGGGAAATAATCTATAATGTGATATGAAGACAAGAGTATTTGTGGTAAGTATAGAGATAGTGAATGAGATAAAGTAAAATGGCTAGAGATTGGGGAGAAATGGAACAAATGGACTCACAGATTACATGAAAGGATGATGGGTGATTAAGTGTGTAGAAGAGGAAGAAGAAAGACCAAGAGGTTTTTAGAAAGAGAGAAAAAATGTTTCCTAGGTTTAAAACTTCACAAAGTTAGATAAAATTGGAATAAAATATAAAATTATACAGATTTTAAAATATAAGTTAAAATCAAAATGCTCCTAAAAGTATATTAAAAGGAAAAGGGGGAAATGTATGGGATAAAAAAATAGGTTGTGTAATAATCAAAACTTGTAAACAAAATTAGATACATGTAAAAATGGAATATAAATAAAAACATGAAAGCTTTTTAAAACAAGGAAGATAAATCAAAGTATGGTTAGGAGTATAAGAGGATAAAAAGAGAAACACAAATAGGAAGAAAATGAAGTGTTGGAGTTTCTTTCTGGGCCCTTGAAAACTGAAGCTGTCTGGGTGGATGGGGGTGAGGAGTATCAGTTGATTTAGTGAACTCATCTTTCCCATGACTTTCGTTGATGCTGAGACTGTACTTGGCAAGTGTCTGGTGTCTTCAAGGACTATATTCTCTTTAGTAACCACTCCCCGTCCCTTGCATACTAGGGGCTAAGGCTACCCACAACTCTCTTTATAGCCTGTAGTTCAGGTAGGTCCTCCCAGCCTTCAGAAAATTCTCAGTTAATATCTTCATACACCAGGATGGATAAGGAAGTTCTTATAGATCTCTCTTAGAATTATTTTTTCTAAGATCATGGGACTTTGTTCTATTGGTATAATTTTCTATCAAAGATTCTTCTTCAAATAACATTGCATTTGAGATTAGGTTTCAACATATGAATTTGGAGAGGGGTATAGATACTCAGTCTATAGAGGCTAAAGAATTATAGGCTTTGTGTTACCTTAGCATGGCATCTATTGGTGTCTTTTCTTCATTTAGTAGGAGGTGTTTCTATTTCTTGGGAAATGAGTTGATTTTATTATAATTTTTAGATTTTGATTCGAGACTGTGGGTCTTAATTAAACCTTATGTTTTAAATTTTATTAAAAAGTTAGTTAATTAATGGAAGGGGTGGGTTTGCTCCCACCCTACTGACACCTGAGACTGAAGTTCTCTACTTAGCCTTCACTGATATGAGGATGGACAGGTGTGTGTGTGTGTGTGTGTGTGTGTGTGTGTGTGTGTGTGTGTGTGTGTGTGTGTGTGTGTGTGTGTGAGGGGGTGACCCTTCATTACTGCCATGTGTGGTCGAAGTTAGTTTTTATGTGGTCTTAGTCCTTCTGCAGTGGAGGTAGCTTCATTGTCACTGGGCAATGTTAAAAGCATTGATTTCTCATGGAGTCTTTCCTGACATTGACCTAATGATCTAGAGAAAAGTAGAGTTAGTCATCCCTGCCTGGGAAGAGTGAATATCCTGGTCCTTTAGGTAGTTGTCACTGCCCATTGGAGGGTCTTCATTACCAACCATTAAGGAGGATAAATGTCCCACCTCCTTGCCTGACCCTCCCTGACACTACCCAGTCAGGTTTGAGGAAGTCTTGGATCTCTTTCTTGACTTTGGTGTAGGCAGAGAAAAGGCTGCATCTCTTTTCCTTCTGTTTACCTGAGTAGATTGGCTGTCGTCAGAAAGTTCTCTATCTTGTTGCAATGCACTTTCCCCAGTCCTGTGGCTGGAGAGAGCATTTCTTTTCTTATCTTTTCCCAAACCTATCAGCATCTCTACACTGCTGACTTCTTCATTTCCAAGCTTGGAATATATGAGACAAGAAGAAAACTCGGGGATCTCAGCATTATGTAATTTCTTAGGCTCCAAAAATGTTCCCTAAATGATACGGCTTCTACTCTCCAAATTTAGAGTCTCCTTGTGTCATTTTATTTATCCCCAGTTTTCAGTACTTAGTAGAAAAATTACATTTATAATGTTTTTCATGCAGAAAGCTAAGATCAAGATTGCTACACTCATCATTTTCCAAAGTAACAAATTCAGAAATGCTTCCAAATATTTTGAAAAGGAATAACTGATTCATTCTTACCTGTAATACACTATGTAGACAGTCTACAGGTAATGCCATGCTGCAGGATGAATTTGTCCCCAGGCTGCCAGTCTATGATCTATGATTTAAGCTACTGAGACCTTGTGAGCTGGGTACATTTGTAGCTTTGCACACTCCAAACAGGAATGTTCCTCTATCCCACATTCACCATTCATAAGAAATTATTGAATGTATACTCCAGACTAACTACAGTGATGATGAATGGGCAAGAGCCTACATCAACAAGCAAGCAAGACACATTCTTCTGTGGTGGATGTCATGATGGAACTACTTCAAACCCAGATTGGACTCTGTGCACAGATCCCTAGGTGGGCCATCTTACTTCCCATGGTTAGTTTTACATGGATTTCTTTAGGAACCACAGGCATTGTTTGTGTTGTCAAAGAATAGCATGGAGCAGCTTCACTGACTCCAATGTCATCTATGGGGCTGGCAAATCTTAGTTGCATCAGGATCTGGGATCAAGTCCTATCTTTGCTGCTGTTCATTATCAGAGATTATGGGGTTTCCCCAGTCTCACAGTAGGGACATGAAAATGGAGGATGAGAGCACAGAATCACATTGATGAAGGCCAAAAACCCAAAAGAACTGAGACATTTATAGGGTTGCAACAAGAATGCCTTTGCCTGGAAGCCCCTGGAAATAGGATAAAGACTAGGACATTTGTCTCAGCACAGTCTTACCTGACCATTCTAAGATTGCTAGAAGAGGCTCAATAAAAAGGGGAAAGAAGGTAGGGATGGACACAGGAAGTCTCTGATCCATGCTTCGTTGACCTTTGCTGATCATAGGAAAGGATTTGAGATAACCAGCCCTGACTATGAAATGCATATGTGACTTTGAATTTCCTGGAATTTTAACCAGCAAACATACTGACAGTGGGGCTATAAAAGGAGTGGGGCAGACCCAGCAGCCACAGCCACCCTACCCTCTTATGTTGTGTGCTGGACTGAACTTTGGAGCTTTTGCCCACCCAGTGTTTAGAGGGAAGCGGATGATAAACTCCTGTGCTGGTTAGTTTGTCAGCTTGACACAAGTTAGAGTCATCCCGGAAGAGAGAACTTCAATGGAGAAAATGCTTCCATTGATTGGCCTATACACAAGCCTGTGGAGCATTTTCCTGTTTAAAGACTCATGTGGAATAGTACAGATCATTACAGATGATGCCACCTCTAGGTAGGTGGTCCTGGGTGATATAAGAAACCATGATGAACACATTATCTGGAAGAAGCCAGTAAACAGCATTCCTCCATGGTCTCCTCTTCAGTTCTTAATCCCAGGTTCCTACCTTGAGCTCCGGTCCTGGTTCCCCTTGAAGATGGACTCTGATGAGGATGTGTAGGCCAAATAAACCCTTTTCACACCAAGTTGCTTTTGATCGTGTGTTTACCACAGCGATAGGAAAGCCAACCACTTCAACCCCAGAAGTGAAGTTTCTGCTAATATTCATGTAACAAAGTGTGATTACAAGAACAATACAGCCATTTTGTTATTTAAAAGCTTACTTCCATCTTCCTCTCACACTGAGGCCTTTTCTACCTCAAAACCTTGAAATCCTCAGAGATATCTGATTATTCCACATTTTTATGTCTTTCTGAAATAAAAAGAGTTGACTTTCTCAGCAAGGAAAAGGATGATAAATACTAATTGAATTTTTCTTTGCTGAATCCTGCAGCTGGAGATAAAGAAGCTTAAAGATGTGACGAAAACAAACAAATAGCACATAGTTTGTTTTCCTGCATGGGCAAACACAACTCTGCCTGGCTTGTGCATATTCCTCTTTCCCTTAAATGTGAGAAGGCCAAAGCCTCAGCTCACTGCTGCCAAGGTAGCTGTCCCCACTATGAATTGATTGTTCAGTGGTATTTACAGCAGACTGCAGAGTGGAGACAGAGCTTACTAGATACAGACAGACTGGACCCTGGTATCAGGCTATTACATCTCATAAGAAACAATAAAAATAATAGCTAGTGCCAACCTTCTGTGTGTCTGGCACTGTCCCAAGGGACTGATAGATATAATTTCATTTATATTCACCAGACATATAAACTTATAAAGACAGCAGCTTGCTTACATCAAAGATAAGGAAACCCAGCCTTACAAAGGTTACATGACTTGCTATAGTCACATGATAGATACATTTAGAGCTAGATTTCCCCAAAGATTGGCATTATTCATTATCCAGATCACTTTTTTTCGACAAAGGGTGATTTTGCTCCTCAGAAGTGACCAAACAATGTCCAGAGATATTTCTAAGTTGGTATAATGGTGATCTGTTATGGTACCTAGTAAGTGAAGACCAAGGATGCTGTCCAATGCTCCAAATGCCCCCAATCCCTTATACTATACAGAAGAGCTCCATCTCAAAGAACCATCTGGCCCAAAATGTCAACAGTGTTGAAATATCAGAGCCTAGGTTCAAAAGACAGGGAGTCTCAGTTTCTGCATCTGCTCTCTATCCTGTTAACAATGTGGCTTTGGACAACCCATCTTGTTTCCAGGAGACTCAGTTTCCTCCTGTGTTAAATGGGCTGGCCTGGATGATTTAAAGCTATTTTTGCCTGTAATATCTTCTGTTCCTGGGAAACTTTAGAATTTCATTCGTAGATTTTGAAGGGATCTTAAGTTCTTATAGCTGCTACTAGTCCTTCAAAACAAAAATAACAGAGAGAGCTTTTTGAAAGGTATATCAGTAAGGGTTTTTATTGCTGTAACAAAACACTGTGACCAAGGCAACTTATAAAAGAAAGTATTTAACTAGGCTTGCAGTTCAGTCTATGATGATGGAGCAAAGGCAAAGTGGAAAGAACAGCTTGAAACAGCATCATGGTATGAAAGCAGGAGACAAGGAGAGGTGCATTAGTAATGTCCAAAACTTCTAAAACCCTTCAGTATCTCCCCCAACAACAGCATACCTCCAAATTCTTCCTCAAGAGTTCTACAAACTGGAGACCAAGGAATCAAATCTATGAGCCTATACAGGTCATTCTCATTCAAACTATCACAGAAGGCATTATACATACATATTGTGTATATGGGTATAAATATGTATATATGAATATCTAGGTAGATATAGATAAACTTTCTGCTTCCATCAATAGCAAAAAGTCCTCACATAAAACAGTTTTAACTATTGTAATAGATAACTATCCATTGGCATCCAGCAAAGCCCATCTCAATGAGTTGGTCCAGTTGAGATTGTTGGAGAAGATGAATCATTAAGAGTAGAGCTGTGGCCAATGCCATTTGTATGATGGGCATGTAAACTGGAAAGCATAAAACAGACCGCATGAAGTTGAACCTGGCTCAGGGTTCTTAACATCAGCCTTGTCACAAAAACTTCTTGGTCAATATGCACCAACATACCATACCCTTGGATGCACAAGATTAACACGCATATTTAACAACGGGTTAAAACTTTAAATTCCTTTTCATAAAAGCAACTTTGTTGTTTTTATAACTTCATCCAAGGTTTTAAAGTTGTGGAGAACAGACATTTGTTGTAGTGAAAATATATTGTGAAGATCAATGAACGAAAAAGATAGGAATCTGCTTGAATAGAGAAGGGGGTAAATTTTTAGAATGCATATATTGGTAGATGAAGTCCTCAAGGCTTTGGGAGGCAGAGAGTATAATGTAGCTATGTATGGATCAAAGGACAAAACCATCTCTTGTTGGTGAGACACTTCAGAGTTTGGGTAGGAGAAAAATATTGCTTGTGTGGCCCATGAGATACGCAGCAGACAAGAAGAACGGAAGCTTTTAGCGTGCTTCATTGTCACTGTGTGTTCAGGGTTACAGAGTAACAGACACACAGAAGACGCCATGAGCATGGTGGAACACAACAGATTCCTCCTAGCCAACTTGCATAATTCCATGTATATCTGCATAGGTCCGTTGGTGCCTCCTGTTCTACTTTTCCACAAGGGAGGTTGAATGCAGGAGCCCTAACTTGACCTGTTCATCTTAGTATTCTCTACACCTGGCTCAAGGAATATCTGGCAAAAGACTAATTCTTCAGTACTACCAAAAATCCCTGTGTTTCAAGGATTCAAACTCCCTGAGGGTTAAGGGTAGCCAGCTGGCACTTTATAGATGACTAGGAATTTGAAAGCTGGGGGAGAAAGATGCTAGAAGTGGGACAGCAGGACTCTGTATCTCTTCCTGGTGAGAATGGTTAGCTCTTAGATATCAGAAGGTCTATGTACATCTTCTCTTGCTGTGTAACAAAGAACCACAGATCTAGTGATTTAATGTAACCCATTTGTTGTCTTTTAAATCCAACATGTCAAGAGACTGGGTCCTCTCTTTATAAGTTCACCAGGCTGAAATTCAGTATCAGCCTGTCTGCCACCTCATATGAGAACTTGAATCCTTTTCCAAGATCCCTAGTTATTTGACAAATTCAGTTTCCAGATATGCTGATAGGGTCCCAACTTTGTTGCTGACTTTCAGAGAGAGGTTATTCCTTCCTCTGAGATATAATGTGTTCATTTGTTATACTGAAATAGATTTTATACCTACTTCAGAGATGAAGACTCGGAGACACATGCCTGTGAGATACTGATTTTATGATTGAGGGGTGGAGGCCGAGTGGGGATTGGAATCTGATTCTAGTTCTCAAGTTGGATTCTTCAAGTTATCAGGGACGGAGGGTTCAGAAACTACCCTCTTGTGTTTTAATGTGGGCCCCCACTCACTCCCTTTCTATTAGGTCCCCACAGGGCAGCAGAGCCCGGATATAGAACATCATTGTCTCACACTTACAGATGGTGTTGCTATGGAACACTCTGTGTCTCAGCCTTTTCACTTCCCAGGTGGACAGAATGTAGCCCTAGATGTGGTATGTCCTAGATGTCCCTTGGGCAGCCTGGACGCTATCTGATTGGGTGGATGAGGGAATTTAGGGTATCCCTGGGGCAGAAGGGACTCCACATAGTCTTAGTAGAGGCACAACTTTCCTCTATCAAACCACTCTTTTATACCACAACTAAAAGTTTTCCTTTTCTGAATATAAAAATCAGCAGATGAGCTTTCAGAAAAATCACAGTCTTGGACTTTCTCCCTAGACAATTCAACCAAGTAGCTCTCAATTTAAAGAATTGATTTGAAACCTAGATATTTTGGGTGCAAAGCTTAGATCGCCCAAGAGTTTCTTCTGCCAATGAGTGCTTGTCAAACTTGGTACCATCCATGTGGTTATTATTGGTACCATCCATGTAGTTATCTAAGATGACTAGGGCACCCTGGAAATCTTTTCTTCTTTCTGTCCCAGCTCCCCATGCACTTGAGTCAATGCCCCTGTCTCCAAGGGATCAGCAGCCACCGAGTAGAGAGCTAGTCAGCACATGTGAATCTGGTGGTCCCCAAACTATAGGAACAACTAGGAAGAAAAGCCAAATAAGCACACCTGAGGGTAGGGTAGACTCCATATATTTTGCTTCTATAGCAATCACTTAATTAGACTTTAATGACATTTAATCCAAGTCAGACAAGTGGGTGTTAGAAATTGCAAAGGTCTTTTAAATTTAGTGGCACTGAACCCAAACAGTGTGTGCAGAAATAGAGTTCAGCTTCTGGCTGGCAGGTATTATTTATGCTAGGATGGGAGCAGATGGTGGCTCAGTTCCAGGTGTCTCCTAGGAGGCCTCAGTCTAGGCCACAGAGCGCTTCGGTTCAGAGGAAACTCCATGAAAGCCGAGATTCCTTTGATTTTTCTAAACAGCCTCAGCTTGTGGTATGGTGCGGTGGTTTGTAGATTTAAAAAAAAAAAATCACAGTCTCTCTGAAATCTAATGAAAAGTATAGAACTTAGTGCCCTGAAAAACTTCTTGGAAAATTTTACATATGTTGTAGAGGTTTTAGGGAGCTGCTGGGCCATTCAAAGGCCCACATCCTTAGCTTTGGAATCATGGCCTCAAAATGTAGCAGAAAGTCTTAGGAGAGGAAGAGAGAGAGTCTGGGTTGCAAGTGAGTGGTGTGCTTGTCAGTACTCCCGTAGCCACATACCAGTTGTAAGTTCATTTCTCGGTGTGTGACTTAACAGTGCTAATACTATGCTATGCTGTAAATATTGCCAGCATACTTGTGGTAAAAGAGGGTACATCATGCATATAAAAGCATCTGGAAGTATTTGTTACCCTAATTCCATAGGTTACATTTTTTTTCTGGTTCTAAGACAACATGGGTTCCCTGTCGTATTAAGGTATTGTATATTTGAATTTTAAAATAGCATTTATCACTGACTAAATTGGGTTTGCTAAATAGTATTAAGTTCTTAGGTCTGTGGTTGTTTGGAGGGGCTTCCTCTAGCGGCCAGAAACTTATGTTGCCCAGGCTGGCCTAAAAGACTGCGTGATCCTATGTTAGTCCCTGAAAGTCAGGGTTGCAGGCATGAACTCTCTGGTCTTAGGGTGACTGTCCTTCCTCACCTACCTCTTCCTTTCAGTGCCTAGCTCTCTTTAGTTCTTATCCTGTCTTCTACTAAGCCTTGCATTATCTCCTTTCCTATCAGAGATGACATGTCACTAATTTGTACCTTGACAAGACTTTGATAACACTTTGAAATGGCTTGTTCAGCCGCATTCTCTTCTCCCACTTTTATGCACTGGTTCCTAGTTATTGCACAGAGCTCCACCAACTGCTTTGCGAGACGCGAGGACCAAGTGCAAAAAGGTCTGTGCTTTTTGCTTGAGATGTACATAATATATTCTTTGCCCTCAGAAAGTTCACTCAGTGAGAAGATGAACACGAGGGACCCACATGGGTACTGTGGTGTCATCTTATTCCACTTGGGGATCTCAGGAGAGGATTTTGTTGTTATAGCAGTTGGGAGAGCCTGGAAAAGATAAGGATTGGTCAAATGCTGCTGATAAGTAGATAATAACTGCGTAAAGGACCATTGGATTTAGCAACCTGAATCTCACTGAGGGCTTTAAAAAGTAGTTTCAGGGAAACAGTGAACAAAAGTCTGATTGGAATTAGTTCAATCAAAAATAGGAGATGCTTGGGACCATGCACTGAGACCTGTTGCCTTCTAAGGAACAAGACTGCAAAGAAGAACAAAGAATAGGATACATGCTGATGGGGAGAAAGACCAAGAGAAGGAATGAGTTCTGTTCTTTGAGTTTAACATAGGATAAATAGGCGTACTGTGTCATTTGTTGGTGGGAACCATTAGCTCCTTTCCTGAGACCACTGTGCAATTTGGCTCCTGGCCCATGCTGCCTCTGCTCACCTGGGATAGTTATTTGTTTCCGCCTGAATGGCAAATGATATCATTTTGAAAGGCCTCCTGGCGCCTGATTGATTTGTTAGGGAGCCTGACAGCCTTAATGGACTTTTCTGACAAGACAATGGCTTCTCCTGGCAGTGCTTGTCTTGGAGAGATTCCAGGCTGGTAATGAATGGTGTTATGCACAAAAATGGAGGGGAAAGAGGAAGAAGAAGACGGCCAGACTGGGAAGGTTTTACTTACTGTAGGTTCTGGAGAATGGGAAGTAGATAAACCACACATATGTACTTCATTTTATTGATAGATGGTATGCCCCCCCCACAAAGATAGAGATAAATGTCTCTTGAGGAATCAACTAGGAAGTAGCATCAAAGACCATCCAATTATGCAAAACCATTTTATAATTAATCTCCTGGATCACCCCTTGCCTTCCAAGTTCTTGTTGTCAAGGAAAAAAATCCTTTGGGTTATAGGATGGGATGTCAGAAAGGTTCGACTTCAGTTACTGCTCTACCATCTTCTATCTAAGATCTTTTCAAATCTCTAAATTCTCTGTCTGGAATATATAAATAATGATGTATGCAATAGCAAGTGATGTGTATACGAAAGGTGTTCACAGGTGGTAGCTGCTGTTATCTGGACACTCCAGGATAAGGATGAGGTGACGGCCTTGAGTCATCACCTGTTCCTTTTTTTTTCCATTTTGCACCAAGTTCTTGCGTTCTTTCTGTGCCTTTTTCCATAGTCTTTCAGCATGGGGATGGAGGCTAATTATGACATGAACCTCACAGACCTGAGGGCAGAAGTTACTAAAGAAACCTGGTAAAATATTTCATGCTACCTACCTAATAACTTGCCAATGGATTACCTTTTAGAATTATTTGCATGTATGTCTGCACTTTTGTGCTAATGTGGGTGGATGGCTATAAAAGAAATACTTTCCTATTAATGACAGAACTTGGGGTGGCATTGAGATCTGGAATAAAGGCAATAGTGTGATGCTTAGTTTTTCATCCCTGATGTCCTTTCCTGGGGGAGCTGAATGTGCTGTGAGGAGACACCCATCTTGAGGACAACACCATCCTAGCAAGGTCCTAGAAGTTGCCTATGTCTCCTTCCACCATTGACCCACAGGTAAAGAGACTGCAGCAGTGATGTAATTGAGCCAGTGATTCCCCATTCTTGGTTATTTGGGGACACGAGGAAGGGACTGGCAATCACAAATGACAATAAATGGGTGGTCTTCAAAACATTATTGGCCTGTTAATGAGTCTTGGAAAGCTTAAAATCTGAAGGGAGTCTAAGAGTCAGGAGAGAGGGGAAGTAGGCAGAAATTTAGATGGGGAACATGTGGAAATATGGCAGGCATTTCATCTTAATTATGGCCCTTTTTCTTGTGAGGAAGTGAAATGTATTACTTGGATCCTAATATTGAGGAACTGAAAAGTCAGAGACGTTAACTTGCCTAATACCATATAGTGTCGGAAAAGGTTTGCTAGGATCTCATATTCAAGTCCTGTAGTTTATTTGTCTTTTTATTTTATGCCTTATATGTATAATGTACTTAACAACTCAATTCAAATACTTCCCTATCTCACATTGAATCATCCTTACTGGATGGAGGATATATTCAACAGGAGCAATAGGCAAAATGTTTCCCTCTGGGGCATGTACAGTGTAGACTAGTAGGCCAAACAGCTGGGGAGATTGCTCACTGGATAAAGCACTTGCCAGAAATCATCAGGACCAGAATTTGGATCCCCCAAACCACCATAAATCCCAGGTAGGCATGGCATCCTCATCCTAGCTGTAATTTTTGGAAGACAGAGAGACAGGGCATCTTTGGAACAAGCAAGCCAGTCTAGCTGTGTCAGTGAGCTCTGGTTGCAGTTGGGAGAATGTGACTCAATGAGTAAAGTGGACAGCGAATGAGGACAAGGCCAAACACATCCGTTGTATCTGAAGCTCTGGCTATGTGATGAGTGTTGAGTGGTTATATTAACTAAAAATGAGACGTGAAAGGAATCCCAAGGTTGTGTAGGGGTGGTGGGAAGAGGTCCTGTTGGAGATGCTGTAACTGACACTGGAGATCAGCTGGTGATAGAAAAGTCAAGAAGCAGACATGCTAGTGGGAGAAGGGGCACCATTGCTCCATGGACCTGACCTCTGCATAGCCACCTTCCTTAGATGCTCATGATCACAAGTCTGGGCTCCCAGTGAGCCTGTCTCCCTGAGCACTGCCTTCTACCAACCCAAGATGACTGGGTACCATTCTGTCACCAAGTCTAGAACTAGAGACTGTAGGTTAGTCAGGGGGGGGCTCCTGCCTCCAAGAGCAGCTTGATCTATGCAAACAACCAGACTCACAGAGCTACAAATAACACAGGAGTATTCCTAGGGGTGGGGAGCTCCATCTCTTTTCCTCTACAGAGAAAATATAGCAGATGGCATAGGAGTAAGGGCTTCATCGTAGATGTAACCCTGAATTCACTCTTATTAAAACAAAATTAAAAAGGACACTGTTTGCAACTTCAGAGCCTTTGCTTTGCTTTTATTAGTAACAAATTTCTGCCTGTGGAAATTCTGCTGCTGTGATGCAGAGCTGCAAACAACTCCAAATTAGTCTGCTCATGGATCATGGGTGGGGGGATATTGTCAGGTAATGGAGTCCAGGTAGTGAGCCCTTCAAAGATGGAGTTGGGGAGCCAGCTTCTCTGCTGTGAAGGAAAGAGCTCCTCCAGCAAATGGGACTGGCCCTGAAGAGCCCCTGAGCTCTATTTCCCTGGTTCCTGGGCAGAGGCCAGGGTAAGGTGGGGGCGGGGGTAAGAAGGAGTGGCAAGACAGGGATTTGGCAACATGATTTTAAAAGGGCTGTGAAGGAATCAGCCCCAGACTGTGGGAAATGAGTTAAACCTGCTACAGGAGGGCCCTGACCTCCTTCATACCCTTCTGCACTTATCAAAGAAAAGACACCTGACATGTGGAAAGCAAACAGGGCTCTCTGAGCCAATTCTTCAGGGCTTCCTCTTTTAAATAATGAAGCATCTGATAAATGTGCTGCAAAGTGGATTCGGGACAGTGGAGGAAAGAGGCTGGGACCCAGTTCACAATCTAGGAAGCATCCCTTCCAGGGCTTTCCTGCAGCACTTAAAATTGCCTGGTTAGATTAAGAGGCAAGCTGGTTTGTGAGCCCAGGGCGCTGTCCATGGTTAGAAATTGCTCAGAAGTCTGCAACTTGGGATCCAAGATACAGTGCCCTACCTGCACTAGGATTCCTATTCCCAGCCTTGGCATGTCTGGCCAAGAGAATGATTAAGCAGCTGGTACTGGCTCCCTTCTCCTGTGCATGTAGGTACCCATGTTTCTTCAGCTCTTCACTACTTCTCCATGAGAACTGGCCATCCCTTGTCCCATTTCCAACTTCTAGGATGCCCATGTTTTGCCTGGTGAACTTCAGACCTGCAAAAAGAAAAGTGGCACCATCCACCCCCTAACCCCCACTACCAGGCATGCTTGCCTCATGAAAAAGGGTGTCACAGAACCACCCTGTGAACCTCATGGGAAACATGTCCCCTCAAAATGACAACTCTTCAGTGTGCAAGAGAAAGGTGGTACATGGGACACCCCTATCCACTTCTGACACATTTGTAGTCTTAAAGGTATGATTCCAGACCTGGGAGAGACATTTCTCTGACCTTCAGCTCAGACTACTCTTGCAGTACTCTTTCTGTCTTTCAGTTTTTAAAGGAAGATAACCATCATCACCATCATCATCATGCCTTCCTCAGGAAGTGGTTGAAAACACTAGGTTGACATTTTGAAACATGCCCTATTGGGTCAGAAGTTCAGAACACCTGTTGATTGATGTGGGTGACAGGTTTTTTAAATTATTGTGTCCAGCAAAGAGCAGAGTAGATGGAACAACCTAGTTTCGTGCATACCCCTCCTATACACAACTTGAGGCGCTTGCTGATGGTTGCATAGAATAAGTAGATCCCTTGGAATCATAATGATGGGACAAAATTGGCACAATTAGTGTTCACTGTTTTTCCCACTATGGGGCTGGGCTGTCCAGAACAAACTGGCTTCTTACCACTGAAGAAAGTAATTGCTTTTCTTCCTGCTTTGCCAATTTGCTGAACACAATTGCTATCACATTTTAATTTGTATCTTGTTGGCTATTGGGGAGTGTGAACATTGCAAAACTGGTTATGCATTTCTTGTGTGGTAAGCTTCCTATTGACTATGTTTATTATCAGAGTGATTATTGCTACTCTATTAAAATGCAAAAAAGGGCATCTCAAACTTTCTCATTTTAATAACAACCCTACCAATTTTTGACCTTTCATGTTTTGGCAACATAAATTACCATTCTTTTGTGCTTTTAATTTTTATTGAAATTGTTTATTTATTGTGTGTGCACACATGTGCCACTGTGTGGATGTGGAGATCGGAAGACAACTTGTGTGTGCTGGCTTTATCCTTGTGACATTTGGGTTCTGGAGCTCGTCCAGGTTCTTAAGCTTGATGGCAAGCACCTTTGCCTACTGAGCTATCTCTGTGGCCCTTGGATTTTTAATTTTTGATTAGGTTGTATGGGATATAAAATTTGAACTGTATCAGTTAAAACCATTTCTGTTTCCTTTCAAGACTTATTTTTCCTATTTTCCTTATTTTTTTTTTCTGGAAGTGAAAGAACCCTCTTTCATTTCAAAAATCTGAATGCTGTTATAATTTTTCTGAGAATTATTCTAAAAGTTAATTCTTTAATCTACTGGAATCTGTTTTGGTGTAGGACAGGAGATGAGGCCCCAATTTAATTTCTTTTTCTGCCTTTCCACCCCACCCCACCCTCATAGAGGAGATTAAGCATAGGGCCTTGTACTTAATAGACTAGCACTCCATCATTGAGCTAGATCCCCTGACTTTAATTTCTTTTCAATAAAAATAGTTCATTGTCTCTGAGATCATTTGTACTAACCTGTAACCTGCACAATGAAGCTTCTGATTCTGGGAAAGGGTTTCTTTGCTGATTTCCTTTCCCTTTTGTGTAACACAGTGGACTTTCTCATTCCAGCCATGAATGTGGTCTTTTTGTTTTGCACTAGGTAAGGTTTGTTTACTCTAGCTTTGCTACCACCTCACTGATTTTGTTCCCACGGATCTAGAAAATTCTTTAGATGCCCTGTGTGCATAGTGCATTCTGACACTGCACTTGTGGCTTTGATGTGTTTGCCTTACGCTTTACATTGATCCCGTTCTGCAGTGTTCATTTTGTTTTTGTGCTAACAATGTAAATTTTAACTCTGATTCCGATTTGTGGCTTTCTTCCTCCTGCAATCCTTTTTCCTTCCCATCTTTTCTGGCTCACCCCATGGTGTATTTATATTCTTTCCTGACTTTGAACACAATTCTATATAAACAAGGCCCTGCAGTAACCGGTGCAGTTTCCAAGACTTCTCAGAGAGGAACTTGGGAGAAGGCATTGAGTCAACCGTCACAAATGGCTGTGACTTCCAAGAACACAGGGAGGACTCAGAAAGTGTTGCCTGTGACTATAAACTGCATTCCCCCAGCAGCTTCTGGTTGTGTCATTTTCTGTGAAGGGAAAGCATGTAGAGAGCATAGCTCCTGGTTGTGCTTAGCGTCTTTGTCACTGTGGTAGTGCCTTCAAGTCACCAGCATTCATTTATGTAAAAAGCTGTTGCTCTATATTATCTCCACACCCACTTTGTTCTCAGATGTTTGAAAGCTTGGGACTCCAACTCTGCAGAACCAAAGACCAGCAGCCATGTTGCGGTGGTTGTTAGCAGGAGACGCAAGAGAGCTGGTTCTAGGAAACATTTGGGATGCTCCAATTGGGCTTAACTCAAAAAAAAAAAAAAAAAGGCAAATCGATATTTAGATGAACATAGAATTTTCACTTCCTATTGGAGGAAGACAAGGAATGGGTGGACTCTGATCCCTTGCATTTTTAGGTCAGCAACCTGGCTTCCACTAAGCCTCATAGCCTTGGTGGCCATTAGGTGTTTGTTTCTAGTGCATTGGTAAGAGACATCCCCTTCCTCTCAGTTGTGGAGGTAGGTTGTTTTGAAGGTTACATTTTAGTGCTGTAAGCACTAGACATCATCCCTGTGGCTTTGTGTAAACTTCCATGGATGCCAAGTGATACATAACCTGCTTCTGCTTGAGGCTTTTAGAAGCTAGGTGTCTGCGATGCTGTCTGAACTTGCAGCTTGGCCCCAAGGGCACAGTGCTCTCTCAATTAGTGAATGGAGGGTATCACATACCTACATTGTCCTCTCTTGTCAGGAGAGGGATTGATAGGAGGCAGGTACAATGAAAGGGAGTGAACTCTGGTCGGGATGTAGAAGAAGGCTTTTCAGCAATTCAACAATGAAGAAGTGCTGATTTTATGTTTATCTTCACAGTGGACCTTTAATTAATTGAATTCTACCAGTATGGATTTCAAAGACTTTCCCAAGCACAGATAGGGCTTATAAATCAGAAGCCATCCAGGTACTCATGCATGCATTTTCTTACTTATTGCTATTGTACACTGGGACCACGCTCTAAGTGCTGGGATATAATAGTGAACAGGATAGAACCTTCTCTGTCTCTTCCAAGAAAACCTATCCATCATTACATGCCTGCCACATCACTAACACTCATATGCATTGCTGCATTTGTGCAGTATCTAAGAGCAGTTGTTGCCACTCTCCCCATTGCTGACTGTGATAGTGAGGGGTTAGGATCTGACCCTTTGCAAGCATGTGCTCACCCTGTCCACCACCTCTCATGTGCCATGAGCAGTCACAGTGTTTATGAGGCTCTGGCACCTAAAGCAGAGACACTGCATTCAGTGTGGCAGATGTAGCAGCCCCTGCACATCTGGTTCCCAAGACACATTTGGAAGTGCGGCACACTTTTAGGCAGGTGTTTGGTAGCAATGAGCCAGTCAAACAGATATACTTCACGATCTGCAGGGAAAGGGTGCCTCTGTTAGGGTGCAGTTGCCTGAAACCTGAGAGCACTTTTCAGATTTCCTCATGTAATCCTCTGGGAAATCATACATTTGCCTGAGTTGAGGTCAAAGAGGCATCTGGAAGACCCAAGCCATTCTGTCCCTGTTGCTTAATCCACTGCCGTGAGTCCTAGGATTATGAGCAGCCTTGGTGCCAGGCTGGGAAAGAATTGTTTTCTCTGGATGTTTCCTCTTGGGAGATCTTCATCTTTATCTAAAGCAGTGGGTTTGAAAGAGAGGGTCATTATTGAGACCTACTTAAAATTATTGAGGTGGAGTTTGGGGACAAGGATTAGGTGGTGAAAGAACCTAAAAGGGCCATTTAGCTGAAGATAAGTCAGTTTCCTAGGACAATTTGAGTCTCTAATTCATAATGACATTTTCATGTTCCCTACCCCCATAACTCCATTGATAATATCCAGTGAATCCGCTGGCTACATTAATGGGAACATGGTTTTTATTTAATGTTCTGTAGGCTTTGAGTGGAGCGATCTTGTTCCCTAAACAGATGGAGCCAGACTTCTGTGTAGAGTCAGTGAGGTGCAATTGGGAAAGCCAGGCTCATTCCAGCTCTCTGATCCTGAACAGGGTGACTTTGTGGACCTGGCCTCTCATTCCTTCTCATCATTTAAGAGCCTCAGATTAGTTATCTTATTTGTCAGGATTCTCCAGAGGAACAGAAATGATAGAATAAATTCCATGTGTAAACTCTCTCTCTCTCTCTCTCTCTCTCTCTCTCTCTCTCTCTCTCTCTCTCTGTGTGTGTGTGTGTGTGTGTCTGTCTGTCTCTCTTGGGATTTATTGGAGTGTCTTACAAGCTGTTGTCCTCCTAGTCCAACAGTGGCTGTCTAGTGGTTGTTCAGTTCATAAAGCCAGTTGTTTCATCTGGTTGTCAGTCTACCTAGGAATTCTGAAGAAGTAGGTTCTAATACCAGTAAAGGAATGCCTCAGCAACAGGACAGATGAACTTGCCAGCAAGAGAAAGGGCAAGCTGGCAAAAAGCAAAATGCTTCTTTCTTTCATGTCCTTTCATGTGGACTGCCACCAGAAGAAGTGGCCCAGATTTGGGATGAGAGTTGGACCTCAAATGATCCAGATTTCGCATCTTCCTACCTCAACTTATCCTACCAAGAAAATCCCCAACAAGTCTGTCCAGTGGATTGGCTTTTAGTTGATTCCAGATGTAGTGAACTGGCAACCAAGATCAGCAATCACAATTATTTTAATGAAACTTCTAGTTCTGTTATATATGATTCATTCTAGGCTAAGTGTTTTCAACTAGCCAGGAGTAAGAGACTTAGAGAGAAGCCTCAGAACACCTAAGGTGTGCTAGATAGTTCACACAGGCACGCGCGCGCGCGCGCGCACACACACACACACACACACACACACACACACGGATGTGTGTGGCATGTGTGTTTATCTATAACCCCACAATTTAAAAAGAAGCTTTCAGGGTTTGGGGGAGAGAATTAGTAGTAAAATGGGATTAAATGACAGGGCACATTTCATTTCCTTGAATTAGGCTGTATTTGGATAGTTAGACATCTTCTATCTGACCTGCCCTTCCCCCTGGTTATCCTTTCTTCTCCAACTTTTCAAAATAAACTTTAGCCATCAGTGAGTTGGTTTAAAAATGGATAAAGGATGTCTTGACACTTCTGAGGACCCAGTGCTCACATTTTAAAGAAGATTTAAGGGGCTTTTGCAAACATAGTTTGGACTGTGTTTGATTCTCCATTCCCTCCATGCCTGATGACTTTTGGTACTAAACCTGCATCAATGTCCCCTGCATCGATCCTATCAGACATCACATGAAGGATCAGATGCCTAGCAACTAATAATGTGCCAACTTTACAGATCTGATAAGGGGTACTTTTCAAACACAGTTATGCTCTGTGGAAGCTGTGCTGCCCCAAAGGCGTGGCTATTCATGGTGCATGTTGTACTCATTCCTCCGACTAAGCAGTCATTTGCACTTGGCTTTCCGATACATTATGCTAATCATTTTTAGCAGAAAATTACCTTCCAGATTTGGCTTGGCTCAGTCCAGTGTGAAAATGAGTTTGTAGACCTATGGGAGTGGTGACTGATGGCAGAGAGACAGCCATCAGTGTCCTGTGCTAGAATGGAAAGTCAGTTTGGGATTAACATTCTTCATTTGCCATTGGTAATCCACAAAGCAATTTATCTGGATACAGGTAATTATAAGTTGATTCTGCTGTGCTTCTTTGAAATTAAGCCTGTGTATATAGAAGAAGAAAGCTTCAGGCTGTGTTCTGAGAACACTAGGAGCCTCCCAGCCAGGGAAACTCCTGCAGCTGGCCTTAGGTCACATGGCAAAACTCATTTAGACACACCTCTTCATATCCTTTAAGCTAAAGTCTAAATGACCCACAAGACCATCACTGTCTGCTCCCTGTCCATGCCCATAGCTCCCTCTCTTACTACCCCTCCCAGCATCTAGAGCAAACTTACTTGGCTTTCTCAATTAGATCATGTTTCTGTCACTGCAAACCTGGCCACATATTGTCTCCTAACCCCGAGATACTCATTTACTACTCTAAGACCCATCAGGCCATAGCCTGCAGGCTCTGGGACACACACAGTTTCCCGAATACCCTGCTTTGTCAGTAGCCCTCTACTGCAGGCCTCCTGAGGGAAAGAACTCCATGTCTCTTGACCATGATGCATCTGCTTGATGGATATTGGAGAAGGAATGAACTAATTATCAGGCAATTAAACCTCAAATAGTCTCATAGTTATCAGCACTTTTCCTTTCATTTTGAATCTCACTTGTAATATATGGACATTTCTCCTTGTTAAAATAGGAAAGAAGAGGAACCTTGCAAATGTAGCAAATGCCTCTTTAGCTACTTCCAGTCTCAAGATCCTCCTCTATATTTGGGGTTATTTTTTGTAACCTGGGTATGTGTTTCTGCATTAGTATTCGTATGTACACACATCATCTAAAAGATATCTGTATTATTTTCCATATAGTATTATATGGAAATATCTATATGTAGCTTGCTTTTTCAGATTTATATCGAGCTATAAACTTGGTCCTGTGGCAGCACCCAGAGCTCTAACTCATTTCTTTTAGCGGCTGTCAGGATTTCAGAGTGTACTTGAAACATCTTTTTACTTACTGCCCTATTGTCCATCAATATTTAAGTGCACTGTGTGATCTCAAAAATTCTCTGAAGTTGGGGTTGCAGTTGTTTCCCACTCCTGCTTTGATTATTAAAGGAATGGGATCCTTTAAAAATGGGATCCAACAAGGACATCTGTCTCCATGTTAAACCAAAACCCTCTCCTTTTAGCTCCCACTCTTCTTACTTCTGACCCTTAGAACCTCTTTACTAATTGCACTTCCTTGTACTTCCTTGTGTGACAGGGATTGTCATGTCCCCAACTAACCTTTCTTCTTAATCCTTGCTGAGTCCTTTGTTTTTGAGGCCATGTTAACATCATTGGACCTCAGTTTTGAAAATCGTCTCGTAAAGTGTCACTCTTGGGATCAAATGCAGTACACTAAGTGAAATATGACCAAAGCATCTATGAGGACTTTAGATTTTCATCTCCTCTGATCTAGGTACTGTTCTTCAAATAATGCCACCCATATTGACATAGTTTGGGCCTCACAGTAAGAAAGATGAGTACTTCAGATAGTAATTGGGATGGACAGGTAGACCACTCGTCCCAGGGTGTCGCCCTGAGAAGGTGGTGGGAAGTAAGAGGAAGATTTACTGTCCAGACCCTGGACAGTGCCAACAAAAATGTAGACACAGTATATGATTCCTTAGCTTAGGCATTTGAGTGATGAAAGAAGCGCTTAGGCCTGTCTATGGGTTCTTCCTAGGATAAAATGAACAGCTCCCGCCCCCAAGCCTGTGCAGAGACTTGGGTCTGGTGCCACTCCAGGATGTGGGCAGGGGTTTCATGCCAAGGAAACTCTGCTCTGATCAATATTCTGTTTTTGTTGCATAAGGGAGGGGCCTGGTTCTCCCTTCCTGTACCTAACCCAGGTCTGACCTTGCCATGTAGAATGCTGAGTTCTTTGATTTGTTTGAAAATAGTGCTGAGAACCCCTTTCCTTCACCTGAGGTTAGTGTGGCCTGTTTGTTGGCTTCAGAAAGACAGGGTAGAAGCTTGTTGGGTAGACCAGTCTGCATGCCTTCTTACAAGCAACAGTGGAGTCAGAGGAGCTGATGGCAGATAAGATGGGTGAGAAGGCTATGAGAGCCAAGCCAGCATGCAGGCATCACAGGAGGCTGGAGATGCAGCATTGAATTTCAGTGCCAGAGTCAATTCATTCAGTATTCAGTGATCTGAAAAGTTCATTTGCTGTATAGCTCTAATCTAAAATAAGAAGCCATGTGTGTAAGGCATCCCCTGGCAACCATATTAGCTCTGTTACCAGGCCTCAGTTTCCTTATCTATAGATGTAAAAACAGAAAAGAAGGAAGGCAGAGAGAGAGAAAATACATTCATTACATGCATCCATTTGGAAGAGTGTTTTAAAGGTGCCTGGCAGGGTGGAGGAGTCAGTTAGTGATCAGTGTTCTTCAGCTTTAGGATGTCCCAGGGACTAGAGCCAGAGCTTGCATGACTTGCAAATGGCCTCCTGGTGACCCTAGCCAGCTCCCTTGACTTCTACTTGCCACACCCTCACTGCTCACTGACCTTTGCTAAAGGACCTCCTAATTATTTAAATAGCGCCTTCAAGGATCCCTTCCCAGATCCAGGGAAAATCCCCACCCAAGTGATTACTCACATGGCAGACAGCTCTGAGAACAGAAAGAGGCAGAACAGGGGGAGAAATCCAATAACTTCGTAATTTAATGAAAGCAATCTTTCTTGACTGTCTGAAGTCTTATCTGCTTTTCTTACACTTTGGAAAAGCACAAGCCCTGTATATTTTTTTAAATCTTTATACCACATAATAAAATTAGACTATTTATTATGTGTATGTTAATCAGAATGTATCAAATTTTTATCAAGGCCCTAAAATAGCTAACACATATGTATGGTGCATTATGAGTAAATCTAGGGAGAGAGGATGAATATGTCAGTAGCTGCACTCAGGCCGGGAGACCAAAGAGAACTTGAGCCCCTGGAAGAAAGAGAAGGGCTGTTCAGTGCACCTGGGCTCTCTCACATGGCCAGCAGGGTCAGAAGGTTGTCACTTTACCTCTCTGTTTCTTCTTGTGTCTTGCCCCTTTCTTTACTGTTCTCTATGCCCATCGACCACCCATGAGCCCTGTTTTCTCCTTTTCTTTCTCCTCTTCCTCAAAGCCCTTCTGTTTCACCTCCCTTCTGCCTTCTCTGACAGGAGCAAGCTTTCTGGGCTCCACAGCCCATCATGACAGGCTCATTCTTTGGATGAAAGAAGCTTCCTTGGTATAAGCTGAAGAGCTGGTAGAATGGGGACACTGAACTTGTCCTTGATCAGATATCCTTGAATTAGCACTTTGTTATTGTTTATTTTCTCAGCACCAAGGTTTGGGAGAAGAGTCTGACTTGTATCTAGAGTTGACAGAGGTAGCAGTCTCCCCTTGGCTCATGACTTGGTGATTTGGGGAAGATTTAGATTCTTTGCCCATTCTACGCAATGCTAGACAGATTGCAAACAGTAAGCTGAGAGTATCAGTACAGCACAGAAACACTCACATACCAAAGGAAAAAAAAAACCCTTAACCTCTCTGTGACTGTTTCATTATCTTTTGTGCCCAGGGAATTGATACTTTCCAAGCTGCATTGCTAAGGATGAAATATGTTAATTTATATAAGATGCTTAAACAGTGTTCCCCATGTGCCATCTAATATTAGGCAGGTGTGTCAGTCTGGGTTTTGTTAAGAAAATGAAAACACTCTTAGTATTTAACACAGCAAGGGGGTTCCTGGAGGTAAGAATTAGAGGTTCTATGGTCTCAGGAAAGCTGAGGGGATAAAGGAATTCCCACAAGGCATTTCTAAGGCATCTCTCTGGGGAGGGAGAGATGCCCAAATGCCTCTGCCTCGCTCCCTCCATCTGCTTTCTGGTGGTGGTCTAAATGTATCGCCACTCCAGGTTACTCTCAGCTCTGCCTCTACACCATCCAGCACATCCCTACCAGTGAATCTCTTGGCTGGCACTGTTTTTTAAAAAGTCAGAAAACCAAGCCAGGTGTGGTGGCACACACCTTTAGTTACAGAACCTGGGTAGCAGAGGCAGGCAGATCTCTGACAGTTCAAGGCTAGAGCCTGGTCTACATAGTTCCAGATCAGTCAGGGCTATAGCATAAGACCTGTCTCAAAAACAAATTATATATATTCTCAGAGAACACATTAGTTGCTGACTCCATTCTAGGAAAGCCAGTTACCAGGGGGTGCAGGCTGGTTTTGCCCTGATCCAACAAGCTGTGTGGGAATGTAAATGCAAGTTTTAAGTTCCATGCAGATAATTCAATGTTAGTGGCAATGGAAATGAAACAGGAAGACAGTGAAACCAAAACCAGACAGGAAATGCTGGAAACCAAGTAGCAGTGTAGTGCAATAAAGTCCCACAGAGAATGAAGGATGTACAAGCTGAGGTCTGCCAACTCCACTCTGGAGCTGGATCCCAATAAGCATCTTTTATATTGGCCTGTAATTCTTTCATCCTTAAAGCAATGGTTAGTTTTTAAAGCTCGGATATGGGTATCTACTTCAGTCTTCTAGAAGCAAGTATGTGCTATAGTCAAAGAAACTAGGTAACTATGCCCTTGGGTGGCTGTCCTCAAGCTGCCACCTACCTTAAGAACTGGCTCTGCTAGATAGCTTCATCTTCATTCAACCCACAGTGGTACCCTGTCCATGGGTCTTCTGAGATCCAGAGAAGACAGATTTTCATTCAACAGTTTCTGTAAAAGGAAAGATTTGTTAATAACTGTGTAGATGACAAAAACAGAGACAGGGAAAATGCCTGAAGCCAAGTGCCCCCTGGCTTGTCATGTGATTCTAATGTCCTGGGTACATTTTCAAAACCTGAAGGAATTTAGGAGGATTGGCGTCTCGACAGAGAACTGTGGACCTAGATGGGCAGCTCATTTGACACATGCCTCCTTGTAGCCCTCTCTCACCTTTGTATTTTATTCTCCAGTCAGCAGCTTTGAGAGCAGAAAGAGGTGTATTTGCCTGAGAAAGCCAGAGAGCTCTTGGTGGGCAAGAAAATGAAACTACTTAAGAAATGTCAAGTGCAGGAGGAGCTTGACTAGGATGACTTTGAGTCTGAGAAGTTCTTCACAGCAGGAAGGAAGAAGTCAATCCAAATCTCCCTCCTCTGTGAGGCATATTAGCAACTCAAGTGGACTTGAAATGGGCAGGATCCTCTCCCAACCTTCATCTGATGACTCAGCAGACACAAAATGACTAGCATCCTCAACATCAGTTAACTGCTGAGTGAGACACTGCAGCCCTTTTACCATCAAGGAGATGGAATTCCGGAAGTAAAAGCAAAACCAAATAAACCTTGATGAGAAATGTGACAGTTGTCTTTTCTGAAGCATGGCATTTTTGTTGTTATGCCTTTGTTAGCAGAAACTGTCCAGTTCTTGTCAGAAGTAGCCATACCCTAGTAGCTGAGTGATTCCAGCTATTGTCCCTGTGTGCTGTTGTGCCTTCAGTCCAGGTGGGGCAGGTGCAACTCACATGTCTCCTAAGTTGTCCCACCCAATGCCATCCAGCCACTAAAAAGCCGTTCCTTGCTAACTTTATCCTCACCTATTGCAAAAAATAAAGATGAGGCAGTAACGTGTTAATCAAAAGGGCTCTTAGAACAAGCCAGGCTTTCACTAAAAACAGAGGGCCATCAGTTGTGTTGCACTCTCTTTGGATTGCTGCCACACAGCTAGATGTTCTAGTCATTGGAGAGGGTTTTGAGTTAATATGGAAAAACAAACCAAACAAACAAACAAACAGCACAACCCCCACATCTTGTGATTTTCACACATTAACACCTAGTTCAAAGTGTTGAAACACAGAGTAGATCAAGGAAAAATGGGTCAGTCTAGCCTTTGGGAATGTTCTTTCGGAAACCCCTCTCAAAGTTGGGAGCACCTTTAAAACTACTTAATGACCCATGATACTTGAAGAAGAGATGGCACTGGGGCCAGTACCTATTGAGAGATATGATGACTTGGGGTTTTTCTCTGATAGGAAGGTCTATGGGGTGCCTGGCAGGAAGATAATAGAAGACAGTTGGGGAGCTGAGATTAAAGGGCATAGTCCTTTGTGCCATCTCAGGAAACAGAGTAAGGAAAGGGAGTGGAGCAGGAATGGAGGGGAAATCCACCAGCAGGGGATGATCCCCAGCTGACAGTGGTAGAGTCACAGTCAAGGTCATTGTAGGTGCCTCATAGAACTCCTTTTTTTTTTTTTTCTAAGACTCTTCTTAACTGAGAATTCAAATTTGATGTAGTTAGCACATCACTCTACCAGGCCCTCAGGAACACAGTTGATGAATTCAAGGAAGTGCTCAATACATCTACGTCTGCAGAGAAAGGTGTGTGGACTTTACTAAGGAATAGAGAAGAACAAGAAAAATCCCTAATGCCCAGCTGCAGCTGAGGACTTGGGAGTTTCTCATCAAAGACCTTTTCTGACCCTGATTTCCCCCAGAGCATGCAGGGGACCCAGGGGCTCACACATTAGTTGCACACGGGTGAGTTTTAATTAAAGCCCAGGGCTTTAAAAGCTCCAGATTCCCCGCAGGTAACCTTTCCAGCTACACTTCCTTAATTCAAAGGGTTCAAAGCTTCTTAAGGAAACATGGTGGTGTTTTATCTGAGAGTGATCTTATTTTCAGAGTTCTTTTTCTTGATGTAATTTTTAATATTTCATGCTTTGCTGCTCTTCTGCCTCGGTGTCCTGGAGATGAGTAAATAACAGAGGAAAGGCTGCCCCCTGGTGCAACTGTGGTATGGCACCTTGCCTTGTATGCAGTGTTCTAGGTTCCCTTGGTCATGGGTCAGCATGCACTCCCAAATAGCCCATTTCGGAAAGTGAGCCTCCCATCAGTCATATTCTCAGAAGTCCTGTTTCTCCCAGGTTCTTGTTTGAACTTCTTGTGGCCATGCACTCCACGTAGCAGGCACAGCATAACCCCTGTCATATCTACTCATTCCACATCACTCCAGCTGCAGGGTGAGTGTGCACTGTCGCTGTTGCCATATTACAGATGGGTAAATGGAAGCAGAAAGGGTATAGCCTGTGTTGTCAATGGTTTTAAAATGAGGAACCTGGCTTCAAACCATAGGATTCAGCTCTAGTGTGATGCTGCAAGCTACAATGCTACCCTTCCTCTCCCCCTTTTTCTGTAGTCAGCAAAATAAACCCAAGATGAAAACAAATGCATCATGCCAGCTGTTGCTGAACTTCTGGAAGTCTTCAAGCCTGTCTGCCCACATCATCCACCAATGGGTGTTGCTCAGCTTTCCATGAAGTATCTTCTCCTGCACAGAACTCTACTGTGACTTCAGTATCATGCTGTATTGAGCTACAGGTCTCTAAAGTTAGTAGGAGCCAGGATTTCTGGTTCCAGAAGAGAAGAGAATCAAAGGCATTATCAGAAATGTTAGTGGAATAAAATCAGTTTCCCCACCCGAGCTTCATGATGAGCTTACAGACAGCCCGTCTTGCAATATAAATGGGTCTATATATCTTTTAGCTTAGAAAGCAAGCATCTCTATTACAACAGCACAGCAAATGCCCTCCAGTGTGTATTATTACTTCATATTCTTCAATTAATATTTTGAGATCTATTAGCCAAGAGCATTTCACTCAAAATGTCTTCAAATGCCCTAAGCTCAAGATTCATGAGCCTAAGATCATCTGCATATCAGATATTTACATTATGAATCATAACAGTAGCAAAATTACAGTTATGAAGTAGCAATGAAAATAATTTTATAGTTGGTGGAATCACCACAACATGAAGAACTGTATTAAAGGGTCACAGCATTAGGAAGGTTGAGAACCACTGCTCTAAGGTGTCTTCTGTTACTGAAAGCATAAATCATTTATACCATTTGAGGGTTTCTACTGGCAGACATGCTGGATACTCAAAGAGATGAAAACTAAGAGTGATAATCACTGTTGTCAAGACCTCCTCTATGACTTTAGTTCTCAATCGACATTGCTCAGAGTACATTTGAACCTAAGAAGTAGACATTTCAAATTTAAGGAATCCCTGGAGGCAGCCAGTTGAACAGGACTTGTCACTGTCCCTGGGGATTTTAGTGATACCCATAGCCTGCAATGTAGACTATCTCTACTGAACACTAGCTGGGTACTGTGGTCAGAGCCCTGGGAAAGCTGGTTGGCCTGTAGACTCTGAAGACTCAGATGGTGGCCAGGACTTGTCCATAGCAAGAAACTTGAACTTAGTGGCTCTGCAGAGTTAATTAAATACAATGAGTTGATCGCACACTACCTAACCTGCTGATGAGAAGTTCAGAAGACCAGTGAGTCATAGAATCATGCACAAGATTAGCATAGGTTTGCCAAAAAGGTGAGTTTTCTCCTCTCTAAATAACAATACCATTGTATTTCTAATATTAGGGCTATAAATGAACTTAGGTAATTCAACATGTTTATATATTGCTCCTATTGTAGTTCTGATATGCTTACATGCAGTTCATAATCAGCCATCTACAAGGACAGCACATGTCTTAGAAATGACATCCTGCCTTGTTGGTTTCCTGCAGTCAATGTTCTATCTCCAGGTTGACTCTATTTTCCTAAGAAAAGGCTTTAGTCAAGCAATGGTTCTAGCTCACAAAGCATTTGTTTATTTGTCTCAAGACAGGGACTTAAATAGCCCAGACTGGCCTCGAATGTGTGATCCTTTTTTTCTCTGCCTGCTGAGTATTGGATTGCTTTCAACTCTATGAGGACCGCATAGTTGTTAAAGATCCATCACTAGTTAAGCTGGTAGCAGAGCCTGGCAGTACCCATAGAATATCAGGAACTAGAAAGTGGACCTGGGCAGGTACTAGACACTGGACACTAGACACCAAGCTCAGTGTACCAATTAGATTCTTACAGAATGGAGACCCTGACTTCTGGGAATTCTCTGTCATTGGTAGGAGGCTCATGGAAAAAGTATAAATAAGAACCCTCTACTGCTGAGCCAAGTCCCCAAGGTTAGTCAGGAACAAAACTCAAAGAACCCAAATGGGCCAACATCTTTTCCAGGATAAACACCAAAGCCCATCATGAGAGTACCTGACAGGTCAACAATCTAGTGCCCTAAATTCAGAAAGGTCAGAGATAAAAAGTCTATTCATAAGTTTGACTTCCAAACTCATTTACTTGGAAAGTTATTTATATTGACTAATATTAATATCCCTAGGTTTAGCCATGTTAAAAAAAAAGCATTTATGATGATGAAGCATTGCCCTCAACTCTGCATGTGGTGCCACATAATGTAAATTGTACACACCATGTCACCTCTCTAAATTCCAAAAATATCTGAATTTTGCAGCACAGCTGGCTGAAATAATTCTGGATAAGGAAATGCAGACTAGGAATAAAAAATAATGGCAGTTGACACTTTTATGTCAGGCCTCGTGCCTAAATGCCTTTCAACTATTCCACCCTCTCAAAAAGCCAATTATTTCTTTTTTAACCAACACAAAGTATCTGTACATATTTCGTGGGTACCACATGATGCTTTGGTAAATACATAATTATAATTATATAATGGTCTAACCAGGATTAGCATACCTATCTTTATAAACCTTTATCAATTCTTTGTGGGAGGAAAAGTTAAAATCTTTCCTTCTACTTTTTTTAATTTACAGAACATAGTTCTTATCTATATGCATTCTTTTGTATGTTAAGACACAATAATTCATTTTTTTCTATATAACTATAACTTGGTAACCATTGACCTATGCACAACCAACTCCCCCCAATCTCTAGTAACTACTGTTACGCTTGTAAATCTTCCTTTAATTTTTTCCTAGTCCTAAGAAATGAATGCTTTCATTTTTTTGTTTTTGTTTTGTGTTGTCTTGTTTTTTTTTGTTTTTCTGAGACAGGGTTTCTCTGTATAGCTTTCTCAGACCAGGCTGGCCTTGAACTCACAGAGATCCACCTGCCTCTGCCTCCCCAATGGAGTGCTGGGATTAAAGGCATGTGCCATCAGCACCAGGCTGAATGCTTTCATTTTTAATCCCTGTTGTGATTATGAGGAAATTGAGGCCCAGAGGAAAAAAAATACACTCTAGGCAAACATTTTTATTAAGTAGCAGAGTTAAAAAACAAACTCTAATCTCAATTTAGTAACTAGTGTTGCATGCTGAGTAGAAGTAATATCAGTAAAGAAATGTCCCCTTTAGACCCCAAGATGGTCTTGCCCTCCTGGGTGGAATCTGACAGCCCATCTAGAACTAGCTTCTTCATCTTTGGCTCAGATACAGATTAGGTAGAGAAGCCACTGGCCAAAGGAAAATTCCACTATTGCAACCTGATCCCTAACAACAGTCATTGTTCAATGCATTTGAACTGTAAAGTTGTGTTATCACAATTGGTGACTGCTCCTACTCAAGGCAGGGCGACTATAAAGTCTTGGTGGAGAAAGAATTCCTGCAAAGCAGCCGGTTCCCAGAGTCTAGTCCATCTCTGGCCCTCATGCTTGCTTCCAGCCTTTGGAGGGAGCTGAGAAAGCTTTTTAGTGCTGGGTACCGGCTCTTCAACCTTTGAGAGATGGACTGTGTTCACCTAGAGTTTTATGTCAACATCTATTTTCCTAGGTGATTTGTTATCTCCTTCTGCTGCAAAGCTGGGGAGAAGTCTCACACGGACACACAGGAACATAAAGAGCTTGTGAAGGTCTCCTTCCTAGACCTTCAGTTAATGTGTTAAAAACAAATGTTTCTAATTTCCTGCTGGAAAGCCATGGTCATTATGTGGTTGTTTCACAGGTCTTCATCTTCCCTGCTCCCTCTGTGCAACCCTGAGCTGGCAGCTACTCTATACTAAGTGCTATAGGGTTGCCTTTCTCAAAAAGAATCACACAAAACTAGAGTAGAGATTCAGTATTCCAGGTGAACCTTGTGATTTGGCTGCTGTCCTTCCCACATTTCACCTTCTGCAAGTGTGAAGGTTCCAGAAATGTATGTGATTCCCTGATCATCAGAGGACACATTTATCATCCATCCCTGGACAGGCTTCAGGTTTATATATTAGCCTAACCTTCCTGGGAGCAATATAACAGAACAATTAATAGTGTAGGCTTTGGGATCATAACTACTATAGGCAGTCTAGCCTTCCCTGCTCTATGATCTTGAGCAAATTTTTCAGTCATTGGAATCTTTTATTGTTTACATCTGTAGAAGGAGGTTGAACTGGAAACTAGTTCTTGGGATCATTTTGGAAGTTACATGAGAATTCCCTATCAAAGCTTAGCACCATTATTGAAACTCAAGAAACATTGTTTTGTCATGTAGCCAACATTTATTGAGTATACCCTATGAAGCAGGTATTGTTTGGGGGCAATACCAACAGTGGAGCATAATCAGGCAGCCCCACCAGGATGGAGTTTTTATTCTTGTGCTCATGCTCACAAGGGGTTTCACAGACACCCAACTAAAAAACTTCAGGGAAGACTTCACATGAAAATGATGCCTCTGTTCAAATTAGTTATAAGATTCCTCGTTACAAAGCTTTAAGCAGTGGTTGTTACCATGCATCCTTGCCTATAACCACCTTGAGATCCTGAAGATATGCCTTAGAAGGTTTCATGGTGAGGATTCTAGCAGTCCAACGGTAACTTTAATTAAACCTGCATTCCTTAAATTTACAGGACCACAGATAATGTTTGCTAATTTCCTGCAGACATCTATAGGTCCATGTCCGGAGAAATACTATGAAGGCAAATGTTGAGCGAGAAGAGATATAAATCAATACAAAAGCAAGTCCACAGTAAAGAATGCCAGCTGGTCTGTGCCTGCGTTTAAGGAAGGAGCAGTCACAGAGAGGGCTTTTCCCTGCCCTCAGGGTTAAGAGGCTCCCTATTCTGGCAGGTGCCAGCTAGTCCTCCCATATAGCAACTGTGGGCCTGACCCAGTTTGCTCTTCTTGGTTATGAATTCAACTAAGGCTTGCACAAAAACATGAGTCCCAGCCATCTCTGTAAGTTTCCTTCCAGTGCTGGACTACAGGATCACATCCCAGCCTTTTCTACCTGTCACTCACTTGGTCCTTTATAGACAGACTCTTGTCAACCATCCAAAGAAAGACTCTTCTTGTATGACTTATTGGCTTTTCTAAGCAAAGCTCAGATGTCCATTGTCTTCAATCAGTCCCACCAGGGAGCTGGCCACAATGTTTCTTGTGGCCTGGCATCTTTCCTGAGGATAGGGTTTCCATCCTCTTGTGGAGAATTCCATAAATCTCTGGTTAGTATTTGCCCTCTTTGGAATAAACTTTTAATTGATTTCTAAAGATTGCTGCTTGAAATTAAATTACACTTTTCTTCTATGTTATATAAAGAAACATCACCCAGAGACCTCTCCTGGGCACACATCCCTCCTCTGACTCCCAGGCTGTGATTATATTACTGCTGTCGCATTGCTTCCATTCAACTCAAGCTACAAGATTTGTTTCGCTTGCTTGTTTAATTGCCCATGTCTTATTACAGAGACAATTTATTGTTTTAGTGTAGCATAAAGTTCAAATATTTCATGCAAGATGAATATGGCCACTGACATTTTTATTCTTATTCCAAATTCACACATGTAAAAAAACTCACACTGGAAACATTTCAAAATGCTTTTGGCCAATAATTTCTAAGGGTTAAAACCTCCATAAGTTGATAGTTTGAAAAAATAAGAGTCTAAATAATATACTTCCATAAAATTGCTAGAGTGTTTTTTTTTTCTTTTTTGGATGATGCTACTTATTGGGAATGAATTGTATGGCTTGTGGAAAATGAATAACAACTTGGATAGATGGCCAAAGACTCATGCAGAGTGAAAAAAGTTGATCCCAAGAGGGTATGTACTGTAGGATTTCACTTACATAATTCTCTTAAAGTATAAAATTGCAGAAGTGGTTGCTAGGGGTTAAGGATAATGGGGAGTGGAGGAAGGCAAGTGGCTGGAGAAGAGTAATGAAAACAGTCTATGGCATGATTGTTTTGGTACATGTTTTGGTACTCTTCTTCTCATTCCAGGCCCCTGGGCCACATTTCTCTTAAGTTACCTATCATTTGACAAAATAAGTGTCAGAATCGGTGCTTTGTTGTTTAAGATTACAGAAACACTGAGGCAAAGAAGGAAGAGAACACCCAGGTGAAAGGTGGGGGTGGGGTGGGGCACTGCCCTTCTGATTGCCTGAGAACACAGCATCCATGCACAGCTTCTCCCCAAGTCCCCTTGGGCTTACACCTAGTCCCAGTCTCTTCCAAGACAAGATATTCCTCACACAGGGAAACAATTCTCCTGCTCTCTGAAAGGCAAAGTGCTAACGAGGAAGCGTTCTTTCCTGCCCCATGGAGAACAGACAGACCCTTCAGATGGCTAATTTTTTCTCACCCACACAATCTGTCATAAATGTCACTTTGAGCAGAATGTAAGGCAGGAGCCTGATCTATTTTCCAGTTATGATGCACTGCCATTATAGAATCTATAATGCTGTGTTGAAACCCTTCCTTTCTGTGTGTCTTCTCTAATAGTCTGTGAGTAGCTGGAGGGGTATGCCTGATTTATCTCCTACTCCAGGTGAGGTGTGATAAAATAAAAGCTCTGCCACAGAATGACTGGGATACTTAGGTGGGTGTGTGGGTGTGTGGGTGGCTGCAGGAATTGGGCACTAATGGAACAGAGGGTGCCAGGAAGAGGACAAAAGGTGTTTTGGGCATTGGTTTCTGATATGTAAAACATTCCATATTGACTTTAGTGACGTGGGGTTGATGTATTTGGTGGGAAATTTTTACATGGCAATATGGTCAGGTCTATTAGTAGTCAGCATAGTAGCAGAGAAGTATATCAACATGGTGGGCATTTCAGACCTCAGTAATAAATGGAGCTAGTCTAGTGCTTGAAGCAAGCCAAAATGCAGCTTGCTATGGCCTGAATGCTCCCTGCCTCCATTTTTATGTGGGAATCAAATCTCCAATGTGATGGTATGGAAGGCTTAGTCTTTGGGAGGTAACTAGGTCATAATAGCATCAGTACCCTTATTTCTAGAAGACTCCAAAGGGACCTTTGCCCCTTCTACCATGTGAGGACACAGCAAGAGTTTAACATACCCCAAATCTTTTGATCCTTTGATATTAAGCTTCTTTGCCTCTAGAACTGTGAAAAATAAATTTTCCTCTTTTAGATGCCTCTGGGTAAATGGTATTTTCTTATTACAGTGAAAATAGCCCCAGCCACTTCTAAAGCCTCATTTGGACGTTATAGAACCCCCTACAGATGATGCTAAGCTACATCCATAGAGGGAGAACTTGCCTAACCACCAAGTGAGTTATGCTCTCCCTAAGTCTTGTACCACTGTAGGGACAAAATACTGCTGGTTCTTGGGAGACTTCACTGGCAATGGGAGGTCAGCCTGGCAGTTCTGGTAGATAATGAGATGTCCTTAACTTGGTGGTAAAAGGAACAATGATTTTCCCATTAAAAATTAACTATTTCTCTTCAAAGAATTATTTGTAGATTCTTCTGGTTCTTAATTGAGACATTTTCAAACATCATAACAGTCATGTCCCATGTTGAGCCCTTGGATGACCGCTTATTATCAGGTGGCTGGGGGAGCTGCTATTAAGAATCTCTAGGTGTCTTGGGTTTTTGTGGGAGTACTCATATCTCATGCTCCTCCTCCTCCTAAAAGAAATGTAGTCTTTCAGCTTCCTGGTCTAGAGTTCTCAATATCCTTCCATCATCACCAGAGGAATTCCACAGTTCTATCCATCACAACCCTCCTCCGTAGATCACTTCTATTGCTGTGATAAACACCTCAACCAAAAGCAACTTGGGGAGGAAAGGGTTTATTTCGTCTTACAGCATTCAGTCCATTATGAATGAAAGTAGGGCAGGAATGCAAGGACGAAACTTAGAGGTAGGACCTGAAGCAGAGACCATGAAGGAACTCTACTCACTGACTTGATCTCCATGGATCTGTCAACCTAATTTTTCTTTCTTTCTTTCTTTCTTTCTTTCTTTCTTTCTTTCTTTCTTTCTTTTATTTTTTATTTATTTATTTATTTATTTGGTTTTTTGAGACAGTGTTTCTCTGTGTAGCTTTGGAGCCTATCCAGGCACTCACTCTGGGGACCAGGCTGGCCTCGAACTCACAGAGATCCATCTGCCTCTGCCTCCCAAGTGCTGGGATTAAAGGAATGCGCCACCAATGCCCGGCAAATGTGTAGTCCAGGCTGCCCTCGAACTCCAGATCCTCCTGCCTCTGACTCCTTCAGCAAATCCTACCAGCCTGCGCCACCAGAGCTGGCCTAATTTCTTATACTACTCAGGGCTACCTGCCCAGGGGTGGCAGTTCTCACAATGGTCTGAGACCGCCAATATTAGTCATTAAAAAAAATAATTTTCTACAAACTTGCCTACAATCTGGTGGAAGCAATACCTTAGTTAGGTTCCCAGTTGATCCTACTTGGTATCAAGTTGACAAAAGTCTAACCAGGATACCCTTTAAGTTTCTAATACCTAAGTTTATTCTCATCACTCTTAAGGTACTTTTAAAAGTAGACTGTCTTATGAGCAACAAATTAAGCAACACAGAAATACCTTTCACAGAAAAACACACAAGGGGAGATAAATTCAAGTCAAAGCAAGTCTGAAATATTCAGTGATTAGGCCTTTGAACTAGTTTACCCATTATAGCTCATCTCTGGTCTAGAAAGGGACTCTGCACAATAAAGGCCTGAATTTCTCTGGACTAGTGCCCAGCTCCAGTGTCCTCCATCATTTGCCGCTTATCCCCATTGTCTCTCTATTGTTAGTCTTTCTGAGGTAGGGTTGGAATCCATTCTGGAAGGTACTGAACTGAGATCCATTGACAGAGGAACTGTAGAATGATAGCTCACTTTGGGGATACAACATCTAAGACAATACCTGGTACACAGTAGTCTTTGGATTAACCTTTGCTGAGGAGAAGGCTTCAGATAAAGTCTGGGTTTGTAGTGTAGTGGTTCACAGTCCATATGTGGATGACAGGCTTTGAATGTTCAAATCCCATCCCTGCCATTTTCTGTCTCTGTGCCCTTCATCAGGTTTTTTTCTACCTTGGTTCCCTCATTTGAAATATGAGAATAATGGCACCGGATTATTGGCACTGAATAATATTAGATTGCTTTTAGTACTGATGGAGTGAATATACTTAAAATGTTTAGAACAGTGCCTCAAGCACAATACTAACTGTGTATTAGATATTAATTTTATTGAGAACTATGATATTGCTATGGAAGGAAAATGATGGTTACTTGACCCCAATTATCTCAGTTCTCTTTCATGTGAAATTAGAAGAATCAGATATAGCTATGGGGTTATTGGAAACACTGCAAAATAATCTATGGGCCACCCTTGACAATGAATGTTGTGATAGTATGTCTGGGTCTTTCTTTCCTGTCTCACAGTCTTCCTTCCTTTGCCCGACCTGACTTTCCGACTCTGCTCATGTCTCCTTAGGGCCCCTCTTCGTCCTTTGCTTTCTTGCCTTCTGAATGCATTGTGTGATCTCATTCTTGTCATGGGCTTTGATCACACTTCCCACAGACTGAAGTTCCAAATCCCCCCAGTGCAGATTTCCATGTGCTTGGCCCCATGTCCCCACCCACTCAGGAGGCAAGTACTATTAGATTCCAGGATGAATCCCTTGCCTGTCTTCCAAGCATGACCCTCCTGTGCCGAGTCTTGCACTGAAGTCCCATTACTAGCCAGTCACTAAGCAGGCAACCGAGGGCTTCTTTAACTCCCCTCATCGCTGCTGTTCCATCACTTTTAACTATATCAGCACAATGTCTATAAGTGTTCTTACAACAGCCCCACCTCTGACCCTGACTCCAGCTTAGTTCAGGATGGTAGTTCTTTGCTGGGGATTGCACTGCTGCATTCCCTGCCCCTAACAACCACTGTTTATTGTGAACACATAGACAAAAGTCCTTCTAACAGAAACCCAGCTGTAATTCTCCATGGCTTAAAGGGTTTGGGTATGTACTGTTGGTAAGTGTCTAACCCAACTCCCTCAGGGTACATGTGTGTATGAGAATATTATCCAGACCCTCTTCCCAAAGACCTCCTTAGACCCAACTCTCTAGTTCCTCATTAGCATACCTTTAACTCCATAGTCTTTCTGTCGATAGACTTTATACATTGATTAATCATCCTCAGTTTCCCTTGCATGCTGCAAGCTTGCAGGTCTAGTAGAGGCTGACCATCCTACTAGAAGTTTCTTCCAAGCCTTTGCCTCTGGTCTGTGTAAGGCCCTTGAGTCCTGTACATTGCCACCATGACTGTTTCCATTCCAACACACTGCAACAGTGTGGCTGTCTCTATCTCTTACCTCTCCATGAGCTATGGGTTCTTTGAGGACAGGGACACTTCCCAATTTACCTGAATTTATCCTGTCGGTCAAATCATAGTCATTCATGCACTAAAAATGAATGAATTAAAATAATCTGACATTAGTTGACATTTCCTTCTACTCTACAAAATCCATATAATAAGAGTTTCATGTGGGCAGACTGTCTTAAACAGTCTAATGCTTTGCTACTTTCTTTATAAGTCATGGTATTCATCCCAGACACCAAGAATGCAAAGCTTTGTAGCTCTATACCAGCATGGTCCACATCTGGCTGGCTGCAGGATATCCATTTAAATGGAAACATATTTTTCTCCCCCTACAGATGGATCCTCTTCTAGAATGGAAGAGTTGGTACATTAGGATAGGGAGAGAGCAGCTGTTGCCTGACAATAAAAACCAGGTTGATTGGCTAATAAACCCGACTTGGAATACAGCCCCACTCATTCAGATACATGTTTCTTGTGGCTTGCTTTGATACCACAGAGGCAAAGTAGTCATGACAGATCACATGGTCTGCAAAACCTAGGGATTTTACTCTCTGGCCATAACATACAAGGTAACAGACACCTGCTGTAGGTCCTTATTCCATGCCATCTGGGTTCTTCCAGCTATGTCCCAAGATGCAAACATGTGAAGCATAGGCCAAGAAAGGGTCACAATCTCAAATCCAATTCCCATGGCTGAAAGCCATTTCCAATGTTTCCTTTCGTAATGCTTGATATCTACCTAAATGCTTTCATAGGCACCAAGAAAAAAACTATACCCATAAAAATACTATTTCTCAAAAGGAAGTGGCAGCTGCTGTATTGTTGACTAGACTCTAGCTGTGGGGCCACCAAGGACTGGCCCTGGACCTTCAGCCTACATCTAACTCATATTGCCTCCTACCAACCATGTAAGTGTGAGCAAATTAAAGCACTTACTTTCTAAGGGCTTAAGTTTCCTCCTCCATAAAATTCAGTCAGTGAAATTATTAATAACACCCCACAGCGAAATCATAGTAGAAAGTGGGTGGCTCACACAGATGGCTCTGTTGTCATGGTGCTGGATTATCTAAAATCCCTCATGGATGTCAGCTGGTAGAGTTTTGTTTGGTTTGTTCTAGAGATTGCAAGGTGACCTGGACATTCAGGTTCCCCTCTCATAGCTACTTTCCTGAAATTTTCTTGCCTCTGACTACTCTCCTATCTGAGGATATCTACACATCCTAGTACCTAAATGATATCAACACTGGGCTCCATTTTACTCATGCTGAGGTTACTCTATTTCCAGTCTCTTTTATGGGTATTCTCATACACTATACATTGCCTTTTGTATGTTTTAAAGTTCTGTTTCTCCTAATGTATGTCATTTCACTCCTCTTTGTTTGTCTCTCACCCAGCAGCTGCTTACCTTCCTGTAGGAAGCCACTGAGGCCTAGCCACCACCTGGCCCAGACCCCAGAAGAGGTAGCTGTAATTGGGGATGCACCTTTCTAACAGCTATTACTTAGCTGTGACTCAGCCTCTCTGAACCTTGATTTCCTCAACCACAAAGTAGGGACAGTAATATTTAGCTCTCAAGATGGTTATAAAGATGAGCTATGATAGACAGGTTTCCTACACATAGTAGGTTTAAAATATGTTCACTTCATCCTTGATGCCTTTAATACATAATGTATTTTCACAGTAAGATGCCATGGATGGATTAGTGTACCAAACAACAGACTTGCCAATGATTTGGCTCTGAGGGCCAAATAGAATGTACCAACTGGTCCTACACCAACCCATTCTTACCCTCCCTTTCCATCTACCCTTCCTTTCCAGGTCAGTCTTGAGCTTACCAATTAGAAGGGCTGTGATGTATTATAGCTTAGGTCTGAAGTTCTGAACCTATAGTCTGCAACCCAAAATTGGGGGTCGAACAACCCTGTCACAGGGGTCACCTAAGGCCATCAGGAAATATAGATATTTACATTATGATTCATAATAGTAGAAAATTGAATTTATGAAGTAGCAACAAAAATAATTTTATGGTTGGGGGTCATCACAACATGAGGAATTGAATTAAGGGTCACAGCATTAGGAAGGTTGAGAACCACTGGCTTAGATGCTCCTGGGTGTAGAAACAGATTGATCTATCTTGGGAGAAATTAAAATGCATACTTAGAGGTAGCAGTGTTAACTGATAATGAGAGTCTATGTTATGCTCGGTGCTGTGAAGCTCTGGGGACCCACCTGAGAGTCTGAACAACTCCAACTGATCTTGTACAGCTCTACACCTGGTTTACCTCTACCCTCTTCTGTGACAGGAGCCCTCATTGTTGGCCTTGTCTCTGCTTCAGGCACCAGTGCTGTTAAGCTTGTGGAGCTGAGCACCCTCCAGGTTCATGTTTTTGGTGAATTTGTTATATTTCAGCCACTATTTCTTCAAATAGCTTCCTATTTCCATTCTCATTTTCTGATACTTCAGTTGCTTGCATGTTAGACTGCACAATGTTGTCCTGAACTCTAAATATTCTATTTATTACATTTTCAGTGTTTTTCTACTCTGTATTTTATTTTGGGTATTTCTGATTGCTGTCTTTAATTTCATCCCTACTTTTCTTATGTTGTCTGGTCTGGTGTTGTTCATTTACCTAGTGGAGTTTTCATCTTTAGACTCTCTCTCTCTCTGTCTCTCTCTGTCTCTCTCTCTGTCTCTCTGTCTGTCTCTCTCTGTCTCTCTCTGTCTCTCTCTGTCTCTCTCTGTCTGTCTCTGTCTCTGTCTCTCTCTCTCTCTCTCTCTGTCTCTGTCTCTCTCTCTGTGTGTGTGTGTGTGTGTGTGTGTGTGTGTGTGTGTGTTGGGAGATGACTTTTCTTGTTTTTCCTTATCTTCTCATGCTGCCTTTCACTTCCCTGTTCAACATGTAGAATATATTTTCAAGGCTGCTTTAATAATCATTTCTCCTATTTCTTTCCTATTGTCATTTCTGACAATATGATAGAGTCTGTCTCTGTTGAATGTCTTTCCTCTGAATGTGCATTGTGTTTTCCCTCCTTTCTTGAAACTCCAGGTAATTCTTTTATTGGATTCTGGACACTGT
This sequence comes from Cricetulus griseus, assembly GCF_003668045.3. Classification (NCBI taxonomy): domain Eukaryota; kingdom Metazoa; phylum Chordata; class Mammalia; order Rodentia; family Cricetidae; genus Cricetulus; species Cricetulus griseus. The sequence continues at coordinate 206,264,213 of NC_048597.1, read as the reverse complement.
GGATTTCATGTTATTGAGCTGCTACTCTGTTTGCTCTGCATTGTAATCCTTTTAAGTTTTTGGAGACCCTTTCTCAGAAATGTCTTTAAGTTATTTGAAATCAGTCTTTACTTTCAAGACTTGCTTTTTAGCATCATTATATATGGAACCTGATGAGCATTTTCTAAGCATAATTTGCCCTTACTTTCAAGATAACACTCCAGACCTCATCTATCACAGAGTTTCTCTTTCTTGGCTGATGGACTGCTTCTACACTGCACACTTCAGTTTTTCTGCTTGCTTGATTTTTAGTGTTTTTTTTTTTCTTTTCTCTCCAGTGTAGGTAGTACCATTGCTCTACCATTTTCTGCTGAGTACTCAGACTCGAGAAAAGCCTTCTGAATATCTCTAAGATACCCCATCCCTTCTAGTTTCCCTCTCTTCCTCCTTAACTAAGCTGAAGCCTGGAAGTACTGACAAGGCACCCAGCCACACCCCCATTTGCCCCTTACTATTTGTTGTTCAGCTACTGAATACCATTGTTTACATGTTTTTCCACTGTTCACTTTTTTAAGGCAAGAGGGCTCTATTGCTCCATCACAGCATGCAAGAGAAGTCCTATGAGTCACTGTTTTTACCTTTGTTTCTTAAATGCAAAGAAGCATAAAGGGACTGAACAATTTGCCCAAGATCATGCAGTTCAGTTACCCCCAGTTTTACAATCTTCGACACACAGAGGAAGGAAATCAGCACACATTTGCATAAAGCATGTAGAGTTCAAAAGGTCAGGCTCCCTCTGCCTCTGTGTATGCTCAGAACTGGGCATGAAGGCTTCCCAAGATTCAAGTCCAGGGCATTCCCTGCACCCTGTCTTGGGGATGAGGACAGAAGATGTCACTCCTGACCCTTTGGGGGATCACAGGATAGATTTCCAGAGTCTTCAGCTGTGATGGGTCCTGGTATCAAACAGAAATCTGATCTGACTTTTCCATATTCTCCAGAAAATTTCTGTTTTCTGAGCACAAGGCATTTACCCAAACAGTGGAAAGGGATTGCAGTTCACTGTCTGTGCTGAATTATGCATGGTTTTCAGCTAGGTAAAGTTCTCTGGGTTCTATTTTAGGAATGTTTCCTGAAAAGAGCAGAGAAATATCCATACTGTCCAAACAGGACTATGCTTAATGCATTGTACAAGGAAAAAGAAATAAGTCCAAAGCTCAAGCATTTTCCTCGTAGTTTGTTTTATGGCTGGTAATCAGCTGGTTTTTCTTCATTTTGTAAATGGGATTTTCCATTCCTGTTTCAAGACATCAAAAGAAAAATGTTTGATGAAAATTTGGCTCAAATCTTAAAACATATATTGCAGCATACTCATCATGACATCTTTTTAGAATTAGACTGGCTCATCCTGCTCAATATACAAGGAGTATTTACCATTAAGCACAGTGCCTTCTCAGACGTCATGTCAAAACCATTTTAATGTGAGCTTAGAGAGTGATTAAAAAATGTCAACTTTAAAAGAAGAATTTCAAGGATGCCTCAGAGCCTTGAGTTTAGCTACAAAGCCATTTACGATGCATTGAAATAATAGACCGATTAAGGCAAGAAAGGATTTGAATTCCAGAGTTTTAATTCAGGATTCATGCTATATAATACAATGGGTTTGAATCTGAAAAAAGTTATATTGTCCAACTGAATAAAAGGCATTCATTTGAGAGGAAAATCAAAGAGACATAGGGACAGATATTTCCATACCTTTCCCTATTGTACTCCGCACCTCTCCTCCATTCTAGCAAACCTTTGCCACTTCTGGGCTGCACAAAGGCCTCAATAATCCCAGTTTTTGCTGACACTCTTCATAGAAATTGGCTGTGAAGAGGGAACAGGGTACTTGGTGTCATGAAAAGTAAATGTGTTCTTTTAGTAATTTTATAGCATTAGGCGTTATATTTAAGTCTTGAATATATTTTGAGTGTGTGTGTGTGTGTGTGTGTGTGTGTGTGTGTGTGTGCGTGTGTGTGTGTGTGTGTATCTGCATACATATTGAAGAGGGAATAGTCTATCATGTAAAATCTTGTTCTGCAGAATAGGATGATAGGATGCCCTTTCTATATACCCTGGCACAGACATTCCATCTGTTCACTTACCTGCTTACCTCTGGACTTGGCATTCCCTAAGTCCCGGCCCCAGCATTGGCCATAGGCCTCTACCTTAATTATACATGTTACTTTTAAAGAGGTAGTACTTATTGGACAGATTGCCATGAATAAAGAAAATAATCATAAGGGCTACATGTTATTGTGGAAAGACAACAAGGCTTGGAAACAGAGGGAAAAGATTCTAATCCTCACCTAACTGTGTTCTTTACCATTTGAGAAAGTTACCTACTCTCCATGGGCCACATTTTCTCCAGCTAAAATACCTGTAATGCATTCATTATACTTACATGCTTGCTCACAGGGTAGATAGCATTTATACTTATATATGCACTCAAACTACCAGTGAGATGGCATACTTTCGGCAAGCCAAGAGGCTGGGACTTTGCAAATAATAATTGATAACTGATTTTGCTCTTTAGATTAGCAGCATGAAGCCAGGAAGAAAGCAAGATGGAGTAATGTAGCTTTGAGAGATTGGGGCAAGAGTAAGTGGGCTTCTGTAAATAAGAAAAAGAGGAAACCAAAGTTTTAAGTGGCTGTGTGCTTTCCATGAAAGAACATTCCTCCTTCCAGAAAACATTTTAACCATCATTTAAGAGGTTAGGAGTTTGAGAAATATACTGGCTCATTTTTTAGAAGACTAGACATTATTATTGTTGACCAAAAAATATAAAAAACAATGGGTTAAATCAATTTAGAAATTGTGACTTATGGTTCTGTGCTCTCATCTCAATATTTGAAATAAGTTAATAATTATTTTAAATGAAAAAGAGTCAAAAGAAATAAAAGACCACAAAAAGCAATACTACGTGTGCCATCTCTTGGCGTGCCTAATATCCATTTTGTCTAATTATGACTGCTTATATCCAGCAGCTACAGTCGGATGATAAATCATTTTCAAGTTTCATTCTATTGTTTTCATGACTTTGGTCAATTGTTAATAAATGATGGGAATATTTTGGTTATGGATATTCTAAAGATGTGTACATGTTCACTGATAAAGTGTTTTATGAGAGTGTTCTGATAGAGGACACGGTAGATAGAATTGGTAATGAGCTTTCTACTCCACCTTTGTCTTCTGAGTGTGAAGAAGGCGTGGTATGAGCTGGCCAAGGGAGAAATTGATCCCATACGTAGTTCTGATCTCATGTCCTATAATTGTTTCACAGCATCTTGCTCAGATCCTACTTCCCAGACCAGTCTGCTGTAAATGATCAGATCAAATATTCATCCAATCATTAGTCACTAATTTGACAGGTTTTGTTTGGGTTCTTATTGTATATGGGGCTGTAATAGAATCTGGGATATATCAGTGAGCAAAACAAATGGAGTCACTGGTGTCTTCGTTGGGAAAGAATAAACACTTGCATTGTTTGACAGTCCTTCAATGTGCTGCAAAGAAACTATACAAAATATTGTGAATGCAGAAAATGAGAGATGTGGGCCTAATTTAATCTCGGTGTTAGTGAAGATTTCCTTAGGAAAGAAAAGGGAACTCGGACAATAGACATAAGGGGGCGTGTATTGGGGGGGGATTAAGTTGAGTTTAAGTTGGGTCTGTGAACTCAAACCCAGAGCCTGATGCATGCTAAGCAATGTGCTCCCTCTGAGCTACACCCACAGTTCTCATTTTAAGTACTTTTTCAATACTTTCCACCAAATATGTGAATTACATAACCAGAAATATAAAGCATATTTGAAATCTATTATCAGAAAATTAGCCCTATACCTTCCGTGGGCCAATATGTACAAGTATTTTTTGCTTAAAGAACCATTTTAGAGGCCTGTCCTGTTTCATCCTGAGTGTCTATTCTGTGTTCAGTCTCCCAAAGCCCATGGAAGTTAACTTTTTCTAACATAAAATAGATATACAGCTCCCACCCCAGCTGACTCTGCTTGGTTGGGAACACAGCGTTTTTATGGACCTTGAAGATTTTGACATTCAGTCATCACCATCCCTCAGGTGCAGTTAACAGGCAGTAGGAGCTCATGGGACTCTGAACTTTATGAGAGGACATGGCTCCCATTCCCCAAGCTGCTTATGTCTGGCATTCACAGAGGCGATGGGGCCTGACAGAGTCCTTCATTCTCTGAGTGCCTCTATTCCCATGGATCATTGCAACATTGCAACTCTGCCCTGGGTAAAAGGCCTGAACCAACCCATGCTCTCCCTCATTTGAATCTCACACATGAACCTGCACACGCCGCCATGGTTACTGCACATGGTTTTCATCTATGTCTTTTTATCAATACCCACTCTAGTCCTTTTTGCCCTAGTCACAGTCCAACTCTTATTCTTGCAAAACTACAGGTGCTCCCTTCATGTTTGATCTTCCCTGAGACACAGAAGTGTGTGTTTGAGAACTGTTGCCCCATTTTTCCAACCATAGTCTAGGGGAAAGGGAAACCCAGAGTCTCATCTGCCCCTCTTCAAATCATGGTGGGACGCAAAGTGTTGTCAGCAGCATAGGGAGCGATATGATAAAGCTTATCAGTATGGGCAGAAGATGAAATTTTCATTCATCTTCTCCCAAGTTAAGGTCTGATCCCTTCTTATCCAAGGACTCATTTGAGAATCAGTATTTAAGTCCGGACTGTAAAGCAACTGATGGGTAAATGATAGGCTAGTGGTGTGCTTCCTCGTAAGCGGGTCATGAAGAGGTCTTGATAGCCTGGGATGTCTGAGTAATGGTCCCCTTGGTTTGTGATCAGGGAATGCAGGGGATGTTTATGAGACTCAGAGTGGAGAAGAGGAAGGGCATCTGGCATGTTTACAGATGTATGGGTAACTTACATCAAGTGTGTGTTGAATGGACACCTCTTTGGCTCTGGGTAGCCAATATATAGCAAAAACCTTACATTCTGTTTTCTCATATTCATATTTGCTGTGAATATTGACTCATACTGGTAGCTATTTCTATTTACATGTACAGGGGCCTCTACAAAGAGTGATGAGACTGGATACTGTCTGTAGACTCAGACAGAACAAAAAAAATTAGAGTCTTTCTCTCAGAGTATAGTCCACAGACCAGTTGTTTCAGCACCACCTGGAGTTGGCCACAGTGTAAGATCTCAGGTTCAGATTTCCTATGTGAGACTTTACAAATAACAATCCCTGGGTAATTCATAAGCATATTTATGCATGAGATGTAGATGATTTAAGTTTACCTTCCTACATTTCATAAGTTAGAAAACAAGTTTGCAGGAAGGCCATGTCAGAGTTAGGACTGTAGCCACGCCCAGCAAAACATTTGTGTATCTGGCCTTCCCTGTCCAACCAAGATCCACACAACCCCTGCCAAATTCATGGCTCTTGCCCTGTCAAGGGATAGATCCAATCAGAAGTGTCAAAGTACTAGGTAAGAGGAAGGGTGCTATGAACTAGCACCGGAGTTCTGTTGTGGCTCCAATGAGCACAAGTCAGTCAAGGCTACATAGCAACATGCCAGTAGTCTTCTCAACACTGTTTATCCCAGGATGTGTTGCTGTGGGTCTATACTGCCCAGCTGATGTGACAGGGGCTTAAATAGGTGGAGAGAGGATAACCTGGAGAGAGGCTGGTTTTATGATGTAGTTAGTAAGGGAATTATATCCATATACAGCTAGAGCATCACGTTATGAGGGACCTTCCATACTCCCATTCTGAGATGCTGTTATCATCTCCCCATTTTCTTCTGTTCTGTATACACTAACTAGCTGACTGTGATATTTATGGAAAAATGCCTGCCTTGCGCAGCTTGCATGCATGCACTTGTAAGAGAGACAGAGAGGGATGAGAGAGAGTCGTATCATATTAAATCTTCCCATCTCCCTTTTTCTTGTTCTTCTCTCCCCCATTCCTACACACACCACACACACACACAAACACACATACACACACACACCACATACACACACCACATACACACACACACACACACACACACACATACACACACACACATACACACACACATACACACACATACACACACACACACACACACACACACACACACACACACACACACACACACACACACACACACACACACTACACACACACACACACACACACATACACACACACACACACACATACACACACACACACACCACATACACACACCACACACACACACACACACACACACACACACACACACACACACACACACACACGGCATTAGAATCAAGCCCTATGCTTGGTCCAGTGTCCAGATCATCCCTTAGTGCATAGTAGCCCCTAATAAAAAGTTACTGATATGAATTTAAGAGTAAGAGAGTGCCCTGATTCTTCACTCAAGCATGTTCTCCATCATACCCCTTCCCAACCAGGTGTCTGCCTGCCCTCGTGTTTATATTTTACTAGGTTTGTGATTCTAGTTTGATGTTTATTGCAATTTGTTCTCTGAGATACTTGTTCCCACAGAATGTTAATTTTATCTCGTATTTCTAAAGTTCTATAGTTGAGTAAATTTTGGAATGTCATGATTTCAAAATGCCAGAGTATCTTATTGTGGCTTTCTCAGACTTCTGCTCTACTGACAAGCAGATGCCTCTTCAGGAAGGCAGTGTATAGAAACCCAAGGTTCCCTCAAACCCAGCCTATGTCTCCTTCCCTAGAGTGTCCTTGAATCTCAGATGATTCTTTGAAGGCCTTTGCTGAGTTGTTCTCTCATGGACATTGTCTGTTGTACACCTGACAGCACCATAGTCCGGAGATGCCAGTGGCCTACACTTACCTTTTGTCCCACTTGGCTTCTCTATTGCTGTGATGAAACACTGACCAAAATCAACTTAGGGGAGGAAAGGGTTTACTGCAGCTTAGAGGTTACAGTCCTTCCTCTGTGAAGTGAGGAAAAGACAAGGCAAGAATTACAGCAGGAACCTGGAGGCAGAGACCACTGAACTGAAGCAGAGACCACTAAGAAGTGCTGCTTACTGACTTGCTCCCATATTTTTGCTAGACTTGCTTTCTTATACAACCCAGTACACCCAGCCAGCAGTGGCCAAGTGCTGGGACCACAGTTGGTCAAGTCCCTTCCATGATGATCATTATTCAAGAAAATGCCCCCACAAGCATGCCCACAGGCCAGTTGATGGAGGCAATTTCGAAGTCGATCTTTCTTTTCCCAGGTGACTCTAGTTTGTGTCAAGTTGACAAAAACAAGCCAGAACCATTCTCTGTCTCTCTGTTTCTGTGTCTGAGTCTGTCTGTCTGTCTCTCTCTCTCTCTCTCTCTCTCTCTCTCTCTCTCTCTCTCTCTGTGTGTGTGTGTGTGTGTGTTTGTCTGTCTGTCTGTGTGTCTGTCCATCCATACAAGGGTGGAGGTTAGAGGACAGCTTGATGGGGTCTGTTCTCTCCTACTGTGTGGGTTCCAGGGATGGAACTCAGGTCACCAGGCTCAGTGTCAGGCACCTTACTTGCTGAGCCATCTCATCAGCCCTACACTTGGTTTTTATTCTCCAAGACTGGTAAATGTTCAATAAGTGATTTCTGAAAGGATACTGAGATAGGCGTCTATATTTTAAAAATACAAAGACCCTAAGTTCCAGGGTAAGGAAACTTTAATGCAGTTCTAATTCCAGAGTGGGTATGTTTAGGCAGCTGTCCCTGTGCCCGGCACTATGCTGGGCATGGTGAATATAGACGCAAAGAAAACTAAGCCCAATGTCCATGAAGCATAAAGTTTGAAGGAGAGACCATCATTTAATGAAAAAAGCTGCCCAACTGTAACTAAGTTGGGCATATGATGGATGTACAAAGTTTAGAGTTTAGTGTGGGGGGAAAAGAAATGTTTTATTCTTAACCTAGATATAACCAAAATAGATTTGTGGAATGATAACAGTGAGTTTACTGGAATGACTAGGAGAAAGTATAGGTGGGAAAGGATGTGGACTGTAAATTCACTGCCGTGGCCCAGAGACCATAGATGATCCAAAAGGAAAGCATCATGATACAGATGTGTGAGTTGAGAGTGTGCAGTAACAGTGAGACAGACCTTCTACCCCTATCTTGGAGGTGGTGCCACTCCACCATGAGAGTGCCCCCTTCTCATTAGAGAAGGTGTTGCTCTTCCTGACTTTCTTGATCGCCGGTGGACACTGAACAGGGTCTCAGTCACCAAGTGCTGTTCTTCAGGGACCTGAAAGTTAGTGCCTTTAAATGGCTGCCTCTCTAATCCAGGTGGCTAGTAGTAAGATTAGGGCATACGGGTTGCCGATTTTCTTATATCTTTAAAGTCTGCTTGTTATGCGGTACAAATGCATGTGGCTTTTTTTTTTTTAAGCTTACACTCAATAAACTGTGAATCTGTGACTGTAAATAAGACAACTTGTAAAAATGCATTTACATTGATACTTCCAACTTAAAATTTATTTTGCTTTTACTTTAGCTTATTTATGAGCAAGGAGGACACTGATGGAGAATCTGTTTCCACACTAATAACACTAAAACAGATTTAGATGCATATCAGATGGAAGCTGGGGATCATTTTTTAATTATGATTAAGGTGACGTTTTATTATTTCCCCCAGGAGAGTCATGAATTTTGACTCTGCCTGAAACATTAATTGAATGCCTCCCCTGCCCCTTCGATCACAGAGTATCCCTGTTAAATAATGGTGGTTCTTCATGGACACTGCCCCTGGGGGAGCATACATGGTGAAGAGTCCATTGACAAATTTAGAGCTCTTCCCACTTCCGGTGTTTTGAAGCCAGGTGAAGAAATTAGAAGCAGGTGAATTCGATGTCGGGTAGCTAGCTGTCCATTGGCTTTGTTGCTTTATCACCCTAAGCAGAAGTTTCTTGTCCATACAGTGTGCATGATAGCGGCCCCTCAAGCAAGGATTTCATAAGGCAGGGCTGTACAGTGCCTGGGAAGATACCCAGCACATGAGCATTCTACTGTTACTATGACTGTTGTGATTGTATTAAACTCTGCACGAAAGTGGAAAATCACAAACAAATAAATCAACCCAAGAGCTCGTAAGAGAGTGGTAGGGGTGGGTTTGGGCAGGTAGGAGGCAAGAGAAGAATCTGGTGAAATTTCAAAAGGGAGCACTGGGCTCCTTAGTGCCGGACCTGGGGCCACTTGGATACCAAGGCCTCCTCACCTGCTTCTCAGAAATGGCAGAACCAGCCAAAAGTATATGGGATGTGATTTCATAGGGACTTAGGATGTGATATCAAACATTTTAAAAGAGTAGCCACTGTTGCCAGCTACTATGGAGATGCTGAATCACATCTGAAAGCATTATGAAGACTCTGGGAATCTACAAACTGTGAATTCCTCTAGAAAACAGAGTGAAGAAGAACACGTGTACCTTGATAGCCTGTGGAAGCTTCCTATTTAGGATGCTACACTGAGCTAGGGCTGCTGGTCTTCAGTGAAGGGCCTTGTCACGGATCTTGAGGTTTTGGCTTAAATAGCTGTCAGTAATGCGTATCCTAAAAGGCTCCAATTCATTACCGTGCTTTCCCTTTGTGGTCCTATTGAAAACCCAGCCAAACACTAGCAGCAATTAGAATGTAGTTCTTGGTGGAATTACCTGTTTGTCCAGGTTTCCTTGAGACTTTCTTAGTTTTAGGAATGAGAAATCCTGCGTTATGAGTTTCTATGCATCATGGCATACCCCAAGCCAGTATAACAGTTGATCTCATGGACTCCACTCCAATGGGGTGACCCTTAGAGGCCTCTGGCATCCTTACAGTAAACATGACTATATTTACATTAAGAAACCTCTATTTGAAGCCCCAAAAGAACTTTAAACTGGTGTATTTAGTTAGATTTTCTTCATTACACAAATGAGCACAAATAGCCAGATGTGGGGTACATACTTGTAATCCCAGCACTTGGGAGTCAGAAGTTCAAGGTTATCCTCAGCTACATAGTAAGTTCCAGACCATCCTGGGTTACATGATTACCCATCTCAAAAACAAATAAACAATCGTCATCGCTGCTCAGAGTCATCTGACACAGATGACCTGCGTGACAGACCGAGTTCGGCTGCAGCGGGTTCCAAACACCGATCACCCAAAGGCAGCCCGGCCTCCATCTGCTGGCCCAGGTAGGCCAGGAGCTGTTTCCAGTTCCTGTTCATCATCACTGCTCAGAGTCATCTGACATAAGCGACCTGCATGCCGGACTGAGTTCGGTGGCAGGATCCTACACACCGAGGCCCGGTGCCAGCTCTGCCTTCAACTGCCGGACAGGCGGGACCCAGCACGCCCAAACACTGCCAACACCTGGGTAAAAGTGACACCTCCATCCACGAGAAGAGGACTGACATCAGAGTATTGGATCTGTTTTCGTCTACCAGAAGAGAACCTTGGTCCCACACCCACCAGGAGAACAAGAAACTCTTTCTACACCCACCAGAAGAAAGGATGAGAAGAGGACAAGGTAAAAGCACATCCAACAACAGAAAACCCAATATGACAGCACTGGAGACTAGGAACCATACACCAGCAAGACCTCAACATCACGATGCAGATGAACCAGAAGAGAATGACCTTAAAAGCATCTTCATGGAAATGATACAGGACCTCAAAGAGGACATGAGAAAATCCCTTAAAGAAATGGAAGAAAAAACTAACCATAAAATACAAGATATCAACAAATCTCTCAAGGAAACAGTTCAAGACCTAAAAACTAAAATAGAGACAATAAAGAAAGCACAATCTGAGGGAATACTGGAAATAGAAAAGCTGGGTAAACGATCAGAAACTACAGATGTAAGCATAACCAACAGAATACAAGAGATGGAAGACAGAATCTCAGGAGTTGAAGACACACTAGCAGAAATAGATTCATCAACCAAAGAAAATCTTAAGGCCAACAAATCCCTAACACAAAATATCCAGGAAATATGGAATACCGTAAAAGACCAAACCTAAGAATAATAGGTATAGAAGAAGGTGAAGAAATCCAACTGAAAGACACAGAAAACATATTCAACAAAATAATAGAAGAAAACTTTCCCAACCTAAAGAAAGACATACCAATGAAAATACAAGAAGCCTATAGAACACCAAATAGACTGAACAAAAAAAAGGTCACCTCGCCAAATAATAATCAAAACACCAAACATACAGAACAAAGAGAAAATATTAAGAGCAGCAAAGGAACAAGGTCAAGTAACCTATAAAGGCAAACCTAACAGAATCACACCTGACTTTTCCTTGGAAACTCTGAAAGCCAGAAGGTCCTGGATAGATATTCCACCTATACTAAGAAACCATGGATGCCAGCCCAGACTACTATACCCAGCAAAGCTTTCAATCATTATAGATGGAGAAAACAAGATATCCCATGACAAAACCAGATTCAAACAATACATATCCACCAATCCAGCCCTACAGAAAGTACTGGAAGGAAAACTGCAACCCAAGGAAGTTAACTACAATCAGAAAAAAACATAGGCAATAGATAATCCCAACTTACTAACTGCCAAAAGGAAAAAGGGACAGAATCCCACACATAATCTCGCCACCATCACCAAATCAAAAACAAACAAGAATGAACAGTAATCAATGGTCATTAATATCCACCAACATTAATGGTCTTAACTCCCCTAGACACAGATTAGCAGAATGGATAAGAAGACAGAATCCTTCCTTCTGCTACATACAAGAAACTCACCTCAACCTCAAAGACAGATGGTACCTAAGAATTAAAGGTTGGGGAAAGATCTTCCAATCAAATGGACCCAAGAAACAAGCAGGGGTAGCAATTCTAATATCCAATAAATTGGACTTTAAACTAAAATCAATCAAAAGAGATGTAGAAGGTCATTTCCTACTCATCACAGGAGAAATCCATCAGGATGAAGTCTGAATTCTGAACATTTATGCCCCAAATACAAAGGCATCCATGTTTGTAAAAGAAACATTACTAAAACTCAAATCACACATAAAACCGCACACACTTATAGTGGGAGATTTCAATACCTCTCTCTCACCACTGGACAGGAACACTAGACAGAAACTTAACAAAGAAACAAAAGAACTAATAGAAGTTATGGCACAATTGGACTTAACAGATATCTATAGAACATTCCACCCAAATACAAAACAATTTACCTTCTTCTCAGAGCCACATGGAACATTCTCTAAAATTGACCACATACTTGGCAATGTAGCAAACCTCAAAAAGTACAAAAAAATTGAAATAAACCCCTGTGTCTTACTAGACCACAATGTTTTAAAATTAGAATTCAACAACAACACAAACTATAGAAAACCTACAAACTCATGGAAATTAAGTAACACCCAACTGCGCAATTCATGGGTCCAGGAAGAAATAAAAAAGAAATTAAAGATTTCCTAGAATTCAATGAGAATGCGGACACAACATATCCAAACCTATGGGATACTCTGAAAGCAGTGCTAAGAGGAAAGTTCATAGCACTAAATGCCCACATGAAGAAACAGGAGAATAATCACACTAGAGAATTAACAGCACAACTGAAAGCTTTAGAAAAAAAGAAGACAATACACCTGGGAGGAGCAGATGCCAGGAAATAATCAAATTGAGGGCTGAAATCAATAAAATGGAAACTAGGAGAACAATACAAAGAATCAATTAAAAAAAGAGTTGGTTCTTCGAGAAAATCAAGATAGACAAACCTTTATCCAAACTTACCAAACAACAAAGAGTGAACATGCAAATTAATAAAATCAGAATGAAGAGGGGGACATAACAACAGACACTGAGGAAATCGAGATAATCATCAGGTCATACTTTGAAAACCTATATTCCTCAAAATTTGAAAATCCAAAGGAAATGGACAATTTTCTGTACAGATTTCACTTACCAAAATTAAATCAGGAACAGATAAGCAACTTAAATAGACCTATAACCTCTAATGAAATTGAAGCAGTCATTAAAATTCTCCCAACCAAAAAAAAGCCCAAGGCCAGATGGCTTCAGTGCAGAATTCTACCAGAAATTCAAAGTACAGCTAATACCAATTCTCCTCAAAGTATTCCACACAATAGAAGCAGAAGTGTCATTACCAAACTCTTTTTATGAGGCTTCAATAACTTGATACCCAAGCCACACAAAGACACAACTAAGAAAGAGAACTACAGACCAATATCCCTCATGAACATTGATGCAAAAATTCTCAATAAAATATTGGCAAATCCAATCCAAGAACACATCAGAGAAATCATCCATCCCCATCAAGTAGGCTTCATCCCAGGGGTGCAAGGATGGTTCAACATATGAAAATCCATCAATGTAATCCACCATATAAACAGACTGAGGGAAAAAATCACATGATCATCTCACTAGAAGCCGAAAAAGCATTTGACAAAATCCAACACCCCTTCATGATAAAGGTCATGGAGAAATCAGGGGTAACAGGAATGTACTTCAACATAATAAAAGCAATATACAGCAAGCCGACAGCCAACACCAAATTAAATGGAGAGAAACTCAATGCAATTCTTCTAAAATCAGGATCAAGACAAGGCAGTCAACTCTCTCCATACCTCTTCAATATTGTCCTTGAAGTTCTAGCTAGAGCAATAAGACAACAAAAGGAGATCAAGGGAATACAAATCGGAAAGGAAGAAGTCAAACTCTCACTATTTGCAGATGATATGATAGTCTACATAAGTGACCCGAAAAACTCTACCAGGGAACTCCTACAGCTGATAAACACCTTCAGCAAAGTGGCAGGATACAAGATTAACTCAAAAAAAAATCTGTAACCCTCCTATATATGGATGACACATTGGTGGAGAAAGAAATCAGAGAAGCATCGCCCTTTACAATTGCCACAAACAACATAAAATACCTTGGAGTAACACTAACCAAAAAAGTGAAAGACCTATACAGTAAGAATTTTGAGTCTCTAAAGAAAGAAATTAAAGAAGATACCAGAAAATGGAAAGGTCTCTCATGCTCTGGGCTAGGCAGGATCAACATATTAAAAATGGCAATCTTGCCAAAAGCAATCTACAGATTCAATGCAATCCCCATCAAAATCCCAACACAATTCTTCACTGACCTTGAAAGAACAATTCTCAACTTTATATGGAGAAACAAAAGACCCAGGATAGCCAAAACAACCCTGTACAATAGAGGAACTTCTGAAGGCATCACCATCCCTAACTTTAAGCTCTATTACAGAGCTATAGTCCTGAAAACAGCTTGGTATTGGCACAAAAATAGATGGTAGACCAATGGAATAGAGTTGAAAACCCTGATATTAACCCACACACCTACAAACACCTGATTTTTGACAAACAATCCAAATATATATACTCTGGAACAAAGAGAACATCTTCAACAAATGGTGCTGGCATAACTGGATGCAAACATGTAGAAAACTACAGATAGACCCAAGCCTTTCGCCCTGCACAAAACTTAAGTCAAAATGGATCAAAGACCTCAACATAAACCCAGCCACACTGAACCTACTAGAAGATAAAGTGGGAAATACCCTTCAATTAACCGGTACAGGAGACTGCTTCCTGAACATAACACCAGCAGCACAGACACTGAGATCAACAATTAATAAATGGGACCTCCTGAAACTGAAAAGCCTCTGTAAGGCAAAAGACACAGTCAGCAAGACAAAATGACAGCCCACAGACTTGGAAAAGATAGTCACCAACCCCACATCTGACAGAGGGCTGATTTCCAAAATATACAAAGAACCGAAGAAGCTATTCTCCAAAACACCAAACAATCCAGTTAAAAAATGGGGTACAGAACTAAATAGATAATTCTCAATAGAGGAATCTAAAATGGCTGAAAGACACATAAGAAAGTGTTCAACATCCTTAGCCATTAGGGAAATGCAAGTCAAACAACTCTGAGATACCATCTTACTCCTGTCAGAATGGCCAAAATCAAAAACACCAATGACAGTTTATGCTGGAGAGGATGTGGAGAAAGGGGAACACTTCTCCACTGCTGGTGGGAGTGCCAACTTGTACAGCCACTTTGGAAATCAGTATGGTGACTCCTCAAGAAAATGGGAATGAGTCTACCACAAGATCCAGCAATTCCACTCTTAGGCATATACCCCAAAGAAGCACATTCATACAACAAGGACATCTGTTCAACCATGTTCATAGCAGCACTATTTGTAATAGCCAGATACTGGAAGCAGCCTAGATGCCCCTCAACCGAAGAATGAATAGAGAAAATGTGGTTCATTTACACACTGGAGTACTACTCAGCAGAAAAAAAACAATTGAATCTTGAAATTTGTAGGAAAATGGCTGGAACTCGAAGAAACCATTCTGAGTGAGGTAACCCAATCACAAATAGACAAACATGATATGTTCTCACTCATATGTGGATTTTAGACATAGAGTAAGGGATTACCAGCCTAAAATCCACAGTGCCAGAGAAACTAGTAAACAAGGAGGACCCTAAAAGAGACAAACTTTGTCCCCTGGAGAAGGGGAAAGGGTCACCATACCCTGAACAAATTGAGAACTTGGGAAGAGGGGGAAGGAAGCTACGAGAGTGAGAAGGGAAGAAAAGGAAGGATGCAGAGGTCATGAGGAAACAGAAATTTTGAGTCAGGTGTAGATTAGAAGAATGGATATATGACAGGTAGGTTTTTAGTTGGGGGGTGGTAGAAGAGGAAGGGAGGGAGAAGGGAACTGGGATCATCATGTAATTCAATCTTGTTTGTAATTCAAATATGTAAGAAATAAAAAATAAAAAAAATATGGAAAAATCATTTAACCTGACCTAATACACTTTGAAAAAAACAAATAAACAAATACAAGCAAACAATATGAATCTCAGGAACACAGAACACCCAAACCTAAAATGTCAAACAAAACAAGGCAATGTATTTCCTTTGCTTTGATTCTGTGGCCCCCAGTGATTTGAGGGGTGCTGTTTGTTTGCCAAGAGGCAAAGGCAAGAGCCCAATAGAGTATCAGGAAGAGTGTCAACATTGAGGATACCTTCATCCACCACGGTCTCACCTCTGTTCCAGTGAGGCAAGAAATAAAGTCAAAGAGCATCTCCAGGACCCTGGAAAGTTTTCTGTGTCCCACGGACTTGCATGTCTTCCATAGCTTTTCAAACATGATCCCAGGTAATACCTCAGAGTCTCTGCTTTAACTGGCATGTGATGAGCAAAGAATGTGGCTCCTGACAGTGATACTAACCATTGTCACTGCAGTTTAGACCTGCTACCTTCAATCATCTGATAGGGGAGTTCATAAACTGTGGTGGTAGTAGGTCTAGGAACTGCAACAGAGTTAACTGGTAAAACTGTTGTCACCCTGTGTTCATGTCCATAGCTGAGTCTCACCTATGGCACTAGCTGCAGGATTTCAGTGTCCGTATGCAGATAGATGTCTTCCCAGGCATCTATCACCTGAAGAACTCAAAGTGACTTTCCCAACAAGTCCGCTAAATGGTTTATTCCCCAATCCCCCAGTAATACCTGCTGTACACAGGCATCTGAGGAAAACCCCAAGCCTCCTTAGTGGCCCCAACCTACGCCTGGCTGTCTTATTCTTTAGCTCTGGGTTACATCCTTTCTGCAGACCTAGCTATCAGCAGCTTGTGGGAGTCAGGTGATGTCTTGTATTCTGATGAATGGCTCTTCCTCATAGGGCCCTGAGCGTTGTGGCTTGTGTTCTGACGATAAAATGGTGCCTTGGGCTTAACCTCTGCCCCTTTGTTCTGTATGTTACTAAATACAATGCTCTAATTCCCAGGAAACAGACCCAGCAAAATCTTCCCCAATTGCCTTTCATCTTCCCTGAGATACTCACAGACAGATCTTGGTGCAAATGACACCTTAATTCCATAGGCTATGGCTCTAACAAGCAGGATGAATAGGAGACTGCCCTGTCCCTGTTCAGACAAACCTAGCTGAAAATCTGAGCCCAGATGAAGATAAATGAACAGCGACAGATGTTCTGACTGGAACAATTGCCCTGAGCTCACACGGGAATGGTGAGTGAGTATGTACAGCTGTGACAATAAGGAGTCTAACAAAGCATGGGCTGGGCCCATGCACTGCTGAAGGCTCACCTGGCATCATGTTGTTTGGGAGCTGCAACACTCTGGGGAGAGCTGAGTTATGTTTTGTAGTCTAATAAGCAGACATGACTGGAGCCAGGACATTTCACAGCAAATTGCTTCCATTTGTGCTCTGATAATGCCTGCACAGTGCAGACCCTTTGCACATTTCCTCTAACTTAATCTTACCACATCAGTGGTGTTATTGTCTCCATTCTACAGATGAGAAAACTGAGGCTTAGGGAGCCTGATAGTGAGAGAATAGTCAGAGATGAAATGCTAGGCAAATCTTATCATTCTCAAAAATTACCACTGCTTTTGGGTCCCAGCGAAGATAGCAAGGTAGTGTTGGTATTGAGAGATGCCAAGGAGGGCTTTGTAAACCCATCGGTGTAGGTTAGTGAATAAAGATGCTGTCTGTGCATGACATCAGCTGGAGGCAATATAAAGACCACTGAAGGTTTACATCCTGGTTTGTAGTCTATGGCTGGGATGAAGGATCCTCAAAGGCAGTCAGTTCAAGCTTGGATGCTAGGCAAGAGTAAAAGTACTTTAAGGAATAGAAAATGCCCCACAAGAAGAACTTGCTTCATTTTTATTGGAAATGTGGGAGCAATTTGTGCCAAACCAGACTAACAGACAATGTACTGGGAATGCAGAAATTCTTGACCATCTGGTCACTTGGTACTCACAATTGTATCTTGAGGGATAATGCATTCACTCAGAGCAATTTCGCCTGTACCCACTCCATCCTGAGATGGTTCCGGGGGCAGGGAAGCCATATCTGGCCAGGCCTTCCAGGATTTCATACCCAGAGAATCTGTCCCTACCCTCCTGGCAAAATGTGTCTAGACTATTCCAGAGCAAGTTGGAGAACATTTTCATGTCAGTCACAGCTGCGTGTCACAACTGTTTGGCTACGTCTCCTTTGGGGATTGAGACTAATGTTTCATGAAGTTTTCATAGGGAAAAATGAGAACAATCTATTTCAATTACTTTGTAGAAGTCAAATTTACATAATCATTGGATGTAATACTATTCATGATGGGCTTCCCCAGAGTGTGAGAGACACCATCCCTGCAAGTGTCTCGGCCCTGGAGGAAGAGCCAGGCCTTCTCTACACTGAGAGCACGGAGCTCTAGTCAACCTCACTTGGATGGGCTTTTGGCCAAGGATAATTAGACCAAATGTGAAAACCCACTCAAGGGGAGAAAAGAAAGGAAGCATTCTCTTTAATTAATCACTCTTTTCTCAAACTTCAGAGGCAAACAGGAAAATTAAATTTTATTTTAATAATATAGTCTTCATGAATGTGAAATGTAGTTTCAGGCAGAGCTTAATTCAGAGCTTTTTGTGTGTGTGGAAAAGAATATTGCTTTTAGTGTGACCTTTAATAAATCCAGAATGACAATATGGAATTAGAAAGGATTTCTTAGATGGATGAATTCTAAGAAGAGCCCCCGCCCCCCACACACACACCCTCTGCCACTGGGTCTCTGTGCACATATGTCAGGTTGTGACTTTGGTGCCAAAAACATGGCTGGGAACATGTGGGGATGATTTGAGGATTGGTGGTCCCTTCTTTGATGGCCACAGCCACATCTTTGGCATACTTTCCCCAAGTCTACCGTTACACATTCAGGCACTGTAGCAGGCAGGAAGGAGCAAGCAGTAATCCAGAAAGTGAGCCCATGGTTCTCACCGCTAAACTTGGCATCTCTCCTGGAGCAAGGCAGTCATGGAGTTTGTTATTTATAAGAAAAGTTTTAAAAGAATAATCATAAGTGTCATCTTCCATTAAAACTTGCTTTGGCCTGTATGATTTATTCAGTATCTGCTTCCATACTTTGGTGATCTGCCTCAGCATTAAATGCATGCATTCTGACTAAGAATCTGAAGAACTAATTTACTTTCCTTTAGTCTTTGGCAGAAAGAGCTAAAATTGTTTCATGAAGATTGAATGTCTTTAGTTTTGTTTGGTCCCTTGTAAGTGGCAGGGAAAAAAGAAAATCTACAGGAGCCTGTGGCTTGCCCTTCTTCCTTCCTTCCTTCCTTCCTTCCTTTCTTCCTTCCTTCCTTCCTTCCTTCCTTCCTTCCTTCCTTCTTCCTGTCTTCTTTCCTCAGCTACTTACTAGGCAACCTCCTTGGTCAAGCCCCATGTTCCCTGTTGTCAATGAGACATGATTCATGCAACAGACAAGACCTGCTTCTGCTGCATAGAACTCGGTCAATGAAGGACTCAAGCACGGCAACAGGCAAAGACAGAATGGGCAGACTGGAGTCTCGGCCAAGCTGGGAAGTGGGAGGAGGAACCACTTCAGAGAAGGGAATCACTGCATAGTATGTGAAAGTAGAACAACATGTGGGAAGCCTGGACACAGTAGCCACAACACAGCTGAGGGACATAGGATAATGTCTTAGATCCTATTGATGTGGAGATACCATGACCACAGCAATTTTTTTTAATTAAAATCAATCTTATTTTACATACCAGTCTTAGTTTCCTCTCCCTCCCGTCCTTCTACTCTCCCCACCATCTGCCCATCCCGCCCTCCATCCACTCCTCAGGGAGGGTGAGGCCTCCCATGGGGGAATCACTAAAGTCTGTCAAATCATTTGGGGCAGGACCTAGGCCTTCCCTCGTGTATCTAGGTTGAGCGAGTATCTCTCCATAGGGAATGGGCTTTCCAAAGCCCATTCCTGCACTAGGGATAAATGCCGGTTCCACTGTCAGAGGCCCCATAGACTGCTCAAGCCCCCCAACTGGCACCCACGTTCAGGGGGCCTGGTTTGGAGAAATCTGGCACTAGGGAAATCTCCAGGAATCCACAGCAACTCTTTTAAGGAAAACATTTCATTGGAGTGGCTCGATAATAGTTTAAAGGCTATTATCATCGTGGCAGTGAGCATGGCAGCCGCAGGAATGCGTGGTACTGGAGAAAGAGCTGAGAGTCCCACATCTTTCAGGCAACAGGAAGTAGACTGGGACACAGGGAAGTATTCTGAGCATAGGAAACCTCAAAGCCCACCCCATAGTGACACACTTCCTCCAACAAGTCCGTGCCCACTCCAACAAAGCCACACCTCCTAATAGTACTATTCCCTATGAAATTGTGGGATGACATACATTCAAATTACCATAGGTGGGTGTGGCAGCAGAGCGGGAAAAGACAGAGGAGAAGGACACGAGTCTGTAGTGGGTGACAGGCTAGATCATAGCCAGCTTGCCAAGTCTTTCTAAGACTTATGAAGAGACACTGAAGAATTTCAAGTAACAACACATTGGTTTCATTTAAAAAGAAAAGGCTGAAAAGTAAAAAGAGAGGGGCAGAGATGGAAGGAGTTAGACCAGTAACCACAAAACAACTGCAAATTCCAAGACTGATAGATCAGATGGGAGAGACATATAGTACAGTGGAACTCAAGGCAACAATTTAAATTCTATGATTTTGCAAGTCCACCTTTGTGGAAGTCACAAACTAATACTGAGTCTGTCCCTACTTAAAATGTGGTACATAAGCCAGGAGCATGAACTTCATCTTCAGCCTTTAGTTTGGAGATGGCAATAGGAGGATGGAGAGTTCTAGGTTAGCCTCAGCTCCATAAGAAGTTCAGTGCCACCCTGTGCTATGTAGAACATTGCCATAAGCAAACAAGTAGAGCCTCACACATTCACACACTCTCTAAGTAATCAAGGAATGCATGGAAGCCCAAGAACCTGGAAGGAGGACACAGTTATACCAGGACAACTGCCTGGGTTGTAAATAGATAAACAGATCTATCTTACTGGGTTGTTTGCCCTTCAAGGAAAGAGGTTCAGAGATGTTGGGGTCTATAGACAGCTGGAGAATCTTGGTTGGGACACACCACTTTATAAAAGCCAATGATGGCTGGATTTATATGGCTGCGTGTCTCTGTATAAGCCAAGAAAATAGAGCCAATAAGTTAGCACAAGCTAGTTAGAATCCCAACCACGGTTGGGGCAAAGAGTGTGGTACAGGAGCAAGCCAATGATGGCTGGATTTATATGGTTGTGTGTCTCTGTAGAAGCTAAGAAAATCGAGCCAATAAGTACAAGACAGAGTCCCAACCATGGCCAGGGCAAAAGTTGGGGTACAGGAGACAAATTCCAGTTTTCAAAGTTTTAGCTACAAAGGAAACGTCAGCTAGTCTTAGTCATAGACAGGAGTATAAGTAAGATGGTAGAGTCGAGGTCAGTATGTGAGTCATGGCTGGTCACTGCTGGTTCTTCTCTGGCCCACAGGGTGAACCATGGCAGCTGTCTCCATCCCTATGAACCTTGTTGTCTACCCCAGGGTCTGAATTGTGCGCTCGGTGCCAGAAGAATGAGATGTTTCCTAATTAGTGTTGTCAGCATCTATATTTGTTTACAGTGTTGCATAATCAAATTTGTATAATTGCTCTTTCATAACTCATTTAAAAATACAAAGCCACTCGGTGCAGGCAGAGAGAGTACCAGCAGAGACTCACTGACCTGACTAGTTTTTACAGTGGCCACTAGCAAGAGTGTATTGTGTTGAGAACATAGCCAGAAGGAACCCTGCAAAACGGCACCTTTATCAAATAAGGCATGACTCATTCACTTCAGCTGAACTGGGCCTTAAAGATACTCAACTTTATTTCTTTTTTTTTTTTCACAAGGAAATAGAAAGTTTAGGATACCAGGACCAGTGGACCCACCCAAAGGTTTGGGTCTTGGTTGGTGTGTTATCTCACAAAGAAATAAAGCACCTCACAAATTTGACTGATGCTATTTCTGTCCTCAGACCAATGTGTTATCCTTTAATCGAATGACACCCTTGGTCATGGATCGTATTGTCATGGCCCCGCACAAAACTATCAAATTATTAATATTGTTCTTTTCCTGCCAGAAGAAAGGCTCATCTCATACAAAGATGAGGTCTTTAGATAATTTTTATACATGTGTATTTGTACATTTGGTGGGAAGAACTGTGGCATTCATAAAATGCCAAGGCTCTGATTCAAAATGTCTGAAGAACTTACACATTGTTAATGGTTTTGAAGCATGTGAAGACCCTTCAGATGTATCTCATGTGACCCTCATGTCCTCTACATGAATGGGCAAAACAGAACACATTGCCCCTTTGAAAAGACCTGTTTAGACCCTGTTGATCCTGTCACTGAGCCTTAGAAGCTAGTCACATATGGTTTTAAGTACAGGAGCTCATGTGTCCCAGAATGGTCTTGCACTCACTATGTAGAGGATTAGGACCTTGAATTCCTGACCCTTCTGTTTCCACAACCAGAGTGCTGTGAATGCAGGCATGCATCAGCATGGCCCAGCCTGTGCAGGGCTAGAGACTGAATTCAGGGCCAGCACTCTACCAATTAACTGAGCTAAGCCACATACCCAGGACTCCAACTGCTGTTTCTTAAATTCTAACATAAGCTTTAAGAAAAGACAATGTTTCATCTCTATAACCCAGGACATTTTGGACATTTTGGAATACTGAAGTTCTTAAATCCTAAATCTGGAAATTTCTTTGCATTCAAACTATGTCTTGGTGAACATAATCATTCCATTCCTGCTTTACTCAGATCTGAGCATCATATATACTTAAGTGAAGCAACAAAGCTATTTCCAGGTCTAAGGGAGACCTTGGTAAGGTATCTGAAGACTGGAGAGCTCTTTCCTCAAAACCTCAGAAGCCTCAACTCTTCGTTCACTTTTTTGCTAGAGACTGAACTGCAGTTTGAGACACGTTGCTTCCAAAATCCACCTCAATGACTGCTATTTCTCCAAGTCAGTGTTCAAAATGTGTTTTGTGCTTACTGTACACTGTTGCAGCGTGTGAATGGGTATGGGGTACCTCCCCTCCTTCTACTCACATCAGCCTTCCTGGGTTGTTCATGCAAATTTAATAAGATAAAGTGAGTAGCATCACACTGTGCCTGGCACAAAGTAGACCTCAGAGAGGGTCATGCTTACTTTCACAATCTCTGAAATGGGCTTCCAGTTGTCGTTTACATTCTTTGTCATTCCCGCTCTACATCCCAGAATGTGTAAACCCGACAATCCCTGAAAGGGATGGTTCTCATGGCAACCAGGGTGTGTCTTTTTTTACCTGCACCATCCCTAGTTTTTAGCTTCTGACTGAGACTTCTATTCGATTCAATCAAATATGAAGAGCACCAAATAAATATCATTAACTAAAAATACCACCAGGACCACCTTTGGGCTTTATAATGCACTGATTTTTTTGTTGTTTAGTGTGTGCTGGGATTCAAGTAAATATCTTTCCAAGTGAAGGCATCCTGGCCATGTGTTTGCTCTGTGCCTGAATCCGTGTTAATGTGCTTCATGGTGACCTTTACATTCCCAAATCCAGCTGAGGAGACACTCAATGATCAGGAAGCTTTTAGATTGAGGAGTGTGCTTCAGAACGATGCTAGATGTGGACACTAGACCAATATTTTAGCAATAAGCTAATTTATTCATGAATGAAATGTTTTATGAAACCAAGTTCAGTGTTCACAGAACAGTTGAAGAGGGGTAGAGTGAGAAATGGGGCAAGAAAGATGGCTGAATGTTTAACAGCACACACTGCTTTTTACAGAGGACCCAAGTTCTGTTCCCAGCACACATCAGACAACTCACAAGCACATAGGCATTGCACTCAAGTGAACGACCCACCCACAACACACACACACACATACACACACATACACACACATACACATACATATACACACACATACACACACACACACACACACACACACACACACACACACTGTTCAAAAACTAACAATTCACAACATTGTAAAAGAGGAGAGGAGCACTTTAAACTTTTTACACTACCTGCCAATGAAAGACCTTACATAATTAAGTGTATGCTCTGTAAAGAGCCCTTGGAGAATACGACATGGGAAAGTCTCCGGGGATTACTTCAGAGATTAAAATGATCTAATAAGGAAAGTGTTGATGTAAAAAATGGAAGACTATGGTCCATTTGGCAGCACACAGCCAACTGCAACAGTCACCCATGTTCAGAGGGAAGTTCTCCTGGGGGCAGCAGTGGACAGGATGTAGTAGAGATCATTGGTACCATAATCATATCTTCTGGCTTCTGAAATTCATGTTTTCTCAGCTGTTTAATAGAGAAGAAGGCTGAAATCATGGCAATCTCACTGCCATGTGACAGTGAGTACAAGTAGTTTCTGACCCATTTCCTCCTCTGTGTGTGTGTGTGTGTGTGTGTGTGTGTGTGTGTGTGTGTGTGTGTGTGCATACTCGCACACCCACAAATGTACATCTGCTAAGTAATCACATTTTGTATTCAGAATTATGATTTTTGTACAGGATTAAAAAATCCTCATGTCGTTAAGATGTCTTGAAATGTGTTTTTAAGTGGCTGCAAACTGTTCTGACATGCAGATATGTCATAATTTAATTAACAGTTCTCTTGCTGCTGGGCATGTAGGCTATTTCCAAACCTTTGCTGATATAGGCATAAATATTAAAAAATGTCATGATGAACATGAGAGTGCAGATATCCTTTTGACATATTGCTTTCATTTCCTTTGGATAAATACCCAGAAGTGGAATACTGCAGGAAAATGTGGTAGTTGTATTTTCCAGTTTTTGAGGTGCCTTCATACTGTTTTTCAAAATGATTATGCTAATTAATATTTGCACACACATAACATATATGCAACACAGAAAGATGGAGAGAAGGGGAGAGAAGAAGAGAAGGGAAAAGACTGAGATCCCTTCTTTTTACATCTTTCCAAACACTCGTCATTTGTTTATTTTTGTTAAAAGATTTCTAATGGTCGTGGTACACTGCAATTTTAATTTGCACTTCCCTATTGCCCAGTGATGCTGAGAAGTTCTTCATGTTCTGATTGACTATTTGAGACATTTTAAGGAATGTCTGTTCAGATCCATTGACCTTTTTTAATCATGTTTTTTTTTCTTGCTATTAAGTTCCTGTTTATTTTGGTTATTAATTGCATATTATACAAATGGTTTGCAAACATTTTTCTCCCGTTCTATGGATTGTCTTTTCACTTTGTTGATTGTTCATTTGCTATGTGGGTAGCCTTTAGTTTGATATAATCTCTTTTGCTTATTTTTGCTTTTGGTGCCTGGGTTGTATTTGGATAAAAAAAAAAAATCTCCCAGAATGGCACTGCTTGAAGATGATTTTCCTATCTGTTCTTCTAGCTGTTTTATGGCTTCACATCTTACATTTAAGCTTTAATTCATGGCAAGTTAATTTTAATATATGATGTGTGGGATAAAAGTCTGTTTTCATTCTCCATGGGAATATCTGGTTTTTTTTTTTCTATATGATTGTTCTTCCTTCATTGTTTATTCTTGGCACACTGGTCAATTGATGAGAACTGTATAAGGTTATTCCTGGGTTTCTGTCAGGTTTCGTTGGCTGCTGTGTCTGTTTTCAGGCTAGCATCACGTTGCTTTGGTCATAATTGTTTTTACAATTGGAACCTGAATATGATTCCTCCAGCCTTGTTCTTTGTGCTCGAGATTATTTGCCTATTCAGTAGCTATGAATTTATGGAGTGCTTTCTTCCATTGCTTCAGAATTTAACATTGGGGTTTTTATAGGTATTGCACTGAATTTGTAGGTCACTTTAGGCAGCATGGACATTTTCAGAGTAACAGTTATTCTAATTCATGAATGTGAAGCACCTTTCTATTTATTTGTGTTTTGTCTCTTTTCTGTGTGTTTTATGGTTTTTGGTGTGCCCATCTTTTACTTCCTTGGCCAAGAAATGGAAATAACCTAAGTGGGTATTAATGGAGGAATAGATAGGGAAATATGTTTTACAGAAAGAGGAGAATATTGTTCTGCCTTTTAAAAAATGAGAAAATCCTATCATTTGTGACAAAATGGATAAATTGGGAGATCATCATGGCTAAGAGAAGTAAGCCAGAAAAATAGCAAATTCTATCACTTACATGTAGAAGTTAGTCAAGCTGAACAATGCTCACCACACATTGGAGGGCAGAGTGGAGAGAGAGAAAGTGCAGAATTTCAGATAGATACGATGAATAGGCTTTTAGATCTGTTGCACAGCAGGGTGATTATAATATATAATAGCACGGTATATATTAATTGGCCTGATTTAACTATGCCATGTTGCATATCTATTTCAAAATATCGAATTATCGGGTTGGTGAGGGTGAGATGACTTGGTGGGTAAACACATTTTCTCACAACTCTTGATTTAATTTCAATTCCTGAATCCCACTGGAGCGAGAGAAAACTGACTCCCCAAAGTTGTCCTTTGATCCACATGTGTGCCCTGTTTTATATGCATGCCCCTACACACACACACACACACACACACACACACACACACACACTGATAATAAATTTAAAAACTGATTTAAAAATAGCATCACATTATGTCTCACAGATGTATATATTCATGATTTGTCACTCAAAAGTAATAGAACTCAAAAATATTGAAAGTGCTATAATGATCTCTTTGGACACAGGATCACTCCTGGCCAATGATGGCTTCTGAGCTAAAATTCAGAATTTGCTCTTAGGAGGGCAGCTCCACACAGCAGGGCCACAGATACTTTCAAGGTTGGTTCTTCATATACCTTTCCAATTTGCCGTTTTACATTCCCACTAACAATGTCCATGTATGCCTTTCTCAAAATCTTGCTAATGGTGAATGTTTCCACTTCTTTTTTGAATATACAATTCTCTCATCTTTCTTATTCATTAGTTATTGACTCTTCTGTTCCCCTGATGTTTATAATGTTTTTAATTTCCTCTTGCATACATTTCTTCCTAGCTCCTTCACCTCCTGGTTACTTAAACAGAATGAAGATTAAGAAAAGGCCCTTTGAGGAAACTTTCATCTTACCAATTTGCTAATTCCAGATGGGCAATTGACTTTCTCATAGACATGTGTGGCTGAAATTACTTTAATGCTTTGTGCTTAGGTCAAATATTTATACATAGGTTTTTCATTTGACAGTTAATCCATGGTGCAGCTTTGGGAAGACATTATCTCCTCCACGTGGCTGTAGATTACAGATGAAGTCATTTCCAAGTCATTTATCTCATCCCTTTTCTTCTTCAAGCTCTCTTTAGTCAAATCCTGGAAAAGCTATAAATGTGTCATCATGAGAATGGGGAGTCACGTTCCAACAGGAGCTTTGTCTTGTCCCATTTGTCCCTGTGATGTGCACTCTGTTCAAAGCCGAAGTGAGGATGGATTTCCTACTTTTGATTAAATTCCATTACTTCTTCCTTGTTCATTTTTCTCCCATCACCTTCTTTTAATGTCTTTTGTGGAAACTTCCATCTTAGCATCTTTGAAGCTCAACTCCTTTGGGTTTTAACAATAGGTTGGAAATTTCCATCATTTTGACACTTGCCATATGATTCCCAGAAATTGTAAAACTCTCTGATGACAAGGAGTAATTAGGAAAGGGCTTCTGCATAATTGTCTTTATTTTCAAACACCTACTTAAAATATCTACTCTGTTACTAATAAAATCATGATATGCACATAAGATCATGACTCTTTAGCAGAGGAATCTCTGAATCACATATAGATCTACCATTCTTACTAAATTGATAGTATCTCATCTTGGAATTTTTATACCACAGTACTCTATTCATGTGTCAAAGGTCAATCCCTTTGTAATTATATTTCAACCCCCATGTATTATTGTAACTTACCATTGGTACCAAAATGTTATTAGAGCTTCATCTACCAATTATCATTGATGCTAAGTGTTACAACAAAGCTGGTCATCATCCCAAGCTGAGAAGGATAAAACTATAGAAACTACAGCTTTTGAAGTCAGTGAGATGTGTGACCTCAGTAAATTTCTTCACAGTCCTGAGTCTCAGTTTTTCCATTTAGATAATGGGGATAATAGTAAAAAAAAAAAACTGTGAAAGGTTTTATATTTATGGAGATTAGATAGATAGATAGATAGATAGATGACAGATTGATAGGTAGGTAGGTAGATGAAAGGTAGGTGAGTAGATAGATGATTGGTATGTAGGTAGGTAGATAGATGATAGGCAGATAGATAGATAGATAGATAGATAGATAGATAGATAGATAGATAGATAGATAGATAGATAGATCTCCCTTACATACATTTTTGCTCATGAAAGTGAGCCAAAGTAGAAACAAGGACTGAGTTAAGGTGCCCCATTGGTCTTGAAGAAACGTAAAGGTGCATCTATCTGAATTGCACATCAGTCAGCATGGCCGTGTCTTTCTACAGTATACTCACCTACTCAACTGCAGGTATGAAGCAGAGAAGGTTAAACTATGAGTCATGTTTGGTCTGGTGAGGAAAAAAAGGGAGAAAGGAGTATAGCAAAGTTAAATGTGTTCTAAACAAACTAATTATAAAACCGAATTAAGAAATCAATTTGTGAAAAGTGGACATGAAGGACTGATACTGATGATGAAGAATAACAAGGTGGCAAGATTGAACTGATCCTTTCCATAGGGGGATGGGAGTTGTGTTATTAAAGAAAGTAACGTGAGATTGTGGGAGACGGTGTGGAGAAATAAGACTGTTTTTCTGTGTTGTGATTGCAGTGTGGTTATTAGAGAAGAAAGGATCTTCAACCTGACCAGGAAAATAGATAGCTGGGACTGGATGAGAGTGAAGGTTTTGGTGCAGATGTAGTTGAGGCCAGGATGTAAGACAGCCTCTTGGAATCATCAAGAATGGAGACTAGAAGTTAGGAGAATGATAGCCACAAGGAGGGGGATAGGACAAAGTACAATAGGGTGAGCCATTACTTGCGGAAAAGGAAGAACAAGGAGTGCTGCCTACCAAAAACAAAACAGCTTCCTCTGTGTGTTATCTATGTGTCTCTGTGTTCACATGTTTGTGTATGTATGTGTATGTGTAGATGTGCGCACACACATGTGTGAGTGCAGTGGCCAGCAATCAAGTTAGGTATCTTCCTCGATCACTCTCTACCCCATTTTTTTTAGATAGAATCTCTCACTGATCCTGAAGCTTGCTAATTTGTTAAAAAGTAGTAGCTGGCTATCTCCAGTGCCAGGATTACTGGCATGCAGCATCATGGTTGACTGTTTTTACATGAGCACTGGGAACCCAGATCAGGTCCTTATACTTGCACAGCAAGTTTTTTTTTTTTTCAACTAAGCCTCTATTAAGCCCCACAAATAGCTTCTAATGAATGAGATGAGCAAGTGTGAGTACTGTTCAAAGGGAAACAGTAGGCAAATTTGGTAAGTCAGAAACTTGATCCAGGGTAGAAAAATGTATGGTGACTATATATGATGGTTAGTGTAAACTCCCACAGCAGGTGTGGGAAACTGTGGATGAATGGAATGGGTGAGTTGATTGATAGGATTTGCCCTTGTGGGTCATATCAGCTAACTGGAGTGGAGGAATTATTGGGTCACTTGTATATCTCTCAGTGATTGCGTACACAGGAAGCTTACGGCATCTAAAGTAGAACTTTAGGACTTGGGAAATAGAGCTGCTGCTGCAACTTCATCTGTTAATTATGCCCAACTAAGCAGATTTAATAAAACAGATATACAGTATAGTACCCATAGCTTCTTGTACCAGAGAGTAGATACCTAAACAAACAAATGAAACCTTGCAAGAGGTCTCATCCTTTCTTTGCCTACAAGGAAACTAAAGTTACCTTTCCTCAGTGAGTTAGCACTAGCTCAACCTGAGTATTCTGCTCTATAAATCTAGCTCCATATTAAAACAACAGAACATTAATTTTAACAACATGTGGGTAACTACATGGTGAAGGTCCCTTCCCTGAAAGTAAGTCTGATGTCTAATTCTGACACTCCACCAACATTTGAAGCTGTCACCCTACAGGTATTCCTATGGGTGTCCTACTGTGTTCTTGCCATATTACAAAATTGTGCGCAGTGATGTTAGCTGTAGACTTTGTACCCCAGTTTTGTAGCCTGCTAAAACTTTCCATCCCATATCAGTACTTGTGATGCTTTCACATAAATTCATGGTCATGTGCAGAGCTATCACCAGTTGTTTTCAGCTGAGATCAAACACGATGAGACCACCTTGTGGGAGCTCTGCAGTAAACAGGCATCCTTTTTACTGCCTAATTGGTGCCACGAGTTTGCACTTTTGTGCTTTTTATTAGTGATTTTGCTGTTTAGAATATGTGTGCCTTCCCATGAGCACAGTGCTGGAATTCTGCCTGTTATTTCTAGGCACAAAATGACTGTGATTTGCCCAATGGACAAAATTCATGTTAGATTAACTTCATTTAGGCATGAGTCACATAGTGCTATTCACTGCAAGCTCAGTGTTATTGAACTGGCATCTTTAAACAGAAGCACACATCATACATACACACAGTAACATAAAACAAGGTATGTAATGATCAGTTGCCAAAACTTTTAACCAGGGGCCTCAAGATACTGAACCCTGTATGTCTCCAGGATCAATGATTCATCATTGTCTGATTCAGCATTTGCAATGGCCTCAAGAAGTATGACTGTTGCCAACAAGCCCTGGCGGCGGTGGCGGCGGCGGCTGCTGCTGCTGCTGCTGCTGCTGGCTCCCATTGCCTCCTATTGCCTGTCAGTGAGATGCAACCTTAACTCACTGTTACTGGTGGTCTCTTTCTGGACTGCATCTTCCCAAGTTATTAACATCTTGCTATAAGAAGTGAAGATGCTCACACACAGATAGTAAAGCAGCAAGAGGTTTTATTCAGAAGCCAATCTAAAGCACAGTTCAGATACACAAAAGAGGATGTGGATTCTGAGTGAAATTTGCTCAGAAGCACTTGGTTACTGTCCAGGGCTTCCTTTTGTGGGTCCAGGAGAGGAGAACTAGTACTAGGGTCAGGGTATAGTTGACATTTGTTTTTATTAACAGGCTTGGGTTATGTAAGCCTTAGTATGCTGTTCATATCCTTTCCCATGATGAATCTGAGTTTAATCATTTGTATATCCAATCATGCATAAGCATATGATGGTAAATAGGAGCTTTTTCCTCAAGGCTTATTTTAGGGACCTCCACTGCCTTTTTGTGTGTATTCCCCCGACCAGTGAAGGTTGGATTAGTCATTGGCCCTATTTCCCAGATATGATTTGGATCCCAAAGGAGTTACTAAGGGTTGCTAGGGAGCTCTATGTCAGAGGGACTAGCTTGCTTTGTTTGGAGGAAGTGAGTTTGCTACTTGATGCAGGCAAGGATGCAGGGTGTTAAGTGCTTTTCTGTGAAAGAAAGGTGTGTATAACTCAAGCCAAGCAAGGTGCCAGGCTGCCAACCTATCCTTATTCTTAACTACCTTGCTCTAAAATAGATAATCCCAGGGCCTGGGGCAGAGAGAAGAGTCTTGAGACAGAGAGGACCTCTCTGAATCTTTGGTTTGGGGAGCAGCTGAGAAATGATGACTCTTACTGACTTACTGTAATGTAGAGGAGTGGAAGAATCCAGACTCCGGGCATTCATCCTGCGGTGGCTCAAGGCTGAGCTCCCAGATATGTTTCCACAGAGCCTGATGTGGGAGCTCACAGTCTTATATCAATACTTTCCTCCCAACCCAGCAGGTAAGCAGCGTTGAGTGTGGACTGGCCATTGTTATAGTACTGCTACGTGCCTCAGGCCATTTTACCTGCATGATGACCCTATGAGGAGGTACTATTACTAAGTTATTGTTTTGGAGGAATTTGTAGAGGTTAGATAATGGGCCTAAGTTCACTCTGCATTTGGCTAAGCCAACAATTGTCTCACACAGTGGAGTTGGAACCCAGGAATGAAGCCCCATATGACACTGTCCTGAGTTTTGGAGAGTCTCCTATGGAAACAAAACAGTACCCATTTGTGGATGCTGTCTTCTGACAGTGCATACAGGGCCAAGGGAGGCCAGAAGAGGAGCTCTAAGGTCAAGCTCATTCCTAAAGGCTTTGGCACCAATTGGATGAGAGAGAGAATACATGATCAAAGTTCAGCAAAGGACAGAAATGTGGAGGGTTGGACCTCTTTAGATGCCCAGGGATTAGAGTTCGAAACCTCGACTGTATGGGGTCCATCAGAACCCAGTGAGGTTGGTCTTCAGCAAAACAGGTCTTTGTCAAAAAATGGTAATTGCTCGGTGGCTTATCGCCATTGCGTATGATTAAGTGCAGTTGAATGTACTTTCCATTGGTGGTGACTCTTACAAACCATTCTGCTCCTGCTATGACACAAAAGCCAGCTCTGTCTGGAAGAAAAATAGAACCATCAGTGCTTTGAGTGTTCCTAGGTAAGGGCTGGTTTTTATCATTCTTTCCACTCCCACTAGAGCTACTGAAGAAGGAAGTTTGTAAGTCAGCAGGAGCATTACACGTCAAAGCGATATTCGGGGATGGAGTCTGGAAAGTAAGGCAAAGTAGAGGCCTTTTCACCAGTCTAACCCTCCCTCCCAGAATTCAAGCTGATGAATTCTGAAAGGTTTATGCACTGGGAAACGGGAGGCTCGCAGGCTCTAGGCCATTCGCTAGGCAGTCATAGGTAGTTCAGACATCAGTACTGCAATGCCCAGTTCAGCCAACCACTGATAGACTTGTGGTGATAAACCTTCCCAGTACTGCACCTGCTGCTCCAGAGAGCTCAACCCCAGAAACAGATGCTGGGCGGCAAAAGTGACTTAGTCTTTGTCCTTCTGTCTGGTTTTCTCCATGCTAGTGTCTTGGGACCACTTTGTCTTATCATCAGTCTGCTTGGAGAAATGGATGCAGAAAAGCCACTGTTCCTTGAGTGGAAGTATACAAGTACTTAATCACATGAGTGAGAGCAACAAAGAGCCTAACAACAGAGATGGAAATGAAGCAAGGCATTCATTCACAGCAGTAGTGAGACACAAAGCCACAATGGGAAACTTGACAAAAGGTTGAACTCAGTCTTAGAAGCAAGTGATTTTGACATTGTTATATAATGAAGCTAGGCTCTTCCAACGTTAATTTTAAAGAATGTCTTGTTCAACTGTCACATGTGTGAATGCCTGAAGGACAGTTCTAACTCTAGGAACCAAAGCGCGATTCAGAGATGTATCTTTGGGATCCTGTCTACATAGCTCTTCTTCTATTTCCTCATTAGTTTTAAGTAGGCTCTGCCTAGTTTTCCAGTGGTGTATTTGGCCTCGTTCGTTTTCCTTATGCCAGGTGTTAAGCCTAAGACAAATTAGAATCAGACTAATAGTCAGAAGATGGGACCTTATTTGTCTAACCAGTTATTGTCCTTCACCACAAGCTTAAATCAAGTCCCAGTTCATAGATCTACTGGTCTTTCTGCCTAGGTGCAGATGCTTTATCTTGGTCTACCTAGCAGTCAGAAAGCAATATACAGCATTTCTTGGATCCTCTCTGGTTGTTAGCTTTTGCCTGGAATTTATGGAAAAGAGTCTAGATCTGAAATGAACTCCATAGGGGACAGCATTGTGACGCATTAGTAATGTCTGCTGAGTGCAAGCAGAGAGGCCGGGGACAACTGAGGCCCCATTTTGTCATTTTTTATTAGAGATGCAAGGTCAGAAGACTGGCTGTGCTTGGGAATCCAAGATGGAGAATGAACCATGGATTTCGAAGGCTGTCATGTTTGGTGTCCCTCTTTTCAACCCACTGGCCCCTGTGTGGCCATCTGTCACCCACCTATCAACTCAGATCTTCCTTAAGGATAAAGAAAATGCCCAAAAGAATCAAGTACAGAAACAGCGGCTCCGTGGCCTGCTCAGCTACCTGTCGCCACTCTGTATAGTGTATCTGATATAGAACCTTTGTTCCAGTCTACAACTCTCTGTCCATAGACCACAATTCCTTTGTCTGATACATATCTGGACTTGGGGACAACATGAAAGTCTGTGAAAATGAAGGAACAATGGAGAGGAAGAAAAGTGGAACCTCACAGAGCTGAGAGAGACTCAGGCAAAGGCAGTAATGAAAGAAGATGAAGGAAGATGACTACATTCTTCACCAGACAGAACATACCTGTCTGCCGGAGGATGCTGTCTAAAACTGCCCTGTTGGGTTTTTAGACACAAGTATGGGGTTTTACTGTGCCACAGGCCAGGAAACTTCTGCATATATAGTGATGAGACTGCACTGGCTTCTAGTTTTCTCAACAGAAGGGCTTCAGTCCCTTTCTGGGCCCTCAGCTTCTCACTGCTCTGAGCTTTGGGAGTGTGACACTTGAGGGGTGACTCTGAAATTCCTAGACAGGAGGGGACGATGGCCTCAGACACTCTCCAGAGTCTGCATATAGAGGAGGTGTTGCCAGCCTGGACCCTGACTGTGACTGTGAAATGGAATTATTCCCACACTGACATCTATTAGACCCTGTCACAAAGCTTTATTTGTCATGACAACATTGATGCAGAATGAATTGGATGCAGAAGAAAGAAAGCATAGGAAATGACATTTAATGCCAACTCTGAGTGTGGTGGGAGCACTCACTAGTTATGACCCAGATCTAGAAAGAGTGGCCTCCTAAGGGCACAGGTAACTTTAAGGAAGACTATTCTGACCATAGACTGGGCCCAAAACATGTAGGTAAAACTCCCAGTATGTGTATGTGGATCGATTTTATCCATCGTCATTGGGTGGTACCTAACAAATGGTATGTACTGGGAAAAGTCCATACAGGAGCAGGAAATGGACAGAGACATAAGGAGGTGTGCATTTCACAGTGTTGTGAGTGCTATGGCCTTCCTAAATGTCAAGTGGGACTTAGTACTACAAACCTCGTGAGGGACTTTTGGATACCTTAGAGAATGTGTGCCCCCTGGAAGACTCTAC
Organism: Cricetulus griseus; assembly: GCF_003668045.3. Classification (NCBI taxonomy): domain Eukaryota; kingdom Metazoa; phylum Chordata; class Mammalia; order Rodentia; family Cricetidae; genus Cricetulus; species Cricetulus griseus. The sequence goes on along the minus strand of NC_048597.1, from coordinate 206,229,267 downwards.
CCATAGGCATATGGCTCTGCAAATAAAGGCGTCGTGATAATTAGGAGAAATACCTGGTAATCCAGGCATGGTGTGTGTGGACACAGGTGCCCTCGTGCAGGTTGCAGCCTGCACACCTGCACATAGTGGAAGTGGGCTTAGAAGCAGATGCTGGTGTCCTGGGTGTGAGATGTGCAGTATTAGCTAGCCCACTTTGATCTCAGAGTCCTGTTCTCCTACAAGCACAGAATAGAAATCACGGTGTACACCTAACTTAGCTGTTGCGAGCAGAAGCAGAATGAGATAGTATGTACAGAGTTATTCTGACCCTAAGATGTGCCATGTGGGCATCAAATGTTGCTATTTAATAATTATTTGGTCATTGTTTAGGTGGTGAGAGAGCTCTTGTTAATGTTTCTTCTCTCCTACTTGTTCCTCTCCATGTCCCTGTTTCTATGTCTGTGCCTTTCTGTGTCTCTATTAGTCTGTCTCTGACTCTCTCTGTGTGTGTCTCTGTCACCCTGTCTCATTGTTTTCTCTGTGTGCCTGTGTCGCTTCTCTCTCTCTCTCTCTCTCTCTCTCTCTCTCTCTCTCTCTCTCTCTTTCTCTCTCTCCCCCTCTCTCTCTCCCTCCCTCCCCCCCCCCCCCTCTCTCTCTCTCTCTCTCTCTCTCTCTCTCTCTCTCTCACACACCACACACACACACACACACACACACACACACACACACACGGCTTCCACCATCAAGCCCGTTTACTCTTCTGCTAAGACACTTCACATTCAGGTTTCTAATCAAGAGGTCGAATTTTCATGGAAACAGCTTGGAACTTACTCATGTCCCTTTGGCAACACCTTGCTTAGTTTCGACAAAAAGGATTTTTTTAAGAGGACATAGAAAATAAACAGTCAGGAAATGTTTGTCCCCAATCGCTTTATTGGAAAGCATTATTGAGCCAAATGAACCGAGCTGAACATTTGCATTAATTAAATTGACCATAAACCCAGCTTAATGTTTCATTTCACCTTTCTCTTGGCACTATGGTGCCTGAAGGTTTAGGGACTCAGATACACACCCACTGGCAAAGATGGCCAAGGGATCCTTGACAATCAATGTTGTTTAATCAAGAAGATTAAACTTGGTATTAATTAACAGAAATATAATGGTCAACACTGATTCAGGGCAGATTGGTCCAAACCTGTGGTGTGATGACAGAACTAGAAGAAATTAAGCAGTAACCCTTTCTGGAAGAAAGATTTCATTATTGCTGACTCAAACTCTTAGGTGCATAAAACCAGTTCTTGAACCAATGGAGAATCACCCAAGCATTATCAGAAATTGAGACTGTAGTCTATGTTGTTGTTTTCTTTTAGGTGTGTGTGTGTGTGTGTGTGTGTGTGTGTGTGTGTGTGTGTGTGTGTAGGCACATGCACACCAGGATGTGTGTGCTGAGGTCAGAGAAAACCCTTCATGGCCCACCTTGTTTGAGACAAAAATCTGTTGTTTATAGCTGCATAGACCAGAATAGCTCCCAGGGATTTCCATCTCTGCTTCTCCTCTTGCTGTAGGAGTACTAGGATTGTAGTAAAACACTATCCTGCACCCTGTATTTCATGGGTTCTGGGATTCCAAATGTAAGTCTTCATGTTTGGGTGGCAAGCACTTTCCAGGCCAGGACTCTTTAGAGCTTGGTGTATTATTAAGAGAGGACATTTGCTCCTGGACTCAAACTCGAGCTCCATCTCTGACTGTCTATGTGATCCTAACAAAGTTATATCACCTCTAGGACTCTCATCATCCTCACCTGTAATATGCTGGTCATAATTGCACATATCTAGAGTTTTATGAAGACCTGTTGAGTTCTGAAGCAGTAGAGCTGGAAAAAAAGAAAACATACAGGGAGGACTCATAGGAATGTTACTTGATCCATTGCTTGCAGGAGCATGTGTGAGCTTCTTGGTCAACATGTGTCATCAAGCCCACTTGCATGGATGAACATGTCAAGAGAATTACAAAGAACAGACTAGTACTCACAAGCACCCTGGTGAATAAAGATTTGATGGTCACCAACACAAAAGAGCTTTTCATTGAAGAACTCATTTGTTAACTTGCCTTACACAGAAGCTGTGGATATGGATATGGATGTAGATACCATGAGGTCAAAGAATGTGCCAGAGCCCCACTGCACTTTGTGCCATTCTTGATCATCACCCATATGATGCCCTGGGAAGGATGAGGCTAAATGAAGAGTGTTTGTGATCTATGGTAGTAACCATCTGTATAACAAAATGAAGGCAAGTCCCTATTGGAGAGGTGCCTGAAATACATCTATGAGAGCATAGTGCATGAGCTGGAAACAAACTAAGAAGACTACATAGCACCACTGTTGAGCATAATGACTCCACGGGAATGATTCATACAGTGTACCAATAAAGAACATGTACTTCCTCCCATTAGACCTGTGTGTGCACACAAGAGTGTGGAAACGAGGTGCCAGGTTTGAGACAAATAGATCCATGGGGTGGTTATGTAGATAGGAAACTGGAATTTCTGGTCCAGGATGTAGGAAATACAAGGGACACTCAACATTTCCAAGTAATATCATGACAGTCCACAGGACAGACTAAGCTTCCCTCTTCTTTTAAAAGGACACAAGTTGCCCCCTGGTTTCTGGGAGCAAAATTATGGACCCTGTGATCCACACCAGTGGAGAGGTGGTGTGATTCCGTGGTCTATCTCCAACATCACTCCTCTCAACAGCCTGGAAATATTTTTTCTTTGACCTCTCATCCTTGCCTGGAGAGAATTTGGCATCATTGGATAATCTGGCAAGAAAGTAATAATTTAAGAGGAATTGCTTCTTCATCTGCTCAACCTGGACAATTCTTTGCAACATCTCTGGGGATGTCTTTCCTAGGGAGCAAAATAATTATTTCATGCTGGCTCACCAAACAGCTGATTAGTCAGTGCATCATTGCCCCCAATCACATCCATTTAGGGACACACATTCCATGATCATCTCCCTGAATGTCTCAGAGGTCACCTTTGTTCACCAAGGTTCCAGATCTACCAGGGCAGAAGCCTGAGTATCAGGTGGTTCCCAAACAGGAAAGGACAAATGGCAATTTGTTTGATGATCCACCTTACCTCTTTAATGGTGCTTTTATGTTATTGAAAGATCTGTTTAAGTGGCCAAGCAAAATATCACAGAATGAGTAACTTATAAACCACAGGAATTTATAGGGCTTGGAGAGTCCAAGATTAAAAGAAAAACAATTTAGTCTCTGAAGGTTCTTCCTCATAGTTGGAGCTTCCTTTGTGTCCTCACATGGTAGAAGAGGAAAATGAACCAACAAGTACCCTCAGTATCCTTTAATAAGGGCACTAATCCAGTTCATGTGGGCCCCACCCCCATGACCTCATCACCCTTCTAAGTTCTCACTTCTAATACTATCCCCATTGTAATTTAATTTCCATATACTGATTTTGGAGGATTTAAAACAATCCTTAGAACATGAAGCTACCTACTAGGGCATTACTCCTTTAAAAAAAAAAAAAAGAAAAGCTATGAAATTCAAGCTGTGTCTATGCAATACTGACATTCAAATGTACATAGGTTCTCAACTGAGAACAACAAAAAAAGTTTACTTAAATCAACTAGTGCAGCTTGCAGTACAGAAGTACAAATAGATAACAGATCTACATTCTCTATGCTCTTTCTTTTCCTTAGTCACAATAATAGAAGTATTTACAGCAGTTACCAGGTCTACTGCACAAGAATACCATCAACTTCCTGTAATTCTAGAATCCACCAGATGGCCTAGGTGCAAGTGGAGAAGCTTAAGCTAGAAAAGGACAATTGTTACTGCTCTGATGGCTCACCTCTAGATTCTTAGCTATCTGCCTGCCATTCAACATTTTATTACACCAATCACAGCACTATAGCTTCACACAGCATACAAGTATCCCACAACATTAATGAGTAAAATAATAATGATTAGAATAACTGCTTAAAACTTCGGTATTCAGTATTTCATACTTCATTGTATTGACTACAGGATGGAAATAGAATGAACTGTTTGAGGAAGGCTGGGACTGGTGATGTTCTTTTTATTCTCTGTTCCATTTTGAAAACCCTGAAGGATATTGCTCTTATATCCCAACTTAGTGTCTTTAGATTCCAGAATGATCCCATACCCTCCTCCAGTTATTCCATGGTCACTTACGATGTGATCAGATGCAGACAAGGAGGCCCCCAAGATGAGGGAAGCATATTTATGTGCTGGAGGGACCTTCCTGAAGAATAACATTACCCTTGAAATCAGACACACCATCTGACAATTTCTGTAGGCTAGGAAATATTCTCATTTTCATTTGTTATGATATTGATCATCCTTCATGCCTCAGGATGCCTTTTCTTGTTGAATTCAATTAATTCTCACCACAGTATTCTAGCTGAAGAGGCCAGAGCTTCCCAGATTTGTGACTTAAGTGGAACTCATAATGTTTTATGCAACATATGAATAGCAATAATAAGGATAGGAGACACTTATACATGTTCCTGTGTGATTAAATGAGCTATCAAATCAGAGATCAGGGCTTGGTATAAGGTGAGCACCTAATGGGTACTGGGATTGAATTTCTTCTCAAAACCATTAAGGGTTTCCTCTGCAAACCCCATGAACACTTCCTTGGGTAGCTCAACTACTCTATCAACTCATAGTGATGAGAGTCAGAGCACTAGAAAGCCTTCAACTCATTGGGTCACTGAGAATAGCAACAGAAGGCATTTTTGTTGTTGTTGTTCATCAGTTCACATTAACACATGACTCTGAGCATTTGGCTTAACTCCCAAAGGAGTTCAGCTCATAAGACCCAGAGAGTGCTTGATGGTTGACCTCACCATCAATACCATCATGTGACAAACATTGAGCAAAGATTGCAGCTTCAAGGCATGAGCCAGGAAGAGCCCAACTACCACCTCATACCCTGAGATATGTCCGCCACCACGAAGTACTTGGCATGGGTACACTGAACTAACACATAGAGCTCAAGGCCTGTTGGCCCCACTTACAGGCCTTCATAAGAGGGTTTGAATGAACTGTATGATCACTAAAGAAAAGCCACAGAGGCCATCACAGTGCTCTTCTTCCTCTGAAGGAATCTTCTGAGCAAAGGAGCTTCTCCTGAGAGCTTAGGGAGAACTCTGAGAACAACGTAGACACCAGAGCCCTTTGCCTATGGGAGAGGCCAGGACAGGTCCCCAGAACCTGACTGAAGCTTCCACTTCCCCATCCATTCAGCTAATCTTGGCAGTAATCATTTGTGGAAATTGTACCTGTTAGAACTTACTGCCAAGTATGAGCCATTGTCTTCAAATAGTAAGAGCAGAACGTGACAGAAGAGCAGGTGTTTTGAAAGCCTAAATGTCTGAGCCACTGGGAAGTTGCAGCCACCATGTGGTTTCCCAGGTCCTGACATGGACATGAGATACTCAAAGTGCCAGAAGCACCTGAAGTAGTATGTGGGGTAGAGTGCCAGAGCTCTGGGCCTGAGAAACAGTGACCTGGCAGATACAAAAAAAAAAAAAAAGGAACACTTTCAAGACAAAAAGAAAACTCTTGGGACCAGAGAAGTAGATAGCAATACACAGCAGAGGGCAACTTAAGCTGGAAGCAGGGATAAACTCAGCACACTTGCCTCTTTGTGGCGGTAACTTGTGTGTATCATGTAAGCAGGGTTATTGTGCACAAGAACCACCGTATCCATTCACAGGTAGCTGAAGATGCTCAAGTGTTCCCATAGCCTTCCCAGAATCAAAGGCTTGAGTCTCATTGGCTCCCTCTACTCTTTTTATTTTCATGCCCTCCTTGCTTAGCTTAGGAGCATCATCCTTCACAGTCTAGTTTAGGAAGTGAAGTCCAGAATAGAACAAGGAGAAGGAAAAGGGGAAACCCATGAAACAAAGCACTGTCTATGTCTGCTGCCCTTGAATAAGTATTTGGGTATAGCTAGTTTATCTGGGAGGTGACCCCCAGGAATATCCCAAGCAGGGTGGAGCACATGATCAAGGAAAAGCAGAGCAGCCAATCAAGTGTTGATGCAAGAGGGGTAGGGATCGATCCCATTGGAGACCTTCTGAGCTATACTCATGAAGACCAATGCTCTGCTGTGTCTAGACAGATCCAGTCTGGTGCTGAAGTTTCCATACCTCGGCGATCTTCTCAATCTCTCACACTGCTGTGATTGGTACCAAAGGATGAACAAGTCAGGGTATTGAAATGTTCCTCATTGGATCCATGTGGCTCCCGTGGGTAGGCACTTCCCAGTTGCTTCTCACAAGCTATCATGACACTAAAAGGATCGCTTAGAGAAGCAGAGACCTCCAAGTCCTTGAGGGAACAAGAGCCAGGATCTCTGCAGCTAATTTAGGTAAAATTGGACTTGAGCCAAAAGAACATGGTCATGTCAACATGGGCACATGTGATGGCATAGATGCTGTGAGTTATTTTCCCAGAGCTCTGATATGTAGGGATGAGGGGAGCAGCATGGAGCTCAAAGGAAGATGTTGTTTCTCCCGGGGTTAATGACTGTTTCTGTGGGGAGGCACGTGGAGTCCATGCTCTGCTTTTCACACTGTCCTCATTACCTGGTTGTCCTCCACGGATCTCCAATTACATCTCACTCTAGACCCATTCCTTCTGAATGGGTCTGCAGACAACTGCTATAAAGAGAGGCTATTGAAAACCATCCTGAAATCTAGATAGTAATAGCTCACCTTGAAAAACAACAAGGTTAAGCTTGAAGAATGTTCTACTCGATTCTGTTGTAATTAAGAGAACTTTTCTGCATTGCATGCTGCATAATTGAATTATACCACCGATTAATTTTTTAAAATAATTATTTGTAGATTTGTTTCCCCTGCTGGTGCACTTTTAGGAAAAAAAAATAATATACTTTGCTACTTAATAAAGCAGATAGATGCTGAGGGAGAGGCTGTGGAGGAGATATTGTTTGTGGTGGATAGTTCCATCATTACTATTGATTCCACAGTCTTATTATTCAACCTCAAAGACACTGCAATTAATAGAAATGGAAATGAAGGAATATCCATGTTCTGTGAGGCTTTATTGAAAGAGGAAATAAACAATCCATGTAGACAAGTAATAATTCTTTGTTGCTCATGGCAGCTGTGCTTTCAGGGGAAGGATTAACCTGCATCTTAGCCAGACAGCCCAGGCCCCCACTGCCACAAGACACATGCCATAAAGACCAGACATTGACTCTAAGGCAGGCCCCACTACAAACTCTGCAGGCTGCAGAGAAAGGCTGCAAGTAGTAGCAGAGCCGACTGAGAGGACCCATTCCTGAGTGCTTTCATTACTTGGTATTCAAGGCTAATGGCATTAAATTGGATTAGGGTAAATCATAGATCCCTGGACAATTGGTGCCTGAATAATGAGAGATGCCAGGCAGCCCCGGCTGATGTTCACAGTGTTGTAAGTTCTCGATCCTCTCATTCTACTCTTTCTCTGCTCTGCCTGCCTATTGCAGCAGGTCCTGCCCTTCTCCCTGGGCACAGCCGAGTGTCAGCAGCTCTGTGCCACTCCCCACTACTCCTATCAGTCTGCTCATTGCCTTAAAGCCCTTCCTCACTTACTTCCAAGGCTAGGGGCTGTTACCATTCAGGGCTCAGCATGCTGGTCTCCAGGTCTCCTTCAGCCTGCCTCATCTCATAGTCCAGCTTAAGTACCATGTCCTTACCAGACCATGAACTGTAGAAAGAGAGTCATTATGCCTCTTCATTTATGACCTCAGAGCCTAACAAGGAGGGGACAAGGACTGTTTGGGAGCTGTCTGTTGACTGGAATGAACTGAGTAGACTAGAGTAAAATGGCTCCTTTGTGTGCAAGCACAGTGACACCTTTGCCAAAGTCCTGAAGGTGATTTTAGTTGTTGATGTTGTTATCTGATGTATAATTTATACGTGGTAAGTACACAAAACTTTCGGGTGCAAAGACGGGGGTGTTTTAACATATCCACACAAGCTACTGTATGGAATTATAAAACATGCCCAACACCTCAGTGACACTTCATCCTTGAAAACATATGCTGCCCAACCCCAGAATCCCAGAAGGCCATTCTTCTAGTGTCTATCACCTAGAATGAGCTTCGCCTACTCTATATCTCCACAGAAGCAGCATCACACAGCAGGTACATTTGTTTTGGGTTACTTTCCCTTGGCATTGTCCATAAGGCTCATTCTCATGGGGATGTGCTCAAGGCTCTTCCTCTATGGGACTTCCCCAGCCCTATATTCAAATGTCTGCTGAGAGAGCCCTTGTCAGGCTGTGGGCAATGGTCTGATCCACTGGCCCCAGAGGGCACCATAGCTCAGCAGCAGAATTGGAGATCTGGACAGTGGTTGGCTCCGTGCCAAGTGTCCAGGGCCTTGCTGGAAACCTGAGCTGGGCTCATGGGCTGGAGATGCCATAGGCTTTGACTCACTAAGGGGAAACACCCCAGGCTGAGCTCCTGGGAGTTTTGACATAAACCAGAAGATAACAGAGGCAGAGAGCTGTCTGTGGTGGGGTGGGCAGATGGTTGCACTGTGGTAATCTGTAACTTGCTCTGCCACATCACCACACTAGACCTGGCTTCTTGATCAGTAACTCAGATCTGTGTCCATGTGCTCCCCATAGGGAGAAATCAAGAAAGCAGGTGACACCTGCCAAATTGCTTCCACACTCCTGACATTGGTCAGACTCTTGCAGTAATTACTGGCAGATAAAAATGAAGCCCTAACAAGGTCAGGAGTACCACCCTTTGCCTCTTCAAAACACTCTTGTTATAGTACATAAGATGATGGTGGCTTCCTCCTCATGCCCACCTAGAGATTTACACCCATCAGTGCCCTCTTAGCCTAGCCCAGAGAAAAGAAAGACTCCTCAGAAGCACAGTAGGCTCCTCCCTAGAAGCCACGCCTTCCTGACTAGCCCCACTCTTTGGTCCCTCTGCTCCTGAGCCAGAACTTCACCACCACCCTCTACCCCCACCTGGCTTTGTGCACTCTATGCTTACAGCCAGCCCAGGGGCCAGGCCAGATAAGAACAGTTCAAACTGAAATATTCATGTCCTGTTAGATAAAGGGCTGTTTTAGGCAAGGAAGAATAAATGTTCAAAGACGGTTACATTCAGAAATCCTTGGATCCTACATAAAGATATGAGTGCAAAAAGAAATAAATATTACCATTTCAATACCCATGTTCTCTCCCAGTTCCCTGCCCCACAGGCAGGATGCTGACTCTGTCAGTTTGGATCCTGGGTCTTTTTGTACAGAATCATGGAAATGAGGAAGTAGGAAAACCAAGAGGAAGAAAGTCTGGCTGGATTTATTTGCATGAAAAAGGCAGACGATTATGGATGGACGGAGTAAGAGCTACCTAGAAGGTACCGGAAATGGAGGGCAAGATGTGGTAAGGGCTCGTTGGAAGAGAATTTTTAAGAGTTAGACAAGAGGAAAAAGTAATTGGGAAGTAACTTCTATGCCTATGAGGGACTGGGGAGGAAAAAGAGGATGCTCTGGCAATGTGCATTGTGTATGAATCCCTCTTGGGCAGGTTCTGATCGAGCTCAGTGGAGATGGGTGCTGCTTAGTGGCTTGGTGTGTGGAGCTGGAGCTTCCTCCAGTGTGCAGTGTTGTGAGATGGTGGAGGCAGACTGGTTTGCATAGACATGCAGTGACTGTGGCACTGGGGTAGGAGAGGCAGGACAATTTAAAGGATCTCAAGAATGTATGCAAGCGGATGATTACATCCGAGGCTAGTCTGAGTCTTAGTAAAAGAGAGCTTTAGGAAACTGACCTTGATCTAGGATGGCAAATAAGCAGCCAAAAGCCAGTTCTCACTAATTGGTGATGTCCAGGGCATAGTACAGAGAAGGATACAGGATGTGTAAGAAAGAATGAAGTGATGACTAATTGGTGATGCCCAGGGTATATAGAACATAGAAGGATCCAGGATGTGTAAGAAAGAATAAGGTGATAACTAATTGGTGATGCCCAGGGTATAGCACAGAGTAGGATCCAGGATCAGTAAGAAAGAATGAGGTGATGGACATTCTTCATGTCTGTCCTGGATGCCTCGGGCAGTACAATGGCCAGGGTTGAGGTTCTCTCTAGTTCACCCAAGGCTCAAAGTCCAGGCATGCATTTGGATCTGTGAGTGTGACAGACAGCTCAGGAAGAGTGGCATGGTATGTCTTTAAAGGTGAAAATCTCACTGCAGGAGTCCAGTATGCTGAGATTCTTTTTCTTAAAGAATTTCTTTAGTGTCACAAGTTGACAGACACAGCAGGAAGTAACCGCTCCTTGCTTTTGGTGAGCTTGCGGGTTTTAAGGAACATTCACAAATGAAAACAAACAAAATCGGAAAGAAACTCTCACTGTCCTTAGCTTGTTCGTGTTGGAGCCTCAGAGCACTTGATGCCAGGTAGCTGGCTTAGTACCAGACTTAAAGTGGAGGAGGGCAGAAAGTTCCGTAGTTACTGTTATTTTGCATGTATCACTTAATTTAGAAGCTCATGGGGGAGGAGGAACACATCCAGTGATCTCCTCACCTAAATCTGGGAGATGTTTCCAGGCTGTCATAGGTTAGAACATAGCAAAAGTCTAATGTCCCCAAGAGTTTCTGTGACACACAGAAAGAGAGCCTACATATTGCAAGGGCCATTACTTTAAAAGCTTGGTTGTCAACTCTCTGTTGACAGCTGATTAGAATGGGCATGTTTTGCACCTGGAATGTGGAGAGCAGAGTCCTAGAGGGAGCTATTTGATCAATGCTAGAAAGGAAGCTGTTGAAGACAGTAAGAGAGGATACAGAAAGAGACACGAAGCCCATGAAAACCCAGGTTTAAGGTTGCTGCCAGCCTCTCTCAAAAACTGACCCACAGGCCCAAGCTGCCTCATCATTATCTGACTCGTCCAAAAGGACCTGGTTATTAGGACAGAGACAGTTTGCTTGGAGGAGCTGTGTGGTTAGTACTCCAATCCCAAAGAAATGAAACTTCATATTTCTGAGGGCTTTTGCCATGTTCAACCCATCCTGGCCAAACTGATCAAGGTCACCAACCATTGTGAAATAGCCTTCAACTTCCCATTTGTAGATAGAAACTGATGATCACCAGCCACCAGCTTTGTCCACTGAAACCAGGCTGGCCTGGCCCCTAGCTGTGACATGCAGGAACGGCTCAATTGAGCAGTGTATGAGGTACAATCTGAAATCACAAGGTCCAGAATGTCTACTTCCCTACTACAAGCACAGGCTTGCCATTTTGTCTGTCTCCTAAAAAGAAATAAAAGTATTTTGTGATGTGGAAGGTTCTGAAGACTTACTCGGCAAGCATGGCTTTCCTGTTACCCAGAGTAAAAACATCCACAGCTCAGGTGAAACCACATGCCCCTCTAAGCTTGTCTTCCAGACATGCACCAACGGGAATTTTGGTAATTTGCATGCACCCTGATATTTCTGGAAACCAGTCTGTGTTTTCCTTTAGGTTGTGCACACATATGCACACTTAGGAACATGCATGCAATCTTACCAGTGTTTAGATATATACACACACGATGAGTGATGCTTCATGCTCATCCCTGGACCTGGATCAGCCTCTGAAGGAATCCTGAGAGTCTGGGTGGATTATATCACATACATTCCAGAGGAGGAATATGAACTTTAGTGGAGAGGCTAGCTAATAAGCATGAGGACATGCAGATGATGGCAGAACCTGGCCTTCCTTCTATGGGTCCTCAAATGAACTTCATCCCAGACTTCTGCCTGTGGCCCCTATATGCTAAGGGTTGTTCAATTCTAGGCAAAGCCAGATGAGTCCACATAGAGATGTCTTTCTTCCTCAGCCTGAAAATATCCAGCTTTGGTTTAAATTAATTTCCAATTTATTTAATGCCCCCTTTCCCTTTAGCTTTTCCCTTGAATTGCTAGAACTTCCTGCACAACCCAGCCCTTGGACTGCCTCTCCCTGTGAAGCTTAAGGCTGGGGATTGAATGGGTGGCATTTTAGCTATGACTTACTTAGGAAATTGATATTGGCATTTTCAGCATGACTTGCCTTTCTTCTATGAGTTCCTTTGCTCTAATTCTCATTAGAAGAGCCAACTGTAAGGGAGATACTGGCTAATTAAAAATTGGAAGCTGCGAAACTTCACCTTGAGCAGCAACTGTGTGCTTTTGCCAGGAATTGGTGCAATTATTGATCAAATAAAACTGTCATCCAAAAGAGCAGCTTGTGTAGGGGGTGTAAAGGTGGGGGTGTGTCACTTTGTTTTTAAGAGCAAACATCAAGGTACTTATTATTGAGATAAACCTTGACTCTAAAGGTAAAAATGCAGCAAAGACATACTAAAACTGGGTAGTTGTTATTTTTTAATGAAAGATTAAATTGGGCTTCTAAATTATTGCTGGACTAAAAAGCATGGTGCCAGGTTCCCGTCCCACATAATTACCTGTCAAATTGAACTGAATTGAAAAAAACATCAAAACGCCATCACCCTTAACTAGTTGTTCAGGTAATATAAGCCTATTTGTAGAGCGCTTCTATACATGCGATATTGATGGAGTCCTAAATGAAATGTAAGAAAATTGCACTATCCAAAAGCTGCAGGGATGGTGGGGCTGGAGTTTTCAAGCGTGGGCTTGCTGCCTTTGCGGGTTTCCCGGCTTAAGCACCACTCCACCAAGATGAGCCCTACTTCCATGCCTATTTTTGGTGTCGAGAAAAGCTCCAGGACCACTAATCCTCTCTCAAATTCAATGCAAACCTCTGTGCTTCCCAGGGCTTTGTTCTCCATAATCTTCAGGTTTCACTTCACCATATAAAGCCTCCTCTGTCAACAGCCCATGTTTGCTGGGCTGGCAGCAGCAGCCCATACAGCCCAGCCTGCTCATTTTGCTGCTGGAGAGACTGACAGAATGGACTGAGCTGCAGCTGCAGTTTAGTACCCTGCAACTCCCAATGCTTACCTGGAACCAAGAATGCTAGCCTGAGAGAAGCGATTGAGACTAAAACAGAGGAGGCTGGATAAACCTGTGCTAAAATATGCCCTCTCCAGTTGGTCACAGCTGTGGGCAAGTGGGGCCTGTAAATGGACGTTTTCTGTCCTAACCACCAGGTCCCAAATAACTGACTCAGGGGCTGAATATAAATTATAAATGCTCAGCCAATAGCTCAGGCTTATTACTAACTAGCTGTTACAACTTATATTAACCCATTTCTATTAATCCATGTATTGCCATATTGCTCATGGCTTTACCTGTCCTTTAGCATGTCTTGCTTCCTGGGTGACTGGCTGGCATCTACCTGACTCGGCCCTCCTTCTTCCCATCATTCCCAGTTTGTCTTTCCCACCTAACTTCCTGCCAAGTTACTGGCCTGTCAGCTTTTTATTAACCAATGAAGACGATGCATGTTCATATAGTAGAGGAGGATTGTTCCATATCAGGGGCCAGTCTCCCTGGGCTCTTCTAAGGAGCTGTGTTGAGCAAACCTGCTGACTAACACTTCCTCTGAGATGAGAATGTTCTCTGTAAGGTCCAGTATTGTAAGCTCCAGCCATGTTTGGCTTGTGAGCACTTGAAATGTAGCTCCTTAATTTATTTCACTCTTAATCCTTAGATAATGTGCATGTATGTGTAGAGATGAGCTTTTGGGCTATCTGTTGGGACTGACAAGCTCCCAACATCTGCTTACCTCTACTGCTATTGCTTCTGGGGTGTTAGGCTGTCACACTTCCAGTCAGCCTGGATGAGTGCAGGTAATCCATGAGAAGTAAACTATGTTGGAGAAGCAGGAACACAGTGAGAGCTCAAAGAGATAGCTGAGGCTGGAGCAGAGGAATTGTTCCTGTGTACATGTTACTCACTGATGAGGGGAGAGACCTGTACAGCTTTACATGAGAAAGATGCTGGGAACTGGGCTAGATGTGGGGAGCTTGGGGGAGCAGCCAGGTCCTGAGGAGGTAGATAGGTTTCATAAGACTTCAGGTAACAATTGATGTTCCAGAGCTTGGGCAGCAGTAGCCAGGCCTGGAGGCATCCTGAGATGGGCATATAGGGGACACTTTGGAATGAGCAATCAGGCTGGGCAAGAGACAGAAAGAGACTGGTTCAGTCCACAGAGTCCAGCTGGGGAGGGGTTAGAGCAGAATAGAACAGTAAATGAAGGTTTCTGAGAATGAACAGCTTTGGGCTCACAATCTGGGGAGAGGTACAACTCATTAAGCGATGCCTGCTTTGTGGATAATGACTAATAAAAATACCAAAAATGATTTTAGCTTGAATTTTTAGCCCTTCAAGCCTTTCTAGTGCTTCCCTCTTTTCTGCAGGTAAAGCTTAGCCTCAATTAGAAAACAGCCCAGACAGAGTAGGACTCAGTAGGGTCAGAGTTGGGTATGAGTAGCTTGCCTCACAGCTCAATCTCTACAGGCATCTTCAAATGTTTAGTCAAATGTGTCATATAAACAAACATTTTGTTTTAAATTGGGAACGTGGAAGAGGATGGGAGAAAGTAGAAGGAAGGAAGGATGAAAGGAGAGAGAAAGAGGAGAGTAAAGAAAAAGCATATACTCTTGAGCAGATGTTGGCATGGATTAATATGCAAGCAGCTAGCTTCTCAGATGCCTCTGTCCTCCCCAGACCCTCAATAGAAAGGGGAGACAATTGATGGCACCAGTGCACTGGAAGCTTCTCCATAGACATAGGCACCCATTGCAACCATTGAGCACAGTGTCCTACTTCTTCTGGAGCCATCCACAGTTCTGACAGGGACCATCTCTAGCCAAGACCTCTGACTCCCCTGGTGTGGTGGTCTGAAAGAAATGGCCCCCATATGGAATGGCACTATTAGGAGGCGTGGCTTTGTTGTAGTAGATGTGGCCTCCTTGGAGGAAGTGTGTCACTGTAGGGGCAGGATTTGAGGTCTCACATGCTCAAGCTATGCCCAGTGTAAGCTATAGTTGCTTCTGCTGCCTGTGGACCAAGATTTAGAACTCTCAGTTCCTTCTCCTGCACCATGCTTGCCTGTGTGCTACCATGCTCCCCTCCATGATGATACTGGACTAAACCTCTGAAATTATAAGCAAGCCCCAATGAAATGTTTTCCTATATAAGAGTTTCCAAGGTCATGGTGTCCCTAACTAAGACACCAGGCATCTTAACAGAGCTCAGGTATGAGAGCTAGGCCTGGTTTCCGGTATGATGGCTTGAGAAAATGCTGATTGATTGTTTTGCTTCCTGTTCTCACCACACCCCAGTTAGTGTCCCCTGCCTTCCCACCCACACCACAGACTAGTTATTTCTTATGATGCTTTCATCTCTGCTGTGGATGGTCCCATTAACACCTACCAAGGGATTTATATGGAAATGACTGTGAACCAAGCTGGGATGTTAATGAATCAATCTGTAACTGTGGAAAAACCAACTGGTTTAGAGCATCCATCAAGCTGGCCACAGTATCCCTAGTGAGATAACTCTTTATATCCAGTTGTTACACTATCTCTTGGTCCTCACTACCTGGGCCAGATACTGCTCTACTGCTGCCTGGTTCACAGTGATGAAACCCTTTGGGGTTGCCACTGGCTGCTGCCTGAGGACAGAACAATGGGAGTTCCCTTTGTAGTTCTAAGATCCCACAGAATTCAGTGACCTGGTAGAGCTAGGATGGCCCCACTATGCAATATACATGATTCTAAGTATTTCATCTCTACTGGCTCCGTGTGTGTGTGTGTGTGTGTGTGTGTGTGTGTGTGTGTGTGTGTGTGTGTGTTTTCAGCATGTGTTGGTACATGTTTGTGTGCCCACATGCAGATGGAGAGTAGAAGTCAACCTCCCATGGCATTTTTCAAGAGACAGGGTCTTTCACTGTGACCAAGGGAATCACAGAGTAGGCTAGGCCCACTGGCTAGAAAACCCTAGGGATTCTCATGCCACTGCCTCCCCAGCCCTGCGATTGCAGACATTTGCGACCACACCTAGCCTTTTCTGTGTGTGCTAGGTATCAAACTCAGGTCCTCGTGCTTGTGAAGTAAGTACTCTAATGATTAAACCATCTCTCAGCCGCCGTAGCCACTTCTTCACCCTTCAGAGCCTTACTGGACATACTGTATGATTGGCCCCATTGTACAGATAGGACATACATACTCAAGACCACACATCTAGCTGGGCGTTGGTGGCACACACCTTTAATCCCAGCACTCGGGAGGCAGAGGTAGGTGGATCTCTGTGAGTTCTAAACCAGCCTGGTCTACAAGAGCTAGTTCCAGGACAGCCTCCAAAGCCACAGAGAAACCCTGTCTCAAAAAAAACAAAAAAAAACAAAACAAACAAACAAAAAAAAAAAGACCACACATCTAAAGAACTCTAGGATTCAAACCCAGCCAACCTGTTCAGAACCTCGTTTCTTGGTTTTTGCATTGCTTTTTATTTATTTTGCTCCTTATTTGTTTGTTTGACTTCCATCTAGGTGTAATTTTAGAAATGGAATTTTCCAGGTACCTGCATTGTATCCATTGATAACTGACTAGAAACTGAGTGTCCTGGAACAACATACCCTTAGTCATATATAGCTCCATAGCATAATTCCCTCTGTAGATAGTCCTGTTCCCCTGCTTATGGATCCTCCTTGCTTTCACTTTAACAAACCTTTATACCATTCTCTCTTTAAGAGACAGTTGCCGGACACTATACCCTAGATGAGCTAACATTTGCTGAATGAAGGAAGAAATAATTAAATGCTTGACTGCACTCAGAGATACATGTGCAAGAGGGCATAGCGTGAGCCATTTCTGGCTTTCTAAAATCATACCACTGCCAGATTGATGATGAAGTAAAATATAGGTTAGAAAATATAACCCTGTCAACAGTTTCATAGACATGTTTCTTAACTATTAGACAGGGTTTAAAAACCCCAAACAAGATTGTATCAAGATCCTTATACATGTAAAACGATGACAGTTTTTCATTTTGATTCAAGAGAAAATGTGTTTCTCGATTAGAAATAGGCCTTGTGAGGCATGTGAAATAGTCTCAGAAGTGTCTTTGACCAGTCTACTAGATGCTAAACAGCTATTTTTAAGGCTTTTAAAATAGACTTAATGTAGAAGGTGCAGAAATCACGATTTAAGGTCTCTTTAGTGCTCTAATTTTGCTGGTAGGCATCAGCAAAGCTCTTCATTATCTCTTTGAGTTTTTTAAATGATAGATTCTGGAATTGCCCTGGAATGCCTGTTTTCATGTTTGAGGCTAGTTTGGAATCCGATGGAGTTTTGCTGTCATTTAGGAAACAGCTCCCATGAGCCAGGCACCATACTCAGCCCTGGAGTAGGGATGTGGTGGCCCAGTCAACAGGGAGCTATAAAGGCTATAAACAGGAAAAGGCTGACTTCAAGGTACTTCCCATCTACTGAGAGCAGCCACGGAAGAGGATCCCTTGATTTGGATTATGGAAGATCAGGTCAGGCTACTTGGACAAGATGATCTTCGTGATAGATTGGAGAAGAAGTGAGAAATAACGGGGAAAACATATACAGAGAGACAGAGACATAAAAAAGAAATAGAGGTCAGGCAGTGGACCCAACACTCAGGAGGCAGAGGCAGGCTTATCTCTGTGAGTTCGAGACCAGCCTGGTCTACAAAAGCAAGTTCCAGGATAGCCTCCAAAGCCACAGAGAAACCCTGTCTTGAAAAACCAAAATAACAATAATAATGAGGAAGAGGAGGAGGAGGAGGAGGAGGAAGAGGAGGGGAAAAGAAAGAAAGGAAGAAAGAGACAGAGAGTCAGTGTAGTTAGCAGCTAGCAGATGCCCTAGAAGCAAAAGCCTGCTGCCATTTGCATCCTCCAGAGTTCTGTTTGGCCCTTCACTTTGAAATATGGACCAAAGGCTAGCACCACACCAAAACCCCTCTCTTAGCTTCCTTGTCTTCAAAGAGGAAGCTAATATTAATAATATGAATAAGAAGCTCATAGAACTGTTGAGAAATGATATCAGTAAATTCAGGTAGAAAGGGCCCAGCCAGTGCCAGGCCTTCCTGATAGGTTACCTGTTATTAATCTTCAATCAATCCCCTTTACTCTTAGTCCCATGTCTTCCTTTATAGCATCTCACTCCATTTCGTTTGTCCTTCCTCCCTGACAGGTAGCTGAAATTGCTTTTGCCAAGGTCACCACTAAATGAAATGGAGCTAACTCATGTAAATGTCCCCCTTGTCCACTCCCTGTTTGACCTCTCATGGCATTCAACCACGCCCCACCATTTCCTTTTGGAACACTTTTCTCTCTCTGATAGCTTGGTGCTGTTGTAGTCTTGGATCTCCTTTCTCAGTTACCTTTTATTCTCCTCTTCTACCAGAGACACACATATTGGAAAGGTTTTGCTCCTGGATTTCACATTTCTCTCAAATTTTTTTAAAATTCTGGCTGTATAGATACATGGATGCCTCCCACCTCCTACAGGCCAGGCCTCCCATGGTCTCCCCTCTGTATTCCCCTGCCTATTTGACACATCTGTGGCACTCACAAGCATCTTAAGCCCAACATCAACAGCAGAACTTATTTCCTCCTTTCCCCTTCATCTTTCCCATCTAAAAGATTGAGCTTCCACCCACCCCATCTCAGAAGCATATCTGAGTCTCCCAGCCTGTCCACACCATAGTACAGATTTCATCAGTTGCAACCTCTCCATCTCCACAGCATGGCCTCTAAGACCAGGAGGGACTCATGAGCCTCCTGGGGTTTGTTGTGGTTTGTTTGTTTGATCTTTATTTGTTTGGCCAGTGCTCATAATGAAGCACAGGCTGCCATGAGTGCTAGGCAAATGCTGTACCACTGATTTACACTCCCAGACATCATGAGTCTCCTTAATGGTTTCCTGTTGCAACTTTGCCCCTTTCAGTGCATTTCCCACTGAAAGCCGGATGATCTCATTAAAATTTTTTTTTAAAAAAGTGTGTGTGTGTGTGTGTGTGTGTGTGTGTGTGTGTGTGTTTGCATTTGTATATGCTACACGAGTCTACAGACATCAGAAGAGGGTCTAAGATCCCATTGAACTGGAGTTGCAAAGTAGTTGTGAGCTACCCAACATGGGTGCTGAAAACCAAGGTCTTGGGTCCTCTGGAAGAGTAGCAAGCACTCTTAACTACTTTGCTGTCTCTCCAGCCCCTGGAGGATCTTTGTATAGTATATTTATAAAGATGTAGATCATCTTTCTCTACTGTTTAGTTTAAAGACCCTCCAATGTCTTAGGCGTTAGAAACAACAATTCTCTTCACAGCTTTACTAGCCCTACCTATGACCTCTCTGGGAATTGCCTCTCAATTTCCCTGCCAGGGCATTCTTTTCATTGCTTACAACACCCAAGCCTTCTCCAGTCTTTCTCCATCACTCTTCAAGGTTGGACCACTTTATGTGGTCCTGAGTACTTCTGCCTTCTTCTACCTAAACATCTATCTCCTACAGTTAGGCTTTCTTGGTTCGCCTAGCCAACTATGTTGTTGATATTTTTTTCTTTTGTATCTGCCCCACTGAAACAATACACAAGTACAGGAATACTATCTGTCTTGAATACTTTGTGCTCCATCCAGCATGACTCCAAGAATACACCTGACTGGGGTGTTAAGGAAATTAAAAAAAAAAAAAAGCAACACAGAGATACCTAGGTTCAGAAGATATTGGGATTGGGTGGACTGGGCTCTCTGATGGAGAAACACAGTGTTTATCATTTATAGTTAATCAGAGAAGCAGGTTGTTGCATACACCTGAATAAGTTATAATGTAGAGTTGAGTTTATCTGAGAGGTTTATCAATTGTTGGTAGGGTAGCAGTCTTCAGGCTGTAAATATCCTCAGGTAACAAAGCTACAGTGGAAATTTTCTCCACACACTTTCAACATTCACAATGAGTCTCCCAAGAAAGGCTTAGTGTCTCTCTGAGCCTCACCATATGCTGGGGTGGGGTCTGAATCTAGGGTCCTTGATATGGACCCATATCAAACAATACATATTCACCCAAGGCTTCATCTACTCCCACACCATTGTATTCTCAACAATTTATAAACTGCTGGATAGGCACCAACTCCTCTGCAAATGAGCCAACTGATACTGCTCCCTGAAAACTACAGATTCATCTCTAGTTACTCCAACATTTCTAATAGTGGTTGTAATTCCCACACAGAGAAAAGAGTCATGCAGGATGTGGAATCAATTTATGTAAATCCACTTTCCAGCCTTTATCAAACAAGTGACATTAAGCAAGTTTCTTACCATCTCTCACCTTGAATCTCATCAGTGACCAAATGAGGGCAAAAAGAATGGTACATCCCCCACAGGGCTGCTGGAGGATTGAACAAGATAGCATGAGTGCTCTTCATGCAAGGAACTTTCCAAATAGTACTTACTGGAGAAGTCGATGCTAATAAATTTTGAGCACCTACTTGAATGTGTAGTCATGCACTAACAATAAGACTGAGCCTTAGTGTTTTGCCTGGAATTGACTGTGTCCCAGATACCCAGACAATTAGAAAGTTGTCTCCAATGAGGATCAAGTAGGCATGAGGATCAAAAGGCAGTAGAACATAGAACCCAAACAGGACATTGATAGGGAAATCCAACAAAGAAAATTAGAATCGTGCTTGATTTTTCTTTTGACAACAGCATTCCAGTGCAGTTGTACACATTTAGTCTCCAGGGAGGAAAAGCAAGGTTTCCTGGAGTGAATAGGTTGTGAAACAGTATTTGGTGGGAGTTAGTTGGATTGAGATGCAGGCAAACTCACAGAGATGGGTAGTGATGAAAGAAGAGAGATGGCAATCAATGGGCAGTGGTAAGGGACCACTCCTCCCTCAACAGACTCCTCCCTTTCTCTGTAAATAGTACATGGGGAGCCATTTTAGTACCAAGGACCTGTCTTCTCCATTCAACCTAATGGATACTTACCTCTGCATGTCAGGTGGAAGGCTGTAGGACTAGGCAGAGTTGATGATGAGGGCTTAATGGAACAGTGGAAAGAATGAGATTAGGAAACATCTATGTAGGAAGATCCCTAGTACTTGGAAGGTAAAATGAGTGAGGAAGAGGATGGCTTCAGAGCATCTCAAGGCTGTTCTCTGCAAGATGAGAGTGACAGTGATACAGTTTACTAAATGATTGGTATTCCAATGGTTGCGTGATGCTGAAGCATCTTTCTTATTCCATCCTGAATTTGTTGGGTTCAAGCATTGTTGTCCACATCTCAGGTATTGAACTAGACCTGTGTCTTTTCCTTTGCCTCTCTCTCTCTCTCTCTCTCTCTCTCTCTCTCTCTCTCTCTCTCTCTCATCCCTCCCTCCCTCCCCACCTCTGTGTGTGTGTGTGTGTGTGTGTGTGTGTGTGTGTTTCTGTTTTGAAAGTGCTGAAAGTAAGTAAACCCCAATTTCCTCTGCACCTCCTAGAAGATGCTGACCTGGAATTTCCATTTGTGCACCTTCCAAAGAGGAAATCTTACCAAGGTCTCTCCAACTGACCTTCTTGGTCATATTGCATGTGAAGGGAAAGTCAGACATGATCTTTACAATAAGGAGTCCTCTTTCATTCCTTTTGTGTGATTATGGCATTATCTAGCCACTCTGAACCTCAGGATATTAGGCTCATGACGGGACAAAAAAGATCTAACCTAATAGTGAAAATGTAAAGTTTAAACAAAAATTGAAAGTCTTGATTGGCTAAGTTATTAATCTTGAAATTTTTAAATTTGGTGTCATGCATTATATGTTAACATTACTTTTTCCTCCAAGTTTTCTTCATTCAATGCCTCATGTTAATACCATATGTCCTTGCTCCCTAGATCTTAAGGCTTCTCCCCAGAAATGACAAGTCACCTCTGTTTTCATTTCAATGGGAAAGCAAGTTATAAAGTCATCCCTGGAAAGGGACAGACAAACATGTGGTGGTCTTGTACTCCAATAACAACAAAAACAAGTGTTTTTGTTTTTTTTTTTTTTGAGTCATTCAACTGGAGTAACTGTGGATGTGAAGACATAAATACAAATGTCTCTCTTATCACACACCCAACTCACTGCAGCGTATGATTCTGCTTCTCAAATCTGTGGTCTTTATTCCAATTCCATCACTGACCAGATGAACACAAGTTACAAGACCTCTCTTCCCCTTCACTCCTCACTTGTAAAGTAGGATCTTTGTGAGGACTGAAATCAGGGGCCTCAGAAGAGTGTCTCAGACTTTATAAACCTTGCTCAGTGGGGTGTTGGCTGTTCCAGAGCATGTGAGGGAGACTTTTAAGTCACTGTGAGTTCTTTCAGGAGCCTAGTCTTCTCATACAACCCATGGTGTAAGGGTAGGACAGGACACAGATAGCAGCTAATCCTTCAGGAAGAGGGCCTGAGGTGATATTGGAGCAGAAAACTGAGTGTGCAGAAGAGACAATCATTGATGGAACTGGCCCAAGAGGGAGAGAAAATAGCAGATGCAAAGATATGGAGGCTTGAATTGAGATTTATTTATGGAAAAGGAGCAGGGGGGGTTGATTATGAGAACTGTCAAAAAAGAAAAAGCTAAAATCTCACTTAGGAGCCTAACTGGGGCTCACATATCAATCCCCACTCAGCACTAGAAGAGCTGTTTCCTTGCTTATACAAAATACTTTCATCTCATTTCTTATGGTACACATAGCCACACAGCATCATTCTTTATAGCCAATAGGCAGACAGGAACTCCACTAGCCCAAGGTCTTGGTTTTCATCTTCTACCCCATCCCTCAATAAGTATGCCAATTCCTGCCTTTTGTGACAGTGATGTTCTGTCTCTTCCCCTCATTCCTTCTTCTGCCTTGGTCCCCTGGGGTTGCTATAATAAAGAACCCTCAACAGAACGGCTTATGAACAACAGAACTTATCCATAATCCTAGAGCCTAGAAGCCATAACCAGGGTGCTAGACTGTTATGATAAATCTTTCCGCCAAAAGCCACCTGAGCCCCGCCGCCACGTGTGAGCTTTATGCCAGCCGCCCGCCTGAGTTAGGGCCCAAATGACTACACAGAAACTTGTATTAGGTACGAAGCTGCTTGGCCAATGACTAGGATTCTCATCTGTTAGCTCAGTCTTAACTATCATATACCTATATATATTCTATAAGACTTATCTTATTGGATGCCTTATTGGCATCCCTCCTTGCCGGTGGATCACATTGTGCCGCTGGAGCAGGAGCGGAGGGGAAAAGAGGCATACTTCCTGTTTCCTCACTTAGATATGAGTCTCCTTGCCATGTCACTTCCTGCCTGGATCATCACTTCTTTACTACATTTCCCAGAATCCTCTTTGACTCCTAGTCCTTGCTTGCCATTGGCCAAACAGTATTTTATTCAACAATCAATAAGATAAACATACAAAGAAGTACATTCCCCATCACTAGACCAACCAGGTTCTTCTGGGGATTGGCAGAAAGAATTTAGAAGAGCTTGCTATGGCATGGCATCTTCTGTGTAAGTACAATTTCATTCACTGTTGTTCTTCTCTTGAAACCTCTCACCTTTTCAGAACCCATACCCTAAATAGCTAGCATCACATTGAGATTCAGGCCAGTGGCATATGCATTTAGGGGGTGGGATAAGCATTCAGTCCTCATTAACTTCCTCACCCATCTCTAATTTTTGTAGCAGTACCTACTTTGCTTTATACATTGTTTTGCCAATGCGATGTCTTTTTTCCCCACTCATTTTATTATAATCCAGGGTGAAAATGCTGTCACACTTTCATCTTTATTAGCAATTTATCTTTCTTCTAGAAGTTATATATTCCTTTGACAATCTTTTTGTTAAGTTACTGAACTTTCCATATAGCTTTGAAATCAATTTGTGTATGGGGATTGGAGACTTTTATCCATGACACAAGTTATTTCTCTGAGTTTTAAAATTTATCTTTCAGTGTGCGTAGCATAGATTTTTCCCTTGGCTGCTGCAGTTCATACCTCAAAATAATTTTTAAAATATTCATTCATTTTTTGCTCAATATTTATGTGCTGGTGTTATTTACACATAAATCTTTGGTCTGTCTGAAATTTATTTTGGTGTAAAAGGTGATGTAAAGATCCAGATTTATTTTTTCCCAGGGAATTCCACAGCTGCCCCAACTCTTATTTGCCAAATAGCCCTCTGCATTCCACCCCACTGCCAGCCACTGGGCAGCCTTCTGACTTAACTTTGCTATGGGTTCTCATGCTAGTCTCCAGACTCATTTGTCATTTTTTACACCATCAATCTACAGTGCCTCTAATTATCTTCAGATATGAAAAGGTTTGTCCTTCTTCTCATACTTTCTCTTCAGAAAGTGTCTGAAATCCTTGTTTATCTGTGACAAAAATCTAAAAGAAAAAACAACCCACTATGTTGACTCCTTTAAAAATGTCCTCCCACAAAGCTCTTAGAGAAGGGGCATACAGATGGAAAACATTGACAAGTTGCCCTCTACAAAGCTGAACTCAATGATGGTCTCAAAATTCCTTCACACTTCTGTCCATATGGGACTTTGTCAGCTAGGAAACTGACATATTACTGTCATTCAATTTGTGTTTCTTCAATTAGACCAAGATTGAGCATTTCTTCAAAGGTGTGCAGCCCCTTCCTAAGCTTCATATGGATTCCTAATTCACATTCCTCCCTACTTTAATGGGGATGTCTATTATTTTCTTCCTGATTCACAAGAGATTTTTGTATATAAATTAATTGCACCAGTCCTTAGGTTACCCACTATAATGAAAATGCTTTTTAATACATTTGCCTTTTCTTTTTTTTTTGTATAGGAATTTTGATTCTTTATATTGTGAGTGACCTTTAATAGAGCAAAACCACCAGCTCTTTGTGGCTTCTGGCTCTGACCTTCTCTCCCATGAGAACATTTTTTAAATTACTTCTAATCCTAGCAAAGGCTACATGTCATAATCTGCCTTTCCATTTGTTCCTTGTAGCCTCCCAGTTAGGTAGACAGAAAAGGTCTAACAAGTTTATTTACAGATTTACAACTGAGGTTCCAAGCAGGCAACCAAGAGCAATCTGGGGCTGAGTCAGCAGGGGTAGATAGACCCACACTCAGACAGCCCTGCTGAGCTGGGCCAGATGGACAGACAGCTAGCTGGCAGCCAGGCGAGCACTGGCCATCAGGAGCCTCTCCTGCATGTGCTGATTCCCTATAGGTGAAATTTAGACCCTCCATCACACTTTCCTCTGAGCTCTCTGGGTATTAGAGTAATTACCTTAGGAATTTTCCACTAATTAAGAAGCATTTGGATGCAGTTTGGTTTGTTCCTTTGCCAAGGGTTTTAGTCCGATGTGGTTACTCAGCCAGCCTCAGGCCTTCAAGTGCTCTTGCAGAATTGAAGATGGATTCTCCACAGAGGACCCACAGATCCTGGAGGCTATAGAAGCCCAAGCCAGTGTCTGGAAAAAGACACAAAGGACTTCGGGAAAGATGCATGCCTTTGCTTCAGTACGCTAAGTAGAATGAATGCCCAACGACTGTATGCATGTGTTCATTACGTCTCCCTCCCAGAAGGCATCTGCCTGCAAAATGTGCCTGACTCAGAGTAAGCTTGCACAGGGGTGAGTATAGCAGTCAGCAGCTTTTTCCTTTTTTTCCATAAAAGGCAAATTAAAAAAAAAAAAAGATAGACTTTACAGTCCCGTTAATAAATTAAGCAACTATTCCCATGAAAAGCAAGTTTTACTTTCTTCTAAAACTTCTATTTAAAAAAATGTATAAATTCTCAGTTAATAGGCCATTGTTTCCTACATGCCTCCATTTGCTCCTCCAAACAAACTGACCGGTTAACAGATGGTGAGACAGGCTCAGGGAAGCTATGAGACTTGCCATGGATTATATTATTGAGCTCAAGAACAATGTACAGGGATTCTGAGTTACATCACAGTGCTACTCATTTGTTCATTTCTTATATTTATCCACATTTACTGAGTTTCTACTGAGTGCTGGGCTTGGCACTAATAAGTAGAGCAATGTAAGCAAACACACAAACAAAACCCTAATCTGGTTCTTATTTAGACAGAGCTGCACACAGTGTCCTGGCCTTGCTGTGTACGTGCTGTTGAACCTTACCCAAGCCCCGTGATACTTCTACGCCTCATCTCTCTCATCTCCAGCTGGAAATGGCATATAAGAGCCTCACTGAACTGTTGTACATATTTAAGGAAATAATATACATAAAGTTTTAAAGATACATCTGGAATGAAATGTCCCTTAGAGGAAAGGAAAGAACAAAGAATGTTTTTTTTTTTTTAAAAAAAGCCATCATTTACGTTGGCTTTTGAACACATGAGACGTTTCTGGTCCAGAGGAGATACCACAGTGTACATACCCACAGTAGACACTGTGACAACAACTACTGAGGGCACAAGGAGCTGCTGAAGTCAGCAGGGAGAAGCCGCTTGCAGTGTGTCTGGCAGGGTGATGAGGCTTTGTGCCAGGGGCAGGCTGTGCTCAGCGGGAGCCACCAAAAGGTCTGGTTGGAAGCATTCCTGCCTCACTCCGGGAGGCCGTGCTATGGCCAGATTTCATAGACCCATAAGCTGACACCCAGAAAGGGAAGGAAACATGCCCAGGAGCACACATTTCAGTTGTTTGTTCATTCACAAAATCCTTTTCTTTTTTTTCCCCCCGGCCCACAAAGGGCAAAGCACTTCCTGCGAAATGCCACGTTCAGTGAGGCAGCAGATGGGAATCGGCTGAGAGTGGAGTGGAGACCATGCAAGAAGCCAGAATACATGCTGCTGTCTGGAGGGAGGGGAAATTACCTGCAGGGCCAGTGTGAAGGGGCAGGAGGATAGACGTTCACCCAAGTGAGGAGAGCATCTGCAGAAAAGGATGAGAAGGATCTTGGGACAAAGGAGTCTGTTCGTTTAACCCACACCCAAAGCCCCCCTGGGAATCTGAGCTCTGGGGATGGGCTGAGTGGAAATGTCTTCAGCTCCTGGACAACCAGGAGACTCTCAATGCTCTAACCAGTGAGGCCGCAGAATACACACTGAGTGCCCAGGACAAACTTGGCCCTTACTGTTATTGCCCTGTGGTTCTAGTGCTTCAAGGCCACAGGGCTCTCCTGGGATGAGATGTCCTCTCCCCCCCTCATCTCTTAGCAAAGTGCTGATGGTTCTCCACAACACAGTGCCAAGAGCCAACAGGAAGCCCTTCCACATTGTTCCATGGCACAGTTTTCAGTAATTGTAGAATGTAGACTGTCTGAATTGAAAGCAGTCCTGCCTTGGCAGGAAGGGGTGACATAGCCCTTGCTCACCAGATTCTAACTTGGGTGATTACATAGGCACCCTTCATTTCCATCCATCTTTCTTCACCAACCCTGCAGGACTCCTTGCTCAGAAAATGTTTTAAAGATTAGCTTAGAATGAAAACGACATTATACAATTCATTCTATTCAATTTACTAGGCCATATTATGTAATCATAACATGCATGTATGTGTGTTGCTACATACATATTCAAAGAGAATTCATGTTTAAATCCATCTGTAATATTGGGTTTACATGAATGGTAATCCATGCTGATCAAGGATAATGAACCCTCAGCTAGATATTAGGAATAGGCATTGCCCATCCCAATCCCTCGCTGTTACCTTTTCTTGCTGTGTTTTTCTGCTGGTCCTTAACCTTTGCTTCTTCACCAGCTGGCCTACACCCTACTTTGCTCTGCATACTCAATTGTCCTACTGGAATAGGGATGGGAAGCAGGTTTGCAGAGACAACTCAATCTTCCTGACAATCATTGCTGTAGACTAACAATCAATGGAGTCCCTCTAGCACGCTAGTTAGTTCCCCTCCAATTTGGTGAACATGGGTGATTCTAGAATTTGTTGTGACCTTTGTCAACATCCATGCTGGGTCTCTGAGTAAGTTATCTTTCTCTTCTCTTATACTACCAATGCTTTTATTGAGTGGCTGGGGGTTTGTTTAGAGTAGTGATCCTCAACCTTCCTAATGCTGCAGCCCTTTGACCCTTTAATATAGTTTCTCATGTTGTGGTTACCCACAACCATAAAATTATTTCAATGCTATTTCATAACTGTAATTTTGCTACTGTTATGATATGCAGGATTTTTGATATGTAACCCCCACAAAGGAGTAATGACCCACAGGCGAAAACTACTGATTTAGCGTCTTTGTGGGTGGAATTACTTCCAAATTGAATATAATCTGTAACGGTTTCTTTTGGATGATAGAACTGTAGCTCCTGCTTCCTCACTCAAAGCTGTTGCCAGAATGCAGGATTTTTCTCCACTCCAACCCCACCCATATAGAATTGGATAGTTATTCTGGGGATAGTGTGTCAAAATCTGCCATTTAATAAGTAACTCACGGAATCTTTTTGCATCCATAGTTTTTAGGAACCCAAGACTTGATTGCAGATTAGGCTTTCAGTGAATAGTTGTCTACAGTGTGCCAAATCTTTGATATTCATTAACACTCTTCAACAAAGACCTCACAGAGCTAAGCTCTCCCAGTTTTATCAGGGGGTCTTACGCCTTGATTTTTGGTCTTCTTTAGACTCTTAAAATTTTTATTGAGTACCCCAAATAACCTATGTATGATAGGTTTGAACTCATAATTTCTTCAGAGAGAACTGGTAAAACGTGTGTGTGTGTGTGTGTGTGTGTGTGTGTGTGTGTGTGTGTGTGTGTGTGTGTGTGTGTGTGTGTGTGTGTGTGCAAGACAGAGACAGCGAGAGAGAGAGAGAGAGAGAGAGAGAGAGAGAGAGAGAGAGAGAGAGAGAGAGAGTATACCTAAGTTCCAAAGCCCTGCTGCCTTTTTTCCATCACTCTGAATCTAAAGGTCTGAGGACCAATGATGCTGATGGTACAATTCTTAATTCATAGACAAGAGAAGGCTGATGTCCCAGCTCAAGCAGGCAAGCAAAACACAAAAGGACAGCTACCTCTTTCCTCTGCCTACCTTTTCATTCTCCTCAGCATCTCAACAGAGTAGACAATGTCCACTCACATGGAGAGAACTCCATCTACTGTATTGAGTACCCTGCTTCAACACAGAAATGCCCTCACAGACACACAGAGAAATCTGGGAAACCCCAGTTCCTCCTCAAAGTCAAAACAAAAAAATTATCCATCACAGCTATACAACTACCAGCACTCAGCCCTTTCAGAAATTAAAGTGATATTTTGAAACTGTTTACTCAGTTTGTGTTTTAAAATCAATGGCAAACTCTTTACATTTGACATGACATCTTATGAAAAATAACTATTTTGTACAATTGAGCAACTTCTATGGAAATAATTGCATTGATTTACATTACTGCACATCTCTTTAATGCCTAGCTTAATAGAAGCCAGCAGGACTCTTACTTCTGCATTTTCATTTGCTCTGTTATAGTAGTATACCTCATGTGGGGTTTGTAAAACATCACCTTGCATTCTGAAGAGAGTGAGTGAAACAACACATAACATCTTCATGTAATATAAAATAGCTTTGATTTCATGGATCTTTCCCCACAAAGGGGAGCAGAGCCCTGGGGTTCCTAGACTACACTTTAGAGTTTCTACAATAGATACAAGAGGTTTGTGGATTTGCAAACAGCCAGCTTGCCATGCTATGTGCTTCTCCTCTGTGGGAAGGGAGACAAGGGCTTTTCCTGAAGGTTGAGAGTGTGTGAGATAGTAACTTCACCTCTCCTCTGCCCAGCCACCTATCAGCAAATGAGAACTTAAAAGAAAACATTTGGGATTTCCTCAAATACAGTGTATTTGTGGGGAAGAATCATTGTTATTACAGTACAGGGGTTTGTGTAAAAGTTCCAGGCCTTTACATAAACCAAATATGTTTTTAAGAAGTCAAATATAAAAGCATTCTGTTCATGGATTGGACTTTGCCATCAATAATGCAGTTTCTATGCTATTATGGAAAACAATGTTAACATTTGCTTGATTAAAAAACCACTGTCCCTGAACCTTCATACCAGGACTGTTGTGATCATTTGAGGCTTGGTTGCATTTTGTTTGTTTTCATTGTTCTTTTAAAAACAACTGGGCAACCAGAACAGGGACTCTATCATTGTAAGGCTGGCTGTGTTGTGAGAGGGGCGCTGGCATTGGAGACCACATGTTTACTGTGCTGACATGCAGGGGCCATATTTATGAGCCACATAATTGAATAAAGATGAGTTTATAGAAGGAATAAAAAAGAATGAGAGAAAATGGTGAATAACTGTTCACTTGCCTCCCTTGGGACCGGGCTTGTTTTCTGCTTCCTTGCTATTAATGAAAAGAAATCCAATTTGTTCTACATGGTGAGATTTGTAATTTAGATGCTTATTAATTCTGGGTTTGCATAGGAGCTCTTTGAAAAATATGGTCTTCAAAGCATTTACTCTCAAAGGCCAGTAAACCTTGGCTGAAAACAAGTCAAACATGCTGGCGAAGATGGCTGCTGTGTTTAACACAAGTTTATTGAATACTTGCCAGGTACAAAGCATTGATCTAGATGTCGGAGTAGATGGGGGTATACAAAACATGTACTTACTGTGGTCAAGACTGTAGATGGGAAGGAAGACAAGTATAGAAAACAAACAGAAGGCTCCCTGATGGCAGACCAGGTAGAAGTGGAGATGGGCAAGGGAGGTGGTAGGAGACCGCAAACCTGAAGCATGCTTTGGTTGAGTTGAGATTTCATGTATACAGTTTAAGCTTTAACTGTTGTGAGAGCAAACAAGAGGGCAAGGATGTATCGGCTGAGAGTTCATTTCATGCAGCTTTTTCTTGAAAAGTTTTCCATTCATTTTTTATTGTATGTGTATGAGTGTTTGCATGCATGTATGTATATATACCTTGATGATGTCAGAAGAGGGGGTTGGATTCCCTGGAGCTGGACTTACAGATAGTTGTGAGCTGCTGCATAGCTTCTGGGAATCAAACCCCATGCTCTGCAAGATCAACAAGGACTGATAACCACTGAGACATCTCTTCAGCCCTAGTAGTCAGCTCATATTTCCTAAGTGATTATTTTGTACAACTCACACCTCTAGACTTAGGGAGCAGAGAAGACCAAAATACAAGTTTCCCCCACTAGGTATCTGTGTCTCATGCTTTTTCTGGTGCCTCATAGGAGGGTGGACTCCCCAGTGGATGCTGCACTGGGACTACACTGGCTGGAACTTAGCTTGAGGTCAAGTAGAAGGTTCAACTCTACCACTGCCCAATCTGGTGACCTTTGGACACTTTGTGTTTTAATAGAGAGATAATATGTAAATAATCCTTCCAGGCCTTTTCTGAGTATGATAATAAAAACACCCTCAAAACACCAAGGTCTTTACAGTTTATAAAATACTTTCTTGCCTGCAAAATTTAAGATGTTGCCATCTGAAGACCATTGGGTCAAAGGAGGTAGTCATGGTTTCTACAAATGTCTATAAAACATGTCTGAAAAGTTTGACCCCAAAAGGGACCATCCAGAGTCCTGAGCTTCCCTAGTATGGATTTTGGGACACTGCCTCTATGTCTTGGAATGAGTTAACTTGCTCCGACTAAACACATGAGAAGAAGCATGACAAAGTATTCTACTTGGGACTTCAGTGGAGCCATTGCTCATAAGGCTAAAGAATCTGGAGTCTGGAGAATAGTGAGGTCTGAAGCATTGCATTAACACTTTTTCTCTATGATTTTAAGCATGGTCCTTTTTTCTCTGACCCGCTGTCCCTTTGTCTCTAATTCAGAAAACCAACTCCTTAGGGTGGTCATATAGATTAAATGAGGCAGTGCTTGTGATGCTCAGAAAGGGGTATGTATGATCGAGGTGGTTGGATAAGAGAGGCATGGTGGTAAGAGGTAACAACTCTTGGCTATAACTATGTGGAACTTCTTTGCTTTGAATTGTCTGATAACTGGGGCTAACCCAAAAGCTCTTCGTGTGTCTTTCTAATCACAGAGAATCTAAAATGTTAGTTTTAATTCTTAAGGGAGACCTTTGATGAAGGGAGAGTTCTGAATGCCTGGGTCCTAGACCAATGACATAACAAAATATAGCCAAACAGACATTAACAATAAAATGTATCCTGAGAAATTCTTTTAGAAAATTTGTCATTGGTCAGACAATATAGAGTACTTACAAGTCTAGTTGGTAGAGCCCACTGTATACCCAGACTACATGGTATACATATATGTTATAACCTATTATTCATATGGTCATATTGAGCAAAACAGCTTGAGTCAAGTGTAAGAGAAAATGATGCAACTAAGAAATACAATGCAGATTAGATCCTTGAAATTCCTGCCACATTTAGGTGCTTGCATACATACTACATGTCCTCATTCTCTCTCTCTCTCTCTCTCTCTCTCTCTCTCTCTCTCTCTCTCTCTCACACACACACACACACACACACACACACACACACACACACACACACACTCCATTCCCCACCTGGAGTGCTAATCTCTGGGAAGCATCCATCCTGTGTTGAGGATTCTATAAATGAGTTCAAAATGCCAACACACAAGACAGGGTCAGAAGGGCTCCACTTATATATTATTATCTTCAGAATGATCATCACTAACAAGGATCTGGACTAGAAACTACATTTCTTGGGGTCTACAAGATGGCTCAGCAGGTAATAATACTTACCACAAAACCTGATGACCTGTGTTCCAGCCCCCTGGATTTACATGATTGAAGGAAATAATGACTCCCAGACATGGTCCTCTGGCCTTCACATGCACCCATGTTGCAGATGAACCTACCTACCCTCATTCATTCATACAAATATATACACACATATAAAGCAAATAAATATGTAATTTTGAAAATAGAAACTTATGGTGATATCTTGTTTGTACAAATAAAGCATGTCTGAAGATCAGAGAGCGGAGCCTGCTACTAGCTAAGAGAAAGACAGGAAGTGAGATGGCTGGAAAGAGGAAGGATTATAGGTGGGGGAAACAGGAAATTTCTCTTTTTAGCTTGGAATTTGGTGAGGTAAGGTGTAGCTGTGCCTTGCTTCTTCATCTCTCTGATCTTTTAGCTTGTACCCCTATATCTGACTCCAAGTTTTTATTAAGACCTATTAGAACTCATGTTATAGAAACTGTACTTCTCATCTCCAGAAGTCTAAAGCAGGCACCTCTGAATTCCACTGCCACTAATGTTATCTACAATTCTTTGGTTGCTGTATTTATAGTATGACAGGGGTGGATATTTCAGGCCCCTTACTTTTAAAAGAATGTAAATTCTGCCTTTCATTTCTTCAGCATGTCACCCCAGGAAGGCATTCAGATGGCAGGAGGAAAGAAATCATGTTCAACTAACAAGGCCTAGGGTATGGGGACCCTTGGGAAACAAAAGGAACCCAAGGACACCTTATGGAATTCACCTCTTTTTCCCAGAGAGCCATGGTACTCATCTTTCAGCATAGGTCAGCATGTTCACAGAGCCAAAGAAGAACTGAGGATCCCTTCAGAGAGTACTAGGCAGCCATGGAAACCCAGATTCTTATAAAATTACATATCATAAGGACAAATATTTTATTCAGTAAAAAAAGGCAGGGCATGAGATTGTATATACTATCTAATCACAGTGTGCTTTATTTTTTAAAAATCATATAGAACAAAAGCACAGAAAGATAGATCCAAGAAATGGATGGATAACTTTTTTGTTTAAGGCTTCTCTGTCTCTAAGGATTTTTTGCAGTTACCATATGCTACTTCCTTAATGAGAAAGGGAATGGCATTTGAGATGGCCACTTCTTTACTCTGTGTAGGGACAGGCTGTGTATTCTAGTTATCCCCTCAAGTGTGGTCCCTCGAGTCCACAGAGAGTCCTCTTACTGTCCATACCTCTCTAGACCTGACACATCCTTCAAGGCGTGATGTCCTTCAAATTGCCCTTGCCCCATGTAGACATAGCTTCTATGATGCTGATGTTGTATGAGACGGTTCTGGGTGTCTCTGCAACTCACACAGCCCTCAGCAGCAGCTATCGAACCTATGAACCTGTGAAGCACAGCTCCCCTACCTTCTTCCCTTTGTAATAAGCTTTCTCTATCCTCTCTCATTGGAGGGTGTAACTCTTCTTCCATCCACTGCCAGAATTCTAGAAGGATAAAAAAACATGTGCACAGGAAAACCCAAGTTGTATGGTGATTCAGCCCTAGTTTTACTCTGTGCATGTGGGCCCATTCTCAACCTGAGTCCCAGGTTCTGTAAATGGAGGTAACTGTGAACCTGATCTGCAGGACCTGAGAGCAGGAGAAACTGAGTGTGAAAGAAATAGTGTCTGCCACCTGTGAGCTCCTCCACCAGCTCCTGTCCCTGCCTCTTTGTCCTGCTATTTTAGCCAGAGCTTGTTTGGCCAGGTCACTCTGTGTATGTCAGACACAGACCCCATCTCTTCTCAGAAGCACTGGTCTCAGCACCTCGTAATATAGCTGCTCCAGTAAGTTCACATCTCACTCACTGAGGTGGATTTCTACTTATTCACAGCACTGTTTTATTCCCATCCGGTATCTGGTGGTTTGGGGTTTTTTGTTGTTTGTTTTTAATTTTTATTTCTTCTTGTTTTGTTCATGTCTGTTGTTGCTATGGGAACAACTGAGTAACTTGCAGTCTGTGGCCTCTAGGACTCCTCCCAGATGCTTGCTAACTAGCTCCCTGCCAGAAGCCCTGCAGATCTAGAGCCACCCTCCTCTTCTGCCTTCCTGGCCTTTCTTTCTGAGGTCTCCTGACTCTGGGTTCTGTTTCCTTGTGGAGAGCCATAGAAAGTGCCCGTTTCCACTACAATAGCTTACCTTTCTGCTCTACACAGACCAGAACAAGTCTATCTGCTTATATCTAGTCCCCGTATTCCTTTCAGGACTTGAAAGGAGGTTCATGGTATGTAGTAGTGTTCAAAACCCTGATAGACTCTGGAGACAGCATGATTAAACAGTGTCCTTGGGGCTATGCCTTCAGCACTAAAGAAGTTGTTTGTTTTGAGCACCTGTCCAACACCTCAATTTGGCTGATGGCTTCCTTTTATCACTTTTCTCAACATTCATCCTTTTCTTTGTAGAAATGAACTCGCCTAAAGTGTTCAGACCCTACTTTGTTAATATTGCTTCTTTTTTCATTCATATGAGCAGAAGGATCTAAGCTTTTTCTACTTGGAGCTTCTAGTAAATTATAAAGTAGTACAAGATTGATTCACAATTCCTATGTATATGTTAATGTTTATATGCAGTGTGGAGTATTTTCTATGTGAAATGTTTCCCTGTAAAGCTTCACACTTTGAAGATGTGGTCCAAAGCTGGTTAATGAGACCATTGGGAAGTTATCTGATCCTGAGGGCTCTGACATAATCAATGGATTGATCACTGACACAATCATAATTTTATATGATGAGGGGTAGTAAGGGAAACTTTCAGAAGTAGAGCCTGGTTAAAGAAAGTAGGTTATTCACTCTCTCCTAGCCACCAAAGATGAGCATCTCTGCTGTACCCTAATGTCATCATGGTGTTCTGCCTAGCCTCAGACAAAAGCAGTCAATTCAGCAGACCTTGGACTGAAAACCTTGAGACCATGAGTCAAAATAAATCTTTCCTCCTTTCCCACTATTTCACTTGGGTATTTATCACAGTGATGAGCCACCAACACACACATAGCAAAGCCTTCCTCTAGAATGCTCTGAGAACACCTTCAGCAGTCTGCAGATAGAGCCTCACAGTAAGAACAGAGGGCCCTGGTATGAGCTCTTCTTGAATACAATCGAGGAAATAAACCTCCTCCCCGAAGGAAAACTCTGCCTTCACTTGCTGAACATTTGAGTCTGCTGACTCTTATCTTGGGCCTTTTAGAACAACTTAGAATGTAGGCCTATGAGAGCCTACAGAAAGGTTTTAATTCTACATCAGTGGTACAGTACTGCTGTCACTTCAGGAGGCAGACACAGTGGTGTAAACTTAGTGTCTGACAGTCTTAGTTGTCCAGGCCAGGTCTACTCCATGTACAATGCTGGTACTGAGGCAAGTGGGGTAAATCACAGTGCAGGTGTGAATCCCAGAGAAGGCCACCAGTTCAGAAAGTGCCATTCAGAACAAAAAGGATCCTGTGGTTTCAGCATAGGGTGGGTTGCCCCCAAGTGTTCCCAGTCAATCCACATGTGCTATAATTCCTCTGCAATGCCTGTGCAATGCCTTCTGGGCGGCACTTTTCCCTCTAGAGAAATCCATGTCTGGTGTTTGTGGAGGACGCTACCTCTCCTTTGGGAAAGACTACCTAGCCCCTTGTAGCAGGTGCATTTCAAGTGAATAAGCTCAATTCCAAAGCACTGTGTTAGGCATTAAAACCAGATTAGTTGGCCTACTCAAGAGAGCTGGTGAATTTTTCAAAACCAGCCCTGTACCTTTCTTGGCCAGCTGGAGGGCTGCATGTTCCATGCTGATAGAAACCATTTATTATACAATGCCAAATTATTAAACAATGTTTAACATTTTAGGAGCATGGTTGGCATTCCTTTTGAATGCTAAGCCTCCCAATATCTTCTGCAAATCTACATTCGCTGATGTATTAGAATACCTTCCAGACTTTCCCTAATCCTCTGCCTAATCTCTTCATGGCCTTTCCCATCCCTCTGCCTCCTGAGAGCAGATCTGCTGTAGATCCCAGGGCATGCTCATTTCCCTTTAAGAATTGTTTCCTAATGTGTCTGGCCTGAAACCCCTACAGATCAGATGACTTGAACACTGAGTCAGCATTTTGCTAGCTGTGTGATCTTTGAGCCATAGTTGTATCCGTCATTCATTTGTTCATCCATTTATCCAATAGATATTCACTGAGCACAATGCTATGTGCTTGGCTGTGGATTTTAGGTTTCTATTCTCTCCAAATTAGTCGGGCAGGAGAGTCAGACACTAAATACACTATTATATAACCAATCATTTGAATTAGTCTTGACAAGGGAGATGCAGAGAAGTACATGGTACTGGGGGCATACTATGGGCGGGGGGCGGGGGGGTGTCATGGCTTAGCTGGCCTCCTAAAGAAAACATCTCTCAAAAATCCTAGTTAGGTAGAAGCATGCATACATACCCAATTATGCATGGCAAGAAGATAATAGATGATTCTTCCCAAAAGTTCACTTGGAAACATAGTGTTGCCTTATTATATGTGCACCCCAAACTAGGCCAGATGGCCTCCCTACTTTCATATTCAGACATAAGCAGAGAATGACTGAGTAGAATCTGTCTGAGTTTGATGGTCTTTAAGGGGAGAAGAGACTTACTCCATTGTTCACAGTAATGTGTGCATGCAACTCAATGCAGGTGGGGTTCCTCCAACTGATAATGTGTTGCATTGTTTGCAGAGGGATGTGTGCACATAATACCTGCAGGCTAGAGTCCTAGGCTGCCAAGTGCAAAAGAAGGATGAGCACATAGCTCAAAGTAAGTGCAGTCCCAGGTTTCTAAGCTATCTCCTATGCTTTCCCTGCCTCAAGGCAAGGTAGGGCCAGTTGCATGGGTCTGTCAGGACAGAAATCTGTGTTGGAGCATTATCTCAGGGACTTTCTGAAGTTAAAGATAAGAAAGAGTCTGAGTATTGGTGTCTGAATATCACAAGGAACCAAATGCCCCAAAGGGCACTAGGCAGAGTCATGGGAGCCTGATGCTGCCAAAGACAGACACAGATGGTGCTCAAGACATGGGCTGGTAGACTTACCAGTACGTGGACATATTAGGGTCCCTCAGGGATCAAGGGAGTTGTTTCAGGTTACAGCCAAAAGAACCATGAATGCACATCCCATGTTCTACCAATGATGAAATCATTCCTTAGCCCTTATGGTAAATATACCATAGGGCCTTCTGTCCATACTTGTGTCAGATTTTTCTGTCCCGCCAGCCAGCTCCCAGATAAGCAACATGGAGACTTACTATTAATTATGAAAACTTAGGCTTGTTTCTAATTAGCTCTTACAGCTTAAATTATCACATTTTTATCAATCTACTTTTTGTCTCATGGCTTTATTACCTTTACTCTGTACTCCCCATACTGCTTCCTCTCCATCTGGCTGGTTATTTTCCATGTCTCCACGCTTCTTCTTCCCAGCATCCCCTATGTTCCATAAATCTTGCCTAACTATTGGCCATTCAACTTTTTATTAAACCAATCACAATGGCAAATCTTCACATTGTACAAAAAGATTATTCCATAACATTTCCCCCTTTTGTCTAAATAAAAAGGAAAGGTTTTAACCTTATCATAATAAAGCTATAAACAATAAGATCAATTGTTTGGTAAGGATTACATTTATAATGTCCAGTCCATTTATATTTGGCATATTTGGAGAAAATACTCCATTATTTATTCTATTTTGATGAATCCAAAGTTCTGTACCTAATTTACTTTCTGTCATAACTAAGAAAAACTGTAACAATGACTATCTCATCTTTAAGTCCATCAGAGATCCCAGAAGGATATAATATTACCTGAGTAAACAGGAAGTGCAGATCAAGCATCTTCCAAAACTAAAAGAAATGACAGAGACAGCTGGCTTTCTAGACAGTCACCCAAGATTCTTCTGCAATGTTGGGGAATCCATCTTTGAGCTACAGGTCTAGAATATCTGACAGAATTTGCTGTGAAGCAGGAATTTTTGAAGGACAATCCTATCCTGTGTTGGCAAATTTTGGCAGTTGCTTTTCTTTGTGTGTTGCTGGTCCAGTTTGGACAGCACACTGTCATCAGTTGAGTCAAATGCAGTTTCTTGCCCAAATGGCTATCTTTTGATGTAAAGGAAGTAATCTCTATATGGAGTTTTTTTGATGCCCAGTGTCCTCTTTTGAAATAGATTTGTTCTGCCAGAAACAGACATGTCTCATTGTCAAGAAAAGCCTTATATTATTAAAACATTTTAAATGTCATGTCTTGCAGGTCTTTGAAGTGTTTGAAGATCACCTATCTATCTAAAATATATCTCTGTATAACCTTAAAAAATAACATAACCATAAGTTTGATAGTTTTAGATGACTATTATCCTAAATAGCTTTCAAAGACTAAAACTACATAACCTTTTCTTTTTTTCTTTTTTCTTTAAATTAGAAACAAGCTATTTTTACATGTCAATCTCGGATCCCTCTCCCTTCTTTCTCCCCTGCCCCTCACTGATCCCCTATTCCAACCCCTTTCTGCTCCCTAGGGAGGGTGAGGCCTTCCATGGGGATTTTCAAAGTCTGTCATATCATTTGGAGCAGAGGCTAGACCCTCCCCAGTGTGTCTAGGCTGAGAGAGTATCCCTCTATGTGGAGAGGACTCCAAAAGTTCATTTGTGTACTAGGGGTCAATACTTATCCACTATCAGTGGCCCAATAGATTATCCAGACATCCAAAGTGACTTCCTCCTTCAGGGGGTCTGGAACAGTCCTATGCTCATTTCCCAGCTATCAGTCTGGGGTCCATGAGCAAGCTCTTGTTCAGGGCAGCTGTTTCTGTGGGTATCTCCAGCCTGGTTTTGACATGACA
Source organism: Cricetulus griseus (assembly GCF_003668045.3). Taxonomy (NCBI): domain Eukaryota; kingdom Metazoa; phylum Chordata; class Mammalia; order Rodentia; family Cricetidae; genus Cricetulus; species Cricetulus griseus. Next base: position 206,189,731 of record NC_048597.1, on the reverse strand, counting down.
TAACCTTTTCAAATGACTTGCATAGGTACAATACCTTAAACAAAATATAAAACATTATAATAAAAATAACGCTAATTTATACCAATATACAAAAGTCCTTACCAACGTAAAATACTTAAAACTAGTAGTTGCTTTCTTAGTATAAAAGTAGATTCAATAATCTACCCTTTTATCACATCATTTTTATACCCCCATTTTTCTTTTCAAAACAGGATCCGTGAATCTCATCTCCCTTGTTCAGTTTTTTCTTGACCATTACCAATGACAAGTTGTAATCAACACTCCCTAAGTAATAACAAACATCTATAACCCATCAAATGACAAAAATCCATTCACCCCACCTCTTGGGAATGTGGGCATCATGTTCTCTTGACTGCTTCCTGTTGTCTTGGGGGGTGATGGGTGATCAAGTCCTATGTAAATCAGCTGTATTGTTTGGTGGCCAGTCTCTGTGCAATGGGAAAGTGTAAGGCTTATCTGAATTCCTGGCTGGAGTAGTCTGTGAAGCTGGGCCATCTTAGCCAGCAGCCTTGAAGCTGTTCTGGATGCAGAAATCTGAGAAACTGTAACAGAGACATTCTGAGATGTTGGAAAATCTGGGCCACCTGTTTTCATTTGTGTCTGGTACCTTTGTTCTGAAAAAAAAAAAACAAATTTTCCAAGGGAACATACATATCTGCATATCTGTAATAATATAAGTATGGAATGTGCAGTATGCACAGACAGTTAAAAATGATTTTTGTTATATGTTTGAGCAGGTAAAGGGCATCTGTCAACTATTTAAGTCCACTTGGACTATATAATTAAACTGTTATATAAACCACTATCCATGACATATGAAAGGATGGCATGAAATAATAAGTCATGAGGACTCTGTAATCAATAAGACTTATCATATCTTATCTCAGAGCTGTCCCCATGTCAAGGGATCAGCTTACATGTCACCTGTCTTGTAGTCTTTTTTGGCTTTCTCCCTCATGTCTGTAGCCAAGATACTCAGGAGGTCTCCCCCAGTCAAATCTGATCTTTGTTAATCTGGAAGGAAAAGAAAAGCATAACCTCTATCCAATGCAACACATTATCCAACTTCCATTTTGAAGTTAAGACATTTTTTAAATATATAGGTTGGTTTAATTTAGCAGTCTCCATAACCCAATGTCTCTCAGCAGCTATTTTTTTAGACATTAGCATTAAAAAATTAAAGTTAACAAGACACCGTATAGGATCCAGACACTCTGTATATTTTCCATCCTATGTGGCTTGTCTTTTATTTTAATACTTTACTCTCTTTAAAGAGTTTACATTATTATTATTTTTAAACTACTTATTTTTTTCTCTGTCTATACCCATTTTTTAAGCCTATAGGCATTGATAAACACACTGTAACTGTTCAGAGTTGTTGGGTTTTTTTTCTGTCTAATCCTGCTTTACTTTTATTTGTAACCATTTCTCTATATGAACAAAACCTTATACCCACCATGTGGCTTAGCTCATGGTACTCTGGTCGCTCAAACATGCAGGCAGCTGCCAGGAGACATGTCTCTGTATCACAGCCAGCATGAGAGACACAAGACTAGGAAGCCATGTTTGGCTCTGTTTTTTGTGTGTTTAGAACCCTTTAAGCTTTCACAGGTAGATTTATGTGGCCCCACATTGGAGGCCATTTGTAGGTAGATTTTTTCTGTCCCATTAGCTACCTCCCAAATAAACATTAACTCTTATTATTTACTCTTTTATTTTATATATAGTGATATTGTTAAACTTTAACTCATTTATTTATTAGTTCAATGACTATTAACTGCATGCCTACTATAAACCAGCGCTGGGCTCAAGAATGCACAAAATCAGATATTGATTATACCTTCCAGGAGCATCCCAGGCCAAAGGAATGCAGAGGTCCTGTGGAGGGTGGGGAGAAAAGCTTGGCCAGCCAGAGATGAGAGGAAGGCTAGTATTGCCAAAGCAGAGGGAGAAACAGGGAAGTAGGAGTGGCCAGGAGCCAGTGGAGTCTTTCTTTTAAAACAGTGAGAAGAATTTGGAGAGATTCTTCAGTTGATTAAAGCAAAGCACATGCCACATAGGCATGAGGACCTGAGTTTGAGCCTCAGAACCCATGTAAAGCCCAGAGGGGTAGCATATTGTCTGTGACCCTAACCCTTTTAAGATGAAATGAGAGATAGAGCCAGGAGAGTAGCCTAAAGCGTGTAAGCCAGGTAACCTGGTGGACACAGTGGGGAATAAGAGACCCCATCTCTCAAAAGGTGGAAAGAAAGATGTGATGCCTGTGAGTGTTCTCCACATGCAAGCCATGGCATGTGCATGCCTACATGGCCCAACCTCACACACACACACACACACACACACACACACACACACACACACACACATACACACACACTCCTGTAAACAAAATTTATAATTGTGAGAGGCTCTTGAATACATGCTAGTATCACCAAACTTGTCTTTGTCCTACCTCAAATTGGGAACATTAAGACTGGGATTGTCATGTAATTCAATCTTGTTTGTAATTCAAATAAAAAAAATAAAAATTTCCCGTAGGTTAAGGCAAAGGAAAAAAAAAAAAGAATACCTAGTAAATATTCTTTGCATGACAAGATGTGTGTAGCTTAATAACCACAGTGACTGTGGCTAAGATTATACCTTCCAGGAGTCCGTACTATGTTCAAGGCACTTTTCTAAGGGTTTCATGTATGATAATCCACAGACTCCTTCTGGTAACCCGATGAGATCTGGTGATTTTAATAACTTTCATCCTGCTGAGGAGGACAGTGAGAGGCAGGGAGCTAACTCAACCCCAGCAGAAAGCTGAGCCAAGTTAGTATGCCCAAACCGCACCCCTCCACCCCCACCCCCACCCCACTCAGGACCTGGGAGCCAACATTGTTTAGGAAGCACCCAGGGAGCATGTATCTTTTCAATTGTGTTTCCTCCGGTTATGAAGACTGCTCCAGTTCCTCCACTGAGTGTGTGCTCAGCGTTGTTAATTCTCATTAGAGTCACCCAATTAGAGGTAATCCAATCAATTCCAGCTCTGTAGCCCGAGGTTCATCCAAACTCCCAGCATTTCCCACTTTTCCCAGCAGTATATAGAAGGATGTCTTCTCCAAATGCTTGGAAGCCATGCAGACATTGATTTTTTAATGAGAGAGCCAGGAGTTTCATTAGGATGTGAAGCTGGAGTCTCTTCTTGGTACCTGTTTTCTCTGTGCCTTGTTTGTTTGTTTTGCTAACAAGTAATTGGTTTCAGATCACCAGGTGAGCATTGCTTTACAAATCAGGTCCCTGCTACACAATGGAAGCCCCTCCTTCACTCTCCGGGAAGCCTGTTGCCTTCCTGATGACACTGGTTTGAGCAGCTGCCACTTAGCAGTTTACTTGCCAGCCTTAACCTTTGACCCCGTTCTATCACCAGGGTATGTTCCAAGTTGGACTTTTCCTCCCTTGATTTTTCTTTCTTCAGTGTTCTCCCCAGGGGAATGAGCAAACTGTTTTGACAGCATGGCAATCACCGTCCATTTACAACTCTTTTTGTGGAGTTCAAACTTTGAGCTCCTTTGAAGCAATCACTCTACATTAGGAGCATGCAAGAACAATTTAAGCCCTTTCTTAAATATAACTTTTAAAAAATGCCGGCTGGCCACCTTGGGGTCTCTCCTTCCATCTTGTTGTGAACATTAGCAGGACGGGGGAGAAGCTGGTGTGCTGCAATCAGTGGTGAAGTGAACTCTTAAAAGGATAATGGAATGGTAATTAATTGGGGCCAAAGAAAAAATTGGGGGTTTGAGGAGAAACACAGTTTGGTTTGCTTGGCTTTTAGAGCCTGGCAGGGACTATGCAGGAGAAAAAGGCATGGAAATTTGCATTTGTTTTGAAAATCAAGAGTCAAACCTTTTATGGGTTGACATTTTCAGCAATTGGATTATTGGTTAGCTCAATTCTAAAGGTCCCCACCCTAATCCTTGGCAATTTCTAGTTTGTATTAGCGGGATATTTGTTAATTTATTTTGAACATAAAGGAAATATTTTAAAGGAGCAATGTAGGATTCTTGCAGAGGAAAAGAATAGATAATTACATTTGGTAAATCAAGTCATGAACTTTCATGGTCCTCCTGGGTAGTGTGCTTGTCAAGATGGATGAACCAGATGCCCCAAACATGAAAGCTAGCACAGGGGATAGGAACCAAGTGCAACAGATGGTTTTAGAATTTTTCGTCAAACTGCTGTGTATACCAGACACCATGTTGCTTGATCTTCTAACTGACCCTGCAAATAAGGCATGCTAGCTTGGGACAGACCCAGGTGACACAGAAAGGTGTGGTGAACGCAGGATGTTTTGTTTTGTTTTGTTTTGTTTTGTTTTGATGGCTTTTGAGACAGGATCTTGCTATGGAACCCAGGTGAATCTAGAACTCAGCATCCTCCTGCCTCTGCTTCCCAAGTGCTGGGATTATAACCATCCACCACCACTTCTAACTGGGCACGAGGCTTCCTGACCCCAAAGTCTATTCCATTCATCCTTCTACTCTCCTCACAGCTCAATGCCCAAGAGGCCAACAGATGAAGACTCTTCTTTTGCCTCAGGGAGCAGCCTCCTGAAAGGTTCCCCAGATGAGATGGCAGGTCAACAGAGCAAGCAGTGTCACTTTGAATTATATGACAAATTACAACAGAGGCTGACAGCAGCGGAGAGGCAGGGCTGGTCAGTGCTGGTGGCAGCATGGTCAGTGCTTTGGGAGAAGCACAAATGGGTTATAAACTTGTAGCAAAGGGGAATAACGATCGAGGGAGTGCGAGACCGGGAGATTGACAGCACAGCTTTCACAGCTTTCAAGTACATCTGTCCCGGGCACTCAGAAGCTATTTCTACATTCACAATGTGAAGTGTGTCATTGGTAAAAAGTCTAGACAGCATAATGGCTTTGCAACATACAGCACAGAGCGCTGATCTCAGATCACAGGCAGGCACTGGCAACTCCCCCTGCCATTGGTCACCTCGTTTTTCAAATGGTGACCCCTTTCAGTCTAAGAATATTGAGGGCAGATCAATGTGGAATGGACAGCAAAGGGTTGCCCCTTACCCTTTTGCCCATTCCAATCCCCATTGTCGGGTGGCCACAGGGCCAAGTGAATGGAGTGCCTAGTGCAGAGAGATTTAAGGGGAGTTTAAAGTGTCCTTTGAGCCACTAGGATATTCAGAAACATTAAGTGCTGCCACCCAAAGGACACACATCATCAGGGAACAGGCCCTGAGCATTTCTCCCACACCAGCTCATAGAGCAGTTGCCCATGAGGTATTATGTTTTTATTATGTTTTTACCTCATCTTCCTTTTGAGGAATGAACTCAATACTGACAAAGCCAAACTGGTAAGGGCATACAGAAGTGAAATTTCTGGAGTTTAATTCAAAATGGCACACTCTTCAGCATCCACAAGACACACTGTTCTCCCCCAACACACATACACCCACACCCCAGCCTCCTGACCTGCTGCTCCCATGCCTGGATGCCCTGTAGCTGCTCCTGGAATCATGGTTTGAATCCAAGTCTACAGACCTGGCAGAGATGTCAGGTTATCCCCAGAACCCAGGCATTAAGTTGTTTATTACTTATTAAGACTTTTCCCTGATCCATTCTTTTAAGTCTAAATGAGAGCAGCTTATTGTATAGATCTTGCCATGAACCCCTCCCCAGGCACATAGGACTGTGAAGGGAGGAGCAGAGTGGAATAGCCTACAGCATCACCCAATTAGTGTTGTTAGTTTTTCTTGAATAATTCAATCTTAAAACATAAAGTAAAACCCAAACCTCCATCTTTTGCCTATGGGTCTAAATTTTTACCCATTGATTAAACCCGGATATCTAGGAACTCAGTGGGTCATAGCCATCATGATGCCATTCCATTGGCCATGGTCACCACACCTTTGTGTTCTTATACCAAGTCCATTTGCTGGCACCGTGCCTGCTTAGCCCCAGGGCACTGACATAACTATATCTATAAATGACTGTTTCCCTGAATGAAACCAGAGTTTGTCCCTCTCCCCCTCCCCCACCCCCCAGTAAGCCTGCCACTCTCTGGAATGAAGCACAGAGCAGTATCTGTGAGAAAGCCATGGTCTACTATTCAACTTCTGTGACCACAGTGAGATGAGAGCCAGACCACTTTCTAGCCTATGACAAGGAAGTCTGAGTGGCCCAAAGGACATGGACATTGGCAGGGCAGGGCCAAGATGCCTAGGACAAACAAGCCCTGCTGAGGAGAGAAGAGGTGAGGATCAGGGCAGGTGGCCTTCCCTGACCACCTTGGAGCCTTCCTACAGTTGCAGGAATTGCATCTGTAAGCTTAGCAGCCACCTGTGACCTACGTCAATGAGTGCACCTGCACAATCCTGGGAAGTCTTCGCATTCGAGTCTGAAAGTCCAGCACCCCACCGCACCTGTGGTCTCCCAGCCAGTCACACAGCCCATGTAATTGAGCAAGGTAAATGCCAAGAGGCTTTGCTTGGGAGAAATCACGTCTGGCCTAATTAATGACTCCAGAGCAATCAACCAGGCTCCTCTGATTTAAAGCCCCACAGACCAATCCTTGTTAATTGAATTTGATTGTATTTGCTATTTTAATTAGTAGACAAATTATGAAAATGTTTATTTGTTCCTGTAGATGCTATTATCCTCTCACCACTGTGGCTCATTTTGTCTTCTACATGTGCCAAATGCAAGCCCTCCCATTGTTCCCTCATTCAAGCCCTTCTATTAGGAAACTGATTTCTGATTACTAAAGGGGAAGGAGTAGAAGGGTCAAGGGTCCTGGGGAGGATCCACTAAGCAGTTGCTTACTGGGATTGGGACTCCCTCTAGCAAGCTGCCTTTCACGGGTCTTCCAGATATCCCAAGCTAGGGCTGGTATATTTTCAGCAGTCACATCCCCAACTGTTATGAGAGGTTTCAGAACTGACTTTCAAGGGGCATGCCTTCACCTGGTCCTGGTTTTGAAACAACTAGAAGATTTATTTACATTCCTTCATTCAGTATATACTTACTGAGTGTCAGCGCTCTGTGCTGTCATGAGGAAGACAGCGATAAGTGAAACCCACCCTTGGACTTCACACCCAGCTGGTATACATACAGTTACATTTGGGGTGTGAGCAGTGGCCAAAGGACACAAACCCCACAGATGAAGACACAGAAAGGAATCTTACATCCATCTGAGATCATCAAGTCCTAGAGAAAAACGAAGGTCATGTTAAGTCCAGAAATGATAGCTGCTTGATCTTGGGTGAGCCTTGGCATAGGATTACAATCAAGTCCAAATCTAGTAGCATATGCCAGAGTTCCTGCTAAGCAACCCCCTATTTTCTTGAAAATTATTCTTGTTCCATGAAGCCCTTTCTTTGGCTCCCACTGTCTTCCTTGTTTGCTATCTCTTACTGTCCCTATTACCATGTTGCCTCTCAATGGCATGCCATATTAAAAGTGTTCTAATTCTGGTGGGATGTGTCTCAGATCTTTCAGAGTAGTACAGAGATGCAAACAAGTACTCTGAAAATACCTAAGTGAGGGGTGATTGATGCGTGGGGGTCACACATTTCCCAGGGGTGGCACTCATGTGTGATCAGATGCTGTAATCGCCTTAAAGATGGATGATCATCTAATCTGTCACTATGTCTGTGAAGTTAATATTTCATTTCACTCTGTGGAGGCGTTGCTAAATCATTACCCCACTCAGCTTTGAAAGAGACAACTCATATTCCTATCATCATACTCCAAGTTTTCAACTCACTGCCGCTGCAAAAAGCTTGCCACAAAATAATGCCGAAGAGACAGAGTGCTGATGAGGAAATTGTCTCACTGTGGAGACATTCAAGAAATCAAGAAAGTAAATTCTTGCTGTTAGGCAGACTCATAGCTCAGGAAATTATTACCATTATTTCTTTCCTTTTGAATGTTTCAATGATTTCCCTAATCATTGCATTTTTTATAGACAAGGGTCCCTTTTAATAAAACTAAGCCCCCAAACAAATGTACAAACAATAATCTCAATGAATTAGACCAAAGAAGTGCTAAGTGTATATACTGTATTACATAAGTATAAGTGGCCCTCTGTTCTTGTTCTGTTTGTTGAAAGTATATGTGGTTCAGCAAGGAGGGGTATGAGATGGGAAAAGCAGAGGTGAGAAAGACTAAAACTCATTATATACATGCTGAGACTGTAGAGAATAAAAAATTAAATAAATTCCCCCAAAAGGTACCACAGGTGGCATACATTCATGGCATTTTCTGGGAGGACCCTTTTAATAAGTCACCTCAAGTGTCTGCAAGCTGTGGTTTTGTAGTGTAACCTCAGGTACAAAGACCAGGAAGTTGGGATGAGGCATTTGAGGCCATAGACGACTAGGGCTGACATCCTCCTTCCAAGAGATGCCACACTCAGTTCCGGTCTACACAGAGGAGCCTCCCCTTTGAATAAAGACCCTCCAGCCTGTTGGTCCCTGGTTACTAATTCCAGAATCAGGTCTGCCAGTGACCACCTAAGTTATGGGTCACCAACCTGGCTGGCCTTTATGGTTTTCATATGCAAGACAGACTCTCTTTGCCTGGTCCTGCTCAAAATCATGGGTCTCAAATAGATAGTGTGTACATAACAAATCTTAGTACCTCAACCCCGTCATTAAATCCTGTAAACCTTGCTACTATTACCACTGACTCAGAGTATAATGGTTAAAGAAATGAGCCAGTGAGGGGGTTCATATTAAAAATCCACTTCCAGCTCCTGGAGTCCAGTCGAAGGGAGGGAGAAGCAATCATAAGAGTAAGGGGGGCAGTTGAGGTCATGATGGAGAAACCCACAGAAACAGCTGACCTGAGCTTGTGGGAGCTCATGGACTCTGAACCAACAGCTGGAGTGGAGGGCTGCATGAGACCCAACTAGGCCCTCTGAACGTGGGTAACAGTTGTGTGACTTGGTCTGTTTGTGGAACCCCTGGCAGTGGGACCATAATTTATCCCTTGTGTATGGACTGGCTCTTTGGAGCCCATTCCCTATAGTAGGATACCTTGCTCAGCCTTGATGCAGGGGAAGGGACTTGGTCCAGCCTCAACTTGATAAGTCAGGCTTAGTTGACTCCCCATGGGAGGTCTTACCCTCTCTGAGGAATAGATGATGGGGGATGGGAAGAGCACGAGAAGGAGAGGGAGGGGGAACTGTGGTTGGTATGTAAAATGAATAAAGAATTTAAAATAAAAGAAAAACAAACATACGAAAATAAAATTGTTCATCACATTCTAAAACAAACCCAACTGTGTTCTCCTGTATCCTCACTAAAGGCTTGCCAGCCCCTTGGGAAGATGCACAGTGCCGTCTACTTGTGTAACTTGAAATGGAAATTTTAAGAGACCACATCTTTTTTCCATGATAAGATCTTGGATTAATTGCTTCCTACATGAAAGTCAGGGCCTCCTGTGCTGATGTGCAGGCGGTGTGGTTATCAGTCATGTGGTTCAGAGGTGAGCAGCTCATTCATTGCCTCCTGACCCTGGTGAACCATATATAAACTGCATGCCTGGGCGACTAAGACTCTTCCTGTCTGCAGTGGGAGCAGTGAGGAGTGCAGAATCTGGTGACCTGTCCAGAGTAAACAGCACATGGTTCTGGGGGCCATGCTCTACCAGCAACAGGTCAACTCCAAGGCAGTCCTGATCCAGCAAGTAGCCAAGGGAATATGAAACCTAGTGAAGGGGCAAAAAGAAGCAGGAGAAGTGAAATGGTGAGATGGATTTCTGGACTATTGGGGAGATGTCCCGCGCTAACCGTCTCGCCAGCAAAAACGTCAGGATCCTTCTGCAGTAAAGCTTTAATGCGTCTCAGCTTACAGATCCGGGCTGGCAACCGCAGACTGTTACTCTCTGACTGGCTGAAGCTCGTCGGACCATATGACGTCAGCTGATCGGACCATATGACGTCACGGGAGGGGCGGAGACCAAGGGCTGGAAAGTTACAAAGTTACCTAGTGCGCATGCGCTAACGGCTGCTCATGCAGAAATAATAAGTGTCAATCATGGTCCCAGGCAGCAGTTCTGGAAGAACATGAGAACAGTTCTGGAAGAACATGAATGGGATGTTTACTCCTGAGAGATCACCAGAAGCCATTCAGCTCTCATGATGGAACCTAAATATTAGTAATCAATTCTGAAAACAATGATAGTGTGGGTACATTAGTAAGCAGAATGGCTGACATGAATATCTCCATGTGCTAACATTTCTAGAGACTTTGTTTGGGGCAGGAAGTGATCTAGAAACCTGCAAGTTTTTTTTCAGAGGCACCTCCACCAGAGAACCATAGGTGTTTTATTTAATAAGTACACATATAGTGCCTATTCTTCCCATAGGCTTACCTGTACTACTCTGGGGGGGAGTCTGAATAAAAAGTGACAGTAATTTTTAAAAGCAATCTGCCCTGCAAAAGAATCTATTTTCTAAGTTCTTAGAGGACAAGATTGGTTTAATATAGCCTTTCTTCCTTCCATGAAGGGAAACTGTGAGATTTCTATTATTACTCTAAGAACCTATGTATCAGAGCAATGAAGGGTTTGCACTTTGGGTCAAATTATTCTTGGATTTTATAGGGTTTACTAACTTTATTATGTTGGTTGAGCTAATTTGTATTTAAACCTATTTCTTGATAGTAAAATAAGGATGATAATAGTGTTAGGTCAAATTAGGATTTTTACAAGCTTGAAAGTACTTCCAATTTACCCTTCAATTAAGAATTACCACTGCAAGATGCCAGGAGGTTGGTGAGTAGCTCCAGAGTAACATCAGAAGCCCTTGTCTCCTTTCCTCTGAGCCCTTTTGGGTCCCCTGAGATTACAAGGTGGCCACCAGGGCTACTTTAGTTTATGTGCTTCTGACATCACCTGGCATGCAACCTTGTCTTTGATGTGTCTAAGTGACAGTGGTCAGGAGAATGCCAAGCATGGGTTTAGAGGTGAGCTGGTTGCAGAACAAATTAGGATCTGACTAGGAATGGAAGAGGGAAATGGATGCTGAGGAGCCAGCCATAGCATCGACTGTAAGTACTATAACTAAGTACTATAACAAAGTTTTGTTGGGGGGATGAAGCAGTAAGGTATGGAAGGTTCAGAGTGCCTGCCTTAGCTTGGTTATAGATCACTCTAACAATAAGCAAAGGTGCAAGCCCTTCCAGGAATTTCCATCTGTCTGTTTCAAATAGTGATTGCCTTGCTCTTTTGAAACATGCCCTGGGCAAGCATTCTGCTGATTCTTTGGAGAAGTGGCAACCCAGTCACCTCAGAGAAAAGACTTCAGCTACAAACCCTTCTCGGCTGCTTTATGGCTTTTCTATTTATTGCAAGTGTAGTCCCAACACTCTTTGAACATTGTGTTCTAGTATCCTAAACAAATGTCCTTGTCCCAGTGTGAGATGCATTCACGTCTGAAAGTGTCATCGTAGAGCCTGAAGTATGCTCGAGTCTGGCTGTGGGCACTGATGCGTGGCTCCTTCCTTCATCTCAGTGGCTCTGACAGCTCCTATGCTCAACTGCCTTTTAGTAATCCTGCGTGTTGTACACCAACACAAGACTCTGACAACTACACCCAGAGGAACAGTGTTGCCAGGACAACTGCCTGCCTGGAGATCCTGACTCTGGGCATTGAAGAAGTAAGGGTTTTTCCCCATGTATAATTATTATATAGTTGGTAAACAGGAAACCAGAAGCAGCCACCACAGTGGACACAAACATGAAAGTAACAGCCAATCACCTTTCCTTGAAGGAAAAAAAACACTGGTGGTAGGATTGATAAAGCACACGATACAGTGACACATTATGTAATTGACTTGTTGACTATCAGATACAGATGTCACATGCGCTAGGGCACACTTTGCCCCCAGTGCCATTGAGCACATAGCTTTCATCTAGTGGTACCACTGAGAGCTGGCCTTACTCGGTAATGTCTGTCTTCTCTTTGCAATTGGAACGGTGTATATATGATGGGAAGAGCATTTATGTGTCCTCTTGGTTATACGGAATTCCAAAACAAGTGTTAAAAGTGAGGAATGAGCATTCTCAGGGGGTGTAAGCATAGCCACAAACAGCTTCAGCAATGGAAAATAAGGTGACAGAAATGAGGGGGGAGCAGAAACAGGGAATGGAGTCCCTGAGAACCTGGAAGAGTGGTGTCTGCTATTTGATGGATGAAAGGTGAGCAAATATGAGCAAAAATAGGGTCTAAGTAATTTTATGAGGTATCAGGAGTAACACTCCACTCAATAATAGCAAAAAAAAAAAAAAAAAAAAAAAAAAAGCTACACTGGGAGCATTGGTGAGTCCTCATGCTTTTGGAGGTGAAGAGCTAAAATCAATGGACTTGGTTGCAAGCACAAACAGAAAATGTCAAGTGTTTTTAGGTGACAACTGGAGAGTTATTGTCTTACTTAGGGTTTCTATTGCTTTGAAGAGACACCGTGACATGGCAACTCTTATAAGGAAAACATTTAATAGAGGGGGCTTGCCTACAGTTCAGAGATTCAATCCATTATCATAATGGCAGGCAGCATGGTTGCAAGCAGGCAGACATGGTGTTGGAAGAGTAGCTGAGAGTCCTACATTGTGTAGGCAACAGGAAGTCAATGTAGATACTGGGTGGTATCCTGAGTATAGGAGATCTCAAAGCCCACCCCCAGAGTGGCACATTTCCTTCAACAAGACCATACCCATGCCAACAAAGCCACACCTCCTAATAGTGACACTTCCTATGAGATTATAGGGGCCAATCACATTCAAATTATCACAGATATGTGGAAATGGCTGGCTTCTCTAGACATGCAGATCCATATGGGTGGAGCACAGCTTGTTTATGGAACTGGGCTCAGTACTAGAACTTTACTTACCTTGAAAGTAAGTCTAGCTTAATGTGTAATAAGCCTTTCTGCCTGCCTCCTGTGTGACTCCTACCTGGCCACCCACTGTCTCAGGCCCACACCTGTCTCTTTCTGCTCCTTTTGGCCAACCTTGGACAGTCCCTGCTGTTACCTCCCCTACCTGCTTCCTATACCTTAGTGGCTAGTTCCTGCTCAGGCCACAGCCTATCCTCTTGGTCAGCTTGAGAGAGCTCAGTAGAGACCCTGCCTTCAAGACAACATTCCTTACATGTTTGCTGGGCATGTTATCAGTGGGGATTTGGATGGGCATGCAAGGAGCTGAGGAGCAGAACACCAAACTGCGAGCCTGCTGTAACAGAACCTGTCAGGGGAGTTAGGATTGGTCTCTATGGGAAGAGTGCTAGCACACGAATTTCCCCCAATTTCTATTTTATTGACCAATATAAATGGGTTCTCCACGTGTCTTCACTGTGCCTGGCTTCCCTGGATTCCAAAAGATGGAAGGCTGTAAGGCTGAAGCCTTGTCTAGTTCAGGTATAGAATTTGGCTGGGTCCTAGTATCCTTCCTGCTATTATGACAAAATGCCCGAGACACGGACAGTTGTAAACAGCATGGCCTGATTTGACTCAAGGTTGTAAACTTTAGCATCTAGAGGCTGGAAAGTTCAAGAGGGAGGGGACAATAGCTAGAGAGAGATTCCTGTGTGATAACAAGCAAATGACTCCTGTGCAGTTGGGAGAGGGAAAGGGGGTGCTGGGATCCCCACTTTTGTAACCTACTCACTCTTCCAATAACGGTCTCTATCTATGTAGGAGAGTCCTGCCTTGATCTCAGTCACCTCTGAAATGTCCCACTTTTTCCTCAGCAATGCAACTATGCCTGGCTATTGACCCTCAATGCGGATTTGGAGGGATCTATTTCCCAAATCCCCCCCCCTTTCTCTCTCTCTCCCTCTCTCTCTCTCTCTTCTTCTCTCTCCCTCCCTCCTCCATGGCTTCATCTCACTGTTCCCTAGAGGAGAAGAGGAGCCCTTAGGGCCAGGGGCATTCTGAGAGGCAAAGCATCAGTTCTTACCTTACTCCAGTTAAGGGAAAGAATACAAACCACATGTTGGAGAGAGGCAGGAGCTTTTCTGGGGACTCACACATTGCTGTGTCAGACAAACTCACTCACACATGGACATATCCCAGAGGCAATTTCTAGATCTGAACACTGAGCTGGAAAGCACACCACATCACTTTGCTGTATACCACCTAAAGTTACTGAGCAGGTATCTGAGAAAGTACCTACCTGTCTCTATAGCAAGCTCCACACAGAGGCTAGGGGATACAAACACAGATACACTGTGTCTGCTTAAAGACCTCAGGGTCCAGTGGAGGAGACAGACAAAAGCATAGCCAACTGTGATGCCAAGTGACAGATGCTGAGCGAGGACCATCTCATAGGATTGTGGTATAGAAGAGGAGTGTCAAACCAGCCGGAAGGAAGTGGCATTCCGGAAAATTCCTAGGGCAGATGGTGTTGAATTGTGTGCATCTTTCAGAAAGAGCCCTTTGTTATCATTTGTTGTTGAACCTTAAAAGTACATGGTCAAAAAGATTTCCCTAAATGCAGGTTGTAAGACAGTGAGTGCACAGGGAAGCACCCTGTACCTCAGATGCACACATCCATCAGGGTGCTGTCACTCCTGGAATCTCCAAGTCCCAATTGTAAAGCCTCCATAGGATCTATGAGTAACAAAATGTATCAATTACAGGAAAGAAGAAAAGAAAAAAGAATCCTCTGTCTTCAAGCCATCACCCTCCACACAAAATCATCTTTCCCTGAACTGAAGAGTCTCACCCCCAGAAAGTCATGTACATTATCTGAATTAAAATCTAAGGGAGAAATAAAAAGCATACTGCATGCTGGGTTGATTTTCTCTAATGATCTGGTCCATGCCCCCTTTTGGGGAGTGGGAAGTTATTACAGCCATAAATATTTGTAATTCTTTTCCTTATGTCTTACATTTGTTAACAGCACCACAGGGTGGATGCTGTGCTTGGAAAAATAAGAACATTGACTACTGGGCACTAGAGAGAGAAATCCAGCATGGAAGAGGTCTATCACCTGAGCGGGCTTCTGCAGCCATGGCTTTCTGGGTTCCTGCTGATATTTTTTCAGCACTGGTCTTGCAAATGCCGTCACAGTCGCCATGAGTTCATATGTGCACCAACTTCTGTTGTGTCTGGAAGATGCTGTTTCTTTAGAGTCAGCCACCACTTGCAGTCTCCTTTTGAAGTTCAAATCAGATAAAATCCCAGCACAGAGAAGGGGAAGTGGGAACAAAGTCCCACCCCCCAATCAAGAAGTTAGTTGCAATTGATAGCTTCTGAGTGAAGGATAATCAGTTTTATTCAGTCGAGTGGCACTGTGTATATCAACCATACCCCAAGCAGGCTGAATGATCTGGAATAGTGGCCAACACAAAATGGATTCCATGTTTTTAGGGAGCTCCCCATTGTTTTTATTGTTGCTGTTGCTACTGCTGCTGTTATGCTTTTTTGTGTGTTTAGGGAGTTTAGGGAGTAGGGATCTTGGAAGATTTGGAGGAGGGAGAAGAATATAACCATAATACATTGTATGAAAAATTTTAAAAGTAAATTTTAAAAAGATGCTTTTGGTAGCAGGTTACAAAAAGTCCAAGTCATCCAGAAACAATGAACAAAGAATATTCTTTCAGTTATATGAAGTTTGATGGTAGGACAGCTAAGAATGGGTTGAATTAATATCTCAGGAATATTAACCAATGTTTTATGTTGTCTTGTTGGTTCCTGTTCTTAGACAAACCCCAGGCTTTTTCTTCCCAGATGGTTGCAGTAGCTTCCAACTTACACCCTCATCCAACAATGCTCAAAGGCAATGTACAGAAGCAGATGTCTCCTGAAGTCTATAGCTAAGAGATTGTCTCTCAAAAAAGTGATGAGTAGATCTGTGGCAGGTAACCACATAAAAGTGTCTGCCACGGCTCTTCAAATGCAGCATGTGTCTTGGTAGGTACTGCCAAATCTTCCTCACCAATTTCAAAAGTACTATGCATGTGTTATACATAAAAATTAAAATTAGTTATGTGGAGCTTGATTCTTCAAGAAATATTATGCTTAGAAATATTTACTTTTCAACACAAACATGCCTGCTATAATATAAGTTCTTTAAAATAATTAACTAGTGTAATTGGCCTTGTTTGTCAGGACCATCATCTCCTCAGTAATGACACAGAGACATCATTAATTCTGAAAGCTCAACTGATAGCTTAGGCTTATTTCTTAACTAGCTCTTATAACTTAAGTTAACCCATTTCTAATTTACTTTATGCCTTATGGCTTTACTACCTCATCTCCATGCTGCCCATCCTGCTTGCTCTGAGTCCCCTAGCATATCTGCCCTTCTTCCGAGAGTCCTCTGTGCCTAGAAATCCTGTCTAGCTATTCGTTGTTCAGATTTTTATTAAATTAGAGTGACACATCTTCACAGTGTACAAAAAGATTATTCCACAACAAACTACTCATAATAGAACACTAGAATAATCAATGTCAAACCCTCCTACATCTATAATAATTAAAATAATTTTACTTAACATGTAGACGTGTTATTGCACAATGTTGAATGGATAATATAATGATGCACGTATCTCACAATGTTTCCATACAGAAAAGCAAACACAAATAAATATAAAATCGTGTATAGTGGAAGAATGTGGTACCAGGGGTAGACAGAGGCTGGTGGTAACCTTTGTAGGATTGTGGAAGGTTGATAAACTGGTTTCTCCTTTCTATAACTTACATGTTTACTATTTCCACAAGAAGAAAAACAAGCTTTTGTAAAAATAATGGTGCTCAGCTTGACCACAGAGAATACCTGCTTGGCATAGGCATACATATATTTCTATTCTTTCCAAATCAATATGAGGAGGCAGTCCAGACTTCGTGTGGAAGTCTCTTCATCTCATGTATTTTAAACAGACTTATTAAAACAAGTGAGGGATAAGGTATAGGACCTGTCTGCCCTGAGAACACATCATATCAACTAGAAGTGAAACTGCAATGAAGGGAGCCATGGAAATGCAGACTTGGGGATTCGTCAGGGCACGCAAACGTATAAAAATGCTCATCACTGGGGAAACCACAGTTAATATCTGGAGCAAATTTAAAAAGGATTGACATGCATCATTACTAGGGAAAATTGTCTTTGATTATGAAAAGCTTAAGGAACTGAGAATGGTCCTAAAACACGGAACTTGATGAGTTGGGTCAGAAGTACAGAGTGGTATTGTCAGAGGGTGGTGTCAGTGTAGTGTGTCAGTGGAGAACAAAATTACCTCATCACACGTTGCTTAGCTAGTTTTCTCACTGTTGTGACCAAATAACTGAGAGGAAGCGACGTGAGGAACAAAGGGGTCTATCCTGGCTCCCGGTGAAGAAGGATGACTGCTTGTCATAGGAGAGAAGGCGTGGCAGCAAGAACTCATGGCAGCTAATCACATGGGAGAGTGGAGATACTAAGCCTCAAGCCCAGCAACCCCCCCCCCCCATGACCCACTTCCTGAGTGAGTCTCCACAAAGAGTCTCCTAATCAAGGCCACCAGCTGGGGACCATGGGCTCAAACACAAGAGCCAGTGGGGGATGTTTCACACTCAAAACAGTAGGCTACATGTGGACCCCTCCTTCTCCAAATATCTTGCCCACAACAAAAAGTTCTCAGGAGCCAAAACTTCTCCTTTCCTCTTTGCAGTTCTTCTATGATGGAGTATGAAAGACAAGAAGTACCATCCCAGAGCAGTGTAACTAATACTGACTGTCAGACCTCACCCTCCAAATATATTCAGACAGTCCTCACCCTCCATGTGCTCGACCTGCAATGCCACCTCTATTCTGAGCCCTCAATACTCACCAGCTTCTGAAGTCTCCCCAAACAATACTTTGCTCTGACAGGATACATCTCTGTCACTGTTGGCAGCATTTCATGGATTAGTAATTAATCACTGATAAGAATGGCTTCCAGGAGTGGGCTTGGTGGGGAAGGCTGGCAAGGCTGGAAGATGAAGGTTTTCAGATTTCATGCATATTTGTCTGAAGCTTTCTAAGATGATTGTTCTGCTAATTTTCACAGTCACCCAAGGCTCTTTCTTACCTCATGCTTCTGTGACACCAAGAAAAATGTAACCAGGACAGGATTGGGAATTTCCCATGCATATCTTTTCATTGTGGAAGCGTTTCATGCATCCAAATGATCAGCTCTGTTTAGTTAAGGAATATGAAGATTGGCATACTAAGACATAGTAGATATAAAGTTCAGGGTTATGGTTTATTCCTTCTGAAGACCCAAGAACTTTAGAGTTAGCTTCTCCAAAGACCATCATCTTTTGGTGGAGGAGGAATTATTAAATTTAATTGTGTGTGTGTGTGTGTGTGTGTGTATGTGTGTGTGTGTGAATGTGTGCATATCCACTAACATGTGGAAGTCAGAAGACAACTTGAAAGAGTGGGTTCTCTCCCTCCACGATATGGGTTCCAGGGATCAAACTCAGCTAACCAACCTTGACTGTAGGTTTCCTTTCAAATGGACTATTCTCACCTGCCCAAGGCCACCATATTTTTTTCCCTCAGCTGTCCTTTTCATGGAGAAGGAGTTGACATGGTTCTAGCTGTTGTCCTGAATGTCATGACATTCTGCTGATGATATGGGACCCAAGAGGAAAAGCTAAAAGCTGACTAGAGCCTACAGCTTTCTTTCGTTCCTATGCTTTCAGACAAAGCTCTTGGTGACCTGTGCAATTTGGTGTGACATTTTCCCAAACTGCCCTCTATAACCATGCTTGCACTAGACATCTCTTTTAAAAGTTAAAGGTCAATTTCCTAGATGTGAAATATTTTATACCTGACCTTTTATCCATCATTGCTAAGATTAATAAAAACCATTTGCCCTGAAGAATAACTTTTTTAAAATGTGATTAAATCTGGTTACCCACAGCACAGGAGAAAAAAAAATCTTATTAAAGTGATCATGTATGTAGCTCTTGCAAACAGGTTGGTATCGTTAAAGAAATGCTAGAAAGTGCACAGAAGAAGAACAATGGGGGCAAGCTAACCATACACACACAGACAGGAGGAGGGAGGGAGCGAGGGAGGGAGGGAGGAAAGGAGAGAGAAAGAGAGGAGGGGCAGAGAGAGAGAATATGAGCCAGGATTAATTCTTTTGCAGAAAACAGAGAATCATTAGTTAAAACCAAGCTTACTGTGTCCAATCAGTAGCTCATGCTCAGCCTCACACTGTGGTAACAGATCCTCATATGGTTCTCCACATCATAGTCATTATTCTGCACTCACCGTCTTTCCTGTTGCTGCAGCAACAGCAACAGTTTATGAAGCATCTTCATGCCTTTCAGGGACCCAAAGCCTTCTTGTACCTAGATACAATCAATGTCCTCCCAGTCTCAGTTTGAGGATGTAGGTCACATTTCTAGCCACATTTTCCCTATGTTTCACTTCAAACTTCAGAAAGGGTGGTCAGGAAAGAAGCCTGATGCCATCCCTGGTATACTCCAGAGAATGTGGGCTTTGGAATTAGACTATGCCTGTTTAAATCCTGGCTCTACTAATAGCCATGAGTTCACTGGCAAGCCACGTCACCTCCATGACCTCAGTGTCCTAATCGCTGAGGTGAAGGCCCCTGTGAAGCCTGCCTCCTAGTGCTTGGTGGGGACTAATTCAGAGACGTACCATGCACTCATTTCCTTTACTTCTCTTCCCTCCAGCACTGGGGTCTGAAGAATTTGGTGTAAGATGATCGTTTCCAACTACTCTTCACACACACTTAGCTGCTAGCACGTTGTTTAATGAAACTGCATGTAGAGGCCTAACAGTTAGACTCATAAATGCTGAGCTGTCAGGAGGAGGACCTGGATCCCCATATTCCAGGCCTCATACTCTAAAACCTTCCCAGATACTCAAGGAATCAAAAGTCACCTTAGCAATTGCCGCAAACTGTTCTGCCTAACTTTGGGGACCTTAACCTTGCTTTTGGTATAACTTCATTAGAAGGCAACAAGTTATCTTTATGAGCCTGGGCTAATAAGTTCCCAGACCAATCATAGCAGACAAATATCCCCTGGTATCTGGTAAGTGAGCACGTCCGTCCCTGGATCCTCCCCACAGCTCTCAGAAAGGCACTGGCAGAATTCAAACTGTCCCTTTCTTCCAAGTCCTGATCCCTCTCCTGTCTCAGTTCTGAACACATTGCAGGAGCTTCCTGGTGTACAGAACTCCTCTTTCAGCACCCCCTCAGTGGGTTATAGAATTGTGGGGAGTCTTAGAAATCATGAATTCAATACATTCCCATGTTCCCCACTCGCTCTTTTCTTCAGTTTTGCTGAAGCTAGAGCCTAGGAGAGCTAAATGGAGATGGGATGAAAAATATCTCCTCATAGCACAATTCTTAATGCTATTTGTGGATGCAGGCTTTCTGGAAATACAGAAGATGGAGAATCCTTATAGGAAGTATATTAACACAAGGATAAACCAGTGGACTTGGGCCAATCGAGAGTTGAACGTGCCTCTGTTGCCAAATGACCTAAGTCACATTACTTAACCTCTCTTGTCCTCAGTTTGCTTGCATGCAAAATGCAAATAAGAAAAGTTTTCTGGTTTTTTTTTTCCTCATAGGGTCACTGTGAACATGTAATGAGTCACAGTGTGGAAGAGGCTTAGAAAAATGTCTCACATGTAGTATGCTTTCGATAAATTCCCTGATACTCTACCCAGTGTTTCCTAGGGGGGCTAATATGAAATTTCCAAGACCACTAGCTAAATCTAGGCCTAAGTTCTAGCTGTAGGTCTTCTGTTGACATATATATAACTTTTGAGGACTTCAGTTTCTCCATGTGCATTGTCCATTGGTCACAATAGCACACTATGACTTCCTCTCTTGTCCATCATGCCTATCATGGTACTCTGCCTGATTCTGAGATACACTGCCTACCCTTGGTTAGAAGGTGCTCACAATATCTGCTTCCAAGTTATACTCTAGGTCTGTAGTTCTCAACCTGCCTAATGCTGCAATTCTTTATACAGTTCCTCATGTTGTAGTGACCCCCCAACCATAAAATTATTTTCATTGCTACTTCATAACTGTAATTTTACTACTGTTATGAATCATGGTGTAAATATCTGTGTTTTCTGATGGTCTTTGGTGATGGCCCCTATGAAGGGGACATTCAACCCTTAAAAGTGTCATGACCAACAAGTTGAGAACCACTACTCTAAGTAGTCACAGAGCATTTTACAGCCCTGAGTAAAAGGACTGAGATTTGGTTTATAAAATACATGTGACATGAACCTTGACTGAAAAAAAGGAAATTCAGCTCAACCTCAAAAAAAAAAATAAAAATAAAAACAAAAAAACAAAACAAAACAAAACAAAAAAAAAACAACAATGTTTCCCCTGATTTTGTATGAGCACTATAGATCACAGTTATAGGGTTGAGATATGCACTCTGACTGATAAACTCCTTTAGCTTCCTTTATTAATGGAACAACCTCAGGAAAACAGTCATGGGGAATCTGTAGCTGGATGCCACTAAATATAAATGTTCCTCATTGTTAATGGATACTGAGGAATGCTACTTATACAATAATGCCTTCCATAAAACACTGAGTGACTAACTTAAAGTTATTAAAGAGGCAAAGCCAAGCTAGACTCCATCCCTACCTACCCTGCTTGGGCATGAGTAGCCCTGAGAAGTCATCATGGCCTCTGAGCACTTGTAGGATGCAAAGCCTACAACTGTTTGAGGCTGGAAATGTACCTTTCTTGGATCCAGTGGTGCTGGCTACTGCAGGGAGGACAGAAGCCAGGGACTCACGCCTTTGAGCAGCATCTTTGGCTTCTTCTGGGGGTGGTGGGGGAGGCCCAGGGGAGCTGCTCCTCTTATGAATTCTTCCCATAAAGAAGTTCCCAGTGATCTCCATGGCTCACAGTTAAGCTAAACTGGATCCTTTCCGTGTTCCATGGTGTACCCCTTTGTCCACCTGATGGTCGGTCAGTGCTCTCAGCAGCACCTTCACATCTGTGAGGTCTCTGACTTCACACTCATACTTCCCGGTGACCTGGGAAGGACTGTTCCTAGTGCCCACTCTTAACTAACTGGGCATGGGGAAATGCAAGTGGTTAGCAATCAAGAGCCTGGTGTTTTGGGATGGACATTTTTGATGAGCACTTTGTGTGTTTCTCCAAACCATTCTTCACAGGGTTGTACTGGAATTTATCCACAGAAGCAAGCAGCCAAATCTGCATCACTGAATGGTTTCATCTTCTTTTCTTTCTGGTATCTCTTTTTTTCGTAAGTCATCCCCCAAGTAAATCAACTGACCCAACTCCTTGGCTCAAGCTGTGCTGTACTTGCAGGGGTCCCAAACCATGATTGATTCCACAGTATTAAGACTTCTGGAGAGAAATAGAGGCAGGCCTAGGGTCCAAGAAAAAGACCTATAAGGCTGTGAGTGTAACTCTGTAGTAGAGTGTTTATCTAGGACCAAAGGCCCCAGTTTGTCCTCCCACAAACAAATAAAAATAAGTTCATTTAATTTAAAAATCATGTAGCTCTAAACATTCAGGTTCTATATAAGGAACTGGGCTCCAGTTGTGTGTGTGTCTGGCCCCTTGACTTCTGGCCTAACCTCTCAAGGATGGGCATCTGTATACAGTTGTGCATATTGGGCATTGTACAAGACACCTTCTCACTCTACCCCTGAGATTTACCATCTGTCACTCGTTCTGCTCACCAGGCAACATCATCAATATTGAGCTGCATCTACCAAAGGAAAGGTCGCCTTTCCTTGACACAAAATCACTGACTATTCCCTCAGACATGGGGCTTCTCATTGACATCTCCACAAAGGGAATGGCCATGGTACTGTCATTTGGTGCTCTGCCCTGTGTCTTAACTAGTTTCATCCCATAATCCTAACAGTATAGCCAAGGAAACTGATGTTTCCACCACCATGACCATATGACACTTTGTTTCTGTATCTGCCCTTGGTTAATGTTGAGCTCCTCCTTCCAATGAGAGACTCAAATCAGTAGGCTTTACTTCTCCATCGAGTCAGGAAGAATCCAAGGCAAATCATACTGTTTCTTCCCTCCAAACCACTTCAATGCTTGTTGGAATTTGCCAACTTGTCATTTGTCTGTTTCTTCTTCAGGAGTACATTCGCTGTTTTCTAATATGTTCTGGGTCTGTAGACATGAATCAGTCCTATCACTGCTCTAGTGAAGAATCAAAACAAACAAGAGAATGAAAGACAGCACAGTGACAAAAGAAGCATATGGGAGCATACAGGGCCTTGAAAGCACACGTACAATCCCTCCCCTGGCAGAAGCACTGACAGATTATCTCCTGAGAGGTCTTAACCCTGAGTCAGGGGGCTAAGAGTGGGCTGTGGAGGGACCATCAGCAAAAGGGAGAGCAGGGATGTGGGGAAAACACACACACACAGGGATACACTGCTCTGTAGTGTTAACCGAAGGAAAAGCCAGTCAGTGCAAAGTCAGGGAGAAGGCTGGTAGCAAAGAATACAAAGCCCTGTCCTAGAGGAAAAACTCATTAATAGTCTGAAGCCCATCCTTGCATGGAACAGGAAGACATATGTGTATTCATTCAGTGAGGTCTACATATGCTGATGTTTTGCAGATAGGAGAAATGCCATGTTCAAAATCTGTATGCTTCCATATGGAAAGCCCATGTTTCTTTGTGCTTAGATGAACAGTTGTCTGTCACTAGTGGACAAGAAGTGTTATGGTCATGGACTTGGTCTTCTTATCTTGGAGGCGCAGAGTCAATGAAGGAGTTCAGATGCTGTGATTACCTCTGTTGACCTGCATGCCTTTCCCAGAGTACAAGCTGGATTTTCTGATCTAAACAGCTCCCCGGGGAGCTTAATTGCCTTTTATGGCAAGAAAAAATCTATAGAGAGGTCACTGTGACCTTCCTCCACAGACAGGCACAGACAGGCAGGAGGAAAAAGTAGCTATGCACAGGTGCAAGACTTCTACTGTCCTTTCATTCCAGACTTTAGCAGCACTTTAAAATTTAGGGAGTTCAGTTGAGCATGAATAGATTGAGTTTGGGGGTCTTATTGAGCTTCACTCCAAGTCAAGTTCATGTGCACTTAGGGAGGTTATCACACTTCTCTAAAAGTTTCATCTCCATCTCAACAGAGTTCATGGTCCTTTCCTTCCTGAGCTGCTAACATGACTGAAAGAGGCCATATAGCCTGAAGGAGCCCATACAGCAAGACCTGATTCCGAGTGGGCACAGATAAAGCTCAGGGGCCCCTTTCCAGGTGTCTCTGGCTTGTTTACTGTAAGCACACAGACTCTATACCTAGCAGATCAGCGGCATCCACCTTGTGTATCACCCTATAGGCTAATCTGTTTCCACCCTTACACTGTCTGCTTTAGAACTCTGATTTGCTACTCATGTGACTTTTCACAAGACATATCCCCTCTCTGGACTCCGTGTGTCAATCTTTAAGATAGATGAGTGAGACACATTACTCCTGAGACTTCTTCCAGAGAGGACTATAGAGTCTGTGTTTTTGTGGCTCCCATCAAATTCCAGACATCTTAGCATCCTGCCAAGTTCCCATGTGAGCTCTCCTAGGAACTCAGTGCTGTGGAATGACTACAGTCTTGCTCTCATCATCCCTCTGGTTCTTCTCTTGCTATCCAGTCTCCTACATTCATATCCTACCACCACACAAGATGTGTTATACTCATTCATCATCAGTTCCATCATAGCAATTTACAGTGTGGGTCATAGAGGAGACATATTTATAATAATTATTATTAATATAATAATATCTACTATAATAATATTTTATATGTAATAATATTTTAATGAGTTATTTTGAAATTTCATTATGATAGATATTGCATTGAAGAGAACATGAGTCCTGGTTTATAATCGAAGTTAAGGTGAGTGAGTTAATTAGGCCAGGCTATAGATAGTTGTTAGGGCTATAACACTGGCCAAAGAGATACTTGTAGCTCCACATTCAGCCTGCTGTTGAAGCCGTCCTAAGCTGACTGGAAGAAAGCCTTGGCAAAATGAAAATATACGCATGGATTTTCTGTCTGGATGATATGACACTTCAATCAAGGATATGCAGGGTCTTGTGAAAAGAGCAGCACAGGATGGCTGAGCAGACTTTTTGACTTTATCTTAGCTCTCCATTTAACCTTCGGTGCAGTGGCTGATTCTCAGTCCTTACGTTTGTCATCTGCAAAGGGACAGTGCTCTTATTCCTGGGAGGATGCTCCATCCTTAGAGAATGTATTTCATATAAAAATGGCAAGTACAGTGGTACATGCCTATAATCTCAGTACTTGGAAGGCAAAGGCAGGGCATCATGAGTCCAAGACTAGCCTAGGCTATATAACAAGATCTTGTCTCAAAACCAGTAATGGTAATAAATAATAAATGTACATTAGGAAAAACATACCAATGTTATCGCAGAAGGAGAAATGTAATCATAAAGTCATTGCTTGTCATTTATTACAGAAAGGCATTCTAGAACAAGCAGAGGCAGTCACCTGTTCAAATCACTAGGGAATAGCTCATTCCACAGATATCACCTGAATAAATGGAAGTAGCCATGAGGTAGTAGCACACAAAAGCAGGTGGGGTGGCTTCATCATCGCTTCCTAGCTCAAAGTTCTGGTCTGTCTTATATTGCAATTCTTATGGCAACTGTTATGTTTGCCCAATGAGTATGCAAACAAGCCTGTTCTGCACAAGGGTCCAGGGTAGCCTTGGTGGTGGGAGGCAACACAGAGGGAAGGAGAGGGCCTCTGCCCCGGAGGCCCTTGGAGTTGCAGGGGGGGAGGCCAGCAAACAAGATTCACAGTGTGAACTGCTAAGGGTCAGAGTTCATGGGACATGGAGTAAATCACCCCAGAGGAATCAGAACAACTTTGCAGGTGAAAAGTATAAAACTAGGGTTCCTTGCCCCTCCAGCCTCTCAGCAGAACTACTCTTAGGAGACTTGAAAGATGGCAGAGATATCCACTGAGGGGGGGACATGAATCAGGAGGGGGCAGGTCAGGTGGACTCTGGAGTTCTGGCTGAGAGGCAACAGAAGAAGGTGGGACATCAACTAGTAAGCAAGCTAAAAAGAAATCCATGTTGACAATCTGAAAGCTAACCCTGGGTGTTAATCTTTAGGGAGCTAGAGCCTCGGGACTGTGTCATCATAGTTAGTATCCGTGGCTTCCTTTGGGCAGGCAGACTCGGAGCCTGAATATCCAGGGCAGGAGCCAAATCCAGGGCATAGTTAGTAGTCACAGCTAAGGTGCCTTCCAAAAGGATGAGTAGTTCCTGGCCTTATCTTGTTAGCCTTTCTGTTGATGGTGGTCCTGGTGAAGCCTCAGAGGCCAGAGCTCTTCACTGGCTGAGTGGGAAAATACCGTGGTAGGCTTCCCCTTGTCTTGATGACTATCCAAACATAGAGCAGACAACCCAGCTAGCCTATGGCCACCTGTGAACTCCCATTGACATTAAAAATGAAATAAAGGGACACAGCTGCTTTTGACTGAGGGCTATTAGGATGGTAGGAGTTGGAGAAATACAAGTCACTTTCTATTCTGTTACCACAGGCTCTGGGTAGGGGAGAAGGTGCTGAAGAGACTCCTAAGAGTCATGTGCACCTGCTCAGAAGCCATGAATGACTTGAAAAGACTTTCTTTTCACTTGAGTCACAGTGGGGCTGGGCACCCACTCATCCCCATTCTTGAGTCCTGCATGCCCTGGAGCCTCCACGTGATGTTGTTTGGAAGCCTCATTTGGACTGAACCAGCCAGTGTCTCAGAGATAGTAAAAGGCAGCAGGGGACCAGTCCATGGCCTCAGATGCCACACTGCTCATCAGTTTGCCATTATTTGTAATAAGAAGGGAGAAGGAAATCACTTTGAATGGTCTTGTCAGATGGCCTCTGTTCTCACAGTACCAGTATTAATTTAGTCACATGCAGATAATTTTAGAATCAGGAACTTAAGAAATTCCAAGAAGAGGGGAGAAAGGGTGTAGTGACAGACAACTTGAGCAGAACTGTGTCTCTGTGGTTGAGGAGGGGTGAGCAGGACTGTGTCTGTGTGGTCCAGCAGGGGTGAGCAGGACTGTGTATGTGCTGAAGGAAGGGTGGGCAGGACTGTGTGTGTGCTGGAGAAGGAATGGGCAGAACTGTACCACCAGAGAGCTCTCCCCTCTACCAATGCTCAGACCACAGGGGTGATCCACCAAACCTCAGATTGCATCTCCAGACTGCACTGATCCTCACCAAATCTCAGACTGCTCCTGAGACTGCACTGAGCTCCTTATATTCTAGTTCTGGGATTAAAGGTGTGAGCTCTGTTTCTCTTTCAGACTGATTCACTCTCACCATGGGTGGCCCTGAACTCACAGAGATCTATCTGCCTCTGTCTTCGGAGTCCTGGGATTAAAGGTGTGTGCCACCACTGCCCAGCTTCTATGGCTGTGGCTAGCTTTGCATTCTGATCTCCAGGAAAGCTTTATTAGATCATAAACAATGTATCTCCACTGAGGAGAGGTAGGCAGAACTGTGTCTGTGTGGTCCAGGAGAGGTGGGCATCCCCACATAACTTTTACTTCTTTGAACGCTACAGCTGTCAGAAATTCTCTCCTCATGGAATCATGGTTCCAGACACTAGCTTAGAGTAGACTCCAGGAAAATGCAATGTCATCATTGACAGTTCTCTGACTAGGGTTTTGGAGTGGAGGAACTAAATTGAGAGAGCCAATTACTGCTCTTTTGATGTTCTGTCATGGATCGGTAGTTATTTTAGACTAAATACTGGCAAAACAGCTTATTTTTTGAATGAACTGATGATTGATCATAGTTCTCGATGAACAACGTTGGACACCATGAAGCCCTTGAGGCTTGTCTCACACAATCATCCCTTTAATGGTCTCAAAGAGTTTATGTTTACCTCTTCATTATTTGGAAGTGGAAACTAAGGCCACCAATCAGGTTCGTGATAGAAACAAGATTTGAACTGAAATGGAATGAAACAATCGTTCAGTATTGTTGAAGCCAAAGCAGGGAATAGTAAGAGAAAAGTCTGAAGAGTTGTGAAGAGCCCTGAGAACCACCTGAGGGCCTTAGAACTCACTGTTTCTAGTTTTCCAGTTCAGCCAGTAGCTGGCCTCTGACATGTGGCATGGCGGATTCTTCCATTGCTCAGCATACAGATCTTACAGCGATGTCTGCCACAACCTCCCCCACACTAGTGGACTAGGAACTGTCTGCCAAGCATACAGCACTCCAGCTTCCACCTGTCCGGCAGGGCAGCGCAGACTTGCCAAGGTTTGATTATAAAGCAACTGCTTTGGGTGTATTAAGGCTGAAACCCTAGATGAGGAGGGATTCATTCTTTCATCTTTCTTCTTTTTTTTTTTTTTTCATGGAACTATTCGCTGCTGCTCTGTGTGTGAATTGTGCTGCAGAGAAATGACCACAAAAGGCTTTGATTGTCTGGACTCAGTGGGCAGCAAGCTCGGGGGCTGCTGAGTGCCCCAGAGCCACCATCATGAGCCACATAACACAGCAGGCATGAACACAGGAAGGGGGGAGGGGCTGCTGACCTCCTCACTACCTTTCTCCTGGGTAGATGAAAAGAAAGGCCATGGAAAAAGTGTGAAGTCACTTCCTCCCATGAGTAGCACTATTGCTGATCCAGGAGGGCTCCTGCCCCTGATGGGGTTCAGCAAACCATGGCTTAGACACAGATTTCAGGAACTTGCCATTTGCAAGTTTGAAATTGGAAATTCCAGGCTTTTCACAGCCCCAGGAGCCAGTAGATAACTGTGGGTTTGAGGGAATTTTCGTTTCCCAGAGCTGTTTCCCAGAAACAAACACCAACTAGGTGACTTGAGTAAGAGAAATGTATTGTCTTGCTATCCCTTGAGCTGGAAGTTCAAGTTCAAGGTTCATAACGATTGGCTCCTTCTGAGGACTGAGAGGGAAGGGTCTGGGAGCTTGCAGGCTTTCCCTGGATTATAAACACCTTTTCTCCTGTGTCTTCACATTTTCTTCTCTTTGAACATGACTTTTGGGTTTTGTTGTTATTGCTCTTGTTTGTTTGTCTGGTTGGTTGGTTGGTTGGTTGGTTTTTGTGAGACTTGAGGTTCATGAAGCCCAGGCTGCCTCAAATTTTCTATTTAGCAAACATGGCATTAAATTACTGGTGCTCCTGTCTCTATTTTCCAGATGTTAGTAATACAAACATGTGCCACCATGCCCAGTTGAACAGCCTTTCTTTGTGTTCAAATTTACCGCTTTCTTAAAGACAACCATTATGATGGATTAGGGTTGTTCATGGTGTTCTCATGTCTATTGGGTGAACTGCAAAGTCTCTGTGTCTAAGCAAGGTCACACTTACAGATACTAAGGATTACAGTTTCAGATAGGGTAACAGAACTCAACCCTAGGACAAATACAATCCAACCCCTTCATAGCTGCAATTCCTTGAGTAAAGGAAGTATTGTTTGGTGTCATGGCTCATGGAGGTATACCCAGGTTTAGTTGGCAACTGTCCTCCTCACGATGGAAAGCATAGTAGCTGTTAGTCTAATTTCCTGAGCCTTGGATTGGACCCATGATTAAGGTGTCATGGAGCCTAAACCTCCACTAGTTGACATTTGGGTGGTATTGTCATTTTTAGGTTATCTGATAGCAGTAACTGAGCCTAGAGCTAGTTGAGGGGTTTGTTTATGGAAACAGGCTTAACTTTCTGCATAGGTTAGCTTCTGCATGGACTGATGGTATCTGTGGTTTGGATGAGTGTCCCTCAAAGACCAGTGTTTCAAAATATTTGTTACCAGGGTAGCACTATAGGTGTAATGGGAATTTTTGCTGGGTTGGGGTGGGCCTTTATGAGAGGTCTTTATGCTATAGAAGTGTTCACTTGGGGGATACTGTGGGACCCCAGCAGGTGATGCTTCTTTATATTTAGTTATTGTCTTCCTGGCCATGAGGAGAGCAGTCTGCTGCACCATGTACCCATGGCTTTTGCTGTCTGGCATTCCCCAGTAAAGGCCCAAAGCAATGAGTCCTTGTGGTCTTGGACTAGAACCTTTGGAACTGAGCTTCTATTCCCTCTCCCTTATAAGTGAACTATCACATTTAACTTCTCCCTTCTGAGCTAATTATTTTATTGTTGCAACATGAAGCTACCTAATACAGGTGGATACTAATATGATGTGCATGCTGAATCTTTTGCCCAACCAGGACAAGGGCGGTCGAACTTCAAAGCCTGAGCTCTTGACTCTAGATTCTTGAAAATCTAGGGACCTATCTGGCTTTTCCTCTAGAGTTTTAAATTCAGAAAATCCGAGTGAAGCACCAGGGTCTCAATTTCAAGGTAACATATTGCTAATTAGCTCAGCCAGTGTAGAAAGTCACTGACTTCAGGCACTGGAGACAGCGCCACCCTATCTTGCCTCGCACTTCTCTGTGCGCTCTTTTGTTTGAAAAATGGAGTAATAAGACCCCATGTGTCTCCACGCAGTAAGTGGTACTTTCTCAGAATTACCAAGTACTCAGTCACAGGAATCTTATTTGTAGGGACCCCATGTTGGATAACTGTACAAAGGCTAAGTGGTGTTGGTACTTCCGTCTGAGCACTGGTCTCCAAGGAGCTTTTACTGCATAACACCAGGAAGGCACATCAAGGGGAACTGAAAGGGCCATATGAGCCATCCTTCCTTGGGGCCACAAAGTACTCACCATATAGATGCAGTCCCCTCCCTGACCCACTGTAAGCCAGCTAGTTGCTTCCTTAACCTAATGTTCCTGAGCTTGTCTGCTCCTCCAGATAGACAGTGGTGTGGGATGTGTGTATGCTGTTCTCTGATGAGGTAGGGAGCAGAGATGAAGGCTCTGGCTAGCAGACACAAGCCCACATATTCTGCTCTGTTAGAAGAAAATAAGAATGTGTTGTATGATATGGTGTCTCTTCTCAGCAGAGCAACACCCCACCACCAACACATTCATGCCGTCATCAACGGGTATGACCAACAGCCACACCGTCTGCTTCTTTGTTTTTGAGGTGGAGAGTCACAGGTTTAAGCATGGAATTTGGACCTCATTTATATCATAATGGGTGGATGGATCACAGAGACGATTCACATTTGAACTGCTGATGCTTTTCTGAAATCACAGAAGTACGTGTACATGTATACACACACACACACACACACACACACACACATAAAAACACATACACATACCACACATTCACACACAGACATACACATACACCACACATATGCACAGACACACACATACACACATACACACATACATACATACACATGCACATACACACATCACACTCACACACACACACACATACACATACACACATATACACACACACAATACTACACATATACACACACATACACTCACATCACACACAAAAACACACATACACACATATACACATAGCATGTATACACATATATATACACACATATATACATACCACACATATCCACAATCACATCATGTAGACAGATCACATATACACACATAAACAACTGCATGGGCACACACACATACACACACACACACACACACACACACACACACACACCCTCTTTCTCCAAGGAAAGAGTAGTAAAAAGTCCAGAAGAGGCCCATTGGAATCATAGGGAGATTTGTGAAGATTAATTACAGTGATTTAATTTGCTAATCAATTGTTCTTAGAAATTTAAATCGAGGAGGGACTGCCCATCTCAGTAATTTTAAAATCTAATTTCACCTGAGAAACTTAAAATCAACTTCCAGCTCATAAACTAGATGTATTGAATGAGACCCCTGAGGCTGGAACCAGGGGATCTTAGCATCTCATCAGGCACTGGGCTCTCTCCAAACCCATGGGCCCTTAAAACAGAGGCTTAGAAGTTATCATCCTTGGCTGAATACCATCTGCCCTGTGGCTCCCAGCATGCACATGGGATGCGTACCCCACTCAGATATTCTGACCCTGGAAAAACAATGCACATTGCATGGTTAACCAATGCTGCTCTAGCAGTAAAGCTGCAGTTACTCACATATCCATTTGTCCTGGCTTCCTCATGTCTAGAGCATCAATGCTGCATTGTGTAGAAAGAGCCTAGGTTTAGCGGTTCAGACACTTCACCATGTACTAAGTTATAACTTGGGCAAAGCACAAATATCCCTCTAAATCCCAGGTCCATATCCTGGTGATGGGGCTTGTTAGACTGCAGAATTCCTGTGACAGTCCAAAGAGTTCCTTGTGAAATGAGTGCTGTGAACCACTGGGGGAAATTTGGGGTCCCCTCCAGCTCCTCCTGCAGAATGACATAGCCTTTGTTCTTATCTAACCTGCTTCTTGCTTAGTAGATGTCCTCCTGAAATGTGTTTTGTCTCAGCCTAGGCTAGTTTGTAAAGTGTGGCTTGCTTTCTGTTTTAACATGTATCTTACATTTATTTGCCTTCCTTTGGACACAAAACATGGTGGGAATGTATGCTGGCCAGGCTTGCAAAGGAGGGCCAGGGAACCTCTTTTAAGAGAATTGGAAAACAAACAACAACAACAACAAAAAGCAAACACACACACACACACACACACAAAAAAAAAAAAAACCTCTCAGTAGAAAATAACTCCATGTTTGGTTAAAAATATGTGAATTTTCATAAATGCAGAGGTAACTGTAGATGGTATTATTAACAGTTTTGTAAAGAAGATAACATTATGGACACTTTTGTTTCCATTGTTTAAATGGCTTTATTTAAAAAAAATAAAGTAAGCTTAGATTTATAGGATTCTTTTTCAAAAGACAGTACCTAGACTTCTCATAAACCCATTTACTCTGCTATGCCCACCTAATATCAATAGGAAATACTTGATATAATCAGTCTGTATTTATATTAACTAATGTTATTATAAATTAGTTATATTATTAGCTAATGTTAGTGTTCACTTAGATTTCCTTAATTGCCAATTACTGTCCTCCTCTTGATTCTGAATCTCATCCAAGACCTTACATTCCAGACAGTCACCACATCTCCTCCTCTTGGCTGTGACAGTTTGTTAGACTTTCCTTGATTTTGATGACAGAGAATTTTGAATTAATAGTGAGGTGTTTTGAGGAAGTGGAGAAAGGCTCTCAATTGCCATTTGCCTCAGAGCTTTCTCATGATTAAGCCTGGATTATGGAGTGTGAGGTTGGGGGGAACCCTTAAAGATGGAGCTATCTTCTCTCATCCTCTCAGGGAACGTGTCTGGCAGATCACTGTGGATGGTGACCTTGACAGCCAGCAGGAGGAAATGTCTGTCTGGTTTCCCCACTGCCTTTTCCATTTTGTATTTTGTGTCTTTTGTTGTTGTTGTTGTTCTCCTGTATTACCTGATGACACAAAAGGCCACTGTCACTTTGGAGAAATATTGGCAATCTTGGCCATCTATTGTCCTCCTTCTCTTTTGTTTTGTCATGATTTTCAGCACCCTGGAACACCCCTCCTCCAGAAGTCTGTTGGGAATATGTGTAGCTGCTCTGTCCTCGGTTCCAGTTGGGCACCTTTGACCATGCTGCCTGCCTCACGGAAGGTGGATCATGCAAAATAACTTCTTCTAGTGTTGCATGAGCAGGCCCATAAATCAGCCTGAAAATCTCTGCCCTGCCTGTAAAGGAAAGGGGACTTTCAGACGCTTTCTCCTCACACTGAAGGTAAACAGGGCGTAAATCTCACTGAAGGAGACTCTCATCCAGCCACATGAAAACACCCTAGCAGTTTGGAGGACACTGTCTCCTTCTCCTCCACTGCCAGTCCCCAGCACAGAACCAGGTGCATCCGTTTCAATTGTCCTGGAATAAAGGAGTCGATTGTCACAGCATCCTTCTTCTCCCCACCTCCATTGGGTTTTTGACAAAGAAGCAAGTGAGTGCTACACAGAAATTAGATGTTTTTACTACACTGTGTTTCCTGGCCACCTGCAGCAGACACACAATCCTAAAATTCACTATCTTTAATGAATATATATGTTTTGAAAAGAAGTTATTCTCCAGAGTGAGTCTAAGAACAGGTGGCTAATGATGCCACTTTAAAGGGAGCCTGCTGGAGAAAGCAGGTTCAGAAAGGATGGCGTGTGGGCTGGGCACCCTGAGCTAGATAGCCTGCAGATGCTATTTTCTCTATTACCTGGAAGACCAGCAAGAGGCTTCAATCATACCTTGTCATCGTTTTTGTCTTCTGGCTCAGGTAGCATTCCTCTGTGAAATGGTACATTCTTAGCAAAGTGCCTGGCACTCAGTAGTTGCCATCTTCTAAAGTAGAATTCCTCAATCTCAACATGACTGACATTGTGGATTAGATGATTACATGTTACTGACAGCCCTAGGCAGGACAGTGGCCCTTACCCACCACAGAATAGTAGCACAGCCTCCGCAACTTGTGATGCTCCAAAATGTCTTCAGACTTTGCCAAACTTTTCTTGGCAGACAAAATCACCTCAGTTGAGAACCACTGATCTGACTGGATGAGCACCATTCTAGGCCTTGTACAACACAACATACCTGTACACCTTTAATTTGCCTTTCTTTCTGCCTGAGGACTGGAAGGTAGAAACTCCTCCTCCTTGTGGGGAGCAAAGGAGTTATTAGTTACTCACTCCCAAGGGTACAGGAAAGTACTTGGGATGCTGTTCCCACCATATTAGTCTTCCTGTTGTCTGTTGCTGTGTAGCAAAGTCCCCTACACCTAGTGAGGCATGGCAGATTCAGTGGGTGCTAGCACAAAGGGAATGATTGTCCATTTTCTAATTGTCAAGGTCAGCACTGGTTAGTTGGGGTTGGTTGGTTGGTTGGTTGGTTTGTTTGGTTGTTTGGTTGGTTGGTTGGTTGGTTGGGTTTTTACTGTTGTTGTTTGTCAGCTTGACACAACCACAAGAGGCATATGTGGCCACCAGTCAACCTTGCCAGGAGATGCTGCTGCTGCTGCTTCATTTGGCACATTCCCTCCAAGCATTCTCAGAGGCATTGAGACCCCTTTGGACTTGTGAATCTAGAGACCCCAAGAATAGCTTATTCTATGTCAGAAAGAAAGTTCCTCTCAAGGCAAAGTCACAATGTTGACTATTACAAGGTTGGCTCAACAGTGGGTTATGGTGACAATATGCCAAAAATACAATTGCATTTCTATCCTTACTTCTAAAAGACCATTTTAAAGAGTCTACTTTTATCATATATTTTTCTTGAGTCCAAGGAGTTTAGACTAAATATAATTCATATGTGAATCCTGACTCACCACTCATATTCATTAAACTGTGTACGTTTTTATGACTATTCTGTGACCTTGAACACATTTCTAAGCTATAGCCCTAGTTGAAATTTTGGCTGTGGTGCCTACTCAATCCAGAGATGCAGATAGTCTCTGTTGCATTCACAGACTATTCCCTTGGATTCCTGATCTGTCAGTCTGCTAAACAGTTTTTATGTGTTAAAACCTATGCCAAGTGCTAGGCACGAGCAGTCCAGTGGTCATCCAAAGGAAGCCTGGACCTCAGGCCTCAGAGCCTCGTCTTCCTTTGCTACTTTGCTGTAGCCATGTCATTCAATTTGAGGTAGTGTCTTCCTTCTCCAGCTTCATTCTCCCCATACTTTGCCTGGATTCCCATTACAGCTAAATAACAAAACCAGCCCAGAGGCCACTGATCTGCTACAATAAGAACACTGGGTCTGCTAGCTTTTGAAGTTTGGAGGATTGGGCTGAGCTCAGCTGAGGTTGAGTCTGTGTCTAATCTGGACACACCTCTTTGCTATTACATGCAGAGCTTTCTAAGACATGTCATCCTCACAGTGACATGGGGAGGTAAAGACTAAATGCAAAGCTCATGCTAAACTTCTGCTGACATCATGTCTATATGCTCACATAGCAATGGCTCAAACAAGTTGTCTTCCCAGTCCAAAGTCAAGCTGCATTCCAAGAGATTTCTGGAGGAGCTGAGGAAGAGTGCATAACTATTTCCTCAATGGTGATCTCACTTACCACACCCATTATTTTGACACCAGTGTCTCTGGGTCTTTGATATAATGTTCCTCCACTGGAACAGCATCCTCTTGGGTGTCAAACAACTAGGCTGTCTGATTCATTCATCTTTTGTGATTCCAGCCAGTGGCCACCTCCTCTGGGAGCTCTTCTCTGCTAACACACTTAGCAGTGAAGTGTTCCTTGCCTTTCCTCTCAGGGTGCACACATGAACCCTGTGATACTTAACAAAGACAATCATCTGTTTTTACTACCCAATCATTGCATGAATATTGAACTGTATTTTAGCTGTTATTTCTGCAGCATTCAGTACAGAGCTCTGAGAAGCAGAAAAGCAAATGCATGCTGTATTTGTTGTGCTAGGTGAGGGGTTGGGCCCTTCCACACTGGCATCTCTAGGGAACATTGCCATTTCCAAGTAGGCAGGCTATTTGGAATGAACCATATGAGCCGTCTGGGTGCATCTCACTGTGCCCAACAAATGCCATCTGCTTTGGGGGCACATCAAGACTGAGAAATCAGTGCAGACCATGTGGCAGGCTCTGTTATGGATGGCATCAGCTCCTCATTTGCCTTTTTGCCTTTTGTTTGCCCTGTTTGTCTTGCATAAGGGGAAGATCTGCTTGGTTACCAGTTGACTCCCCTCAAGTAATTTGCAGTTCCACGAAAAGGAAGCAACTGCAACTGGTGGATGCAGGCTCTTTTTACAAGCTTTGCCCCTGGTGGCTCTGTGTGGATTTGTGGTTGCAGGCCATGGAGCACCAGGCTGTACATCTGTTCAAAGATTCAGCATGTGTGGCTGCCACTCAACCCTCTTCAGAGTTTCCCAGAGACGAAAGTGAGAACGAGAGGGACAGACTTGCTGCCTGCTTTCAACCTGCTCCAGACTTCAGTTTCTTAAAAATGGGCTTGGAAATGGGAATGTATATGTTTATAGGGCGTGTGGTACTGTAAAGTCTCAGCTGTTCCTCATTTAGAGAAGCCCAAGCGCTTTCAGTGTGAACCGTCATGCTGACGGTAGCTCAATCATCTGTGTTTGTCGGTTCATTATGGTGCTCTTAGATACAATAGTCCATCATCTCAGCTTACTGAAACCATTCATGGCTTCCCAGGCCAGCCTTCATCCAAAGAAGGGGGTGAGAGATTCAGAAGTCTCTTCCAAATCAATATACAGAATATGAGAGATGGCAGATATGGCCAAGCCCCAAACCCTGCTATCTCTTCTCATGACATCTCTAATCCCCCAAGCGTGCAAACATTTAGATGACTCTCAGCAGTTCACAGGCATCTATTTCATGCCAGGTGAAATGGCTGTAAAATGACAAAGATTGACTATCATACTATTGACTCAAATTTAGAATTTCAAATTGGCCAACTTCATGCAGTCATCCCATATAAAATTATTATCTAGGCATCATTTCATTTAAGGGAAAGCTGAAGAGAGCTAAAGCAAGAACATCAGGTCTCTGAGATGATACAGTGAGTCAAGGTGCTTGTTGCCAAGCCTGAGGACCCGAATTCAACCCCTGAATTTCACATTGAGGGAGAGAACAGATTCCTAACAGTTGTCCTCTGACCTTGACACATGTCCATTGACATGCAACCCCCAATACACATAATTAGTAAATAAAATGTAATATTAATGGGACTATTCCATGTAGCTCACTGTAATTAGATACAGTATACATTGGGTACCCCATATTTTCAGTGCCTCAATGACCTGCAGTCCAGTTTCTGCTCCCTGATATCCCCCTTCCTGAATCTACCCTCCTGTCCTATTCTCTGGTGGCCCAGGGTCCTAGTTTTTCTCATTTAGATATTTTGGGCTATGTGTCTTACTGCCGTGAATGAAATGTCAAGTTGTGGGGTCAAATTGAGATAACTAAGTAAGCAAGTTTTTATGTAAGACTCTAATGATCAGGGACTCTGACCAGTGACATCAATTAGACCCAAAAGCTTCCTTTGTGTATCTTTGCACTTTCAGCTTTTCAGCCAGGCTTTATCTCTGAGTATTATGTTATCTTCCTATGAAGAGCAAATGAGTTTGAAGTTGGCTGTGAGGATTAGGGGTATGGATCTGGAATGAAATGTCATAGCATTGGGTAGGTGTCCAGGCTCTAGAATAGTGGTTAATATTGAGACTCTACACATAACCTTACACACCTAACCTCAAGGTGTGAACTTCCCTCAACTAGCACCTGAACCCACCATGTTTTCTATTTCTTCCAATAAGCAGAAAGTGAATACGAGAAGATTATCTTTCTACCCTTTGTTTTTCACAACTTTTTTCTCCCAGGATGGATTTCACAGCTCAACTGAAGGGTTTTTTGTTTTGTTTTGTTTTTTGGCTTTTTTTTTTTTTCCCAGAGTGGGAGCTTGGATTCTCTTTTTTCTCCTGAGAACCACACACATTTCCAAAAGAATTGTTTTTCTTGATGCTTCTTTCACAAAATACCAGTGACTGGCTCACCATCAACAGCAACAAAACATACTTAGCTCTTGAGCTTTTAATTCTTAAACAAGAGAGATTATTGAATCATTCCTAGGAACATGGGCACAAAGAGAGTTGAAGTTTCTGAGCTGGTTTTTCAGTGCTGCTGAAACCTGAGTCCACTGTGGTTTTGTGCCATAGTCATTTAGAAAGGGACACTTCAAAGCACACCATCCTGGGGTGCTTCAGTCATTTTCCTGGAAGCCTGGGCCTGAGAATCAGTGATGTGAGCCACCTGCTATAGACATATTAACTCCCAGAGATTCTACTGGTTTTTGAGAGGCAAACCTCTGATTCATCATTAAAGCGCAGCCTACAACATTTCCTCCTTGTTCAGCATGGCTAGAGCTGTGTGTATGCAGGGCCTGGGGGATCAGATCCCTCGTAGAGGCAACAGAGTGAGCAACCACAGCAAAAACACTCCCTTGATCTCCAGGTAATTCGTTCTTTCATTGCACTCTCAAGGGTTGTTGCTAATGGGCTGTCTTTTCCATCCTATCTTTTCCATGAAGTTTCCTCAAATACAAGCAGATATACTCCACATGTAAAGTACAGTCTTCTGAGTTTCCTTTTAGCCAGAAAGAAACAGAGATGGACCTCTAGAATGTGTATGTGTAGATCCTCTTCTGTGTTCTTAACCAACAAAGAGAAGTATATTTTGACACAAGAGCTAAGTTCAAGGAATTAATTCTGTCAGCCTGGAAAGCTAAGAAATTC
This sequence comes from Cricetulus griseus, assembly GCF_003668045.3. Lineage (NCBI taxonomy): Eukaryota > Metazoa > Chordata > Mammalia > Rodentia > Cricetidae > Cricetulus > Cricetulus griseus. The sequence continues at coordinate 206,150,476 of NC_048597.1, read as the reverse complement.
TGAAACTTACTATCAGCATTTATTGGAAAGATGAATTGATGAATTAGCATTTCCTGCCACTTTGAACTAAATGAAGAGTAACGGTTCCAATGTCATGTCTCCTGTGCTTGAGAAAGTCACCAACTCTGGTCAACTTACAGACTTCCAGCTCTTGGAAATATCCTTCTCTCACTCTCAAAATGGCTGTATTTTCAAAATGGATGTGTGACTCTACTGTTTTGACTGAAACACTTTCTTAGACTAAAACCAAGTGGTTTGGTCTAGTCTAGGGAGGCTAGATGAGCTGAGTGCCATGGCTTCATTTCTTTATGTCCTAAGGTTCCAACCTGGATTTCTAAATGTCCTAAAGGGGTTTTCTCTTGCTCTAATCCAGAATCAGTTAGCAAAGATTTCCTTCAGTTGCCTTGTATATCTGTGCGCAAGGGAGGGTATTGTACCCTCCCCTGCACCAGCACCACTCTGCCCTCCAGAATGGTTCTGGTGTTAGTGACAAGCATCTCTGCATGAGATTGGTTCATGTTTCTCTTTTTCACTCAAGGGATTTGCTTACATTTTTTCTTAGAATTGAATGATTTTCTTCTTGTTACAGGAAGATGGGATGCAGTAATAGGTAGGGATATGACTTTATGCAGGGAAACCTTTCTGTTATACTCTAAATTATGCCGCATCTATATGCCACATACTGTATTCCTAATAACTTATGCCACTCCATAACACAAGGATCTGCTCAATGGGAGGCTGTTTTCCTGACCTGTGCTGAGGGACTTACTTTAATTCAATTGAACACTCCAATCACATGCTCACTCAGCTTTCCTATCCAAAGCCCAACCATGAATGCCTAGATCTGAAATCTGTGACTTGCTTTGAAGTGTTTGCTCAGACATGTGAACTTGCAGGTATGTGCATTGAATTGCAAGGAGACAGTACCAGATCAGTGCCACAAGTGTCAACCTCCCCTTTGTTGTTTCTTCACCTTAGGTCCTGCACACATTGCCTTCTCTATCAAGGATATGAAAAAATGCAGAGTTGGGGGTCATAAGCATATACATATTTTCCTGTTTGCCTTCACAGTTGACTTCTAAACTAAAGACATGCATTCTCTGACATCATGGCATTTCTTTCCAAGACCTTCTCTGACTTTCTCTGTGTCTCATCTCATTTCTATCTCACATAGACTAAAGGATTCACTCACTCAGATGGCAGTTTCTCAAACTTTGTCTGAAGTCCAGAAAGCAGAGCCTGGAGTCAGTCTAAGAGCTAATGACCTCTTTTTAATATACAATGCACCCTGCAGTCCCCAAGAAAAATAAGCTATCTGTGACAGCAAATGTGAATCTGCTTCTTTCCCTGGTGGCAGGTGGGGGTGGAGGTGGGCAGAAAGAAAGATAATATAATAACTTTGAAAGGCTGAAGGAGTCCATTCCAGAAAGCTAAGTCTCAAATGATGCCAAGAAAACTTCCTGCCAGAAATCCACACTAATCTCTGAAGATAATAACAGCTACAAGATTTTCACTGAGAGGAAACCAACCTAAGAACACAGGTACACCCTCTTGATCCTCACCAAACATCTTAGACCTGGAATTTGACTTGCTTCACTCACAAATTGTGTTCAAGTGCTAAGGAAGTAGTCTCAGAATGCTCAGGAACTGAAGCCAGGAAGCAGGACAGGATGGAGGCCTGTTATCATTGCCAGGGGCTGCAGAAGAAGGGAACAAAGGCACAAGGAGGGAAGAGAAATTAAACATGGCTGAAGGAGCGTGTCAAAGTTACATTCTCAAACTCTCTCTCTCTCTCTCTCTCTCTCCCTCTCCCTCTCCCTCTCCCCCCTCTCTCTCTCTCTTTCTCTCTCTCTCTCTGTGTGTGTGTGTGTGTGTTTGTCATATGTGTGTACACGTGTGTGTATGAGAAAGAGAATGTTTGTAAGAGAAAAGATGATATAAAACTTACATATATCACAATTGGATTTAACTTTTTAATGAGACAACCACCAGGATGGCAAAATCATTCAGAAGAAGATATGAGCATTGTGATTTTATATGGTCTGAAATAAAAGGTCCGCTGAGAAGAGATAGCTAAGGTTGATACAAAACTGGGTGATTTTCCAAGGTAATAAAACTGTAGCTTTAAGATTCTTCTCTAACAACATCTCTTTGTCAGACTACAAGCTTGCCATTAACTTTAACAGAGTAGAAAATACCTAGGCTCTAATCAATAGTAAATAATAAATCAGAGTTGGCTCCCCTTAAGAAGAGGTAGGCAAACGATTTGTTAAGGCCCACATAGTAAATACTTTAAACACTATGGGCATAGGGACTCTACCATAACTATTTGGTTCAGCCATTGTAGCACAAGCACAACACTAGACAATGTTAAACTGAGTGTCTGTTCAAATAACACTTTATTTAAAATATTCAAGCGATTGTCTACATTTGACTTCAAATCTGTAGAGTCCTGATGTAGCTTGACTTTTGAGGATCATCAAATCATCTTTTGATGTGTTTTCATAAAGAATATCAAGAAGCAAACAACAAATGCAAAGATGCTGGGGTGTGAACTCAACACTGTTTTCTAGAAGCCACAAGCAAGAAAAAATTCCTAAATTACCAATCTTGATGACTAGCCATTGGAGACAGCCTGAGTAGACAGTTGGAAAGAGAGTCGCTGTCTTCCCTTAGTGTGTCTGTGTGGTATGTCTGGGCAGGACAGTGAGGCAGACTTGATCCTAACTTGCTGAGTGAGCTGAGAGGACTGAGCTAGTCTTACTCCACCTTAGTTCTCCTCGCTGCTCTGGAAATAATAAGGACAGTGTATCAGTCTGCAGGAGGAGGGCTGTGACAATAGAAGGAGCTGATCCATTCTCAGTTCTAGCAAATGGCAGCTTTCAACTACAAAATAAGCAATCAAAGCCAAACTGAGGTCCTAGGGTTCCAGATGAACTCACATCACTGGCTGGAAAAGGCCTCTGATGAGACCCAGAGGCACGCATGCTAGGTAGTCTTGATCACTTCTTTCCCAGGTGAGGTCTGTGGTCCTAGAGGCTTTGTTCTAAAACACTTCAGTCTTTTCCTCCATATTCAGGTGGGTTCAGTTTCCTGGAGTTCCTATTAAGAATCTCCTCACCCTCATGAAAGTAGCAATTAATAAACAGGGAGAGAGTTCTGGGGACAATTTCCTTGCAAACTAGGACACTGCTAGTGTACTTAGAGGAAGCTGCTGGAGTGAGCAGCCAATCTGCATCTCAACAATGGATGTGCTAATTAACAAGGATTCCTACCTATTCATTAAAGTGCTAAGATTCTCTAGGAAACATTGCAGCTCTATTCACTGGTGCCCAGGTCAGCATTGTCCCATGCTCACTCAGAGCAACTGTTAAGATGCTATCTGTTATTGGACTTTTCTCTAATTGGGACGAGTTATCTCCTTCAGAGCAAGGAAATCCATCTTTCTACCCAACTCAGCCATGCTCCATAGTTCCAAGAAACAGTCTTGCCTTACTCAGTTTGTACCAGAAGCAAGGAAAGAGCACTATAACCAGGAATATCCCCACCTCCTCACACCCCAGCAGCCCTAAAGCTTATTCAGATTGCCGAGTACAATAGCAATACACAATGCTAATATTTACTCTAGGCCAATTATATATTTTTATTTTGTTTCCAGACATAATATCCAGAGAGTAATGACGCAAACACTACGGGCTGCTGCTGTCTGTCTCTGCCCAGATTTAGTCAAGAACCACTGCTTGGTGATCCTGAACAATAAACAGTATCACCATGCTGAGGGTGCATTAGCCTGCAGAGATGCTGAACAAAAGGGAACTTAGTGTAGATCTGAAGACTAAAGCAAGTGGGAAGTACGTATGCACTCAGGAACTTGCTGGCTTATTTTGCAGTGGCTCTCCTCAGTGGAAACTACGAGGGCATACATGGCTTTGGTATCCAAAGACAGAAGGGATGGAGGAGGTATTCATGCAAAACCACAATTGTCACATCAAAGGGGATAAGGGAGAGTTTATTCTGGAAGTAAATATTAGTGACTGTGGCCCATGAACACAGATTTAGGTTATCCCAAATTCCATGTTTCACTGTAGTAACAGTTTGATAAGGTTTTTGTTTGTTTGTTTGTTTGTTTTTGTAACAGAGCAAAGAAAGTCATGAATTAATGTATTTTTTAAATAAATGAGTAGAAGCATGAAGTGGGCAGAGCAAAGCAGAGAAACTCAGCTATAGGCCTCAGTTGTTATCTGATGGCATTTTTAGCCTTTTGGTTGGTGGAAACTGGGGATTTGTTAAGTTAATATATTCCAAAAGGTATTTTATATGCCATTCATAGGATGTTAGGTCTTTCACAGAGGTAGCCAAGCCATGGCTATTTATGTGGCTAATGATAGCCCAAGTTAAATTGTAATTGGATTCTGGACCTGCTACATCACAACCTCTCCACAGTTCTAATCAGTACTCAGCCTTGCAGAAGGTTCAGTTGCAGGTGTAATTTTTTTCCTGGGAACTCTTCTTTGCAGAGATCAGGCCAGGCAGCCCTGTATAAGACCCCCAGATCTCCTTATCAATGCAGCATCTGTCTCAGAGTGATCCTGTTATCCACAGTGACATGGATCGGGAGTTACACTGCTGAGAATGGACCTTGTACTTATGTATCTAGCTTTGTAATATTCTGTATCTTTTGTAGTTAATAAATTTCTAGATACTTTCTTTTTATGCTTTGACATAAAGAATTAATTTCAGATAATCAAAAGAACCTGATAAGTAAGTTGTTTGTACTAGGAAGAATAATTCTATCCTACCACATCCAAATTCAGCTGGTATTTGTTAACATGTTTTTGCATATTTATGAGGTGAAATGTGTAATTTGATTCATGTGTACCTGTGGCCGTCTTGGAATAATTAGCATATCTGTCCCCTTAAACAGTTATCAAATCTCTATGGTAAGCTTAAAGAAACTATATATACATTACATACAAGGGTACCAATCATTTCTGTACCCTTGTGACAGCCATGTGAGTGAATTCCCGTGTCACACCACCACGGTTGTACTCATGTTGGCTGTAGGCCCACCTTGCTAAGTTCTCTAGAACTCTGGGCAGCTCCATGGATGAGCGAACCTCTTCCTAGCTCGCTGTTTCCCTAACCCCTTCCTGAAATATCTCCTGAGGCGCTTCAAGGGGCCCCACAGCGTGGCTGTAGGCATGTCTAAGGTTTCGGGATGTCGCCAGGAGTGGTCTCAACCTGTGTTTGATGGGAATCAAGTGCGTGATTCCATTCTGACCTCCTCTGTGTGAGAGAAAATCAAAGAGAGATTTTACTTTTTCCTTTCCCTGCATTACCTTCATCCATTGTCATTGTGGCCTCCAAGGCTGTACTTCTAGAGAAATCTGCCTTACAGCTAGCGCATCTCGTCCAGCCTTCTGCTAGTTGGCAGATACCCAGAAGATGAGGGAGGCCTCCAGCATCTTTCCTTGCTCTGATCTGACCCTTCTAAGAAGGGTCAGAAGGAGGAGGAGGCCTGGCTCCACTGATAAAGTCTGGAGCTGGATGTCTGGGGAGGGGCCATGTGCCTGTCACTGAGTTATCAGAAGGCCAGACAGGCTTCTGTGTGAGTCAGAAGGTTTCACAGAAAAGAACATCACTGTTATTCAATTGTATGTAAATGAGAGATTTGCCTTTCTCAGAATGCATTTTTTTCTTGAAGAAAGATATTCCATATGTGTTATTCCCCAATACCAGACACACAAAGGTCTCTTGGGGAAGGTTGCCACAGACTGGAATGTTCCAGGCTCCTCCAGCCACTGACAGAAAGCTGGACTGGCTCTTTGGAGAGGTTGGATATGTCAGTGTCTGTGTGTCCAACCTCCCATGGTCACCAGGTGAGGTTCAGGCATAGCAGCTGCCTGCTTACACTGTGAATGTGGAGTTGGCATCTTCAACACTTGGACATAGTTTGCCTGTGGCCAGCATGAATTGATAAGCTCTCAAGGGGCCTAAAGGACAGTAGGATCTGGAGTGTGCCCCGAGTGCAACAGTCTCCTGAGGCCATGTCCTGGGGTGGGGCTTGGAAGAGCCAGAAGACACCATGCACAAAGCCACCCCACTATTCAACCTCGTCAAGCCTGAGAATCTCAGGTCCCTGTGCCCCAGAGCCTGGCTGCCAGGTCAGATGACACTTCAGTTTTCCAAAAGCAAAATGAAAGCCTGAGGGACCCCATGGAGCAGGAAGAAGCCTCAGTTTCAAGGCTGTTCACAGCGAAGTCACCCTCCCCTCCCCTGCCCTAGCTCACCGAGTGCCTGTGTATGCTTCTCCCATAATTGCTTAGACGCCTCCTCCTCCAGGAAGTCTCTCCTGCCTTAGCCTGTACTGGATGTTCCAGGAAAGTTTCAACTCAACAGTGAGACTTTGATAATAGTGGCTACTTTAACTCTGGACTCATCAAAGCAACATGGTCTTTGTGCTGGGAGAAAGGAGAGCCCGTCATTGTGCGAGGACAGGGTGTTGCTTGCGGACATGAGAGCCTAGATGCTATGTAAAGAATGAGACTTAGGAACTAGGATACTTGAGACCCTGGCTTTCTTATGCATAGCACAGAGGACTGTGATTTGAACATAACTGGACTCTGTCATTTGTAGCATAGCCAAGGGTTTCCATGGTACTCTGAAGGCTCAGATTTCTCCATCTGAGCTGGTGAACCCAGAGCTGAGCTGATCAGCCTGAACAACTTAATGCTTAGGGGGAAAGGATGTATTTTAGGATTACATAGCAGAGAGGAGGTCCTATATGACTTCTGACAGCCCATTAACCAACAGCAAGGGGTTAAGTGTGAAGTGCCCTAGCAAGAATGTCTCTCCTTGTTATGGCATGCACCAGGCTGATGCTGAGGGAGGCTGTTCATGTCACATCCAGGTTAAGCTGTCTTTGATTCCCCTTCAGAGCTGACAGCCAGCAGAGAGTGCCAGCTGGATCTGCTGGGTCTCTCCACACCCGTGTGTCAAAGGTGGCCAACCAGTGGGTCTTCTCTGCCTGGAATTTGTGAAACCCGGCTCAGAATATCTTGGTGATATAACTAACTTCCTACATTTCTCCTTGGAGAACTTTCTGGAAGCTTCATGGATTTAGGGAACACTTAGAACAAACCCTGGGGGTGTCTAAACAGCCAGTGATCTTGAGAAAAAAACTGTGAGTTGTCCTTTTTGGAAGAATTACTCCATTAGAAATTTTTCCATGCAAAAATTGCCTAAAACACTACCTCACTATGACCTTAGTATTTAAAGATCATCCCCTTAATGAATATGAAAAACACAAGGCATTATCAAAGTAAAGCCCTCCAGATACCTTTCAGCCATGGCCATGGGACATGAGACCATGAATGACCCTTTCTTGGCAGGCTGTGTCTTGCTTATTTGAATCTCCATACAGGGCTGGAAATGACCTGGAGATTTTATTTTTTAGATCATATTATTCATGTTCTCAGCCTCGGTAGCTCATTGTCATCACCAGGGAGTATCTCTAGAGGCCGGTTCTCTACTGACCACGTCATTCCAGACCCAGACTCCCATAGCCTAAGGTAGGAAAACAGCCAAGATGGTTTTTAAGGCTGCTGCTGATGGGTGTTGTGGGAGGAAAAGGCTTATTTGGTTCAGCTGGTTGTTTTGTAGGTGAGGATACAGTGGAGGCCTGAGCATAGCAGGGATTTCTATGTGGTACACACCAAGATATGGGGGAACCAAAGGACCAATAGAGACCATTGTCTAGCACTCTCCTAAGCAGGTCTAGTGTCCAGTATTATACTGATACCTAGACATCTACACTAAGAGCAAAGTTCCTGCTGCCCAAAAGTGTCATCTATGAGTCTGTAATCACCTCATGACCACCCACAATCTCTGCCCGTTGCACTATGGTTGGAAGCAGGCAATAGTGTTTGATCAGCTAGCATTTGGAGTAGCCTGAAGAAGCTACCTTTGGCTTCCCCTTTAGGCTCTGAGCTTATAGGGCAGGGCTAGTTAAGTCTGTTTGTTTCTGCATCTCCTGATCGAGAAATCAAAATGGGGGTGGGGGGGAGACTACATGGATGAGCAAATGAGTGAGCAAGTGAAGAAAAACACTTGAAGAACTTGCACACAGGCTGAAGCTTAAGCCATGTATGTCATATAATGAGATCATTTCTATGCCTAACTAGCTCATCTGCCCTACATTTTAATTGAGTCAGCACAAAAAAAAATAATTTTGATAGTTAGCCAAGGCTTCACTGATGCTAAACATTATGTGTATTCACATTAAGAAAAGAAAAAGAGGAGGAAATGGGGCTTTTGATTCTCTTCCTAATTCACAATAAGCCATCTATGGTGTTAATTGTTTATAATAATCTAACAGCATAATTACTCCCGTGTAAGCTTCCCGGAACAGCAAAATCACAGAAGACTCTCAGATCTGTTGAGCTGTTTGACAGGAAGGCTGGCTCCAGCTCCAGTCAGGTGGGAGAGCTTTGTTACAATGCTTAGCCTCATGCTCCGGTCTTATCTTCAGAAGGGGACAATGTATTTATCTTGCTGAGTTATGAGAGTAGGAAGAAGCATAATATTTCATCTCTAATTATATCTTCTTGGCCAGAACTAGTCATTTGGCCTAAACTTAACTCTAAGGGGGTGTGGCATTGTACATTCACTGGTCTCAGCTCCTGTGGACACTGACTCCATACCTTGCTTTCTCCTTGTCCCTATCAGCCTACCCCAGAAATACATCCCGAATTTAGAAACATGTGTTGGAAATTAGGTTATGAGGATTCAGCTCCTTTTTTCAATCCATCCTTCCTTCTTTTTCTTTATTCCTTCAGTTATTCATTCACAAGTAGATAACAGGTCCTTCTATCTGCCATGAGACTAAGGATAGCCTCCGCCTTCCTGGTTTTGATACCCTGGCAGGCAGGTGCAGGTGGGCATGGGGTACAAGCAGTCAGTGCCCACATGAGGAGGTTACTAGATAAACAGAAAAAAAATCTATTTAGTTATGAGCACTGTGCTAAAATAAAATTGGCCAATGTGGTCACAAGTACCAAGGGGAAGAGGAGAGACTCGTGTGGGGCAGGAAACGAGGCAGGCCGAGAACAGCTCTCAACGGAGTTGAAGATGAATGAAGGAGTCCTTCACACAGGCTTCTACGTTAAGAAATCAGGATGTGATATCAAAGCTGAAGAAAATGGTATCATATCTGAAGTAGTGGAGTGAAGAGATCAACAACTATTTCTGATAGAAAACAGCTAAACGAGGTCATCAGAATCAACCACTTCACGGCTCTGGAAACTGACTGAAAGCAAATATATGTAATTGGCAAGTAATATTATGAGGGACTCCATGCTAACAAATTATACAATGCCAATGATGTAGGACTTCTAGAAAGACACAGATACTTTGAACTGACTCAAAAGAAAAGGAAAATCTGAACAGATTTTAGTAAGGAAATAATTCAAACTAGTAACGAGAAATATGCCTCCAGAAAACCTCCCATGCAGATGTGTAAATTCTATCACATATTTGAAGAAAAAAACTATATCACTCCTTTGTAGACCCTCTCAGGAAATGGGAAAGAAATGATTCCTTCTGTGGGAAGGGCATTGTTCTGATTCCAAAATCCCAGGAAATCCATGGTCCATTATCTGTCATGAACATGAAAATAGGAGTTGTCCACAAAATGCTAACACATGCTGGACTGGAGAGATTACCCAGAGCAATCACTCCTCTTACAGAGGACTACACTTTGTTTCCCAGCCCCAAGCTCAGCTGACTCACAATCTCCTGTAAATCCAACTCCCTGGGATCTGGCACCCTCTTCTGGCCTCTAAGAGTAGCCACACAGGTACACACACACACACACACACACACACACACACACACACACACACACCCCACACAGACCAGAGGGGGGCACACACATATACATAAGTAAATAATAAAACAAATACTTCAAAAGTTTTTTCATTTTGTTTTGCTTTTTGAAACAGGGTTTCTCTGTGTAACCCTGGCTGTCCTGGAATTTGCCCTGTAGACAGACCAGGCTGGCCTTGAACTCAGATATCAGCCTGCCTCTGCCTCCTGAGTGCTGGGATTAAAGATGTGTACCGCCACCACCACCTGACTTATAACAAGTCTTAAAAGATTATGTACAATGACCAAGCTGGAGTTGTCCCAACAGTCAAAACTTGGGTTCACTTGCAATAATCAAAATAATATGCTATCTTGTAATAATGAACAAGATTAGAAAGGACAGAAACTCTGTGGTTAGTGTCATATTAACGACCAAAAAGGAAAAAAGAAAACCCAGAAGATCCTTTCTTCAGAAGATGGGGAAGTTGGGGCAGTGTACAGATGTTCACTCGGATACTTTTCTAAATTTGTTTTTTATTTTTAATACATATTCTATTCTCTGGGAATTTCATACACTGTATTTTGATCATCTATCTCTTTTCCCCACTACTCGCAGATCTACCCCTATTCCATACCAAACCAGCATTGTATCCTCACTTTTTAAAAACCAGCCCAGTCCAGTTAGTGCTAACTATATACTCTTCAATGTATAACGATCCACTGGAGAGTAGTTGGCCTACTAGGGGCCTCACCTATAAAGAAAGCTAACTCTCCCCTTTCCTGGCAGCTATCAACTCCCAGTAGCTCCTCAGCTAAGGGCAGGACTTTGTGCCTGCCTCCCTGCCTCCTTGCTGGGAATTTTTCTGGCTTGAGCTGGCACAGTCTTGTGCACACTGCCACAAATGCTTTGAGTTCACAGGGGAAACTAGCCTGTTGTGTCTGGAACATACCATTTGCTTGTAGTCATCCACCACCCCTGGCTCTTAGAGTCTTTCACTCTCATACATCTACTCAACATTCGACACAGTTCCTAACTAATCCTTTAAAAAGTTAGTAAAACACACAAATTGGGAAGGAAAAAGTGAAAAAAAAACCACTACATTTATTCACAATAACATGAAATGAAGTTGATCCTGTTTGTTTTCTGTTGGTTTGGTAAGCACTAACCATCTGCAATTTGGAGATAGAAGGATTAATTTCATCATGTCAGTCTGTCATCAAAGACAGCAAAGTCAGGAATTCAAGGTAAAAATCTGGAATAGAGACCATGGAGGAAGTTTGCTTCCTGGCTTGCTCCTAGACTTAAGTTCAGTTACTTTTCTTCTACAGCCCAGGCTCACCTGTCTATATATGGTACCACTCACACTAAGCTAGGCCCTTCTGCATCAGTTAGCAACTAAGAAAATGCCTGACAGATATGCTACAGGCCAAACTATTAGAGGCAATCAAAAATCTCAGATGAGACTACCCCTTTCAAGTGACTCTAGGTTTGTGTGAAGTTGACAGCAGAAGCTAAAAATGACAAATGTAGACAAATCCACAGAATGAACTCGCCTCTGCTAAAACTAATCAACAAATTGAGCAAAGTTGTAGAATCAAGATAATATTTAGAAGTCATTTATATATGTTTTTTATTAGCAATGAACAATCTGAGGGTGAGATTAGGAAAATAATTACATTCAAATGACACAAAAATACGTAAATATATAGGAATACATTTAGCAAAAGAAGAGTAGGACTTATACACTGAAAACCATTAAAACATGACTTGGAGAAGAGAAGGAGCATCTACGTCTATGGGGAAACAGTTATAGCTTATAGATGATAAGATATGATGTCATTATAATGATGGCTCTCTGCAAATTCATCTCCAGATTCAATGCAATCCCTATCAAAATCCCAGCAGGTGTTTTTTGCAGAAATTGACAAGATGATTTTGAACATGAGCAGGATCCAAAATAGCCAAACCCATTTTCAAAAAAGAAGGACAAAGTAGGAAGACTTAAACTTCATGGTTACAGAACTCAGCATCAATCTGCAGTAACCAGAGCAGTAGGGTACCAGTGTAGAGGCAAGAACATAGATAATAGGACAGAGTGAAAAGTCCTCAAATAAGCCTTTATGCTGGGATAAAATGATTCTTTTTCAATATAAATGCCAAGTACATGCAATGTTTTTTTCAGCAGTGTGAGAATAGTAAAGAATATGAAAAAATAAGCCAAGAAATTTTCTTTCACATGTATGATGAAGAATTTGAATGAAAACTATATAAAGAGTCCTTATAATTAATTCAATATTAAAAGGATGAATGACCCAAACTGAAGAAGGGCCAAAGGTGCAATAATAGACCTTCTTCAGAATCAAGGTTCTCAAATATCCAGTGAGAATTTTACATGATGTTCAACATCATCAGTCATTAGAATATGAAAATTTGGAGAAGAATCAGCTACCACTTTAGGATCCCCAAGTGGGTATAATAGTGGAACACAGCTGATAGAAGAAGTGTAAGCAAGGGTATGAAGAAGTCAGAGCCTTTATGCTTGCCATACTTTGGGGAATAGGGGAAGCAAAAACAGGGATGCACTTCACCTAGTCTTAAGCTATAAGAAGTTGCCTAAAATCCCATTCCTGGAATGGAATTTTTAATAATTTTTTGATAATTACAAGATTTGTATGTCAAATGTCTTCATGAATGTTATAATGATGCTTTTGATGATGTAATAGCCTAAAAGTAGAAAAAGCTCAACCTGTGAGTGGATAAATGAAGGACAGTATGTCATGCCATGGACTATTAGTTATTTATGCACAGTACAAGATGAATGAATCACAAAACATTAAGCTGTATAAAATGAGTTTACCAAAGAGAGTAGATATTGAATAAAATCCATCCATTGGAAATACCTAGAAAAACAAATCTACAGAACCACAAAGCTCATCTGTCTCCTGTGGTTGCATGGGTGTGGGGTGTGACCATAAATGTGCACAAGGGACTGTTTGGGAGGAAAGGCACTATTCTATAACAGGGTTGTGATCATTATACAACTCTATAAACTCATTGAAAAACAATTGGTATGTACAGTTAGCAATGGATGAATTCTGGAGTATGTAAATGCAGTTGCTAAAAATATAAAGAGATCAAAATGTCTGATCTTTTGGCCTACATCGATGGAGTAGCAGGGCCTTGGGTTCTGGGACACCTGATAGTGGAAATGCCTGACAGGCAAGGGGACCTGAGAGCCACTGAGTGAGGGTTCCTCGTTGGCATTTCTCCCAGACTCACTATCTCTCCAGGCAGGACAGAGGTGGGAGTTGGAGAAAAAAAAATGAAGGAAAAAGTTGTTTGGGGCTTTATGCTAAGGATGATGGGAAGTTATCCCAGAGTTCGAGCTTCTGTATAAAAAGATCCAACTTGGTATTGCGGAGGTGCTCTGGGAAGGGGGAAACTGAGGACAGGAAAGATGGTGAGCAAGACAAAGTGTGTCACTTTGAGGGCTGACTTACAAAAATGGGGAGAGGTGGGCAACACAAACCCTAACTGTCACTTAGCTGACTGGAACCTCAGTTGGTCCTCTCATGTGCACATCAAATGGGGCAAATTACAGTCAGTCCCCTGGACCATTCCCAGTGTCTTGCACGTGATCAGCCAGCTCTTCATAAGTGTATAACTGGCAAGTGTCTCTGTGGTCTACTTCCCTATCCTTTCTTCAGATCCTGATTCTAGATTTCCAAGAGCAGATTTTCAGTAACCCATCTCATCCACTGCCATATTTTTGGGATGAAAGGAGCAGTTTAGGGTATAAGATCCATTTACCCTCCAGGGCCCAACATTGAAACTCCTTAGTTTCAAAATGTGAAATGACTAAGGTAGTTTTAGAAGTTAATCAACAAGCAAGTAGTCATGTTTTCAAAGGCTTTTGTAAATATGACCTGGTTTGTAAGGTATATATGATCTGTGCTCCACAGCCAAGGAGGACAGTGGAGCTGCTGTGATCCTTTATGTAGCAAGTCTGTAGACAGGTGAAGAGCTCACACCACGCCACACAGACAGTAAAGGTAGTGTCAACACAGCACTTCCAGATCCACCCACTGGGCCGCTCTTCATGCCCCACTCCCTCACCTTCACTGAGAACCCAAACCGTGGGCAGCTCCACTCAATCCCTGGTACCTCTGAGATAAACGGATGGGAGCAGCCAGTTTTGCATTTCAAACAAAACTGTCTTTTTGCTTATAATTCACAAGGATTGCCCTTGGGCCTGGGAAACATTTAGAAGGAATACAGGATGTAAACCCATACACACCCTGGGTTTGGAGAGAGGGTACCCCCAGGAATGTGTTCTGCCTGTTGGGGACCAGAGCCAGAACACTTCTCAGTGTGATTCTCAGAAGGAGGCTGGTGCTTCCTGCACCTGTGTTTCTGCTAGCTGGGCAAAAGCAAGCTGGCCCGGAAGGGGAAATGGCTGTGCCCTTGCACATTAGTTACTTTTCTCATGACAATGCGCCTGATGGAAGCGATTTAAGGGAGGAAGGATTTATTTTGACTCAAAGATTTAGGGGATCTCAGTCTCTTGTACCAGGGAAGGCCTGTGGTGGGAGTGGCTCAGTCCCTGCTGGAAGGAGCATGGGGCCCCTGGGTATATTGAAGTAGAAACAGATAATGTGTAATAGGATGAGGCCATAATAATAGGTTTCACCTCCTAAAGTTTTAACAGCCTCTCCTAATATCTCAGGATAAAGCATTAAAAAACATGAACCTTGAGGCCAGGTGTGGTGGCATATGCCTTTCACCCCAGCACTCTGGAGGCAGAGGCAGGTAGATCTCAGAGTTTAAGACTAGCCTGGTTTACAATGTGAGTTCCAGGACAGCCAGGGATATACAGAGAAACCCTGTCTTAGCTTCCTCCCCCACCCACCAAACAAACCATGAAGCTGGGACGGGGGGAGTTTTTCATGTTTATTCCACAACACTTTCTGTGGCAGCCTGCTCTGAAGTCAGCCAGGTGCTAGAGAGACACATACATGACAAAAGAGAGTCACATATGCACCCCGTCCCCATTGTGCTGATTGTCAGGGTGTCAGGATGAATGGTCATAGTGTTTCCAATCTTTCTTCCCAGAAACCACTAGCTCAGTTTGTACTAGAAAAGCCACATGGGTGGCACTATCAGCATGGAGGAGAATGCAGCCCTTCACATGCAGGCCGTGGCCCAAGTCTGGAGTGATCAACCTCATTGCTTTCTCTACTGGAACCAATCATGAACCACCACAGGAAGAGAGGAGACAGGATTTGTTGTGCTTTAAGAGAGCACTTTAGAAGGAAGGGATCAAATATTAGAGAGAAAAATATGTCATTTCGAACCAAAACACTTAGAAGGCACAGGCAAAAGGCTACTACCTCCCCAGGGCTGGTGTTAGGCAGAAATGCTAAGGACCCCAAGAGGAAGACCCCTATTTGCCGTCACTTCTCACCCATGCCTCTCCTTACTCCTCCGTTACCCTGGGTGTTACCAGCCCTGGGGTTTAACTCCTTTGTTTCTGGAATGTTCTCTACATTCTGCACCAGTCAGGACACTTCTCCACCTGCACCAGCAGAGTCATTCAGTTGGGAGTGGACACTCTCCCCTCTCAAAATCACAAGCTGGTTCCTTCTTGATATTTGACCTCTCTTCAATGTTTGAATGTTTCCTGTTCATGCTCAGGGACCAGGCAGTAACTGGAGAAATGCTGGAGATGAGATGCCCTGAGTACTGGACATGAAAAGGATGCTCATGGACCAATCCAGGGTTCAGCTAGTACCAGTGGGGGCCCGGGCAGCATCTGAAGATGGACTCGGCAAGTGGCCACTCTGAAGCTCACTACTGTAGGCCTTGTGATTAAGAACTGGGTACTGAGACCTCACCTCATGCACGCAAGCGTGCACACACAAACACACACACACACACACACACACACACACACACACACACACACACACGTTTTCATTCATCCATTCTAGGACTGGATGGCACACAGGTACACTGGCATACACTAAAGGAGAAAAGGTCTGCTGCAGGGAATGTATCTGGAACTTTAGAATCATACAACTTAGGAACTACCTTACAGACTACTTTAGAATCCTGCAACTTAGAAACTACCTTATTTTCACTATCTTCCTGAGTTTGTGTTCATGCCTTGTGTTATTTGCCATATTTGGAATTGTGAAGATTGTGGACTCTGTAGCCTTTATTTTTATGTAATATATATTTTAATTAGAATATAATTACATCATTTCTCCTCTTGCCTTTCTCTCTCCCAATCTCTCTCATGTTTCCCCCTTAAAACCCTTCCCATGTACCCCCCACAGTTGATAGCTTCTTTTTCTCTATTATTGTTAGATAGACGTAGAAATATATAAATACAGCCTGCTGATCCCATTTTCATTGTCAGTGTGAGTATTATTTCAGTACTAACCAGTTTGTATTAGATAACCAATTAGATGGTTCACCCCTGGGAGACACTACCTTTCCTTCTCACTTCCTCATTAGTTACCTGTAGTTCTTTGTGGTTAGGCCTCTATAAGATTTTGCCCTTCTGTTTTAGCATGTCTATTAATATTGGCATTGTTCAGGACTTGTTTAGGCAGCCATTTCTAGAAGACACAGTTTCACAGCAGACTCCCTGGTCCTCTGGATCTTACCTCTTCCTTGACATTCTCTGAGACTTCGGTGAAAGAGATGATGTATCTGCTGAGGCTGGGCTCCCAGCCATCTGTTCTTCTGTGTATTGTGTCCAGTTGTGGTTTTCTGTAATGGTCTCATTTGCTGTAAAAGAGAAGCTCCTTTGATAAGGGATGAGTGCTACACTTACCTATGGGGTTAAGGATATATTTTAGGACCCAGTTAGGAATTATTTTGGTAGACATTAGGTTCTCTTCTAAGATCCATGATCCTCACTATCCTCAGGCAGTTGGTTAGGTTTCTAGAACCAAGCATGATTTCCCTCCTGTTGAGTGGACCTTAAGTCCTGCTAGACAGCTGTTGGTTATCACCTAGATATTAGTGCCACTGTTGCACCTTTAGAGCTCCTTGTCATGCTGGTCATTGTTGCAGTTCACAGCTATCACAGCTGAATAGGACTATTGATTGCCTCTCTCCCCTGGCAGCTTGCACAGTGTTTTCTGGCACTTTAAGGAGGCTAGAGTATAGGAAGGCAGCTTTTAGATTGATCCAGCTCCAGTCATCTGAGTCCTGTGCCTAAGTATGCAGTGTCTTCAGCAACAGGAACTTACCTTCATCCTTTGAGAGCTAACCAAGGGCAAAAGCCATCATCTAGGTTATTATGGGAGTCACTTGGACTACCCTGACAGATAACTTGAACAGAGGTTTTGCATCATGCCTGATTGGGGGGGTGTGTTTGTTTGTTTGTTTTAGTATATAGATTTTGTTGGGAGCACTGCCTTCCCAAGTGGCATAACTTTGATATATATATATATATATATATATATGTGTGTGTGTGTGTGTGTGTGTGTGTGTGTGTGTGTGTGTGTGTGTATTTGTATTTTATATAATTTTAAATAAATATACTCAACACACCTTCAGTGAACACATGAAATTAATCAGTCCCTAAGCTCTGGGAGCATAGAGGAGGGACAATGATATTGGCCTAGGTCATAGCCCAAAGAGCCCCCCAGATGAGAGGCATGACTGGATGCTAAAGGAATAGTAGCTGTGCCCTGGACTCTATTTTCCCCTCAGAGCCCTCCTCACCTCTCCTGCCTGCTCCATCCACATACTCAGCAGTGAGCACCTTTGGCAGTTTCCCCACCTGCAGCTTTCAGGTGGTACAGCCCACTAGAGCCAGGCAGGAGAAGGAGCCCATTCAGGTCTCTCAAACTGCCTCCTCATCTCCACCCAAGGCCTACAGTAAACCTGCACCCCTGAATCTTAAACACTCAATTGCTTATCTGCACCCAAGTCTCTCCTCCACCTGCTCTACATATGGGTCTCTGACTTGCACCCAGACAAAGGTTAAGAGGAACCACCATGTGAACACACCAGTTGGGACTTGGTCCTGCAAGGCCTTGGCATGGGGGACTGTGGGTATTTAGGCTGGAGACGTAGGCAGGCACCATAATGGAAAGGTCTTTGTACTGCACCCTCTCCTTACAGTCTGCTAGCTCCTTTGATGTAGAAATTTCAGAATATACACATACATACATAAACACACAACACACACACACACACACACACACACACACACACATATGTATATGAGAATAATATTGTCATTTGTGGATTGTCTTTCAGTGTTCAAGGTTGGCTCTAAAATGAAAGCAGGGCGGGTTGGGGGGGGAGGCAAGGAGGCTCCCTGCAGTGCCTGGGTAGCTGCCTCCCTCACTGTGTATAATCGAGGCATTTTAATTTACTATTTACTCTTCTCTGGGGTAGTGCACTCTCAAGGCAGGGCTTGCAGTACCTTCTGTGTCACGGTGTGCACTTCAAGCAGAGGTTCAGAAGTTGGCTACAGAGTGGATGCACAGTGTTACCCAGTCACATCTAGGACCTTTTGTTTCTTTGAAGAATAATTAGCCACCTGATGATCTGGATCCTAGGCACTTCACTTGTTATAGCCCGCCGTCTAATTGTCTTGGGTGCCATCATCAACAGCCACTTTAAAACAGCATTTAAGAAAGTAATTTAAGAATTTCATGTCACAGGTCTTGATGAGCTTTGTTCCTTGCATTGCATGGCAGGCAGCTGAGGGACACCAGCTTTCTGACGTCACTGTGAATCAGGGAGTGGCATCAGCTAACTGTGACTCATCACAGGACTGAATGCTGCCTGGGCCACGTGCTTGCTGTCCTCTGAGCTCTTGACGTGTCTAACTTACATGGTATATTATGTTTTCCTTTTGTTTTAATACCCCAACGTGGTTTTTGTTTGTTTGTTTGGTTGGTTGGTTGGTTTTTTTTTTGTTTTTTTTTTGTTTGTTTGTTTTCAACATTTAGAATACAGGAGATTTCACATTGAAAAACAAAATACCCCTTAAGATCTGCCAACGTGTACCCACATTTCCTGTTTGGACACATCACTTGAACCTAATTAGTACCCCGTGTGTTTTGGTGGTGTGGTTATAGCCCTGTCCCTCAACTTGCATCTTTCACTCAACCACTTCCCGTATGCTACCAGGTCCTGAATTACCCACCAGGAATTAATGGTTGACAGAAGAGCATTAATGTTGCAAAGGTACACACATGACCCCATGGGTAACCCTATGTAGAGCAGACAGTGCCTTCTCTCTGCCAGTTGTTGCTGAGGATTACCTGATGTTCTATAACTATACTTCACGGGTAACAAATGTGGAAGTATTTGTTCTGGGAGTCAATAATTGCTTCCATGGAGTGGTTGAGGTCATGTCTTCACAGTGATTCCTTATGTACAGGATCCCTGGGGAGCTTGTCTTCTGAAAGCCAGTAATCCTGGATTTGAGGTGTAGTCCAAGATCAAAAGCTTGGGCTCTGCCTGCCCCACAAGGGCAAGGCCCATGATGGCTTTATGTTCTGTCTGTTCCCTTCACCCAGCTCTGTGTTGTGCCTGTCTGGCAGAAACTCATGAATGTGTATGGGGGACGTACAATCCATGTGGAAAGCTTACAATCTGACTGACAATGATTTGGTAGTTTTACGATATGATTATAGTGTTATGTTCAGAGAGGGAGGGAGAAACTTTAGTGTAATTCCACTGGCCAGAGAGAACTTTACTTACCCAGAATGCCCTCCGACCGGTAGTCTAGATCTTAGGAGAGAAATATACACAGTTGTGAAAAGACAGCCATTCAGGCCTGTAAGAACAAATACACATTTCCAGACTGAATTGTCTTCTGGGTACTAAACAGCTACTTCTGCAACCCAGTTCCTAGCAGGGGCCATCCTGAGCCCAGAAGCACACTTCTTCCGTCAGAATCCCAGAACATGCTCTAACTCAGCCAAATGCAAAACACTACACCCACCTCCAGTGATGTGTTGGGAGAGTGTAGCGTCTCCATCTACCAAGCACTCATCAGAAGGCCTGTGATTTTTACAAAGTTTGTGTCTCATAGAAATTTAAACACCTGCTAAGTGAAAACAACACCTTTTTGCTGTCTTTGTGGCAAACACCTTCTGCAGGAATTTTCTCACTTCCCAGAGGTGATGTATTTCACAGGAGACTCCCCTGGCACAGACACTGCTAAGTCATAAAAGGGAACCAGGTGAGGGGTACCCTCCAGTTGTTCAGGCACCTTCAGAGGCAGGAGTCTGAGAGGCTTTGGAAGCAAGGGACTTGGGGCTGCAAGCAGACTGATCCTGAGTTTAAATGTGATGGCTAGGCCTGGAAGACACAGTCTCTACTAATGCTGTGACAACAAATGTGTCAAGGGCTAGGCGTCATACCTACACAAGAAGATTGGGGAAAGTCAGTGGTTGCTATAATTGTGAAAAGTCAGTCCTGCCTATGCTAAGAACTAGTCATCAGGCATCTTTATACACAAACCAGTTTTCCCTAGGCCTCAGCAATCTTTAATATCAATAGGACCACCTATACTAGAAAGTAGGACTATTCCACATGGCCACCACCCTGAGGCTGTGGTTAGCACTAGCATGATGTGGGCTACAGACTATATAAGTTCTGAGTTCCCATGGTGCCTCATGTTCTCCTAGGAGCTGTGCCATCTCCTCCTGTGACTCCTGAAGTACATGCACTAAAGCCCTAACTTTAAGTACTACAGAAAATGGCCTTCATTTGGAATAAGAGTCTTGTTTTAAATATAATTTGTCAAGATGAAGTCATGCTAGCACTTTCTGTGCTTCTGATCCAACATGATGGGTGGATGTCCTCATACAAAAGGGAAGCATGGCATAGTTGTACATAGGAAAGGCATCATGGGAAGATGAAAGCGCAAACACGGACATGTGAGAAACAACTAGAAGCTTCTAGAGAGGTGTAGAAAGCTTTTTCATACACCCCTGAGATACTTTTGTCAACCTTGACAATTTCTTCCAGCCTCTAGAAACACAAGACAATACATTTCTGTTGTTTAACCACTCAGTTTATGGTAATTTGTTATAGCAGTTCAAGAAAATCAATCAGGCTGGAGAGATGGCTCAGAGGTTAAGAGCACTGACTGCTCTTCCAGAGGTCCTAAGTCCAATTCCCAGCAACCACATGGTGGCTCACAACAATCCATCTATACTGAAATCTGGCGCCCTCTTTTGGCATGCAAGCAGGCAGAACACTGTATATAGGATAAATCAATAAATTCTAAAAAAGAAGAACCACCTCCACAATGACTTCCTTTAGGGATATAAATGACCGCCTCTGGAGCCCAATTCAAGTGAGCCCACAGTTTCCTGGATGGCCTGAGAGGGAAATTAAATTAAATTTAATACTAAGAGTCAGCTGAACAGTTGCAACTCAGGGAGATTATAAAACTAGCCTATGGCTACACATTCATTAATTCCAGAATCTCTCTAACAAATCAGTTATAGCTCAACAATGCTCAACAAAGAAAACACCTGATCAGAGCCATCTCTCCCTGGACAGAGTTTTTGTCCTATTACAGAGTTTCATGGTGAGCCTGGGTGCCAGAGACCAAGCAAATAACTCCTGTGTAACAATGGGGCTTATAAGTGGGGGAGGTGACATGGGGGGCAGGGCCACTCTCATAGATTTGGTGAATATGAAGGAGGTCCACACCAAACCTGACCAGTCCCAGAGCCAAAGAGCACAGCAGAGTCTTAGCTAACCAGAGTTCTGCCTGCTTGTCCACGCACACTTGTTGGTCCTCAGTTGCAAAGCTCCTCCAGTCTCCCGGATGGATGGAATCCATGCTCCTCACCCAGCTGCCTCGAGCATCTGGACTTGGCTTTCACCTCCCTGCTGGTGATTCTCCAGAGTTATCCTGTGCCTTTACCTCGCCTCTCAAAGCTCTCCCCAGCAGAGCACGCTGCCTTGTTTCCAGGACTTAGCATTTGTCTATGTTTGTCTGGAGCATGCTCTCCCACTCTCCCTGTGAGATGTCATTTTATGTTGAACCCCAGCCTTCTCCTTGTCCATCCTCAAAGTGCTTGATGTACCTACTTTCTTTGATTCTTTTTTTTTCCGTTAAATTAGAAACAAGCTTGTTTTACATGTCAATCCCAGTTCCTCTCCCTCCTCTCCTCCCCTTCCCTCCCACCCCCCCCATCCCATTTCCTTTCTGCTCCCCAGGGAGGAAGGGTGAGGCCTTCCATCGGGGTCTTCAAACTCTGTCATATCATTTGGAGCAGGGCCTAAGCCCTCCCCTGTGGTCTAGGCTGAGAGAGTATCCCTCTGTGTGCAGTGGGCTCCCAAAGCCCATTCATATACTAGGGATAAACACTGACACACTACCAGAGGCCCCATAGATTGCCCAGGCCTCATAACTGGCACCCATGTTCAGGGGTTCTAGATCAGTGCTATGCTGGTTTCCCAGCTATCAGTCTGGGGCCCATGTGCTCTCCCTTGTTCAGGTCAGCTGTTTCTGTGGGTTTCTCCAGCTTGGTTTGACCCCTTTGCTCATCACTCCTCCTCCTCTGCAACTGGATCCCAGAAGTTCACAGCTCAATGTTTCTCCAGCACGGTCTTGAATGCTTTGCTCATCCTCCGTCCCTCTCAACAACTGCTTCCATCACCTACAGGATGGAGGTTCTAGGATGGCATATAAGGTAGTCATCAATCTCATTATCAGGGGAGGGCATTTAAGGTAGCCTCTCCACTATTGCTTAGATTGTTAGTTGGGGTCATCCTTATAGATACTGGACATTTCCCTAGGTTCCAGGTTTGTCTTTAAACCTATAATGGCTCCCTCTGTTATGGTATCTCTTTTCTTGCTCTCCTCTATTCTTCCCAGACTCAATCTTCCTGCTCCCTCATGCCCTCCTCTCCCCTCCTCTTCTCCCCTCCTCTATATCCTAACTCCCTCTCCCCCCACCCACTCCATATTTGCTCAGGAGATCTTGATCCTTTCCCCTTCTCTGTGGGACCATGCATGTCTCTTAGGGTCCTCCTTGTTTACTAGTTTCTCTGGCAGTGTGGACTGTTGGCTGGAAATCCTTTGCTCTATATCTAAAATCCATATATGAGTGAGTACATACCATGTTTGTCTTTTTTGTGACTGGGTTACCTCTCTCAGGATGGTTTCTTCTAGTTCCATCCATTTGCCTGCGAATTTCAAGATTCCATTGTTGTTGTTTTTTTTTCCCACTGAGTAGTACTCCATTGTGTAAATGTACCACATTTTCTCTATCCATTCCTCAGTTGAAGGGCATCTAGGTTGCTTCCAGGTTCTGGCTATTACAAATAATGCTGCAATGAGCATACTTGAACAGATGTCCTTGTTGTATGAATGTGTATCTTTTGGGTATATGCCTAAGAGTGGAATTGCTGGATCTTGTGGTGGACTGATTCCCATTTTCCTGAGGAGCCACCATACTGATTTCCAAAGTGGCTGTACAAGTTTGCACTCCCACCAGCAGTGGAGGAGTGTTCCCCTTTCTCCACATCCTCTCCAGCATAAACTGTCATCAGTGTTTTGATTTTAGCCATTCTGACAGGGGAAAGATGGTATCTCAGAGTTGTTTTGATTTGCATTTCCCTGCTGGCTAAGAATGTTGAGTACTTTCTTAAGTGTCTTTCAGCCATCTTAGATTCCTCCATTGAGAAATCTCTATTTAGTTCTGTACCCCACTTTTTAATTGGATTATTTTGTGTTAATTTAATTGGATTATTTTGGTGTTTTGGTGGCTAGCTTCTTGATTTCTTTGTATATTTTGGAAATCAGCCCTCTGTCAAATGCAGAGTTGGTGACTATCTTTCCCATTCTGTTTTCTGCCATTGATGCACCTGCTTTCATGGCAGAGCAGCAAAGAGGAAAACTCTCTGGTGCCTCTCTCCCTCACGGATAAGCTTGGTCTCTGACTTTTTGCCTCCATCCCCTGTGCCTACCATACCAGCAGGGCATATGTTTAAAAAAAATGGTTAAAAGAGATGGCTGTGAACATAGGTAGCTCAGGGAACATTCTACAGCCATTACATCTTATTTGTGCTTGTTAAAGCAAATTATGTGTGCTTGTTAAAAATTTATAAGAACAAACTTATGGGCCAAAAGAATGAAGAACTATATGGAGGCGATTGGAGAGACTTGTCTGCACATTTTACTGCCTTCATGAAGGCTTTAGGGGATTTAATATCACTAGTGGTGACATATTAAAATTCCCTTGTATAGTGATGCTCTGATCTAGAGGGAAGGGAGGGGCTGAGTTGCATATGATCCCCCAGAGCTCACACCTTCCATCAATATGCAGGGGAGATGGCCATTTGACCCCCTTCCCTGAGGGTGCCTCACAATAATCCTCTAGGAAGGTTGTCTCCAGAAAGCGTGGCAACATGGGTTGTCTTGGAAATTTACGATACCATCTAGCATATTAAAGTCTTGCCATTAACAAGTGTGATATTAACTCAGCATTTCCCAAATGGATACAGTGATTAAAAGAACAGTGAGTTTACATAACACCCACTGTTAAGAGCAGAGCATACCTTGCAAACATGGTCACAGTGGCATTCCAACTTGGAGAATGGAGCTCTGCGCTCTGAAATTCCTTATTCTTAGGATAAGTTATGCTCAGACAATAGGGAAAGGTGACCTCTTCCTCCTGCATCTCTAAGTGGTCTCCAGAGGCATTTACCACTTCACCACTCCATTTTCAAATAAAAAGGATCAGATTTCTGCATCACTGCACTCCCAAGACAGAGCCATTCTTAAGAATGTGCGCTCTCTCTCTCTCTCTCTCTCTCTCTCTCTCTCTCTCTCTCTCTCTCTCTCTCTCTCTCATGCTATATGTCACATTGAACAGACATAGATACCAAAATCCAGAAGAAATCTTCCTTCCATCCAAATTTTCCTTGGTTCCAGATGTGGGGTTACCCATCCAGAACACTGTCCTTGAGGAAAAGAGCCCTCTAAACATAAGGGACACTGACAATCAGTCCTGCTGGCTCAAGGAGCCATCACATAGACCTACATACACATCCTGCATGAGGCTCTGACAGCTATAAATTAGAAGGCACAATGGTTTATTGGGGAAGCAGAATAGAGCTCATCTTCCCAGCCAATAGGAGAAAAGGGGGTCAGTGCAAGGAAGGAGGAAGGATCGTTCTACCAGCCCAAATAGTGCTAAAACAGCCATTTATACCTTCTGGAATTCTCCATAGGTCTCCCTGATAGGCTGGAAAACCATGTTCCCCCTGCTGGGGCTCCAGACCCTTCTCTGCAACTTCATTGCATTATCTGTCCCTGAGCCCAGATAGCTTCTAGAATTTTCTGACTCTTCCTTTTCCAGCCAGATCTCCCTCTGCTCCCTAGCAGAAAGGTCTGCCTATAGGACAGCATCCTCCAGCCACCAGAAAACCCCCCTCATTGGCTTTGGTATGTGCCTCCTCTTCCCCCCAGATTTTACATTATACCTTGATTATCCAGCCCTTTCTTACTGTTGACCTCTGACCTTCAGTCTGATGGCAGAAAACAAGGCAATAAACCTGAGTATCTGTCTCATGCCTTGGCTCAAGCCTTCCCCACTCACCCCCCTTCCAAGCTCCCTAGGCTGCCAGTGGGTCTTCACAGAAAACCCAGACAGACTGACTGCTACCACACCCTGCAAGGAGCTGCCCTTCTATCCGGTTGCTAGCTAACTCAAACAGTCATTTTAAGCTTTTTGCCCTGATGTGTCTCTGTATTGTATGCTTATCTGTTATTTTATTAATTTTTACTCCTTGGGCTTGCTGTTACTAAGCCTTTTGCTTATAAAAGCAAAACGGTAGAGAACAATATAACCTAATCTTATCCCTGTATTCTGCATAACGAGAATGAAAAAGGTGGATACCAGGTGTTAAATGATAATTGTTGTGCCGGGTTCGTGGAGCCCAGAGACTAACCCAAGGAGTCGACACTCTGATGTAACAGCAAAAGGTTTCTTTTTATTTCAAGCTGGCCAGCTAGGATCTCACTGCATGGCAGGCAAATGAGATGCCACCCAGCCAAAAAGAGAAGCTTTTAAAGGGGCAGACCATAAGATTGAAGGCCACAAATTACAGAGTTTCCATGGTTACTTAAGGTCATACAAAGTACAGAGTTAGTCAGTACCTCTCCTTCTCTGAGAGCAGGGGATCAGGTACCAGTCATGCACTCCTGACTTAAGGAGTTAAATTTTCCTTTATCATTAGACGTTCCCTTTCAGGGCCTAAGTTTTTAACCTTTTATTAATTTGAATTTTTGGTCCCTCAATAATAAGATGTGGTGCAAATAACTTCTGACAATAAATTTGAAGATAAGTGACATGAGAAATTTCCCCAAAGTTAATTTGTATCAAAATCGATGTAAGAAGTAGCCTAAGTAATTCTCTTGAACATGGGAAATGAGTAGTTTTCCATAGGTGGGTTTCTGTATGAATATGCGCACTGCCCCCCTTGTTGCCTGCTTACTGCTCGTCACCAGGCTTCTTTACCGTCTTAGTACCAGTGGAGAGGCAAGGAAGACAGCCACCTGGCCTGCCCCAGTCACTTCCTGCAGCCTTGCGGCCAACTTCAAAGCCCCCGTGTGTGTTGCAGACTTCCAGACAGATTCTTCAGCCTTTCCTCTCGCCTTCTCATCTACAATGGCAGCTCTGAATCTTAATTCTTGGACTGGCACAGACTACATGCACATGCTCAAGCACTGTTCCTTATAGCTCACGAAGTGCAGCTAAGGAGCCGAAAGAGACCAGATGGTCTGGCTCAGTTTCCACCTGAAACGTGAGCCATATTTTTTACACCAAAGGAGCTAGGATAGAGAGAGGCACCCATTAAAGGAGAGAGTGCATAGTCGAAGGATACATGTCCTGCTGTCTGCACCTTGAGGATCACCACCTGGAGGACATCTTTTAGAATATCTTACTTTGGAGAGACTGAGTGGGAGGCCTGAAAACCACTGATGACCAATTTTTCTGGCAAGGCCTTGGTGCAGTATGTTCCTGGGACACAGCCTCAAGCACACACACCTCATAGCCACATGGGCTCTATCTTGTTTTCTGTTTCATTCCATTGCCTGGTTCTGCTAGCTTTGTAACATGTAGATGGGATTCCTTTAGCATTCATTCTGCTCCTCTGTTTCCCGTATTCTAATTGTTCTCTGCTAACTTAGTGCTTTCCCAGCCCTCCTTTGTCTTGCTTCCACTGTTATCCCAGGCTTGCACTTTATCCACTTCCCCCACCGCAGTCATCATTTATTTTGAGCTTTATTTTTTAATCTCTCTTGTTTTGATTCTGGATTTGTTATTTGTCTTTTATGCCGGTTTAAATGACTTTTGCCTCGATTCATCTTTTTGCTGAAAGTGCACTGTTACTTTACTGTCGTGTGTTCACTTTAATTAGTAGACAAAAAGTCTGAGGCGAAGATCTGGTTGTGAGGCATGTCCAGTGTTTCAGCAATACTTTAAGTGACAGTAAGTCATTCAGACTAACACCCTATGCTGCAAGCTTCCGGAAGGGACACTCAAGTATGGAAATGAGGACATGAATCCCCAAGGCTCATTAGAAAGGGAAAATTTTATTCAAGATACCATTTCCCTCTTCCTGGCACTCTGGAATCTCTCTGCTGGTGTATCAATGTGTCCCTCCAAGCAGCCCAGGGCACTCTTCCAATACTTCACCTGACAACTCAACTCATTTGTAGGCCTTTCAGTCCAGAGCCTTCTATGATCTACCCTACTCATTTCTAACTGTTAGAGAGTTACAAATGCTAGGAAGCTATCTCTCTCTCTCTCTCTCTCTCTCTCTCTCTCTCTCTCTCTCTGTGTGTGTGTGTGTGTGTGTGAGAGAGAGAGAGAGAGAGAGAGAGACAGAGACAGAGACAGAGAGAGACAGAGAGACACAGAGACACAGAGACGGAGAGAAGGAGGGAGAGAGATTTCTAGGTTACCCCAACACACTATGCTTCCATGCTTTCAGTGGATGACACATAGTAGATGCTCAGTAAACCACAAGCCATCTGATCCCAGTGGAGCAAAGGAAACAGGGCTTAACACATTTACTACGTTTCAGGTACTTTATAAACTTAGTTTGTATGAGACCAGGGTCCACAACCTTCCTGAATTAAGGGAGCCCTCGTAAAGACCAGCAGCTCCCTGCTGCTAGTATAGAGAAGGGAGGGACCTAGCTACAGTAGCCTGTGTTTCTGTATTGTTGAGTTATCATACCCATCTTCCAGAGACCCACAAGGTTTCTCACAGACTAGGATTCTATAAACCATCTGAACTTAGCCATGAGGGAAGCACAAGGTAGACCATGAGGATCAGACAGGAATGACTTCTTCAGAGACCAGAATGCAGAAGGAACCTGTGTGTGGAGATCAGATCCCTGACTGTAAAGCCTTTGGTGAGTCACATAGACTCCCTATGTGCCAGTTTGTTCTTGAAACTTCAGTGAGAATAACTAGCTCTCCCCACTGTCACTAGGCTCAAGTGTGTGGATGGCTGCACACACACTGGTGTATAAGAGACCCTCAAATATACTTGGATTTTCCCTTCCCTTCCTTCCTTCCTCCCCTCCTCCCTTCCTGAAGTGATCATTGTGACTTAAAAATCACACCCCCAATTCTGTCAGCTCCTAGTAAACTCTGCTTAAGGGCCACCAACACCCACCATTACTGACTGTTAGTGTTAGTTTCACAACTGTGCTTCCCAGGGACACACATTCCAATCCACTCCCAGCCTTATGTCTGGCAAGAGGGACTAATTGGAAACCCCAAAGAACCCCCAGTCCTTAAGAAATGGAGAGGCAAGGACAGTTGCTTTCCCCTGTGTTTGCTGCCTGGTGTTTACCAGAGGAGCCAAGAACATCTTGGTACCAAGTATGAGCCATGCTTTCCCTACTAAGAGTCTCCAGTACCAGCCTGGGCCATAACTAGGGAAATGCCCATACTGAACACAGTGTGATCCCAGAGTCTCATAGGATATGATCTCAGTAGAGGCCACAGTCACTGTGGAAGGTGCCTGGACAGTGACTCATCAGAGTAGCTCAGTGGCTGAGGCTTTCCTGGTTCTTAAGTGGTCAACTCTGTGACCTCCTTGTTGTGGCTGCTGGCTTCATCAAGGATTGGGAAAGTTGGTTCTTGCTAGTGTCCTGAGTACCTGTCTTGGAATGATGGTGTGGTTGACAATATGTCTGCTGAGAAGGTAGGAACGGTAGGCTGTGTCTTACAGTAAAATAACAAAACACAGCAGAAAGTTTAAAGTGTTCATGCCCAGCACATCCATTTTTAGGAATTCATCATTCATTTGTCAGATAGTTTAAAAATATCTCAATGCTATGTATGGCTGTGTAAAGTTGGAAACAACCTACATTTCAACCATTTGGATACAGGTTACATACAACTGTCATATCCATCAAATGAGATACTATATATCCATTACAATAATGCTAGAAGGAAGTCTTAAATAAGGTAAGAAAATGCTTTTACGATGTGAAATATAGATCCAGGTACAGAACTGTACATAAGCCATGCTGTCTGATGTTTAAAAAATTTTTACTGGGAGAAGATTGAGAATAAATATGCCTGGAAGGCTCTATCAGTTGCCTCCCCTAAAGTGTTATGATGTGTTTCTGTTTGTATATTTCTTATAAAGGTGACAAAAATATAAAAATGGGAAATGAAACAAAAATAAAAGTAAGAAGCATCAGTCAGTGTGGGCAAACCCCGAAATAGGCTGTCTTGGCAGATTTTCAAGGAAAGATTTGTTGGCGTGAAAACCTTTTTATTTTGTTTTCTTCTTGTGTCTGAATAATATTCCACTGTTGCACATGTTGGTTACATGATATGGAGCAATAAACTTTGTGTTGACTGAAAAGATTGACTGTTGGCTAGCTTGCATACTACTACAAGCTACTATCAGGATGCTAGGAAGAAAAGTCATCAGCAGTTTCACTGAGCTATGAACCCCATTGACGAAAGGCATGGCAAGATATGCCCATGGGTGCAACAGTGGCACTGCTGTTGTAGGGATAACCAACTGGTTTCAGGTAGGAATGATTCCACACGAGGAAACATGTGTTTGGTAATATAAATCTGGTCAAAAACCCATGATTGGGCCAATCACAGGCTCTGGGATGAACCTACTCTTATTATTCTACTCAATGGACATTATATCAAACATCTCTCTAAATTTATATCTCTGTACCCATAGATTATTACACCTGTCAGACCCTATTGAAAAAATTTCTTTGTGCAATGGGTGATGGTTAACACAGAAACTGGCCAAACACAGAAATTGGCCAAAGTGTAAAAAATAAGTGTCAAGGGAATGCTCAAGCAAAAATGGGACAGTTTCACCCCAGGGACTATCAATCACAGAGTATCAGAGTGCCCACTCAAGGGACAGTATACAGTAACACAATAATAATAGGCTTATTGATAGCCTGTTTATTGACAAGCTTCATAATTCTTTGTTGTTGTCTTCTGAAATGCCTTGAAACATGAACAAAAATTAGTTCTATTTCCTGTTGAAAAATCTGGTCCCAGTCATGAAGCTAATTCAAGTACCTTCAGCAAACCAGCCCCCTCCCCACTCTGAAGCACCACCTTCTATGCCCCGTGGACCATGCTTCCATGGACAACACTAATAATTCCTCTCCTCGCTATCTTAACAAGGATTCCCCAAGCTGCACAGACAGAGCTGCCATGGGTCAAAGAGGACACAGCTCACTCTGTGTCTAGACCATGCCTTCCTCCTAGGGGCTCCTCTCCCATTTCTTCCTCCATGGAATCCAGGTGGGCCTGATGTACAGCTGAAGGGGAAGAATAGTTGTGGTTTTACTTGTTGGAAAGCAGGATGCATTTTTGTCTGAGGTTTGCATGAGTCTGCTAAACACCGTCATAAGAAAAGTGCCAGGCCCTTAGGTCCTCGTTTAATGGGAATGGTTTGTCCCATCGTTCTTAAGACTGAACCCTAATGTTTAGTGCAATCACACTTTCTTCTGCAGACTCATTCACTCCTCTTTTCCCATCAGGCCAGCTTCTAAAGGGTAGGTCAATTTGCCCTTAGTCCCCATGTATTCCTCCATACCTAGTGCAAGTACTGAACAGAGTAGGTGCCTGGACTACTAGATGTATAGTGAGAGCGTGGAATTCCTCACCATTTCCCCAGATAGATGGGCATTTAGCACTAAGAACAGCTGATCATCCAGGGAAAACGAATGATTCACAGTCTGCCTCTCATTGAGTTGTATTTCAATCAGTGCGATTGATCATTGAAGTCAGTTCCTTCTGCTTCAGGCAGCAGGAACTTTTTGTCTTCTGGCCATACTCTATCTCATTTCTCTCCAGACTTACATTAATGAGGTAATTGTCTGTGTCCGTTAAGGATGGTGTCAAAATGTAAAATAGACATATAACATAAACTGAGTGGCTTATAAAGAACAAACACTTGTTTCTCCTTCCCAGTTCTTAATTTGGGCTAGATCCAGTGACTTCAGCCCTTACCAGGTTTTGACCTGGGAGGAATGACAAATTCAGTGAATGGTTTTGAGTATATAAGTTTTACTTCACACTTGTGTCAAAGTAACACACAAGCATACGCAAACAATCCTAAGAGCCACAGACAATAGGCTCATAGCAGAAGGTACCTCTCCTGCAGTGGCCCGCAGGTTCAGGCTCCCGGACTTCTGAATCCTCTGGATTCAGGCTGCGAAGTCTCTTGAGGGCCCAGTGTTGTGGTATGGATTCAGAACCGATGGGTGGCACTCAGCTTGATGGACTGGTTGTTTCAGGTTAGTGGAGGAGAGCTCCAGGACATAGAGTAGTGGTATACTCTAAAGTTCCCAGTTCTGAGCTGGCCCCCAAATAGTTCGCCAAATCTTGCCAATCACACTTTGCCACACTCCACACATTCTCACTCTTATCTACAATGGCTGGGTAGTGGGCCTATACTCCCTTTCTTTTTAATCTTTATTCAGCCAGGCCTTTGCCTGCCCGGTTGTAACCTTTGTCTTAATCTCCCTCCAACCAGGGCTTTGCCTGCCTGGTTACAAGGCTCCTTACATCCAGGTACCAGCGTGGTCACATTCCGGGAAAGGTCTTTTTTTTTTCTTCTGTGTCCTCATACAGTGTAAGAGACAAACAAGTCCCCTGAGCCTCTTTCTTGGGGACACTAATTCCATCCACAAGAGCTCTGTCTTCATAACCTAGTCATCTCCTGCAGGTACTGTCTTTAATACCATCCACTAGGGATTTGGTTTAAACACTCAGACCACAGCAGTAACCCTCAAAATAACCTGTCTCCTGGAAGAAGTGAGGTGGAAGAAACAAACACTACAGGCTGTGCTTCTTCTGCAAACTCAGAAGCTCTAAGCATTTAAATACATCTGCTTATGCCCTGTGGGGAGCAGAGATTGTAGAAGAAAGAGAATGAAGAGGACTCTGCTGTTCACCCCAGTTGAGGGCATCGTTAGTTTTCTGGCTATCTCATAGTCAGGGAACAGATTTTTTCATCTCTGGGGTGATCTGGGAATCCAGCTCCTCTCTGTAAGGAGATGTCAGCTTGAAGGACAGGGGGAAAGCATACTTCTTTTGCCTCCTCTGCAGGGTTCAAGCACATGAAGGCACTGGTTAATTACTCTTAATATCCTGAGCCTGGGGCGAGTGGCTATGAGAACAACCTGTAAGTGATTGTATTCTAAGCTCATCCTGGAAATTTTGAGTCGGATACTATTTTCCTAGCAGGAGTAGAATGAAAAACTACTGCTGATAAATCTGTGAGGAACTGTGCAATGCAGGCTTCCCGATCAATAAAATCATAGGCATTTTTGAAGAGGTACAAAAACGACTGTCGGTTTTATTTTTCTGGGATATTCTGGAGTTTGGATCTCTCTGTGGGGAGGTATACGCATGTGATCATCTCTGCTGGGGGCTCTGGACCATCTACAAAGACGTCCTTTAGGGAAAGAGGAATTCTAACTCACTTCTAGGTTGCTTAAAAAGTCAACTGTGTGAAGCTCTTTTGCAGGGAAAGTAAGAAGTGGCCGAGGAGTGACTACAGTGAGATGAATCATAAGGTTGGGATTTATCTTGCCTTGGCCCAGCAAGGAAATGAAGCATCCTGTTCACATTGCTGGGTCTGTCTGTGGGAGTCACAATAGGCTAATAGGAGTGCCATCAAGGTACCTCTAATACACGTAGTGCAGGAAGCTGTCAAAGCAGGAGTTTGGCTCTGAAACAGTGGGTTCCAGTTTTGAAGGCATTAGCTCCAGGCACCATAATTTACAGCTCTTTCAAGTTATTTACTATAAACTTAGAAGCAGCCAATCTATTTACATTTGTATTGACTTTCTATTGTCAGGGGTTAAACAAACAAACAAAAAGTTACAATAAAAGGAAATAAGAGAGACATTGGGAGTCAGTGTGCTGATAGGCTGTCTTGCAGAAGTGCATGCCCCTGAACTGGGAAAGCCAGGGCACATCGCTTGCAGCCATTTCATTCCTGCACCAGCTGAAATTTTGGAAAACAATAGTTTTATTTTGCTCTCAAATTAGAAAATGAAACAGCTGAAGCTGGGAGTTCAGTCTTCATTATCCTCCCTGGCCTTTTCTGCAGGAATCTGAAATTGATTTCCAAATTTCTCTTCTGGGTTTGATTTAACATTTTAATCTGCATGCCTTCCGTGGGAGCTTTGCAGACTGTATTGCTGACAGGGAAATGAAGAATTAGCCAGCCACCTAGGCTCTTGTTATCAGTCCGGCAGTTCTGGCTGTGACTGGAGGAGGGCTCGAGGTTTCCTGGCCCTTGTGTGAGAAAGGCCTTGTCTTCCACTCAGCTGGGTGGAATAAAGCAGAAATCACACCCAGTGGACAGCAGACCTCCGAACTTTTGTTTTAGAGTTTGAGACTGCCCCCTGAGATGCTGACTTATTACCTCCAGCCATTGATGGAACAGTAAAAGAGTCCATATACCTCTGTAGTATTGATTGGACTGCCATTTCTCTTTCTTTTGCAGCTAAAATATGGATTTTCCTGGCACTTGCCTTGACTTAAATTAAACATCTTAAATATACCTCTGCCCCTTTGGGGTTCCTCACCTAAACATTTGAGAACTTCAGTACAACATACAGAACATGAGGCTTGTCAGAGAGTAGAAATATGAAGTCCCTTGTACCTGCAGCTGTTCATGGATTTCAGGGGCTCCATCTCACAAAGATGTAGTCAGTGCAATGCTCGCCCTAGAGTCAGGACTAGGAAAGGATCTCCTTGTACTTTGAGCAAGGCATCCATCCCATCTGTCAATGGGTTGAATATACGCAACAGACAGGCTGTTGCTAGAGAGAGGAAGTCAGGTCACAGCAGGCACAATGACCAACAGTGAGTCTGGAAGGGACTTGGGACTAAGCCTTGTATTCAGCTGGTGTGGAGGAGTCAAGTCAGCCAGTCAGAGGTCAGGGGTGGTATCATGCTTGAGTAGGCCCCCAAACCTGGCAGCCAGAAGAGATTGTTGTCTGCACAAGGCTCTAGGAGAAAACTAGGGCCTGGGCAATGGTCACACAAGCCTTGAAAAGAGGCTGGTTAAAGGGGATGATGATTGACAACTGGCAGAGTAAAGGAGCAAGGAGGCAGGACTCTAGTGAGTGAGTGATTGAGGGTATTTTGAACACAGAACGATGCCCCCCTAGGAAGTTCTTTTTGCCTTGGGATGTCAAGCCGGAAGAAAGTGGGTTTCAGCTCTCTCAGGAAGTTGCCCTCACTGACACCAGCATTGACCAACACTGCTTTATTTTCCTGCCCAGAATTCTGCAAAGTGCGTTATGCAGTTCACCTTGGTGATTTTAACCTTCATCGCATCTCAGGGTGGTAGACTCTGGTATGCTCCCATCTTATAGACCAGAGATGGAGGCTAGAGTGAAGTCTCTTGGGCCAAGGCCGCAGTTAGCAATGACTTGTTGGAGCCAAGACATTCTGATTCCATAAACTTCTGTCTTAAGCATGACGCCACACTTCCTCAGACTGCATTGAGACATAGTTTCTTTGACACACAACTAAGATTTCTGTAGCATTTGGGGTTATTATGTTAGGCCTCTCTTTAAGCTATGTGCAAAGTCAGGGAGATGACTAAGTACATATTCTAGTCTCAAAGAGGTCTGGGGAAAAGATAACAACAAGCAGTGCAGAAAAAGGGCAACCCAAAGAGGTATCTGTTGGAAATAAATAAAGATAAGAAACAAAAGGGCTGGGGGAAATGAAAGAATACAAATGCAGTTCGACCTCAGGCAGTGAGAGCAGACTTTCCCGGTGGGAGAGGTGGCTCCTGGAAGTCCAGCATCTCAGTGATGTACAGACCTAAGTTTTTGCAACTGAGAGTAAGGGGGCAGCATGGCTTTGCCAGACCCAGAAACTGGTTTTCTGGATAAACTGCTTTTCTAAACTGCAGGGTAGAGATGAGTCAGATCGATTGTTTTTGCAACCTCCAGGCTCCAGGGAGGTGGGTGTGAGCTTCTTTCTAGAGTTTCATGGGGAGCAGATTTGCTGGAGTCAATTTTATGACCCTGGCTTTAGGGTTTTGTTCCTTTAGTGGTGCCCATCTCGTCTTGAGAAGCCTGAACAGGCTCTTTGGAGGAGACCATTCTTACACTGAGGTCTGAAGCTGTCGGAGGAATTCTACAGACAGATATAAAATGTATTTTCAATTATTTGACCAAGATCAGGTAGGATGGCTCATGGGTTTTGGCAACAAGGTTTGCTGATGGCTTCAACAACTACTTAAGACCTCTCCTGCTTTTTGAAAGCCATGGACTTTCACTGCTTCATGTGTGCTGATAAAGTGCCAAGGCCAGCTTGCTTGT
Source organism: Cricetulus griseus (assembly GCF_003668045.3). Lineage (NCBI taxonomy): Eukaryota > Metazoa > Chordata > Mammalia > Rodentia > Cricetidae > Cricetulus > Cricetulus griseus. Next base: position 206,114,727 of record NC_048597.1, on the reverse strand, counting down.
TGGAGTGTATTTTGTTTTTCTTAATTGCCAAATCTTACCCAGTTTAGCCAGGCACAGTGCCTGCCTTTAATCCCAGCAGTTAGGAGGCAGAAGCAGGTAGATCTCTGTGAGTTTGAGGTCAGCCTGGTCTACAGAGTGAGTGCCATGATAACTGGGGCTGTGACTAGAGACCCTGTCTCAAAATAAATAAAGAAGTAAATAGATGAAAGAGAAGGGAGGGAGAGAGGGAAGGAGGGAGGGAGGGAGAGAGGGAGAGGGGAAGGAGAGAGAGAGAGAGAGAGAGAGAGAGAGAGAGAGAGAGAGAGAGAGAGAGAGATCTTACCCACTTATTGTCAGTGCCCTCTGTGGCATTTAATCTTTAACTAACTGATCCAAAGTGAGGCTTCTTCCTTCCTGAAGTGGCCCTCATCAAACAGGGCACATATCCCTAGACAGTTAATACTATTTGAAGCTGCAATACTTCATTCTAAGGGGTACTTTTTAAATTGCAATTTTCACATGGTTCTTAGTTCTTGGTCCATTATTAGGAGACAGTGAAATGATGGCACGGATCTTGGGCTGAGATTTCTTTCAAGATTTGGGTCAAGGCAGTTCACACACACAAAATGGGAAGGACCCTTTCCCCATGGAAGGGAAAAAAATCCAACCCTTGCCAAGGGTGTCTGTTCTTCTGTAAAGACAGCAGCAACACTGCTGCTCCCCTCCTCCAGCCTCTGAAACCTTACAGGCTTTAATGCCTTCCTTGGAATTAAAGTAATGGAAACATGGCTATAAGAAACCAACTTCAGGCCCCATCAGGCCATAAAAACAGCAATAGTGTAAAAGCCAGGCAGTGAGCAGTGAGGAGTGACTTGAGGTAGCCAAATAAATAATCTGCTGGGTTTTTTAATTAACTGCCTCTAAATAATGAAAATGAGCAAATTAGGCTTACTTTTAGTAGCAAAATGCCATTGTGACTTGAATGTTTCTGTTGATGGATGTCACAGTGCTTTGATGGAGAGGCATAAATCTCACTGCAGCTGTGGAAACGCCTCGAGCCTGGGTCTGCCTCTTCCCTGGTGAATAGCATTAGAGGTTATTTTTTGCCTCTGGGTCTGTGGGATGGGGGAAAGTGTGAAGAAAAAGCCAAGCACAGAGGCTTGCTCCTGGCCCTAGATTACTGTAATGATTATTATCACATAGCTAAGAAGACCTTCGTGGACTCTAAAGCCAGGGAAATAGAAATTCAAATTTGAATTTATAAGATTTATTGAACATCGAGAACACTTTTAAAAATGGTGTGTGTGTGTGTGTGTGTGTGTGTGTGTGTGTGTGTGTATCTGAGCCCAAGTGAGAATATGTACACCACATGCATGCAGAAGCTTGCAGGGACCAGAAGAGGGCATCAGGAAATTGCAACTGGAGTTACAGACTGCTGTGAGCTGCCATGTGAGCTGCAAACTAAACTCAAGTCCTCTGTAAGAGCAGCAAGCACTCTAAACCTAAGCTTTCTCTCCAGCCCCCAGATTGTCCATATTTTAGAACAAACTTTACAGCTTTATATTTTTCTCTATGTGTAGTTTTAACTACACCCTACAAGTTTTGATATATGGTGTTTGTATTGCATTCAGGTCTACTTACTTTCTTGTTTCTTTTTCATTTTTTTCTCTTTGATCAGTGCATGAAGGATGCATATTGCCCAATTTCCAAATATCTGAAGTTTCCCTAGGTTACTTACAGCTAAATGTTGGTGTTTGGTTTATTTCCTTTGTGCTCAGAGAATATATCCTGGACATTTTCAGCCTTGTAAACTGTTGGATTCATTTTATGACCCAGCATATGTTCTCAGTCATGTGAGGTTGAAATGAATCTGCCTTCTGTAGTTGACTGGAATGCTCCATTATAACATATTAGGCAGGACAGCATAGCTGAGGGTATCAGTTAATCATCTGTGACTTTAATGGTGTGTTTGGATTTGTCCTATTAATTACTGAAAGGATACTGCCAAAGTTCTCCAATTGTGAGTGTGGGGTTGTCTGTTTCTCCCTTTAATGCTGTCCACTGTTGCTTCACAGTTTTAAGTATGCTCACAAGAATTTATTTAAAGCAGCAGATTAAGAATTCAATAGCCAGAACCTGGAATCAACCTAGATGCCCCTCAACTGAAGAATGGATAAGGAAATGGAGTACTACTTAGTGGTAAAAAAAAAAATGACATCTTGAAATTTGCTGGCAAATGGACCAAACTAGAAAAAGCCATCCTGAGTGAGGTAACCCAGATCCAGAAAGACAAATATAGTATATACTCATTGATAAGTGGATATTAGACATAAAGCAAAGGACAACCAGACTACAGGCCACAACCACAGAGAACCTAGGTAACAAAAAGGAGAGATGTATATGGATCCACCTAGGAGGGGAAAATGACAAGATCTCCTGAGTAAATTGGGGGAGGGTGAAGGGGAGGGTGAAGGGGGAGAGTGAAGGGGGAGAGGAGAGGAGGAGGGAAGAGAAGTAGGGGAAGTATATAGCTCAATAAAAATGGCAAAAAAAAGGAATTCAAATACTTGTATTAACCTAAGGTTGGGCTCTGTCATCTCTTCCTTTAGGAAAGAACCCTATATCATATCCCAGCTTCTATATTTTATATTTCTATATTTTAAATGTGATGGGAAAAATATTGTGGATTATCCCATTTCTTCAAATTTTGTTGATATTTTCACCAAGCAATCCATTAACTCTGTTAGGTTCAAACTAGCAGCTGCATTCTGCCTGTCATGGAGTCATTTCAACCCCACTTCCCAAGGCCTGAAGCCTGCCTCCCACCTACCACATGTCCAAGTGCCAGCAATAGCCATGGGCTGGGAGGTTTCCCTTCCCTGGATTATTTTCCTCAGACCTCTGCTATAGGCATCCTATTTGCCAAGACAGACAGACATCTGGTTTCCTCTCAGAACTGTGGTGCAAAGGGCCAGCTCAGAACTGGGCCTAATGCTTTCTCTTGATAGTAGAGAACAAAAATCTTGTTGTCTTTTAAAGACATGAGTACAAAACTCCTGTCATAAATGAGAAGGATTGATAAATCCATAGGAATTAATGCAAACCATCTCAACTTAAGGCAGGTAAACCCACTGCATCCAGGGGAGAAAATTCTAGTGCAGAAACTGGGTTCAAGGCTCAGCCCTTCCCACCATGACAGAACATTTTTGCATATTTATGGTGTTATGGGGAAATGGCTCATGTGTTAGTTTATTCATCCACATCAGGAAAAAGTCCCCAGATCCCTTATTAGCTTCTGGCTGTATATAAGTTACCAATGCAATACGTTTGTATGAACCTGTTATTCTAGTTAGAAATGGGGCAATCAAAATATTGTCAGAGTATGACTTCATCTGCAAAACATTTATTTTATTGAGAAATGAATTCTAGTGTAATAGCATTACATTTATTGGTTTTATAATTTTTAGGAATAATTATAGTTTCAATTCTGATGACTGTAAATTATAAACTAGACTCCTCTGGCTCAAATGTTTGCGCCTTAGCTGAGGGCAGTAAATGCCATTTCTCGACATAGACATCTGATTCCTACAAGTGATCCATAAGCTGTCACTTTAATCTTCAGTGTTATTAAGGTTTTAAAATACTGTTTTATCTGTGACAGTTCTCTGCAAACAGTCATGAAGAAGCGATGCTAATTTAAGTCCTGGCGATGAACACTTCGAGAACTGCATTTCAGTGTGATTTCTCTCTCTGAAGAAGGTCAATGGGCCGTTATTCTAAGAGGCAGTGCTATCCTAAATGCAATGAATAGTGCCAGGAAACTAACCATCAACATAAAATAATAAGTTTATAGTTATTATAGTTTATAGTTGTAGGACGCATCCTTTCTGAGTTTAATTTATTTCAATGGGAAAATTGGCCTTTGATGATATGAGCTATTAATTATGTATCTTAGAACTGCCCAATTGAATCTTAACCCAAGTCACAGGCATAGTTGTATATTTTCTAGCAACTACATCACACAGATAAAAAGGAAACAGGTTGTGGCCGTTTGAATGAGAGTGACCTTCCTTAGGTTCAGATATTTGAACAGTTGGTCCCTATCTGACAGAACTATTTGGAAAGGATTAGCTGTGGGTCACTAGGGGTGGGATTTGAGGTTTCAAAAGGAAGACTGTAAGGTAACCCAAATTTAATGTTTTATTGTATAAGTTGTCTTGGTCATGGTGTTTTATAACAGTATAGAGAAAAGTGTCTAAGACTTTGACACTTTGACAGGTGAATTGAATTAAGTCATTATTGAACTTAAAATTTATTATTGTGTCAACATTTCATTTTATCTCACTCAGTTTCATTGAGCTAGTGCCCCACTTCGTATCCCAGGCTAGCCTTCACCAGGTGATCCTCCTGCCTCAGCCTCCTTGGTCCTGGTGTTACAGATATGCAACACCTGCCTGGGTAGTATTCATTTTAAAAGTCTTTATCCTTACAAAATATCTAAATTTGGACACCAAATTTTAATCAGGACTATTTGATTGGCATTTTGGTTTTGTATAATTTTTTTTCAAAAAATTAATCACATACCTTAAGGCTTTCAAAAACAATTGAATAAAATATAAGACATAGTTCCTTGTTTAGACTAGGCACATATTAGGGAGTCCTGTGTGGGGAGTGGCCTCCATACCTCAGAGAGTGGATACAGCGTGTTCAGCAAGTATCTCTTGAGAGATGCCTCTTCCTGGACCTCTCTGAGATCCCAGACATACTGTAGACCAGGAAATGTAAGAAGCTGTAGGAGATCTTCAAGATTTGGTTTCCTGGGACTGGAGAGGTGGCCTGGGATAAGGAACACTGACTGCTCTTCCAGAGAACATGTGTTCAATTCCCAGCACCCCTACATGGCATCTCACAACCACCTGTAACTCCAGTCCGGAGGACATGATACCCCCTTCTGGCCTTCTTAGGCACTGCATGCGTGTGACACGCAGGTTCATGTAGGAAGAACACCATACACATAAACTAAAATAAAAAATAAATCTTAAAAGAAAATGGTTTGACTTCTCAGCACAATTCGGAACAGTTCTTTCTGTACTCTAACTCTCCTTCTGTAATTGTCAGATCTCACTGGTGCATGTTGGCCCCAGACACCTCTATGATCAGTGATCTTATTTTATGTTTAGCTTCTGTTTCTGAAACACAGTTCTCAGTCCCTGGAGGGCAACATCATTCCTGGGCTTCTAGGAGCCTCTGCAACTGCTAAGACTCCCTCCCTATGGGAGGAAGACACTACTCGAGAGTGTATGAAGATAATCCAAAACTAATTAGGGACCTTTATATTTGCATGTAACTTTTCACCCTCCAAGGTATCTAGGCATCTGTTACTTATTTTCCTAAATGTCAAGTGAGAGTTGAAAGAGGCAGACTAGCCGGGCATTGGTGGTGCACAACTTTATTCCCAGCACTCTGGAGGCAGAGGCAGGCAGATCTCTGTGAGTTGGAGACCAGCCTGGTCTACAGAGCGAGTGTCAGGATAGACTCCAAAGCTACATAGAGAAACCCTGTCTCAAAAAAAACAAAAAGAAAGGAATGAAGGGAGGGAGGGAAGGAGGAGGGAGGGGAGGGAGGGAAGGAGGAAGGAGGGAGGGAGAGAGAGAGAGAGAGAGAGAGAGAGAGAGAGAGAGAGAGAGAGAGAGAGAGAAGAAGGGAGAGAGAGAGAGAGAGAGAGAGAGAGAGAGAGAAAGAAAGAAAAAAAGAAAGAAAGAAAGAAAGAAAGAAAGAAAGAGGCAGACTCTACTAGACCACAGTCTTAAGTCTAAGGCTTAAGTCTAGCTTAACTATCGATTATGTGCTGTGCACAAATGAAATCAATTTCTTACAGCAAGACTCCCCACCTTACTCAACATGATCCGTTCTGTTTTGACAGTGGAAAAAATAGTTTTCTCAATTTTGTAATTGGACTCTGAAACTACGCTTTTTTGAGATACTCGGGTTTTAAAATCTTTTGGCAGGTATCAAGAATGTAACCATTACATTCTCAGCCTCTATCCCATTCAGTGTCATTTCATTGTTTCTTCTACTGTCTCTGCTCCATGACACCTGGCTGTACTGGTAGGCCCTCCAGATCCCAGCGAGGCAGCCAAAAGCAGTGCACCCGTGATTCGGGTAAGAGCACATGGTGAAATTGGAGAAGGGCCTGTGTCTGTTTTGTTGTCACCTTCTGCTGCCTTTCTAAAGCCAGAAAGTGACAACTGCCTTGGGGATTAAATTAGAGAGTTTCACACAAAGCGCTGAGCCCAGGTCCTGCCATTTCTCACTAGTTCTTAGCTTAAAAAACACAAGAGTTTTAATTACAATGTGGGGTTCCACAGGAGGAAGGCAATTTGCTTTCCATCATGCAGATGGGGAAATGGAGGGGAGCAGCACTCCTTCTGAGGTTCTAAAGATGACAAGTCAGAGTCTGAGCCTAGGCTCACCTGCCTCAAGGCATACATGCAATGTCTTGGAATAGAAACCCTGAAGCATGTCATGGAGACATGCCTGGGACCACAGGCCAGGATTTTGTGTTTACAAAGCTGTTGAGTCTGAAACTCCTTTTCTGCAGCCACAGTGTCCTCTGAGGTGGCACTCTGACACAGGCAACCATGTCTGAATGCACACACACACACACACACACACACACACACACACACACACACACACACCACAGTGCTGATGCTTTGGCAGTAGGCCCTGCAGGGTACCTTTGCCTGCCTACCTGCCTACTCTGTCTGCAGAGACAGGGCTGCTGACTTCTGTTCCTTCCAAGCCTCCTATCTCCAGCCAGGCAGGTTAATGCACAGAAATGCAGGCTGTTCTCACCACCTTCCTAAGCCCCCAACCCACAGTAAAAACCCAATAGATGTGAGCAGCCATGATCTCTAAAAATCATTACCCTTCATTTCTGTTATGCTGTATTCTTTTTACCCAGGAACAGTTTTCTGTAAGAATATGTACAGTATGCTTTTGTGTACTGGAAGCCCTTCAACTGCAGAATAACTGGGTGTGAGGCAGACCAAATGACCACTCAACCTCTGCTCAGGTTTTTCTTGACCTGATAATGGCTGTCTGAGCTGTGGGATCTTTCCACATCTCCAGAATATATATAAGCTGTTGCATCATTTATTTGTTCAATAGACACTGCCAAGGAGGAAAAATGCCTTGTCTTCTGTTTCTCGGGAATGTATAGCTGTGCTATATGAGGCTTAAAAAAAGAGGGTGTGGGGTGTGGCATTGATGTCAGCACAAAACTTTAGAAAAATGGCTCCTCAATTAAAGAATATGTTTTTGCTTTGCTTAGTCCTTGGCAGAAAGAAAGCTATAAACAGTGACAGTCAACCTACCCACTTGAGCTTCTATTGGGAATTGAGGTAAGGTGACAATATGCATCTAAGTGCTTCCCGGCCAGAAAGCAGATTTTACTATAATTGTACTAAAAAGCTGAGTGACCTTCTTACTTCCCCAGTTGCACACTGAGTGTGGCATTGCAGCCTTGGCCTCATGGTACTTTCAGGATGAGGCGTGGTTGATACTCCTGTCTGTAAAGAAGAGTAGCCTAGGAACCATGCAAGGTCATACATCCAGGGGGAGCAGAGAAAGACTCAGTACTTGGTCTGTCTGAGCAACTCCCCATGCCCCTATCTGGGAGGGGGCACCCACATTGACAATCTCATACACCTTTCCCTTTAATTTTCTACTCCTGGGTGGTCATAAATTTTTAATCTGAAATAGGAAGGCTTCCGGTCACTTTATTTGAGCATAAACTTATTTCTAAGTTCAGCTCTAATTTGATATGCTGGGCATGATTACCCTGGGATGTAATTAGCATTTGTCCTTTCATTATACTTACGGTGACTGTAAATATATACTTGAAAGCCTGTACTCAACCCTCGGACTATGCAGTGCCAAGTGGGTGCTAGGGAGCACAGAGTATGTTGCTGACAGTAAGCTATCAAACTCAAGGGGGAACTCCCCCATCTGGAGGAGGGAGTTTCTAAGACCCATCTTTTCCTTTATTGGAAGTATGGACCTGGACAGATGTTCACTCTAAGACTGCCTTTGTGTTTGTGATGCAATTTCTCAGGGGGACAATACAGCCATTAGGATGGAGATGGAAGAATAGAATGCTTAGGGCAACATATTTAGTTCCCTTAACTTTGTCCAAAAAGGCTGTGAGCAAACCCAGTCACTCCGATAAGCAAAAATAGTAAAGTCCAATCCAACTACACTCTGAGCTCCCGTATGGCACAGTACTGATGCTATGTAAAGCCAAAGGTACTGTTATTAGCTAGTGACATTCTGGAGGGAAAAGAAGTGCAGCCAATTGCTGCAAGATGCTCTACCTTGTCAGGTTGTTTTGATGGCATGTGCGGCGTTCACTGGAATTATTTCTGATAGCTACGTGATCTGCCCATTCACTCTCTTTGGTTTTCAAGCAGGAAGAGGGATTTGGCCAAAATCCTGTGTTTTGTTTTATATAATGACAGAGGTCACAGAAAACAGTGACACTTAACTCCAGGCCAGACATGAAATGTTTTGCATATATCAAGTCACTAAACCCTCCAACAACTCTGTGTGGTCACTGCTATTAATATAACCTCATATTAGAGATGAAGAAGCGAGCAGAGCAGAAAGGGACTCGGGCAAGACCACGAAGCTGTCAGCCTCAGAGCTAAGGTTCCGACCCAACCTGACTGGTCCTAGATTCACAGGAAGGAGAATTGATGTTCCTGCCCCCCAGCACCTTACTGTATGGATATAAAATTCTGCCAGTGACCCATATGTGAGATGCAATCTGAGTCTCTAAGGTCTCTGCGGGGTTTGGGGTCAGAGTTGCAACACTAGGAACAGGATGTGACCCCATGAACTATGTGACAGCTACATCTGGGAAATGGTAAGAATGGGAGTTCCCAAGAATTTTGTTCTCATGACCTCTTTATGTTCTCGAATACTATTAATGCCCTGAAGCACTTTCTTTTATGTGGGTCATCGATCAATATTTATTCAATTAAAAATTAAATCTGAAACACGCTGAAATGTGCAGTCATTTATTTAAAATAGCAATAATAAACTCATTGCATGTTGCCATAAATAACATGATTTGACAAATATATTTTCCAAAGCAAATTATAGTAAATAGCATTGCCAATGGTTTTGCAACCTCTCCATTATCCAGCTTAACAGAAGTATCTAGATCCCTAAACCTGGTTCTGCACACTATTAGGTTATGTAGGCTGGAATATGTGAAGAAAATACAACAATTAGAAAAGTGATTTATGCAGTAAGAAAGGGGGAAGTGCTTTAGTAATCTTTTCTGATAACTGTAGACATTCTTGTTTGCATACAGCTGAAGTCCTCTTGTAGCTTCTTAAGAGACAAATACAGAAAGTGAAATTAAATCTATACTTCTATCATACAAGGTGTCTTGGTCCATACAGGATGCTACAACAAAATAACCCAGAGTGGAATTTTAAAAAGCAGAAATGTATTTCTCACAGCTATGGAGGTTGGGGTGTCTAATAAGATCACAACCCTAAAAGAATCTGTCTGATGAGGGACAGTTTCTTCTTCAGTGGCATCTTCTCACTGTAAGTGCCCACAGCAGAAGAGGCAAGCTGTCTCCCTGGAGTTGTCTATCCAGGCAAGTTGTGGTCTTAAGGGCAAAGTCAGTGATCACCTTACAGACATGACCCCCAGAATCTTATGCAAGAGCTGAAGACATGACCAGAACAACTGATTCCCAAAGACACTCCTTCTAATATGATTATTCTTAGGGTTGGGTTTCCAATACGAAATTAGAGAAACCCAGGCACTCAGCCCAATGCACACTGTTACATGAAAAGCCATTGATTTGAGCCAGGTGGCAGTGGTACATGACTTTAGTCCCAGAACTTTGAAGGCAGAGGCAGGTGAATCTCTGAGTTCGAGGCCAGCCTTGTCTACAGAGCAAGTTCCAGGACAGCCGGGGATGTCGCACAGAGAAACCCTGTCTCAACAAACAACAAAAAAAGCCATTGATATGTCTTGTACTTTGAATTTTTACCATATATAACCATGTAACACTCTTCATTGGTCCTTTACAGATATTACCTATCCTGTTAAATGGCATCTTTCAAAATTAGAAACCTTTCATGATGAGGTATCAAAAGGTCACATTGGTTATCACTGCCCAAGATTGTTAAACTAACTACAGCAGACATAAGTTTTCAAAAGCCAAAAACTCAAATTTTAACATTACCAACACTTTCATTTCATGGACCCAGTGTTCCTGTCTGCTATTCGTTCAAGTGAAAAAAAGATGTTCTGTAAAGTCTCTGCTTTGCTCACAAGTTACCTTTCTCACAGCTTTTCAGACACTACACCTGCTGTGCCAGGGCTTTAACCACACTTCCAATTACATCACATGGAACACTGAAGGACATGAAGTCAGCTATGTGTGGTGGTATATGCTTACAATGCCCGCCCCCAGAAGGCTGAGGCAGGAGGATCACAAGCTTGAGCTTAGCCTGGGGAATAGAATGAGACCCTGTCTCAAAACAGTGGTAACAAGAAGAAAGTATGAACCCAAGGGTTTAGACTAACAAATTCAATAAGATCAATACCATTTACTGAGGAACTAAAGTCATTCTCTGCTGATATTAACTGGCTTGCTTTTTTAACTATGAGGATGCTGTGGTGAACGCAGCCAGGCACTACTCAGCCCCCACATCTTTATTTCCCATTGCCTGTACATCAACACCACAAAGCTCAGCATAGTGAAAAGTAAGATACCATCTTAGTGTTAATAGGATGCTGCTGTGCCCTTGTGGTGCCCTGGAAAGAACCTTGGGAGATGTCTACATACTAAGCTTTGTGCTGGAACATCCCAGTGACTGGGTGACAAGTGCCATGCTTGGGTTGATGGGTGCTGGCACTAAATGCACACATGGACATTAGAATCCATACAGTCAAAGTGACCTCTGAGGAGCTCCATGACCCCTCCCAAACTCAGTCTCCTCATCTGAAAGATATAGAATCAACATAGTTGTTCAAGTGTAAGAGTTGTGCTTTCAAGATATTCTTTGAAAACCAATTTAGAGGGCTGGAGAGATGGGTCAACAGTTTAGAGAGCACTTGTTCTTGCAGAGGACCAAGTTCGATCCCCGTGCTCACGTGATGACTCACAAGAATCTGTAATTCCTGTTTCAGGGATCAGATGGCCTCTTCTGAGTTCTGTGAGTACCCAGCATACATGCATTCAGGCAAAAGAGTTGTACATATAAAATGAATCTTAAAAAAAATAAAGAAAATCAATTTAAAGACATTTTTCTCAGAAACTTTTGACAGTGGGAGAGACAGCAATACCAATTTCTGCTGAGTCTGGGGAATGCCTTACTGAGGAAGAGAAGGCAATTGTGCACCACGAAGAGTAGCTGGGAGGGCGGAAGCCAGCATTCTCCACCCCAGACCTATGGCTGTTCCTTCTGGTCACACCCTCGAGGGCATTTGTGATGAAGCCTACCCACAGTGGGTAGGGGATGGCACCCAGAGGCTTTGTGACCTCAGCTAATCTGCTAATCTGTATGTGACATACACTGTTTCTGCCACACCAGCTCTCGCTCTCTCTCTCTCTCTCTCTCTCTCTCTCTCTCTCTCCTCTCCTCTCTCTCCTCTCTCTCTCCTCTATTTCTCTCTCCCCTCTCTCCTCTCCTCTCCTCTCTCTCTCTCTCTCTCTCTCTCTCTCTCTCTCTCTCTCTCTCTCTCCTCTCTCCTCTCACACACTCACAGCCTGTTGGAAAGCAAGATTTTGATAGTGATGTTTTTATTCAGAGACCATTTGATCTGATTTGTTTTTCTTTTAAGTGCTTCATCCTCCCATGAAAACCTTTATTAGTAACAAACTCTAGACCAAGGTGACCCAATGTATCAAATATTGATGCTGAGAGCTGGTGTAAGCATCTTTATTCCAAAATTCCACCCTGGATCTTTCTGTTGACTTTTTTTCTCCAATATGTGGTATGTTAATGTTTCTAGTTGATACAGTTCTAACCAAAGAAAAATGAAAACCCTTTTCTCTATTAAGTAGCACTAGTTTGTGTGCATGATGTCTCTGTGTGTGGTGCGTGTGCCCCATGTGCCTGTGTGTGAGCACATGGAGACTCTCAGAATCTGTCTCTCCTCCTCAGTGCTATGTAACAGGTAGGAATAGACATGCCTGTCTTTTTACATGGGTCCTGGGGAATCAAACTCAGGTCTTTATGACAGCAGAGCACACACACTGTCTTTAACCCTGGAGCCGTCTCCCCAGCCTCAGCAGCACCAGTTTAAACAAACATCTACCTGGAGTCCAGTGCTTTTCTGACCACAGAGCCCTGTGGGTTCTCACATCACACACTCAAGAAGCTGGTCCTACTATAGTTTCAGTCCTGCCACACTGGACCCACCAGTGTTGGACTCACCCAGCCCCTTCCTATTGAAGGTCCCTTCTGCCTGAAGCAAGATGTCATTGCAGTAGTCTTGTGCCTCCTCGTCTCCTCCAGCAGTCTCCGCATGGCCTTCACATGCTTAGGCAAGCATGCCCCGTATGTCCCGCCAGATCTGAACTCTGCATCTCTTCTTCAGTGTGTGTGTGGTACTTACTCCCTGTTCCTCATCTAGGGATGTGGCTATCTGACTGCTTATTTTCCTGCAAGTAGTAGCGTGTGGACCATAGCTGGGGCTGGTTGTGTTCACCACTGTTTCACGGATGAACTGATAAATATTAGTTCCTGATAAATATTTACTGTGTGAATGGATGGATTATCTATCAAGAAAATGTTTGTGCAACCAGAGCCTAAGTTTTCAGTAAAAAGACTTGATATTTAGTGTGATATGAAGTTATCTAAGTTATGTTCAAAAGGGACCAAATTCTGTTTCAGTCTGAGGGGTGAACACTAAGTGGTCTCTGAGCTGGTCCGTTTGGAGTCAGTCCTTTCTCCAACCCAAGAGCTGCTTGATAACCCCTGATCCTTATGTTTGAAGGTACCCGAGTCATCCATCCTTGTGTTTCTAGTGTAGTGCAATGTTGAGGGTTTATTTGATGTGATCATCAGCTTTCTGTCACTTTAACAAAATTCCTGAAAAGAAATGGTTTGTTATAGTTTATTGTGTCAGAGAACTCAATGTGTGGACCCTTGGCCCTGTTGCCTTAGGCCTGAGGTGAGACTGAGAACTGTGGTGGGAACACTTGTTAGAACAAAGCTGCTCACCTTACGGCAGACAGGAAGGAGAACAAGAGAGAAAAGGGGAAGGCAGGACAAGCTCTACTCTTCACAAGTACACTACCACTGACCTACTTTGTGTAGCTAGATTCTGACTTTTAACAGCCCATTCAGTTATGAACGCACCAATGATAATCAAGCCTACAATAAATGAGTCTTGAGGGGAGGGTCACTTCATATGCAAACCATAGTAGTTGGTCCTCCAAAATGCTAGTTCCACTGAATTACACTGAACTAAGCAAGATGGAAATATGTAACCCAAAAGTTTACTTCTCCTGTCTCCCCCTGGGGTCTCCTCTGTGTCCTTTCCCTCCCTCCTCCCTCTTTACTTCTTAAGGATTGCTGACTCTTGTGAACTACTTTGGTTGTGATCAGATGTTTCCAGCAGAAAATTACCCTCATCTATTTTAGGTCTAACTTGGCTCTTCAGAATGAAATGCTCTGATTAGTTTTATAATCATGATGGTGGTTGGGCACTCCCGAGAATGCCCCACAACCAGTTTGAGGACACTGGTAACATTGTCACAGAGAGGTACTGATCTTGGGACAGAATCACAGGGCACACTAGCTAATTCAGAGTAGGAATTAAACTCAAGGATCAGGTAAAACCTGTTCTTCTGTCCTAAAGGCTAGAGTTATCCTTGGCAGAATGGGCAGTGCTGAGATGTCCAGTGAACCTTGGGTAGCAGCTGTTAATGGGTACATATGTTCCTGTTAGAGCCTGCCCCACATCCTATTTTATCCATTATTGTATATCTATATTTGAGAAACAGCCAGGAAAAAGTGGTAGTGAAAGTGGAATGTTCATAATGAAATTGAAGATTAAACAAATAATAAGAGAAGCAGAAGCCCACGGGTAAGATTGGTATTGATTGAACATCTTAGAAAACATTGTTAGAAAGAGATCGGGGCATGCTGTCTCTATGGAAAATGAGGGACTCAGCCACACTTGAATTAGAATATGAATCATTCCCACAGGCATCCCTGGGGGGCACTTTAGACATCTTAGTATTCTTAGGAGATAGAGTGGTACAGTAGAACACATGTGCGTTTACAAGCCAGCCATACGTGTGTTTAATGCCCAAGTTTACCTTGGTGACATTGAGCAAGTAACCTCATTATCATCATCCTCCTCTTCTCCCTCATCCTCTTTTTGTGTCTCCACCTCCTCCTCCTTTTTCTAATTTGTGTAAGTTTAAATCATGAAGATCTATAATCTCAGCATTTAGGAGGCTAAGGTAGGAGGCTTGTGAGTTCCAGACCATCGTGGACTAAATAGTAGGGCCCAACAAAAGGACAATAATGATTTGTATAAGCTTGTATAGAACAACTGCCTTGTAGGTTTGTTATGAAGGTCAAATAAGATTGCCTAGATACAAAGATCATTGCCCAAAGCAGGCATGCAATCAATCACATTATTCCTTTGCCTCGAATTGTCAGCTCCTATCAACAGCTAGACAGGGTCTGGGCTAGAGTGAGACAAGCCAGTGCCTCTGTCACCATCAAAGCAAATTCTCATAGGCACATCAGGCAGTTCACATGCCTCTCCCTGGTCCAGGCATATACCTGAAGCAATGTCAGACCAAGGGTGAGGCATCTCAGACATCTACTCTGGATGTCTGGATTCCACCCCTGGACCATCTTATCTCTCATACATAATGCACTTGGAATTTGAACCCAGATATATGGACTCCATACTTCAGTAGTCTACAGATGGGCTTTCCTGCCCATCTCTGAATGCTAGCATACAGCTAGGCACCATTTCCTAAAGTCTACAAGTGCTCTCAATACCATAAGAGAACACATCTCAAATTTTCAGCACATCTCAAAACATTTCCTACAGGGCTGGCTTTATAGTCAGAGTTCAAGAAATAAATATTCACAAATAGAGGAAAAAAGAAGATTCTCATGGCCTTATAATTTTGATGCAGAGAAACTGTTATAATGAACATTAACCCAGCTGAAAGGGCAAAATGCATTAATTTCACAACATGTTCTGCTCTTTAAGAAGTTAGCTGTTCAAGCTCCATGGGGAATCTTGAACTCATAGAGACTCACTCCCACTGTTTCAAAAGACAGAATTGCCTACCCCCACTGTGTGGAGGGGTAGAGAGAGACATAATGGAGGAGGGCAGGGGGAGGGAGATTCAGCTGCAACAGTATGGTATTATAAACCGGAGTGAAAGGCACAGAAAAGCAATGTTCATATTTAAGATGAATAAAGGCTCTGGCACAGGTCTGGTAGGACCTAAGACCCTGTTTCTAATCATCTTCTAGTCATTGATGCTGCCAGCCCATAGACAATACTTTCAAGCATTGAAGATGTTGTCATAAGACAATGGACCGGGCAAATCTTTGGCCTTCAATTCTTTCCATCAACCATCCTTTGTCTTTCGACTGTTAGCAAGTCCTTGATGCAAGACTGGGCAAAGGGCAAGGGAAAATCTGCCAGGAAGACTAAGAAACTGAGAAAAATCACTCCCCATACAAAGACTACACAAGCATCAGCTGGGTAACACCCCCATGCAGGAAACACATCCATTTTGTTCTCTATGTAATGAGCGTGTAGGGCTGATCTGTAGTGGCCAAGTCTAGAGGATTCTGAGTGTGTGGAGGAAATGGGTGTAGAAGTTTGGGGCTTGTGGATCTGGCTCAGTAGAGGCACTGTTTTCAGCCTGGAGATTCCCAGTATTCACCCTAACTATACTCTCTTCTTCTGCAGGGGAAATCTGTGCATTCAAGATCCACGGACAAGAGTTGCCCTTTGAGGCTGTGGTGCTCAATAAGACATCTGGAGAGGGCCGGCTTCGTGCCAAGAGTCCCATTGACTGTGAGCTGCAGAAGGAGTACACCTTCATCATCCAGGCTTATGACTGTGGTGTGGGACCCCGGGAGGCAGCCTGGAAGAAGTCACACAAGTGAGCTACCTGTCTTCCCCTACTGCCCTTGGCCACCTACCTCCATTTATTCTATTTATAAATTGTTTCTCTTAATACATCCATCTATGAGACACACCAGAGGTATGGCTGGAAGATGGTTTAAAACTCCCAATCCCATTAGCATCGCTTTGACTAGGAGCAGGAAGTTGGTTGTGTGGTAGTGATTAGTAGTGGTGGTCGGACTCGTGTTATAAATGGTCACATTGGGAAAAGACCCTGTGGCCAAGGTAGTGATAGTGAGTGCCCCCAGAGTATTTACATAGCCGATTTCTACCCTGGGAAGACTGTTGCTGCGTTTCTTCTCTGGAAGAGACTCCTAGGCCACCTCCAGGACGAAGTGAAAGCAGTGCTTCCTCCAAGAAGAATTTCCTAAGCCAACCCCTCAGCTCATGTCCAGTCTAAACTTTTCTCTTCATTTCTGCAAAGCTCTTTGCTTCTCTCAGTCACATATGACTTACCACATCTCAACTCTGCTCTCTCCGCGTTGACTTTGGCTCAGAGCATAACACAATGTCAGAGCTGTTTGACTTGTTACTGAGTGGGGGAATGAGTGAATAGATGAAGGAAATAGGGAAAATGGAGAAGATGGGAAGGGAATCTGTAGCCTGAAGTAGGCAATAGGGAATGATAAAGAATGGGAAGGGCAGCCTTGCTCAGCCTCAAGGCAAGAAAAGGTAGGTGGTTGGTTCCCCAAGGGAGGGAAGACAGAGGTGCTTGTGCAACAACTGCCCTGGAAGCCTTGACACCTCTTCACTCTCATGGCCTTGGGTTGGATCAATGTCCCACAACATATGGTGTGATTCCTTCTTTACCATCATTTCTTCTTTCTGATTTGTGCTCCAGGGCTGTGGTCCACATCCAGGTGAAGGATGTCAATGAGTTTGCTCCCACCTTCAAAGAGCCAGCCTACAAGGCCATCGTCACAGAGGGCAAGATCTATGACAGCATCCTGCAGGTAGAAGCCATTGATGAGGACTGCTCCCCTCAGTACAGCCAGATTTGCAACTATGAAATTGTCACAACAGATGTGCCTTTTGCCATTGACAGAAATGGTGAGTGTCCTGAGAAGATCCCAGTACAGTGAGGAAAGCTAATTCACTATCCTTGCTCTGGAGGCCAGGAGGGCCCCAAATGTACTTGACAGTGGTACCTCCCTTGGAACTTTTTATCTAGGCATCATGACCCAATTATGCAGTTGAGGTGATGGCTCATTTATGATTAGAATCTTGCTAAGTCTAAACTACTTCCAGGAAGTTCAAGGAACCTCATTGAATATGATCTGGAGAACTCATAGTCTCATACATTTGTATTCCAAACAAAGATGGTTTCCTGGAGTAATTATTTATTATCCAGATGTGAGCCTCATCATCACCTTGCCCATATCCGGATATCTCTCAATATGATCAGTTATAACATGAACCCATACCTCCAATCACCACCACAACAATCTGCTTTCTGCTTCCAAGCAAAGATATACTAACAGAATTGGGAATTTTAAGCCACCTTCCAACTATAACTTTTTTTTAAAGGAATCTCTAAAACATTTTCCAACATCCCCTTTGAGAATTTCAACCATAGCAGAGCCTTCCTCCCAGTTTGAATTGAACTGAAAATGGTCCCATAAAGCCATTTGGACATTTCTCATCACCATCAATATGAATCTTATTATAGTGTACACACAGCCAGAGATCCAATCAACTCAATCCACTTGGACTCTAACTTGATTGTAATGAAATCAAGTACATTGCTGAGTGCATTGCTCTTTTTTAGAGTGAGTTGTGTGAGTGTCTATTTATTATCCCCCACTTTGTTTCAGATAACATTTAAGTAGCACAGAAAGATGCAAAATTGCAAGACCCAAAGCATTCTGTAACTAAGTGTTAGGTTTGATGATGGACTCCAAATGGAGCTAGAATGGAATTCAAGATAGACAGGTTCGCCCTCATGGAACTTAACAAGTAACGAGGAAGGAAAAACAAAAAAGAATCAAGGGGCCATGAAAAGTGAAAGTATGTATAAAGAATGCTGAAAACTGGAGTGACACTGCAAACTAGGCTTGAGAATCTTGCTACCCAACATCTACAGGGGAAACAAATTAGTCATATGTGCCTACATCTTTAGGAATGCTTCATGATATTGAGACCAGAAGGAAACTTGCCCTGTGATATAATCTTCTGCATCCTAAGAACAATACTAGAGTCCACAGAGGAAGGGAACACCTTCATCTCCACTTTCAAGTAGCTTCCCAGATGATCTACCTGACTATTACAACAGAAGGCTAAAAGACATGGGACTAAGAGTTACCCATCTGGGCATGATTAAATGCTAATTGTATGGGGCAGGGGATTGGTGCACAGGGAAGGGAGGATGGGAATACTGATGTGAAGATAAGCTATACTTGTAGAAACTTCCAGAACCACTCCCTCACAGCTTCTCCAGCAAGCCAAGCCCTGTGAAAGACTGACCTGTACCTTTTGCATGCATGCGTGCACGCGCACACGCGCACACACACACACACACACACACACACACACACACACACACACACACACCACACAATACAAAAGAAATGTTGTGTTTTTCTCCTCTAGGATGTAGGTATCTATTTGCCTGTCATCAACTGTTCAGTCTTTCCCCACAAAAGCTTTGGAATTTGGGGCATGACAAGCACATGGTAAATAGCAAGAGTGGAGACATCTGTGATGAGTGGCCAAGCTCCACTTGGCCTCCTGGTTCTTGTTTTCAAGAACAAGGAAAAGATGAGATGCAAATTCTTTCATCTGAGGGTAAACTGCCCCAGTCATGAAGATAATTACTCACCTTGATGAGCCATTTCACTAACATATGCCAATTTATTTCCCTGGCTGTCTCATTAAAAGTGAGTAATGGGCTTTTGCCAGGCCTTGGCCTCCAACTTTGGTTTACAATATAAGATGGTGAGGAGAGTTGGCACTTCTAGAGAGTGTGGGCTCCCAGCAGAGACATTTACAAAAGCAGCTATCTAAGTAATGAAGAAAGGACCTAGGCAGCTCCCATTTTCATGAGCTTCCCAGTGGACCCTTCACCATCACTTCAAGTTCTTTGTGTATGAGCCCGTCATGGAAAGTACTGCTGAATCTCAGGTGCCTTCCTTGACCACGAGGTTCTCCATGGTCTTCATCCCACATCTAAAGCAGATGTTCCTTATTCTTCAACTTGCCAGGCTCTTTGCTTACGGGGGGAGAGGGAAGGAAGAAACACAGAAGCAGGAAGGGTGAAAGACACCAGGTGGAGTCTGAATGACCTCCTGTACCTTCTCAACCTCTTTCACCTGTAGTCCCTTGACCTCCTTCCATGTGAAACCTTGGCAGTTCCAAAACAATTGTATCAGTTCCAAACTCATTGTGGGGTTTTGCAGCCAGGTGGGAGTGTGTTGAGATGGCTCGCCACATAAGCAGCGCTAAGTAATGCTGCTGTCTAAGGCCATTAGATATTTGTCCCTGTGGCTGTGGCCATGGGCTTTAGTCACTCTCCATGAAATCTGGGCTGAGATGATGAGCATATAACTATGAAGTGAGGTTTTTACCATCATCTTGGAAAGTTCTAGATCTATATCATGTGGCATACAGGCTACATCTGCTGGGTCTAGGCCAGCCTCTCTGGGATAGGCAGAACCTGGATCCCTATTTTCATTAGACAAGTGGAGAAATTGAGACCTAAGGCAGGGAGACTTTCCTACATTGTCATACTGTTGGCACTTGGGGCTTCCCATTACACACCTCTTCCTCGATAATAATGGAAAGAAACAGATGCAATAGGAGTTTAGGTTCATAAACAGGGTACAGAGAAATCGGCAAGGGGGCAGAGAAGGAGATCGTAGGTTTGCCCACCCAACAAAGAGCAAGTACATAGCCATGCACAAATGAAATAAGCTAGTCTAGGACAACTTGGGCTTGAATTAAGAAATTACAAGACAACGAAAGAAATATTGAGAATAAATACACAAAAATTGAGTTAAGAACATCTGTTTCATTTTATCTGAATCATCCCATCCCCCAGACTAGCAGTGCCCAGCACAGGGAGAGATTCCCTCTCTTAAAAATTCCCCCCTCTCTCTCTCTCTCTCTCTCTCTCTCTCTCTCTCTCTCTCTCTCTCACACACACACACACACACACACACACACACCACAAAAAGCAGAGCATGCTGAACAACCAACTTCCCTAGTCTTTCAGAACAGTTTCCACACGGCTTACCTCAGCCTCATCCCACCCAGATCACTGGGGAGGCCAATGTAACCAAGATATCAGGCAATATCTGGAAATAAATTACATGTCGAGGGGCTCGCAGTGTCAGGCATGTAGCAGAAATCACCACGATCTCCAGTGGCCTGCTCTGGAGAGAACACCAGCAGCCTTCACTGGGCAACTCCACCACCCTCTTGTCAACTTCTGCACAGTCCCTGTAACTTTCATTGTCATGCACCCTGCAGCGTTTGGCCTGGTGGATGACAACACCATTCACCACATAGCAATCCAACAAAAGCACAGAAGAAATAGATCCGTCTTTTAACCCCAAAGGAAGCCATAGTTTTTCACTTTTTCAGCCTCCAGGCATTGGAGCCACTACTCCTCTTCTTCCTCTCTTGAGGAGATAACCTAGATTCATCCTCCAGGGGCACCCAACCAGACACCCATTCAGCCACTGGGTCATAAGCAAATGACCTGTGTGTCCACTGCAAGCATATGCTGACCGTGACATAGGCACTGGTGAATAATCCAGTAGCCGTGTGCCCATGAGCAGCTAGCCCCAACTCCTGTTACCAGGGCTCTCAGCTAAACATGTGCCTGCAGCTGTCTCGTGTAGTCATGTGCAAGCCTGCCTGCCTCAACTCCCATCATGAACCCCTACCGTCATGCTCACTCCTACAGCTGGTCCCCTAGCCACAAATGTATGTATTGTAAGCTCTGATGCCTCTAGCTATAGGTGTCTATGGAGCCACTAACCCTGCCATCAATACCAATTGGCTCGTGTGCTCACAGCCAACCCTTGTAGTGACACAAATGTACACAACTAGCCCAGCTGCACCACTCCATCACTTTAACCACTACTGTGCTTGTACTGGTGGCTAGTTCCTACATTTCCCTGCATCCATGCTGCCACCTTGAGCCCTACTGGTATCATATATGGACAACTGGCTTAACCTCTGTAGCTGGCTTCCATGCACCAAATGGGTGCACAATGTCATTATTTATAATGGGATATTTCGTACTACCAACCTTATACACATAGACACACCCTACCTACATATCCACAGTTGGCCCTACCCCAATCCTTGTCACCACATATGTTCCTACAGTTAGTTAGATGTTCAACAACTGTCTCCATATCTGCTGTGTCAGCTTCTTGTCACAGCTACCCTGAGGATGCCACGATGCCCCTCTGCCACCATATCCCTTGCAGAACAAAGGACCACATATTGTAGATGTTGCAAACCCCAAATTCCTGAACCAAGACATCATGTTCTTTCTGTCACATACTAGACACTAAACATGGTGTCACAATGTTTCTCCTCAACCCACACAGTGAAGGCATTTCATTTCTGAAGCCATTCCCAAAAGTCTAGAAAAGGTGGCTATTTCTTCAAATGCTCAGACAACCACTGAAAACTGCGAGAGTCATTCTCACCACCCACATGTAATTTCAGTTCCAGGGAAACTGATGCCCTCTTCTGGCCTCTACAGGCAACAAGCATGCATGCAGTACACAGACACACATGCAAGCAAAACACACATCGTGATAAAAAATAAAACAAAATAATTTAAAATATTTTCTAAAATCTTATAGTCTAGAAGATAATAAAGTAATATACTGAAAATTGTAACACAAAAAACAAAAGCCCCAGCCAACGAAGAATACTTTATGTGGCAAAACCATCCTTCAAAAATAAGAGATAATATAATGATTTCCCAAGATGAACAAAAATGAAGACAGTTCATTACCACTAGACCTATCTTATAAGAAATGATATGTCACCCCTTGACCTGAAGCAAAACTATGCTGTTTACTAATGTCAAAACATATGAAAGTCATTGGTACCAGTAAGTACGTATCAAATTTACAATATTCTTATACTATCATGGTGGTGGGTAAATTACCTACAAATATATCTTAAAGTCAAAAGTGTTAAGAATGAGTACCACTAGGATAATATATCAACAAATGCAAAAGCAGACACACTTTTGGCATCTAAAACACACACTTGAAGACAGGTGGTTCAAAGCTTTTAATGAAGTTCAGTTGTCATTTTTAGAAAGACCAGTATAAGGACAATATATTTCATCTAAGCCTCATAGTAATCACAAAGCAAATCCTTGTAGGTACACAAAAGGTAAAGCATTACAAACATACTACTGTAGAAAAGTGTCAAGACACAAGGAAAGTAAAGGGGAAGATGAATAGAATCAGGAGCTAGAAGACAATGGAAAATATTTTAAAATACCAATAATAAGTCCTGGTATACCAATAATTACTTTAAATGTAAATTGACTAAATCCACCAAACAAAATTTACAGAGTGATTAAATGATTAAAAAATAAACTTTAAGTGAAAGACTCTATCAGTAGACAAAGAAGGCCAGTATCTAATGATAAGCATCAATTTATCAAGAGGCTAAAACAATTGTAAAAACACATGCATCGAAGCATCTAAATATACAAAGCAAATACTCAAAGAGCTAAAACAGAAAATAGACAATAATATAATAGTAGGAGTCTTTAATACCCCCCTTTAGAAATGGTTGTATCATCTGGACAGAAAATCAGTAGGAAAACATTGCCCTTAAATCATACTTTAAATCCCAATATACACTGAGCATTTTTTTCAAAGCAGGAGAATACAAAGCACATAGGAGATATATTCACAGTAGATGATACTGAAGCCCAAAACCAGCCTTAAATTTAAGAATAAAATCACACCAACCATATTCTCTAACCACAGCTGTATGAAACTAGAGAATAATAATGGAAGGAAAGCAAAAGATGAAAACTTTGCAAATCAATGGAAATTATGTAGCATTCACCTGACCAACCAGTGGGTGGAGGAAGTTACCAGAAGGGAAGCTCAAGAGTGCCTGGAGACAGGTGACAGTGGAAGTGTAGTGTCCCCAGACTTAAGCTGTTGAAAAGCAGTTCTAAGAAGTCAACTTAATATTATACCTCAAGGAAATATAAAAAGGACAAAGAAAGTCCAAAATTAGTGGAAGGGTGGACTAGTCATGATCAGAACAGAAATAAATGGAGAAAAAAAAACTAGACAGAGAGGAGAGAATAAATCAATGAAGTGCATTTTGCAAAGATAAAACTGGCAAACCTTTAGCTATACCAAAGAGATGAAAAAGGAAATGAGAAAAGTGATACCACTGAAATACAAAGAAAGGAATCGCTAAAAAATGATTATATGCCAACCAACTAAAGAACATAAAAGAAATGAATGCATTCTAAGGATCATATAGTCTATCAAGACTAGGTAGGTAAAAGGTGTAAGGAGATTCAATCAGTAATTTAAAAATGTGGTCTTCTGGCCACAAGTCTAGAACTTGGGGGTTTCATAGCCATCTACCGAATATTTAAAGACTAACTAGAGCCAATCCTTCTCAAACTCTCCTTAAATATTTAAAGACGAGAAAGTACTTCCCAAGTTATTTTAAAGGCTAATATTACCTCTACACCAAACTCAGGTAAAAAACAATATAATATAGGAAAAGAATGGACTAACATCCACACGGAACTTAGACACAAAAGTAATCTTCAACAAAATAGTAGCATGAGGCCTGCATTACTTTTCCTGTAGTCATCAAATGTTCTGATGAGAGCGACCTACAGAAGAAAGGATTAAGTTTAGCTCACAGTTCAAGTACAATCTATCTTGGTGGAGAAGACAAGACAGCTGGTTATAGCTTTTTAATGGTGCTAACCTCCTTAGCAGGTATTTATAGCTGCCTTGTTGGAACTAGTTCCTAGTCTGGAACTCTAAGCTTGCTGGAACACCTTTCCTCTTCCAAACAAATTATGATTAAGTTCATTCACACAAGTTCTCATAAAGCAGCAGAAAGAAGCCAGATTCTTGGACAAAATATCATGCAAATTGACCCTAAGTCAGCTCCTAATAGAGTCCTTGTTGCCCACTCTGAAACCTTATGAACCAGGCCTCTGCTATCTATGTTTCTTCCAGCATTGTATTTTAATCCCCAACTCCTCCCCCACACACACCAGAGTGGCCCATTTGGCTCATTTTACAGTATTCAAAGTATTTTATAATCCAGAATTCCAAAGTGTTCCAAATTCCTCCTTCAAATCGGTCCCAGATGCCTAATAACCACATGGCCAAGTTCATCATAGCAAGTCCTCCTTCCCAATATCAAACTGTGTCTCAGTTACTTTCTCATCACTGTGGTAAGATACCTTGACAAAAGCAACTTAAGGGAGGAAAAATTTATTTTCACTTATACTTCCAGGTGCTTGTCTTGGTCAGTGTTCTATTGCTATTGCTATAAAGAGACACTATGACCTTGGCAACTCCTATAAAAGAAAACATTTAATTGGGGCTGGCTTACAGTTTCAGAGGTTCAGTCCATTGTCGTCATGGTGGGGACCGTGGACATACAGGCAGACATGGTGCTGGAGGAGTAGCTGAGAGTCCTACATCTGGATCCACAAGAAGGGGGAAAGAGGAATAGAGAGACACTGGGCCTGGCTTGAGCATTTGAAACCCCAAAACCCATCCCCAGGGACAAACTTCCTCCAACAAGGCCAAACCTCCTAATCCTTGTCAAGTAGTGCCACTCCCTAATGACCAAACATTCAGATCTATGAGCCTATGGGGGCCATTCTTATTCAAACCACCCAGGGGCTATCGTCCATACTGGTAAGGAAGGGTTGCAGGTATATAGGGCATAGTGGCAGGAACAGGAAGCTGGCTGGCCACATTGTATTCCCACTCAGGAAGCAGACGGTTAGCAGGAAATGGAGTTGGTTTATAAAACCTTAAGGCTCACTCAGAATGACCCACTTCTTTCAGTGAGGCCCCACCTCCTAAAGGTTGGGCAACCTTTCCAATAATACCATCAGTTAGGGTCTAAGTGATTAAACACACAAGCCTGTGGAGCACAATTCACATTCAAATTATCACACACACTAAATTCAGTAACATATTAAAAAGGTCATACACCATGATCAAGTAGAATTTATCTTTGGGGTATATGGAAGTTTAACCACATACCAATGAAATGATTTAATATACTATATTTACCAAACACAGAACAAACTAAAAAAATATGACCATCTGAATAGATGCAGAAAATATATTTGAAAAAATTCAATATTTTTCCACGATAAAACAAAAACTTCTAAGCAAACTAAGAGGATAGGCAACAGAACAAGGAAAAACAGTTAACTAAAAATATTTTTGCAGTAAATAAAGCAATCAACAAAGAAAAACAGCAGCCTACAGGATAAAGAGAATATTCATAAGCCATATGTACAATAATGAGTTATGCAAAACATATACAAGACTCATAAAACTCATTAGGAAAGTTAAGTGCCAAGCACCTGCATAGACTTCCTCCCAAAGAAAACATCTAAACAGCCAGAAGGTATGAGAAAAGATATTTAGTGTCATCAACCATAAACATAAATTAAACCTCAACGAGATGTCACCCTTCAACTATTATGATTGCCTTTATCAAAAAAGCCAAGAGATTCACTTCACAAATATTGTAAGGTGCTTAAAGAAAAGGAAGCCCTTGTATACTGTTGTCTGGAAAATAAATTTGTATGGCCATTCATTACAGAAAGCAAAAATTAAAAATAGAATTAGTATATAATCTAACACTCCAAGTCCTGGGAAATAAAGTTGCCTTCTTGAGGGGATAATTCACTCCTATGATTTATTGCAACATAATTTGGAGTAGCCAAGACACAGAACTCTAAAGTATTTGTAAACAGATGAATGGAAAAAAAAGAAATATGCAAGCGCACAAGAGCACACACACACACACACACACACACACACACACACACACACACACACACACACTATAACCAGATTTAACACTCTACCATATTTCTTTGAAATTTTAAAATAAAAGTAAGGCCACATTATCTTTGCCTCCCCATTTCCACTTAAAATGAAATTATCTGTATATTACCCATCCTTAAAAAGCCTCTGTATGTCCCACCTGCCCAGCATTCCATAGATGTATAGACTCTTAACTACCAGACTAGTTTTGGGTGTGTGAAGAACACCTAGATGAGCAGAATCACACAGTATCTGCAGTTTGTTCTCCTTTATTATTTTCCAGAACCACACACACACACACACACACTGTGCCATAGATGACCAAACACATTTCCACAAAGATAGCCACAACTTAAATTCTACCTGCAAGAGTGTGGCTATCAGTGTGCTGATTTCACCCTGCTCTCCAACATTTGAATTTTTTTAAAGACATAAAAGCTTAATTAATATTCAAGGTAAGTTCTGATTGGCCACTAAGGGTTAGCTTCCACGTTCAATTAGACTTTGGTAAACAGGCCCAGGACCACAACTCACCGGAGTTTACTGTGGCCCAGCTCCGGCAAGCTGCCAGAGGTAGAAGCTTACTCGAAGCAGGGAGTAAAAGATCATTTGCAACAGACACAAAGGTGGTGGGTTTTTCTGAGCTTTCAAAGCATGTCAAATGTGTGTCCTCTCCCCAAGAAACCCTCTCCCATGCAACAATGGCCGTATTATTATACTCTCATTTGTGACCTAATGTTTCATGTTCTTTGCTTTGAAAATCATTTGCACATGCATGGAATTTGTGGTGGTGGAGAAAGTAAATTAGTCTCCCAGACAGTTTCATTAAGACTTGTTCCGGAAGTAGAGCCACAACAAATTGAGCCAAAGATTCTGTTTGTGTATTTATTTTTCTGCTACAATCAATAGTGCTTTGTCTGCTTAGTGCTACATGGATTGTCACCCCTGAGTCCCCCTCTTTTTAGTGGCACCCACCTTTATGGAGTCATTTCACACTGAAGAAAAGGAGTTAAGACTTCTGTTCAGAATTTAATCTGATGCTGCAGAAATATTTCTTGTGATGAGCTTGAGGTGTTTCTACGGGCAGAGTCCCTTCCTGTGATGAGGACAGCCACAGACCAGTTTACAGAGTCCATAGAACAAAGGTTTTCAACCTTCCTAATACAGTTCCTCATGGTGTGGTGACCTCCCAACCATAAAATTATTTTTGTTGCTACTTTATAACTGTAATTTTGCTACTGTTATGAATTGTGATGTAATTATCTATGTTTTCCCATGGGACCCCTGGGAAAGGGTCACTCAACTCCCAAAGAAGTTGCAGCCAGTGGATAGACAAATGCTGCCATGACTACCAATCACAGGAGCCATTCCAGACCTGTGCAGGCCTTCAGAATAAACTAACATCTGTAGGAAAATACAAGGAATTCTACACATCAGGCAGGAAAACAGAAGCATAGCAAGCCAATTTTTACTCAGAAAATATGGTCCCACATCAGTAGATACGAACGTGTTTCCAGAAATAGCTGAGAGCACACAGCTAAGGTGTGTTTTTGCTTCGGCATCTTGGGTGCCTTTGCAATCTCTCTGCCATTGGGCAGCCTCCACTCTCTCACCAGGATATGATGGTGGATGTGATTGCTGAATCAGCTTCTCCAGGCTTTAGAGCAAAGTTTGATTTTTGAATTTTCTAAGATGTTTTTGTTGTTGTTGTAGTTGAGTCCCCCAATTCAGATAAATAGTAATTAACTGTTGAAATGAAGAAAGCTTATTTATTTTAGTGTTAGGGAAATACAAAATAGATATCAGAATCTGCCATTCTGTGTTTATTGATCTGTTTTGTTTCTGTTTTCAAATTTTCAATTTTGGTAAGAGATGATTAACATCTGAGTTCATATTTGTTATTACCACTAACATCAAGAGAGAGAGAGAGAGAGAGAGAGAGAGAGAGAGAGAGGATATAAAAGGAAGGAAATGGTTCCTAGAAGTTGAAGATGTTAATGTCTTAGCACTAAACACTTAAAAGTATTAAGTTTGGGGTCTTTATTTAATTTTTTCCTTTGGAACAAGAATATTCCATCAAAAACAAACAAACAAACAAAAACCCAGCCAGTCTAATTTTTGCTCATTAATGACCAAATATTTATTTCTTATCATAATATTAAATTCCTTTGAGGCAAACACACACAAATGGCTTTGAATACATTGTTTGTTCTCTCTTGGAGAAGAAAAATGTCTCCTTCCTCGGGGCAAGAAATCTGTTACTCTATGCGGCTTTCAGAAGAGAGGTCACACATTTTCTTATTGATTTTACTTCCTATTTGGTAGCAAAATAATGTGAGAAGAAGCAGTGAGTATTCCTGGCGACAAGCCCAGATGCTAAAAATTATGTGCCAGGACATTGTCTGGATTCCATCTCTTTCCCAGAAACTTCATGGTAGATAAACATTCTGCACCCAGCATCAGAGACACCTGTGTACTTTCAGGGGTCGTTTTCTGGCAACTCACTATTTGTAAGCATAGGCCAGTTGCATTCCAGATGCTGCTTGGAATTCTCTAGTAGCCCCATTGCACAGAAAGATGGCCCCAGCCAGTGGCGTCCTGCAACACCAAAGAACAAAGCAACTATGCGTGGCAGCCCATACTCTTGCTTGTCCTATATTTTTCACAAAGAGGTGGGGGGATGGGGGAAAGAACTCTTTCATCCCCATGCCCTGAAGGTTTGATGGGATGGGAAAAGAGTTTGTAATAAGTACAGCCTGCTTCATTTGACCAGAAATGACTGTGCACATCCCTGCTCTTCAGGCAACATCAGGAACACGGAGAAGCTGAGCTTTGACAAACAACGTCAGTATGAGATCCTGGTAACTGCTTATGACTGTGGACAGAAGCCTGCTGCTCAGGATACCCTGGTACAAGTGGATGTGAAACCAGTGTGCAAGCCTGGATGGCAAGGTGAGCCTGGCTTGGTCAGTCCTGCTATGAGATGGCAACTTGACCCGGGGCACAGAGAGTGCTGGGCGTGCCCACAAATCTCACAGCACATATCTAAAGGAGGTTTGAAAGTATAGTTGGTTTTCTGTCAAGAAGTGGTAGTTCTTGAATTCCCTCTCATAAGTCTTCCAGGATGTATAATCCCCACTTCATAGTTGAGGATGTCGGAGGCAACTCAACTCTGAGCACAGTTCTCCCTTATTCAAATTCCATTGCATTTCAGAGCTTGGGAGAGATTGCCAGGGTCTGTTGACCAAGAGTGTTGAGCCTGGCTGATGCACTTCGAGTTCTGCATCACTGCTTAGCAACTAGGGGATGTCTGCCTGGGCCTTGTGCTTAGACACAGGGCATCACACAGGGGTGGGAGAAAAGGATCGGCTGAAGGAGTTTCTGAAAGCCTGGTTCAGGGAAGGGCAGAGAAATGGCCCTTGAGGAAGCTTCGTTTGTGCCAGTTTAGATCTTTCAGGAAGCAAAGACCAAGCATTCTCCAGCCACCCCTAAGTGAATGACTGAGGACAAGGAAGGAAAGCCTGGGTAACTGCATAGATGGCTCTTGCAGTGAACCGAGCAGTCTTTAAAATAATAGCAATAGCTCTAAGTGACAACAATGGGTCTGGTGGTCAAGGAGGGCTAGTGTTGTCTTTGTGTCTCAGGTTTGGTGCAGACTGCTCTGTTAATTCTATGTATGTTAAGGATGCTATCGCTCAATCTTAGTCCCTGATAACCCATTAATGAATGAGGGAAGGAATGGACAAGAGAGCAGACAGGCCAGGCTGGAATAGGACACTGGTTTCCCAATTCCAGGAGCCTGAGCTCTGGTGGGTGTAATTCACTAGGATGTGAGAGCAGGATTTTACCTCATTTATTATTGCATTTGTTAGGCTTAGCACATGTCTGGCCCTAGTCGAAGATGTTTAAGAAATGACCAGTGAATGAATACTTGAGTAAGAAGTCACTGTGTTTTATTTTTACTTACAAAGATCAGCAGTAAAAGCCTGAACTTTCAAAAGAAAGCCTAGAAAAAAAAAAACAGATATTTTGTAGGCACAGGCCATGATCACAATGGGGTTTTTAATGGAAAAATCAAAACATAAGGTTGTGTCTAAAAAAAGTATCCAAGTATTTTTTGTCTTTGACAAATGAGGCACTTACAGACTTTGGAGTAAGTGTTCATGCCTATATTTAAACAAAATTTATTTATAGAGTTTTGTACTTGTTAAATCTATGCAAATTTAGTATTAAAGTATATGGAGTGGTGGGGGGAAGCTTGCCATCATGCTTAATTTTTTTTTGTATGAAGGATGTATGGGATATCTACCCTGTAGTGTGTAATACTGCTGACAATGCCTGTAAGTGAGCATGGAACCAGATGCTGGTCCTGACTCCAGCAACAGGAGAGGATCACAGTAGACCTTCACAGTGTTTAGAGGATTAATGAATGGGCCCGGAGACCTCAGTTTAAAATGGGAAAAATAAAAAAGCCTTTCCTGGAACAAAGTGGGAAGAGTCAGTTCCCTGCATCAGTTCATTGTGTCAGGCAGCGATGATCTACACGTGTGTGATACTGGAATCAGTTGCTTCCCCCTGGTTCTTTGCCTAAGCTGGCAGCTTGTGGTGGCAGATGCTGTACATGAGTGGTGTACGTGGTTTGTACATTGAGAGCCTCTCTTTCCAGTTTACCTTCTGCAGACTCCATCAAGTCCCTCTCCTGCCTACTACCCCAGCAGCCTTTCAGGTCATAGCTGGGCTCTCTAGGCTATCTGTTGTGTGCAGGAGTGGTCAGTGCCTTTCTGCCATTTATGTCCCCACCCCTAAAGCTTAAAAGGACACTTCTCTTGTCCACCTAACATCCTGGTCCCAGATGCGTAAGCACCTCTCACCTCCAGCTCTCCACCTGGTTGTCTCTTCTACCCTTGAGCAAGGCTGCAGGCCCTTAGCTGGATGAACATCTTTCTCCAGGGAGGATTGCCCTCACATGGTGCTGGATATGTTTTTCTTGCCTGGTCCATTCTCCCAGCTTTGCAAGTAAACCTATAGTAAGCCATGTCTTAGGTTTCTCTGCTGCCTATAGACAAGGCAGGCTACCTCTCATGGTGAGAGGTACAAAGGTTAGCCTTTACGTGGAGCATGGCTGAGGGAATACTGTATATGGGAGAGGAGCCCTTGGTGGGGAGACAAGTAGCCTAGTTTTCAGAGACTGCAATGAATAGGAAACAGAGGAGGCATGATTGGAGAGGTCTGGGATTGGGTGAGATAGCTGAGATCTTGATGTCAGGGTGAGGAACCTCAGTGAGCCCTCCGACCCATGGCAGAATCACATACATGTGCCCAGTGAGATTCCCTGTAGTTCTGTAGGAGGGCCCAAGCCCCTCCACAACTCACTTCCCACTAGCAGTTCCCGTCAGCCAATACAGTTTGGCAGTTTAAATTCTTGTACCTGTTCTAAGCCATTTCCCTGCAGGCAGGAGGGTTTGCAGCACAGTGAAAGCAATCTATCATGTTCAGGAGCCCTGCCTCCCGGGAGCACTCCCAATCAGTACCCCTCCAAGCCTTCACTGCAGCCAGCTCCTCCCAGGGAGCTGTCACTGCTGAGCAAGGGGACCTGCTCATAGGAGTCTCCGGAGCCCACAGGGAATCTGTTCTCAGACTCCAATAATGGTCTGGAGCAGTGGCCCTGATTTCTGTCAAAATAGCCCCTCCCACATGATGGCCCCTGCCCTGCTCACCTGCCCCTGGCCTTCCTTACTCACCTGTGTATAAGACACTGACTCATCCACCAGCTTTATTTCACACTTAGCCAAGGTGTGGTGTCTTCAGACTATTGTTTTCCAGCTCTGATCTCTTTTCTGTGGATTAGTCTTGTCTTCTCAGAGAACACATGAGCTCCTTGAGGGCAGAACTGTACTTCTCACAGCATCTGACAATATCACTTACACATACGCTAAAGACTCACTTGCTAGCTTCACTCCCCAGTAGGTGTGGCGGGGGGGGGGGGGTAGTCAGGGATCCAGCTGGCAGCAAGAGAAGGAAGGATTTATATGCAAAACATGAACCCTGGGTACCAAGCATGCTCATCTATCTCACTCTCAAAAGTGACTCTGAGGCAGTAACATTGACAAGTGAAGGCAGCAGCTCACTATGGGGCGGGCGGGTGGGGGATGGTCAGCATTCCTTTTCCCATTTGGACAGGGAGGAGGGGACCTCAAAGCACAAACTGCATCTTTGTTGTGCCCGACAGTTTGAGAAGTGATATGCTTAGAGGCACATGCAGTTGTGGATGAAGGCCTCTACCAGAAACCAGCCAAGAAGTGCTTAAGTAGCTAGCTTACTGCTGGGCAGAGGCGGGCTAGTGCTTCTCCTGCAAGGTGTCTGGATTGCAGTCATCTCAGTGTGTCCTTTCCCTCTTGCTGGGATTGAGTGAGATAGCTGAGATCTTGATGTCTTTCCCTCTTGCTGTTGGGTGAAATTTTGTCAGCTGGCCTGGGTGTTCTACAAGGACATGGAGCAGGATCCACACCTGTGGGGAGCACATGAACTCCTGAGTCAATGTGTATTGTTGTCATGAGCACAGCCATGTCAAGGACCCCGGGACGTCTGACTCACAGGAATGGCAGAGCCTTCCCATGTTCCCTGGGCTGTGTGCAGATGTTAACAATGTATGTGGACAGTGTCGACAGCAGCTTCCTCTTCCATGATGTGTACAGCCTGAGACTGCTCCATGAAAGAGATCTCCTACAGAGATCAGCTGAACCAGCCCTTTTGTTGAGCTGCATACGATAAACCCACCTTCTTGATATAGATGTATAAAATAAACACTGAGTCTCAGGCACTTGCATACTAGGTTAGGTCATTTCTACCTGATCCTGCCAGCTGAGACCCAAACTCACTGTCCCTTCATGCAAGATGATTGCCCTGGAGATGGCCCTTCCTGGTGGTCTTTCACTATTTCTTCCCTGGACTTGTAATTGACCCAGACAACCAGACAACCAGACAAATGAGCTTCCCAGTTACAGAGTCAGCATTCCAGGCCCCAAGAAACTCCCTTATCCCTGAGCAGAGGGATAGTTAGGCATGCCTCACTCAGAAGTTCACTCAATTGCAAGTTTCTCCATGGGCCCAAATACCTTTTTCTTCAAACCTTCACAGTGATGCCTCCTGTTTATATAAAAAGAAGAGAGATGTGGCTATGTAGTTGAACACGGTCCCTGTGTTCTCTAGGTTTGGAAGATTCTGCAGGTACATCAAATCACCCCCAGATGTTCCACTGTTTCACCAGGCTTGCACGGGGAAGGAAGCATGACATCTTTCGGGGAGTACTTCTCAAACCCGAATGTCCCCACAAATCAACAAGGGGGGAGAGATAAAATGCAGAGCCAGACTTAACAAGACTGGATAAGCCCCAGGGAATGCAGGTGCCTAGACTTCATTTTGAATCAGGTGATCTTGTGGAAGGCACCATTAAGGCCACAGAGTGTGTCTTTAACTTTTGTATTGAAAAGCTAGCGACAGAAAAGCTGCTGGTTGGTATTAATCCACCTACCTTAGTCACACTATTAGAGAGATTGGAGCTTGCATATATTACAACACAGAAGATAGTCTTAGAGTGAACATTTCCATGGCCACCAAACAGTTCCCTCATTATAGAGGCCCTCTGTGTGTCAAAGGCAGGGCCTACACAGACCTATCTAAATGTGACCTAACAGAACCCCCAGCAGAGGAAACAATGGCACACTGAAGATAAAGGACATGGTATTGGGACCTATGGAATTGCAAATGAGAACTTGAAACAGGCAGGAGTCCTTGGGAAGCCATACCTGGCTCAAATCTAGATCTGGTTTTGAACACAGAAGAGAAGGGTGTTACAGGCCCTACCGAGTGTTAGGGAAGTAGAAGGGACCATAGTGTGGCTGAGCACAGAAGAGGAAGATTAGACTGACCGAAAGGTCCAAGATCATGGAGAAAGACGTCATTGTCATTCTGAGGGCAAGGAGAAGCCCCAGAGACTTTCCTGCCTCGGTGAACTTAGCAGCACAGATCTCAGGGAGGAATGACTTCACCAACCATCTAGGTGAAGATTAAGCGAACAGGGACAAACCAGAAAGAATGATTATTTCTGAGTGTGCTCTGCTAAAGCCAAGTATTTATTCCAAAACCAATTTAAAGTGCTTGGCTGAAAAGGAGGTTGGATTTGTAGCCTTATCTGAAGACTCCGTAATGGAAGGGCCAAAGTTGCAGCTGGATGTGTCTGGGGTAAAGGATGCTCTTATGAAGCCTTGTCAAGGAGATGCCTCAAACCCTACGCCATGCTTCTGTGGCTAGAGTTTCCCCATGGGCCCAAATGTGGGAGAATAAAGCCCAGATGAGTGGCCAGCTGGCTTCATCTCTGCCCTTTCCAAAAGTCAGATTAATACTGAAGAGCTGGCTTAGATTTTATTTTCTCAATGACACTGATTTAAAATGTTGGGTGACAGGTCCAGTGGGATCTCTAGATCTACTTATGGAGCCCAGTCCTTGAGGGCTGAGAAGGGGGGATGTATGTATGGTGATGATATACGGCTGGTCAGCTGGGCTCTGGAGGGAACATGGAAGAAGGAATGCACCCAGCATCTCCTTCGCTGTCCTGCTGGGTGTGGAAAATGCCCCTATTACACTACTGACTCTTTTTCAATGGAATAATCCCCTCTTAGATGGCTGAGCAGTTAAGAACATTGGCTGCTCTTCCAAAGTTTAATTCCCAGCACCCACATGACAGCTTAAAACTTTCTGTAACTCCAATTCCAGAGGATCTGACGCCCTCCCACAGACATACATGCAGGCAAAACACCAGTCAACTCTCATAAAAATAGACAAATTAATTTTTTTAAATGCAAATACCTCCCTCGGTGATAATGGATTAAACCAGGGTTCAGAAAACTGTAGTCCACAGGTAAGTCAAGGGGACCCCTTGTTTTTCGTAGCACCATGAGCTAAAATAACATACTTTTATATTCTAAATGTTTACAAAAAATCAAAAGAATATTTTATAGCATGTGGATATTGTAAGAAATTCAAGTCTTGGTGCCAAAGGGTTCCTGGGACACAGTCCTGCTCCTTGCAGATTGCATACAGATGCCCTGAAACAGTAGAACTCATGACAGAAGTCATATGACCCTCAAAGTCTAAATATTCACTTTCAAGCCCATGGGGTGGGGAGTAAAGCTTCCTGACTCCTTTGTGAAGCTCTTAATGTTTATTATCATTTTAGGACAAAGTGGCTTAGTGCATTATCCAGTACAGTCTCAAAAGACCAGGACACCAGATGGACAAATTGTTAAGAGGCAAAAGATCATAAATTAGTCAGTTTAAGCATCACCACACAGAAGACAGAAACAACCCTGTGATGTAAGCAATCCTACTCCATTTTACAGATAGGAAAATGAGCTCAAAAAAGACTAAGGGATTTTCTCCAACTTGACAGCTGTTGAATAGCAAGGATGGAATTCAAATTCCTACTTACCTATTAGAAAGCATAGTGCAGTGTAAGGAGTAAGGAGGAGGCTAGAGGCAAGAGGCTGGGATTCCCAAGAGGGGATATTGCCAGCTTTACAAAGGCTGTTTAAGAAAGCTTAGAAGACAGACATGACCTGGGCATCATCGGGCAGCATGTTAGCCTCCCAGTTACTCCACAAAATGATGGTGAGCCTAGTATGGGAGGCTAGCTAGCATTCATAGGAACAACACCTAAGAAGTGCCCACCAGAGTAGGACTGGCTCCTCTCTCTGCCCCACCCAACTCACCTTTTCTTCATGAAGATGGTCAAGCAGTTCATTAAGAAACAAACTGGTGCTTACAGACTGCCTATCTCTCAGACACCGCCCTGCCCAAACCAAAAGTTGCCTCAGGTTATCTCACAGGCCAGAGGACACAGAGTAAACATGGAACTTGGATATCAAGCTTCAAATACAAAGATGCTGGTCCTGAGTGTGGCTCCTTATAGTGGGATGAGAAGATGTCACCTTCCCCTCAAAGAGAATGCAGCATGAAAATTCCCTATCTTCCTTTCCCTACCCAGGGCCGTGCCTGGGTAATTTGGGGTTCACCTCTGGGGAATCAATTCCTTTATCTTCTAGCCCCAGTTCCTGTCTCCTCTGCCACCAGGCTTCCCTTGACTCTTCACTCTCCCCATTAATTCTCTCTCTCCTCGTGGCCCTCTCTCCACTCATCTCCATCTGACCTTCACTCTTTCTAGATCTTCCTCAGATTCCATCCCTGTTCCTCCCTTTCCCAAGCAATGAGCCCTAATCCCTACATGGAAAAGCCCCAGAGCCCTGGAAGGGGGAGGAGTGCAAGGGTCAAGCTCCAGCCATTGATTACTGAGCTCGGCATAAAATGCAGACTAACTCTAAGATTACCTTCCCTCCTATCTGGCCACAGGACTTGTTTCAGCCATTTCTCTGACCTAGTTTTGCTTTCCTCAACAATAAATCATGAATCATAATTCTTGGCCAAACTATCTTTTGTAGAATTGTCAGGACCAAAAGAGATTGCCCCGTAGAAACACTGCAAAATTTGAGTCACTGTGCAAACAGTGCTGTGATTAAGATTGGGGAAATAAGCCATGCCCTACAAATGAACACACCTCATTTAATACACCAGTGCTGTAGACTAGAACCAAAGGGAGACAATGGGAAAACAAATCGGTCCCAGAGAAGGGGAACCCAACTTTCAGTCCCAGCTTAGTTGGAAGCTAGGAAGGTTACTTCCATCTGGCCCTGGCTTCCTTACATGTGAACTCTCAGGGATTAAATAGAAAGAGGGCCTTGCACAGAACCACATAACAGGCTCAGCAAACAGCAGCACTTTTATTCGAGTTCCTTTTCCTCTGATTTTAAAAACCACAACAGGTCATTTTGTTCCAAATAACTAGCAAAGCTATCCCAAAGGCCCAAGCACTGCTGGCTGCTACGGGGTGACCCTGAGCTTTGCATTTGCTGAGAGCTGCCAGGCAGGCAGCTTGCTCTGGCTGCAGGCCTCCTGGGGCACTCCGCTGTGAATAACGACCTGTTTTGACATCTCTGACATAGCCGATCATTAAGGTGCAACAAATGGCTCTGTAAGGGATGCTGATTTACCTACTCAGTGGCGTCCTAATGTGCTTAAAGACCTGCTGGATCAAAGTACCAATCTCGAGCCATCTTCCACCTGGCCCCTGAGTTTGGAAGAAGTAGGCCAATAATCTCAGCCCTGGGGGGGGGGGGGGCTGAAGGGGGATGGGCACAACCCACACGGTATTAAAGGCCATAACAATAGTTACTGCTGTCTGAGCAATCACCATTTGCCCAGTGCCAGCTGAGAACCTATGTGTTCTTCACCACATCCTGAAAGCTGCTTACACATTTTATAGATGAGGACAATGAAGTTAAGATTTTCCATAGTTGATACTATCCAGGCCAGTGCCATCTGTGCATGGACACTCGGCTCCCCGGCTGGGTTATCTCAGGTGCTTTTGCAGCAAATACAGGGCACAGTTGTCTTTGGAGCTCTGCAGCAGAGCTGTGCAGACAGAGTCTACACTTAGAACCATCCCATGTACCATGGTATCATTGCACAAGGCAGCCTTGCATAATGGGTGTGTGTATGTCCTCATGCAGACATGCCTTCATTCAGGGTTACAGGCATGGACAGCTCTCAACCTCCTTAGGTGACCTCTTGGGAACCACAAAGGGAAAAGGCCTTGTGCAAAGATATACTTGTGAGATGCTAAGAGGAGGAACCATGACTAAAACCAGATCCTTCATTAGAATCACTGTGCTGTACCTTACCTGTTCATGATCCCGGCTGAGCCACTTAGTCAGCCATCTGTGGTTTCCACTGACATAAGTTTCAAGTCTTATCTATAGTCCATGGATGTCACTCTATGCAAAGTTAGGAGGACTAGAGTCAGAGTGCTGCCTCTTATGTCAGAAAAACCTGGGTTCAAGTTCAGGGTCTACCACACCTTGACTCCAGAACATTGGACAAGTCAGTCTCTCTGAGCCCTCAAGTGTGATGTCCCCAAAATAAGACTAATAGTAGCGCTTACTAGGAGACTGTCACAAGAAAGAACTGTGCCTGCCATGTGGGAATGACTAAGCTAATATTGGTAGCAATGGAAATAAATGCAGAGAATGAACAGAAGCCAGTATTGTATCTGGGGAGTCTGGCCAGCCTCCTGGTACAGCTTGCTGGCTGTACAACCTTGGACATCTCAGCCTAAAGTGTCTCCTGCCAATGCCTTCCTCAGATGGGTATATATGCATTGATGGCTTGTATAAAAAATACAGCAAAGGACATTTGCTTCCTTCTTGCTCTCTGATGTCAAGTTTGTAGATAGCCCAGCCAGCTTTGGCACCATGTTGTTTGTACACCAGACAGACTTAGGTTTCTGATAAACATAACCCAATAGCAGGCCACCCTCTTCTTCCTATATTGTTTGTATCTCTGAAGTAGGTAGACTAGCCCCCAAGTCTCCCCACATACGATATGGAGCTCTTATGTACGATAAGGAGAGAACTCTGGATTTGCATTGATAGTTGATGTGACCTACAGGGACTCTGATGCCACCCTACCATGCAAAGGGGCAACTGTGGTCCTGGATCAATTAGAAAGTTCCCAAAGCTCAATAATACAATGCCCCCAGAGCTTGCTTAAACATGGACAGTGATGAGACCCTGGGAACTCTGAGCTTCAGTGGCTGGGGTGAGGGAAAGCAAGCGATCAGACTGTCATAATCCAGAGTTACTAGGACAGTGAACAAGGCATCCGGTCATCCATGGTTGAAGTCAATGGTGTTTGTCCTATTGCTCAGGAGATGGCACCAGAATTGAGCTCTAAAGGTTAGTGAAGTTAGCTGGGTGCCCTGAGGGGCTGGGGAAGGTGCAGTGGTAGAGAGAGCAGGGAGAACACATGCAGGAGAGCTTGCCAACTAATTGCTGTGTCCTCTAGGTGTTTGTTTCCATCTACTCAACACACCTTGCCTTATGACAGAAGGGAAGAGACATCCACAGTGTAGTTGAAAATCTTGCGGAAAGTTATTGCCTATTGGTTTTCAATGGGGCTTCTGACAGTTAATGAGGTAGAACTTCCAGAACTTTTCAGAAGGATTCTATGAGGTGGTAGACATAATGACCAAGTTTCCCTGGCCCTCAAGGGCAAAACAGGCCTCAGCATGGAAGATCCCTTCCCCCTGCCTGTCTTAGCTTACATTGTGTAGCTATACTCAAATATCCGAGGCTGGGTAAATCATAAAGAACAAAGGTTTATATTTACATACAGTTCTGGAATAGGCAAAGTACCAGAGCAGGAAGCCAGCATCAGGTTGGCATCCGGTGAAGGCTTTATGCTGTATCACATACACGGTGGGGAGATGGAAGGGAAATAGGAGCATGGAAGAGGAGCCTGTGTGAGAGAGAGATGGAAGTTGAACTAACTATAATAACCCACTGTCCTGTTAACTGATGGAGTCCCATGAGTCCTGATTTGCTCCTCCAGCCCTAACCTAGTCTTTTAACAAAACCCTTAATCTTTTTGGAGGGTATTGCCATGGTGACCTAATCACCTTATACTATGCATAGTTTTAAACAAGCTTTGCTTGTCTTGCTTTAGTACCAAGGCCTCTGTTGGAGGAGAGATGCCAAAATGGCTTTGATACCCTCTGTGCTCCCAATGTCAGTATCTGTCTCTGGCCTGAGACTCCAAATCCTTGGGTCATAGCTGCCAGGTTAGGACTGGGACTTGACTTGTCCCCTGACTGGGAGGCTTGAATAATGAAAACAGGATCCCCCCACCTGCCATGAATTTCTTGGGCAAACCAGCTTTTCACCCAGGCTTGCAAGCCAGAAGCAAACACTGGCGGTTTGTTGTTCCTGCTCATCCTCTAAGACTTCAGAACTTCATCCCCCTAGCATCCACACTTAGTATAAGACCCACAATGTCAAATCACATGTGCTCTGTGTGAGAGGCATTAGTGGCACTCACACATGCCAGCTGGGTCTTGTGACAAACCCGGCAGACACCCGGGCTTAGGAGAGCAGTGTTTCTCAGGTTAATGTTACACTCTTCATTCTGGAGCAAACTTCAAGGTAAGTGGCATTTGGACCATCAAGACTTTTAATGCTACTATTTTAGTTACAGAGTTTATGATCATTTTTAAAAGGTAAGAAAATTGTAAAGTAATAACCAACACAAAACTTGCCCACATCTGGGCAGGGGAGATGTCTCAGTAGGTAAAGAATGTGCTGTGCAAGTGCAGACTAGATTCTGAATCTTCAAAACCCATGTATACTGGGACGTGGCAGGGCCAGGTCTATAGTCCCCATGCTCCTGCAGGGACATGGAGGGTGCACATGGGAAAGTCCCCTAGAACTTGAAGGCTGGGTAGCCTGAAGGACAGAGAAGCAAAACCTCAGAAGATGTACAAGGCAAAGGCTCACCTGAGGTTGTCCTCTGACCACCACAGGCACTGTGACACACCGGAGTCTGCACATACACACACACACACACACATACACACACACACACACACACACACACACACACTTCACAGCACATTTACACAATTATAAGCACATTTACACAAAGATAAAATAATATTATTGATAGTGGTGGTAATAATAATACCTCTCACGTAATAATGTAGTATTATCATTCTTGTGCCTTCTCCTTTTACTCAACCATGTGAACCTTATGTTCTTTCTCACTTCACGGCATATATATTTCCCACATCATAAAACCTCACCAGCTGTGTAACACTCCTTCACAAAGGAATATGCAAATACATTTGGCAGTGTCCTGTAGGCTGGTGGTTGTCAAGCATGAGCATGGGTTTAGTTTTCTTTTCAGTGCATAAATATTCGTGATTACTACTCCTCAGTCTTCTCATTTTTATGTTCTCAGGCCTGTGTGGCCTAGGCCAAAGTCTAAGGCTTCAGAGTTTGGGTCACATGTTACCAAGCACCTCCCTAACCATCGGATGGCTGAGTGCTGCCCCTTGCAGTGAGAAGGAGCATCTCCCAGCAGCTGCATCTCCCAGCTCCACACACAGGGACACTGAGGTCTCCCTGTATTCAGCAGACTGGGACTTGGGCCATATTTTCCAAAGATATGACAATTTGATTCTAACTTGATATTACTACCTGGTAAAATATTAAGTCCCATGTTCTTGGGCCACTTAGAGTCAAGGTCCTTTTGTATAAAATTAAAATTTGAACTATGTGCAAATTTATAGGGTAATGAGATTTATATGGCTAGGATGTGACAAAATATACACAAGCCATCTTTCAAAAAGGCTGAAAATGCATGCATGGAAAACCATACTCTTCAGTTGTAAATGCTATTCAGAGACATAAAAGTAAATATTCTCAAAGAACAGATGCTCCATCTTACACCAATAATACATTTTTTTCCCAAGATAAGAAAATTGCCTGGAAAATGCTCATGTTTATTGGGCATGAGAGAGAAGCATTTCTATAAATCCATGAGAAAGTACCCTGGTTGGCTGAGTTACTGATTTCCCCTTTGGGAAAAGTATCTTTCATCAGGGCTGCTCTGAACTGACTGCATCTCTTCAACATTGAGCCAGTTCTGTTGGAGAAGCGTGAAGGTGGAGGAGAATGGCTCAAAGGGTGGGGGAGAGGGAAACTGAAGGCCCTGTTTTCTAAACACCATATGGGTTTCCTCAGTTTTGGCTGCTTGCCACCTGCCCTCCAACGGGTATGGAATAGAAAGGAAAGAAGGAAAGAGCTGTTGAGGGATGGATGAGGGGGCACCCACACTCACTCACAAGAGCACACACTGTTGGAGAACTGGAACATTCATCCTAGACTGACAGATCTGTGCAGA
The DNA here is from genome assembly GCF_003668045.3 of Cricetulus griseus. NCBI lineage: Eukaryota > Metazoa > Chordata > Mammalia > Rodentia > Cricetidae > Cricetulus > Cricetulus griseus. The sequence continues at coordinate 206,072,632 of NC_048597.1, read as the reverse complement.
ACAGAATGATTCCCTTGTCCAACTCATGGAAGGACAGTGGCTGCTTTGATTGGGGTGCACATCCTGGGCCACTGCAGAACCTACCTAAGGTCTGTGCGCAGGTGTGTGGGTCCTGGGGAGGGCAGCATACAGAATGAACAACAAAGCCAGTTAAGCAGAATGGCATCATCTTCCATTCAGAAGGACTAGAATGAGTGAAAGACTCTACTATGATCCCAAAGTGAAGGAAGTTTGACCAGAGAAATAGACCAGGGATTCCTAGAGGCACAGGTGCTTTTCCTAATGTGTCCTTGCCATTCATTTCTGAAATACTTAATGAGAACTTAATGTGGTCTGGAAATTGTTCCAGGTTTTGGAGATTTAAAGGATAACAAAATCAACACAGTCTATGCTCATCTGGAACTTTTGATTGAATATGGAGTCAACAGTCGCAGATAAACAGTCTCCAGAAGAGATGTCTCTGTTGGTAAACTGCTTGCCATGATAGAATGAGGACCTCAGTTCAATGCCAAAAACCATATGAAACCTACTGAATGGCTTTACATAGTAGGACTCACTTATAATCCCATTGCTGGGAAAGCTGAGACAGGTGGGTTCCTGAGGCTCTCTAGCCAGCTAGACTAAGCCAGTTTGTAAACTCTATGCGAATGGGAGACTGTCTGAAAAAAAAAAATCCAAGTGGCCAGTGCCTAAAAATGATACTTGAAGTTGACCCCTGACCTCTCCATGCAAGGGCACCCACATGAAAGCACACACACACACACACACACACACACACACACACACACACACACACACACACACACACCATCATAATCATAAAGATAAGTGGATAGAAAATTAAATTACATGGTAGACAGACAATGCAACTAAAGGGTAGAAGATGCTAAAAGGCCCAACCTGACTAAAGTCAGCATCTACTTGTATTTATGATTAACTGAAAATCAGTATGTGAGGTAAGAACACTGCAAGGTAGGAAGAAAGCTCAAGCGGAGTCCCAAAGGAACTCCTTAGCTATCTCCTTTGAGTCTTGGAATCTGGGGAGGCAAAGTCAGGAAAGAGACATGCTACGTGCTGTAGCCCATTTCCTTTCCTCCAGCCCATAGCAGAGCAGCCATCAGATAAGCTAAAAGCAACTGAGCCCACCCCATGGAGTAAGAGACACCCACAGCACTCTGATACTAAATACTGAGCTACTGACTCACACCCCCCAGACTGCCTCCTTAACAGGCCAATGATAAGATTTATCCATCTGGACCTGGATCCATCTCCACTAGGGTTAGGATCTTGACTTCCAGCTCCACCCAAGTCCACTGACCTCCAGCATTTTCTCCACACCACTGTCAATTCATGTCATCAGTCCCTTCTGGGGCCAGGATGCGTAGCCTTGCTTTCAAACTTAGCATTAGCTCTGAGTTTGTAAAAGTTTTATCTCTCTAACATGATTGAAAAACCCAGGCGACCCTTTTGCCTAGATTATCTCAGTGTATTCACCAATGTGAACTAGTCTGCGCTGTGCAGCAAGTGTCAGCAGCTTACACGGACTTCTTTATCCCTCACAGTTACTTGTGTTCTGTGGGCATATGGCAGATGTGTTTGTCTGCAACAGTGACCCAGATCACAAGGGTCTGAGCATCTGTTCCATCTCCTCATTCCAGAGCTTTCACTGATCAGGAGCCTGCCTCATGCAAGCGGTTCTTTTGGCAGATGGAGAAATCACCAGGAGTGAATAGAAACACACATTGCCTCACAAAGCTTCTACACAGAATTGTCCACCCCCACTCCACTTGTCAAGCCACAAACCGAACCCAAAGTTACAGGCAATAATCCATTCTCTGAAGACCCCACTTCATCACAAGTGGCCTTTCTCAGTGACTATAAAATGCATCCATGCCCTCCCTAGCATCTTCAGAAGTCCCTCAGGTTACCGCCCAAAGCTATGATGGAAGGTCTAAAGAGGGGAACTTCCGTTCGGAGACCTGTGATCCAAAAAGAACACGGTATTTGCTATAAACAGATACAATATATAGCACAGAGCCCAGGAGCAGGGTAGCCCGTGAACAGTCTCATTCAGGACAGAGAAGGAAGGAAGCCTACACCGTCCATCAGTGTTACATGACACTGACGCAACCCCATCATACAAAGGTTATGAAGTTGCCTACTGGGGGCAAGGAGGGCTCGTGCACGGGTCCTGACTCTAAATCCCGGGTACAGTCCTGCTTGTTGTTCTCTAGTATTCCTGGCTCCAACTCTGGGAAGTCCTTTCTTTTCCATTATTTCCATCTTGACCAAATCTAAAAGCGACACCGGAGAGCAATGTTCTTCAGCAGCTAATGACTCTCTCTACCTGCATTCTACCCAGGGATACTGGGGGCTGAGAATTTTCATAGCCTGTGAAAATTCTCCCTTCAGATCTATCCACTGTTGTTTTATGGTCAAAAATGAATCATGCCACTTAAGCCCAAATCAATAGGGACAGAGGTGTGTAGCCCTACTGGAAGCAGGGAAGCATATTCTAGAATGTCACAATAACCCTGTGTTGCATCTATGGTTCTTATGAGATTACAACCCATGTCCTGCCCTGCATGATGGAAATCAAAGTCTGGGTTTTCTAGTCACAGAGGACATCCCAGAAGAGAAGTTGAAAGAGCTGTAGTTGGATAATGCTGTCTGGTGTAAGACAGAGGGACAGAGAGAAGTAAAGAGGTTACCATAGTAATTGGTCCAGGTGAGAAATGGTGATGGCCGTAAGACTGTAGTGAAGACATGTTGGCCTTGGGAGCCATCTAAGCCATCCTACAGGTTTAGTAGGCTCTACAGGAGCCCTGGATATACAGCATAAAATGTCGCAATGTTCTAAAGCTGGAGCTGAGAGCCTTGGAAGTAGGTCTTAGGAAATAGTTTGGATATGTACTGTTTAAAGCAGAGATTCTCAAGGTATCTTCAGGGAAGGGCTGTGATTTCTCAGTCAGTCATGGACCAGAAAGAACATCATGAAACAGCAAGAGAAGCAAGTTTAAAAAAAAAGGAATGAATAGCAAATATATGACCCAGACTATTACTGTTATTAGACTGAACAAATATGAAATTAATTTATGGAAGTATGGTGGGGTGCCCATGCTTTCATTCTGTCTCTGGGGTTGGTAGACCTGTGGCAAGCAGGTGAGGAGCTAGGTTGAGGTACAGAGCAAGTGAGCAGCCTGTTCTGGAACTTGTCCCCATACTCTACAGGGTGAGATAGACTTGAGGATCACACCCATCTGCCAGGCACTCAATCTCTGAATGTCCTGACCCTGATGGTACAAGTTCTTCATTGTGACAGTGACGAGCCAGGGAAGGGGGTCTAAGAAAATCCTGGGTGTTGTGCAGGAAGCTGCCTGAAGGTTCCAGTGCTGCTGGGATGAGCCTGGAAGAATCTGCTAATGGGCGTGAGTCTGGCACCTGTAGGTTAAGACAGAGGAGCCAGTAATCTCAGTGTTGATCAGGGACAGGATAAAATCCCCACTGTTCCCTGGGAACTAGAGAAAATGTCCGAGCAAGGCAAATTTTCATTTACTTCATCTGGCCTTCAGGGAATATATAAAGATACTAAATAGGGTTGAGAATAAGAGGGAGTTTCCAATATTAAAGCAGTTTATAATCATTTCCATACACGCACTCACCCCTATACATACAACACATACTCATAGCATTGGGTATCTAGATTCCTTCCTATTTAAAGGCCTGACAGCCTGTCAACTAGCAGTTGACCAGGAGTTAGGGGGGTGAGAGACAAGCAAGGTGTGCCAAACCATAAGGATGGTTACAGATTCCTGGCATTGGGCAGTAAGAATTACAGCATGCACATGTGTGTATGCATGCATGTATGTTTGCATGCATGTGTGCATGTGACCTACACATGACCATCTATTTTATAGATAATTATTGAGTGCTTACTCAGTGTGTGACATACTGATCTGACTCTAGCATGGGACATAAACTAATAGGTAAATATTTGTTTCTCAGGAGCAGGCTGGAGAGAGGGGGGCAGACTCTCCACCAAGGCAAACCTGAGAAGCTTCGTTTTCAGAGCCCCTAGGAGGCGAGAGTAGAAGGACAAAAATCAGAACCCCAGATAGAGGGACCAGCAAGAGCATGGCCTGAGGCTTAACCAAAGATCTGGGTACAGAGAGCCATGCTGCGGCCCCCCCCCCCGTTTTTGTAGTTAATTATCTCTTTTAGCAGGAATTAAAAGGTAGTAAAAATGCTATTGCTAAAATAAAATATAGCAAATGGCAAAGGGTCAGTCATAAAGGAAGAGAGGGGAGTCCTTACATTTGTAATTGAGTTCACAGAGTTTGTGTTGTGTTTCTTTTTAAATGGTTTCTGTGTGTAATTGTTTCTAATTGGAAAAGAGAAAGGCAAATAATTTAACACTCAGACACTCAGAATGTATGTGCCTATGCATATCAGGCGCAGGGCTAAGTGGTTGGCATTTATTATCTCATATAAACACTATAATTGACTCTGAACTAGGTGTTTGTGTGAATAAATTCACACAGAGAAGGAAATAACTTGCCCCCAGGAGTAAACAGCAGAGCTGAGATCACACCAGAGCTGGCTTCAAAGCCTTAGTCTTGGCAGTTATGCTCTGGTGCCTACCTTTGGGACAGTTATTTAGTGTTCCCATTCTACAGATAAAGAAACCAAAGCTTAGGAAGGTTAAAGAATGTGACCAATGAAAGCTGGCAAAGAGGGCAAGTCATGCCATTTGTGTGTTCTGCTGCAAATGGAAACCAGGGACCTGTTGTTTTGAAATCATTAGAAACTACATGACAGTGACCGCTAACCAATCAACTAAGCAGGGGCCCAGTGATCTGTAGCTCAGATTTCATGTCCTGCCATATTCCCAGGCTCTTCAGTGACTCCAACTCCTGCCTCTCTCCAACAGAGGAAGACCCAGGACTGTGACTGATGAGGTGGGAAAAGAAAGTCAACTCAGAAAAGCAAGGAATGTTTTTTGAAGTCTAGTTTAGGGCTCAGGTCAATCCAGTACAGCAGCTGGCCTCTGACTGGCTGTAAGATTCCCAGGCAGTCACAAACCCTCAAGCCAGCCCAGCTTCTTCTAAAGCTTCTTCTTCATGGTGCTGTTATGGCCCAACCTGAGAATAGCATGCCTCACCTCTCCAGGGGGCTGGTTGCAAGGATAGCAGAGCCTGCCTTCAGATTCCCATGGATGCATGCGAAGGAGCCAGCCTTCAGAAGCTAATAAAGACAACCCATGTTTCCTGAGCCCTGTAGAGCTTCTAACTGGTACCACCTCAGTACACAAAAGCCTCATGAGATACAACTGCAATCTCTCTCCATTTTACAGAAGAAACTGGGGGAGGGGGTGCACAGAAAGGTCTCATAGCCTGCCAGTGGTGCGGCAGCTGGTAAATAGAAGAGGTAGTGTCTGTACATTCTATACCATACAATCTACCAATCCCTCTGCCCTGACCTAAGTGGAACCCAGATGCTGAGAGGAGGACTCATCCTGTTGGAGCCACAAGGGGAGAATGCACAGATCTCAGATGTCAGCTTTTGCCACTCTCTTCCACACAGACCTTGGGAGACTGTTTTGTACCTGCCAAAGAATTCTTTCCCAGGTCAATAGTCAAAGTCCCGGCCACCTGCCTCCAACACCTGTTTCGAGCCGGTGCTCATAGTGGGGTCTCTAGCTTGTACACTCTCTCTGAGAAGTGCCAGGATGTTAGGTTGTTCAAGCCAGGGTTGGGGGAACTCCACATCTTTCTCTACCTATAATACGCCACTTGAACTTCCATGGCTCTGGGAGAGCCATATTAGAGTTCTCTGTCCTATGGCTTTCTGCTGCTAACACAGTGTGGTATGAACTATATCTTTATATTTTCTGTGTTTTGATGCTTTGATATCTAGGGGTTTTGCTTGCCCTGTAAAATGCAAACCATAGTCTGCCATAAACTTTCCATAGCTGACCCTCACACTGTTGCCTATCCTCTGCCTGCCCTGATAATTCAGACGTGGCTACCACATCACTGAGTACAGCCTTGGTACCCCAGAGGCCTCTAAAATTCTCTAACTAGCCAAGGCAAGCCTACATGTACTACTCTCCTTAACTGTTCCTTCCCATGGAAGACAACACTTAAGAACTGTGTCTGTGGTTTCTGCCATCCTCTGCCTCTCCACTGCTTCTATATGTGGTCGCTCATTTCTCTGGGAAACCTGTGTGGATGGCAGTATCTCCAGCAGCAATTCTATCCTGCTATGCTGCCCTTACACACAAAGTAACAATGATGGTAAAAAACCTGGATTAAAATAAACACCCTCGTCACTTCCTCCAGCAAGCCTTTGAGTGTCCTCAGCAGTAAACATTTCCTCTTTGCTCCTTGCAATCTGTCTGTTGTTCCTGTCAGCCTTAAACTGGCACATGACTGTCGCTTTCCTGAAAGTAAGAGGCGAGAACTGTCTCCCATCCCCCAGGTTCTGTCTGGTACATAATAGGAGCTTAATAAGTTCACATCCTGTGGAATAATGAGAAGAAGGGAACATACATGATGATAGTGACAGCAGTAGGCTCCACTCTTGGGGTTTGGCACACTCCCAGAGAAACTGCATTTGAGTGATCCTCATTGTACAGAGAGAAATGAAACTCAGAGGAGTCCAGTGAGTTAGCCCTCACCTCCAAGAGTACAAGGTGGCAGAGCCAGAGTGTAAACACCTGTCTGTCCAGACGCAGAGATAACTCTGAAAGTTGACTGAATTGTGCTGGATGGAGGGTCCTACCCTTTTGCATGCTCCTAGCAAAGCTGACCCCCTGCACTGATGCATCACGGGGTAGCTTGCAGGTGTGCTCTGCTGTTCTGAAAGTGAATGCTGAGGCCCAGCCTGGCTCTCAAAGGAGCATTTGGAGCTCAGTCTGGGTATTCCGTGTCCTCTCTAACACACATTTCTGTCTCTTCCTTGGCCCTGCAATGAAATCTAAATCTCTTACCTAGCGTTTGCTCTCTGACTTCTACTTAACTGCTGCAGCCTGCTCCTTCCTTACCCACTGTTCCAGTTTGGATGCACAAGATGGCCACTGCTTGGTACCAAGGTACCTGTACCATGGTAGCTTCTCCCAGTAGCAGGGTGAGACCTTTGGTGTCCAAATCCAAGTTACTGAGTTTCCCTTAGAGAAAGCACTGAAAGATTACTGTTCAAACCTGTCAGGAAAGCCCTTTCTCACCTTCCTACTCCCCAGTACCCCAACATCCAACCGAGTCCCAGTTTATGGGAACCCATTAATTTTCCAGGAGACCTGATGCTCCTTTAGCTTCTGAGAGCTGAGGCTGGGAGGAGCAGGAGGCATCCATACATGCACAGCTAGCATGAGAAAGGTGATTGTCTAGGACAAGTCTGTGTCTGTCCTTTCCATCCTTCTGTGACATTCCCAAAGGCCAGGTTGGAACAATGACTTGAATGCCTTGGTAGAGAAGCCACAAAGCCATGCTTCTTAGAAATCTGGTTCACTCCTTTTCAACTAAGTGATTACTAGTCTCCCAGTGAGAAAATGTGTGAACCCTAAATTTAGCAAGAATGTTAATAAAATCATCATGTTTCCAAATCCTTTATCCACAGAAAGGAGTTTAAATCCCAATGCCATTCCTCTCTTCACATCCTCAGGAAAACTAGCAGGGTAATTTAGGCCTCGTTATTAAAACAGCAGGCAGTCGACTTCTTTCTGTTCACTTAAGAAAAAAAACAAAACAAAACAGTGAATCAGTTTATAAACCAGCATCTAGAGCCTTTACAGGTCAACAAGATTTTTGCTTACAAGGAGGAACAGTTCAGAGACATTTGGGAACCTTGTGACCCCCCGAAGTGAGATGTTCTTACAGAGGCATTGTGGGAAGGTCCCTGGGCTGGGTCCTTAGGCTTCACTGTCTCTTTTGAGGCTCATGCTCAGCCCAGGCCCAGGAGCAGACTGGGATCATTTCAGATGAAGCAACAGAAGCTGTGAGATGACAGGGACTTTGCTAAGGTCATATGTCTGCATTTGGAGAAGTTGAGATTCAAGTCCAAACCTCTCCAGTCTTCTAGAGAAGAATGGTCCCCCAGGCCTCATGAAGCCACAGCTGAAAATTGGTGTGACTTCCCCAGGGTCACACAACTCTTTTGTAAAATCTCCCCCCCACTGAGCCTGGGGATTTGCCAGAACTGAGAATAACTGCCGTTTTCACAGATTCATTTTTGACCATGGGTGTGCACAAAGCCATGGAGCGCTATCGCCGTTGCTGTCTCATCATTATTCCAGAGGCCATGAATTTACTTACTGACTGCCTCAGAGTCAGGCTGGAGCCTGGGTCCTTTGCCAATTACAGGATTATCCCTTTAAGAAACCAGGGCAAATAGGTCTTTAAAAATGAATCTGAAAAAAAAATGGCAGTTGTCTTCAGTTCTGGTGAATTCTCAGGCTTAGCAGGGAACTTCTGCAAATGAGTTGTGTGGCCCTGGGCAAGTCACACCAATTTTCAGCTGCCAGCTTCCTCATTTGTGCAATTAAGGCGATAACATCCCCAGGCTGGGTCCCAGGGAGGATTAAATGAAGGTGCAGACGTAGAAGTGTGCGGTGGATGAACTGACCAATATCATTTAATAAGTGGTAACTTAACAGCAATGTATCTTTTGAAAATGGCCCCTGTGTTTGATGGTGAAATAACCCTGTTTTTAATTCCCTCTCCCCAAATTCTGAGGAGTTGTTGCAAACTTATAGAGACCACCCAGACTCTGGAAGGACAGATGGTTTCCTTGAAATTCTATAGTAGGTGGTAGGGCTGGGGTTGATCCCAGGAGGGCTGGACTGAGAGGCCTATGTTTAAACGATGTACTCTCTCATCCTCCAGAAAATGAGGAGGAATAGACATATCATGTGGCTGGATGTGATGGCTTCTCTTTGGCTCTCTAAAGTCCTCCTCTGCCTCTTTTTGCAAGAGTTGGAGATGTTCGTGTGAACTTCCCATTCTCTCAAGGATGCTGTACTCAGAAAGCTTCATTGATTTACTTTACTGGATAGTGGCAATTTGCCTGCTCCTTATAACCCTCAAAAACAAGCCTTGTGAGGTCACCAAAGCAACTGACAGTGAGCTACTTTTAAAGCCCTTTTGTACCTGATTTTCCACAGTGTCAAGAAGAGGATCTGACCCTCCCAATCAAGGGGTTATCCGGGGGACAGAGATGCTGGATTGACATTCCACTGGCTTTATGTCACAATGTAGTTTCTGTTCTATTTGCTCTCTTTCTGTGACATTTTAGATGGAATTTCTCATCAGAAATAATCATTCAGGTATCTAAGTTGGGAAGATGGCTTCAAAACCCATAGGATAAATGGCGTCAGTTCGGTGGCCAAAGTCCGTGTAGGAGAGAACTTCTACACTTGAAGGCCCTCAACTCCTGCACTTGGACCAAATTCCCCTTCACAAAACCATTTGCAACTTATTGAGAGGATCCCAGGTGGGAGGGAAGAAAGCAGGCCATCTCTTTGATGCTGTATCTTGTTTGGAAGGAAGCAGATTCCTCCATTGTCAACCATGGACCAAATGCTTTGCCAAAAACAGGAAAGCAAATGTGTGCTGTGCTCCTGTGGGGAGGACTGAAGACAGGGTGGACAGGGCAGCAACAGGGAGTTACACACGGGCTTTAGATTCTGGCTGGGCCTCAAGATGGGCTGCCATTGCAGCCGTGAAGCCTCCAGCCTTCTCCTGGCAAATATTTCCTGCACTAGGAGCTAGCATCACAAACCTGATTTTAAGGAATTCATAGTTACTGAGGGGGACAAGCCAAAGGTGGATAGTTTCAGTGTGCGATCTTAGAGGATTAGGAGCATGTTCCTCTGCTGGCTAACAAGAATCTGGAGACATGATTCATTCACCTCCCAAACTCAGGGCCTAATACTTCATGATAATGTGGTGAGCACTGTGGAAACATGATAGAGGCATCTACCTAGATGGGAAATCTCAGAAGGATGCACGAGGGATATGGCAGGAGGGAAGGAGATGCCATATAGAATAAACAGCATGATCAAACACTTGAAACATTCTGTATCTGGTGCACATTACTAGCTAGTTGTGGATGGCTTCTTAGAAAACCATGACTCTCAGCAAAAGCCTCCCTTTCCTTTGTTCTATGATTTGTTCTTGGGATTGACTGTGGCCTTTGGACCCCAGTCGGGGGGTATGATAAGATGGTCTAGTCTCAGCTCCTGGAGGCTGGGATCGGGCATATTTTCCTTTGTGGGTTTGGATCTACTCACCAGAACATCCTCCCATTGTCAGTTCCCTGGGGTTGAACCTCACAACCATGATATCCTCACGATATGACCTGCAGTAATGCCTGTCAAGGGCAGCTGGTTAGCATGGCAGCTCTGAGCTACACCTGCATTACATGGTTATCTAGGATATGTTAGGGGTCTGTTATAAGCAGGCCTTCCTCACCAGGAGACCTTAGTTAGAATCCCATTATCTGCAGGAATACAATGTAACACTTGACCCTCATCCCAGCTCTGTAAAACTTGTATTAGTAGCCCTGCTATGCTGGTGGGGTGCCTGCACCCCTTAGAACCTGATGATGGTCTTACAGCCAAACCATGATCCTGCTGTCATCACACCAAGTAGAACACGTCAGTCCTTGGCATTCAGGCCTCAAGTTCATATGAGAACAATCTAAAGGTGCTTTGTCACCCTTCTGATAGGCCAGCCCAGCCTTATTCATCACCGACCTCTCTCTTTCACTCCTGGCTTTTTCACTGTTGCATCCATGTGTGGCATGCAGAAACACCAGACAAATGGCTCATCAGTAAAGGAAGCCACCTGGCTTTCCCCATGTATCTCTGATGGATGCCAGTGTCTGACTAGGAACTCGTAACCTGGTGGCTGCACATTGACATAAAGTCCCACAAAGACAGGTGACATCAGGCATTTGAAAGATTTCCATTTCTGTTTGGCAAAAGGATACCATATCATGACGTTCTATATGACAAACACTTGGGACTTGTCAGCTCATTGCACCCTTAGTTTACATCCTTCGCCGACTCCACTCACCCTTCTGGATTTAAGGATGGTCGAGAGTGGTTACACAGCCTCTCAGAGCTATCCCTGCAGTATGGAATTCTGGCTGTCATAGGGGACAATGCATTATTAGTTTCTAGGAGCTTGCTTTGTCTTGAATCAGTGGCTCCGACTGTCAATTGCTGCTATTATGTATCAATCAATTCCCCCAGTGAACCCACTCAGTGTTTATTCTCCTTGATTGCTCTGTTCTTCTCTGCTACCATTTTGATTGTGACTTTTGCTTCTCTTCAATGCTTTATCACCTCACAATTATTTCCCCACTGAAAAGCAGTGACAGGGTGATCATGGAGACTTGAGTCACAGTTTTGACTGTTTGAGAATCCTTCCTCCCTCCTCTGTCACCTCGAGTAGCCTTGGAGGACCATGCTTCCTTTCGTTTTGAAATAAAACACTTAGGCTCCTAATCATCATCATATGTAAAAGGGGAAGATGGGGGAAGATGCAGCTCTCTAAAATGCCTACTGTGATGCACATAAAAGGGGAAAGGTGAGAGCACAAGCATCAGCTCCCCCACACCATCGGTCCCTGTCTCCATCCCTTTCAGACTCTCCTCCCACCATTTTACAGTGATACACGAACTCCAAGTGTCCCCCCATCCATTTCTACCAGCAAGCATCAGGCATCTTCAAGGTCAAGTGACTTCGTCATTGTAATACTTGTATAGGATGTGCTAATGCTTTTGTTTCTGCCTTTTCCATGCATTACTGGTGGTTTTTAATGCTGTGCCTCACTCCATTTTCCCCAGAATACACAGTGAACTGAGAAGCCGGTAGAATATACAGATGTGTATTCTGTCTAGCCGTCTGTGGCTCCTTGCAACTGGGTACAGCCTTCTGGTTCACCTACTATTTTCTTCGGGCTGGTGGGATCTTTAATCCAGCAAATGTAAAATTTCCATGATCCTCAGACTGTTCGCTGATCTATTTGTTGAAACAAATGATTTACTGGAAGGAATTCATCTTTTCAAAACAAGTGCTCTAGCAGGACTGGCTGTAACTGATTTAATCTTCTTGTTTATTCAGACTGGACCAAAAGGATTGAGTACCAGCCTGGCTCGGGGAGTATGCCCTTGTTCCCCAGCATCCACCTGGAGACGTGCGATGGCGCCGTGTCCTCCCTCCAGGTCACCGCCGAGCTGCAGACTAATTACATCGGCAAGGGCTGTGACCGTGAGACCTACTCTGAGAAATCCCTTCAGAAATTATGTGGTAAGCTTTTCTTTGGAGAATTTGTTCAATTAATAGCTTTCACGTGATACATGCAAGTGAAGTTTATCTAATTATTCCCGGGGTGGGGGTGGGGGTGGGGGACCAGCCTTCTCCACCTGCATCAGGCCTCTTGGATGCATATTTGCTTAGGACAGAAGGGTCAGAAAACTCAGTTTATGGCCTCAAACTCAATGGATTCAGAGCCTGTGTGTGGCTTTAGGCAAGTGCCATGACAGAGCTTCCATTCTTCACTGGTAAGACGGGGATTAAATGGCAAAATTCAGTTAAGAGTTCTGGCACAGAGCCAAGTGACACTCAAGGTTCTTCTGCGATGGCAGGCTATGGAGAGCTGCTTGCCTAGGATCATTACAAAGATTGGTGCCAGGTACCTGCAAAACATTTGACTCATCTCCACCAAGCAACTGTGTAATTCCAAGGCTGGATGCAAATGAAATGATTAAGGGTTTTAATATAGGAACAGCAAAACACTAAACCAAATGTCTGAGGCTAAACAGCTGCTCAGGGTACAAGCCTGTGGCTGAGCCAAGCCATCCATAGCAGAGCAGCAGCCTCAGATATGATGGAGGTGGGTGTGGAAAGATATTCACACATGGAGAGAAAAGGGAGACAGGCAAGGGGCTATAATGGAGAGGGAGAGGGGGGTGCAAGAAGGGAGAAAGACCAGGAATTATTAAGAGGAAATTGGGCTGATAAGAGGATGCCATGGAGGGTGGCTTAGAAAAAAAAATCCTGCCTTTATTGAATGCCCATGGTGTGCATCCTGTGACTCTCAGTTTATGATACTTCATCTGGTTTTCACATGTTTACTGTAAGGAGAATATATTTAATTAGCTTCAAAGAGGGGAACTTGAAGACTCAAAGTATGAAAAGTGTTGAAGTGTGTATAGAGAGTATCAGAGATGGGATTTGAAAGCTGATATCTGAATGCTGGGGTCATTAGTCAAGCATTTATCACAGCCAGCCTGGTCCCTAGGCTAACATTAGCTCTCCCATGAGTCTGTGAAGGAGAGGCTGAAGATTCATGAAGGTCTTCATCTCACTTGAACACACAGCACTTCTCCCTCGTTCTCCACTGGAACACCCAGGTTCTCACTTGTGGCTCTTCTCACGGTGGGAGCTGAGGAAAAGACTCCTTCCCACAGTGGGCTGCATTTGGCCCCTTCAAGAGGAAAGTGAGGCCCCTCCGTGTTTAGTGTGCTCCCTCCATGAGGGCCTCCACAACTTCCTTTGGGAAATTTTTTTCATTGTTTGTTCTCGCCCAAAGAATCAAGTGCAAATTTTAGAACCAAAAGAAACTCTGATTAGTCAGCATATCGTGCTCATCATACCACCAGGCTTTCAGGGAAGGTCCGTGGGGGTGTCTGCCCCTCTGCACAATTCAGTAGATTGGGGGAAAATAGTGTTTCAAACAGCTATTTCAAAAGTAGATATGTAGGCATTTGCAATGCTCACACAAGGCTTCAAATCCTGCCCTTTCCTCTACTTAGTTCACAGAAGCCATACAACATGACATCTTACTCGGATTGAATATCCCTTCACATTCTCCGTGTACCTGTGGTGTCAGTGAACTTGACCCCACATGGCAACCATGGGTTATACTCATTTCCTGAACTCCTCTGGGTTAGAAGGGAATGATGAATCGGCTTGTTAAAGATCAGAGGGCCCAAGGGCACACACTTGTGACTTGATTTTGAATGTTGTTGGGGAGAGATGGGAGATAGAGAGAGTCCAAAGAGTTTTTTGAAGGAAGAAACAGCAGAACAAAATTGCACGTGGTGTGCCGTCATCTCTCTCCATCTGGACTGCCAGCCTCTCTGGCTAACCCAGCTGGGGACAGTTCCCCAGGTGTGCTTCATCTGGACCTGGGAGCTGCCCTTTGAATGAGATTGATTGTTTCTCTCTAGCCATCTCCCCAGTAGCACTGGCTACCTTTCTTATGGAATCCCTGCCCAGTAACCACAGTGGCCAGATGAGTCATGCCTCATGTTAGAAGCATCATTGCTGATTGGCCTAGAGTAGAACACAGGGCAGAACATCAGAAGTCAGACCCTCAGGGACCTAAGGAAAAGGTAGAGGCTGGGTCATGTATGATGCACAGGCTGGATGGTGCTGTCTGACTCTTGTGGGCACTGTGGTTCCTGTTGACAGACATCTGTGTTTTCAGTAGATGGTCGGAAGGTTTCTTGCTGTATTTCCCAACTACAGAGCTGCTATGACACCTCAGCATCTATGCATTTTTCATGCTACAAATCTTTATTGACTTTGGAGAGAAACAGGGAGAGCAATTAGGACGTTATTACCATAGTCTGAGCAACAGATAATGAGTTCTGAACTGCCACGGGAGTGGAGGTAGGGGTGAATTTAGGACAGTTAAGAGGCAAGATCAGCAAGATTTAACAAGTGGTTGGCTGTTGGAAGGAAGAGAAAAAGGATATAATATACAGCATCAGTGTCTAATAGGGAGACACGGGCCATAACCTAAACCTGGAACCCAGGAGCAAGGGTACATTTGTAGGACAGCAGTGGCAGTCAGTCACCTGTGGAACCCACATTCCAGCCTCCGGTCAGTTCTCCTGAGGATCTGCCTCCACCTTGCAGTCCCATCACTGCAGCTTGTTTCAAGCTGAAGTTCTGCCTTCCATTTTGTCCCTTTTCCTTGTTTCTTCTCATCTCCAAGTCTGTGCTTTTCTCTTCCAAGCCCTTCCCTCCAGTCACTTGTCACCTGTACCCTCGCCCAGTTATGGGAAGTCCTGTGTTGCTTCTGTGGGAGCTTAGGCTCTGCAGCATCGTCTGTGCTAGTGTGGTTAGACAGTGGCCCAGCCAGATGGACTTCCCAAGAGGTGCAGTGAGCAATCCTGACTAAGGAAAAGTAGGGCAGTAGCTGATGCTTGCTGTGTCTAAAGGCAGCTGAGAAGATGTGACAGCATTTGAGATGGACCTGGAGAAACACTGGGTGGCAGACATTTGCTTCTTGAGATTGAAACATGGAGACACTTCGATTCTGCCTTGGAACAATAGAGTGGAGCTCCCTGCACCTGTATCTCCTTCAGATCACGGACCAGAAACAGCCTAAGCTGATCTCATCTTCCAGGCTGAATGAAGGCAGTTTTCTTAGAAGAGGTGGTCACTGCCTTCTCCAACTTCAGAGACTCAGAAGGTCCTGTCTCTGGGCCAGGCTTTCCAGATGTGAAATGTCACAGCGCTGTATTGGGGATGACATGCAAGAAGCAGCCCTCCGGGAAAGCTCTCAGCCAAATCAAATTTGACATTAACAATGGCCCAAGAAAAGGTTCCCTTCCTTGACCCCATGTCACTACATATTATATGAAATAGGAAAGCACTTTGTGGTGCATATGGCCTTTGTAGCACAGCGGTCAGTCTGTTCCTCAGAGGATCAAGGGCTCCTGGCAGCTGGCCACTACTTCCTGAACACAATGCCAAGGGCAGCTGTTTTGTTTATAAGTCAGGAGTTTCCAGGACAGGTCCTGTTAAAGGAAAGGCCACGGTGTATGAGCAAGCTATTAAAATCAAGAAGCTCCCCAAGCCAGAGCAGGGTGGAAACCCAACCCTGTGTTCTCTAGGTTTGTACTCTGGAGAGCCAGGGGATTCATTCATGTATGGATTACTTCAACAAATGCTTTTGTCTAAATACCGTGTAACTCTTGAAATAAGATAGAACCATCTATAACACTAAAGCATCTAATAGTTTAGTTTCCTGGGAAGACAGACATGTTAAAGGGAGTTGCAATGCAATGTTGAAGAAATATGAGAGTCCATGGTTCTCTATGATAGCTTGCAGCTTAGCAGAGCCAGTCCAAAGAAACACCAGCAGAGGCTCCGATGCCCTAACTTAGTAGGTGTCCATGCCTCTACCCCAGGAGTGGCTACCTACTTGCCAACCAATACCCAGCTTGTCTCAGCTAGAAATTCAGTTTTCTATTCTCAAGGCCTTCCTTCAGACCTCAGGCATGTAGATGGGAAAATGGAAACCATAGTTACCTATATCATTTGCTTCTGTGAAATATCAGCAAGGATGATCAGCCAGGTTAGGCTACAGTAACTAATGGCCTCACAATTTCATTGGCTAAAAATACCAGGTTTGTCATTCCTAACACATGTTCTCCTTGGATTGAACAAAACCCTAGCTAATGGAGCAGCCTCTATCTAGCACACCATTTATCCCCAGAAAAGAAGGGAAAGATTCATGGTGAATTGTGGACTACCACTTAATGCTTCTTTCTGATGTGATATGTCACTCGCATTCCCATTTCTCTGGACATGTGGCTGAGTAAATATTATGGGTTAGAGAATTACGTCACACACACAAATGTTCTTCTATCACCCAGGCCCAATGATACACCAGGCACTTGAAGAGGGCCTTCCTGTGTTTTGTCAAGAACCTCTACCCTGAGGGGCGCTACCCACTTAACTGTTCCACCAAGAAAGTAAAAAGTTTACTGGGTCCCTAAAGGTGGAGCCATTTCTGTGGGGTTAAAGGCTGTTGTCCTCATGGCAGTGCCAAGCATGGCTTAGATATTGAATGCACATTTATTGAGATGATACGGAGTGGTGTCATACATTTGCTTATTGCTCACCCTGTCTTTCTGAGAATACTCTAGAATGAGCCTTGATCTTAGATGAGAAAGTTTCTCTCTCAAGATCCTCCCACCCATCTTCACCCCCCTCCTGGGCCCTCCAGTGAACTCCAAAGGCTCCATGAGTATCACTCTTGCCACAGTCCCGCTTAGGAATGCTAGAGGACACTGCCCATCCACATTCAGGCCGAGCACAGAAGAATACAGACCGAAGTGACCACCTTTCCACGCTCCACTTGACCTCCTGCAATGTCCAGTGCCCAGAAATCTTTCCCATTCTGCCTTGTCTCCATTTGTTACCCATAGCAGTGACTCCACCCTGCTAGAGCCCGGGGACTTGGAATCAGAGCTCGTCGATGGTTTGGAGCCCCTAGCACTGAGGCTACAGCTGCAGTGCGTCAGAAGAACACGAATTCTTTGCATCTAGTGGCTCCAGTAATTGTCACTGAGGACTCTGAAGGAGCAACGTACTTGGATGTGCAGTTGCTGCCACGCCATGCCTGCAAGTGCCATGTCTTGTTTCCCCCACAGCTTTCCTATGGGCTGCTTAGGGAAGAAGAGGTGAAAGAACTTTGGATGGAAGTGAATCTCCCTCAGTTTAACTATACCAAGAACTGCATTCAGTCTGTTAAGTCAGTGGAAGTCTGCATCGTCTGGTTAAATGCATCAGGCTCTCCAGGAGGCAACATCTACAGACAGGCAAGGGGGATGGCCATCCCCTCACAGGAAGACACCGGAGCGCTGCTTGGGTGGTCTCAGTGTCCCTGTCTGGGAGCAGACACCTGTATGGAGAAAGGGCATCTCATGGGACCAGGGTGGCTGGTCATTGGACACTAGTGTGTATCGGACACATCACCTGCATGTTACTGCTGTACCCGTTCTCTAGCTAGTCATGTGGTGGTGCAACTCTGGTCTAGTCATTTCCTCCCTAGCCTTCAGTTTCCACAATTGCTAAATACACAAAAAGTTAGAGAATTTTGTTCTAGGTCACTGAGGAAACTCAGGAAGGAGCCTGCGCTGTGGAAATGGAAAGCCCTGATGATGGGCCCAGTCAGTAGCTGAATATAAGTCTGGGTTTCCTCAGCCCGGGGCCTCTGACCTACCAACCAAAATCTTAGTGGTGTTCATCATACAGACATAACAAAGGAACGGGTGGTTCACTAGTTCTTGTCTGGCATCCACTCAGTGTCCCATGGAAAGTTCCTTGGGATAGAATAAAAAGTATAAAAATAAAGATGTTCTATGGGTTCCAGCTCTGTCTCCAGAGCATCTCCATTCTGGGTTAGGTTACTCTTTAACCAGTTTGCTGCGCAAATACTTTTCATGTCTCTCCTACTATGTCAAACACCTTCCATGCCGCTACTACTATATCTCACTAGTCCTTGCTCTGTACTTCTCTCCAAATGTTTTTGGGAAATTTTTTCACTCAGTTCCTTCACTAGTCTAAATTCTTGAGTGCCGTGTGAATTCTAAAGGTATAGAAAAATTCTTAACTGACAGGGAGATCCTCATATGATAGTTCCCAGCCCTGCCAAGCATCACCCCGGGTCCCCTGTGTGCCACCCTGGCTGCCCCATTGATGGCAAAGCAGCCTCCACAAGACACCGTGCATGACTTTTCTGGGGTTCTAAATGATCAGCCTGCATCTCTACAGCCACCTCAGGTTTCAAGAACAAATAAGATGTGCCTGAGTCACTGGTTGTCTTCATGCTGCACAAATCCCAGCATCAGATCTAGTGCCCTTATCAGCAAAAGAGGCTGCTGTGGTGTGAGTCTGTGGGTGATGGGAAAATGAACTTTTCAGTGTGTCACAAATCTGTCATTCCCAAACCGCCCACTGATCTCTCCCTGCTACCACCATGACTAGTGTCCTTTTTACCAATATATATTGAGATTAGTGCCCAAGGAAGGTGAAATGATAATGTGAGCTTGGTTTTCAGATAAGTAGTATATGCCATGTGGAGCACTGTGAGGCAAGAAGTAGGTAGGATAAGAACTGTAAGGCATGGACAAGAGGCAGGATGGTCCCCTGAGCATTGGGTGAATTGCCAGAGCCTGCCTGCTAGCCTGCCTTCCTTCCTTCCTTCCTTCCTTCCTTCCTTCCTTCCTTCCTTCCTTCCTTCCTTCCGCTATGTATGTGTTGTACTGTGTGTATGTTGTATTATGTGTATGTATGGTATATGTATTTATTAGTGTAGATGTGAATACATGAGCACATAGATGTGTGTGTGTGTGTGTGTGTGTGTGTGTGTGTGTGTGTGTGTGTGTGTAAGCCAAAAGTAAGCATTAGGTGTCTCTCCTCTGTCACTCTCCTCCTTAATTTTTAGTCAGGGTCTCTCACTGAACTGAAGCTCATTGCTTTAGCTAGGCTGGCTCTAGTCTGTGATCCTCCAGGTTCTCTCTGTCTCTACTCACTCCCTCCTACTTCTGGGCTTACAGACACACACCACTGTGCCTGGCTTTTTATGTGGGTTGTAGAGATCCTAACTTCAAGCTAGAGAGGCAGACCCTTTGCTGATTGAGTCATCTCCCCAGCCTCTACAAGAGCATACTAGGAGGGTGCTGGAAAAGAGGAAGGACAGTTGTAAACAGGGACTGAGTACCTACTATGAGTCAAGCACAGTTACACCCCACATCCCTAGGAAATGCCTATGTGAACCATGCCATCAATTCTGCCCATACCTCCCACAGAGAATCATGAATGAAGAGCCTGCATTCCCCACCCTTCTCAAGGATGGTCTTTCTAGAGGCCCTTTCAGAATGAACTTAATGTGCTAAACAGAGCATCTGTGCTCAAAGGAATCATATTTTTCCTATGTCTTCTTCTCCAAGCCAATGAATATGTGTCTCATGATACATTCCAAAGCCAAAGGGAAGTCTGGCTAGAATCAACATTATAAAGAAGTATATCAGTTTCCATGTGGCAGCTTACTGGGGAGTTTCCACTGTAGGAGACTTTTCATGACAGCTGACCTTGAAACCCAAACCCTGGGTGAGATGACAGTTGTACTCTTCAGAAGTCAAAAGGCCACTGACCCATCAAACATCAGATGGTGCACACTTCCCACCATCCATCAGCATGTACAGTGGGAGGAAGCTGCTCTCACCTTCATACCACCAACACAACATTTACAATGACTGCTGAGTGTCCTACCAAGAGACAGCCCCACGCACAGCCCTGGCAAAGCCTGCATTCACCAATTCTTTGTACTTGAACATAGTAGGAAGCTCCCAACCACTCCCCATCTTACCTGAGCAGCTGAGCCCTGCTTCTATGGAACAAAAGGGGTCCCAAGGATCCTCCCAGAAGAACAGACAACTGTCCCCTCTCCCCATCCTTCCACAGAGCTGCCCTGTGGAGGGTGCTGTATTGTCTTGCTGGTTCGTGATAAACCCTCCTGCTCTAGCCTGACAAAAGTCACAGTAATGGTGATGATAAAATTGTAGCTCACACTGAGTGAGCACTTATCATGTGTTAAGCATATAGCTGCAAGCTTGAATGCATAATCCCATTCAGGCGCCACATACACCAAAAAAGGGAATACAGTCGGTGAGATTAAGGGACATGCTCCCTGTCACAAAGCAGCCAAGTCAAGCTGCCAGGTGTCAAACTCAAGTGCTCAAGTGCTGCAGACCTCAGGGCCCCCGTCCTCAAGTGCTGCAACATTTGGCTTCAACAAATTGTGTAGAAAAACATAGTGTGTACAAAGTAGTTTACCATCTTCTCTAGAGATGAGAACTCAGAATTTTTCCCCAGTCATAATCCTGATCATACTGTGTTGTCTCTTAGAGTCTCCATAGCAATAAGTGTCTGGTTCCCCTTCATGTGGACAGACATTAGCAAGGGTCAAGACATAGGGTTAATGCTCAATAAATGACTGACAGGTTAATTGATTGATGGGTGCATGAATGAATCCACTCATCTAATTGAAGCCCTGATTATCTGCAGGAAACCAAGCTAACACAAGGCTCATGTCTCTCTAACTTTTAGGCTCCCCTCATACTTTTCCTTGTACAGTAGTTGATTGTACCTGCCTGGACATATGTATCCCTTTCCTCTGGAAGTTACCAGTGTATGCCCAAGCAGACCAGAAGCAATTCAGAGGCTGGGCTGGTATTGGGTTCTTTCCTGAGCCACCTAGGTCAGGAGTAGGCATAGACCTCATCAAGTCCACTAACTGCATCCTGACACAGAAGCACAAGTGAAAAGGTAAGAATATCTCCCATCCCGAGGAAAAACCCACTGTGTTTTCGTCTCTTCCCCTTGCAGGAGCATCCTCAGGCATCATTGACCTCTTGCCATCCCCTAGCGCAGCTACCAATTGGACTGCAGGCCTGCTGGTGGACAGCAGTGAGATGATCTTCAAGTTTGACGGCAGGCAGGGTGCCAAGATCCCTGATGGGATTGTGCCCAAGAACCTGACAGACCAGTTCACCATCACTATGTGGATGAAACATGGTCCCAGCCCTGGTGTGAGAGCTGAGAAGGAAACGATCCTCTGTAACTCCGATAAAACCGGTGAGTCTCCAACCCACTATGTCCCCATGGCTGGGCAGAGGTAACTATGGGGGCTGTGCTAAAATAGAAGCACAATAGGGAGCTTGGGAATGTAGTCTGCTCTTTGGTTTCCCGGCTGCCCATTTTCTAGGGTTCAGGTAAAGCAAGATTAGGAAAGAGTGGAAAAGCTGCAAACAGAGAGAATGCAACAGTTTGAGTCAATGATCTTCAAACTGAGTTCCTCAGAGCTCCCATGTCTATGGAAGTACCTTAGGGAGGCTGTGGATGCGGGCATGGAGGTGGGCCTTCTTCATCCTTCCTGCAACAAAGAAACAGCACAATTACAGATCATATAAGTATTTTCAAAAGCCGTCTTTCAAATGTAAGGATTCTGTCAACTTAAAGCAGTAATTAGAAAAGGGACAGTGACAGCTAACAGGTGTTGCCCATTTCTCTCATGCGAGGCCTACACAAGGTAGCTCCAGGCACTGACCATGCCCCATCACTTTTAGATGGGTGATATTTTTATAGAATCAACTTCCTGATTAAAGTAACTTAAATATTACTTAAGTTACTTTAGTAACTTAAGAGCAGTGCTGGGCACTAAGAATGTATGATTGGTATCAATTATTCCTTTTCTGAACCTTTACAAGGAATTTTTATTAATGCATTATTGAGTTTCCCATCTTAAGGCAGTTATGTATCTTGTCTCAAGTAGTAACATAGCCAATAAACACCAGAACTGGAATGTCAGTTTAGTTTCTACTAAGTCCACATCCTATGCATGTGTCACTGTGCCTCCATGTGCACACAACACACACACACACACACACACACACACACACACACACACTTGTAACAGTAACTCTTTCTGCCAGCTGCCTGGGTTCTGCCACTGCTTTAGGGCCCCCAAATAACACACAGAGTCTTATATTAGTTACAATGACTAGGATTTCTTATTTGCTCAGTCTTAATTATCAACCATAACTACTAATCTATATATTTTATAAGGACTTATCTTACTGAGGACACAGGCCTTATGCATCCTCTCTTCCTGAGATCACATGGCGACTCTCTCCCTTTCCTACATTTCCCAGAATCCTCCTTCTCTCCTAGTCCCACCTAACTTGCTTCCCTATTGGCCAACAGTGCCTTATCTATCAACCAATAAGATAAACACATACACAGAAGGACCTCCCCCATCATCTCCTCTTTTCTGTCTAAATAAAAAGAAGAGTTTTAACATTAGCATAATAAAATATATAACAAAACAGTTATCAAGTAAGAACTATAGTTACAAGATTTAGTTCATTAACATTTAGCAAGATTTCAAACAAAATATTCTATCTATCCTATCTTTGTGAGTCTAAAGTCTTATATGTAGCTTATCTTTTATAATAACTAAAAAAAACTACAACCATAACTCTCTGTCTTCAACTCCATCAAAGACTACAGAAGGATAATGTATAAAGTCTAATCTAACAGAGACATTGAACTTCCTGGACAATCACCTGAAGTTCCATTGTAATGTTGGAGCATTCATCTTCATCCCATAGGCCACAGTGTGTCTGGCAGATTTCTCAGTCCAATTAAGATGCAGGAAATTTTAAACTGTTCACCTGCATTGACAGTTTGTCAGTCAATTTCCTCTGTGTCCTGCAGAATGTCTGGGATACCCCTCCATGAAACAGGAACCCTTCAGGACTGTCCATTTTGTTTTGTAAGTTCAGCATTCAATTTCCTGTGGGTCCTGCATGTCCATTTTACACAGCAACAAAAAGTCCAGGCAAGAGCAGTTTCTTGCCCAAATGGCTAATCTTGCCACATTGAAAGCAAACTCCAACATGAGTTTATTCTATGCCCATCTTCCTCTCAGATGTAATTGGTGTGCCAGGAGCAATTGTATCTTACTGCCATGAAAAATCCTAAACCATTTAAAAATGCCATATATTCTGTAGGTCTTTGAAAGGTTTGAAGAATATCTATCCATCTCAAATACATCTCTGTATATCTAGAAAACCTAACTAACCTAACTGTAAGTTTTGACTATTATACCTGACTATATAAAATCTGTATTTAATTATGCATTACATTTTAAAAGATCTGTACAAACAAGATCAATACCCAACAAGAGGAGAAATTTACACATAACAAAATTAACCTTAAATTTGTATCAATAAATGAAAATCCATACCAATGTAAAGTATTCATTTCTATATCCTATTCCCCTTTTTCTGTTTAAAAAGAGGTTGAGTGTGATCATTACCATTTATAAACAACCCCATTTAAATGAAAAGAAACATTTACAAACAATATTTGGGAATTTGGGTATCATTCGTTCCAAACTGCTTCCTGCTGTTTGAGGGAGAAGTCCATACCATGGGGATCATGATAAAACACAGAAACCTGGCCAGGTCCTTTTTGTAGTCTGTAAGACTGTATTGTCTCAGCTATTTTAGATGCTGAATCACCTGGGACACTGTTTCAGGCGTCTTGCTTCATCAAACCATATTAGTCTTGAAGGAATACATAGCTTTACATTTTCTGTGGAAACATAAGCAAAAACTCTTTTCCCAAGTAACCTGTCCTTATATTTAAATTTAGAAGTCAAAGCATTTTTAAAATATGTAAGTTGGATTAATTTAGCAGCACTTATAATCAAACGTCTTTTAGCAGCTGTAGTTCTTTCTTTGGCAATAAACAATTTAAAGGCAACAATATAACATATAGTATCCAGACTCTCTGAGTATTTTTTATCTTTACCTGGCTTTTTATTTTTGTATTTCTTTTACTTCCTTTTTTTTCTGAGACAGGGTTTCTTTGTGGAAATCTTCCTGCCTCTGCCTCTGCCTCTGGAGTGGTGGGATTAAAGGCGTGTGTCAATATACCCAGATACTCATTATTTTATCTCCCAAACCTATGTATATTTTTCTCTAATGTAAATCTGTATCTTTTTATAATCACTTGAGTCTCATGTGCTTGCTAACAGCCTTGGTTTTGGCCGATATGTAAATGAGAAAGCTGCTCTTAAAAGGAGTGGCAGCAGCATGTCTCTTAAAGCCTGGGAAACATTGCTCATCCAAGAAAATGCTGCTATCAAGAAACTGTGCTTGCCTCTGTTCTTTTTGTTTCTAGAATCTCTTTTTAAGTTTTTGTGAAGTTTTTATATGTTAGTTCGTAAAACCACGTGCGTGCCTTTTGTAACGAAAGCTCTTTCCACCAGCTGCCTGGTTCTGCCGCCACTTTAGGGCCTCCAAATAACACACAGAGTCTTATATTAGTTACAATGACTAGGATTTCGTATTTGCTAGCTCAGTCTTAATATCAACCACAACTACTAATCTATATATTTTATAAGGACTTATCTTACCAAGGACACAGGCCTTATGTGTCCTCTCTTCCTGAGATCACATGATGACTCTCCCACTTTCCTACATTTCCCAGAATCCTCCTTCTTTCCTAGTCCCACCTAACTTGCTTCCCTGTTGGCCAACAGTGCTTTATTTATCAACCAATAAGACAAACATATACACAGAAGGACCTCCCCATCACACACACACACACACACACACACACACACACACACACACACACACACACACGAGAGCTATTTGCCAGATTTACAACTCTGCCTTTATTATGATTCCTGTCTCCCATTTCAAATGTAACTTTTATTAAAATGCTCAAGTATTTCATGTATTTATTTACATAAATACTCCTTGTTTATATCTGTAGGGCAGTGCAGAGGATAACTGGCAGCATAGTACATGCTGTCAGACAGCCCAGGTCCGCTGCTCAACCAGATGGCTGTGTAAGTGTGACCTATGAGGATTTATTAAGCTCAGTTACCCCACATGCCAGTTGGAGGAAATAAGTATGAAATAAAATATGAAATCATTTAAATCAGATGCAGAAGCAGTGGACCATTAGTTTATGTGGTATTGCTGGTACCGTCATCACTGTTTCTGGGGTTATTCCATTTCATACCACTACAAGGACCTCCACATTTTCCATCCCAGGTGATCCCTATGGTCTATGCTATTGGGTTTTCTTCTAGACAGACACATAAGTCCAGTCTATGTAGGAAGGGTCAGCACCAGCAATAGATTTTCTCTGGGACCTTCATGCAGGAAGGACGTCATGGACTTTCATGAGGTGACACTGATCTTGTGGCCTGGTCCTAGCCACACCTCATGGCTTCTCTGGACATAATGGCTCTGAGGCAAAGTCACACTGAGGCCACATCTTAGGATGGTACAGATATAAGGCAGCTAATCAAGACTTAGCAACCATGGATATGATTCTTTCTTGAATGTGTGTTAAGCACTCCAGGCAACAGAGAAGCCAGAGAGAGTTTCTGCCTACACAAGGGCAAGTGAAACAGGGGAATTAGCGTAATGGGCCATGACAGCATCACTTACTATCTAGAGTAGTCTATGTGTGTCTAGGACCTCTTATTGTACATACTAGAGCCAGACTCTTACAAAAGAGGCACCATAGGCTTTTGTTAGAATAAACCAGCAAAGTGTTATGAAGTGTGGGTGCCAGGGCCCCACCCTAGCTCCACAAGTCAGTGCCTCAGAGGAATTCTACTGGGCAGCTGTGGCTACAGTCTGTAATAATGCCTCCTTATTACAGTGGCTCACCAGCACTAGGCTCAGCACTTCAGACCTGCCTGCAAGGCCTCAACTCTGCCCTTGCAGGAAGTCACACCTTACAGTTAGCCCAGAGGGCTGGAGGGATGTTATAGTCCAAGTCTAACAACATGGAGATTGATGCCTGCAACACATATACTTGGAAGGAGAGAAGCAATTCCTTCAAATTGTCTCCTGACCTCCATAAGTACAAGGTTGTGCTCTTGTATACATACACATATGCAGACATTCACACACACTCACACACACACACATGCACGCACGCGCACACACACACGCACGCACGCACGCACGCACGCACGCACACACAAACACATCATTAATACATGTCTAAAAGAAAGGTTGTTACAGAGAAGGTAGGAAGGGTACCATCTAAATTAGCTCCCTGGGAGGAAAGTACTATAAATACAACATATTGGGACTTAATCAAGATCTGATTAGGACTTTTATTTTATATCAGATAGTTCTTCTAGTGGAAAGGTGATATGCATTGCAGCAGAAATGGAGAAAGCATAGGAAAGAATCAAAATATACAAAGCACCTAAAAATCCAAACACCTGGAGCAATATTATCTGATAACATTCTATTCTCTTAAAATGTTACTTTTATCTCTATGAATAAGTAGAATGTTCTTCCCATTTCAATTTATTTTCATAATACACATGGGATTATTGTTTCATGTATAACTATACCCAGGTCGTATCTCCATGTAATAAAGTATTCTTTTTGGAGGTGTGTATATGACAAAAATCTCCTGTTGCCCACAGTGGCCTTGAACTTCTGAGCCTCCTATCTCTACATCCCAAGTGCTAAGTGTGCAGGAATGCACCACCATGCCTAACAGATAAAACAGTCTTTAAAAACTAAATTGTATGCCAGTTTAAACCTCTGCCATGTGGATTTATCATACTTTATTTAATGGCTTCTTTTGTCAGCCTCTTAGAGTGTCTCTTTTTAAAGGCAAATAAAACAATGCTGTAGTGAGCATTCTAGAACATAACTTTCACAGATTTCTGATTGTTTCCTGGCTGGAAGTTGGATTGCTGAGTCAAAGAATATAAATATTGAGAAAATCATGAAATTGGCCGTCGTGAACATCATATTGCTTTCTGTTTGGTGAACTAAACAAAATGTACTAATGCTGGTCCCTTATAAAGTCATCTATTAATAGTTGGATAGCAGAATTGATTAGTCAGCAAAGGCTAACTGTGTGGAAGATAGAGGGAAAAGAAAGCCACCATTACCTTTACCGCCAATAAAGCTCTCAGTGGCCACCACTCTGCTCTCATGGTTTCCCTCATTCATTTGTCCAGTGGTGGGTATGGAGGATAAATCTCTGCTTGGTTCAGGTATTCTGAGACAAGAATCCTTGCATTGTTTTGTCTGGCTACACTTAGCATCAAAGAGAAAAAACAGTGTTGAGTATAAGAGGGTTTTATTGACAAAGACAGCAGGCTGTGTGTTTCACCTTTAATCATTACCTTCCACTTTCCAGAACTTGGTCACAGCCATGGAGAGGCTGTGAGATGTAATTAACCATATAGCTGATTGCAAAGGAAGCAGGGTTAGGTGCTTCTGCCACAAGGGATGCTTGGGCCTTTGCTGGCCTTTGTCTCCCCATTCTTTTGTGTGAATGATGCTATTGTCTGTTAACACACTCCCCCCAGCTCCCGCCCTGTCTTCTTAAGGCCTTCATGCCCACACATCTGCCCCTACAGCTGGAATCCCTCCCTGTTGGGGTGATGTCACCCTGCTCACTTTGAGTTCAGCTGGAAACAGTAAATGAATTACTATGACTATCCATAGTAATTGATATTTCCTGCTAGGAATTCTAAGACACAGGGACCAACCTGACCAACTAGCAGAGCATCAGCCCAGTAGGGAGAAACACACTGGCCCTCCAGCCTATGGGAAAACAAGGATGTGCCTACATCCCTGGAATGACTAGAAAACTGCTCAGAAAGATTGCAACTTTAAAGCCAAGAGTTGGTGTCACACACCTTTAATCCCAGCACTCAGGAGGCAGAGGCAGGTGGATCTCTGAGAGTTCCAGGCCAGCCTGGTCTCCAGAGTGACTGCCAGGATAGGCTCCATAGCTACACAGAGAAACCCTGTCTCGAAACCCCCTCCCAAAAAAAGATTGCAACTTTAAGAAGAGGTAGGCACCTCCCCACCCACTGCTGCCTGTTGGCTGACTGGGAGATGTTCCCTAGCCTATGTGTTGATCCAGGAGTCTGCAGCAGTGGGGCAGAAGGAAGGAGAAAGATACTGAAAGATGCTCTAGAAGAGGAGGTCTGTTCTTCCTGTCTTCTTGGTCCACCCCTTCACCCCAGTTGATTCCAAACAAAGCTAACAAAGGCAGAAAACCTTACTTCCTTTGTTTTCCTAACATTTCTTAACAGGAACACAGAAAACCAGTTATACATTCATGAAGGGGCAAGAAGCATTTAGTAGACCACCCATAACCAAGCCAGAGGGGTTTTTGCCAACCCAGAGGCTGAGTGGTTTCATCCCCCCAACACTGGACACATATAGCAACTGCCCATCCTCCTTCCTGCCATTTTTGGGTGGGGTTCTAGAGAATGCTGATGCTTGAGTAGAAACAGCATCTGACATGGCTATCTGTGCTGCTGTAGTCCTGATGCACAGCAATGGCCTTTGTAATAACCATCAACCACCAAGCATCTGCTCCAGGCAGATGGTTTACATACATTTCCTCATTGTGGCAATTAAGATGCTATCCATTGCAGAGATGGGAAGTCCAGATCAAATGATATCAGATAACTTTAAAATCAAACCAATGCAGAAAATGTTGTTTCCTGTGCCTGAAAACACCCAGATCTTTGATGGCTTTGTAGCATCTTGTAGCATAAAGTGTGGTCAAGGTCCCAGTTCCTTTTCTCGGCATTTTCTCAGATCCGTGTCTATACATGTACCAGTTTCAGGTTTGCAGATAAGTCTGCAGCTGCCACAGACCTCTGGTTTTATACTGTACTTCTCCCAAGGAGAGAAGGTAATCCTCAGGTTCACATTCTGCTGGCAACTGTCCTAGAACTGCTTAGGGAAGAACTAACAATTGGCCTGGACCAAGTCCTCCCTGTCAGTTCTCAGCTGAGGCCATGTGGCCAGGAGAATGGCCCTCTATGTTGACCTCGGGCAGGCATCTTGAGCCAGATCCTGTGTTGGGGGATTGGCAGGAGCCTATTTAGACAGAGCCAATCAAAGCTCATGTCTAGAAATGAAGCCAGTGTTGACTTCATAGCAAGGTTCATACAAGATGTACAGGAAGCTAGTCCACTATCTCTACCCTAATTCAGATAAGGAAACCAAGACACCAAGAAGCTAGACAACTCCTATTATCATGAAAGATACAGTTCCACCAAAGTCTTTTTTAAAAGATTTTATTTTATGTGCATTGGTGTTTTGTCCACATCCATGTCTGTGTGAGGGTGTCAGATCCCCTGGAACTATCATTACAGACAGTTGTGAGCTGCCGTGTGGGTGCTGGGAATTGAACATAAGTCCTCTAGAAGAGCAGCCAGTGCTTTTGACTGCTGAGCCATCTCTCCAGTCCTCCCACCGAAGTCTAAATAGAGGGCTAAGTTCATCTTCATACATGACCCATGTACTCATTTACCCACTTAGAGTACACGTGCATCCTAGTCAACTTCCCTGGGTTCTATAGCTGAGTAAAATGTGATCTCTCTATGTTGGCACAGAACAGCTCCTCTCCCACCAGTTGGTAGTGTCCTATGGCTCTAAGTGTCATGGCTAAAGATAAGATTTCCTAAGCAGTAAGAAAGTCTTTATATCAGAGGAAGAAAAGTTCCATTGATTGATCGTTGTGCCTGGGGAGGGGGGAATATCCATCGCTTTGAAGAGCCACAGAGTTATGTCTAATGCTAGCAAATCAATTTGTCTCCTCCTAGCAGCTAAAAGCAAGGCAGGCACTCTTAGCATAGACTAGGGAGACAAAAGAGATGTGTTCTGTGCTCACTGTGTCAAGACTGACAAAATAAAACAAATCCCAGAACTCCAGGAGAAACCAGCAATGCTGGAGGAGCCCAGAGAAGCTGATGTGATTGGCAGAGGGCCCCTATAAGTATACACCACAAGCTTGCCAACATGATCACCGTTCACTGAGATCTGATGGAATAGAAGTTGGGCCAGTGTCTAAAGGCAAGACAGCGTCTCAGAAGAAGGTTTTCTATGGTTTCTATTCCATTTCAAAGTCTTCCCCTAAATATATGTTCTGGAAGTATTGTCAGAACTAGTTATAGATAACAAAATAAGAAAGACCCATTCCTTTGTCTTCTAAGTTGTACCTAGCAACATAACGGAGGACTCTTTGAGTGGAAATGGACAGAGATTCTCTCATGCCCCGACCCCATTTCTGCCTTTCAGAAATGAACCGGCATCACTATGCCCTCTATGTGCACAACTGCCGCCTCGTCTTCCTCCTGCGGAAGGACTTCGACCAGGCTGATACCTTTCGCCCTGCAGAGTTTCACTGGAAGCTGGACCAGGTGAGGTTCTCAGGGAATGCCTTCTCTCTCCTCTGCAGGGACCATCTGTTTGCTCTTGGGGTGGTGGTAGTGGGTAGGCTCTCTCTGGGTCTCCTTGGTTTCTTGATTTTGGATAAGTCAGTTCAGGAAGGTACACAGAATCTTAAGTCAGGGTGGAAACTGCACCCTGAAAGCCAGAAGGGCAAAGGGCCACATGTGCCAACTGAGATGCCGCAGGGTCAGAGGACCTGTGCTCCTGTTCACCCATATCTGTTCAACTTACTCTTTGTTGCACTCCTGGGAAGGTGTTTGTCCTGAACCCGGGCCCAGCTGATGATGTCTGTTGATAGGTCTGTGGTCTTTGTGTTAGTGAGCCTCACGTCTCGCCTTTGATGCTTTCCTTCTTCCCTTGGGGGACAGTATGACTTGCTTCTGGTGACAGGTGATTGATAGCAGGGATCTGAGGTCTTTGAAGAAAGCACTGCTTTTTTCTGGAGTGGAAGATCTGACTCATTGGAGCGTTATGACTTGATCACGGGGCCTGCTACATCACACGTCCCCACAACAAGTCATGTGTATGGGTTGAGTCCAGAGCTTTGAAGAGTGTGTCCCTGAGGGCTGAACAGAGCTGAGACTACCAGAGAGTACTCCTTTCAGGGGGAGGGCGCTTCACACTGAGGAAGCAAGACTGATGCGGCCTTCACCCAGGGGTGAAAGTGGGCAGGGTTTTATTTTTTAAAAACAGTATTAAATCTGCAAAAGGTAGAATGCTAAGAGGCAGGGGTGAGATGTCAGTTAACGATGCCCATTTTATAGTCCCCAGTGTCTCAGGCCTCAACCTCTTTTTTTTTGTTGTTGTTGTTGTTTTTTTTTCTACTTCAACTCCAGCCCAAGCTGTGTGTGCTTTGACCTACAGAATTGTTTTCTCCCCTCTCTACAAACTGTGTGTATTGCTACCTCACCCTTTCCGGGGCTGAGTGTTTCATAGTCTTGTGTCTTCTGTCTCCTTATTGCTCTGCCTCTTCCTATCTTCTCCTAAGCCCCTCCCCTGGCTCCCGGTGGGACTGACCTCATCGAGAACTTACCCATAGTGAGATGTGAGTGATCGCTGCCCCTTCCACCCTTACAGATGCTCACATGTATGCTCTGTGGGGTCCAGATTCCCCAGCCCCAGGAATTTCCTCTAAGGGAACCTCTGCAGTGTGAGAAAAGCAAGGACAGTGTGGGGAGCCAGTGGCAACTGTCTGGCCTGATCTCAGAAAATGCTACCCTGCTGGATCCTGGGAGATTTAAAAGACAGCATATGTGTTCATCTGCATTTCTGTCTTTGTGTTAGGCGTTCTGGGGCTTGGAGGAATGGTAAAATCTTGACATTGTTTGTATGATTTCTCAGCAACCTCCCAGCTATGCCCTGACATGCCAGATGGCTTTTATGGGATGTTTTAAAATATATAATACAAATTGAAGTGAATTAAAATAAATTCCATATTGTGAGGGGTTCTTTAATAAGAACATTGCCATACTGGTGGAGATAATTATAGATACCCTGAGGCATTTTCTGAGATGGGATTGAGAAACATGGATACAGGCAAATGAAGTTGCAGGGTTGGAAATTAAAAATAGACAAAGAAGGAATCCTGGTTGTATAGATAAATATATAGTGAGTGTAGCAATTCTGAAAGCCAGGCATTTAAGGAGGGACTGAGTCACTGAACACTTGCCAAATTACCTGGGTCCCATGGGTGTTCCGGGTTTGTTTGTTTGTTTGTTTTTTGCCTGCTCTGTCCCAGGCAGACTGTTTATGTGAGGCCATACCCTGTCTGCTGCAGGCTTTCCATAGGGACTTCCAGGCAGGAGATTCCAGCCTAGTGACTTACCCAGGGCTCACAGAAAGCCATGGCCAGCACCTGTTCTTTCTTTCAGGCTATTCCTGTGGTGAGCATGCTGATTAAAAATATAAAATCAATTAATTCATAGATAAGAATTACACTTACTATGCAAAATATTTGTAGCCATCACAGAACCCTGTATACTTGGCTTAAATTTTGTCTTCATCTACATCTAAGTCTGCTCAGGCCACCTTAACCAAGTACCATAGGCTATATGGCTTAAGGGAGAGAAATTTACTTTCACATGGTCAAGAAGGTTAGGAAATAATTGGTCAAGGTACTTATTGATACATGTTACTTATTAATACATGTCCTAATGAGGTGTTTTCCTGGATGCAGAGGACCTCCTTCCCCCCCTCTGTCCCCAGTTCCATAGAGAGAAAGATGGCACTCTCATGTCTGCTCCTCTCAAAAGGAGCCAGCCTACTACATGCCATCCCAACTCCCACTCCCTCATTTTGCAGCACGAGTTCTAATAGGTCTGAATAATAAAAACCCAGAGAGAAGTAAAGGAGCCAGGCACAAGAGAGACCTCTTACCTCTACTGAATCCTCAGGCCAAAAGGGTGCTCTTGTCCCTACAAATCCTGACTGAATCCCAT
The DNA here is from genome assembly GCF_003668045.3 of Cricetulus griseus. Lineage (NCBI taxonomy): Eukaryota > Metazoa > Chordata > Mammalia > Rodentia > Cricetidae > Cricetulus > Cricetulus griseus. Next base: position 206,039,555 of record NC_048597.1, on the reverse strand, counting down.
GAGCTCCTGTCTCCTCCTGCCTTATATTCCTCTCTGCCCAGTCATATCACTCCTGTCTCCACCTCCCTAGTGCTGAGATTAAAGGTGTGTGACTCCCAAGTACTGGGACTAAAGGTGTGTGCCATCACCACCTGGCTCTGTTTCTCTTTTAGACTGGATTAATTTCATATAGCCCAGGGTAGCCTTGAACTCAAAGATCTTCCTGCCTCTGCCTACTGAGTACCAGGATTAAAGGTGTGTGCCACCACTGCCTGGCATCTATGGCTAACTAGTGTGGCTAACTCTGCACTCTGGTCTTTAGGAAAGCTTTACTTGTTAGATCACAAACAAACTATCTCCACATATATCATATTGGTTGACTGCCTCAGGGCATATCTCCAAATATACCAGGGTTTAGTATTTCAGACTGGGAGTTTGGGAAGAATAAAATTCGATGTAGCATTTCTCTACTAAAGAAATGAATCTTCTGAAAGTTGAAAGAGTCCTTGCTATCAGATGCCCCATTGCCAAGTGAAGGAAGGAGCCTGTAATGAGTAAGGCACAGGGAACTCTTAATAGTACCCGTGCTGGCAACCCAGTGGTGTATGCAGGCCATCCTGTAGAACCACCTTTCTCCTTGTTCAGCTCCCTTGATGTAGACTACTTGATGCCCAGAACATACAGACCTGATGAAGCTTTTCTGCCAGGAACCACTCTGGCATACCTGGAGGGCCATCTATACCCTCACGCATCAGACTCCTTGTGACTCTTTTTGCTCTGCCGTCACAACAGTTAACCCTCCTACCTGCTCCCTTAGTGTCCAGCTCCTGAAAGTAGGGTAGTGTCTTGCTCATCCTCAGTTTTACAGTGTACAGTGTAGTTGTGAGCACTTCATTAGTGCCCAGTAAATGTTTGTATAATAGTAAAAGGATGTGGAGGGGGAGAGAGGAGGGGAAGAAAGAGAAGAATGGAGAGAAGAAAAACCCAGATCTTTTTAAAAAAAACTTATGGTGATGAATTGAACATTTGATTCATTTCACTGAGCTGTTTTCTATTCCTCTCTGATCCTTAAACCGTGTCCATCTTGTATCTTGTTAGCTTATTTCAAAGATCCAATTGGATTAACCACCAGTGAGTCTATAGCTGGCCTTTGCCAAGAAGAATTCAAACTGGTCTAATATGTTGTGTGCAACTAAACTCCTGGCCTGCCTTGGAAATTCTCAAAGCTTCTTATGGTTCTAATACCTGCTGGGGCTTTTTAGTTTCTGTTCTAAGTAGCTTCTTCTGTGAGTTAGCCTCTGTGCTTCATTCCAAAGGTCAGTACAGAGCTAGAAGCCTCTGCTATCTAGAAGTTTCCGTGATGGTGGGTCTAAAAGACAGTGTCACAGTATTGTGCAGTCAGTGCTTGGTCAGAAATCAGGGCACCTGGTAGGGACAGGAGGCAGGGCTGTCTAATGGGGGCCTGTGGGTAAGAGCCTAAGGAAGTATCTGGAAGGAACAATGGGATGGAAAGGTCCATGTGCAAAGACAGGCATCCAAGAAGACAGATAGTGAACCAGTGAACGGGACCCAAGTGTTAGAATTCAGAGCAGGCAGGAATTAAGTTCAAGTAGATTTTTGTGTCATTTCACTCCCAGGAGAACAGGCCATAATGAAAGTATCCATTATTCAATACCAGTCCATGGAGGTTGTGGATGGGCAAACTTGGAAAGTCTGATAGGACATTCACCACATTACATTCACACAAATGTAACTCTGACTAGACCAATACATGGGGCCAATGGCAGGAACTAATCTCCCATGCCCCAGCCTCCATAGCCATGCCAGGACCCAGCTCCAAATAGGTGTGTTTAAACAACTGGATCCTCGCTGGCATTGAAGCTAGGGTACAATGTACAGGATGTTTCCCACACAGCTCTCCAGGGATGGCCATGATTGAAGCAGTTACTCATACCCCAGAGATATCACACGCTTCCAGCCCTTTTCCCTATGCCCATGTCTGTAAATCTAACCAGGTAGCCCCAGGAAATGCATGAGAATCCAGGGCATCTCACTAAAGTGATGATAACAGCAAGGGGGCCGTCATTTTAATAGGATTTTTACTCAAGATCTACTAATGCAAATCCCTCAAGCCGGGCAGTCAGTCATGTGCAAACTCAGACAAGAGCTCCCAGCACACCCAGGGAAGGTTTATCAGTCCACTGGGCCTCTTGGCTTTAATATTATTTGGATATGGTTGATTCTGTGTTATGAATTATGATCATCTTCCAGTTGGTTGGTGTTAGGATGGTGTTCTCTCGTACTCCTCATTGGAGTGATGCTGTGACAGCCTCAGTGAAACAGAAAGACCACAGGTGTCCCAATTCGTATGGGGAAAACAATGTATCTGTGAAGAACACAGAGCCTATAAGAGGCAGAAATTGGTCTCATTTGGTTAGCCATTGTCTTGCCTGTGCACCAGGGACAGAGATGAAGGTGTGACTCACTGTGAGGAAGCTCACTGATCTGCTGGTTCATGGCCAGTGAATGAATGTTCCCTGGCAGCATTCTCATGCCGGAGTCCCCTGCTCTAAAAACTGTGGGAATCCCAGACTTGAAAAACTGTGGGCTACTGAGAGAAGCAGCAAGGCTTAGAGAGGCCCATCCTGATGAAGCCAGATGCCTGGCTGGGTGAATTACAGATTCATCTCCAGGCCATACAAAATCTAGAACTGGCACTGTACTCTGTACTTTCAACTGTCTGGAACCTGAAAATCAGGTTTTCATGGAAGCCATCCTAACTTTTAATATTATTTTGATATTATTATATTATATATTATATACCATATTGTATTATATTAATACATTTTAAAATGTATATCATCAGGACAAATATTCTGCAGTGTACCTTTAACTTCTGACCACTAGGTAGTTTGTTGAATGAATAAAGGCACTTTAGATATTTTTCAAAAAAAAGAAAACATTATCTTTGGGAAGTCTGGATCTTCATAAATGAAGCTTATTATGTCCTTCTTCTAAAAACAATTCTCTGTATGGGTGTGAATTCAGGTGCATGCATGCCATGACACATGAGATGGAGTGTCTTATTGCCACTCTACCATGCTAGCTGTCCTCTTGGATTTTAGACTTTCTCTACCATTATGTCTGACTTTACATGAGTTCTAGGGATGCAAACCCAAGTCCTCATGCTTGGGTGACAGGTGCTTTACTCTGTGTGCCATCTCCTCAGCCACTAATTGTGCCTTTCTCACTGTTTCTCGTTTTCCCAGCACCATGGCTCACCTCCTTGGAGAGGGAATTATTCATGGTAACCAACACTTCCAGGCCACATTGAGAGGGGAGGGCTATGAGCACATGGACTCCCTTCATTCTGGCCACTGGTATTGACAAGGGCCTTTATCTTTCTGCATAAAGGAGATAGTCATTCAGAGGCCGGAATTTTCCTACAACCAAGATTTACACACATTTGTCTTGAGTCACAGCCTTTGCCTATCAAGTCCATTGTTTTTACCTGGAATGTGAAAGTTCCTAGAAGAAGAAAAAAAAAAGGACCAAATCCTTTATTCCTGGAGATGGAGTGTTAGAATGATGCAAAGCCAGTTTCCTTGCATTTCTCCATTCAGCCACACTGGGAGTCATATGGGTTAGTTCAATCATTATTATAGCCAGTGCCAAGGAGTTAATTAGAGAATGGTCAGTCCAATCCAGACCAGTCATCTTAATGAGCAAAATAATTGGGCATTGTCAGCACTCTGATTCTGCTATTAAAGACTTACTCCTGGACACACTGGCATTGTTTCTTCTAACATGCTAGCACTCCCTGTGCCACATCCTCACCTATAAGTTGTCTTACAGGTGATGCTTACCTTCCTGTGGGAGCAGGTGTCCCAAACAGACAAGGAAGGTTGAATGGAACCTCTGTTTTCTCATGCAGGTAGAATCCAAAACAGTTTTTGTTTTTAAGAGAACAATTGGCATGGTTATTTTGAATCAATAATGTATACCCAAAGGGTCCCAAATACAGTGACTCTCACTATAATATACAAAGAAACCCTGGATATTTTACTTCTCTATAAGTAAGAACACTACAAAGCCCCTGGTCTTCTTGGAACCCACCCCTCCCCATCCTCTTTCCATCTCCAACATATCTTCTAGTTCTTGGGGGAGAGGTAGCCACATGGCTTCATGGTACTGGCAGAGAATGGTCCTCAGATCTTCAAGACACACTCATTCATCTCAGGCCAGCACTGCAGGCACTCGGTTATCTAGCCTCTGAAAAAGCAGTGAGAGGCATGCTTACTACATTTGCTCTGTGTTCTTTGAGAGATGGTGGCATGCAACTCATTGCTGAGCCGAGTTCCTTTCATCTTAAATTTGCCTGGCAGCAACCTTCCATCATGCCATTGGTCCGTGCAGCACAGCTGCCCCCGATTTCCTCTGTGCCATGCCTCCTTACCTGAGTACCCAATGCAGCAGCACCACCACCACCACCCCCCGCAGACACAAGAATGGCCCCCAAAGACACTCATCTTCTGATCCCTAACCCATGTGGGTGTATCCCCTTATATGGCAAAAGGGGGGGTTGCATCTGTGAGCAGTTAAAGATCTTGAGATGGAAGAATTGTTCTGGGATTATTTTTCTGAGACTAGTTAATATAATGACAAGAGTCTAAATGAGAGGAAGGCAACAGGAAGAGTACCAGAAAAAGTAAAGATGCAGGGGAGAGATCCAATGTGATGCACCAGAGTGTGGTCCATGAGCCAAGGAATCTGGCAACCTTTACAAAGTGGAAAACTGTCTCTCCTAGAGCCCCCAGAAAGGATGTGGCCATGCTGATGCCATGATTTTAGTCTACTGAAACTTAACTTCATCCTCTGACCTCCAAAACTGTAAGATCATAAATCTATGTTGTTTTAAGCTACAAAGTTAGAGGTGATTTGTTATAGCAGCAAAAAGAAACTAATACATCACCGTGAGCCTTGGGGAGGTCTTGGAATCATAAATCAAGCTATGCCCCATCTCCTTGCATCTTACCGAGGTGACCCTGAGCCATGTTTTCAGAAGAGGCCTATGGACTGCTCTGCATACCAGTGTAGATAGATGCCTCAGTCACAGGTTTCCCGAGTCCCTCTACTCCAAGAAAGGCCCTAGGACAGAGGGAGAAGAGAGCTGCCTACAGTGACCCCTTCACAGTTTGTTCCTGGCTTTCCACCCTGCATGGTTCCTCGTTGGTCTCCAGATGAGGCTGTACTACGGCAGATGTGAGGCTCCCCTTCCTCTCTGAGATATATTGCCTAAGGGACTGGCAAGGAGAAACGAAAAGAAGATCCTGCCTTCATTGGAAGAAAGATTGTAAGCTGTGTTTGAGTCTGGAAATGCTAAACTCAAATTTGGAAAATCCTGTTTCTCCTGACAGAGCTTTTTCCGAAGCTTAAAGTTGATCGCACTGATACAAATGTGTGCTGAGATGATTTGAATCTGAAACTGTCCCAAAGGCTCATGTGTGAAAGGCTTGGATTCTAGCTGATGAGCCTTTTGAGATCTGATTGTATTGTGAGGGTTCTAATTTCATCACTGGACTATAATCCATTGAACCTGTATCCTAGTAGACTGTTAGGAGTTGGGGCCTAAATGGAGGAAGTAGGTCACTGGGATTAGCCTCTGAAGAGTACATCTTGTACCTAGACCCTTCTCCTCTGTCCTTCTGCTTCCTGGCCACCATGAGATGAAACTGCCATCACTGTTCTATTCTGTCTTACTTGAGGCCCAAAGCAAGAGACCCAACCCACCTTAAACTGAAACCTTGGAAACCATTAACTCAAATACATATTTTCCACTTTAGGTTGTTTCTTTTAGGTATCTTTTTAAAAAACCAAAACAAAATACTAGCTTACACCAATTCTCTGGGTATCACTGGCGCTTCCCCATAGTACAAAAACTCAGGCACCACTGTGCCTTAAATCCACTGTCCCAGGGCTTCCTCCATGGCAATATCAGCCTACTCAGCTACAATCTAGGAAGGGAGGCAGTGTTACTGTCCTTAAATTCCTTTTGCCCTCAAGCAAAGAAAGACCACTCTGCCCAGAGGTAGGAAGTAATTATAAGAAGTGCCCTGTACTTTCTCAGAGGATTCATAGGAAGAAAACACCACAGTCTAAAATAATGGCATCACCAATGTTCATTGAACTGGATCCCCTCCTTTTCTGACTCCGTCTTCTCACTGGATCTTTCTTGTCATCCAGAGTCATTGTCCTGTTGACATCCGGGCTCTACTAGGGGTGCCTCAAGGCACAAGTGAAGTATGGGGTCACAGGTAGGCAGTTAGCCAGAAGAGACTGCTATGATTATGAAAAGGCTGCTGTGGAGAGGAGGTACCAGACTAAAGGAAGACACCAACAGAAGACCAAAGTGGAGATCAAGTGGGAGGCTTTAGTGAAGCATTGATCAGCAATGCTAGATACTATAGTATCCACATACCTGACCAAAGGAAAAGCCCAGGACTTGATAATCCTATCAGTGTCTTTTGGGGACACTATCTCATCACTGGGAGTGTCTACTTATCAGTGAGTCCCACCTGAGCCATTTACTTAAAGAGACAGCTTTCTCTGATGTCTCTCATCACTCAAAAGGTTTTCTTTCATTTTCTTCAGAGAATCCAATGCAAAAGCATGGACTAGGCTGCAGAATGTAGAATCCAGAGTAGCAAGGCTGCCTTCTCCCCTATTGCAGCCCCAGTGCCTCTTATTCTGTCTGCCTATTGAAGCCTGGAGCTGGACAGTTGTCTTCCTTTACCATTCAAAGTTGCTAACTGATCTACACTCTGCTACTGGAAGACCTAGCCCTTCTCAGGTCCCCTTAAGCCTAAGTATTGCCTGCTCAACAAAGCTTCACACTCCCATGAAATCATTATTTGTGTTTTAGCCTGTATCTCTGCCCAGAGGCAATGACTGTGTTTTTTCAACAGACAGCCCTTAATATGTATTTTTAAAGCAGTGTGAAAAAGAAGGTGATAAACCAACATTACAAAGAACATTGTTTAATTGTTAAATGAGGAAACAGTGTCAACACAGTTAAAGATGCTCAGCAAATGAAATAGCCCTTCAGATAATGAATTAAGCCACCAGAGCCTCAAATGGCCCCGATAGAGGCAGCTTGGCTGAGTCATGCTCCTGCCTTTCTAGTTTCTCCCAGGCATCAGTGGCAAGGAAGGGAGCTGATGCCTTGGCATAGAAACCAAATGTTTGCTTTCGCTGTGTGGCTGATAGTTTCCACCCTCCAAGAAGATAAGAAATTAGCATAGTGGAATCTTATTGTAAAATGGCCAAGTCTAACGATAATCCCCTTCCTTAGGAGAGGTGAAACCACTGATCAGTAGGATGTCCCTGTGTGTTGAATAGCCTTGGAACAAGCATTACTTTGGCTATTGTTTCATATTGGGCATTTTTTTTTAACTCTACAAAATGTAGGCCTAGCACCCAGGCTGGGGATGAAGAATAAGACGTAGCAAGGAGCTCCCACAGTTCTAACCTGACAAATAGGAGTGTCTTGAGCATGCCTGTACTCTAAGAGGATAAAATGGCACCATGTTAAAATATGATTGGTTGTTGTAGAGTCTCAGGGCTGCATAGTAACCATGTAATACCTTGACCCAGGGCAGGCACTTGAGAGTGTTTCAGTCCAGTTCTGAAGGTCACAGGAAGTTTCGTTGTTGTGTTTTAAGAATTTCATATATGTAGAGAATGCATTTTGGTCAGATCCCACAATTCCCTCCTTTTCAAATTCTTCCTTATTCCCTCCACTGCTTTCCCCTCCCAACTGCATGTATATTTTCTAAACCAATTGAGTACAATCAGTGTTCCCTGTATGTATATGGGTGCAGGACCATCTGGTGGAGATAGGTAGCCTTTCCAGGCCTGAATGCCTGAAGAAAACTAATTCTCCTCCCCACAACAGCCATCACTTTCCAGTAGCTCCCAGAGGCTTCTTTTGAATGTGCTGAGCTTTCGGCTGTCTTGATCCCATGAAGGTCTCATGGATGTAGTTGCAACCACTTTGAGTTCATGTGCACAGCAGCCCTGTCATGGCCAGAGAATACTTTTGCTTAGGAATGTTTTGCTTAGGAATGCCCCGTACCTCTGGCTCTTCTTTTCATTCCTTCTTCCATGATGATCCCTGAGTCTTGAGAGGAGAGGAGGAGTTTCCCACTTAGAGCTGAGCACTTGGTAGTCTCTAATTCTCTGCATGATGACCAGTTGTGCATCTGCATTAATGGACTTAACTGTAAAAGCAAGATTCTCTGATGCAGGTTAATGGATTCACTAATCTATGGTTATAAGGGTAAGAACTTAGGGGGCAGTTTAATACTTTGTCCATTTATCATAATAATAGTATCTGGTTTTGCCCTAAGGCCTATAACCTATCCAGCCAAAAGTTTTTGGCCCAGTTAATGGTATGAGGCATAAATTCCATCTTGTGCAACAAGCCTTGAACCCAATCAGAAAGTCATTGGTCATGCCCATAGCGTTCATGACACTATTGCACCAGTCAACATACATTGCCAGGCCAGTCATTATTGTGGCTTGCATAATTCACAGCTGAGTAAGTGTGTGGATTACTTTTTTTTTTCCTTCCAGTAGTGTGCATAGCACCTTCTAGCACTGTGAAAACTAAATAGGGATGAAGTCTCCAGCTAGGTGTCAGCATGATTTCTCCATGTCCTGTGACTCAAGTATGTGGTGTCTTCACCAAGAGATCTTACCATCAAGTTCTGGAAGGTATCCAAAAGCAATGGCTGTTGGAAGGGTTGTCAATGGAACCCCACTGAAGAACAGCTCAAAGAGAGGCAACCCATATATGGCAGTAAACTTTTCATTTATTAACCTATGGTGCTCCGGAGAGGTATTGTCTCTCTGTTATAGGGTAACTCAATTTGACTTCTTTTGTATATCTTAGAAAGCTTCTACAGTAGAAGGGTTTGATGAGGCAATTTTTATTTTTTGTGGCCCTGAGTATTATCATCTCTCTTACTCCCTCCTCTACCCTGTCCCCCATTTAAGCCTTTCTATTCCATTATTCCCCTTTAATTATTCTTAGCAATTTCATTCTATCCCTTTCCCTTGAAATCTCCTCTCTTTGGGCCTTTGCTGTTTTCCTGACTTCACGTGTACTCGGTTTTAAACATGCATATCTAAAGATTCCAATCCAATTTCAAATTCAAGTGTGAATTTGCCCACAAATTTCACACTTCCACTTTTTTTTTATTTTTTTTGCAGCTGAATAATATATAGGAACTACATTTTCATCCATTTATCAGTTTAAGGTCACCTAGGCTGTTTCCATCTTTTTTAATCGATTGTGAATAGTACAATCATGACCATGGAGGAGCAACTATCTCCATAGTAAGATATAGAGTCCTCTGGGAATATGCCCAGGAATGGTATAGTGAAATAATATGGTGGATAGATATCTCTCTAGCTCTTTGAGGAACTTCCACACTGGTTTCCATAGTGACTGAGCTAATTTCCACTCCTACTACCAGTGAATAAGTATTCTCTTTTCCCTACATCCATAGCAGTGTTGTCATTTCTAAAAAGCTTAGCCATTCTTACTAGAGTAAGATGAAATCTCAAAGTAGTTTAATTTGCATTTCCCAATGGGTAAGTATGTTTAACATTTAAGAAATATTTCTCCGACATCTTTTGAGACCTCTCTATTTAGTTTCAATTTAAAAATGGAGTAGTTTTTGTTTGTTTGTTTTGGTGTTTACCTTATTGAGTTCTTTGTATAATCTAGACATTAACCCTCAGTCAGATGTACAGCTAATAAAAACAACATCAACAAAAAATACCCCTTTCCATTCTGCAGGCTGCCTCTTCACTTCACTGATGATTCCATGTGCCATACAGAGGAGCTTTTTAGCTTCATGTGGTCCACTTGTCAATTGCTGGTCTTAATATCCATATTACCAGGGTCCTATTTAGAAAATCCTCTCCTAGTCTGTAAGTTGCAGTATTTTCCCTACTTCTCCTCTATCAGATTCAGAGTGTTACATCTTATGTTGAGGTTCTTGATCCATTCAGAGTTGAGTTTTGTGCAAGCAAGCAAGCAAGAGATGGTAGCTATCTAGACTGACCAGAACCATTTGTTGAAGCTGCCATCTTTTCTCCAATAAATATGTTTGGACTCTACCAAACAGCAGGTGACTACAGGAGTGTAGGCTTGTGTGTGGGTCCTGAATTCTATTACTTTATCAGTGTGTTTTTTTTTAATGCCATATTGTAATGTCTTATTACTGTGGCTCTGTAGTGGCTCTCAGGAATCATTATGCTTCAATTATTGTTTTTATTGTTCAGGACTGCTTTGGCTATCCTGGGTTTTGTTTTGTTGGTGTGTGTGTGTGTGTGTGTGTGTGTGTGTGTGTGTGTGTGTGTGTTTCCACATGAATTAAAAAAGTTTTTCCAAAGTCTATGAAGAATTTCATGGAATTTTGATGAGGATTGCATTGACCCTGTAGATTGCTTTTGGTAGGATAGCCGTTTTCATGATATTAATTCTACTGGTAGGTCCATGAGCATGGTGGGGAGTGTCTTTCCTTCTTCTGGCAACTTCTATTTTTTGTCTCTGTGTCTTAAACTTTCACTGTTAGTTCCATTCCCTTGGTAAGAGTTTTTGAGACTATTGTGTATGGGATTGCTTCATTTCTTTCTTGATATGTTCGTCATTGGTATATAGAAAGGCTACTGGTTTTTCTGTGTTAACTTTGTATCCTGCTACTTTGCTGAATAGGTTTACCAGCTGTAGAAGATTCCTGGTGGAGACTTTAGGGTCTTTTATCTATAGAATCATACCATCTGAAAAGAAGGATGCTTTGACTTCTTACCACCACCCCCATGTTTGCATCCTCTTCATCTCCTCTTATTGCTCCACCTAAGATTTCAAGCACTATATTAAACAGGATGGGGAAAGATGGAGATTCATGATTTTAGTGGACATGCTTTGAGTTTTTCTCCATTTAGCATAGTTTAAGCTTTGGGATTGTTATATATTAGCTTTACTATATTGAGATATGACTCCCTGAATCCTGGGACTTTTATCATGAAGAAATGTTAGTTTTTGTTCAAAAAAGTCACTCTTCTTGACACAAAAGCATTGTGTAATATCTTTATGAATATACACGCTAACAAGAATAAGCCAAAGCAGGGCATTGGTGGCACACGCCTTTAATCCCAGCACTCGGGAGGCAGAGGCAAGTGGATCTCGGTAAGTTCCAGGCCAGCCTAGTCTATGGAGCGAGTTCCAGGCCAGGCTTCAAAACAATACAGAGAAACCCTGTCTCAAAAAAATTTAAAAAAAAAAAGAAAAGGAAAGAGAGAGAGAGAGAGAGAGAGAGAGAGAGAGAGAGAGAGAGATAAGCCAATATCCATAAGACTTCAAGCATTTAGAACAAGGCATAGAAGTCCACCCGGAAACAGATTCCCAGCTCAATCGTTCGGGAATCATGCATTAGCATTTTTGGAAGCAGAGATCACTGTGTTGGATACTTTTCTATTGCTGTGATAAAACACTCTGACCAAGACAACTTAAAGAAGAAAGGGTTTGTTTAGAATTATGGTTCGTGAGGATTAGAATTCTTGATGGCAGAAGGAATGGATGGCAGCAGGGACAGGAAAGTTGAAGACAGAGGCTCCTCGCATGTTGAAACATAAGCGAGAACCAAAGAAAGTGCACTGAGAATGGCATGAGACCTTTGAAAAGTCAAAGCACATCCCCAGTGTTATACTTCTTCCAGTAACGCCACACACACAAAACCCACCCAAACTGTCGTACCAACTGGGGACCAAGGAGCCAAACATCTGTGAGTAGGAGACATTCTCATTCAAGCCACCACAATGACCTTACTTCTGAGGAATAGCAATGAGACAGTCATTCATCCCATAAAACAAGGGAAGACAGTTGAGTCAACTTCCCAGAGAAGACCTCTCATTTGAGGAAGTCTTGAAAAGCAATAACCCTGGAGGCCCAGTGGTGAGATTAATTGGTTCTACCTTCTCTACTTCCTCCTAATCTCCTACAAGTCATCTGTTTCCATCCTTAATGTCTAAACATGCAAATATTGCTGCACTTACTGCTCATTAGTTTAGCTAAAGGAAGTGCCCTTTAATTACGCCTCTAAATAATGAACCTCCTCCATCACCTTGACAATCAGTGCATATTTAGAAGGAAGCAAGGCCTCATTATGAAGCAGCAACTGCCTCCCTTGGTTTTTGGAAGATGGTAACTTTCTTGAGGCAATAGAAATGGGAATCAAAAGACAAGAAAGCCTTATGATTGCCTTGGCTCTTTGTGGCCTTAGAGGCATGAATAGCATACAATTACATGGTAACACACTACATTTAAAAATAAAAAGGAAACTAGAATTTGCTAAATGCTATTGTATCACACTCCAAAACTCCTGATTTATAAGCATCAGGTCTAAACTACACAGTTCCTTTTGTAGTTCAATCTTGACTATTTTATAAGTTCTGCAGCTGAGGCTCAGCAAATGGAAGTAATTTGAATAAAGTGTTAGACAAGCCCACCATTCTATAAAGCAGCATGTTGCTTGCCATAATGCTTTTATTTTGTTGAGATTTATGTAGCTTGGCAGAACCAAACCTTCACCATATGTCTTCATTTGTTGATCTAAGCAGAAAGCCACAGAAATTGTTTGTTGACACTCCATTGCCAATAGCATAGACAGACTGGACAGCACTATTGTGAACCCGGCTGCCTTGCTGAGAAGGAAGCACAATGTGTCACAGAAGCAAGTCATCCCTGCTATCTGACAGGCCACGTTCCTGGTTCATCTGTCAATCCTGTACTCTTGGCCACAATCCCTGGTGGCCCTCTGACTCCCTCCATAATAGAGAACTGACTTTACATCCATTGTGGGGAGTGATTACAAAGACTCGTTGCAACTTCCCCTGCATTTGATTGCATTGGCTTGTTCACTGGTTCAGTTCCTTCACTACCCTGGGGTATCTGATCCCCTGATCTTTAACTCAGTTTCTAACCTAAATATGTGTTCAGTAAATGTGTATTAATTTCCCAACTTAGCGTTATGTCATAATCTGATCTACACTGTGTTTCCTGAAGAGATGTAGAAGTACCAGTTTGGCTACACACACATCATCCAAGGTGGGGGAAAGCCTTCACTGGCACCCAATTCCACCCAACTTTTTAATGTTTATTCTCTGAATGGTATTTAGAATTTTTAAATAAACAACTGAAAAGACTAAAACACAAAGCAGACATACTGCATGACTTCATGTTCGGGAAACTTCCATAAAGGCAATTCTATAGATGCAGAAAACAGGCCCGTATTGCCTAGGGCTTGGGCTCAGGGTGAAAACAGACAATTTTTGCAGGATGCTGATGTTCTAAAACTGGATTATATGATGATTGCCTGACAATATAAATTTATTAAAACCCCTTGACTTAGATGCTTACAATGAGTGAATTTGAGAAAGTATAATTATACTTCCATATAGCTATTACATGTTAATAATAATTGAAAAAATGAAAAAACGTAAAAGAGGGACGGAGGAAGGAAGGGAGGTGAGTGAGAGAGATGGCCACACTGTCTCAGCTTGAAGTGCTATGGCATTGAGAAATGCCAGGGTTGTTAGAAACTGAAAGGGCAAATACCAGAAATGATAGGGAGGCAGGAAGGGAATGGAAAATCTGAACACAGGGTCTCCTAGAATACTTCAAATTGTCAGCCACCCTGTGAACTGTGTGCATAGCAGAAGCCACAAGAGCCTGGGAAACAGCAACATCAGCAAATAGGAAAACCGGCAGACATTGGAGCCACTGTGTGCTGCAAAGGTGTCACAATTTAGAAATTTTTCTAAGTAAGAGAAGCTGAGGAAACATCTGGAGTTTTCCAGTGAAATGCTAGAAGAGGCACTCTTGGAGATTAATGAGCATGTACCATTGCTAAAGGGCTGGCTGACGCCTAAGGGTAAACAAAAACAACAGACAATCCTCAATCAAACATAAAGCCAAACATCTGCAAGTGTTAGGGGATCATCTAGTCATTTAACTGTAGCCAGCAATCTCCCAGAATGACAACAGAGCCAAAGTATCAACCCAGGGTCCAGTGTAACAACATTTGTTAGATATATAAATTAACAGCAAAACGCAAATGAAGATCCAGAGTAACAGTTTAAAGTAGTGTTTGTCATAGTCAATGAGCTGAACAGGTGAATGGAGAAATATCAGCTACAAGTCAACTTAGAAAGCCTCAGTGGAGAATTCAATATCTAAATTAAATAGCTGAGTTTACAAGTGACATTGAAAGAACTGTGCCTCTTTCCTTCTGTGATGGTGCAAATTGTTTCGAATTTGTTGAAAACATCATTTCAAAGATTGGAGGAAATCAGCAAGCTCCTGGCTTAATGATACAAAGGAAACAAATCTAATCATATTGTCTACAACCTGCTGAATACCAAAAATAAGGAAGACTATCTTGAAAACACCCAGGAAAACAAGCAATATAAAGTAACGAGCAAAATTTTACTGAAAATGTTGGATGCCAAAAGACAAAAGGAACAGCCTGGAAAGTCCTTCTAGCAAAATGGAAGTGAGATTCAAACAGAAATGTCTATAGGGAAGGAAGGAAGAGCTCTGGAAATGTGGATATGGTGGCTGAGTGTGTAGGGACTCAGTTTCCTTCCTTCTCGGCTTCTCTAAGTGCTTAACTGCAAGTGCCGTGATTATGGCAGTGAACTGCATGGCGTAAAATGGATGAAGGCATAATGATTGGAATCATGATGGAAGTGTTAAATAAGTTATAATGATCCAAGGTTTTCACATCTTCTGTGAAGTATTATAATGCTCATCATAAATATGCTGTGATATGATAAAGATGCACATTAAAGAAAGCCCGCTTGAGATTAGACACTGGGAGATGAAAAGGCGAGGCAGGCAAAAAGTCCAAGCTTGGAAGACTGTAGATTTCTTAAAGCCAACAGAGAGAAAGGCCAAGTTGCTAGTAGGCGAAAGTCACCATGCGTGGGTGTGAGCCACTATTAAGAAGGCAGAAGTCAAGCTTGGACTTTCCAATGTGCTCAAACCCTGGCGTGAACATCAAACACACGACTCAAGAATATAGAGTTGCTAAGTTACCATGAAACAGAATTTGAGAGCACTTAGAAAATCCCGAGGGTTGGGTTTGAGAAATAGGCAAGAACACTAATGAGGTGAGGAGTGTGGCAGATATGGAGAATGCCCAAGAGGGCAGAGAACACTGCTCTCAGAGCTGCAGGCAATGGTGTTGGTCTTGTCTGGATGTGGACCCCTGCTAAGGCTCTGAGAGGGCTACGGCACTGCCAAGAGTGGACTGGGCATCATTTACCCCTCTGTACTCAGAATGGCTGCTTATTCAAATAGTGTGTGTAGGTCATGGGTGTGAACCAGTTATAAGGACCGCAAGCATGGTGGTCCCAGACATACACTGACACACGAAGACTCATGAAGGGGAAACTACAAGAATGCATGAGCTGAGGGTGTCCACGATGCGTCAGTGGTTTTGCATATTTATTTGGGAATTTCTTTGAGTCTCCATCAGTTGCCTCCAGGTGTCTGGGCTATTCCGTTTCTCTACACTGGTTTCTGAGACAGCCCAGTGGAGGCTTTCCAGTAATTTCCTCTGACTGATATAAGTTAAAGACAGAACCTCCTCTGTCCTCTGTGCCTCCCATGAGGGAGGATGAGGTGATACTTGTTCTGCTTCTCTCCTGACTCTGGTAAAGGCAGAGGACAGTGCTAGAAGCATCTCTGTATTTGACTCCATGGGTCTACATGTGCCAGCCTCCTCCTCCCCGAGGAGATGCTGGCCTCTGCCTCCTGACATTGCATGCAGTATTGGATGTAAAGCAGCCTGCATCCTTCTAGAGGTTGTCCTGGAATACCTTCCCAACAACCTGTCCTTTCCTGTTAAAAAAGCTACACAGATTCCTATGAACTGCCACCTTATCAAAGGTTTTATTACTGTCATAAATAGGGGGGCACTGAAGCTATAGCTATTTGAACATAAAGCAAAGATAAACTCTTATCTATTATCTGGACTCAAAAAGTGAGCCCACAGTTGGAACATAAATGTGAATTGGGACTTGAATTGCTTGAAGAGTCTTCTGATAACCAACCAAGGTTCTTTTCTATCGCTAAGCATAGGAATAAAGTGAGTCTCATAAGCCACCAGTAAAAGTATGCCTTCAGGCATACTCTGGAATACTAAAAATATGTCTTTTCCATGTCAAGCAAAATAAAAATATAATGTATTTTGCTGCCAACCCAGAGGAGTGGGAGTAAATGCAGAACTATGTGTGTTTACACACGGCCCACTGAGTCACACACTTATTCAGTCACTCACTCATGAGTAAGTCCTGAGCAAGGTCAACTTTAAAATACAACTGTATTTTAGAGGTAAATATTCATTAAGGCCCACCGGCTCTGTAACCTCTCAGATCAGCTCACTTCTGTCCCATGTCACCAGAGTGACCTTGATGAATCTTTTCTTCTCCGTGAGCTTGTTTGCTCACCTATAAGATATATGTTGGCATGTGTGTATGTATGTACATATGTATGTACAGGGATGTCTAGATAGATAGATAGATAGATAGATAGATAGATAGATAGATAGATAGATAGATAGATGGGTGATAGACACTAGATGGATAACACGTAGAGGATACTAGAGATGGAATAAGCATTGTCTTAGTGCTGAGTCCATGGAGCCTTTTGGTCTGCAGCATCTCCTATAAAACATTGCTCTAGTGAGAACTAGAGTATATAGCCGTCCCTAGGACAACAGTATTCTTTTTCTCAGTATGTAGATGTGGTCTTAAAATACAATTCACACCGAAAGAAATTCAGGTGAAAATAGCTGTTTCTGAATTTGTCACCAGTTATGACCAGGGTGTACTTGGATCCTGTTGTCTAATTACAGGAAAGAGAGGGACCGAAGAACATCTTAAACGACACATGAGTGTTCAAGTCACAGAATCCGAACTCAAAAATTCGGTTTTCCACCTGCTCAGGGCTCTTCTACAGATTAACTGCTGGGAAAAATAAAGTAATGAAGGGGAGGGCTCTCTAGATTTCAAAAGATTTGGGAAACAGCAAGTTTTATGGTGGTCAAATCCTTTATACAGATACAGACATAAGAGCTAAAAGTAGGGAAGCAAAGACTGTGGGTGCCACGGAAGTGGGTCCTGGGGGCAGGGAAGAGTGGTTAAGTTGGGCTGGGGTACAAGAAAGGGCTTCTGGGTAGCTGGCAGACTGCCAATTGTTGGTACAGGTGTGGCTATGTGTAAGCCCACTCTCTGTGGCTATGTGTAAGCGCACTCTCTAATGCGTCATTAAATGCTGTGTGGTTTGATGTCTTTATATTTCAGCAGAAAATAGCTTAAATGGAAGAAGCAGTATATACTGAGGGCCACTGCATGCAGGCCTTTGTCCTATGGCAATGAATGAAGCTCAACCTTGGCCCTGAAGCTAGAAGTTGAGTAGGAGAGAAAAAGATTTACAGAACCATGATTGGGACTAGAATGGAGAGGATGTGAAATTAGCCGACAGGGGTCACCTCATCTTCTCTAGGAACTGCATATTAGGGCAAGACCTTACAAGTTTGAAATGCCTACTGCAAGCTGGCCTACTCTAAGGATACAGGATGTAACTGACCCTGTTTTGGCTCTGAAGAGCACAATACAGGCTGGCTAGGGGTTTCATGGGAATGAATTCATAGGCAGGGCTCACTTAACCTCCACCTCACTGTCTCAGCTCACCCTGCCAGGCACCATTATCCAGAATTCACATTTTGACTGTGGCTTGGAGAGATTGAATGGGGATGGCAAGAAAACATAAAATTGATATTTGAATCAAGCCTATACTTTTTCCAGGAAGGTAATGAGTCTGGGATCCCTGAGAGGTATATAGATAGCCAAACTGGAAGAGCTCAGCCCAGTAGTAGAAGAAGTTTGCAACAGGAAAGCAAAAATTACAAAATGTAAAGTTAAAAAAAAATTAAGTTTCATGGGGTCAGAGGGATGGCACAGTTGATAAAGTATTTGCTGTGCATGCATGAAGACCTGACTTTAGTCCCTAGCACCCATATAAAAACCCAGGCATAGTTACATATTCCCCTGGGGAAGGGGAGACAAGGAGGTAACTGGGACTTGCTGACCAGCCAGTCTAGCCTAATTGTTCAGCTCCAGGTTCAGTGAAGCTGGGAGTGGTGGCACACGCCTTTAATCCCAGCACCCAGGAGGCAGAGGCATGTGGAGTTCTGTGAGTATGAGGCCAGCCTGATCTACATAGTGAGTTTAGGCTAGCCAAGGCTCTGCAGAGAGATCCTGGCTCAAATAAATAAATAAATAAATAAATAAATAAATAAATAAATAAATAAATAACAAATAATGTAGACTATTGGATTAAGGTCTCTTTATTTCAGAAGACAGCAGGGTGAAACACAGGCCAGAGCTAGGTTATCGAACCCAGCCAGCGCGGCCAGAACAAAAAGGGCCCGCGTCCCCACGTGCAGCCCCTTAAGAAGCTCCCTTACATCATCCCGGCTTTCCTTCACCACGCCCTTATGGGCGAGTCCCCAGGTCCACCTGGTACCTGCCCCAGGACTATTGGGCGGGGCTAGGGTGACTCCCTACAGTAGACCATGACCGGGGAAGATACCTGACATTGCCTTCTACATCATACACACACATGTGCAGGCACATACATATACACACACATGAAAGAAGAGTTATTTTGTCCAACTGAAGGATAAAGTTGATGCTTTTGTTTCACTGAAAATACCCAAGTATCAGCATAGGTGAATTACAGATGTGCTGCAATGGGCGAATTTATATTGGGATAGGTTTGCCAGGAGTATTCTGAGGGCTCAAGTCCCCTTTCCATGAGGCTTTGTCTTCAAAGGCCCCTCAAAAGGGCAGTTGCACAGTGGTATTCTTAGAGAAAACACAAAGGCCCCGTGAGAGCAGAAATGAATATGTGTAAGCAACTATTGGCTGGCAGCATGGTTCAGTGTGCAAAGTCACTTGCCACCAAGCTGGTGCCCTGAATTTAACCCCTGAGACCCAATGGTGAAAGGAAAGAACCAAAGTGTGCAAGTTGCTCTCTGATGTCCATAATGTACCATGACATGCACCCTCCCCCCATAATAAATGTTTTTTTTTAAAAAAAATTGAAAAGAACATAGGTTTGAGCAGAAAGCTTGGTCTGAATGTCTCTGAACCTACCCTCTGATAGTGGGAAATGCCCTCCAACCCTCATACCCTTACCTACAAAACAAGCTATATTTACATAAGCACAATATATGAACATAAAGCATCTGATTCATGCTAGAGGGCCACTAAATAGAAATGGTCACTCACTGTTTTAACATTACTGATTTTTTGCCTTTTTTCAACCCCAGATCAGGTGAGAATTTTGGCTGAATCAGATCTGCCCTGCCATGGGGGAATCTAGCATTTGGGCTTTTTGGAAATGAGTCGTTATCCCCGCAAATGTACTTGGTTACAAATGGCAACCTGGCTCAGTGAATGGCTTAAATTCTATTACCTGATTTCATAGGTTTGAACCCTAGCTCTGACACTACAGGGCACATGGCCTGAGTGCAGTGTGCCTCAGTTTCTCCACTTTTTAAACAGCACTTTTCACATCTGGCTGTTTGTATAAGATAGTACCAAGTGTAGCTTTCTGACTTGAGGCCCCTGCATTAAGACACTGGTGATGACCCTTTCCAGGTGTCCATCAGAGAAGTCCCTGCCAGTCTGACTGAAGCTACCCTGGCATCACTGGTTATTCTCACCATGGGAGCCTGTCAGTTCCTGCCTTGAGATCCTATTTATGGTTTCCATGGCTTCTGTCCATTGCTTAGTCAAAGGATATTGAGCACTTAAGTCTTTTCCCCAGGCATTGCTTCTTTCTATTGCTCAGCTGTGCAGTGGAAGCATGGCAGCCTCTCCTCTGGCAGGATGCCCCACAGATCATCTGTGGCCCATACCCATCCCTGGATCTTCTCACATTCCTTCACCCCATGCAGATAGGGAGGAGCTTTCAAGTCTTATGGAGAAAGAACATTTTGCTAGTAAGCCAACGTTGAGTATAAAAGCCCTGCACTTATGTGTCACTTGTCCCCAGCAGCAGCAGTAAGGAAACAATGCTGTAGTCTCATTTGCTGATCACATAAAGGCATCCCACTTACTCTTTACTTCAGAAAAGTGAGGCTGAGCTATAGACCAGGCTCT
Source organism: Cricetulus griseus (assembly GCF_003668045.3). Classification (NCBI taxonomy): domain Eukaryota; kingdom Metazoa; phylum Chordata; class Mammalia; order Rodentia; family Cricetidae; genus Cricetulus; species Cricetulus griseus. The sequence continues at coordinate 206,019,269 of NC_048597.1, read as the reverse complement.
CACACTTTACAGATGCCCTGGTCCAGCTTGGGATTGTGGTACCTCCATGAGAACTATGTTCTGAACAGTCACTGTGACTTCCCACCTTTCAGTAATGGGCAGTCTGTTCACTGAGTGGTGTCACAGTTGGGCACTGACACCATCATCTGCTACCTGACCTGGGACAGACCACACACCTCACAAAGGTCACACCTCCTACTCTGCCCAGCTGTGATGGCCTATACCAGCTCTTGTGGAGCCAGGGAGGGTTCATGCTGATGGCCATTGCTGTTTTTTACTCTGGGCTGCAGCCTTTCTGCATTTCATCTCACAAAGCTTATCCAAGGAGAGGCAGGACATGAAAAGGCTGCTCATTTAATATGACTTTACACAGTCTTAATCCCTGTATGTCATTTGTCACTGATCTACTTAAAGCCTTTTATATATGAGCAAGGTACAATTGGTCACTTAAAACTTTGAAATCCAAATTGTACATCACAACCCAAGTCAAGTGCTCTTTGCCTTCTCTGTATCTCATTGGGTCTCTCTCTCCCTTGCCACGTCCTCTCTACTGCCTTATCTTCTGAGACACATCGCCAGATTGGTTACACAGCTGTTTTCTGAGATGTATTCCATGAATCTTTAGGCCACTCCTGCCTTGGGCTTGCTTACAGAGGGCTCATCAGAGCCAGCATGTCAGGTACAGTTAAATGTTTCAAGAGAAACAAGTCATTTAATTTTGGAGGTATTAATATATCATCAATGACATTAAAGGAGAGAGATTAGAAATACATGAATGGACATAAAAAAATTTTAATAGCCACCCATTTATTTTAATGAGCATAAGAAAATGTGCAACTTTCACATTATACCATGATTTCACAGTTATGAAATGATATAAAAATTATTTTGTCAGTTAAAGTGAGTTAATTTAGAGAAAAATGTTAAGAAAATGAGAGCAGAAGAGGCATATGGGTTCACTCATTTATTTAAGAAGTACCTCCTGTATCTACTTACTAACAGGCATTGTTCTTGGGAGTCTAAAAACAAAATAAATAAATCAGATAAAACTCCCCACCACTAACCCCCTAAAGACTCAAACAATTAGTTTTATAAAGATTGTTATACAGATGGTCAAAGCACACATGAAAAGGTGTTCAACTTTATTAAATGTCTGGAAAATGTCAATCAAGTCCATAATGAACTACCCTACATCTATCAGGACTTCTAAAAACAAAAGAAAAATGGACAATACAGATATCTGGCAGAGACACTGAGCACACAGCAGACTTGAATATTGCTTGTGGGAGTGGGAGCTGATGCAGCCACTCTGGAAAACTGTTTGGCAATACATAAAATAGATTCAACTGGTCCAGCTTAGTCATCTGCCTAGGAGAAATGTACACACATGTTCACTCAAAGACATGAATAGTGTTCCAAAATGAGTAAGGCTCAGAAAACACTATGTGCATGAATTATAACCTATTCGGTAGTGTTCTGTGAAGAGGTGGGTTAGACACCGTCCCCATCCTTGAGAGGAGGTGCCTGTCACTGAGCACTCTTCTTGGGTGCACATTGTATTCTGGATTTCAGGCTGAATACCGGGACTACAATACCAAATCAAAAATGGCCTCCTCATCTCAGTCAAGCACCACCACTTACCTCAGCAACTGGGCGTAAAAGGACATTTCCTGCCCCACCCACCAGTTCCCAAATTACCACACAGAGACTTATATTAATTGTAAATGTTTGGCAGATAGCTCAGGCTTATTACTAACTAGCTCTTATATTTAAATCAACCCATTTCTATTCATCTATGTTTTGCCGTGTGGCTCGAGGCTCATGGCTTTACCTATCCGCTAGCACATCTCTTTCCCCTGACGGCTACCTGGCACCTTCCTGACCCTGCCCTTCTTCCCTTTCTTAGTTTGGTTTTTCTTGCTAACCTTATCCTGCCTGACTATTGGTCAGTCAGCTTCTTTATTAAACCAATGAGAGCATAATTTACACAGTGTATGGGAATATTCCATAGCAACCGGAAACCTTGGCTCTTTTGTGCCTCAGTCAAGGAAATTTGGTTGAGTGAATATCAGTATGGACATCCATGGTTTCCACTTTGCATCCATTTCTCTAAGTTTTCCTTGTCTCTCTGTGAAGGGAAGATCCTTGTCTGTCTGTCTGTCTATCTGTCTGTCTGTATTCCTGACTTTCTGATTTACTGTTCATTGGCAGTGAGGTGTTACTGTTACATCTGTTTCATTCACACTCCCTGTGAGTATGTCCTGGATGTCTGGGGAGGGGGATGGACTGACAAGTGCATGGAATAGAAATGAACATAGATGGGGAAGACTGGGTACTCTATAGACAAACTACCCTTCTCCCTGCAGAGGACAGGACCTCCCACCATATAAGGAATGTTCCAAGTCTAGCAAACCTTAGGCATCCCAGCCAAGGACATTCTCCAGCAGCTTGAATTATTACCATCATCCATAGACTTTTTAAAAAAAAAAAAAGAACAAAAACTTAAGACACAGATTAATATTTCAGGAAAACAAGGTTCTAATTTATAACCAAGACCTTTGGTTTAATCAGCCAAAGAGTGTATGTGAACAACACTGCCTTTTTCTTGTGTTCCTGCTACACTCCAACTCTGGGTTTACCTCTTTGGCCTTTAATTATTCTGTTCTCTTACATAGCTTTATCTCTGACACTTGGGGATGAAAATTTGATTTGCCATTCAGAGGTTTCAGCAAAAATCACATTCAAGTCACTAAATTGAGAGCTGGAAAAGGAATAGAGGACTGGGACCGGGCTTTGAAAGGATGCTTTAAAAGTGTTTTTAATTAAATCTATGTTATTATTTAGGGTGGAGGAGAATCATTTACATGCAGTACAGGGGTGTTTACAATCTTAGTCGTGCCGTTCCAAAGGCTGCAGCATTAGTCATGCAGCCAAGAGCAAGTCGGCTTCTTCATTCTAATACCTCGAGCCACGCTTACTTTACCCTAGACATTAAGCCTGGTTCTGTGGGGGTCAGAGGAATACAAGGCAGAGCCCCTACTCTCTACTCTATCAAATCGGGGTTTGGGTTGTAATAGTAATTAATTAACAGAGTGTTGGGAGGGGGACCAAAGGAACAAATGTTAAGTCTCCCTCCACTAGGGTCTTTTAACCATCACAGCAACATGTGGAGAAGAATCACCACAGATGTCACATCAGGGGACTGGGGCCTGAGAACTGAAATGGCTTGTCTTCAGCCACACGGCCCTTAACTGTTCTCTGAAACCCCTGCTCTTTAGAAGGTGTGTCTCGATGTTAACCTTTGACCACATTGAAGAGCGTTAGGAAAACCAGCCCACAAAAGTCGGTAGATGGACAAGCGTGTTGAGAACAATGGTCTCCACATCACAGGGGGCCTCCTTTGTATGACAGATTTCTGTCTAGACTCCGTAGAAGAAAGGGATGTTTTCATGTTTAACAGTAGGTACCTGTTCCTTTTCTGGGCCTAAGACGTATGGCCCATCAGGCTTCCTCTTTGTGTTGGCTGCTGGAAAGTTCCCAACCCCTCGTCTGTTCCCTCTGTGAAAGTGTGTCAATACTTTTAACATACGTTTAGGGCAGAAGCTGCGTATACTTCCTCGGAAGTTTTTCTTAGCTCTGTGTCTTGTACTACGTCCTCTTAAAGCAAGGCCTGAGGTGGAGCTGGGGAGGTTCTGCTTTGCCCTGCAGACACCAAATGTAGGGAGATGAGTTGGAAGGGCATAGAGGGAGGCAAGGGATGAAGGGACATGCAAAGGGTGCTATGAAGCTGCATTCGGCTGAGATTCGTGTTCTTCCAAAACAGTTTGAAGTAGCAATGAGTAACTGGCATGTCTTATATGAGGGGAGAAAGGAAAAACACAGTAATGTTATACATTGTACAGGACATGTTGAGATGCCCACTCCTGCTAGCTAGTGAACTGCATGGGACTGTTTTCCATAAAGACAGGTGGCATCAAGAAGCAATCAGGACCCAAGCCTTTCTTGCTCCAGATGGTGCCAGGACCTGAGAGGTCTCGGAGAACAAGATTTTCCAATCCACATTTTCTTTTTCACGGCTTCTATTTCCCAACTTTTAAAAAAATCTTGTATTGGTATTATCTTCACAAAACATTTTTGATATATTTTGGGTGGGTCAAAATATAAATAAATGCAAGAGTTCTTTTTCCCATCAGTCACCTGGTCTCTGCCATAAGAACTGCACCATCAAGGCCCTCTTTCTGTCTTCTCTCCCTGAGTGCTCCCAGGAGTTGTGAAAGTGGGCACTTGAGAACCAATGCTCACAACCTCTGGCTCAGGCTACCCCCTCTTTACAAATCCCTACGCTTCCCATCTCAGGCCCGTGTTAAGTTTCTACTTCTGAGGATATTCCCTTTTAGCCTTGTTTAATATTTGTCCTTTAAAAAGTCTCAAAATTGTACAAAGACAGCAAGTCTTTGGAATCCCTACTACCAATAATTTTTCCTGAGTTATCAACATAGAATGAATTTTCACACTAACCTAAATAATTAATAATGACTACATCAAAATAAAAGCTGTTTTAGCAAAACCGAATTACCTGGTTTACTTTGCTTTATCTTCATGTAATTCAATTCTCACCAGCTGTGGCTCAGCTATACAATTGGATGCGGAAACCCGATTTTATATGGCTATGGTTTTTTGTTATTAAAAATGTCCATGTGCACACACATACATGCACACATGTACACACACACACACACACACACACACACACACACACACACACACACTGACTCTGATAACATGTGCCACCCCCATCAGTCCAATACAGAGCTCTAACAGTGTGCTGTCTTCTGAGGTTTTTTTCTCCTGATTCCCTGGAGTCTAGGTTTGTTTTTTCAACTGTATGACCCACAGCCCCACCTACTGACAACAGCAAAAGTAATATACCTTTCTGGAACTCACTGGCAAGGTGACCTTTAATTTTCTAATGTCTTTAAGATCCCCAGTGTGCAATTACTTTAATTGGACCTTGTAATTAGATGGTCAGCCAAGGGCATGAGAGGATGTATTGGACTTGGGCATTTTTTACTTTTTTTTCTGGGCTGAGAACTGTAACCCAAGCAACAAAAACCCAGCTGGTTCCAGCCAGGGCACTGGATGCTTGGACTGCAGTTAAAGGTGCTGGAAGCTGGTCTTTGTGCCAGGCAGCTCCATTCACTGGCAGAGTCACCCTGGGTGTGGGAAGTGGGTAATAGAACCTAATATCTCTCTGAATGTCTCTCATTGACATAAACCCTACAGAAAACCAAATTTGTCACTGAGGGACAAGCAAGATTGGAAGTTAAGATACTTTGTGGGAGGCCAGGAAAGTTCGGGTCAAGGGGTCCCAAGCATGAGCACAAAGATTTGGAGTCAGCATCAGGGATGCTGAACCCAAATGTCTCCTTAGTAACCCACAAGATCCAGTACAGTATCAAAAGCCTTGCTCATTAGTAGTGATTCAAAACAATATCTGGTAACCAAGGAAACAATGATATCTACAATATACACAGCTATATATGATTACTGAAGAAGACTATATTAGAAAATTAATTATATGATCAGAATATCTGTATGGGAAAGAGAGAGAACTGTTCCATTCAACAGGACAGTTCTGTCACTGAGTCACAGAAAAATCAGTCAAACCAACTCCAAAACCACTCAAGTCATGACCCTAAATCAAGGATCATTGTGATGAACGAAGTATTTTTGGCTGAATACTGTGCCTGCTCTCTTCTGTGCCTGCCTTTGATGGTCTGTGTTGTGTTGATGGTGTCAGTTTGATTTCCATGTTTGGTATATCACTTTGCAAAGTCAGCCAAGAAGAAACAGCATTAGGATTCAGGAGAACTGGGCTCGGGTTGCAGCCTACCCACACCCAAGCTACTTTTGATAGAATCGTTGAACTTTTAACATTCTTGGTTTTTGCACTGTAGAATAGTTGCAATACTCACACACTCATCCTCCTGGTGAGACTGAGGACGAAGGGAGCAATATTTGTGGAATACTTTGAAAATAATAAAATATGCTTCATTAATGGAAAAAAACAATTAGTTTTGTTGCCATTAATGATGGTTGTTAAGGATCTATTATTAACACAAATTAATGTTAAGTCTGATGAAGAATGAAGTAGTTGTAAATACATAAATAACATCTAAATGAATGGGTTTAGAGGCAGTCATTATAACAACCAATTTTGCTGCTCTTGCTCTGGGTCCCCAGTGAAGGAAGAAGCCCGCCACTGGGGGATAGATGACACAGCTATTGAGACACCAGCTTTCACTTGTCACACTTGCACCAGGGCACCCCATCTCCAGTCATTCCATCCTTCTTCCTCTTCAGCCTGGTGCCTGTTCTCATGCTCTCTTGTGTGCCTAATGCAATGCCTGCCATCCCCTGCTGAGGCTGAGAGTTCCCTGGGAAAATGGATGATTGCAGGAGAAGGCCCAGTCACTCTGGTATTCTTTAGAGACCACTGACTCCACACAAGGGTGAAAACTCAGTGTCAGTCCTCTAGCAGACTTATGGGCCCTCCTCTCCCCTGCCTGGACTGAGGTTTGATGTGGGAGAATGGACACCAACTAAGTCCTTAGGGCTTAAGTAAAACACTTCAGGGACTTCTCCTCTCTGAGAACTCCCCCGCAGCTCACAGTCTCTAATTCCTCCTGACATGCAAGAATCTTAGGGACATCCTTCAAATTCATACCCAATAAATGGCTGGGGTTGTGTTTGGTTTTGAGTGCATGTTCCACCATCCAAGAGCAGAAGTCCTCAAACATACAGTGCCTACAAGTCACCTGGACTCTGTAGAAGGAGGATTCTGACTCAGAAGGTTGGGGTCTGGGCTGAACTGCATCCCTAACAAGCTCTTTGGTGGCGAATGCTTGATTCTGCTCTTGAATGATGGTACCTCTGCTTTGCTTTTTCTGCCATAGTCAGTGACGGGTTTGAATGTAGGTCATCTGTTTGAGCTTCTCTATGTAAAGCCCTGTATGTGGGGGACATAAGGAACACACACACAACAACAACATAACAATAAAGTCATAGACCTGAGACCTCCCCAGCCTTGTGCAACAGTTCATAAAATCTGCTGGCTGAACAGTGTAGCTCTTAGAGTCAGGGTGAATGAGCCACGTCTGTGGAAGTGGAAATGCATTTACATCTGCATTTCTTGCCATACACAACAACAAACTGAAGCTTGGAGCTGGCCCATGCTAGTGGACACTCACGGAGTCTATGCTGAGTGGTCCATGGGAAGCAGAGCAGGGATACAAATAGACATCTTACCTCTCCAAAGCCAGAAAGAGGAGTCTGGGCATGCTGGAATTCCTTTCACTTTTCATTTTGTTTGTATTTTGTTTTGTTTTTATTTAGGTGGCTGGATGAGCTAAATTTTAACCAGTTTTTCAGACTTTTTAAGAGCTCAAAACTCAGGTGTGAAAATTCCACTTGGTAAATATGCATACTATCAGGAGGCTGTGCTCAAGATTTTGGATGTTAAACTGCAACTGTTCCCCCAAAAGAGTCCTACAGATTCCCCCAAAGTTAATGGCTTGATTGGTTCTTTGGAGTAGATACCCAGTTTCTTTGCTGTGGAACTCCAAGCAGAGGCAATATCTCGGCAAGCCTTCTTCATTGGAAAAACAGTTGTGAAACGCTTATCCACCTCTGGGGAAATGGCTCTACAGGGGAGCAGGTGATCCAGCAGTGGTGGCATGACTCTGCTTGTCTGAAGCATTGGTGGGATGATCACAGCATAGCCTGCTGACAGCCCCGAACCCCATAGGAGCAAGATCCGTTTAGGAAGCACTCTGTGTTAGAAACTTAAAGAGCCTCTGCCCGTGAGTTCTCTTCTCTGCTGCCCACACAGACAGCCCTGGCCAGGTCACAGGGCTACCTGCTAAGGAAGTCCCCTGTGAGCTTTGACATGCAGAACATGATCGACACCAACAGGCACCATGTCTTTAAAAGTGGAAACATTTAAACATTTCAATTCTAGATCACTCCACTTTTTCTGGGCTTGGAAATTTTTATTTGAATTATTCAGGGGATTTTTTTTTCCAGCAGACTGAGATATGAGATATGTCAACAAAATTACAATTATGTTTCTCTAAAGATATCCCCGGAGATTTTTCTCCTTTATTTTTAACTTGCAAGGATTCCACCCTTCATCACTTACAGAGAGACTATATTAACGGAGAGCCAACCTCAGAAATCAGAGTAGCAGAATGAAAATTTAATTTTTTTCAAATACATGACCAAGCTTCCTGCTTGTTTAATATTATGGGGTTCCCATCTAATACCTTACAGACTTACTCTCTTTGCCAAGAAATGCCTTTTAAAAGCCCGCCTGAAGACAAGAGAGGAGTACTGGGGTCCACCCCACTATGAACAGCATGAGCCAGCTGTGTTACATTGAGATCCCTGCCAACCTCTAGGCCACAGAAAGGCTGGATGTACTCTGAGAGCTCTCCACCTGCTCCTCTGTAACTTGCCAAAAGTACCACCTTCCCTAGGGGTGAGGAACATCACGTGTGAGCACTCTGATGGTCATCTGTGTAAGAAGGAACAAAGGGAGAAACTAAGGATGGAAAGAAACATTTTATACCAAAGTATTCTTTTCTTCTCTGCCTGTCCATGGCTTCCCCCTGTAAGGTCCCTAAGAAACTAGGGGGTGTATTGGGGATACCCCACATTTCTTTTCAGTTCCCTCTTCATAGGCTGCCTTGATCTCCTGGGGCCCTAAGCCCCACCCTAGCTTCTCTTTGAAAAGACCCACACGCACATTTGATTCTTTAGTTTCCTAAGGGCTATGCGCCCAGTAACAGAGTAAGACCCTTATGAGGGACTCAGGGGCTTCTCAAGACTTGAGCACGCTCACCCACCCACCCATCTCTGCTTCCCCTTGCGCATTCACTATTTACAGAGAAACCACCTGCTACCTGGGTAAGGTTCAAGGTACCACAGAAGTCCTTAAGAGATATGGAAAGGAGGTGGTCCTTGTCCACATGGACCTCAGGAGCACTTCCACTGCGGCTAGTTTGAATTAAGATGTGCTGTGAGAATAAAATACAGGCTAGATTACAAACTTTTAACATTGCTTGCATGTTGAAGTGATAAATGGGCAGATTATATTATTTAGCTATAGTTAGAAAAAGATGTAAATTTCTGTGTGTGCCTTGGATGTAGTGCAGGGATGAGGACAGCAGGGATTAACGCCGGCTAGTGCACTGGAAGTGCAAAGAAGAACGGGGTAGGTAGGCTCTTCTTGGGCTGCAACAGCAGAGAGCTCATGCCATAAGGATGTAAGTTGTGTAGGCCCATGAGTGGGGAAAGGTTGTGCAACCTTGGTGACACTGCCCTTTATTAGCATGGCCGAGGTAAGGCAGCGTTTGATGCCCCTACTTCTGTTCTCAGAATGTCATTGTAAGGGAAGGCACAGAGAGGGCCTGTGATTTGCCTGAGTTCAACCAGCTGGGAAAGGATGCCATCAGAAGCTGACCTGAGCGGTCTAGGTCCACAGCTTCATGGTAGACTGGCCTGCTGCCCTTTCTTGGGTCAGAAAGGAAATTCCCACAGGAATGGGAAGAGCAGAGATTAGGAAAGGTTGGGGTGACCCCAGGTGGTGCTGATGCTGGTAGGATTCAGAGAGGGAAACAGCCATCATTTACAGGCCCCTGCCCTCCCAAGCTCCTGCTCCTATGAGACAACCCTCCTCCTACCCCTGGATCTGTGTCCTTCTGCCTTGAATACCTGTACCCTGTTAGTCCATTTGCTCTCCTCCTTTCCTTCAGTGTCACATTCCATACTCCATACCTATGTCCAGCAGAGAGCTCATGTCACAACAGCTAAGTTGTGCACGGCTATGAGAGGAGTGCCTCAGATGGACTCCCTCGTATGGACCCTGCTATGCCTTGAACCTCACCCAAAGGGTTTCTAGCAAACTCAATGGAGACTGGACTTCAGTGTATATCATACTTGCTGTCTCTCTTCTAAGAAAAGAAGCAGAATCTGTTTTGCTCCCTTTATATAATAAATTCATAGCAAAGCGCTGACTTCAGATCATTAGAACCAATAAGTATTTGTTGAACAAATCACAACTTCCTCCAAGGCTGGTGCATGGTTTGGATCCTGAAACCCCTTAATAAAAGCAGCAAGAAAATTAAGAAAAGACAGATGCATAAATAGGAAAGCTAGGAATCTGGTAATCTGGTGGTCCAGTCTTCTGATGGAGAAGCCACAGCATAACAGAAGCCCAGTTTGCTTATCACATACATTTGAACAGAGTGTCAGGGCTGTTACAATCAGCTAATCAGGAGGTGGGTTTATTACCTGGAGATAATTATTTGCCTGTGTGTGTGTGTGTGTGTGTGTGTGTGTCTGTGTGTGTGTGTATGAGAGAGAGAGAGAGAGAGAGAGAGAGAGAGAGAGAGAGAGAGAGAGAGAGAGAGAGAGAACACAGAAAGGCAGTTTTAGTTCATCTCTATAGGAGCAGTCTGTATAGGGGAACAATCTTCAGACCATAAGCATCCAGTGGGGAGAAAGCTAGTACACATTCTTGCACACACAATCAACATCCAAACATGAACCAGACAAAGACATCATCATCTCTTTGAGCCTTGCCCAGGGAAGATTTTGTCACTCCCATGGACCTGGGCCATTAGAGTCCTTGACATGGATTTGTTCATGTCAACAGAACACAGCCACTCAGGACTTTACTCCCTGCAGGACTCTACTCATTTTAAACATAAGGAAAATGGCATTCAGTGAGTTTTAAATAGCATTTCTGAGCTGACTAGCTCATGGACTCTGGATTTCAATAGAAATGTAGAGGTGTCAGACTCCTAGATGAACAGGCATTCATAAGAAGACCCAATCCATCTTCTCTAGCCAGGGTCTCAGAGAGCCTCTGTGTCTTTATCTAACAATGTAAACCCTTACACACATGCCCCCCAAGGATTTGGTCCCCTGTGTCTCCTGGGGCCTCCTCTACCCTCTGCTTGGACAAGCAGAAGTAGTCCAGTTCTTCTTGTGTGTGGCAAGACTGGAAAGTCTGCAGGCTCATGGGGAAGAAGATTCCATACTCTGTCCTCCACACTACCTGAACACGACTCCCTGTCAACACTGCCACTGTCTGGAAGCACAGCCTGCTTTGGCTTTGTGCAGTTGATCCTGCTCAGGAGAACACCCATGGAGAAAGGGTCTCCTTCCTAAATCTCAGATTTAAAAACACGTTTCCTGACCTGGTAAAATACGGAATTTGCTTGGTCCATTTAAGCTTACAACCTCCAGCAGGCAGTGGGGGCCCCTGAGGCTCTAAATCTGTGCCCCAGGGCCTTGACAGATGTCACCAGGCTCTGGAAATTCATGAGAAAACATCCTCGGGGGAAGTTGGTGGCTCATGCTGGAGGCAAAGTCTGAAAGAGGGAGAGAGTGTGACCGGACAAGGACAGGCATTTGTCTTGGTATAATCAGTCTAGAGTTCCAGAAAAATGGCAGGAAGAAAATGTGAACCCCAGCTTCTAATGATGGGAAAAAGGGACGATGGCAAGTAATTCATTGTCACATCCCCAGGACCAGGACATGTTGAGACATAGCAAAAATACAATAAACATGTGTTGGGGGGAATGAATGAATTTTGTAGCAGTCTTCTGAGACTTTTTATTACAAGTGCCTAGTAAGAAATAAAACAAGTAAGGTTCTAAACTTAGTTATTTATTTTTTTCGTGGCTTTGAGAGAAGTCTAGACAAGAGCAACTTAAGGAGGTAGTGAGGGTTTCTTTGGGCTCTTGGTTTGAGAGTTGAGCCCATCACAGCCGGGAAGGGCAGGTCCTGAAGGCAATGTATCTGTAGTCAGCAAGCAAGAAGATATGCATGCTCCTCTCGCTCTCCCCTGGGACCATCGGATGCTATTACCAATATTCAGAGTGGGTCTTCCTTCCTCAGTTAAACCTCACTAGAAAGATCCACACAGCCAGGCCCAGAGGTACAGCTCCCAGGTGATGCTAAATGCAGTCAAGCTGACAGAAACTAACCTACTCCATACTGCATCTCTGAGCAGAGGTTCTCAAGTGTAGCAGTTCCAGAGCTGCCTGCAGGCTTGCCAAAACAGACTGCCACACACCACCCTGGAGCTTCTGGTTTGTTAGAAGTGGGGGACTAGAGGCCAGGCCCCAGGCAAGTCTGCATTCCTAACAAGTTCTCAAGAGATGCTGTTCCCTTTGAGCCCTTTGAGGAATCCTGCTGAAAAGAATCCAATGAGCTGTATTTGGGGAGGTTTTCCAAAGAGCGTTTGTGCGGTACGTCTTGCAAGGCAACATTTTATAGACTCCCATTGGGAACCAAGGCCTGAAAGGATCACAGAAGAACATTTTCCTGAGTGATGGCAAATGGGACCATCACGGCTCCTGGCTGTCCATTCCTGAGCTGGAGAGCACCAGGAAGGCCCAGTCCCAGAGGTCACTGGCTCTGACCTCTGACTCCTATCCAACTCCATTAACTTTTCCTTCATGGGGTTCTGACAAATTTATAGATAAGCCCCAAGGTGAATGACTAATTGTGCTGGGCTCTTCGATGCACACACACACAAAAAAAAAAATGGTAACTGGAAACATAACAGGAGCTAAAATGAGCATCATCTAGGGTTGGGGAAGGGAGATCTAATTAGAATCCTTCAAAGGCAGTGTTTAAAGAAATCATGAATGAATGAATGAATGAATGAATGAATGAACGAACGAATGAACTACCAAGCCAGCTGACTATGTAGAGAAGAAGTAGAACATCATGCCACAGTTTCAGGATGCCAGGGCACAGGCACACCACCAGTGTCTAACATAGGACTAATGTGCTTTTCTGTCCCTGTGAAGACAGAATATGCTGAGATCCTGCATATTGAGCAATTCTTGATTTATATGTTCCCAATACAAGTTGCAAGGACAGTTTTCAGGATTGTTTTGGGGATTTGCTCAAATGTTTCAAATTTGCTCAAACAAATTTCAAACAGGGATAGTCTCTTGGACACAGGCCACTTGCCACATCTCCTGTTCCCAGTGGTCCTGAGTCAGCTGTCTGGTAGAAGGCCCAGTGGGTGGCACCTGCGTTGTCATGGTCACCTCCACAGGAAACACACTGGCTCAGAAGTGCAGATCTTAAGTAAATTAGCACCCTTGCCTTGGTAGGATGGAGAAGCTACATAATGGCATCGAGAGTCTAGCTCACTGAACCTGTCATCTTCATTCCCATCTATGCTTAACATAATTGAATTTGTCCTTCAGGGTCCCTACAGACTTTGTGGATACATTTTAAGTTCGTTTCTGAGCTCAGGGCTTCCATCCTGTGTCAACTGTCCTCACCTAGACCTGAGTCACATACATAGAGGATAGATCAAGCCTAGGAGACAAAGTACTTGGCTGGCTTCCACCCTTCAGCCCTAGGTCAGCAATAGCATTTGTCCTGGGATCCAGGCTTCAAGTTGTCCCCTCAACATACCAACTTCATGCAACTATCCCAGCTCAAGTCCTCTTTTTGCAGAGGGTCAAGGACCTAAATACCCATTCTTCTCTCCAAGGGCCTTTCTAACTCTCATGCATGGGGCTGGGCACAGCCCTCTGCAGCCATTAGTTTCAATTCGTGTCTCTAATTCCTTTGTGCATGATGTCTGAAGAGCTCCTTTTCCATACATCTTACTCTTGTTTCTTTATTTTACTGTTTCCAGTTTATCCAGCATCTCAGTGTCTTTTGGAAGGAGAAAGACTAGAAATACATGCTGACCATTGTAGGTGCCTTCACTAAACTCACACAACAACCCCCACAAGTGATGCTATTATCATCATTCTCACTCAACCAATGTAGCAGCAAAGAATTGGAAGGATTTTTTTCCCCCAAGTTCAAAACAGAAATTCTAAGAAATCAGTAAAGAATGTGTGATATTCAACAAGTTACCCCAGAAATCCAGACTCAGTCTGCATGGACTCGCTCCTGATCCCTCATTTTGTTTCCTTATCCATCTAATTTTGGGGCTCACCTAATCCCCAGGGTAAGCAGGTCACTGACCAACCCACATGGATACCATTGCTACAGACCCCTCCATTGCTGGAGCATCTCTGCCTCACTGTCTGTACCAGGTCTGCCTTCTCAGTCAGTGATCCCTCTCTCTACCTCTTTGCCCTCCTGAGCAGGTATGGTAAGTATTGAGAAGGAGTGGGGTACTGAGTGACAGGGAGGGGAGGGAGGGCAAGAGAGAAGTATGGGAGACAAGGCACTAAAGGAACCTGGAAGGGCAGAGTGGGAGGAGTCTAGAGCAGTGCCCCTCTGTGGGCACTGCTCTGATGACAGATCACATGAGACAGGGGCCCAGAGGACATGTTTAGGCTGGTGTGAGAGAGCAGCACTGCTGAGCCCAATTTGGGACACAGTGAATTTGAAATGCCTGCAGAATCTCCAAGTGCGGCTGTTCAGGGACAACCTGACATGGGAGCCCACTGTCTAGCAGCTGAGATCCTGGTGGGATCCGATATGATGCACAAACACTGCCTTTGTGTGAAATGAAAGGACGGGTAGCAAAACACGGAAGCCCCACTCCACCCCCACCCCATGGTGGCCTGCAGTGGCCTTTTATCAATGCCTCAGTTGGACTGGAAGCTCCAGCTAGGTTGGGGGTTGTTTTCCACAAAATATGGTATGCTTTTTGCAAGTCTCTGCAGAAATGACTGAAAGAATTTGACACCATATGCTGCCAAACTGATGCTTTCAACAGTGGGAAAAATGACCGATTAAAGGAATAAGAGGTTTCTGCTTCATTTGCCTGAAATTTATTCTACCTTTTATGCCCAATGAAACCTTAGCAGTCCTGTAGTATTCACTTTCTCCCAGCTGGAAAGATCTCCCCACTCTCTGGAACCTTGGAGTACTCTGCAATTGGATTACAACGTTTATTTAAGTCCCCATTATATTAGAATATTTTTGTATGCAGTCCCCTCACTCCCCCTCCTGTCTTTCTCCCCCTCCCCACTAGATTGAAACTCAGGAAGGCAAAGAATCTGTCTCATAAGCTCTGCTGTCTCTTGCAACCTCAATAGACACAGTAATTGACACAGTACTTGGCAAATCAATGTGTCACATGCTGAATAGTTGCATTAAAAAATACCTGATTTAATGGAGAAACCAAGTCAGATCTTCCAACATGGATGTGGTATTTGAATCAGGCTATAAGCAGCTGTGACGAGAATCCTCTGGAGTCACACCCTTCCCTGGTATGTGTCTCTGAATCTCTAGCCTCTTTTTAACTTACCACCTAAAGAGCAGCCACAGCCACCTAACATAGAATCCCATCTGCAGGTGTTCTGCAGGAGGTGGCCTTGTCCAGGTCATGCCTTAAGTATCCACTCATGGATACCATGGGACAGGTGCCAAGCTAGCTAGGTTTGCCAGTGATTCACAAGCAGCTAAGAATTAAAGTTCGTCTCTCCCCCAAGGAAAGGTCACTTTGCCTAGTTTCCTTGTCTTGGTTGACCTATGTAGCAATACTTCTATTTCTGCTGCCTCCTGGCGCGATCATTTTTCAATTACAGTTTGTCCCTGCCTTTCTAGCCAAGGGTCAATGTGGGTCTCTTCCTGATCATAGATCCACATTTATGAAACTCTAATTAGGCATTTCCTTCAGAGGCTGACATAGCTCATTGGGACAAGCCTGCAGCCATAAGCTTAGTGTGCTTAGTATGAACTAAAAGACTGTTTGGATGCCCAATTAAGAGCTCATGAGCACAGCTCAGCTCATTCATCTGAGCCTTGGCTGCTCCTCACATAGGTAGTAGCCTCTGTTTCGATTTGGCAATACATGACCATACCATCTTTTGTGATTCTTTACAGACAGGATGTGTTGTTTCACAAACTTCTGGGATTTTTGCTCCCCGCCCCAACTTGGTACTTAATGTGGCAACAGGTACCTTCTCTAATTCTCTGGGTAAAAGAATAAAGGGTTCTAATCTTTAGCTGGAAAAAAATCACTGTGTGTATCAAGAACCTTAAAATAGCTATGATATTTGAGCCATTTAATGCCCTTCCAAGAATCTTTCCTAAGGATATATTCAGAAGTACAGACAAATATTCATGCCCAAGAAATTGATTATAGCATCATCTGTAATCGCTGGTATGAAATTAATCCAATAATGAGAGACTAGTTATGTATATTATGGGATATTCATAGCTACATCACATGGCCACTTACAATGGAGTTTTCAATGCCAACATTAACTGATACATACAAACTTTCAAATCATTAGACAGTGTGATCTGAACAGGGCTTTCATGGCTGTTGATTCTCAGGATGTTTGTACAAACACTGTAAATAGAAATTTCTCCATCTCAAGGTTGAAAATGTATTACAGGCATAATCTTTTTTTTGTTTGTTTGTTTTGAGATGGGGTTTCTCTGTGTAGCTTTGGAGCCTATCCTGGCACTCGCTCTGTAGACCAGGCTGGCCTTGAACTCACAGAGATCTGCCTGCCTCTGCCTCCCGAGTGCTGGGATTAAAGGCATGCGCCATCAACACCTGGCGGGCATATTCTTTAAGGCTGCTTCGAGTGTGGATATGCTAATGAGGGAAGGAAAGCCTCTTCACTTGCACCATGAGGCTCAGCCCAGGACACAGGCTCCCTGTGTTATGAGAGGTATCATGGAAGCTGCCTATCAATTCTGCAAAACTATAGGAAAAGTATCTAGGAAACAAACTACCATATTGGGAAAGGCTCTGAGTATGAAATGATTCTTACTCTTCCTAGAAATGCTGTCTGTTGTCTTATGAAACAGCTAAATGTTGAGAAATAAGGCCAGATGACCATCCCACTTAATCTTCAGCCATCACAGAGTGTGGTATGATTGGCCAAAGCACATGGGATTGACCTGCCATGTGCACAGAGAAGATTAGTGCTGTGAGGGTAGTGATGGGAATCAGGACTGGGAGCACTTGTGTGCTGCCAGCACAGCTATCCCTGATAGCTTCCTTTCCATGGGGGAGGAAATGTGTCCAGAACATGTCACTGTTACCCTGGACCTAGCCAGAAGCTTCTAGATACCTCTTAAATGTAAACATTTTCTAAGTTTCTTCTGCTGCCTGGCTATCCTTGTACCCAACTCCAAACACAGGCTGCAGTGAGATCCCTTGGGTTGGAAGCTTCATTCAAATGCTTCTCTTCCCAAAAGTCATAGTTCCTCCTATGTAGTATCCCTATGACCCAGGATCACCCGCCTTTAGTCACAGTCAACCCCAAACCTCTGCATCCAGATATGGTCTGATCAATAAGGTGGGGAGTGGAAACTGAGTCAGGGACTCCCACTGAATTCAACAAGATATTGGAGTGAACTGCTGGACCCTTCCGGCTCGCCTACTAAAGTCCCTAAAATATTCATCAGGCTTTATCACACTAATAGGCTTCAAAAGGAGTAATTTTCTGGGATATGAGATGGGACAATATAAAAAGAACATTAAGGAAAAAATTCTTATTCCAAAATGAAAGGGAAAAGATCATTTAGCATCCCTGTTGGTGTTATCTATTCATGAGAAACAGCACATTTAATCCAGTGCGGGGTGGAGGGAGGGCTTTGATGCCCTCACCTTGGGGTCACCTTCATGTAGAACTCATCAGCCTCCCCTGCCAGCTGTGGCAGGGGTGATGGAGAGCGAATGATACAGATGAGAGACACTTCAGAGGATACCATGGGGTGCAGAGGGAGCAGAGGAGACTGAACACAGAGGAGAGAGCCCAGGCTTGCACAGAGGGAGGGAGCGCTATTCTCTAGTGCTGCCGTTTCTGTTTCCTGCCTCTCTTCTCACATTTTTGCTGCGGATTGTACAGTGTGAGTCTGATCTCTGGGGTCATGAAATGTGGCTCCTCCTGTATGAGTGACCCTTGCATCACTGTAACCAAATACCTAAATGGAGGAGAGAGAACCGCTTTGCTCATTGTTTCAGAGATGTCAGTCCATCGTAACAGGGAGGGGATGGCAGAGCAGAGCCATCCTTGGTAGTCAAGAGACACAGGAAATGTCCAGGGTGAGATACAGCCCCAAAGACACCCTCGTAGTAACCTCTTCTTCTAACTAGCTTCATCCCCCACATCCCTAGCTTTCACCACCTCCAAGTAATATGGCCATATTATGAATCCATTAAGAGATTAATTAATTCATTAAGTCAGAGCCATATGGAGGCAATCATCCCTAGAAATGTCCCCATAGACACACCAGAGGTGTGCTTCACTGATTCCCTATGTATTTCTCAACCCAGTGAGGATGACAGTCAAAATCGATTGTCACACCACACACTCCCCCACGATCTACAAATCCATCAATGCTGGTCTCCAGCCCTGATAAAGAACAGGACCCTGGGTATGGCAGGCTGTGAAAAGACATATGTTACGAGTATCCAGTTCTCAGTGAAGGCCAAAAGTTTCATTTGTGGCCCTTCTCTGCTTCCCCGGGTGCACCAAGGTGAAAGAGGGAAGGAAGGCAGAGTCCTGCTAGGAAGTCTGTCTCCCTTGGAATCTTTTCCTTGAATTAGAAGGGCTAGGCTACATCAGCTTCTGGTGAATCTTCATACAGACACAGTGGGATTAGAGGCTCCGATTCCTCAGCCATCCTGCTTCTTCCTCTTTCTGAGTCCACCTTTTCTCTAACTCTGAATTCAAACCGTTCTGCCATTTTCTTCTCTCATCATCCCTTCTCCTCTCCTCATTTATGTTAATCTTTAGCTTTACTTTCATTGCAGCACTATTCTTTGTACAACTCCATCTATCCCAGAACTTAAGAAAGTGTTTTCAATTGCACTCTTTCTATATTGAAAGGAGTAAGAGAAATTTCATCCAAAGAAATTTAAACAGACGCTCCTACCTGCCCATTACAAATCTGTAAGCCTAACTACGTAGGTAAGTGAAGTTCTTTCTGCCCATTGTCAAATGCAGTCTGTCTGCCCTCTGTGCCTAAAGGTTCTGCATCCATGAATCCACCCAACTGAGGAATGGCTCCCATATTGAATATGAGTAGCTTTTCCTTTTCTTGTTGTTAGTCACTAGGTAATACAGCTAGCTGATCAATTATTTAAAGAATTTACATTGCATTGGGCATTATAAGAGATCTGGAGTTTATTTAGAGCACACAGGAGGATATGCACATGTTACCTGCAAATGCAATACCATTTTATACAAAGAACTTGAACATCTGCAGATTTTAAACTCAGATTGGTTCCTGGAGCCAATCCTGTGAACAGTGAAGGGTGACTGTATTCAGCCAATGACTGGATCCACTTGTAATTCTTCTTCTCATTGTGTTTGATATAGTTTGATAACCTTAATGTGTGGTATATGTCAAAATTATGTTCTTTAAGTTTTTGGAGTAGTAACTATTGACCCAGAAACCTCTTCTTTTCCTTTCAGAATAAGATTTTAAAAGGCTATTTGGTGTCATGTTGTAGATTCAATTTTAAGTGTTGCTTCTCTCTGTGTGTTCTTTTTCCCCAATAGATTTGTGACAAAGAGTGGCATTACTATGTCATCAATGTGGAGTTTCCTGTGGTCACCCTGTACATGGATGGAGCAACATATGAACCATACCTGGTGACCAATGACTGGCCCATCCATCCATCTCATATAGCCATGCAACTTACTGTCGGCGCCTGTTGGCAAGGTAACCCTAAGTGGAGCCCTCTTTTGACTCTTTTGTGCTGTCCGTGGGAGATCCTGATAGAGGAAAAAAAGGAACAAGTCACTTGAAAGCTAGCCAAAACAAAAGTTGTAGCTCTTTACTAACAAACCGGTACTTACAAAAGCAAGCATTAATGCAGATGCTATCCCTAAGTAATAATGCAACACCTGGCTTGAGAATGGATTTTTATTTTATTTCAGCCTGGAGAAGTTCATTTATTATTCTGGAATCTTAACTGGTTCCAAATTGTGGCTGCCTATATGAAGGGGTAAATGTAGAATCTCTGATTGAAACTATCAATTGTCTCAAGGTTACTCAGAAACCAAGGATCTCATTGTCACTCACGTATCCAAACCCCTGGCATCTACATGCCCAGGGCTATAAGAAGCAAATTGTCCACAGGCCATGCAGTCATAGAGACCATTCTATAGGTATGCTTAACCCTCAGTAAAGCCTTGCCTCAGCCCCCTCCCTGATCTCTTAGGACAGAGGTCCTTGGTCAACATGGAGAGCTCTATTTCTTCTACTTTTCCTTAACCATTCCTCTCTTCTAATCCCTCAGTCCAATCCTATTTCCATCTGGGAAGCAGACAAAGGAGTTTCCCATGCAAACAGCTTTTTGTCTCACTCAGCTCAGTTAGAGTCCGTTTCTGCTTCCTTAAGTACTGGGATTCTTTGAAGCCCACTGAGGGCAACTAGAAGGGAAGGAAGATGCTCCCAAGTAGGCAGACATCACTCTAAGGTAAAACTCAACCTTGTGTTGATAGAATCTATGAATGCTTCCACCATTTGTAACTTTGGCTATTCACAACTGTTTGGTGAGGGGAGAGGTGAAATTAATGTCATTCCTCAGTATTTTTAAGAAATGGGTTCCCGAATCTCCCCAAAGCCTTGCTCAAACCCACCTAAGATGACAGCGTTCCTGCAGATAGCCCCTCACTATAGGTGAGGTGTTCATCCGGACCATTGGCTCCCCCAATAAATGACACAGAGACTTACTAATAACTATAAATGCTTGGCTGATAGCTTAGGCTTGTTGCTAACTAGCTCTTACATCTTAGATTGTCCCATACTTTTTAATCTATGTTCTATCACATGGCAGTACCCTATTTCAGCATGGCAAGTTCATCTAGCTTCTCTCCACATCCTGGCAACTCCATGCTTCTTCATCCCTGTGCTCTCTTTTTCCCTAACTGTAAGTCCTGCTAACCTCTCCCTGCCTAGCTATTCCCTTAGCTCTTTAAAGTATTCCTAAACCAAGGAGAGCAACACATCTTCACAGTGTACAAAAAGACTATCCCATAACACCACACAGTCTCCTGTATCCTTCAAATCTTCTTGACTATTTATAGTATACAATACAATATAAATGCTCTACAAAGAGTTGTTATATCACATTGTTTAATAATTTTAAATGTCTGTAAATGTGAAATGCAGACACACACTTTTTTAAATTTTTGAGCCACCTGAAGAACCTGTGGGTGTCAGAGGATAACCATATAGTAATTTGTTCTTTGTGGATCAGTTGACCCAGGAGTGACACAGAGGAAACACATTTCTTTGTGGGCTGGATAAAGAGTGATTTCAGAGCAGCTTCATGGAACAAAATATGCAATGAGGAGTATACGGAATACACTATGAGCTTTGGGAAACAAAAGCCAGGGAATAAGTAGATACAGATGAGTGAAGAATTAAAACAGGTGTTCCCAAGCTGAGACTACCCATGTCATGTTTGACATGTTTCATCTGAGGGTGGCAAGCCTTGTTTGACATTTTTACAGGACTTAGGTATGAGTTGTTTCATTATTGTAGACTCCCGGGGTGACCAGGAGAAGAAGACTGTACCTTATAGCAAGACTCCATGAAACAGAGCAAGGCACTAACTTAGAGGCTGAACAGAAATCATTAATCACTGGACACAGCTGTGCTAAAGTGGGGCCCTTGATGTGGCTTAGTGTCCCAGGCAGGTACCAACATGAGCATTGCTGAACACCACCTGGAGAAAACCTATAAGAAAAGACACTACTAGGTACACCCTTCTACAAACTATATATCATGATTCCTTCCCAGTAGCCCTCAGAGATCATATCTGGGTTCTTGTCACCCCAACCTGCAACCAGGCTCTACTTGCACAAGCCAGTTACAGTTACTGTTCCCCAGTTATATATGCTTGCCACCTGGGGTGGGAAAACAGACCCACCAAACAAAAAGTGATTATGTAAATAATTCAGATGATCCCTGGGTCAGTTAAAATAGGCTGGTGCCCTGCAGTGACAAGCATGCTCCAATTCTCAGCTGATTAATACTGTGTCTCCATATTCTTTACCAGTCTCTTCCCTGCTTTATTGTCAGTGTGGGACCCAAGCAAGTACAGCAGTCACCTTTGTAAGGAGAGAGGGGGGGGGAGAAGAAAGGAAAGAAGGAAAGAAAGAAAGAAAGAAAGAAAGAAAGAAAGAAAGAAAGAAAGAAAGAAAGAAAGGAAAAGTATGTATAAGTTTCAACCTATCACTGATACCAGTCCCTTTATTTTTCTAATTGCCCAAAGAAATTTATTGGGCCTCATCTAAGAAAGGGCAAAAAAGTGATAGTTGTAGCGTGTCTGGAAGGAAAACTGAAAGTAATGTATGAATAACATATACAAACACCACAGCCTACTCACCTTGTCAACTAATATTTGTTTGCTGTCTTTCTCAATTAACTAATAAGTACATATTAGTTAATATGTATTAACTAAAACATATGTATTTGTATAAATTAATAGGATAAATAATCCGACATCACAGTCACAGATACACACACACACCATTAAGAAAGAAGTATTAGAAACATTCCAGCAGCCTTGGTTCATAGCAGTTATGAAAAACCCCTTGGGAAGACATGAGTGGGGATGGAGAATATTCTTTGTGTCCCTTTAAGTCCATTTACTGTGAGTTGTTTCCTTCACAGGTCACATCTGAAGAGGGTGTTAAGATTCCATAAATGTCAGCTCAAATGGACATATGATTACAATTTATTTGAAAGTCACTTAACCCAAGTACATGTTTATACTATAGTAGGAAGACTGAATGCTAAGTTGTTGTCCTAGTTTCAGTGTGTTGCTGTGATAAACACACCAAGACCAAAAACAGCTTAGGAGAGGAAGGGGTTTAGTTCACCTTACACTTCGATAACCCACCATTGAAAGAAGTCAGGGCAGGAACTCAAGGAAGGAAGATGGAGGTGAGAACCATGGAGGAATGCTGCTTACTGGCCCACTCTCTAACTCTTTAAGCTAGCTTTCTTTTATAGGGCAGACTCATCTGCCTAGGGATGGTGCCTCCCACGGTGGGCTAAACCCTCTCCCACCAATCATCAGTCAAGACAAATACCCACAGATATGGCACAGGCCAATCTGATCTGGGCAATTCCTAGGCTGAAGTATTCTCTTTCTAGGTGACTGCTTTGTGTCAAGGTTCCAGTAAAAACCAACCAGGACAGATGCTCATCTGCATTTTGGTACTTTTTCCAGGCATGTGCTAGGATGTTCTTCCTTGGATGGATGAGGTCTTGAGTCTTTCTCTGTATGCTTGACTGAGTGGAGGACCCTAATATCAATTCCTGGTGGGCACCACAGGAGCGGTTATGTACTGATGCAGGTGCTGCAAACTCTAATTTCTGTAACCGTATCATTGCAAAACACAAAACCTGCCCTCCTACTCACCAACTGCATACCTCAATTCTCCAAGAAACAGCAAAATGAGAGCAGCCTGGGAGTCAGAAAACTTTTGAGTTACATCCCAGCCTCATCCCTTACTGGCTATCTTTACACAGGGTCCTAACTCTGTGTCCACAGTACCCTCCTCTCTGAGCCATTTGCTTTCATTTTTTTCTAGTTTCCACATGTGAGAGAAGATACGATAGTTGTCTATGTCTGCCTTATTTTTTATTATGATCTCCAGTTCTATTTTCCTGCAAATAGCATGATTTCATTATTCATTGTCTTAAATAATGTGTGTGTGTGTGTGTGTGTGTTTTCTTCTTATATAGTTTATCTATTAATGAGTACCTAGGTAAATTCTGTATCTTAATTATTATAGGTAGTGCTAAAACAAACCAAGTTTTCAGCTTTCTGTAGTGACTTAAGCTTCTCCATAGGTATATACATATGTATGTATGTATGTATGTATGTACCAGAGTAGTACAGCTGGATTATAAAATTTAATATTCTTTTCTCTGAAAGCTAAAGGTATTGAGCAATTTTCATACATTTATCAGCCATTGGTAGTATTTCTTTTGAACAGTATCTCTGCAGATCATTTGACAATTTTTGATGAAATTACTTGTCTTTTTGAGTTCTTTATATATTCTGGATATTGATCCCCTGTCAAATGGGGATAGCTAGCAAAGATTTTCTTTTGTGTAAGTTGTCTCTTCATTGTTTTTTCTTTTGCTGTACATAAGCTTTTAAATTTGATGTAATCCCATTGTCAGTTCTGGCTTCTGTTTGCTGAGCTATTAGAGTCTTCCTCAGAAAAAAAATCATTGCCTGTGCCAATATTTCTGGTATGTTTTCTTTTAGAAGTTTCAGAGTTTTAAGCCTTTGGTCCACTTTGGTTCATTTTTTAATACAGAATGAGCAATAATGGAGAGTCTAGGTTTTAATTTACTGCATGAAGACATCTCTCTTTCTCAGCACTCTTTGTTAAGCAGGCTGCCCTTTCTCCATTTATGCTCTTCAGATGGCTATCGGTGGCTGGATTTATCTCTAGGTCCTGTACCCTGTTCCCTTGGTCCACATGTCTGGTGTCATGCCAACACCATGCTGTTTTGGTCCTGGGCCTCTGATACGATTAAAACTAAGCACTGTGATGATGCCAGCATCATCTTTGCTCTCTTTGCTCCTGAATTTCAAACTCTAACTTATCAAAGTGTGTGTGTGTGTGTGTGTGTGTGTGTGTGTGTGTGTGTGTAAAGCCTGCTCTTCAAGGTTCCATGTGGAATGTGCGTGCTTGGCATGTTTCATGTGAATGAATATGTTACTTTAACATATCTTCTGTTCTTCCTCCACATCCCTTTCTGTTTTTTTTTTTTAATCTAAGTCTGACACAATAGACAATCTACAGGAGCTATACCTATTCTAACCCCTGTGACCTCAGCCCATGCATGAGTCAAAAAAAAAAAAAAAAAAAAAAAAAAACAAAAAGGCTGGAGAACAGTATCAGAAGGAAAAATTAGGGAATGTGGATAGAAATTCAGAGATACAATCATGCAGTTTGTGGGCACATGGAGAAAAGTTGGTTATTTCCCCAAGAGGAATGACACCTGTGAATTTTTCCCAAAATCTTATCTTTAAAGTATAGAATGAGTAACACCTCACAAAGAAGAGAGGGGTGGTGACAGCAGGAGGCATGAGCATGCTCAGATTTCCCTAGCACTGCAATGTGCTTGGCCCAGGAGGGATGGGGGAGACGTGGAGGAAAGGATTTGAAACCGAGTCTCAAGACGCCATGCTGCCTGCCTTGTTAAAGGATTTGGATTTCTTTTTTTTTAATTTTTTTCCAGCTTATATTATTTGAATTAGAAACAGAATTGTTTTCCATGACAATCCCAGTTCCCTTCTCCCACCCGTCCTACCCTACCCCCCCCAACTAAAACCTTATCTGTCACGTATCTTTTCTGTTCCCCCTGGATGGTGAGGCCTTCCATAGGGTGTCATCAGAGTCTTTTGTATCCTTTGGGATAGGGCCTAGACCCCGTGTGTCTTGGCTCGGGGAGTATTCCTCTATATGGAATGGGCTCCCAAAGTCCACACCTATGCTATGGATAAATACTGGGCTTCTACAGGAGGTCCCATAGATTTCTGAGGTTTCCTCACAGATTTCTATGAATCCCTACATTCTTCTGGGAGCCACACTTCTGTCTGCATATGACATATCAAAAGATCTTCCAATGAGATGCAGTGCTATGAAATTGATGGCCTGTGGAGCAGCCCTCCTCGCCACATCTCTCATCCTTCTACTGTCTGCTTACATACAGAGTGCAAAGCCCTGTGTGTGCCCCTCTAATTGCCTTGGGCTTGCAAATGTGGGGGAGCTTTTCTGGTGCTTCTGAGGTTGACTAGGGAACTTGTTCTCATTTGTGAAATTTCCGGTAGGGATCAGACAAAGTGAATAGAAAATGATTTGATGGATGCTGCATGTTGGGAGCATGCTCTCCTGGGAGCCGGCTCCAGCTCCAATGCTGGTCTGTGTTCTGCAGACCCACTTAGCCTACTGTGTCCTGTTAGTGAATCTGAAAGCCATGCAATCAGCGGAACTTAATTTTCATTGGTATTTTTTCCAGTAATTAAAAATATGAGACTTCATTTACACTTAAGAAACATTGCCAGTGAGGGCTGGTGCATGCAGTGTCACAGAGTTGCAAGGGCAGTCTTTGAACTCTTCATTTGCATTAACAAATTCCAAAGAGCATGGCGCTGGCTCTAGCAAGGGCCTCTGGCTGTGTCACCTCTTGTTATGTAGCATCACAATGGCGAATATGCAAGCAGACAAGATGCCGTGGTAAAACTCTAATCCAAAGCAGTGAGAGAGACCAGTCTTGTGATTACCCACCAGGCCTCAGTTTTTAAATGTCCAACTACCTCTCAACATTGTCACTCTGGGAACCAGGTTACCAAACTGTGAGCCTAGGGATGACAAGTTCAAACGACAGCAGGACACAAGGTAGATCATGTAAAGACCAGGTTAATCCCTTTTTCTTGGGTTTTTACTTATAAGAATAAAACTGAACAAATTGAGTTCAATTCCAAATACTATGAAAAATCAGATAGTCACATCTGCTTAGTCCCTGGACATCTACATTGGACCTAACTATACATCCTGTAGGCTATTTGTGCAGGGAGGTAGATCAGATGGCTGCCAATTCATGACAGTGTCTTAGAGGATCTTAAGGTTTCTAGAAAATGCCACAGAATGCAACAGTTCAGGGCACTTATGCTGTGCTAGACTAGAGTGTCTCTAAGTTCTCTCTGTGTGTGTGTGTGTGTGTGTGTTAGGCATCTGAGCAGGGATTCTTTTAGTGAAGTGGCTACATGTGTGAAGAGCTTTAGAGGCACACTCAGGCAAACATCACACTGCTTCTTGTCTGATCCCCATTTTTCTTGATATATTTCAGCACAGGGGGCCCCACCTCCTGTGTCTCTTTCCTTGTGATCAATTATCCCTGTTTCTGCCCAGAGGCTCTCCTCCAGCACAGGGAATTCTGGCATTTCTAGAATTTCTAGAACATTCCTAATGATTCTACTGATCTTTGATAAGGAAGACTTCCATGCCATCTCAGGCCCTACCCTTCCTGAGTACTATCCTCTACTTAACAAGACAACAGTAGACAGAGATGAATTTTTTTTCAAAAACTGGAGGCTATGAATAGGGCACAAATAAAATTCTCCTTTGAATTTTGAAGAGAAGACAAAGTGAAGACTGGCCTCAGAGGGATCAATAGGTAAACACAGCCCAAGGGCTATAATCCATGGCACATGAGCTTCACATGGTGCAACTGGAGCCACATGTGACCCTGAGATTTGTTAAACAATTTCAGGTCATTTTTTTTCCTGCAAGACTCTAGCATTGGTGCAGATGGTTGGACTTCATCCCTTCTCTTAATGAGCTTGTTCTAATTTAGTACAAATTTCTCTTAATAACGTCTGTATTCAAGTTGTTCTCCCTCCCTCGGGTCTCTGCTTCTGAAAAAAAGGCGGCACACAGCAGTATAGAGCACTTTCTATCCAGACAGCATTCCCCAAGGTGTCTGCATGGAACCTCATTTTCACAGGATACCCCTTTTACAGGGAGGCCAAGGTCAAGTTTAGGAAACAGCACAAACTGCCACACATCTAGCCCCCATGTTTACACTGTGCTGAGCACCTTAGGTGAACTCCCCCATAGACATCTCAACAACGTGTGGCATGGACACAATCTACACCCTGCTCTGTACTATGCCTGGGCAACATAGCACCTGCATCTGAATGTAGTTCTGTACCACCACCAAAGGAGATGAGAGCTACTGGAATCTGGGACAGATTAGTTGCCAGGTGTCCTTGATATTATCTCAGTTCTGACAAACTCCAGCTGAGACCTAAAGATAATAACTTCAGGCCCACCAGGCATCAGGCTGCAGTAGGAAAAGGCTGGAGCTGGAGTTTGGAGTGAATAGAGGGGAACTCTAGAGCTCACTGCCGCTGTTTATCATCTTTGGGTCTTTGAAGACAGTTCTGCCGCTCAGACTCTCAATTTCTTTGGCTGGAGACTGAAATCAATATTCTGGATGATGCATGAGTGACCTTCTGACTCCTTAAGTTTAGGTCCTCAATTTCAGGGATCAGACTTTTGGGGTCATCCCTAAGTCATGTCTTGTTCTCTACAGTATCATATAAATGTTTGCTATGAAAGCAAGAGAAATGCTAACTTTTTTTAAAAAAGAAAAAGGTTAAGAAAGCTTGATGAGAATGTGTCATGGCCAGTCATGATGACAGATCATTTTTCTTCACAAGTCACCTGCAACTTACAGCTCTGGGACCCCCTTTGAGGTTATATGCACGTAAATTTTCAAGCCGCAGCTTGTGAGGGTCTATTACACACTTCACTTCGTCTTTGCATTCCATGGGTGTCTTGATCACCAAAATGAGGGGGAAAGAGAAAGCAAGATTTCAGACAGTCTGCCCATTTACATTGCTCAAAATTGATAGTTGACCATCCGTGAAATTGCGTCCATTGAGGGGCATCCCCATCCACAAGCCTTGCAGAGAGCGGTGTTCAGCTCAAGCAAATGAAAGCACAGCCTCCACTCTTTCCCACGTACTTCTTAGACTAAATAGCAAAAGAGAAGATAGCAGAAAAGATGGTAGCTTCCTGGATACCTTTGTGTAAGACAGGAACTTAGTGTGTGCATGTTGATAGGTCTTTTGCCTTAAGTTTCTCTTAGAGCTGCATTTATAGCGAGTTGACCCTGCCTCTCAGAAGACAGGCACAGGCAGTGGGAGATGGATGTGCAGCTCTTTATTCACATTAAATGCTCTGTTTCAAAACAGGACTGGCTGCATCCGATCATATATGCCAAATACCATTGTCTTAGAGTGTCTGCTGGTGCGTGGTCCCCAGATGCTATGTAGGTACAAAAACATCAGAGATATTAAGTTCCTTATATAAAGTAGTAGAGTATTGGCATGAACATAACAAATATCTTCCATATACTTCAAATTATCTCTGGATTATTTGTAAGACCTAACGGGGTATAAATACTCTGTAATGGTACCTACTGCTTAGAGGATGATGACAACAAAAGACAAATCTGTATTTACTACTATTTAGAGGTTTTCAGTTTGTGGTTGGTTAAACCAGTGGATGTGAAACTACTGAGGGTCCAACTATTTGGCTGTTTTGTAAAACAACGGGGTCCCCAGTCCTGTTCATCCCAGCTGCTACGAATTGCTGTTGAAGCCAGTCAGTGTCCACAGAAGCCCCATAACTTGGGTATCCACTGCCAGCACCATACTGGTCCCAACCAGGAAGTCTTCTTTCAACTTTTTCAACCATATCTGATTAGTTGATATGCAGGGAAAAGGTTGGGTCAAGTCTGAATCTTAATGTTACTTTTTCCTGGCCACATGACCTAGGAAAGTTATCGAAACCTGTACATTTCTTTTGTAAAAAAAAGTTGTCAATGTGTCAGATCAGACTTTCAATTCACAAAGATGAAATGGTTTTCTTTCCACACCCATCTTTGTTTCATTTCAGGCTTCATTCCATGTGAGGGAGAGAGGTTTAACCTCCTCAAATTTGGCAGTTTTTCCATTTCCTTGGGTAATGGTGGGTTAACGGGGAAGAGAGTATGTAGAGTTATAGGGCAATGTGGTCCAGTCATCTTTCCATGTGGTTATTCATTGTGAGATGCTCATCTACCTCTTTGGGCCTGCAGTCACTAATGATCCCTTAGGACTGAGAGCTGTCATGACGTTTCCTTGCCTTCCATGGGGCTACATCAATATCTGTGCTGTTTCTCGTGTTCTCTATGCAGGTCCATCTGTGGACAGTCTACCTAGTGCCATACAGGTATCACACATCCTGCTGGGGGCTCAGCCCCAGAAACAGCTGTAGGTGACTTCATTCTCTAATTTATTCTCTCCATTTTTTTCAACCTACCTCATCTGGAAGAAACCAGATTCTCTTCCTCTATCCCTCCCGAAGGTGGACCCACTGTCAGGTCCTTCTTGCCCTTTCACAAGTTTGTTTCTGAAGCCCACACTTGGGCCTCTTCTGTGACCATACCTGTGGCAAGGCTAGAGGTGTGCATAAATGGAAGTGTGACGGGAGAAATAACCAATGAAAATGTAAAGAACAGAGCTTAAGATCTCCAAGATATGCTCATCTTTAAGGATCAGTGAAACAGCATATAAAAGGACCTGATGCATTTCAAGGTCCTCATGGTAGTTCTTTTTTTCCTCTGACCTAGTAGACATGTTGTTTAGACATTGATCGTGTGCTGCCTTAGAAACCTCAGGTTATCTTAGAACATCTAATTCTTATATTTTAATTTACCTTAAGTCTCTCTCACCTCTCAGTATTAACTCCTGAAGACCCTAGCACGCAGCCTACAATTATGTGAACCTAATGTTAAGACTAGATGCACAGGAAATATTTTGAAATGCTTATCTAGTCTATGGAATCCAAACTCAAGTCTGGAAACAAAGTTTTGATATTTTTGTTCTCTTAAAATGATTCATGACCAAGTTTATCCTGAATTTCGACAGAGGAGCTGTGTATCCCATGTAGACACCTTCAATATTAAAAAGAGAAAATTGTCAGTGTATCTATTATTTTTGATACCTTATATCATATCTAGTACTGGGTATAATGTACTTCAAATTTTATGCATTTCTCCCATTGCAAAATGCTAACTAAATCCAATTTCTACAGACTTCTGACTCATAAACAGAGTATAGCACAGAGCATGGTATCTTGAGATCCAAGATATTGGTCACAGATATTGGTCTTTGAGATGGAGTCTCTGAGTGAGATGATGAGGCAGGCTAGATAATAGATGATGTACTCAGATTGTAGGGATGTACACTTTACAACCTCAAGCCTAAGTTTTATTAAATATGAGTTCCTGTATAATGACTGCCTATCTCCCAGAGTGGTTATAAACATTCAAGGACATGATGCATGTTGAGATTGCACATGGTGTTGGGTACACAGGTCACACCTAGTCGGTGATACTCATTGACTCTATTGGTCAAAGGTAGAGACGAGGCAGGAAACAGACGGTCATCTGGATAGCACCTCCATCATTCATGCTCAGACCTCTTTTCTATAGATCAAAAAAAAAAAAAAGATATCCAGATACGAATTCACGTAAGTCACACATTTTATTGCTTTGACAAACACAAATAGAAATAAAATCCTCATGTACAGAAGGATTTATCTTGGCTCATGAATTCAGAGCCTTCAGTCCCTGACCAACCTGCCCCATTGTTTCTAGGCCAGGGGAGGGAGAGCATCCTGAGAGAATTAAGTCAATGATTTGGTCAAAGCTCCCATCACACAATTGCTTCCTTCAAGCCTAGCCTCTAAACATGAGGGATCTACTCTTCAATATGGGAGCCTCTTGGTGGGGTCACTTGACATCCAAACCATAACATTAGGACATAAGCATGCAAATGTTATGGAGAAGCATCAAGATAAGGAAACCTCAAATTGTCCTCCGTCCTTTTCAGACCTTTCATCACAGTCACATCTATTTGGAATTCCCTGGGAACCAAGCACTAGAAAGACTTGTTTTACTTTCAAAGCAAAGAACCCTTATGCGGCAAGGAAACAACCTGTGGGACAAAATGGCTTAACACAGAAAGACAGATGGTTCACATAGCAGAGGATATCCCAGAACACAGCAGTGGGGATACCCACTGGGGTCCTACTTGGTCCCATGTGACTCTTCTAGCTCCGCCCTACATTTTGCATTGCCCTTATCACTCCCAGGCTAATGACAAGATGGCTTATGCAGCTGTGGGTTCTCATAAAGACAACAGGAGTTAACTGAAAACCTTCTGAGAGCAAAATAGAAGCTATTATATATAAGCTACCAGTCATCATCTCTCATGATGGAAGTCTAAATTTGGTTCCTTGCATATTCTTGGATCTATAATTATGGCTCATTGAATGCCAGGTAGTGATTGGCTTCATCATCTTGTTTGGCCCAAGACCCACCCCTGAATCCATCATTGGAACAATGATGGAGTAACAAAATTTGTTTAGACTCTGTCCCTGGAGCTTCTGTCCTTGCCCAAAGCCTCTGGGCTGCCTTAGTAAGATACCTTCATAAGAAGGGAAGGGTGAGAGAGCCGCAGTGCCCACAGTGACTCTGATGCCATTCAGCACATCATCTGCTTCAATTCAACAGGCAATTATAAAGTGTCTGTTGTCTGCCAGGCAGACTACAGCATGCCAAGAGGACACAAGAGGCCAAGTGTTCTTGAGAAGAATAAATGAGTCAACTTATGCACAGTGTCTGGTGCAACCCTCAGCCCCTAATACTTACTTGCTCCATATTGTCTTCATTAAAATGAATAATGCATGAGTGATCTTTGCTATCCAGGAAAAAGAGGCTTAAACTAATAAATTATAGCAGCTTGCGAAGAGCAAGCCTGCGGGTAGCATCAAGGAGAGAGATCACATAAGGAGTATGCAAAAGGCCCAACCTGGAGAAGCTCACAGCTCAGTGCTTCGTAACCTTGACTTCACATCTGCTTTACCCAAGAAGCTTTTGAAAACTCCCCATACCAATTAAATCAAAATCTCCAGGGGGTCAGCCCGAGCACCAGGTGCCAGTTTATCTTCTTAAAGATTCCCAGATGATTAAAACTCGTAGCCAAGGTGGATGATAACAATTTAGGCTACTAAGGACAGCACACTCGAGTAAACAATTCACCAGCAATGTCAGGTGGAAGGATGCAAGAAAACCAACAGTGATCCAGCCCCTAAGCCTAGAGAGCACAGTGGGTCTCAGGGCAGGGACAGGGCTTGGGAAGCAGGGACTCAGTAAGGTTTAAGGAAGCAGCAGTGACAGAGACTCTAAAAGACCTTGAAAAACTATGAAATTTGCCTCATCTGAGCAACAGGGAGGAGGGGGTCGGGGGAAGCAAATGTGAGAGCAATGGAACAGGTGTGAGGGAGAACCCAGGCACGTCCATATCCAAGCAGTAGAAAGAGCCATGCAGTAAAACTGTAAGAGAGATTCAATAGCCAGCGCCTAAGAAGTTTCAATAGCAAAGCATAAAGAAGTGGGGTACCTGGACATTTCCCTAGTGTCAGAATTCTCTTTAAACCTATAATGGCTCCCTCTATGATGGTGTCCCTTTTCTTGCTCTCCTCCATTCCTCCCCTGACTAGATCTTCCTGCTCCCTCCTCTCCCCTCCCCTTCCCCCCTTCTCTTTCTACTAACTCCCTCTCCCCTCCCCCATGATCCCCATTAGCTTAGGAGATCTTGTCCCTTCTCTTGGGGACTATGTGTGTCTCTCTTAGGGTCCTCCTTGTTTCCTAGCTTCTCTGTCAGTGTAGATTGTAGGCTGGCAATCCCCTGCTCCATGTCTAAAATCCATATACAAGTGAGTACATACCATTTTTGTTGTTTTGCGACTGGGTTACCTCTCTCAGGATGGTTTCTTCTAATTCTATCCATTTGCCTGCGAATTTCAAGATCCCGTTGTTTTTTTCCTTTTCTGTTTGTTGGCTGAGTAGTACGCCATTGTGTAAATGTACCACATTTTCTCCATCCATTCCTCAGTTGAGGGGCATCTAGGTTGCTTCCAGGTCCTGGATATTACAAATAATGCTGCTATAAACATGGTTGAACAGATGTCCTTGTTGTATGAATGTATATCTTTGGGGTATATGCCTAAGAGTGGATCTTATGGTAGACTGATTCCCATTTTCCTGAGGAACCATCATACTGATTTCCAAAGTGGCTGTACCAGTTGGCACTCCCACCAGCAGTGGAGGGAAATGTCCAGAGACCTGCAAGGTTGACCCCAACTAACAATCTAAGCAATAGTCTAGAGGCTACTACCTTAAAAGCCCTTCTCCGATAATGAGATTGATGACTACTTTATATGCAATCCTAGAGCCTTCATCCAGTAGCTGATGGAAGCAGAAGCAGACACCCACAGCTAAACACTGAGCTGAACTCTGGAATCCAGTTGCAGAAAGGGAGGAGTGATGAGCAAAGGGGTCAAGACCAGGCTGGAGAAACCCAAAGAAACAGCTGACATGAGCAAGGGGGAGCACATGGGCCCCAGACTGATAGCTGGGAAACCAGCATAGGACCAACCCAGACCCCCTGAAGGAGGAAGTCAGTTTGGAGGTCTAGACAATCTATAGGGCCACTGATAGTGGATCAGAATTTACCCCTAGTACAGAAACGAACTTTGGGATCCCTCTCCACATAGAGGGATAATCTCTCAGCCTAGACACACTGGGGAGGGTCTAGGCTCTGCTCCAAATGATATGACAGACTTTGAAGATCCCCCATGGAAGGCCTCATCCTTCCTGGGAGGCAGAAAGTGGTTGGGACAGGGGAGGAGGGGGGAGAGGGAACTGAGAGTGACATGTAAAAGAGCTTGTTTCTAATTTAAATAAATAAAAAACAAATTTAAAAAGAAAATAAACATTTATAAACAACAGCAACATAAAAGAAGTGTGGTACCACATACAAAGACATACTGAACACTAAGGAATATAGGAGCTGTGTATCCAAGGAGCATCCACTACCCACAGAGCAGCAAGGGTGCCACAGTGCCACTTGCTGGAAAGCTGCCCTTTGCAGAGCTGGGAAAGCCATTCACAGGCCTGCCTCAGGCAACATAAAGCACAGAAGCAGCGGGAGCTGCTGCGCTGAGACAGTCTACCAGAGCTAGGGGTTGCTAATGTGTACCATGAGCCATCAAAATGTCTCCTGGGAACTATAAAGATGGGGACTCAGTCCTGGTCCATCTTCTCTCTGCATTCTGTTTCTTCTCTGAACAAAAAGTCAAGCAAGATCTGGGCTAGATCTGTCCATGCACTCAGTCCCTTCAAAGATGAAAGAGGAAGACTGTGAATCGTAAAGACACTAGGAAAGGCTGTCTGTGTGAGGCGGCCTATAAGCAGACCTCAAGGGAGGCCTGGCTTGGAGAGCAGAGGAGATGGGCATGGCTTCTGACGAAGCTGCAGCATGAGCATTTTGAACCTTGCATGGGCATGGTAGAAGACCCCAGCCCCCACCGTGCTCAGCCTGTGTACACACAAACACAAACTGGCTTGTTTTTAATCCCTTAGGTTTAAAGAAGATGCAGACAGTATGAGTGACCTTGGTTCCTGGTGCTTCCTACCTGGTCTCCCCAAGGCAGGTGACAATATTTCTTGTTCTTACAGGGGGCGAAGTGGCCAAACCACGGTTTGCACAGTTTTTCCACGGCAGCCTCGCCAGCCTCACGATCCGTCCTGGCAAAATGGAAAGCCAAAAGGTGATTTCTTGTCTGCAAGCCTGCAAAGAAGGGCTGGATATTAATTCCTTGGAAAGCCTCGGGCAAGGAATAAAGGTAAGGAAGGCACCGCTGCCACCTGTGATAAGCCACTGATTTATGAGTGGAAGGCTACCCAATATCTGAGCATGCCGGGAAATAATGGTTTCCGGAGAAGCCTTGCAGAAATGGTGACTCAGCTAAGGTGTGATCACACCTTGACAGGGACCAGTTAGTGACCATGACTTCCAGGATGGACTTCTGCTGCCGGCTCCTGAAACGGCTAGATCAGGTAATCTAGCATAGACAGTAGACGACATCCCGTGTATGCCTGCAGGGAGATACGAAATTTCATTTGTCTGCAGATTGGTTGGTTACTTTGCTATTCATTTGCCTAAAGGCGCTAAAGCAGCACGCAAGAATACATTTCAAAAGCATAAAATGTAAACAAAAAATTAGGACTCCAAAACACAAATAGGAAAGGAGAGAGCAGACAGACGTGAGGTAGAATTGGAAAACAGATGTGACAGTCACTAGGTTTTACATTGTCAGAGTGAAGCCAGCCCCCCTTCAAGCAATATCTGGAAGTCACAAGGAACATGAAAAGATTTGTGTTTTTATTGCCTGTGTGAAACAAAAATATTCAAGTGATTCAGGAAATCCGAGCTTTGCTCTTAGAAAAACATCTCCCAGATGGGGGAGGGGCAGCTATGGCCCCAGCAAGCTTCTCTCTGACAGGTAAGGTTATCTTCTGGCTTCACCTAGATATGAGAAGCTCTCAATAGTCCTGGGCCCAAGTTCTGAATAAAGAGCAGGGTCAGTCCCATCAAAGGCCCTGATGAATCATGACAGGCCCATGTGAGGTGAGTCTCTAGCTCCTTTCTTGAAATCAGGGTGGCCCACCTACTGTGTCCGGGAGACCAGGACAGGTCCTGGAGTCTCCAGAAGCCATAGTAGTTTTCCCCCTTGGCTGTTTTCCAAGGGAAGGTGACAATAGCAGAAGATTTCCACCTGCTGCCTATCTGTCCCATGTCTGCCATGGGCCTGCCTTGCCATCCTACCATGGGTCTGCCTTTGCTAGCCAGGGACTCCTTTTCTAGCAGAACTTGTTCTTAACAGGGGCCTGATGTTTGATGGCTCTGGCCCTGGGTATGCAAGCAGGGCCTGCTGGTCTGAGCACCTGTGATGTTCATTAAAATGTGATCATTTCAGCAAACATACCATATTGCAGTTATGGACAAGGTTCTAGTATACAAAGGTGGATGCTGTCAGCTTATTGTCTTCAGATAATTTGATAGCCCTAGTGGTCAATAAACCTTCTTGGGTACCACTACATTGACAGTGAACACTGGCATTTCCTAAAGGGCTCTGAAATGCTCGTTCTAAATGCTTTATGACTATTACTTTTTGTGATACCCCTTCCCACTGATAAAGGTACCCTGATGTTCTCAATCAGATATTGAGAACTGAAGTATAAAGGATGCTCAAGCATCATCCTTAAGTCAATGACAGGCTGAGCCCAAATTTGAATCTAGGCAGGCTCACTCCATAGCTTTAGATTCAGGGTGAATTGCCTTCAGGGAAGGCTCCCCAGAAGAGGGTAAGCCCAGAGAGAATGTATAAGAACAGGTAGGAATCCACCTGGGAAAGGAAGGGTAAAGAGGGCAGCCACTCCAAGATCTGAGAATTTGAGCAGTAGCAACGGAGCATTGCAAATTGCACAGGAACCTCAAGGCCAGTGTTGTGGGTGTCCAATAGTAGCACAAAAGTGGGACCAAGAAGCTAGATCAAGACCATGCCATGGGCACTCCTAGACACATTTAGATGTCTTTTTTCTGTCAACCACTAGAAACCATTGAAAACTCAAGCAAGAGAGAATAATCTTGGCCATGCAGGAAGGTTTAAGGTGCCTACCCTGGACATTGGGTCTGAAGGGGAAGATGGAAGGAATACAGAAGGCATGGTTAGGCAAAATTGACTTTCCAGATATTGTTTACCATGGCTTTGATACACACATACTCATACATACATGTTAATCACATGTCACTGGGAAAGCATGTGCTATTTCCTTGGGGTATTGTCCACCTAGTACTGCAGAGATTAGCCTACAGCCCTTTCTTTTTCTCACTCCAACTCACTGCCTGCCTCTGAATTCGTCCTCTGCATTGAACCATCCCAAGGGGCCACTGTTGCAGACTTCCACGTCTGACAGAGAGAGAGGGAAAAAAAAAAGAAAAACTAAAGATGCTAGACTTAACAGCCAGGCAATTTGTGAATTATAAATTAAGAACCAAAGTGATTTCTACCAAATAGTCATAGCCTGTGGAAAGAAAAGGTGCTAAGCCAAGTGTCACACAAATAGAACGGTCTAGGGGGAGGCTCTCAGCATCCCACCTGCTCATACCCAAGTCACTGCAAATTACCCTTTCCCATCCCTAAGGCATGGCTTGTGAGAGCCCGAGGTCTGTGAGAGAAGTTAATAAGACACTCAGTTTACAGAGCGCTCACTGGGGGCTGTTTTATGTTCATTATCTCTACTCCTCAAAACAAATTAAATATTATGACCTCATTTCAAAAGCAAGGGGACTGGGGCTTAGGGGACTTGTCCAAAATAAGTCCATGCTCTTTCCTCCACGCCAGCAACTCTGATTAAAAGATGGCCCTGACCACTGTTAAAACTAACTTCCTTCAGCCCCTGCCCACGTGTCTCCTGCATGTCATTTCTGAATGGCTATCATTTGATTTGCCAGTGACTAGCCTCCTTCTGTGTGGCTGACTTAACAAAGAAACAAGACATCGCTTGCCGAAGGAACTTCTCCACTCATAGGGGCTCGCACCAGCTCTTTGCTCTACTTGTCAACCTGTAGTCATGCATATTTCTGGATACTTCTCAAGAACATTGCAGTCTCTGCAGGGTTGAGGTGGCTGTTGCCTTGTACCCAAGAATCTCTAAGATTCCATGGAGCAGCCACATTTTGGAAGGCCATCCTGTTCTGATTTTCATGGCCCCATCCTTGCCATCAGCACCTTCACAGTGTGGCAGAGCAAGAAAGAATACTGACCTTACAGCCAGACGCTGTTCTCCACTAGGTTCTCAACACCAATGTCTATTTACTATTTACTGCCTGGGTGACTCTGGGCAAGATATTTCAACCCCCAAGCTCCACCCCTATGTACAAAATGGAATTAATACTATGTGTCTTTTAGCAATGTATTAATTTACTAAGCATTTCGATACATGTCCCTGTAGCAAGCATAATGGGCTCTCAACGAATCACGGGGCCTTTTGTGGCACAGTAGACCTTTCTGTTCATTTGTTACTACATTAACTTATGTATTTGGAGGTGGGAACATGCCATATACTCATGTGGAAGTCAGAGGACAATTTATGGGATTCAGTTTTCCCCTTCCACCATGTGGATCTCAGGGTTGACAGTTCAAATTGTCAGGCTTGGTGGCAAAGGCCTTTACCCTTTAAGCCATTTAGTACAGATCAAAGAGGCTGGCAGATAGCAGATGGTCAGGGAAGGACAAGGTGCCCAACAAGCCATAGCCAGCCTGTTACTGAGGCATAGGGAACCTAGGTTTTGGATAGGAATTTCACTGATGGTCAAGCCTGCAAGGAAACTGAAGAAGGCAGCTGAATGTCTGGGAGAAGTGGCCATAATGCAAGATATCTATCTAGCATCGTCCTTGTTTGCTATGGTCACAGCACAGATTCCCAAGGAACTAGGCTTGGGCACCGTTTGCCCCTATGATTATGCCAGTGTAAACATGTCTGCCTCATAACTACAGACATATCCCCAGAGTATGGAATACTCCACCTAGAAAAAATGTGAGAGCCTGTGAAGGCCTTTATTGACCTTTCAGGAACTATATTGACAGCTGGGCCAGTGTCCATCTTCATGCTCTATGGTTAGAAGGATGTTCTTGGGCTTGGGCTTGGGCTAGGCATTACCTGGAAATCCAACACATTGGCTAACCTGTGACTTTGCTAGGATTCAGTGGAGACATGTGCTCTGACAATTGCCAAGAAATGCTACTTGGTCATCCTTCTAGAACAGCATTTCTCAACCTGTGGCTCGAGACCCCATTGGGGGTCAAATGACCCTTTCTCAGGGGTCACCTATGACCATTGGAAAACACAGATATTACAATTCATTAACAGTAGTAAAATTACAGTTATGAAGTAGCAACAAAAATGATTTTATGGTTGGGGGTCACCACAGCATGGGAAACAGTATTAAAGGGTCACAGCATTAGAAAAGTTGAGAACCACGGTTCTAGACGCCTGTAGATCTTCCCATTCTGACTTATGCCAGGCTCAGACTTCAGCCTACTCTGCAGTGCTAACCATCTTCTTCATACCACTGCCACTCTAGACCTTGTGGGAAAGCTAAGGAAAACCAGTAACCAGGCCCTTGAGAGTCTCACACAGACAGCAGCATCACCGTAAGACTCTACTCTAGTACCCGAGACACTGTGCAGAGGAGTGGGCAAGAGTTCTAAGTAGTGTTTTTTGGAAGGATGACCTTAAATCTTCCCAGATCTAAAATGGATGACTTGTACAAATGATTCAGATCTGATTGTGACCCACTGGTGTGTGGTGGCTTCAGAACTGAGCATTCTGAGTGGAAGAGGCATCCATGCCTAGAGATACACCAAGTGGCTGGCTGAGAAACAGTGGCTAGAGACACACCCAGTGGCTGGCTGAGAAACATCTACCTGGGACCTCCTGCATCTAGACCAAGGAAGCTGTGCTCATGGGCAGAGGTCACAGCTCAGAGGGACACTACCCAGGGCTTTGAGAGACAGGAAAGAGTTAGAGCATGGGGGAGGAAAGGCAACAAAGGCACAGTGGTCCCATCAGCAAAGATTCAACAAAGATGGACTTACTACAGCATTGGGAATTATAACCCAAGTTTTCATATATTGAATGCTTTGTAAATACTAGAAACTTTATATCAAGTGGGCATCCTTAATCTAATGTTCTGAAATACAAAACTCCATAAGCACTGACATGCTACTACAAATGAAAAACTTGCAGCTAGTCTCCTGTGACAGACCACAGTCAAACCACAGGCACATTTAAAAATATTATATACACTTACCTTCAGACTGTGTGTATGAGATATATACGAACCATAAATGAGTTTCATATACAGACTTGAATTCTAGCACTAAAACATCTCATATATGTGCAGATATTCCAAATCAAAGAGAAAAAATACAACATCCCAAACACTTCGAGCCCCAAGTAGTTCATTTGCAGTAGAGTCATCCAGTATGTTATCTCATTGAAACTTCAGACAGGTAGATATTCATTTCTTCAAGTTTTAAATGAGAAAATGAAGTCCAGAAAGGGGGAGTAACTGTCCAAAAATTGTACTTCTTAGTGTGTATTGGAACAAGAGTGACAATCTCAAATATTGTTTTCTCTCAGACACGCTACATAGCCTCACAGAAGACTCATGACTAGTAAGGGCCGGCTTCATCCTCCAGATAGGTTGACCTACTGTGGTAGTAACTCTCCAGATTCAGTGACTGTG
This sequence comes from Cricetulus griseus, assembly GCF_003668045.3. Taxonomy (NCBI): domain Eukaryota; kingdom Metazoa; phylum Chordata; class Mammalia; order Rodentia; family Cricetidae; genus Cricetulus; species Cricetulus griseus. The sequence continues at coordinate 205,978,477 of NC_048597.1, read as the reverse complement.
ATACATAGAAGTGTTTTCCTCTTATACTAAGTAGTGGAGGTGAGGTAGAGTTCCTGTGTACAGGCTGAAGGTCACTGGAGTGAGGAGAAAGACTAGAGAACTCCACAGGGCAATTCCCTGCCTTGGCCCAAGGCATTATACTTACTTTACCTCCCCTCGTGTCTCATTCATCAATTGTCACATGGTCCTGGAATACATGGCACAATCGAGGTAGGAAGTGTCACTTCTCCAGTGCCCAGATAGAGGAGAGAGCCAGGTTTGGTACTGCTGAAAAGCAAGTGGCTAGAAGGAGGCCATGTTGGGGGGACAGGAGATGGTGCTGAGTAAAATAGATGTTTGAATGGAACCATTCATTTATCCATCTACCAGGAGTTCTCAGATCACTAGAGCTAGCTTCTGGGAGCAAGGGGTCAGTAGAGCCCTGTGTTCAGTGAGACAATCGCTCATCAGTGTGCCATGTAATCAGGCTATACCATTCTTTTATAAGTGCTACCAGAAAGAAAAACACACAATCCCAGTAGGACCTAATTCAAGGAGTAGGCAGAAATAAAACACTTATATAATAGCTAAAGGAAACAAAGAAAGACCCATCCACTGACTAGGACCACCGTGCCAGTGACTCACTTGGTTCAGTGTCACCAACAATGATACATCCATCTCCAAACATAGAACAATAGTATTGCTTTGAAGACATTTGGGTCAGGTCAGGGTAAAGTAGCAGATAGTTTTCCTTAAACCCATGAGAACATACATTCCGCTTCTCATGTAGTAAGAGAAATATGAATTAAAACTAGAGTAAGTTGGTGTTTGTCACCTATAAGTCTGGCTGGCTTCCCAAAGACTGACAGCATGCAGATGGCTGAGGTTAATGCAGATGGAAGTGAGTGAGTGTGTGTGTGTGTGTGTGTGTGTGTGTGTGTGTGTGTGTGTGTGTGTGTGTTGACAATTCAGGCAATCAGAAATTTGCCAGCATCAACAGAGAACATGTACTACTCTTTGACCTAGAAATTTCCCTTGCCAGGATTTGTCTTCTGGATACATTCATGTGTTTATATTATGAGATTATGGATTGTGATAATATCAGTAAAAGATTGAAAATAGCACAAAACCCTTGCTATCACAGGGCACAGTGGCTCACACCTCTCAATACTCAGGAGGCACAGGCAGGCTAATATCTATTAGTCTGAGGCTAGCCTAGTCTACATAGTCAATTCCAGGCCAGCCATGCCTACATGGTGAGACTCTAAAGCAAAACCAAAATATCTCTTAGCAAGAACGCTGTGACAGGGTTTTCAGAATTCCATTCTGTGGTTCAGGCTGATATCACCAGGAATGTCTAATCCTTTGGCTGAACTCCTAGGGAAGGTCCTGAAGTTCAGAAGAAAGTGGAACAACTTACTGGAGAGGTAGAGAGCACAACCGATTCATCATCTTCTGATGTTCTAGAGATAACTTTGGTGGCCTTAGTGGCCTCCTCCTGGAGTTACACAGTTTTCAGAGAGCCATGCCTATCGTTGACCATTTTTCCTATGATGCCCACTTCTGTCTTCCAGTATCACTTCAACCCTTCACAGTCTGTCCTCGTGATGGAAGGTGATGACATTGGGAACATCAACCGAGCCCTCCAGAAGGTCTCCTACATCAACTCCAGGCAGTTCCCAACAGCAGGTGTCCGGCGCCTCAGACTCTCTTCCAAAGTCCAGTGAGTAAAAGCCAACTGCCCAGGCCCAGCTGACGCAGCAACAATAGTCCCTTAAGACTGTTCCTTTGCAAGTAGGGCTTCCCTTGTTCAACTTTCCTCTACTCTGCTATCCATGGGAGGATGCTTCTGGGACCCGTGCTCTTCTTTTGCTTTCTTAAGGGAAATATTACCTTTCAAACCCACCTTTCCGTGTTTTTTTCCACATCTAATCTGATGCCTAGAGAGGCCTATTTTCTATACATTCTCCAACAGCTAGGTTTTAAATGGTCTGATTTAAGGGTATAGCACCTGGTACATGGTAGGGGCTTGATAAGTATTAATTAAATTAACCAACTTTGTTTTGTAGAATTCCTAAATACTATGGGTAAGCCAGAGGAAGAGAAGGCATGGTTCTTGTCCCCAGGGAGCAGAGTTCAATTAATGAAATGAGATCACTGTAGTTTTTGATACCTCACTTCCCAGATATGGCAGCTACTTGAGATGACTGCTAGGTAAGGAACCCCAGATAAACTCCTAGAAGATGGACGTGGAGTCACCAAGCAACTGGGATAGAAGAACCCAGGAGACAAGGGTGGGAAGGATGGGTCTGCTGACGGCTGCATTTCTGGGCCTGAGATGCCCATTGTGGGAAGCGACACTCAATAGAATGATGAAGAGTGTTGCCACCCAGAGGCCTGAGATTATATGTAGACACCTCTGAGTCAGCTCCAAATTGGAGCAAAGAGAGGGAAAGAGACTGCCTAGTGTCCATCCCCGAGACCTGCTGTCCATAAACCAAAAGGAGAGGGAAAGGCAACAGGAAGCTGAGCTGGGCACCTGCAGTAGCACCCAAATTCATCATCTACCTAGAGCATGGAAGAGATGAAAACTATCCATTTCCATAGAGACTTATCCAAACTACCCTTCCTTCTTCCATTGGGTACATTCCCTCGGCATACAGAATGATGGCTGCCTCTATAAGGATCTAGCTTGATGCCTAGAGCATAGAGTTGGTCTAGGCAGTGCTCACTATTTTTGCCCAAGTCTTTGGATTCCTTAATAATGGAGAATATTGATGACATGTAGGCTTCAATGATTCTACTGAGAAAGCTTGGACTTTACTGGATAGCAAGCTCTGGACAGTCACTTTTTTGAAGGTCTTTATAACTAGCCATTACTAGTACAGGGTAATCATTGCTCTCCCTATTGTATAGATAAGAAGTTGAAGTACAGAGCAATGAAAGTGACCAAGCAGGGCATGGATTCTCACCTATCCATCTTCCAAGCCTTAGTTCTTATGTAGCAGTGCACTAGGGTAAAGTAATGTAACCACTGCAGTCCTCTGCCCTCACCAATAGAAGAGGTGCACCCCCCATGATATCCTCACTAAGACAGAACACATGCATATGCCAGAGCAGGATAATCTAGCCCTAGGGTCTCATTTACTAAAATGGCTAGAGCCAACCAGACAACAGTTCCCTTACCAAATACTAATGCACAAAAGCAAGCAGTTGCTTTTAATTAATGTTGCCATGGATGACTTTGCTAAAAGATAATGAAAGCTTTCATGGTTACTTGTTGCTAGCATAGAAAAGTCTCATCCCTCCCAGGAGCCAATCTCTTAAGTCCCTACATTGTTAGTGCTTAGGTGCTAATGTGGCCTTAAATGTGAAGGTCTACGGCCATCCTCAGAGACTGCTAACACCCAGGACACCTTGGCAAGCCCATGGCTCTGGAGCGGATGGTTTAAATCATCGGCTGATCAGGGCCATGACTGGAGATGTTTTCCCAGGTGCTTTGGGGAAGATGTGTGCATCAGCATCCCAGATGTGGATGCCTACATCATGGTCCTGCAGGCCATCGAACCCCAGATCACCCTCAGGGGAACAGAGCGCTTCTGGAGACCTGCTGCCCAGTTTGAAAGTGCCAGAGGAGTGATTCTCTTCCCTGACATCAAGATTGTGAGCACCTTTGCCAAAACTGAGGCATCCGGGGATACAAGAACCACAGGCACAGGTACTTATGGGGCCGTGGGGAGGGTGGACCTTAACTCCGTACAGTCTGGTAAAATGATACCTCAGGGCAACCCACACTGCTCACCCATGGAAGGATGATGTATGACAGGAAAAAAATCAAACAAAGCTAGAAACACTCAGGCGATCATCAGGAGAGGGACAGACAGCTTACCCAAGTGTAGCACACCCATGTTAGTGACAGGAAGCAAGAAGGAATACACTTGTACTATATGGTAAGTGAAAAGAAGTGACATGCAGACTTAGCAGTATCCTTGTAGCATGATCACCACCATGTAAGAAAGAGATGCCCAGAAGAAAAGATACTTGATGCTAACAGCAGTGTCCCCCGAGGAGCATGGATAAAGACTATTTGTTTCTGCTTGCCTTCCCTTTTCTGTGACTGCAAAAAAAAAAAAATGTCCTGTAGTGGGTATGTATTATTCCAATCATTAGAAGAAAAGCTAAAGGTGTGCAAAGGATAGAACCCAGCTTCACATTACCATACACACAGCAGAAGGCTGGGGCTCACTCGGCAATATGACTAAGCTTTCAGGGAACTTCCAGGTTGTAATTCCCACCAGCTTCATTATTAGGGCTGTTGCTTAGGGAAGGCTGAGTTTCCACTCTCTGCCTGGGAGAAACACTCAGTTACACAGAAAGCCAGAACATCTGCTGGAGGCAGACAAAAGGAAAGAAACCCACAGAGAGGGAGTCTGTGGAGAGGAAGGGAGGGATGCCTGCCTTTTGCAGCTCAGAGGGACTCAGCATTTCCTGACAGTGCTTGTCTGAGAGCAATCCTTCGAAGCCTCTTCCAGAAGCACAACTTCAACCGCCTCCCCCCCTCCAAAGCCACTGCTAATGATGTGCTGGTAGGTACCAGTAGGCCCGAGTCCCTGAAGAGCCGCTTCTATAATAATCCCAATTACCTACTGTCTTAAACCACCCTGGTCCCCAGTGATTAGGTTCTCAAGGGGCAGACCTCCTGAAAGCCTAAAAATAGTTGGTATTTCACACCTGGCCAGCCAGGGAGGTTTCTGAATTACATGCCAAGGTGCATTAAGTCATGTGACCTTCCCTCCTCTGTTGTCCTCATTTGTGGCTAAAATCAGACTGAAAAAGGAAGGCCTGCTGACTTCAGTGGTCACAGCCCAGGAGCATTGAGCTTTGTGGCCGCTGACACCCGCACACAGGCAATGCGGGAGAAAGCAGCTAACTGGGTCCACATTTCACCTTCTATTTATGAGAGGTGCATGTAGAGCGCACAGCCCAGTGCCGGGGAGCTATTATTAGTACTTCTAAATTTCTGCACTTCCTGTTGAAATAGTCGTTTTTATGAGACTCTTAAATGAGGGGGCTAACTGTGTTTGCTACCAGGCCACAGTGACAAGTTCCAGGGTCAGCTTCTGCCCCTCACATATACACATATACTCACAGACATCCATAATTACGCAGGAGCACATATAATGCACTGTAGGGAGACACCCTAGCCCCGCCCAATAGTCCTGGGACAGGTACCAGGTAGACCCCGGACTCGCCCATAAGGGCATGGTGAAGGAAAGCCGGGGTGATGCAAGGGAAGCTTCTTAAAGGCTGCACGTGGAGCTTCTTTCTGGCTGCGCTAGCTGGGTTCCTGAGACCTCGCTCTGGCCTGCCTTTTGCCCTGGTGCTTTCTTGAATAAAGAAATCTTACCATCACAGATTAATTCATCCTTGAGCGCACGCTGCAACCTTTAATCTTCAATGCACACTCAGTACCCCAACACATACATGTTTCTATGCTTCTGCGCTACTTAGGTCCTTTGTAGCCACCGCTGTTCTGACCCCCGCTATTGATTGTTTGCAAATACCTCTTCACTCTCTGCACTGTCTTGGAAATGTTATCTCAATGCCTCCATCCATGACTCCCAGGCTGAGTTGCCAATCGCTGGGGTTTCCCTTTAGCTCACAGGAGATTTAGCTCTTGGTGGTGACTTGCCTGTCTGTTAAACCAGACGAGTAGCTCCTGCAGGGCTCAGCCACGGACAGTTCTACTGTGGGCTCCTCACCCAGCAGTCCCTCCAACACAAGAAAGTAAGGATGGAAGATAGTGCCATAGGGAAAGAGCCATGCGATGGGCAGCTGGGACACCTGAGCACCTGCCTAGTGTGGCTCTGCCAGCCGTATTACCAGGAAGGTGACCTAGCTCCACCTGAAAGGAAGTTAGAAAACACCTGGGAGACATCTGAAATTAGACATTCACTGCTGTTAATGACTGACCTCAGTGTTAATGAAGATTATTGTGCTTTTATATATTGCTAGTAACACATGGAACCATTGTGGTTGGCGAACAGTAAAAAAAAATTAGGCACACAGAAACTAATAATATATAGTTAATGAGAATGAAACTATTTTAGGTACCACTGAAATTTTTAATTAAAATAATTATCTTGTCCTTTGAATGTCTTTTTAAACATTTTTATAAATACCAATAACTCCCCGTATTCACTTTGTGACTTTGGGCAACTCTCCCCACTTCTTTGATCGTCTATTTCCCCAATGATGGGGTGTGGATAATATTGTCTATTATGTTTGCTCTGTATCTGGTGCACAGCATATATTCCATAAGCAACCATCACCTTCATCTTAAAATGGGGTTTTCAGTTAGGACTGCCAGATTGTCTAATAGATATTTCCCTGAGAAATCTGGAGTCATAAAATCAGGCAAGGACCACAAGACTGACCAGCTTGCTAATATGCTCCTGTGGGAGCATATGAACTAATTAATTTAGTCTAATTTATCAATTATTAATTAACTTTTGCTTATATCCTGTTGAATCCAGTGATGATTAATGAACGATCCATCTCTGTTTGAGTAAAACAGGTGGCTGCTTCATGGCAGTTCCTGTGCCAGATTCTAAAGAAGTTTCTTTCCCAAGGTCCTCAGAGCCTGGTGAGGACTCATGCATACACTCACTCGTGTGTGCATGCATGCATGCGAGCACACACTGTCCACATGGAAAAAGAACTACAAAAGGCTGGTTAAGAGCCACTTAGCTCTCCCCAAGTGCAATCTGTGGCTATGGCTTCTAATGTCTCTCAGAGGAGGAACTGAGTAGTATAGCGGCTCTTTGGAGATACATACCTTCTCCCCACGAATTCATACCACCCTCTTGAAGCTGGCCTGATGTTTGAGAAGTGGGTGTAGCAGATGGGGTTGCACAGCCCCTTCTCCTGCCCCACCTGCACACACAGGCAGTACCCGAGGAGGTGTGGTGGTGAGCAAGAGCTCTTCATGCTGCTGTTTCTCATGTACCCCACCCCCGCCTTCCTTCAGCCCCCAAACCAGCAGTCTTGGAAGAAATGCTACACAACTTGGATTTCTGTGACATTTTGGTGCTTGGAGGGGACTTGGATCCAAGACAAGAGTGCTTGGAGCTCAACCACAGTGAACTCCACCAACGACACCTGGATGCCACTAACTCTACGGCTGGCTACTCCATCTATGGTAAGGTCTCAACACAGCCCCTCTGCTCAGTGATGTCCTCTCAGAGCAGCCTTATCAAGGACTACTGAGTATGGTAGCAGCTGTGGCTGGCACAGTCCTAGAGGTCAAGTGGAAATTCTGATGTTTCTACACTTTCCTTTCTAGAGTGACTCCAGCTCTAGACATTGTACTATATCTTTACTCCTTGGGAATCCGTAGAAACTAAGAGAGTGATTTCACTTTTTGATCCTGGAAAATGCTCCAGCCATGTTTGGCAGCCTGGGGCCAAGCATTCCAGTCATAGACTAGTCTACATGAAAATTCTTTGGATTGGTTTTAATCTTTGAAACTTCTGCTTTTTCCACCCATCAGCCTTTTGTGAATCCAAGACTTTTACCCTTGGATTCACAACCCCAACAGCATCAGTCTGTGTCCTGCACCTGCAGTTCCCCCTCCCCTATGCCTCCGGATAGTAGATGTGGTCTCTTGGTGCAGGTGTGGGGTCCATGAGCCGCTACGAGCAGGTGCTGCACCACCTCCGTTACCGCAACTGGCATCCCACTCCCCTTGAGACTCGGAGGTTCCGGATCAAATGTTCAGAACTCAATGGACGTTACACTAGCAATGAGTTCAACTTGGAGGTGAGTGTATCCTGCCATGGTTAGGGAAAACCTGACCCACCCGCCCATCCCCTCATTCATTCAGAGAACTATCTCAACCGCCTACTTGCATCTCTCCTTGCTCCTCCCAGGTCAGTGTCCTCCATGAAGTCAGAGTCTCTGACAAGGAACACGTCAACCACCTTATTGTGCAGCCACCCTTCCTCCAGTCTGTCCATCACCCTGAGTCCCGGAGTAGTATCCAGCGCAGTTCAGGTAGGATACTTGAAGGCAATTCAGATGCTGGGACTCAAGAGCAGCCTCCAAGAAGACAGTTATATTGTAGCATCCAAAGGTGCTCTTGAGCTGAAGAAGGGAATCCTGCCATGGAGAAACTACAAACCCTCTCTCTGACCACCCCTGCTTTCAACAGGGAGTCCATTAACTAATGGAGGAGTTTCACACACTCCATAGTAACAGAGATTGGTACAAAGGGCTGAGACAATACACCAGTCATTTCAGGGCTAACTCAGAAGCTTCCCATGAACCCCTCACACACTTAACCATATTCAACGTCATCTGCCCATGAGTTTGTCTGAGCACATGCCATATTGTGCCACCGTCTGGTAGCACTTGCATTCCTACTAAATTTTAAAATGCCTGATTCTTAGTGGAGACTTCCCTATAATTTGAGGAGAAAAGCCAGGGGTAGAAGAGACGCTACATTTTTTGAATGCCTACTGTGTGCCTAACAGAAGCTCATGGACATTTCCCTCACTTCTCACAATTGCCATAGCAGAGTGAGTATAACATCTGATGCATAGTTGATAAAAGGATATCCCAGACAGAGTGAGATAAGGGCCCAGAGCCCTATGGCTGGGAAATTAGAGGGAAGATTTTATTGTGAACCTGGATTTTTGTCCGTCAGAAGAGTGAGTTACAACTTTAGTCATTGTGTTATTTGGGTGCCATTTTTTTACTTCAGTGGTCCCGAGCATCGCCACAGTGGTCATCATTATCTCCGTGTGCATGCTGGTGTTTGTTGTGGCCATGGGTGTGTACCGAGTCCGAATTGCCCACCAACATTTTCTCCAAGAGACTGAAGCTGCCAAAGAGGCTGAGATGGACTGGGATGACTCTGCACTGACTATTACAGTCAACCCTATGGAGGTGATCCTCTCTCTGGGATGGGAGCTCTGGGTGGGGGGCTCCTGCTAATCAACTTGGTTCTTCCTCCCTAGGTCCTGGATCCTATAGATTCCTCCTAGTCTAATGAGTCCTATTGCCAGTGATTCTCCCATCTCTGCCCAATTCCCCTGTGAATTGTATTCTCTGATTTAAAATGTGCAATCATTCTTATCCCACAAACATAACTAGAATTTTCCTAAAGCAAGCAGTCATTCGGTATCTATCCCTCACCCCTGCTGTAGTTCAGAGAGGACTAACACTCAGGAATTCAATATTGAACTCTCTTGATTAGCTAACAGTGCAAATTAGGTGGCCTACAGAGTTCACTTAAAGGCTTGAAATAAGTTAAAGCAAAAACAGAGCAACACCACCTGCCATTTAATAAGTTCCCCTTTTAGTGAGACACTGGTCCAGATGTTCTGTATATACAAGCACCGTGTGAATGGGAAGCATCACCGTCATCTCCCAAGGTGGGAACAGAGAGAAGAGTAGCACCATGTTCAAATGAATAAAGCCAGCATTCAAACCCAAGGCAGTACAATTCAGAGGGTTACTTGATTTCAGTTGGCCAACAGCCCCCAGCAGCCATCCATGACCATTCAAGGGACCTGATCTATGCATCTGCCTATCGTTCTTTTTGTCCATGGGTGTCTGGAAGACACAAGCCCAGAGAAAGATCAGGAAAAGCCATAGGGAAATAATAGAGATGATCATTGCTGCCTGGCACCTGTTTTACTCACAGCCAGCATGGCTCAATTTCTCTAAGTATGCTGGTATGGGAGTCCAGCACTCCCATCCTCAAAGAGTTGAGCCTTAAGTGTAAGAAGCAAGAGCAATCTGAGGAGCAAATAGTAGTGTGCCTCAAAGGGGCTGACCTAGTATGGCCAGCTCTTGCTGAAGCTCCAGTCTTGGGGGCTGGCCATTCAAGGAAAGAGCAATCACTAGGGAAGGCTAAAGTAAGGGAGGCCTTGTAGAAAGGGTGTGATTTGGAGGAGACAGAAGTGGATAGAAGATGATCTAAAAGAGCCATGTAGCCACATAAGGCAACATATCACTCAAAACATAAGCCCAGAAAAAAAAAAGTTGCTGGAATCACTACAAAGCTGTAAGAAGGGAAAAGTGGAACTGGAAAGGGCAGGGTACAGCTTTAATTCACAAATTATAGCATAAGGGGGCAGGCAAGGAAAGTGAGGGCATAAACGTTGGCCTTTGCAAAAGAATAGCTTTTAATTATAGCACACCTGCACCTTGGCTTAGATGACCTTCTATTTCCAGTGACACAATGCTCCCACATGGAAAGGTGTCCAAGATCAAGCATGATTCTGCCCCTGGGAAGCAAACAGTTAAGAACCCAAATGTTCTATTTAAAGGGTCTGAAAGATTCAGTAGATGATGCTGTTGGTTTAAGTGCCTGTCCTGTCACTGACACTAACATGTTACCTTGACTATGTGTCCTGGGAGTCGCTGCTATTTTAGATCTGTATCTGCCTTTCTAACTTCCCTCTCCCAGGTTCCTTTCCCAGAGATCCTATGTAGGCAGGATAAGGGGTTTGGCTTTAAGTGAAATGAATCCCAAGAGTCCCTAAGTCTTTGCTGCACAGAGCTCCCAGGCGGCCCTTACTCAGTCCTTGATGTATATTTCATTTCTCTCCTGGCATCCAGAAACATGAAGGACCAGGGCATGGGGAAGATGAGACTGAAGGAGAGGAAGAGGAGGAAGCCGAGGAAGGCATGAGCTCCAGCAGCAGTGGCTCTGATGACAGCGAAGAGGAAGAGGAGGAAGGAATGGGCAGAGGCAGACATGGGCAGAGTGGCACAAGGCAAGCCCAGCTAGAATGGGATGATTCCACCCTCTCCTACTAGTGCCCACGGGCCTACTGACCAGCCCATGTGCCCCTTTTGTAAAGCCCAATCCAATGTATGCCCAAGCCTGTCACACTAGCCTCTAATTTTATGACAGATCCAGGAAGGCCATCAACTTCCTGGAATCTACCCTCTATGTTTCGGGCCCTGCCTGTGTCCCAACCATGGGGCATTTCCAAGAGTCAAGTGTCACCACCAGTGAGGACTTCAGGGTGGTTACATTGTCCTGTGGCCCTCACTTCTTCTGCCTTGGGCTCACCCAGAATCCTGTCACTCACCCAGTCTGCAGAGTTCTGAACACCCTGTTCTTTTCTGCAGAGGAAAAGGTCCACCTTTATGTCACTTACCACCCCTAGGCTCAGTGTTTTCAAACTCCTTGGGTTGTGACTCACTGTGTATGTACTTGACTAAATAGCCTTTCTCCACTGACACCAGCAGGTCCTCCCTATGCTCGGTCTCCAGGTTGCTTTATACAGGGAAGGCAGTGGAGTCTCATACACCCAAAGTCTTAGGGCTTAAGAATTGAAAAGAAAGCCTTTGTTGAGACAGAATTGAGTTTCCAGGTAAAGGTTCATAGACATGTACATGCACAACCATCACACACACACACACACACACACACACACACACACACACACACACACACACACACACACTTTCTAGCTTGGGGAGCCTTTCCTTTTACTTCTTTCTGAGACTACATTAACTGGTATAAAAAGTTAAAAACCAAAAGTTAGTTGGTCTTTGACCATAAGCAGAGCATATCCTCATCACAGGGCTTGCTAAGAAGCGTCCCAACCTGCCTAGAGACGGCCTAGGCAGGAAGGGCTGCCCCATCCAGGGCTATCACCACACAGAACCACAGGGCCCAGGAAGCATTTCACACAGGCACTGCTCAGGTGACAGCTTGGGCTTGGCTGTTGCCAAGAGCCAAAGAAAGGACTAATGGGGTGACCCAGCAAGGCTTCATGGTGGGTAGAAATCTGCTTTGACAGAGGGTTGGTATGGCTGGACTCCGCCAGAGAAGAGCAGCCTAAAGGTTGACAAGGCTGTCACCACCTAGCCTGTGGTCCCTTATCTCCTGTTACTGTTTTCTCCTGAGGAAATAACATCATTTTTCAGATATAGTAGAAGAAATATGGGCTCTCGCAGTCTGCGACGAAAGTTGGGAAATTTAACTGCTGGGAATTCAAAGCATATTTGTAATAATAGCAGCTGCCTCTTTTTTCTTCTCATAAAAGGGGGGGGTGCTTTGAATAGAGGGCAAATATATCAAAACCCTAATTTCTTCTTCTTTCTTCTTATTTTAATAAGGAAGACTTTTCCATCTCCATTCTAACGTGGGCAGTTCGTGAGGAGAATTGTTGCTATAGTAACTGGTGGACAATCTTTTGTGGCCTAGAGAATAGCAGGCAAGAATTAGGGCCGTTGTAAGAGTTACACAAGGCTTTGAGGACATGTTTGTTTCAAACACCTTGAGCTCCTCTTTATTCTCAGTCTGTATAGGTCACCCATAACCTCCCATTCTGCCCCAGCCCATCCTGAATTGGCTTGGTGCCCATCCACAGTTGGTCACTCATCACATAGCTTTCAGGTTCAACTGAATATTCCCTTGTCATCCAAACATAGCATTCAGGGAGTGTTACAACTGATGTCCTCTACTCAGCCCTCCAGGCAGTGAGGGTCCATGCCAGGTCTGTGCAAGCTTCTGACTGGGGAGAGCTACCTTATGATATTTTCTCATCTCCTGAAGTGTTTTGTGCACACACCTTCCCTTCCCTGAGCCTCCAAGTAAAAATCTGTTATTAGGTATGTTTTTGTGTGGGTGTGTGCTGAGTAAACTGAGCCTTGGAGTCAGTGTCCTGCTCAGAGTCAGTCCAGAGGTTCGGACTACCCTCTGCTCCTGGGCCATGGTTCTACTTGTGTTCCTATTAACATGCATTTCTGAGCACCCACTATGTGTTAAGCACTGTGCCAGTAGCAGTGGGAACGGGATGAAGCTGAGTGAGACAGGCCTTTCCCCATAGAGGACTGGAGATCTATAGAAGGGACACAAACGGGCATGGAAATTACACAGGAGAGAGGAGGAGGAAGTGACAGAAGACACCAGAAGAAGAGGGACACATTTACCAACTCAACCAGTGCCCTAATTTTTCTCTCTTGGAAGAAACTTGAGATTTTATATTCATTGAAAAGAAATAGACACATCTCCCTTGAATTACCCCAATCAAATGCCCCCTTTTCTCTCAAGCTATTTCTGCACATTTACAAGGGGAAAATCTACAGGACCAGTTAGGCTTCACAATCCCATTATTTAAATAAAAAGACATTCTTCAGTCAGGCATTTAGGAGCTACTGAATTCTCCCAAAATTATGGCAGTAAAGGGAACACTTTGTATGTTTAAAACCAATCCTTTTTGAATGAGATTTTGATTGCAAATATTTAAGTCTAGGGTTTATGAGAGCACTTTCCTCTGCTCTGGCTTTTCAGTTCTGATTGGGTGGAAAGCCGTTCTCGTGCCCCCGGGCTACCTCTTGTGGGTACATTACTCATTCATGGTTAGGTGAGCTGTTTGGAGTATTAAAAGATCTTTGTTTTGTGTGAGGTGGGGGAGGGGAAGCAGATGGAAGTTGGGAAGCATTTGGATAAGTGAGCATAGATGTGTCATTGCAGGGAGCATTCGGTGGCTGGACTCATTTGCAGGGAAATGGTGACAACAAGAACCCAAAGCCTTTCCCTCCTCCTTTCAGTGCAAAAAGTCATTACAAGCCAGCTCCAAAGCTGAGATGTCTAGATGATGCTAATGGGACCATAGGCTTTTCTCCTGTTCCCAACACTCACTTTGTTACCTTGGGTAAGATCAAGGGGTGGGGGAGGGGTTATAAAATAGCAAGCTTCAGCAGGTATTTGGGCGAGTGGTAGGTAATAGCATATGCCTCCCTCCAGATATTCTGGCCGTGAGTGCAAGATACTCATCACACCGGTATTGTTCCAGTCTCTGTAGGGTGGTATTTTGAAACTAAAACCCCCAGATGATCAGGACACTGTGACTTTTCAGGAAGAGGTGAGCAGTCAAGCAGAGGCAGACTCGGTCCCAGGAGAAGCAGCTGACTGGTTTGGCCACAGACCAGCCCACTGCTTAGCTGGCCAAATGGACAACCTGAGTCTGCTATTCAGAGCTTGAAAATAAGTAAACCGCCACTCTCGGGTAACTGAGAAGACAGAGAGGAAGAGGAGAAGGAGGGTGAGATCAGAAGAGACCACAGTGTGGGCTGCCCCATTGGAGAATTAAGCCCATTGGAGAAGTCTCTCCAGGAATGCTGTCTCTTCTGTAACAGATTTAAACAAATTCTGTAAGTCTGACCAAGGCCCCAAGCCACACAGATACAAAAACTCACATTAGCCAACCATCCAGCCATGCTCAGTTTGGACCAAAGGCTCTGAAGTTAACAAGGGAGTATGTCTTCCAGGGACCTGAGTCTTTGTGAAGGTGATCACTGCTAGTTCCGCCACTCCCTTCCCCTTCCTGTGCTTCTGAGATCAACAATCTACTTATCCGTAAAGATCCAGAAAGGAGAGACTTAGGGTGGTAAGCCATTTGTTCTCTCTGTCACTTGTACTGAACTATGCCTCAGCACATGAAAACAGCCACCGACAATACCCAAACAAAGGGACCTTCCAATTCGTTTCTCCATCTGCTTTTCAGTAAAATTGATTTATGATACTAAGGAAAAAAAGAGAAAATTTTAATTTGTTGAATTCAGTTCATGTCATAAACTTTTTACTCTCTTCATTTCTCATTTTCCACTCAAAACTTAGCCTGCAAGACATCTAGGAAACTAGCCACCAGGCAGATCCACGTGAGGCAGACTCTCACCCACAATACACAGAGAGCAGCCCTCCATTTCCTGGGAGAAAACAAGCCATTCCAGCATGCCATGCCCATCCATCAGCTCCCTAGTGGTCAGTGCCTTGAATTGAACAGCTGGAAAACTCTGGGGTCTTTCGTGAAAGCTCTCTTAGAAGTGCACAGGAGATTGGAGAAAATGAAAAATAAATAAGTGAACCAACAAAACCCCACTTGTTATTTTTGAATTGATGAAATCAGACAAATATTCCCGAGGGTTGAATGCCTTGGACCCAGGCAACAGGCTAATCACTGAGCACTGACTCCCTCCTCTGATGAGGCAAGAGCTAACTCCCCAGGCTCAGCACCTTCCCAGCAGGGCTCAGTCCATAATGATTTCCAAGCAGAAGTGTTCATTATCTGGGACTGATTTTCATTTCAGCCCTGTTCATGTCTTCGCTCTAAAAATGATCCTAAAGACTTGTGGCTGTTTGAATCAATAGCAACACAATCAGCAGAAAGCCCTACCCAGCACACTTCAAAATTAACAGTCTTCTTGCCTCCATGACTCAATATTAGCAGCAAAGAAAGGAGTGCTTTTTCTTAATCATCTCCCCCATTTAAATTAACCAGATAGGCTTTGCAAAAAAAAAAAAAAATGGGAGGGATTAAATCTAATTCTTTAAAAAGAATTTGCCAGTGAATAGTAGATGATGTTCATATAACATGTGGCCTCTGGGGATCCCAGAAGCCTCCTGCATGTGCTCAGGCAGGTTGTGATGGCACAGGCTCCTCTCTGTGTGCCAGACATTTATCGAGGCTGACAAGCCAAAGCCCTTGGCACGGTTTAATTTTCATGTAACCACTTTCCGTTGTCCAGCTGTAGGGAAAGGAAATGAGCAATGCCAGTTTTGAAGTCAACTCCAGCACCCTCGTTTGACTGTCTTTATTTGGTTTACTTTATACATTTATTCTGCATTAGCTTCCTTCTGATGCTGGTTGGAAAGGGGGAGTTGGTACAGGAGCTATGGTATAGAAGCCAAGCTTGACTTTGTCCCATGGTAACAAAGAGAGACAGAAATTACCTCCACAGCATCTCCGAGAACAATTAGATAGCTGCTGGGTTCAGTCATTTAGCAGATGGGAGTCTCTGTCTGCATCTATGTTCAACAAATTCAGGAGGTCCTCACTGAGCACCCATGTGGGCTAGACTCTAAGTCAGGGAGCAGAGGAAGAGTGAATGAATGACATAGAGAAGATCCCTGATCTTGTAGTGCCAGAGGCTGTCATAGTCATTAGGACAGTCGTGGGCAGAAGTTTAGGGGTAGAATATAATTGCTTTGCAGTCATCTGTTTTAACTGAGATGGTAGGGATGATCCTATGGGGTGCTGAAAGGCCTCCATCAACAGACATAGATATTTGGGGAAGTGAGCCATGTGCTCCTAAATGCTCCTTCGTTATCATGGCTCAGGTCACTTCTAGAGAAAAGCTTTCCCTCTATGCAGAAATAATGTGACTGATGGCTGAGATTTGGTAAAACTAAGGCAGAGGAAGTTCTTAAATAGGAGTAGACGCCAGGTAGAGAAGACGGGTTATGAACAGTGGTTTAAGAGGGTTGGCAGCCAAAGCCCAAGGTCTGACCAGCCTGATGTGAGGGTTCACATGTGAAGGGCAGAGCTCTGGAGGCTCTGCAGAGGTTTGCTAGCCACGTTGGACTGTGCCAGTTCTCTGGCTGTGTGATTTGTGGGTGAGAGCAGCAGCAGCAGCAGCATGCGGGAACCAAGGAGGCTCAGCATGCTGTGCATTAGGAGTCTGGTGCTCAGGCAAGCCAGGGTTTGAGAGCCATTGCTGTGGAGGAAGAGACCAGTGTCCGCTGACACTTGGAGGGACTGCTGCTAACAAACTGGAGAAAATCACCAGCTCCTGCTGCAGTAAGAGAGGGAAACAGTAGGGCCCCAGTTCACACCCCTGAAGCAGTCATTTCAAAGAACCTGGTCCCAATTCCAATTTCTCTCCTCCGCTTGGGTGTGAGATGACCCCTGCCCACGAGCCCCTTTTATAGTAGTGAGAGGCACTGCCTAGGAGGGTTGTATTGAAGTCACCCAGCCCCAGGGAGGCCACCTGCCCAGTTCCTGCTCATTGAGTAGCCTCCTTCAAAGCCATGTTTCATGCCATAGCAGTGACACTGCAGCAATGAGCCCAGGCCACTAGGAGGCTGCTTTGCTCACAGTATGAATCCTGGCAAACAGGGTCATTCAAGGACACTCCAGGTTACTGCAGCACTGTTCATTTGTAGTGAGACTGGGGAAATGCAGCCACAATTCAAAACACTAAATTGGATGGGGAATGGATTGCTTCTCTTGGAAGGACAGTAACCCATGTTACTAAAAGTAGAAAAAGAAAATAGCAAAGTCAAACCTGCAGCTTCATCTACAGTGGGAATCTCATTCCTATGGTCTATGTAGCCTACAGGTCCCAACTTTCCTCAAACTACCAGATACCTGGGGCCTGATTTATGGTATAAGATCCATGGTGTAAGCACCATCAACCGTCAGCTGCAACTCCTTGGTGTTTTATCAGTCACTGTGCCTATGGCCTAAATCTAACCTCATATTGGGATCTCAGAGTCAAGGTCAGAGGTCAGGGCACAGAAGAGGAATGAAGAGCACCTAAGATGGGAGAACAAGTAATACTGAATTTCTATAAACCCAACCCATCCTGCTCAGAAATGTGTCCCTCCTGACAGACTCTTTACTGAGCCCCCAAAGACTCCAAAGGGATATCAGCACAGAGACCATGGTGAAAGCACACATCTCTAAGAAGTTAGAATGTCCCTTTTCATTAAGTAGAAGAAAAGGGGGAAAACAAAACAGAAAAGAAAATGTAGGGCATGCCTATTATTCACCTGTGAGAAGACGAGGAAACCAAATAGAGGGAATTTTCTTTTACAACCTGGCCTCTCTGAGTGAAGTCCCTGCTGACAACACTTCTTTCCCAAGACTTAAGGCTATTTTCTGTTTCCCTTACATACCAGCCATTTATTACAAAAGTCTCCTAAGGAACAGAACAGAAAGCTATGGAAAGTAGTCCTGGAAACACGTCTCTGGTTGGCAGGTTGTTCATGCAGGACAAGGAGACAGTTTGCTCTTGGGGCAGGAGATCAGATCCAGCCAGGATATCAGGAGGTCTGAGTAGTAGAAAGTCACCCATCCAGGAATGACACACATAATGGAGCCAAAAAGCAGAAGATGTGAACTGATACTTCTGAACCATTAACATGGTTATACCCTGAGGTAGAGCCATACCCCAAGAGCCGCAGTCTACTTTCCCAGACTGCCCTAGAAAATATGACTGTATGGAACTAATATAGATCCCCCAACTCTCCCTACCTCTACTTGCCACCTCCCTAAGGCAAGAAGAGATAACCAATGTGTCTCCTCAGGACCCTGGTCCTGCACTAAGGATGTAACCAGTGTGTCCCAAGCACTGCATCTGGACCATAGCATGGACTCAACAAATGTTGAATTGAATAGAATCCCAGAGATCACCTAGCCTCAGAAAATGAGTATGGTTTGAAGTTAAGATGCCCTGGTGGACAAAGACTCCCTCAGCCCTGGTTTTAGTGTGTCACCTGTCATTTGCAAAATCATGAGTGGGAGAAGAGTGGAAGAGGGGATGACTGGTAACCAGTAAGTGTATCCCCAAAGACAGGAGCAAGCATAGCTAGGCTTTGATGAGCCCCACTTGTTCTACCCTATGGGTCATAGGAATCAAGAAATGGAGCCTTAATTTGTTAATAAGCCCAACTCTTTACCACTTTCCCACCTGTTTTATCAGATATACCATGGAAGGATATATCACTATGAAGCTCAGATCCCAATAGTCTAATGAGAAGAAGAGGACAGCAGACATGGCGGGGGGGGGGGCGCGACTCCAGAATGCAGATGGTGTCTATTAATCACAGGAACCAACTCATGTTGGCTTTAATGTCTGTTTTCTTTTATCTGGGAATGAAAATGCACTTCTGGACCCTCTATACTGAGCATTTCAGAACAGACATGGAACACAAACACATAAATAGAGGGCTCTTTTCTCCAACAGAATGAGCTGTCAGAAAAAGAAGCAGAGAGGTTATATCTATCTGCAAAGACAGAGGATGAACACACAGGTTTTAGGTCTAGACTCCAGCACCCCTGTGGGAAAGGAATGAGGTAGACAAGAAGGTAGCCTCTGCCCTCTGGAAGGATTCCTTGGGGGCCCAAGGGAGTTCAACTGGATCCATGAGTCACATAGCTGAGTAAAATGGATGCATCTGTCTTTGGAGGCATCCATTCTGGCCATCATGAAAGCTGGGGTGTGGCTCTCACCACTACCCACTCTCCATGATGCAGAGAGCCCTGGTGGAGTATTGATGGCACTCTCACAGACACAATCCAGAGGGTGGAAACAGAGCAAAGGTTTTGGGGAAAGGAAGTTAGACTAGGCACCCAGGTGCATCACTTGCAAAGGAAGGGAAGAAATGTTGAACAAGAAGGTGATAGTAGAGTTGGAGAGGGAACTGGAAGTTGACTAGGGTGACAGTATCGGGAGCAAGTAGGAAGCGAGGGTACTGCTCTGTATTCACGCTTACATTCACATGTCAAAGGAAACATGGCTAAGTGTAGCCATGTGAACACCACAGAGGCAGTTACTGCAATCACTTTACCACTTGAAGTGGATAATCCATCAACCTACCTATCAGGTTTCCATATGCTCTGCTTCCGAGAAAGAGCTGTTGGTGCCCTGAGCTGGACAGGCATGGCTGGGGATGGGAGAAATCCAGGTGGAGAACAGAAAGAAAGCTTATATAGCAGCTGGATGTACCTAAGGAAACCTATAGTTTCTAGAGTGGGGCTTGTGATGTTATTGCATGGCATTGTAATGTATGTAAGGACGAGTCATAATGATGTGATGGGCCATTAGTTTAGGGAATTAGAGTATTCAGCATAAAATATCAGACATAACTAGGTGAAGGGAAGCTGATAATATATACATATATGTATGTGTATATATACATACCTATAATATGGAAGTGAGATTAAAAAACAAAGAAACAGAAAGGCCATTAGTCCCAACAACTTTGAATCCTCCAGAAGCCTTAGGTTATTCTTATTGTTATTTGCTTTTAGCTCTCAAAACCCTGGAAAAAGTACCTGGAACACAGCAGGAGTCATAAACATTTGGAAGTGACGCACCTAGCTTGTCCATACTTGGTGAAGACAGATCACTAAACTCAATATTGACTGAGCCATATAGACGCAGGTGGGCCCTACACTTCTCCTAGCTTAAGGAAGACTTTGTGAATTCCCATAGTCCATGCAGTAATCAGACAGCTGCAGACACACACGGGGTCTGGTTCTCTGGCAGTGAACAGTGACAGTGTTTCACACAGTGGCTTGCACACATTTAGAACCTATCTGAATAACACCCACAATGCTGTTTCTACCCACCCTACCATTGTCTCTGCCTTTCCCTAAGTACATGATAGAGACTGTTGAATCTGTCAGCTTTAGTCACGATGCTGGGACTAAATATAAAGGTTCTGGGTCCAGCCGATCTCAGGCCCTTCCCTCCTCCCATCTCTAGAGATGTCGTCACCTTTAAAATCCTCTGGGTGAAAGCCTGTTCCCACCCACCTCCTCAAACTCAGTTTGGAAAGGCCTGAGATAGACAGGCTGCTTGCTCTACTGGAGCCTCTCTGGGGTCCACCCTGCAGAGAGAAAAAGCAACCTCATTGGATGGACTGCCCCCCTCCACCTGCTCCTGACTGGGCAGTGCCCATTAGGTCAGTGCAGCTGGAGCCTCTTTACCTGGAGCCAGCTTCACCTGGGGATTGTCCAGCGTGTTCCTGGCACATATGTCCTGAGCCTCTTGAGCTGCCTCCAAGAACGAGTCATCTTAGTCTACAAGTGTATTTATTTGGTAACTATGCGACTGTGTGTGTATGAGTCTGATACAATGCAAACCTTGAAATGTCTTATTAAAAGGACTTATGAATTTATAGAAAATCCAATCTAACTTCAGAGAAGCATATTATGCTGTTGGTCAATAAGGTTGCCCAGCTACAGGGGACCAGAGAAAAACCAGACCCTCCTACCCCTTCCCTTGGCACCCTCTCCCTGCCTAATTGCCGCACTAGATTCTAACTGATGCAGAGTGAAGGATGCCCAGAGTGTACATGTACATAAGGATTTAATAGGAAAATAACCTCTCGGGGAATCGGTTGAGTTTCTTCCCATGACTGTGATCTCATCATGCCTGAATCCCAAACTTTAAATTTCTAACAATTTCGATTCTTGCAGTTTCTGAGTAATTTGTTAAATGCCTATTCAACACAGACAGATATTTATTTTCAGCCTTGGCTTGTAAATGCCTACAAACTGATTCATGTTGGTGGCCATTATGACACTTCTGTGAATTGGTGAATAAATATGATTTTAGAATTTCACAGTAAAGATGACTGCTGAGGGTTTTTATTGTTCAGACATGTGGCGGGATGAGAGACTGAACACCACTTTGTCTGGTTCAGTCAGCATCTCTGGGGCTCTATCTTATATCCACATGAGTGAGAGAGAGATGGTGAATATGACAGCGACTGACCCATGAGGCTTCCTTCCAGGCCCCCTGTTATACGAGAGCTGAGAGTCTGGCAGTATTGCCATTGCAGGCAACTAGAATGATGATCTGAGTGAGATGAGGCATTTATTGAGGACCAACGAGTTGCTGGAGCTATGAACCATAAAGTTGGTTATTCTTCCTGGTAACCATGAGACACAGAGGAATCCAGGATGCCTACTCCAAAAAATGGTTGCCAACATGGCCCTTTCGTTGGAATTTTCTTTGGGCCATCAACCAGCTCCCAAGTAAAGACATGGAGACTTGTTATTAATTATGGATGCGCAGACTTAGCTTAGGCTTGTCCCACTAACGCTTTTAACTTAATCTAACCTGTTCTACCTCCTGCTTCCTCCACGTCTGGCTGACTGGCCCCTGGCATCTTTTTCTTTCTTCTCTGAACCTAAATTCCTCCTCCTAATTATACCCCTGCCTGGAAATCCCATCTATACCTCCTCTTTCACTATTGGCCATTCATTTTTTATTAGACCAGTCAGGTGCCATATTTAGGCAAGGTAAAACAGCAACACATCTTTACACAATTAAATAAATGCAACACATCTTTGCATAGTTAAACAAATATTCCACTCTATGGCCCTTCCCCTCCTAAGCCATTCCCTTTCCCCCCATGCTGACCTTCCCATAGACAAGGTGACACTCAGGGCCACCTTGGCACAGGAGCTCATAGTGATAGGCTCCTTCTTACCATTCAAAGAAGGTTGAGGTCCATGGCATTCCCTGAATTCTAGATGCTGTCATTACCAGACTCTCCCTCCTAGTTTATTTTTTATTAATTAATCAATTTTTATCAGTCCAATCACAGTTCCCCCCTCTCTTCTCTCTTTCCAGTTTGTCCCCCCCCAACCCCCCATCCACTAATTCTCCTTTCCTGTCAGAAAAGTACAGGCCTTCCATATCTAACAGCCAGCCATTCTCCCTCCTAGTTTTATTGAGCCAACACAAGGCTAAGCCCCACCCTTGAGTGTCAGAGGAAAGGAGGGAAAATTCAAACAAAATATCTTTGGGCAGCTGGAGAGATGGCTCAATGACCAAGAGCACTAAGCTGTTCTTCTGGAAGACCTGAGTTCTGTTCTACATGAAGATCCTCACACCATCTGTAACAACAGTTGGGGGGGGGGGGGTCAGATGCCCTTTTCTGGCCTCCACAGGCACCAGGCCCATATGTGGTGCACATGCAGTCATGCAAGCAAACTACAAATACACCTAAAATAATAAATAAATAAATAAATATTTGTTAATGTCCTCAGACATTGCATTAGTTTGTTAATCTCACAGTTAATAAAATATCTGACAGGGGCAACGTAAGGAAAAGGGTTATTTTAGCTCCCAATCTTGTAAGGTTCAGTTTAGAATCTTAGTCCCATGTACGTAGGTGGGACATTGGGACAGCAGGAGCTTCTGGTGCAGAAATGGGTACTTTATGACCAATGGGTACTTTATGACCAAGAGATCCGAACAGGAGGTATACCAAAAATAATACGTCCCCAAAGATACACATAAAGTGACCCACTCCAGTTCAGCCTTATAAATTCCCAGAGTGTCACCCAAACAGTGCAAGGATCTGGGGGTCCTGATTCAAATAATTAGAATGAGGGGCATTACAAATTCAAATCACGAGCCGGGTGTTGATGGTACATGCCTTTAATCCCAGCACTTGGGAGGCAGAGGTAGGTGGATCTCTGTGAGTTCGAGGCCAGCCTGGTCTCCAGAGCGAGTGCCAGAATAGGCTCCAAAGCTATACAGAGAAACCCTGTCTCAAAACAAACAAACAAACAAACAAAAAACAAAAACAAATTCAAATCACAACAGAATCTTTAGTAACATGGAGGAGACACTTAACATGACAAGAAACTGCTGCATGTCACAAGAGGCATTCTTGCTTTCCTAACCCCTTGTGGACACCCTCACAGCCCCCACTAGTTGGTCCTTTGCTAGCTTCCTCTCTTCTTCCTTCTCAGTTGGATGCAAAAAGGATGTGATTTTTTCTTTTCCCTGGGAAGAGCATCTTTATCATCCTCCTTTCCTCTCTTGGCATCCAACAAAACCCACCCACCCCCACCTTCCTACACCACAGTACAGATTCTCACACATACAATTCACTCATACCCTCAACATTATTCCCTTTATGTTAAGCCAGCATATTCATCATGCTAAATTATATTTTCCCTTTTTCATCACAGAGTTAATAAAGAGACAAAGAAGCCTTGATCTGATAAGTGGTCCTTCATTGGTTCCCCTTGGTAACCTGCACACGTGCCCCATCCATGGCCCTCTGTTTCAAGATAGTAAGATCACTTCTTACTTCTGACACCATTATCCAATGGCAGTCTCACTGACCTTTCATTTCATTTGTACATTGTTGATAATGGAACCTTACTTAAAGCATTCTTGTGATTATTAAATGAGATACTGCCTTTCAATTGTCTGCCACAGTATCCAGACCTTTGGGTACTTGCTAAGCAAGTTTCACCATGTCCATTCAACACTCCAAAGTAATAGTGTGGGTCACACCCTCATCCACCCACATCTTCCTACACTCTTCTCTCACTGAGTGAACTCATTCATTCATTGGGTGATAGGTGCCCTCCTCACCCTCTCACTGGAGACTGCAGAAAGGGGGGAAAGAAAAAGGTCAGGGGAGGGGGATGATTACACAGATTTGCTAAGGATTTATTTTGGACCAAGACTTCACCAGTATTTTCCAACTTAATTCTTCCATCCAGTGACTTCAGGACAAAAAAACTTCATCTTCATCATTTCATAAAAGAAAAAGCTGAGCCCCAAGTGTCAGGTCTCCTGCCCAAGGCCACATAGCTGATGATACACAAATATGAAGTTGTGTGTCCTGTGCTTGTTCCACCAAGCCAAACACCTGTCCATGCCAAGGGAGACCAGTTGTTGAGAGTCAAATGTTGCCTTTGCAAAAGCCAAGCCTGCAGGTGCCAGGGCTGGTGACAAATGCTGTTTCCCTTTCTAGCACCTTGGACTGAAACCATAACCCCCAAACACCAGATAGAAGCTCAAAACCCCTAGCTAAATAACTACAGTTTCAAAAATAAAAATTGTGTTAAAAAATGTAAGCCAAGGAGTGACTAAGAGACAGCAGGAGAGCACATTATGTGAAAATATGCACGTAGAAACTAGGCCAAATGAGTCTCCTCTCCCATAACAGTGACACCAGAAAATGGTCTCCAGGGCCTCTGTAGACCTCCATGTCCTGGAAACCTACAAAGGTCCTGGGGACACAGAGCAATGTGGAGCCTTCAGTGACTTACCTAGTCACTGCCCAAAGATGCCCACAGTTCCTTACAGAGTGTCAGGATTCACATGCTAATGAAGGAGAGACATAAAATTAAATGGTCTTATAAGTGCATAGTTGCACCTGCTGTGAGAGCTACAAAAGAGGCACAACCGGAGCCATGAGTGACATCTGTGGAGGAATACATGATAGTTCACAGACTCTTGAAATAATAATGGGTCTGAGCCTCAAGAAGCCCACAGCAACCACCATAAACTAGGTCTTGAAGTTCTGGAAAGATCTTTGCCTTCCTTTTTCTACATTTCTTCTCTGGAGGCATTCATGCCATGCCCTTCCTGTGACTCTTCCAGGGGAGTCTGTCATGTCTCACCTGGTTGTCACCACCTGAACACACAACAGTGAGTATTACGAGAAGATCCGTAGTCTGTAAGGTTAAGATATCTTTATTGAGATAAACACCAGCCAAACGCAAGCCAGAGCGTGCCAGGGGCAGCAAGGCAGGCAGGCCAGAGAGAAGAGGCTCCCATGTGTCTTGCAGCCCCTTAAAACCCTATCACACATCATCCTGACCTCACCTTGACCACGCCCTGACAGGTGTGGCTTACACTGTCCCCTACAAGTGAGTGTGTGGAGTGGGTATGGGACCCCGCACCACCACAACCTGGGCATGGGTTTTATTACTCAAGGCTATGTGGCTCACCTGCTGAAGTTGGCTCCATGACCTCAAGCTCATTTGAAACTGAAGTGCATGGCTCCTGACACTTTTCATGAGCTGCAGAGAGCTCCTCTCACAACTCTCGCATTGTGGGATTCTGCAGTCCCAGACTCGTCCATGTGTTCATCAGACTTAGCTAAATACAGGGATACAGATAGTGAGACTCAATCACAAAGACACAGGCTGCTTTCTGGAAAATGTGGCTATTTATCTACAATACAGGTGATGGACAGCCCCGAGCTGCCGCCGTCAAGACTTTTAGATGCTGGAAAGACTGCATTGTACATTTTCCTTTTGTGAATAAATGATAAGTAATGTTTCACTTTATACAAATACATCACTCTGTCACTTGGTAGAAGCATACTAAAAGACTCTCCACACACACTCTGTCTTTCCCAACAGCTGCTAGAATGTGATCATCAAAGCCTACTTCTAACACATGTTGACCCAAACACAACTTGAAGGTGATTCTCTCACTCATGGGGGCCTCCCACTCAGGAAATGTGTTCCATGCAGAGCAGGAACAGAATTCTCAGTAGCAAGACCTCTGGTGAGGGATTCCACAGATGGGTAGTCTGTGTGTGTGTCCAGCCTGTGTGGACCAATTTTTGCTGCCAGATTTTCTCAACTCATTTCATAAATAGTGTGTCTAGACTCAAGAAGGAACAAGGTGTTCATGAGTGTGCCTCTCTGGCTGTAATAAAGAAGAGACACCTCAACAAGAAGAATCAACGTAAGGTAACAGTTTCCAAACTGTGTGCTGGCTGGGGTGAGGGAGCAGGCTGGACCTATACCATCACCCTACACCTACACCTTCCTACACTGGGAAGGCAATTCGGGCTTCTGCAATAAGGACCTCTGGAGGACTGGATCTGTACACAGGAAGTCTTAACCCGACACAAATGGCTGAGAATGTATTCTCTTGACTTCAATGCTCCCTGGGGAGAGATGACAGACTAGCCTGGGAGTGTCTGCCTCCTGAGTAAGAGGCACAAAAGAGAGACAGCCCAAGGATGCACCACTCAGAGCCATGCCATTTATATGTGCATTGTATAGCTACAGAATTTACATTCTTATATGAAAAGTATTTCTCAACTTAATGTCGGTTTTAGGTAAAATTGAGGCCTTTGGAACAACCATAGAGTTGTTAGGTTCTGATTTCCAGAAGTCTTGTTGTGACTAAATATATCAGAGATAAGACTGAGGAAGGAAGTGGGGAGTAAAAGGGGGAGGGGAACAGATGGGTGGAAAGAGACTGGGGTGCAGCAGAGCCAACTCTCTGCCTCTCTTCAGTTTCTTTATATAAATCCAACTGCCTGGAAAACAGAAGTTACAACTCAGAAATGGTGGAAAATAAGGCTTTGTCAATGTAAGAATGATAACAGGTAGCTGGGTGGTGGTGGCACACGCCTTTAATCCCAGCACTTGGGAGGCAGAGGCAGCCTGGTCTACAAGAGCTAGTTCCAGGACAGTCGCCAAAGCCACAGAGAAACCCTGTCTCAAAAAAAAAAAAAAAAAAGAATGATAGCAGGCACACACCACACACACATAAAGCTGTTGGTTTGTTTTTGTTGTTTTTTTTTTTAATTAGCCACTTTCAAAAATCAAGTTAAAAACTACCTGATTATTATATAATCAAAGTAATCATTCAAAATTATCACCAAAAGCTGTGTGTGTGTGTGTGTGTGTGTGTGTGTGTGTGTGTGTGTGAGAGAGAGAGAGAGAGAGAGAGAGAGAGAGAGAGAGAGAGAGAGAGGGCGTGGGGGGCAGACAGCAAGAATGAGGAAATGTGATTAATTAAAACTTGATGTTCTAAACAGGAATACACACACCTAAGAGAGTTGGTTAAATTCTTTAGACATCATTATCAAAGTCTATGAGAGGTTGTTCACCAGCTAAAAAGAGACCACAATGGTTCTTCAGAACCCCATAGAAAACAGGACAAAGAAAATGAATAGATAATTCACAGAAGGAACCTGGGAGATTAAAGCATACAAAATATACTCAAAGTCATTGGTAATTTTACAAATGCAAATTTGGCATCGAAGATCCATCAGATTGGGACTACCTAGAGAGACAGTAGTGACAACATAGGTGAGGACTAGAGACCCTTGTGCAATTCTGATGAGAACAAAGTCAAAGACAATGGTTCCAGGAACCCAGGAACTCCCTCTGAACAATCCCTAGAGGCACTTTCAAGTGCTCATAACAAATAGCTTGAAGGTGCAGCACCCTTTGCTATGTCAAGGGATCCAGGCAGGTAGGTAGTGAGTGCGTAGATAGAGTGGGTTGTACAGCAGGGGTGAGTGAAGAGTCTAGACTGAGGCACACAGTGGCAGTTCTTTACATGTGCTACTTTCACTGTTTTGGGAACTCATTTTTTTTTTCTAGCTCCTAGGAATGTCCAACTAGCTTCACTATATTTGGCCTAATTCCCTCTGTTCTTCCCAAGGGTCAATTCTGAGGCACAGGAGATTACCAATAAGCTGTCTTCCTGCCTGTTGTGCCTCAGAGCCTGTTCATAGAAAGCTCAACATAAGACATAGCAGCATGGGCAGACATGCAAGCACATTGACAAAGGAAGAAAAGAGAAGGATTTCTAACCCAGCAGTATTAATATAAATTAGTAAGTGCACATGAAACTATACATGTTCTAAAAAAAATTGTATAATAGAAAAGACAACATCAACACCCAGAAGAATTGACTAGGCAACGGAGACTAGGCAAATAAGAAAGGGGTTATGATATGACAATGGAACATGAACCAAGGGGTTCAGCCAGTAAATCTCATTGTGACCGACATGGAAATTGGTACAAATTTTAGTCGATGAAATGGCAGGCAGTTCAAGGCAAGAAACTGTATTCAGAGACAGCAAGGGTTTCCTTAGCCTTTACTTACCACAAGGTAAGAAAGGAAGCACTGCAATTCACTTCCTTCTAGAAAGATCTATAGCCTCACTCAGCCTGCCGCCGCCCACCCCCACCCCCAGCCCACAAGCCTCTTCGTTTCCAGAACAACATTGGGTTGTCAGACTGGCTGGTCCTGAGTCACAGTATCCTGGAATGGGCCCTGGATGACTCATCAGAGCAGGGACTGCTGGATACCATTTGCATTCTTGTTTGGGTGACTGCTGTACATTTAACAGAATTAGTCTGGAACTTGTATAATTGTGATATTTCTTTAGCAAAACTATGGAATGGAGAGATGTGACTCCATGCCTCTAAATGTCAGGCACAAGCAGCATTTGCCATTAACAGAAGAATCCGGTCGCTGTTAAGAGACTTATATCGGCTAGGTGACAGTGACAGCTGGATCTTCTTACAAGCTTTTCTCAAGAGTTGTCCTTGCCACAAAGTTGCCATCTTCGTGTGGAACAAGGGAACTCTAGACCGTGGGGAGTCATAAGAAGGAGGCCAACCATTCCTGAAACTGACCTGGCAGGAGAAGAGATAGTCTAAGCAGACATTTGTTCCTGCCTTCCCCTCTTGTCATCAGACTGTTGAAACAATGAGTCCCAAAGACTTCAAATTTCCCTGGGAATCTCATGCTGGGGGGAGAAAAAGAAAGAGGTCTTCATGCAAATGAGGGAAGAGATGCATCTCCCAAGAAGAGATTGCACAAGGTTTTGACAGCCAATGAACTCCCCTCCCCTTATAGGCCAAAAAAGACCCAAGACAGCTATGGATTAGTGACAGGTGAGGGGCACACCTTGGCCAAGGCTGCTAAATCATACATACCATTTGTCCTCTATTTAAGCCCATGTCAGCACCCCAAAGACTCAGTGGCCACTGGACCCCATTATTTGTTTCTCTTCCTAATGTGGCCACATTCAACAAAGCTCCCTCCTTTCACTGTTGTCTTTTTAATTAGCATATTAGGACCAGTGACCACACCTAACTTGTTGGAGCTGCCAGAACACAGACTTTCATCCTAAAAGCTCCAGTGGTACTCCCAGATCTGCCTTCAGAAACTTCCTGTGATCCTCTTTCCCCCATTGCCACAAAGTAGCTTGTGGCCTTGGAAGCAAAAGATGAATGTTCCTATGGAGAGCCACCTGGCTGTGGATTTCATACAACCAAGTCCCTAAAGAATCAAGACATATTCTTCAGGACAAAACAGAAAGGCAACAATTTGGAGTCTGGTAACCATGGTGGACTGGATTTACATTACAGATTTTTCTTGGATAGGTCTGTCTGCATCTGCCTGATTTTCTCTGCCAAATCACCCAAGAGTCCTTCTCATTTCATGCAAAATATAACGATGTGACACCTATGGAAGATGATCAAATTGAATCTGAAAACAGTCTAGAAAATTCTCTTTATACAGAAAAAAAATAGAACAGGAGATGAACTAGAAATCACTTCAATGTTTGGATGCAATATTTTATTAATTCTTTGAAAATTTCATACAATATATTTTGATCATATTCATTCCCCTTTGCAAAACTCTGCCCAGATCTACCTCCTCCTCCCTAGTGCACACCCCCACTTCATGTAGACTTTTTTTTTTTTAAACAAAACACTAAGTCCAATTTGTGTTGCTCATATACTCCTGGGTATAGGGCCAAATGGAACATAGTTGACCTAGCACATCTTTAAAAAAAATTGTCTCTTCCTTCCCCATAAAACATCAACTGTGGATAGCTGCTCTACTCTAGAATATTGACTTCCAGGCCTTGTGAAGGCAGTCACAGCTGCTGTGGGTTCATGAGTGTGGAGTCTTGTCATGTCTAGAAGACACTGTTAAGCTTTGGTCCTCCCCAGCCTCTAGCTCTTAAAAATCTTTCTTCCTCCTCTTACATTATGGTCCCTGAGCTTTGGTCATGGAGGATGCTAGAGAGGTATCTATTTGTGGCTCATTACTCCACTGGCATTTATTCTCAGTACTATGCCAGTGGTAAGTTTCTATCCTAACCACTGCCCACTACACAAAGAAACTTATCTGATAAGGTCTGGCAGCTGCACTTAGCCACAGGTACAGATATAAATTTAAAAGACATTTTGATACTATGTCCATTTAGCAAAGTAATAGTTGTAGGTTTTGCCCCTGGGACCTGTAAGCTCCCAAATCAAGGGTTCTTGGCCAGATTAATAGCACCAAGCAAGTATGGAGTGGGCCTTGAATATAATCAGAAAGTGGTTGGTTACCCCCATAACATTCATGCCACTATTACATTCATGGAATATCTTGCCATTATTGTAGTTCACAGATTTCATATCTGGGTAAGATGGTGACTTTTCCTTCCTACAGCTTACCAGAACTTTCTAATACTATGAAATCAAGTCAGCATGGAGGAAACTACATGGTCAGTACAAATTCAATTTCTTCATGTACTGTGACCAAGGTGAAATCATTTTAATATTATTTATATACATATATATATATATATAAGTTTTAATTATATAAGCAATTTTATTCTTTCATTCATCCCACTTTTTATCCCCACAGCTATTTTTGGTGCTGTCTGCTTAACCCAGCTCTCCCCAGTAAGTTTCAAGACCATCTGATACTTATAAACCAAAAGACATGTGGCTGAGGAACAAAGGAAGCCTGTTAAGAGGGTAGAAAACTAGGCATATGTGAACTGGTATTGTGCGGCTTTGAAAGCCAGTGACATCTGCATCTCCACTGCCCACCACCGTCCCCACTTCTCTCAACTGTTCAGCAAGTATTAGTTAGCTGTCATTGGCAGACAGGTGGATTCTTGAGACATTCACTTTTCTACACAAACATTTTCTCATATTTTTGATACACCTGTGAAGTTAGTGCTCTACAATGTATAGAACAATTAAAGTTTTAATTTTAAAATGATGCTGAGAGATTATAAATAGAGAAATTGTTTACAGGTAAAGTGTCCCCTGAATTTCTAATATGAAATATATAACCCCACTTTAAGTGTTTCTGAAAAACGTGTTTTTAAAAGTCTGCTTGAGACATGTTCTGACCAGGGGAAAAAGGCATAGCACATGTGTCTTACAAACCATAAGTGATGACTCTTACCAATTCCAGTGTCTATTCACTACTGAGAAACAAGATGCTACTAGGATTAAGCTGTGATTTAAGTACTCATCTTATTTTTAAACATAATCTCTTCGTAAGGGAGCAACTGATGTGCTACAAAAACTGGCAACACTTTAAAATTATTCTAAGGCAAAGTAATTGGAACCTAAGAAAATTATAACAACATTAAAGTTTCTTCCAGGGTTAAGAGAAATATTTCAAGGTGGAGAAAAAATATTACTTTCTATCATGCCTATTAAATGTGACCTGAAGAGAAAGAAGAGACAGAGACAGAGAGGAACAGAGGCAGAGAGAAAAAAAACTATTCCAAGAAAAAAAATCTTATACATGAGCTTCATTTTCCCTAAATCAGTAATTCCACAATAGAGAAGTTTTTATTGAACACTTTTAGTTCAAAAGAAATAAAAATTGCATCATATAATAAAAGTAGGAAATTTAAAAATTCATAGTCTAATAATTTCATTATAAAATTTAATGAGAAAAGTGGTAAATTTAAGCTTTTGTTAGGATTCGATTCTTTATAAGTGATCATGTTTTCTGTGTATGTACAGTTAGCACAGAAAGAAAAGCTAGAAGTATATTATGACATACTTTAATTATTCCAAGATGGGGATTTATAGCAAAGGCAAAGTAGCTCATTATAGCTACAATTTTTCTTATTTTCATATAAAAGCAACAATAGAAACAGTCTAGTTATTCTTAATTATACTGATATTAGAAAATACATAACACCAATATGATATTACAACTGGTGTTGCAGACATCTCAAAATACAAATAACTAGTTTGAAAATAAATTGCTTCTGATAAAACCAGACATTGGAAATCATATAGGTACATTTCCATTTCATTTTGTTTAGATGTTTTTAAGGAAAACATTTTAGTAATACTTGTTAATATGACTCATGAAGCCTCTTATTAGTTTGCTGATGTTTTCTCACCTTCTAAATTAGCTTTTAGCACTCCGGATTTATATCATATAAATAATTTATCCAATATAACAGAGGCAGGTGGTGTCTGCCATATACAGACATACTCTTCCAGGCAGTTAGATGTGACTGCAGAGCATGTCCTGGTTCAGGGCCACTATCACAATAGTGTCCATGTGTCTCTAAGGCAAAGCACTTCTGGATTTCAGAGACAGGATGAGACAGAGAACCCACCTCACTCCCTTTTCCTAGAAAGGGAAGCCAAGTGTTTGGGTGACAAAGGTTCAAGAATGTAGTCAGCCTGGATCCTTGAGTAAATGTGTGGGGCACAACCCTCAGTGACCCATGGTAGATGTGAGCAATGACAAGGAACATTTCTTGTATTAATTATGCAATTTTAGTCTGGTTGATTGAGATAATGATTGTATGCATTTCTATGAATAGAGTTTAACACAAATCTAATTAGAATAAGAGTTGATATTAATAAATACACATGTATATTCAAAAGCTAGCTCTATTATAGGTCATTAGAGACGCATTTATCAGAAAACCAGGTTAAAAATCTCCATATTTTATGTGTTCTTTACATGTTGTATAGAATGTCTGCATCTAATACTGAGAGCACTATGCTTTTGCATTTCTTTAAGTCACTTGGAAGGAAAACCTGAAAGAGAAGTAATTTTCCCTTCTAAATTATCAGTACAACAGACACATGACACCAACATGGAAAACTATCTTCAATTATAAAATGTAAAGCATGTTTGGACCATTTGGGCTACAACGGCTATGGAGCATTCCTTGAAAACTCACAGGGCACACCCTGCTCTAAGACCACGTTCATGTTCAAAATGAAAAAGCTGGGGAGAAATCTTTTTCCAGCACTTGACCAATGCCTCTTTCCTTACCTCTCCTACATGCCCTTCTCTTCTGTGCCTTTGATGTGGCATGTGACAGCTTTTTGTTTAGTGTTCCTAAATCCTACACACTCCATGCTCTTTCCTTTGGAGGGCTCATCCCTACCTGTGGCCTCCCTCATCTCTGGCAGATTCCTCGCTGTGGGAGCAGCTTGTGTGGTGATAATTTTCACGAAGATGACCTGTAGGAACCTCAAAACCTCAGGCAGCTAATAAATTTCCTTAAAAACCAATCTATCTCTTCCTCTGTTTCTCCCTTTTTATCCCTCCATCAACTAATTTCTGTGCCTTCTCTTCTTATACACAGCTACTCATATTACCTGACACTGGCTGTGGATGATGTTGCCAGTTTGCCTAGAGGCCTCTACTGAGTATAGCCAGAAACATGGCTTACACCACAGTTAAGAATTTCAAGATGAGTCAGTATCAGACAAAGTTGGTGTTTATGAAGGACAGCACATTCAAAAGTTGGAGTGAGAGAAAGACTTTCCTTGAGCTGTCTTAACGGCTGCAATGTGACTTTGTA
Source organism: Cricetulus griseus (assembly GCF_003668045.3). Lineage (NCBI taxonomy): Eukaryota > Metazoa > Chordata > Mammalia > Rodentia > Cricetidae > Cricetulus > Cricetulus griseus. The sequence goes on along the minus strand of NC_048597.1, from coordinate 205,944,780 downwards.
TCTTTTGACGTTACATTGTTCTCAGGATATACATAATAACTAGGTTTAGGATTAAGGCCTAAAATTTAAAGAGAATAATGAGCTGGTTTGTGTATTTCTCTTAGATAAGGAATTTCCTTCATAAGCTTATAAGGGGGATTTAAAAGTGCAACTTGTGCATGAGAAAAGGATGCGGAGGTGTAAGACACGTGAGTCCATCTAACGAGAGTGAATAGTGCCATTCTGCTGTCATCTGTTCCCTTGTCCATCTGTTCTCCTCTCTCACCCCAATATGGGCAAAGACAAAAGTATATTCTCCATGAAGCTGAGGATGCTGGAACTTCCTCCATTTCCAAGACCTTCCTGAGGCCCTGACGGGGACTTCAAACATGTCCATATTCCACATTCTTTGAGGGAACCACCCCAACAGATAAATCACAATGTGATTTATCAAAACAAAGACATTTAATCATGATTGGTCAATACAGCCATCTCTTTGCATGTGATCTCTTTTGTGTCACATGCAAATAGCACAGAAGAGGCTGTGCAATAGATTTCATACAGGTTTACTGGTGGATTTCAATGATAATGCTATGGAAGCCAGCTGAAATCTACCTGGCTGACTGTAGAAGCTTGTATAAAATGAAAGGGCTGACAAAGTACTGTAGAGAGTGTCCTGCAGCACCTGGAGGCTAAGGAGAACCAGTCTGAAAACCTGGAGCAAAAGCCAGTCAGTGTGATATTCCTATAATTTCTGAGAATAAAATTGAAAGCAAGACTACAGTGCTCAGCCACACCTACCTAGAAATACCTCTCTTCTCATGAATAGTTGAAATCTAGTTGTTTATACAGTCATAGAGTTGGGAAGTATTGTACAAGAATGCCACAAAACGAATTACATCATAGTTCTTATGCTACAGGGTACAAACCTACATGAACACTACAGACAGAAGTCCACATGAAGAGAAGTATGCTTCACCACCCTTATGAGTCAACACTTCTGACATAATTTGCCCCTCCCAAAATGTATCAGATACTTTTACATCCCTGTGACCAAAATATCTGAGGAGGCAGTCAATAACCTTACCCAGTTGTAAAGCCTATGGACCACAACAATGAGCAGCCTGGCAAGATACCCCAGTGGTACAATAGTTGGCACTTACATCTAGGGGATAACCAACAGCTTTCTAACTGGACTTAATACCAGCTGAGTAGGAAGGAATTTGTGTTTGGTACTGTCAACATAGCTAACTACCCATGGCTGGAAAAGTCATAAACTTTAGAGAAGAAGCTACTACTGACATCAATATAGATTCTAACTGTATTCCAAACACTTATCTTGATATAGCAGAAAAGTTTAGATCTCACACCTCACCAAAGAAGTTTCTTTTTGCAGCAGATGGAGACTACCACAGAGATCCACAAACTGATCAAAATGCAGAGACAAAAATAAATAAATAACCATCGGGTGTCTAGCTCCAGTTGGAACATCTAAAATACAGCCACCACATCTAAGGCTCAGGAACCTTGTGGAGAGTGGACAGGAAGAGTGAAAGAGCCAAAGGACCAGAATGTTAATTTGAGATAATGTCTTCTAGACATGACAAAGACAAGGCATCATGAAATCTCAATAATATGGGTGTCTAAAATAAAACTTACATAGCAACTGCACCGTTTGACATCCCAACATTGATGGGGGAAATTTTATAAGCCCCCATCACTAGATGAAGAGACACAGGCAGTCCAAGGCTGGTGAGAGTGGACAATCAGTTTTCTCCAGGGACAAGCTGTCTGATAGGTTAGCCAATACCAGTGATCAGCCATAAACACAATTACATGCAAACTGCACTAAATGAAACTCCTCTCTCTCTCTCTCTCTCTCTCTCTCTCTCTCTCTCTCTCTGTGTGTGTGTGTGTGTGTGTGTGTGTGTGTGTGTGTGTGTATGTATCTACTGTGTTTAACAATAATTACAGACAAAATCAGGGAATCAAGAGGAGTTGGGAAGCTGGAACGGGAAAAGAGGAATGTCAATGACATCAATACAGTACTCGTATATGGAATTCTCAAAATTACAAACTTTTGCACCCACTGAGTCTGATTTGGTGGTAAAGAAGGGGTGGTATCTGGAAAGAGTTGAGGAAGGGGGTGAATATGAACAAAACACAACACATTGTGTGAAATTCTCAGAGAACTAATTAAATCTTTAAAATAAAGAAATAATAAGAAACCAGCCAGGTGCCGAAAGAGAAGCCTCAGTGGGAAAAAGTACTTGCTGCTGTTACAGAGGACCAAGCTCGGTTCCTTGAACTCACTTGGCAGCTCATAACTGCCTGTAACTCCAAACCTGGGAGATGATCTGATGTTCTCTCTCCTGTCAGACACACACAGGCGCTCGCACGTATATATAGAAATAAAATTAATTTTAAAACAACAGGCAGAAATCCTTGACTGTCGGTTACATAGAGTAAAAGTCGGGTGATTTCTCAGTTATGTGACTAAATGCAGATCATGGATTTAAAGATATTTAAAATATTTTTATGTGCCTTAACTTCAGATCAACCCATTTTCATAATTAATGATTGTTCCAAGGTGTAAGATGGCAGGAAGGCACCATCCTTGCAGATGACAAGAATATCCACTGAAAGAGGGACAAGCAGAGGCTTCAAATATCAAAATCTTACATCATGTAAAGTAGAAAGCGAGAGTCCAGATGAGTATATGGGAAAAATCATGATATTCACCAAAGTGCAGATAATAAAATGGCAGAAGGCTTAAAATTTTTTTTTTTAAAAAAGAGAATGTAAGGTCCTGAACACTACCAAGACCCGATGTGCAAAGGGGGAGAGGACAGAGCCCACAGGCTAACACAGGGATCTTTCCAAACTCATACCACACACATTTATGTGACATAAGACGAACGAAACTTTTCTCAGTTACCAACAATGCAAAACATCTTCATGAGTTCTACTAAAGACCTGATCGTCTTTCTGTCCTCAGAAAACAGCACTACAGAACCAGTGTCATGAGCAAACCATCAAGATGTGACCAAGCATGGCAGTGAAAGATACACAGCGTTGTGCCTGGAGCTGAAATACGGGGTATTTCTCTAATTTGTCAGCTGTTAAGAATATACAATATGAGGGGTTTTCTTCTTTCTTCTAAGTATTAACTTATGTCAATATTTATATGCTTGATCTTGTATTATTGTGGGTAAAGAAAAACAAAAGCTCTAGACCCATTGGCAGGGGTGTGAGAACTTTTTTTCATGTTTGTCTCACTTCAGCCCCAAGGCTGGCAGAGTGATCTTGCTCAGTGAAGGAAAGAGCATGAGAACCAGCATTGTGGCTCTGTAAATGGAGAGACCTTTCATATTCCAAAAGCTGTGATCCCTCATACTGATAGATCTGCCTCAAGTTCTGCCAAGTCAGCCATCAGACTTGAAAAACAACCTCAACTCCACAGTGAGGGTGTCCTGGCAACTTAGTTTTCAATTTTTCACTGTTATTGCTTGTTTGCTTCATTTTTTAGGGCTTTGTTTGTTGTTTTTTTTTAGAGTCTTTAGGTTCATAATAAAATTGAGTAGCAGTTACAAATTTCAGCATTCCTCAGCATAATGGTCCATTTTTGTAACTGATGAGTGCATATTGACCCAGCGCCATCATTTGACATCCCTAGTTTAGCCTTAAGGTTCATGTTTTTACTAAATAATAATAATAATAATAATAATAATAATAATAATAATAATAATAATAATGGTAATAATAGCTGTTCATGTTAATGCAGTTTGGTGAGGTATGTCCATACATAGACCAGCATACACTAATCAAATCCAAGCTCCATTTATCTACAACAGCCAAATTCTCTTCCTAGTCTCTAGCAATCACTATTAGATCTCAGACTGACTTAGTGTCTACACGGATGAGGGAGAGCATGCCATGAGTAGTATCTTTTTGTGCTTGGCTTATTTCACTCAGCATAGTGGTTTCCAATTCTATCTACTTTGCAGCAAATGACAGGATTTCACTTCTCCTTGTGGCTGAATAATATTCCTTGATGTGTTTGTATTATGTTTACTTTATCCATTCATCCAATGGCTCTAGGTTGGTTCCATGTCTTTTTGTGCTGTACATACCATGGATCTGAACAAATGTATAGTTACACGCTTCCATCATTATATAACCATGTGAGGTATTTTCAATACACTAAACATTCCCAGTTCTCTGTTGATTATCTTTCTCCTCCTACTATCCCCTTGGCAACCACAGATCTTTTTTATTATTTCCAGGGTTTCACCTTTTCTAGAAAGTCTCAGTTGGAACCAAATAGGATATTTTTCTGATGGAGTCCATTCTGTTCATCATGTGCAGTTTCCTCCATGATTTTCTATGGTTTTCTAGTTTATTTCCTCTTAACACTAGATAACAAGATATGGTCTTGGTGTGCCACAGTTTACCCACTAAGTAAGTTACTGAGACACATTTTGGTTGCTTTCAAGTTCAGTTAATTATGAATAAAACTACTCTAAGCATCTATTTTTGTGTTTCTGTGTGGACAGCTGTTAATTACTTTAGATAAAGACCACAGTGTGGTGATATGTTTATATTCTAACAAATAAAGCTTGCCTGAATATCAGAGGGCACAGCTAGGCATTAGCTAACCAGAGAGATCTGGAGGTCTGTACAGACAGACAGGAAGTGAGATGGCTGGGCAGAGAGACAAATTTAGGCAGAAGACAATTTTAGTCTCAGGATTCCATAGAGATAAGAGCTCGAGTGGCTGGCTACTCTGCTTCTCTGATCTTTCAGCTTTCAACCCCTAATATCTGACTCTGGGTTTCTGTTATTAAGGCCAATTAGAACTCGTGATACAACAGAGACTATTCAGTCATTTATTTATTTATTTATTTATTTATTTATTTATTTATTCAGTCATTTGATAAGACTGTTTAGTTTCATGAGAAGCTATCAATACTTTGTTTTCATTGTGACTGGCCCAGAAGGGAGACTACCTCAAGGAGACAAAAGTATACTTGGGAGAAAGGCAGTGTCTCCATTGAAGGATGCCAGGAAAACCCATATCTCCATGAAGATAAGTGAAACTCAATCCCTGTCCTGTCTCTTGCCCTCTAAAGAGTCAATTCACAAAACATCAAAACATAAACTCAAGATATGAAACTACTAGAAGAAAACACTTTCACATTGGGTCAAGTCATGATTTTCTAGACCAACTCCAAGAGCACTATAGACAAATGCTACCTCAACCAACTAGAAAGATCTACATAACCAAGTAAACAAGTCACAGAGGGACCAAGAGGAAAAAAAAAAAAATCAAGGGATCAGGGATAGACAGCTCAGCAGTTAAGAGTGCTTCCTTCCCCAGGCAGTGGTGGCGCACACCTTTAATCCCAGCAATTGGGAGGCAGAGGCAGGTGGATCTCTGTGAGTTCAAGGCCAGCCTGGTCTACAAAGCAAGTGCCAGGACAGCCACAAAAACCTGTCTTTAAAAAAAATGCCTCCTTCTCTTACAGAGAACTCAAGTTCTGTTCCCAGCACCCACATCAGGTGGCTCAGAACCTCCTGCAACCCCAGTAGGGAGTCCAAAGTAAGATGTACCCACAAGCACACATACCCACACTGACACACATGCATATATATATATATATATATATATATATATATATATATATATATAATCTAAGATAAAAGGAAATAAATAGAAAATTAAGGAATAATCAATAAAATGTGATACATATATTCATATTCATATACTTATTATGAATAAGTTATTTAATATAAGGTTAAATTATGTCCTTCCCTTAACTATGGATTCTTTTTCCACAGTGTTAGTTACCGACAGTCAGCTATGATCTGAAATTATTAAATGGGACAATAAGTAATAATTCATAAGTTATAAAATGAGGATCCACCTCTGTTTTTGGAGGGGACAGCTTAGCCAAGATCACAGAAATCAGCAGTTACTGGAACAGGAGTCCCATGCTGCCTGTCCCTGCTCTGGGGTCCTGGGACAGGTAGTGCCTCCTAACAGGCCAGGCCACATTGCTTCAATGTGCTCTTAATCCTCCCGTTTCAGGGCTTCTGTTAGAGTGGCTTTTCTCCTGGGTACATACAGTGGAACTAGACTTGCCCCAAATGCTGCCTGCCCAGCTCCATAATACCTCTGAAACTTTAATTCTGCAGCAGTCTGTTCCTACCCAAGTACTGAGAAACCACACCTAGAACCAGACCTGTATCCCTGCATCATATGGACCAGACCCATGGCTCAGTGCAGTAAAGGATGCCTGTGTCCAGCGTGCAATGTTTGGGATGTGTGGCAGGTTACAGGCTGGAGTACCTCAGTCTCCCATTCTATGATGAGCAGCTAGGACACAATCACTGTGTGTGTTGGGGGGAGCTCTATTTCATGGCTACCTTCTCAATGGCCTATCAGGTTCTTTCAAGGGCAACCCCATTTTACAGACATACACATTGAAGCCCTGATGAGCTAAGTGATATGCTCAAGACCAAATGGATGGTAATGTTTAGACAGGCAGGAAGAACTTGTGTTAGACACCGTCCTCTTAATTGTGAAATGACAGTGATAATGACAGTCATGATTGATCACTCAGTTATTTGGGGCCAGAGCTTGTACTAGGCAACAGGACACATTTCTCTCACTTTCTTTAAAGAACTCTCACAAGGGTGGGCATGTGTTGGAGCCTGCAATTTAAATGGGGAATTTATAGCACAGCATAAAGCAAACACAATGTATGCTAATGGGGGAGGGGGCAGGGAGAAGACATGAAAATGGTGGCCAATTAGGAATTCAAAGCAGGTATTTTTGCTTTTTCAAGTAATTTCTTGCCAAAACCCTTAATGGTCCATGGAAAATAGAACTGGAAAGGCAAGCAAAGAGGTACAGAGGCCTCATCAGTCTTCATGAGTGTCTGTGGTCTTCTCTCTCATCCAGTCTTCATGAGTGTCCATGATCTTGTCTCATCCAGTCTTCATGGGTGTCCATGATCTTGTCTCATCCAGTCTTCATGAGTGTCCATGATCTTGTCTCATCCAGTCTTCATGGGTGTCCACGATTTTCTGTCTCATCCAGTCTTCATGAGTGTCCATGATCTTATCTCATCCAGTCTTCATGGGTGTCCATGATCTTGTCTCATCCAGTCTTCATGGGTGTCCACATTCTTCTGAGCAACACCCCAGGATATTGCTACCTTGTATTGCCTGTCTTCGAACAAGAAACTGGAAGTTCAGAGGCATACAGAGATGGATGCCAGCTCACAGAGGGTGAACTGAACCGATATCTCTACGATCAAGTCACCTTTTCTTAAGGTTGTCATCACCTGACTGAGGGACCGACTACCTTGCAGGGCCTGGAAGCAGAGAGAACCCCACGATGCTTACATTTTGAGCTCTGACTCCTTGCTCCCACCTCCTTCCCCTTCTTCCTACCCATCCACAGCTGGTTCATTGTACCAGACCCGTGATTCATTGCCGCTAGTGTTCAAGCCTGAGCTAAGCTCTCTGGGGACCACATTGGAGGAGCTCGGTAACTCAGGGCCTCCATTCTAAATTCCTATTAAGCACTCTAGATTTAATAGCTGCTATTAATACAAATTATGCTTCATTAAGCATGAAGCTAAGGAGACCAATGCTTGAAGGCTCCAGTTCAATACCAGACTGAAGGACAAACAGAACAGCTATTTTTAATCCTGGCAATGTCAGTGGGGACAGAGCAGCCTGCCATAGTGTGTGCCTGTCACTCCTGCTGCAAATTGAGTTTTTCACAACCTCAAGTAAACATCCCTTGTTTTCACCTCACTGCATGTGATAGAGGTAAACATTTCCCGCCCTTGAGGGATGGCAGCTTCCACAACTTTTCCCTTCATGAAGCATTTTCCTACAGAATGTGAGGACCTACTAGCAGGTGTCCTCCTAGAGCTTGCTGTTTGGAATCTCCCTGAAGCGCTAGCTCTCTGCCAGCTCTCTGCTTCTTCCTGGTCATTTCTTGATGTGAGCTCTCAGCTGCTGCTTCAGGGCCATGGCTGCGTGCCTGCTGCCACACTCTTCTCCATGGTGATCATGAACTCTAACCCTCTGAAACTGTAAGCCCCAACTCTTCTGTAAGTTGCCTTGGCCATGGTGTCTTATCCTAGCAATAGAAAAGTCACTAAGATAATCATCCCTGCCGCATTACCCTCTCACATTACCCTCTCTGTTATCTATAGACTGTCATGTTCAAAAGCCATCTCAAGAGGAGGCAAAAATCACCAAAGTAGCATTCATCAGAACAGGAGTCAAGAGTCGGAAATCATTTCCTGTTTAAAAAAGAAAGAAAGAAAGAAAAAGGAAGGAAAAAAGAAAGAAAGAAAGAAAAAAGAAAGAGCTAGGTCGTACATATTGCAGGCTTTAAGGTCTCCGAAGTGACTATTTGACTCTGACATTGATACACAAAACTAGACACAGACTACAGATGAAAGAATGTGTATGGTTACATTTTAATAAAACTTTATTACCAAAAAAAAAAAAATCCTAGTCACCAAAAGTGATTGTGGGCCACATTTGCCCTATAAGTCACATCTCCCCCTTCTGATTCAATTCTGAGGCAACTCAGACATTTTTAGAGAATGTACTAGTCTTTCCTAAGCATCCTTACAATATATCTGCTCTCTACAAAGCAGTGACACCGACATTTATCTAGAAAAAAGCAAATGGCCTTCCAGAGCAGCATCATGATGTCACTGCCAAGTCTGGATAGGCTGGAATTGTTTATCAGCCTCAATATGCTTAGCCAAGCCCGTATGGCTTTCACAGGGATGCTACTGGCAATCAGCCCTTTTGCTGAGGAGTCTTCTTGCACTCTGCTACATATTAGATACAACACATGATCATTTTTTATCTGTTCTCATATTGGAGAATGCCTTCACTGCGAAGAATTCTGCTGATGCCTTGTTGCAGCCTGTGTTAGGTTAGACATTTGTTCAGCTGCTCTTTTTTCCCACCCCATTTTGAGAAGCACCTTGAGTTGTGAGCACAATTGAAGAAGTGCTTTAAAATGATACAGTTGGCATGCTTTATTTTTCCCCTAAGTACAAGATGGCAACACTCATTCCAAGACTGTATGAAGAGCGGGATTTGTATCACCGGACAACTAAAGGCATTTTAAAACAAGAATATTTGAATAAGAAGTATGGGGGAAGGGGGGGTCTGCTCTAGGCCAGATGCAAAACTAGTTAAGTGTCTACAAGGCAATAAAGCCATAACTGGGGAAGAAGGGGCTATTTGCTATTAAACAGAACTGCAAATTAGCATGTAACTTTATGATATCTGGGCTCAACTTCATCATAAACAGCAAGGTCAAACAGGTCATTCTCACAGATAATTAATCCTCCATCAGTGCCATTCACCATTAATAGAAGAGCTGCACATGTATTTGCCTTAAGTAATTTTTCTTCACATCCCTCTAAGGGACACAAAATTATCATAGAGAGGCAAGATGCATCTGCAAGATGCAAAGGGAAGTGGGTTTGGGGGAATGTCTTCAAAACGGCAGACCCACTAACCAGAGTGTTGATGAGGCCACTCAGCACCCTGTTGCCTTCGTTAATCTGGCATCATGAGAGGCTCTGCTCACTCTTCCAGTGTTCTGGCTTTTATGTATGACTTAGGTTGATAGCAGTTGTAGCACCCACAGCTCTGTTGGCCTCTGTGACCTTCAGGCCACCAGGGAGAGTTGAGCACGTCCAACTGTACTAACATAGGCAGTGATGAGATCTTACTAGCCTTACTATGCCTAACAAGAAGTCACAAAAGCAAAACCAAAAACCAGGAAAACAAAAAACTTACATACACCCCAAACCAACAAAAAACAAAACAACAAAACAAGCTACAAGATAGCAAATATTTTTATTGATCCTAATAGCACCTCATCTTTATAATGCCCTTTAGAAAGAATTCATACCTAAACTTGGCCATTAACACAGACAAAGTTAAATATAGTTGCAATACTCCTGGTACATGGATGGATATAGGAACCAGAACAGATGTGGTGGAGGATGGGGGCAGATGGAGCCTAAGAAGACTTCTTTAACCTCTGGTGGAGGAGAGGGTAGTTAGAAAGTCTTCCGTTTCTTTTAACGTGAGAGACTAGACAGCAGGGGTTCATCAATTTCATTGCAAAGGACCAGAGGAAAACATCCTGGGCCATAGGTCACATGCTTAGCAAGAAAGTAACAATAGAAAACACACACACACACACACACACACACAGAGAGAGAGAGAGAGAGAGAGAGAGAGAGAGAGAGAGAGAGAGAGAGAGAGGTGTGGTTGGGTGGACAGGAACAAGCACTAGGCTGTATTTGACCTACCCGCCACATTTTGTCCGCCCCTACTGCGGGCTTCAGCAGTTTCCCTAAACCAATATGAAGACCTCATTCTATAATGCTAAATAGCTCCTAAGACTCTCTTCCTACACCCTTACAGTACTTATAGCCTTAAAGCTAAGTAAACTGTTGGTTTACTTTTGCCAACATCTGCTGTGAGTTTCATCATTTACAGGCAATTAGTGCAACAGTCCCCCTCCATTTGGCAGCCACTGAGAAGCTACACACAATAATAGCTCCTTCAAGTGGGCAAGGGACATGTGGAGGGGGCGGAGGGGGCCGAGAAACAATGTGTTGCTACAGCAGATGACGGTGCCTTGGTGGCTCTGAGCTCAAGTTGCTGAAAGGAGGGAAAGCTCTCAGCCTTAAGGATGGAGGCCACTGCCCCACGTGGGGAGCTGGGGAGCAGGGGTTAGATGAGGCATGCTTGGTACCTGTGGTGCTCAAAAGGGGAGTTTGGGGGCTGAGGTCATCCTTGATAATACCCAAACCACTCTAGCATCTTGACATGGACATAAAGGTGGACCTGGGCAGAGGCGGAGTTGAGGCTGAGCCAAAAGCAGAAGAGCTATATAAACTAGACCAGCAGCCATGGGACGGTTGACATAACATGGCAGCTACAGCCAGAAGTCACGGGACAGAGCTCCGAATTTTTGTTTGAATAGCAGCTAAGGAAAGCTGGGGAGACAAAAAGCCAGGCAATGACAGCTGAGGTATCCCTATCAGAAGCCACCCTCTACTATCCTTAAGAAAAACATCCTCAGAAAAATGCCTAGAAATTTTTCTTTGGAAAAAGAGCAGAAAAAGAAAAATTATAAATATACAGTATTTGAGATGTTGAGTTAAACCCTTGGAAAAGCTGCTAGTGAATAAATTGTACAACTTTTTTTTGCCTTCAGAAGGTAGAAAATGTACTGAAAACACAGGCTTTGAAATGCCACCATTTCTACTCCAAACCTGACCCAGCCAACACAGGAAAGTTAATGATGAGCAGAGAGTAGAAGCTGCAGCTAAATGTATTGTGTGCTTGCTGCCATACCCTTTTGTAAAATATGCTTCCCAAGGGAGAAGAATAGCAAAGGTTACCCTGTATATCCCCCACTGCCTATACCCAATTTCATACCCATGAGTGTTCATATATTTCCACCTTTCCAATCAAAAAGGCTCTATGGAAGCTGGGCAGTGTTGACACATGTCTTTAATCTCAGCACTTGGGAGGAAGAGGCAGATGGATCTCTGTGAGTTCAAGTCCAGCATGGTCTACAGAGTAAGCTCCAGGACAGCCAGGACTGTTACACAGAGAAATCATGTCTTTAAGAAAGAAAGAAAGAAAGAAAGAAAGAAAGAAAGAAAGAAAGAAAGAAAGAAAGAAAGAAAGAAAGAAAGAGAGGGGGAAGGAGGGAGGAAGGGAGGGAAGGAGGAGGAGGGAGGGAGGGAGAAAGAGAGGAAGGGAGGAAGGGAAGGAGGAAGGGAAGGAGGGAGGGAGGGAGGGAGGGTGGAAAAGCTCTATGGAGCAAGGTATGACCAATGCATACCCACCCCTTTCAAATATTAAGCCACATTTCAGTCAACTAGTACAACAATGGCCCAAGCTAAATACAGGCATCTTGTGGGTTATTATTATAAGATATGCTACATTTCTTTATGCTGTGGAAAATTTGTTTAATGATGCAAAGATGTGTTGGATTCTTTTAGTTGCATATGTTTAACTCTGTGAAGCTGTGTTACTTTGCCTGTCTAAAACACCTGATTGGTCTAATAAAGAGATGGGTGGCCAATAGCAAGGCAGGGGAAAGGATAGGCAGGGCTGGCAGGTAGAGAGAATTAAATAGAAGGAGAAAGAGAAAAAAAGGAGATCAATGAACAAGAAAAAGAGGAGAAAGGACACCAGAGGCTAGCTACACAGCCAAGCACAGGAGTAAGAAGTAAAAGATACGCAGAAATAGAAAAAGGAAAAAGCCCAGAGACAAAGGGTAGATAGGCTAATTTAAGTTTAAAAGGGGGGGGGGTGGCTAGAAACAAGTCAAACTAAGGCCAGGCATTCATAAATAGTAATAAGTCTCCATGTGTATGATTTATTTGAGAGCTGGGTGGCAGACCCCATAAAGAGTCAAAGAGCCAAAGAGTTAAAAACAAAAAGCGAAACCAGCCAACTACACGGGTGTGCTTCTTAGCTACTATAGACAGCTAATGCAAAGCTTAAGAAATAAGTTTTGGCTCTGGAGGTCCATTTTGAAATGCATGTGGTAAGTATAACTGGGCTACAGAATCTGCCAAGGCAGTCGCCCACCAAGCATCAATAAGCTGAATGTGCAGGGGCTCTGCTCAGAGCTGAGCATGTGACTTGCTGAGAGTGCTTATCGGCATCTTGTTCTGAGCGAGCATCACCTATGCCTCACCTGGCTGTGCAGGCTGAGAAGGTGGCTTTCTTCTTGGCACTCCAGAGATATTCTTCAAGTCATGTGGTGTCCTTATCTCCTAGTAATCTGAGTTTGCTCATTACCTGACTCCCATCCCTTAATTATAACAGGGACGGGATTTGGATCAAGATCACATTGTAAGTGCATCATTTGAAGCCCCATTTGACTCCAATGTGAGCACAGAGCAATGATAGATGAGCTATATAGAAAACAGCTGCCATCATAGCGGGGTCAAGCTCAAGATGGCGGTCTCTATGGAACAGACTGGTAGAGACATGCAAATTAGTGAGGAGACCAGAACATCTGTCCTGCCAAGCTCTCAGTTGGTAAGGGACTTCTGAGAATCTTATTCTGGCTGCATAGGCAGGGAGTAGTTAAAAGCTAGCTGAGGGACTCACATCTCAAGGTGCTAGGAAAGACATTCTTTTTTAGTTTTTATTTATTATGATTGCGAGTGTGGGGATGTGCCATAGCTATGAGTGGAGGTCACAGGAGAACTTTGTGGAGCTGGTCCTCTCCTTTCACACCTTTATGTGGGTTCTGGACATCAAGCTCATGCCATCAGGTTTGCATGGCAAGCACTTCTACCCACTGAAGCATCTCACCAGTCTGTTGAGAGATATTTCATTACACTGTGTAAAGATATGTCACTCTGTTTGGTTTAATATAAAGCTGAATGGCCAATAGCTAGGCAGGATTTCCAGGTACAGCAGATGCTAGGAAAAAAAAAATGGCAGTCACCTGTGTAGAGGAAGCATTGCCACCAGCTATGTGGCAGCATGTAAATTAATAATAGAAATGGGTTAATTTAAGTCATAAGAACTAGTTACGAACAAGGCTAAGCTATCAACCATGCTTTCATAATTAACAATAAGTCACTCTGTTGTGATTTGGAAGCTGGCTGGCAGAACTAGGAAGCTTCATTTGGATCCATTTTGTGTTTTTTGAACCTTTTAAAAAACTTTTTCAGGTCTTATGTGGAAATACCTACAAGGACATTGAATGCCATGGGTATCAGTTCTGCAGTCTCTCCTGCAGAATGAGGTACAGAAACATGTCTCCTGGTCACAGCCTGGTGGGCTTGAGCCAGCAGCTCACCATGAGCTAACCTATGCGGTAGTTTGAGTTTTACTCATGCAGACAGAAAAGATTACAGATTCAGATGGAAAATGTCTTAAAAAGGTTACAGTATGTTTAACAATGTGTATAGACTTAACAAAAAAAGGAAAAAGGGTATAAACAGTCATAAAATAGTTTAAAAATAATGTCTTTACAGAAAGAGTAAAGTAATAATAATAATAAAGCAAAAGCTACATAGAGATGAGAAGTATGTGGGGAGTTGTATCCTGTATGCTGTGGTGTTGTCTTTGAATTTTTTCATTGCTGATGAGCAAATGACAGTTGCTGGGAGGCATAGGATTGTGAAAGGGACTGAAATAAACCAGTCTAGAAACTTTAAGAATGACTTAACTCTAAAATGGAACTCAGGGAATATTGACGAAGAGATTATGCTTTTGTTTCCACAGAAAAAGGCTTTAGATTCATTCAAGGTTCATAAAGATCACATTTGACCAGGGAAGACCCCCCCCCTAAAAATCCTGTCCATAGACATAAAGAAATAAACCTAAAAAAACCTACAAGACAGGTGACATATTTTACCTGCTCAAATAAAACAAAAAATCATCCTTAACTGACTTGTGCATAGTGACATCCCATATTTGTAGTAATGAAGATATGTATCTTAGCTTTGAAAGTTTATGTGTTTTCAGAGCAAGGGGACCAGATACCAATGAAAACAGGTGGCCCAAGTGATCCAGCCTCTAAGTGCCTCTGTTGCAGTTACCTCAGAGTTCTGCATCCAACAGCTTCAAAGCTACTGATTGAGATGTTCCAGCCTCACAGACTGTTTTAGCCAGAAATTGACCATTATCCTAATTATTTCAAGGTACCCCAAAGATGCCAGAATCATAGATAATAGGAAGCACTCCAGCAAACACAATGCCCATATTCCCAAGAGGTGGGGTGGATGGTTTTTGCTTATTTGGTGGATTATAAATATTTATCATTGTCTAAGGGGGTTGGTTACAAGTTGTTATTAGTCATGGACAAAAAAAAAGTTGAACAAAGGAGAGTAGAGTAAGGGATCTTTTTCTGAAGAAAAATGGGGGATATAGTATAAAAACAATGAGATAAAAGAATAGATTATTGAATATTTTTAAACTAACAAAGCAACTACTAGTCTTAAATATTTTACATTGGTATGGATTTTTGTATACTGATACAAATTTAAGCATATTTTTACTATATTGTATATATGTTT
Source organism: Cricetulus griseus (assembly GCF_003668045.3). Classification (NCBI taxonomy): domain Eukaryota; kingdom Metazoa; phylum Chordata; class Mammalia; order Rodentia; family Cricetidae; genus Cricetulus; species Cricetulus griseus. Next base: position 205,929,670 of record NC_048597.1, on the reverse strand, counting down.
CTACTCTTGTTTAAAGTTTTTTGTATATTGATATAATTTTAAAGTTATTTTTGTCAGAACATACTATACATACATTTCTTCTCTTGTTTAAAGTATTGTACCTATGCACCTCATCTAACAATGCAATGTAAATTTCTAGTCCCTAAAAGTTATTACTATAAACTATTTAAAATAATAAAGAAATGCAGGTTAGTAGTTAGTCACCTATAACAATCAAACTTGTAGTCATGCTGGGAATGTTTTCAGGGTCAAACAGAGATATATTTTAGATAAACAGGTGATCTCCAAACAGTTCAGGGGTCTACAGAATGTGATATTTTAATGTTTTAATAACAAGGATTTTCATGATAATCAGACACATCTACTCCTGGTAGCATCTACTTGAGAGAAGATGATGGGCATCAAAGAAGCTCTATCTGGAGTTTGTTTTCTTTGTGGCAAAAGTTAGCCCCTGGGCAAGGAAGTGGCCTTGCCTCAACTGCTGACAGTATGCAATCCAAATTGAACACGCAGGACATGAAAGAGACCACTGAACTTTGCCAAGACAAGGCAGGAAAGTCCTTCAAAATTCCTGCTTCACAGAAAAGTCTGTCAGATATTCTAGGCTGAAGATGGATGCCACAATGTTACAGAAGACCTTGGGTATTTACCCAGGCAGTCAGATGTCTGTCACTTGTGTAGATTTTGAAGTGGCTCGCTCTGCACTTCCTGTTTACTCAGGGAATATTATATCCTTCTTGGGTCCTTGAAAAATTAAAGACTAGGTAGTTATAGTTATACTTTTTCTTGTTATGCTAGAAAGTAAATTAGGTACAAAACTTTGGACTCACCAAGATAGGATAAATAATGTAGTATTTTCTTTGAATCTGCCAAATACAAATGAATTGGGTATTTTAAATGTAATCTTTACTTGATATATGTTCTTCTTAGTATATGTAGTTTTACTATGTTAGAGTTAAAACCCCTTCCTTTTTATTTAGACAAAAAGGGGGAAATGTTTTGAGATTTTTTGATTACATTGTATAAAAATATGTCACTGTTTGGTTTAATAAAAAGTTAAACAGCCAATAGTTAGGCAGGATTTCCAGGAACAGTGGATGCTGGGAAACAGAAGGGTGGAGCTGCTAGCCAGATGTAGAGGAAGTATGAAGTTAACAAACCACAAGCCATGTGGCAGCATAAATTAATAAAAATGAGTTAAGTTATAAGAATTAGTTAGGAACGAGCCTAAACTATTGGTTAAGCTTTCATAATTAATAATAAGTCTCTGGGTCTTGATTTGTGAGCTGGCTGGTAGGACTGAGAAAGACTTGCTATCCAAAAGATTTTCTTCTAGAAGATTAATTATTTGGGGTGAGGGGAGCTTCCATTTTCTGCCTATGTCTTTCTTCTTCCATGGGGTGCAGTGACAAGTCTCTTGTAACTACATAGGTAAAGTACAGTGCTGACTTCTATCTGTCATTCACGAACTCCCACAGTGAGTTCTGGAACACTCAGCCTCTAGGTTCTAAAGTAAGAAATGCCAGCCCAGTGGGATGGCTCAACACTACCCACTGACCATCTGCCACTAATGATCTAAGTTCAGAGGTTAAGCCCTGATCACAACACGCATACTGACACTCACATGTACTCACACACACTCACACACACACACACACACACACACACACACACACACACTAAAAGAATAAACATAATAAACTTTGAAACAAAGACATGCCATTTTGAGCTTCCACTAAACATCAGATCGCCTCTTCTATAAAGTCAAGTGTTTGCTAACTGTGTGCGAGCGTGATTGTGAATTCGTGTCAATGGGCAAGTAAGGCAGCTCCTCCCTCACAAAATAAGTCTGTACATCACTACACAAGAAATGTGTTGCTTTAAGAGACAGAAAACAGAATTTGCCAACAAATAACCAAACACAAGTGCAGCCCTGATCAAACTAAAGTTATAAACAAGTTGACAAAGATTTGAAAGAAACATGGCTAGATCCTCAGAGGGGCTATCAAGCAGAAGTTAGGAGGGAAAAAAATCTTCTGAAATCAAAATAACAGTAAACCACAAAAACATTCCAAATAGAAATATTAAAAATGAAATATATAGATTGTTAAATAAATAAACCCAATGGGTAAAGTTACTCCACTGGACACAGAATGAAATTGACTCAGAAGAAATAACCCAGAAAATGACTATAAAATTATAGTATAAAAATAAAAGGAAGAGCAGTAAGAGATGTGGAAAATAATGAGAAGTGATGTCTGAACAGATGAAAGTAGAGTGGTTTCCTTGATTTAAGACTTGAACTTTAGTATTAAAGCTTGCTCTGAAAACACAACACGATAAACACAAATCCAAACTCAACGTGTCAACAGGAAGATAAAGAGGAAAACCCTAGGAATCTCCAGATAACAATGAAAAGTTTCACTAACAAAATAGGGCAAGGCAACAAGAGGGCCCTGGGGTGTGGCTAAGCACCCCTCCCCCATCACTGAGCCAGCTTTTTCCTTCCTCTGACTTCAGCACACTGTGCCTTCTAGCTAGCATCTTTGCAAATACTGAGTCCATCTGCAGTGTTGTTCTATCCCTGTCCTCATCCTACTCTACATTTCTTCAATATTCAAAATCCATTCTTTTCATCTCAAAGTATATATTCACAGCCCTTGTTGCTCACTTCCAACTCAGCCATCCTCTCTCCAAAATGCCAACTTTGATTTGTAGTTTTATTATTTTTACAGAAAAGGTTAGTGATACCCTTTAAATCTGCATTCCATAGAGGAGGGAGAGGGAGAGGGAGAGAGAAAGAGAGAGAGAGAGAGAGAGAGAGAGAGAGAGAGAGAGAGAGAGATTAGCAACCATTAGCATATGGAAACAAAGCCAGAATTCCTAAAAATCCATGCTATACAGTCTCACTTAACTAAAGTCAGATGGTTTATAAAAGATTCAAAGTGGCAAAAATAAAAACAGAAACACATTCAGTGTTATTCGTGGTTCATGTAAGGTAGAACCACACTATTGGTTCTATTTAGAGGCATCACTTTTCCACATGGTGGTGAGGGGAGCAGGGTTCTGGTACAGGCTTCTCTTGTTCCTACACTACCAGTACCATTTCAAGAAAATTAAAGCAGGGTGGTGGGTAGAAACACCCAGTTCCCTGGGGCACTGCTACCAGATTGAAAGGCTTCACACTGGAAAACAGAGGGTGGCTCTACTGTGTATTCTTTTCCCACCCGGCAGGCAATTGACCTTAATGTGTATCTTTTCCAGATATTTAATCACACAAACAGTTCTTCATAGTCAATGTGGTCTTGATAAATCTCTAAAAGCATTCTTTTTATCTCTATCATTTTTCCCTCTATTTTGAGCATTTTAAAAGATGTCTCTGCCAATTCCTCTAAGGACATAGCTATTTGACTAAAAAAAACAAATTCTTGGAAATATTTAAGAAAATAAGACAGAAAAGAGATACCTCAAATGTAGAAATTACACAGAGGACCAGAAGTGCCTTACTTAGTAATTTTATATACAAATATTTAAGCGTATGTGTCATTAGGTGAGACGTATATAAAAGAAATTTGATTAAACATCTTACGAATGTGACAGCAGCTTTTAAATTTGCTTGGCTTTTCCATGAATATCAATTCTAAGAAGCAGATGTGGATCAACCACGGTATCAGAGAGACTAAATTACCTCCTAATTCTCTCGGTAAACAGTGGTATTATAGACTTGCAGCCATGGAAAGGGAGTCAGAAGTGTGAACTGTGAAGTGTAGTGAGAAAAGCTTATCCAGGAAGCTCACCTGTTTCTTAGATGAGGTTGTTGAAGGAAAAAACAGTTGCCCCAGATTTTAATGCTCATTAACCTGGCTGTGTTGGCAGTCCCTCAACTGATCCTGCAGAGCCACTCAAGATTACACTCGGAGACACAGCTTGGACTGAGCACTGGTAGGAGAATGCAAACCTAGCACTATGCTGGCATAGCCCTGTGCCTTCTTAGGCAGTCACTTTTCCCAGTCTATCTTGTCATGAGATTTCATTTGCTTTATAAGAAGCAAGCCAAGTCATTGTGTCCATTTCTCAAGCATCACCAAACAATTCTGCAGCCAGATGAAGTCTGCATTCACTGAGTCTGAAAAGTTCAGCTTTGATTTTTTTTCCAGCATTTTTTAATTGGAACCCTGAGGCCAGTATTGATCAAGGAAGTTGTTCCAAGCTTCATTAGGTATACAGACAAGCTACTGTCCCCTTTCATTTTCTCCCCTGTAGGTTTCACTGGGTAGAATTTCATATACAACATCTATAGAATGAAACCCCCCAAATGTCAGACAACAGATCACAAACAGAAAGTCATTGATACAGATTCCCAAATAAGCCCACCCCACCCTGAATATGACCCACATACTAGTATTGCTGGTCTAGTATTGGGACTACAAAGTTTATCTATGCTTCAACACAGGGGCAACATAACATAGAAACAAACATTGTTTCTCTGGAGAAAGAAAAAAGATATAGGAGACAAGCAAATGCATAAGAGATCCAAGACTGGGCCCTTGATGGTGAGGCTTAATGTCAGAATTCTAAGGACTTTAAAAACTTGCCAATGCATGTGAGCAAGGCTCTTGGTACTGTTTCAGCCCCATATGAAGGCCCACATGAGAACCCACCCACAGCAGAGGAGCTATTGACAGTCAACTGGCTATTAGAGTGTGTTTCCTTTAAGGAAGTGGTTCCTGGTGAACCACATTCCAGTAGATGTTTCCAAACTCATGCATAGATGGGATGCACTAATTGGACTCAATGGGTCATTAAAATAAAAAGACAAGAGTTGGTAGGAGGGTGTGGAGAGTAGTATGCCACAAGAATTGAAGTAGGGATGAGTACGATCAAAATATATCGTATGGCATGATCCCCCGGAGAAGGGGAAAGGGACAAGTGCTCCTGAGCAAATTGGGAGCATTGGAGGAAGGGAGAGGGAGCTAGGAGAAAAAGAAGGGGAGAATAGGAGGGCAGAGGAGGACATGAGGGAACAGGAAGATTGAGTCGGGGGCAGAATAGAGGAGAGCAAGAAAAGTGATACTATCCATAGAGGGAGCCATTACAGGTTTAGAGAGAATTTGGGCACTAGAGAAATGTCCAGAGATCTTTGAGATTGACCCCAACTAACAATCTAAGCAGTGGTTGAGAGGCTACCTTAAATGCCATCCTGGAGCCTTCATCCAGTAGCCGATAGAAGCAGCAGCAGACACCCACAGCTAAACACTAAGCTGAACTCCTGGAATCCATTTGTAGAGAGGGAGGAGTGATGAGCTAAAGGGTCAAGACCAGGCTGGAGAAATGTACAGAAACAGCTGACCTGAACAAGGGGGAGCTCATGGACCCCAGACTGACAGCTTGGAGACCAGCATAGGACAGAACCAGGCCCCCTGAACATGGGTGCCGGTTAGGAGGCCTGGGCACTCTATGGGGACTCTGGTAGTGGATCAGTATTTATCCCTAGTGTACAAATGGACTTTAGAGCCCATTCCTCATAGATGGATATTCCCTCAGCCTCAACACATGGGGGAGGGCCTAGGCTCTGCTCCAAATGTTGTGACAGACTTTGAAGATCCCCATGGAAGGCCTCACCCTCCCTGGGGCACAGAAAGGGGATGGGATAGGGGGTTGGTGGGGGGCAGAGGAGGAGGGAGGAAGAGGGAACTGGGATTGACATGTAAAACAAGATTGTTTCTAATTTAAATTTTTAAAAAGAGAGGAGAAAAAATATATTGTATGGGTGTTTGAGATTCTCAAGAATAATTTTAAAGTACCAAAATAGAATACACTCCAGCTATACTACTCCTAGAAAAATACCCCAAAGTCTAAATCAGCATAAAATAAGGCTATTTGCACATCATGTTTGTTTCAGCACTATGAACAGCAACCAATTTATAGATTCAGCCTAGGTGTCTGCCAACAGATTAAGAGAGGAAAATGTGTATATACACAGTGGAGTTTTATTCAACCATAAAGAAGAACAAAATTATTCATTTTCAGTCAAATGGATGAAACTGTAGATCATTTTATTAACTGAAATAAGTCAAACCCTGAAAGAAAAATATTACATGTTTTGTCTCATATGTGTACATTAAATTATATGCATATGATTTCCTATGAAAAGTACAGGAAGGACTACCTGAGAAAGCAGTGAGAAAGCAGGCTAGTAGGAGTAGGGAAGGGGGGAAATGCTAGGATACACCGAAGTTAATACGCTCAAAAAACAGGATATATTTGAATGCCACATACTGATACATCCAATGAATGTATGCCAATTTAAAAAACAGCAACATACCAAAAACCAAGAGAAACTACAAAATGCAAAACATTGCAAAAATAAGGAGTTGGCTTTTTCCCAAAAGATAAAATTTAAAAACCTTTACAGAGACTTTAAGAAAAAAGAACCAAATAAGTAAGGACAGATGAAAATGGACCACTTCCCGTGGAGATGATGGGGTAGACATTGCCTCCATGTGAGCCAGTGAAGGAGAAGAAACAATAGACACTGCTCCAAAGGAAGAAATGAAGACACATTTTAAAAACTCACAAGGATGCCTGGAAAGAGCAGAAGAGGCAGTGGTAAACCAAAGAAAACCGAGCTGAACATGGCTCCAGCTGTAAGGCTCCCTCCAGTGCAGGGAGAAGGAAAACCCCTCCACAATACTGGCACAGTAGATATGAACTGTCACAAAATGCTCTTACTTCTTCATCAACTTAAAAAGATAACTTTTCTGGGTGTGTAATGTTAGTGAAGCTATTTTTTTCCATGCCTTGAAATATATCATTCCGTGGTCTCTGGGCTTTCACGTTGCTGAGGTCTGATATGTGTGTGTGTGTGCCCTTGTAGATGAGTTGCTCATTTTCCCTTACAGCTTTTAGCATTATTTCTTTGCTTTATATTTTTGACATCTTGACTTTACATGTTATCAAAGAGGCGATTGTCAGAGTGATTGTATTTGCAGTTGTAAATACCACTTGTGCTTAGGTGTCCTTTTCTTTCTCTCAAATTGAGCAATTTTGAGTCCATGCAAATGAAGTCCCATAGACCCCAAAACATTACAGCCTTCTTCTAGTGCTGGTGGTCACCCTCCAGAAGTCGAAAGTAAGACCCTATTGCTGAAAACACTCCGCCCTTCAGTCATAGAACATGGGAAATCTCACTGGTACTGATCTGAAACTTCAGTTCTACGGGCTAGCTTTCACGGTGCCGGAAGATGCTGTGCGCACATGTGAGGAGAAAAGAGATGATCACTCTCACCCAGACGTAAACCCCACAACCTCTAATAATTATGGACCTGACCAGATATTCCCACTTCCATGACAGTGGCACAAATATAACATCTGACTGCATCTAAGGCCTATTCCATAAACCAGAACGCATCCTTGCACTGTTAACAGGACCGAGATCTTACCGCTAGGTGGGCCCTAGCGGAGAGCGACTGCTGTTCTGCTAAATGTATTTAAACACCTCCTAATGACTGACTGCTCTACCTGTAGATCAGAGCATCTCTCACCTCTCTTCAGAGAAACCTCTTCTTGGAATCGATGGCAATTAAACAACAGAGACCCACAACTTGTGAAATGCTCAAACCTAAATAAGATGTACATATCAGACACACACACCCAAGCTCAAGAATCTTAGAGGTAACAAAGGAAGAAAAATTTTAAGAGCCAGGAGTCGTGGAAATATTTAAAATATATATGCTGTTTTCTGGACACCATGAGACAGTTGTACACATAAACTCAGAGAGACTGTGATGGCTTTCCCAAAACCTGTGCAAGATCAAGGCAGACAAACTCCCAGCTTGGAGTAGGAGAGGGGGGCATGGAACCCTAACCACGGACTAAGCATCTATTGGCATTTGATAGCTTTTGGAGGGGGGTCAGTTTTCTTTAATGGTGTGAACCCTGGTAGATCTGTCATACTTCAGGCCCCAGGCCCAGGAGTAGTTGGGCAACACCAATTGGATTCACTGGGTTATGACAAAGGAGGCGGCAAGGATGCAGAGGAGGAGGAGGAAGCAACAGCAGGAGGAGAAGATAATGAGACAACTGAAATTGAGGGGGTAGTGAGGTGAGAGTTGAGGCTGGATTTGGGAGGAGTAGGTAGGGGTGGTGACTATGACAACACAGACTCCCTGCCACTCTGATCCCCACAGGACTACTCTCCAAATGAATTATCTCCCCTCTTTTGCATCATCTGACAGCTCCTATGGGAATGTGGATTTGCAATCCTTCATAAAGACATAGCCAGGCCTGCGCAAATCTAAGAAAGATGGAACTAAATGAATGCATTTTAGGTGCCTTCCACTAAAGCCCATGCTCACTGGCTGGGTGACTTTTGACAAGTCCTATAACCTTGAGAACCTTCGCTCTTCTGCAGAGAAATGGGACCGACAGTGTGAGCCCTGCACAATGATTAAACGGATTAAACCTTACAATGTTTACACAGCACCTGGCAGCTATTATTATGATTAGCTTATTTAGACACAAGCCACCCTCCATTTGGTAAAGAAGGCCAAGCAGGGATCAAAAGCAAGCCATTCATGAATGCCTGCTTCATCTGCAACTTGTGCCATATGTAATCTGAGAACTTGTTTTTTTGTTTGTTTGTTTGTTTGTTTTTGTTTTTTAGATATGCCATTAATTCTTCACAGCAGTCTTGGGAGTTTGCTATTGTTGTGGCTCTAATTCAATAAGTGAAGTTGTTGGGGCTCAAGAGAGCCCCAGCCCTCTGCTAGTCTGCACACATCTTAAATTGCAGCACCCGCCAAGAGCATTACAGTGATTTCCCGGCTGCTTGTACTTCTAGGATGTGGCATTCTTGACATTAAAAGCAAATTGAAGTTCCTAGCATAGTCCTAATGGATCAGAGAGTCTTAGATCAGGTGGCCTCTGATGACCAGCAAGTGTACCTGAATCAGGGAGACCCTGACCTACCTTCCAGAACATTCTTCTGTCTCTCCATAAGAGCACTGGCATTTCCCTTCCATTTCCTTAAATTGTGCTGGGGCAAAGCAGCTCTCACCAGAAAAGTTGAGGCTTTCACCTGTGCACTCAAGCGTGGCTCTCAAGTCACTGACAGGGGCTCCAATAAGAACCATGACATCATCACATTGGTGCTAGGACCTGCTATAGAGCTGTGGGCACAGCAGCCCAGAATGCTCCCCTTTCTTCACCACAGTACTCCACCACACCCCAAAGCATTCTAAGACCTCACCCTCTGTGCAGTCATGTGGAGACATTTAAACCAATGCAATGAACGCTACACTATTTTAAGTGAGATTTATTGAAGTGTAGCCAACGTGCAAAATTTTACCCCCCTTTTTTTTGTTTTTTGTTTTTTCGAGACGACAGGGTTTCTTTGTGTAGCTTTGGAGCCTATCCTGGCACTCGCTCTGGAGACCAGGCTGGCCTCGAACTCAGAGAGAGAGATGCGTCTGCCTCTGCCTCCAGAGTCTGGGATTAAAGGCGTGCACCACCAATGCCCAGCCAAAATTTACCCATCTTAAAACACATGTTTTGGATGAGTCTCAGCAAATCACAGGCAAACTTTAACCACTACACAGAAGATATCAAATATTTTCAACAGCTCAGACAGCTCCTTGTGGTTCCCACCTCAACTTCTTGCTTTACTGAACGTCGTTCCGTACCCATTATTGCAGTTTGGTTTTTCTTAGAGTGTCATCAGATGAAAGTATAGAGTGTATTTACTGTCTTTGGCATCTTTCACTTAGCATGATGATTTTCTTATACATCTCTATTGTTGCTTGCGTTATTAAGTTCCTTTTTATTCCTAACTGATACTCCATTGTGTAACTATATCACAGTACACTTACCCTACCCGTTCACTGTTAAAGAACATACCAGTTATTTTCAGATCATATCTGTGTTAAATAGGCAAGATATTGGTAGAGATTTACCTCCATAAGAGATCATCAAACTATCTTCCCAAGCAACCATACCATCTTATTCTCATTGCAGCAATTCTCACAGGAGTTCAAATTGTATCTTTCACCACTTTCTCTTTGACTGTGACACTTTTTGCCTTTTAAAAGTTAACTATGCTACCGTCATATCTCACTGTTTTGAGTTTATCTTTTAATAGAAATTTTTTCAGAATTGCATACTTGAATGCTGCAAAAAACTTCCATCATTTCTCCCCCTTCCTCTCCCTGTGCCAACTCACCCTGTGCTTCCTTCACTCCCCTCAAATTCATGACCGCTTCTTAGTATTGCTATGCATACATATGCATATACACATGTGTACATATATATGCATACAAACATATATACATATAAAACCCACGGAGTCATTTAGCTTTGCTCGTGTGTGTATGTGTTTAGGGCTGAGTATTTTGGAATGATAATCTATCAGCGGTCCCATCCTTGGAGAAAATTAATTCTCCCTCTCTACGTGGCCATGAATTGCCTGTAGCTCTTCACCTAGCTAGAGTGCGACCTTGTGCTAATTCCCACATCCACTTCGTCATGTCAACACTAGAAGGGAGAACCTACTACTGAGACTTTCACAAACCAGTATAATTTCTAACTGCATCTAAATGCTTCTCTTTATACCCACTGAAAAGAAGCTTCTTTAAGAAAACCAGAGAGAGCATTTACAGAAACCACCAACCAATTGGTCACCTGGGCAAAAATTGAGAGAACAACTGACTATGGCATTTCCAGCCCCAACTGATAACATACATAGCACAACCCCTACACCTTAAGGTGCAAGGAGGAGCAAGGAAGAGGACACAGAAAGGTTGTAAGAGCCAGAGGACCAGGACATCTACTTGGAGAAAGTATCTTCTGTATAGGACAGTGAAGCTGCATTCTCAAAATCTCAACCATATGGTCACCTAAACAATATCAGCATGATAACAAACCAGTAGAATTCCTTTTAGGACAAATGATGCCAATCATCTGCAACATGGTTATTTATCTTGTCTTCTCCCTTTAATAGACAGTCAAGGAATCTTATTAAATCCTTTGCTCATGTTTTAACTATACTGTTTGAATTCTCAGTACTGAATTAGAGAAGTTTTACGAATGTTGGTTGTAAATCTTCTCACCAATCTATAATTGACAAACATCTTGTCCTTGCCAAAATCAGGTGTCTTCATTTTCTTAGCAGAATCTTTCAAAGAACAAAAGGTCTTAGTTTTTCATTAAGTCAAATTTATTACAAATTTTTGCTTTATAATGAGTGTGTGTGTGTGTGTGTGTGTGTGTGTCTTGGCTTAGGAAGCCCTTATCCAATCCAAGATCATAAAGATCCTGTCTTTATTCATATAAGGTTTATAGGTTTTTTTTTTATCAGTAGCATGAGATTGAGATGAAAGCTAATTTCCCTGTGACTACCCAACCAAACCAACTGTTTATTAGAAAGCCTAGCCTCTCTACATTGAACTATTACAACCTTTTCTTGAAAAATCCATTGACATGTACAGGTTTATTTCTAGACTCTTTATGCCATTGAGTTAAGCATCTACCCTATTTCCTCATAATTCTGGAAATTGGATATCGAGAGTCTTAGTTGCTCTTATTTGATGTAAAATGGTTTTCTGTTCTATATGTTAGGATTTTGATGGGGATTGCTTTGGCTCTATAAACCCATTTCAAGAGAGTTGACATCTTAATAATATTGACTCATTTTATTCATTATACAGAGCATTGTTCCACTTCCAAAACCTTTTAAATTTCCTCCAGCAATAATTTTCAATATACTGAAAAATACAATCATATGCTTACTGTGTATTTTTATTTTTCTCCTACTTCTTAATTGCCATATAAATAACTCTATTCTCCTGATAAAACTTCAGGTAGCATTTCAACTTCAATTCTAAGCTTCTGATGCTAATGAAATGCAAGTTAATTTTAATTATTGGCCTTGTGCTTCTTCATTTCCCAGTTCTTAGAGCATTTTCCTAGACTCGTGTCGACTTTCTATGGAGGTGGTTGCAGCATCTACAAACACAGTTTCACACCTCTCCAAGTCTACATGCCACATTTCTTTTTCTTGCCTTATTACATGGGCAACGATGAAAGTAGTCCAGGCGGCACGTGTGGTTGTGGACACTTCTGATCCCAGCAACTGTGAGGTTGAGGCTAGCCTGGCCTATCCAGCAAAATTCTATCAGAAAAAAAGAAAAAGGAAGGAGAGAAAGAGAGAGGAGGATAGACGGCAAGGCAGGGAGGAAATAAAAGGGAAAAGGGGGGAAGAATGCATGCAGGAGGGGAAAAGGCAGCACCCAGCTGGGTGGTCAAGCCTTCTCCTTCATCTTTTTAAATTGGGCAGAAGCGACTTATTCGGCCACCCATGAATATCGCACTACCTGTAAGCTTTTATTTTCTTCTTGTCTCTTTCCTTCTCCCTCTTTCTCCTCTCTCTCCTCCCCCTCCCTCCCTTTTCCCCTCCCTCTTCCCCCAGCTTCTCTCTCCCTCTCTGAGATCCTGGCTACTGGAGCTCACAATTCAGGGTGGCCTCAAACTTGTGCCCTCACTAACATGACTTCTGGAGTGCCAGGATAGCCAGTTGGAGTCACCACACCTGGGTTTTTTGTTGTTGATTTTAATAAAAATTCTATCAGGTTGAGGAAATGCTAGTTTGCTCCTGGTTTTCAGAGAGTTTCATCAAAAAGTACTTCAGAATTTTGCCAAATGTTTCTTCTTCCCTATTAAGATTAATTAATTCCTTTATGTTGGTCTGTTACTAAGGGAAATTATATTGATAGAGTTTTCAAATAATAAATCACTCTTGTGTTTTATCAAACTAGAAATAACCTAGATGCCAATAATACAGCTAAATACATTGTGCTTTCCAAATAAAAATCCTTTATTTTCTCTAAAATATCAGCAAGCAAAGGGTGGGGGGGCAAGTGAATTTGGGGGCAATCACATAAAAGAAATCCCAAAATATGAAGAAATGTTCAGCTTATTATCAGAAAACTTAATGAGAAAAATGTAAAACACCATGTTTTTATCCTGTGGTCACAACAGCTTGTCTTTCAATGGAACACAAAGGAGTTAATACCAACACAAAACACCCATTTATTGGCCTAAACAAAGCAATTACAATCTAAGTTCAGTCTCACATCTGGAGGCACTGTGGCAGGAGGAAGTGGCAGGAAAAATAGCCTCATACCTGACATTTATCTCAAAGAAACTTTGACATAAGCCCAAGGACACCGAGAAAACAGCAAGAAAGTTCACCACCGTGTTGTTTGCGATAACCAGAAAAGAAAACAACCTGGTGTTCCCTCTGTCGGGAAAAATAATTGTGGCATTTACTCATAATGGAATGATATCCTGGAGGAGGAGTGAAAATGAATTGGATGTTTTTGTACAGCAACATGGATAAATCTATAAAACAGACTAAGCAGGAAAAATAAACAACAAAATGAGGGCTATAGCAGAGAAACATTTGTGTAAATAAAAACACACACCACAGTCCATATTTTTAAGACAGACTTACCTGAATAAACATGTGGAAGGCAGTGTGGGAGAATGCACATAAAACACATGAGAATGAGCTTCTATGGGAGGAGGAAATATTGGGGAAAATTAAAATAAGCAAAAGAGGTCCTCACGCCCAGGATAACAATGAGCTCCAAGACAAAGCATGCAATCAGCTAGATGTTGGCCCTTATGCCTGAAAAAGTGATTTTCAGTGTGAAATGAAATTTCACCCAAAGACAATCATTGGAGCAGTCACGTGGGAACCCTGCTGTAGAACAAGCCACAGCCATACACTGTCAAGATCTACGGTCTGGCTGCTTTCTTTAACGCCTCTGTACGTGGCATTAAACACACCATCATGTTTCTTCAGATTCGCTGTTTGCTGCCATGGTGATGTTTTATATCTCAGCATCCTGAACACAGAACCAAAGGGACTTTAACCATCCAGCCACCTCAGCATCCTCTCACTCTTAGTCCCTGACCTAGACTCTTTGCACCTGAGACAGGAAAGGCCTGTCCTAAATAAGTCAGTGATGGGGGGACTCTCCTGTGGCTGCAGTGGCTATGGTAAGAAGTTGCTCTGCCAGACTGCACTACCTAACTCTGAGAAGCTTCTGTAAGGCAAAGGACACTGTCACTAAGAAAAAACAGCAGTCTACAGAATGGGAAAGATCTTCACCAACCCCACATCTGACAGAGGGCTGATCTCCAAAATACACAAAGACATCAAAATACCAAATAATCCAATTAAAAACTGGGGTACAGATCTAAGAGAGAATTCCCAACAGAAGAATCTCAAATGGCTGAAAGACACTTAAAGAATTGCTCAACGTCCTAAGCCATCAGGGATACACAAATCAAAATGACTCAGATTCCATCTTACACCTGCCAGAATGGCTAAGATCAAAAACACTAATGACAGCTTATGTTGGAGAGGATGTGGAGAAAGTGGAACACTACTCTACTGCTAGTGGGAATGCAAACTTGTGCAGCCACTTTGGAAATCAATTTGGTGGTTTCTCAGAAAATTAGGAATCAATCCACCTCAAGACCCAGATATGCATATACCCAAAGAATGATCAATCATACGACAAAGACACTAGCTCAACTATGTTCATAGTAGCATTATTTTTAATAGTCAGAACCTGGAAACAACCTAGATGCCCTCCAACCAAAGAATAGATAAGAAAATATGGTACATTTATACTATGGAGTATTACTCCAGTGTGAAAAAAAAAAAAACAATGACATCTTGAAATCTGCAGACAAATGGATGGAACGAGAAAAAAAGTCATCCTGAGTGAGGTAACCTGGACCCAGAAAGACAAATATAGTATGTACTCACTCCTAAGTGGACATTAGGTATAAAGTAAAGGATAACTAGGCTACAATCCATAGCCCAGAGAGGCTATGTAACAAGGAGGGCCCAAGGCGGGGAGGGGGATATGGAATTCCCTGGGAAGGGGAAATAGAAGACATCTCCTGGGTAAACTGAGGGGTGGGGGAGAAGAGACATGAGGGGTTGGGTTGGGAGGGTTGTGGACTGGATGGAGTAATGAAAGTGATGTCTTGATGGTGACATTTCTGAGTTAGGGAGAAACCTGGTACCCAGGAAACTCCCAGGAATCCACAAGAATGACCCTAGCTAAGACTCCTAGAAATAGTGGAATGGGTGCCTGAACTAGCCATCTAATGTGATTAGATTGGTGACTACCCCAATTGTTATCAGACAGTCTTTAACCAATAACTGATGGAAGCAGATGCGCTGGGCTGAGCGACAGGAGTCCTGGTGAACAGAGGGAGGAGGGACTGCATGAGCTGGGGTGGGTCAAAGTCATGAAGGGAAACCCCACAGACACAGCTTCCCTGGTCTCATGGGAGCTCGTGGACTCTGAACCATCAGCTAGGGAGCCTTCATAGGCCCTTTGCATATGTGTGGCAGTTGTGTAGCTTGGGTCTGTTTGAGGAGCTCCTAGCAGTGGGGTCAGAACCTGTCCCTGGTGCTTCAGCTGGTTTGGGGGGAACCTATTCCCTATGCTGGGTTGCCTGGCCCAGCGTTAACGCAGGGGAAGCAGCTTGGTCCTGCTTCAACTTGATGTGCCATGCTTTGTTGACATCCATGGGAGGCCTGTCCCTTTCTGAATGGAGATGGAGGAGGAGTGGATGGGAAGATCCTCTGTCACTGGCCCACAATCCCCTGAGACAAGAAGAACCAACAACATGCCCTTCTCAATGGCAGTGACTGAACTGGAACCTCTGGGTGGGCTTGTCAATGAAAAGTCCAGAAAGACTGACTGACCTGCTGACCACAGCAGCCACCAGGCTCTTGCTGGCACTCTTCTGCTACCATCTCTCTCAACAGAGCCTCTTTATGGTTATTTCTCTACTATGATTTTTGTAATATCACAACCCCAAGAACCCCAGCCCATCACCAGAGGCCTCGCCTTGCCCCACCGGTCTGCCTGTCTTTCATGCTCTACTTGTGAGTAGCAAAGACTTAGGAGAAAGGATGTGAACGGCGATGTCAGACTGACCCGTGTGCATTCCTGTGGTAGTCACTATAATGGAAAGGCGCTGGATTTTCCCATAGCAAGGATTCCAAAAGTTCTGAAGCCACCACTGCAGTCATCTTTCTGTCTCCTTTCTCTCCTTTATTGAGGCTCAGGCTGAACCAAGTGTAAGTGAAGCAAAGCTTTCTGGGAGACTTCTTTTTCTACGGCTTCCAAAGTAGAGGGAAAGTAATCCCAAGAGAGAGGATCCAAAATATAGAAGAGTGGGAATTGCAAACATCTCATACAGTTCCCCATTTTAGCCTACCACTCAGGGCTTTTCAGAGAGAAACAGTCTAGATAAAAAGTTTCTCAACCTTTTCATCCAAGCACATGGAACATGAGAAAGAGAGAAAGAGAAATTAAATTGGGGAAGGGGACTGGCTCAGAGCTCCAAGTCAGCGGAGATGCCAGTGTCTTTGGCTTCTCACTTCCTTCTTGACCATCAAAGTTTGCAAGCTAGTTCCTTAGAAGACCTTGGCACCATGGAAATGACCATTGACTTTCACAAGCCTTCCAAAAAGTATTGCATTATGTGAATTTAATTTTCAAAAATAGAATGAAGGACAAATAATTCAGCCCAGTGATTTTCACCCTTTAAGATCCCAAGAAATCAATCTTTTTTGTTTTTTTGTTTTGTTTTTGTTTTTGTTTTTCAAGACAGGGTTTCTCTGTCTAGCTTTGGAGCCTATCCTGGCACTCACTCTGGAGACCAGGCTGGCCTCAAATTCACAGAGATCCGCCTGCCTCTGCCTCCTGAGTGCTGGGATTAAAGGCATGCATGCCCCTCAACCAAAGAATGGATAGAGAAAATGTGGTACATTTACACAATGGAGTACTACTCAGCAGAAAAAAAACAATGGAATCTTGAAATTTGCAGGAAAATGGATGGAACTCAAAGAAACCATTCTGAGTGAGGTAACCCAATCACAAAAGACAAACATGATATGTACTCACTCATATGTGGATTTTAGACATAGAGTAAGGGATTACCAGACTACAATCCACACTGCCAGAGAAACTAGTAAACAAGGAGGACCCTAAAAGAGACAAACTTTGTCCCCTGGAGAAGGGGAAAGGGTCACCATCCCCTGAGCAAATTGAGAGCATGGGAAGAAGGAGGAGGGAGCTCCAAGAATGAGAAGGGAAGAAGAGGAAAGATGCCGAGGTCATGAGGGAGCAGAAAGGTTGAGTCAGGTGTAGATTAGAAGAAAGGATATGTGATAGGTAGGGTTTTTAGTTGGGGGTGGTAGGGGAGGAAGGGAGAGAGAAGGGAACTGAGATTGTCATCTAATTCAATCTTGTTTGTAATTCAAATAAAAAAAGAAAATAAAAAAATACTTACAAAAAAAATGATCCCAAGAAAAACTTGTTCCAAAATCATGACTCCAGTTTACCAAGTTTATGGCTCTAGTTTATGGCTCTCTGTTCAATGACTGCCTAAACACTTGCTCTAGCTGGCAGTGAAACCCTGGATATTCCTGTGTTTATTGGCTTCATCTTGCCTCTGTTCGTTCCTCTGCCGCTTTGCTACATAGTCTATGCACCAGGGCTCTCTGCAGCCAGTACTACCAGATTACTGCCCTGGCACAGCATTGCTGTTACATATTTGCCCTAAAATATGGGCAAAAATCATGATGAATATTTTATGATTAATAATTTTATTTGCCTTCGTGGAAATTTGAAAATCTTTTGAAGAATCACTTAGCTGGCCCAAGTCTGTTAATAAAAAATGCCCAAGGAAATTGTGCTGAGGTCTCTTTCCCTGCTATGAGTTTTGCTATGCAAGCAAGCAGAGGCATGCTGATGTCTTTGAAGCTATGGGTGTTCCCCTTAGAATTACAATGATGAAGGTGGCGAGTCTCCCACAGAAACCATTAGCAAGCAGCTCGCTCAGCACTTCATCCTTTCACCCTCTCTTGGCTCAGGTCAGCCAATCAGATTCAGATGGAATGTAAGTCACCATGAAACAACAATGCCTCTGCTCTCTCTATTGGCTGACCTGACATTTTGTTGGCAGCCTTCAGAACACTTCATACCTCTCTTGAAAAAAAAAGAGATGTTGAAAGCAATTTGTAGTTTCTCAATACATATAATAAATAGGTTTTCAAAACAATATCTCTCAAAATTGCCAGTGGTAGCCAGACTGAGACATCATTTCTCCTCTGTTGGTTTCCCTGGAAAGATATCACTAAATGATTATAAAGATTGAGGTAGCACTTCAACCACAATACATCTCTGATTATTCTGTGACTAATATATCATTGCCCCCCAAAATATGTTCCAGAAATGACAGTATCCTGGTATCATATTATTTCTTTTCATTTGGTTTTATATCTAGATGCTCCAAGCTGCTTGGGCAGACAGACCAGGCATGTTATTGGAAGCATTTTGTCTCCCACTGAAACCACCCCTGCCCTGGGGTCCATATACTCCGAGATGCGCCAATGCCCAGATGTAACGGTGAAGCTAGAATGAGTATATTCTGTATATCTCGATTCTCCTGGCTACAGTGGTTGGCTTGAAGATGGTCACATGAACGAATCAGAGTCAATAGGAGGCAGGAACATGCTAAGGCTCCCAGAGAGAGAAACAATATTCTATTTAAATGTCTGCATTTAACCCTGAAGGGAGGACAATGGCAGTTTATTGCCACTATCATGTTACCACATGCAACCCGAGATGGTAGCCAAAGAGCAATGGAGGGAATTCTGCTATGAGAAGACCATCTGGGCCTTAGATGAAAACTAGAAACCCTATTAGTCAGGGTTCTCTAGAGGAGGAACCCACTTAAGAATCCATGGTCTCTGGGAGCAGCTTTATCCACCCACTCTGCTTAAGCATTTTTTTTTTCATTATTTTTTTATTAGCTTACCCGTTGTCAGGCTTACTTCTGGATTTTTTCATACAGCCTTAGTTTTCATTTATCTCCCTGCTCCATCTCTTCCTCTCTACCATGCCCCTAGTCGTCTCTTCATTGAAACCCTTTCTCCCACAGTATTCTACCTTCCATTTTTAATTCAAAGGTGTTTCATAGCTGTAGACTCTGAGTACCACACTCTGGAGTAAGTGCCCACTGGAAAGAAGTGCCCACTGATGCAGTAGTGTAAGTCAGTAATGGGAGTTCTGTTCTCTGATCAGATATGAGACCTGTTCCACACCGGAAAGTCACAAGTACCCAAAGCTAGAGAAGTCATAGGCCCTAGTGAGGAAGTTTTTATTTTGCTAATTGGACAGGATGTGTCCATCATGTTGTTGTCTAAATATTTATGTCGATATTCATAGATTAGTGATACTATCATCTTTGGTTGGAGAACTTTCTGTTTTGCAGTGTTCAGTAATTATTGCAGAGGCTTATTAGTGGTCAAGGTGCTGAGGATACTCAGCCAAAAACAGACTCTATATCACCTCCTCCAAGGCTAGAGAATATCATTGAATAGGGAAGAAAGAATGTAAGAGTCAGTTGAAGGAGAGGATTGAGAGAGAAGGCTGCATCTCAAACAAGCCATCACTGTTGCAGGCTAGATCACACAGCAGTTGAGATTTTCCACACAAGACCTGGGCAAGATTGGACCTGTCAACATGACTGTCATGAGTAAGCGTAGAGAAGACCTGTCTGCAGATTATGAACCACACCCCTCCCTGAGCATCTTTAGGTACTTAATGGTCAGTGGGAGAGGAAGGTATTTTCTTGAGTGCTGTAGCCACTGGTGAGGAACCCCTGCTATGATAAATAATCCCCCACCTGGGACCCTGTGAACAATTCTTATGGCATTAATTGGGGCATCAAAATAAATAAGCAAACCAATGAAGGCATGACAGTAGGAGTAGGAGGTAGGAAGAGGAACCAGTTCAGTGGGAGTATCAGGGAAACAAGAGAAGGTAATTGGGGAAAATGTAATAAAAACACATTCTGTATATATGAAGGTGCCATAATGAAACCCATTATTATGTGTAATAAACAGATGTTAATACAATGCTTAAGGTATGTTACTAGCAATCTATGCTCAAGCAATTTTCTTTTATCCAGTTTTGCCAATATATTCATAGATTCCTTTTGTATACATTTATTTCTTCTGTTTTTGTCTGCATTATAATAAACCTATTTATTCAGGGCAAAGTGGGGGAGGGCGGGCATCTTTAGATTTGTATCTTATTCAAGGGTTTATTCTCAAAGCTTAGAAAACTTTACCAAGGAGGAGGAGAAAAAGAAAGGTGGGGGAATCTTAAGGGCTCCCACCTGGGATAGATAGAAACATTGGGCTTCACTGGGATGAGGAGAAGCCAAGGACTTGCAGAAAATCTTCCTCTACTACAAGGACAAACAATGCAGGTAAGACCTAGGGCAGAGAAGTAGCCACACCACTTCTATTTTCCCCAAACAATAATTCTAACCCAGAGCAGACTTTTGAATAGAGAAAGTTATCGATTGTGAAGTTGCTGGTAGACAGAACCAATTCTGGGTCAAAAGCATCGCATGGACAGTAGGGGCAGTCACCTGATAATGATGGTTAACTACAAACTTTGGAGCTAATACAATCACACACCATTAGTAATCCAAGAGCAAAATGTCAACATTTGTAAAGTAAAATCACGAGAAATACAAAGAGAACCTGACAAAAAGTATAAAACAACAAAAGGCTTTAATGTACCTTTTTAGCTCTCTGACAAAGAAAGCATATGAAAACAAGGAAGCAAAACATGGGAACAATATCGTGAAAATTGTGTCTTTCTAGGTTGCTATGGGTGCGTTTATAAAATTAGCATCTTTTAAACATAAATCTCAGGAAGCTGTTATAATACAAACCTCATTCCAAGTAGCAGCATAAGAAAGCAATACATAAGTAACAAGCACAGAAATGTAGAAAAGCCAAGTCTTTAGAAACCAGGGAAGATCTCTCTTAATTAACTATTGAATCAGAAATAATAGATACATTGTAACTGTTAAATATATAAAAATTAAAGCAATAGCCTTATAAATTAGAACCAGGCCACATTCAAAATTACAGTTTTACTGAACATACATGCATGCAACACAGGAATCTGAGAGAGAGAAAAACAATCTTTAAAATATTCAAGGACGATAAAAGCTCAAAAGATAATAGATTGGTAATCCACTAATAACAGAATTAAATATTTTAATTTTTAAAATTAAATAATAGGGTTAAATTGTTATGAGCAGATTCCTAGGCTAAAAGACCATAATAATTAATATATAACATTAGCTAACCTAATCAAGATAAAAGAGGGGAACTACAGAATTAGAAAACTAGTAATTAATGAGGGAAAAATTCTAAGTCCTGATGAAATATATTAGGCACTTTGAAAATGTTAACAAAATTTACATTATTTTTAAATAAAAAATATGAAATACAAAACTAACAAGAGCGAGAAGCCAGGGCAGAAGCTAAGGGTTTATCCAAAGGTCCATTTAGCATTGTCCACCTACCCAAAACACCACAACTTAGTGGCTTCAGATATGAGTGTCACAAATATTTGGGATAAAGATAATTCCACTATAATTTTTAAACCTTCCCAAAGAATACACAAAGGCTAATGCCCTTACCACTAGATGAAGACCTGGCTATCTTTGAAGAAGAGCAGGTGAAACAGAAGAAAGTGTTATAGTCATAACTGGAAAACATATCATTGTGTTTGTCTCATGCTCTCATTTGTGTTCCCCAACAATGCTGGGTCAGTGCGACAGCTTTGTCAATTTCATACAACCCAGAGTCACCTTAGAAGAGAATTTGAACTGAGGCTTGTCTAGATCTGGTTCTCCTGTGAGTATGTCTATGAGTGGAGAAAGAGCTAATACCAAAGTAGCAATTTATCAGGAACTACACACCCACCCATCCCCAGCTTTAAAGACTCACACAGAAATGAAGAAAATTACAAAATGAAAGTCTAAATTTATAGCACAAGAAGTTAGAAAACAAACTAACTAAACCAGAATAATTAAGTGGCAAAGTAGAAGAAAAATACAATAAAAATAAGAATAAAACCCGTAAGACAGAAAACATAATATAGAAAGTTAACAAAAGTAAGCTTCTTTTTTTTTTTTTTTTTTTGAGTCAGGCTACTATTGTAGCCCTGGCTAGCCTGAAACTTGATGTGTAGACCAGGCTAGCCTCGAGTTCACAGAGATCACCTACCTCTACTTCTCAAGTGCTCGGATTAAAGGACTGAAGCTCCATGCCCAGCATCCAAGTCGTTTTGTGAAGATATTAATAAGTGGAAAGTCGTCTCTTAACACAGAATAAGAAACAGGTATGCTTTCAGTATCACAGATCCAAACACAACCATCCTTACACGTCTACAATTACAGTGACCAATGCATTTAACAAGATCATAGTATACTAGTTCAACGTATAAAAATCAAATATAGCAGTAAATAATTGGAAACATTTAAATAATACTGTCAACATATTTTAGTAATATCTTAATAATGTGAAATATCATTGCCATTTTAATGCCTCTGTATGTTAATGGAATAATGGGATCCAGGAATAACAGAGGCCTAGTGGTATTAAATCATGACACACTAGATTAGTTAACACTAAAACACAGAGATGAAATGGCAACCAGAATGTTTGGACTTTATGGAACTTTTAGTACTGCCTAGTTGATAGCATCCATATGGATAAAATGGGTTGCAAGCCTGCTGAAGAATTAACTGGATAGCTGCACATGCTTGCAGCAGGCAGGATCACAAAACTACTTGCTAAAGACCCATTAAAGAGCCAGTCAGTACAGTGTCTAGCAAAGGGTGCTACTGTGCCCACATCCAGTATATGGTAATTTCTCCCCCGTAACTATTCTATGTGGGCCTGTGTTCTTTCTCTTTGTTTCGGCCTTTTATGCTGTGGCTGTCCAATTCAGCGACTGCAGCTCCACTAGGTCCCAAGAGCTGGAGCCTGACACAGTATTCTGTTCCCTCAGGCATCAACTCTTTCAAAGCTACTAAGGAAACTTACTTAAATCTCTGCCCCACTAAGGAACTCAAAATTCCAAGGTTGAGGTAGAATCCTGCTTCCCAGAGATGTTGAATAGCAAGCAGCTGTTCAGCTAGCTCACCTCCTCGTGTTTCCCAAGAAGACCTCACGTGCCTGCTGGCCCACTCCTTATAAACCCTTTGTCACCTGGCTCCTCCCTACAACTTCTGATTAACTAGCTGCTGACCCAGGCTTCTGATGGCAGGTGAATTTTATTTAATCAGACACATCTTTGCACAATTAAACAAATGTTCCAAAGCATAAACAAAAGTAACACACCTTAAATTAATATTCTACAACAGGTCTGGGAATCAAAGAAAATACCAGAAGCCCTCTTCTTACCAACATCAGGTTATTACCAGCACCATCAGTAATCTGTGAAGTTGTACTTCCATCCCTATACTTCCAGGCCCTACTAGTTGAGAAAATCTGAGAGCTGGCCATGCCTGGGATGATCAATCCCAGCAATCGTAGAGAAACGGGATCACTGCAGAGAGTCTCCATGTCTGGTGTGGAACATTTTCTACTCAGTGAAACCAGGCCTGAGAGCTAACACGGGCACAGATAATTTAAACTAGCAACATTAAACAGCTATTGTTAAGCAAGCTCAGAACTATTTACATATGGCAGGCTATTAAGGCTGATGATCCCTTTCATGTAACTTACATGAAAAACCTGTGATTATGAAAGAAGCTTGAGGCTAACACAATGCAAATAGGTTGTTTATTTGATTCAACAAGAAACTACTTATTTTCCTGTGTGATTCAAAAAGCTTTGATTGCAAATAAAACATTGAGTATGTCATGGGGGGAAAAATGTGGTTCACCAACTGGGAGTATTAACATCCCCCAAATTGATTGATCAATAAAAATCAATCTAAAGTATTTTATAAGAAGAAAACAGTATTTCCAAGTGCCTGTGTGACTGTTTCTTTGGGCTTTGCTACATCTTACCTCAGGAGCTTCCCACTAGCTGGAGCCTTTCCCAAGTTGAACTGCAATGGGTCTCCCTGGGCAGACAAAGAAAGATCCCATTGCCAAGGAAATGCAAAGAGGTTTGGGGAAGCATGGGTAGGGAGTGTTACATTAGCGTGAGTCTGAAACATATGAAACTGGGGTCCTTTTCAGTCCTGCGCGTACAGTCTCTCACTTGCGCGTGTTCTCAAGTCAACCACCCTTCTCTCTTGTGGCTTCTTCCTCAACTACACACAAGTGTGCTAATCACTCACAAGGTTCAGCTGTATGGCAAACAACGTGGTAGGCTGGAGCCTGGAAACATGAGCTCCGCCAACACTTGGATTATAGCAACTTTCACTTAATTTGCTTCTTTTACCACAGGATTATCATATCTGAGTGGTAGCTTCTGGAAAACCGTAACAGTAATTTTAGTCAAATGCTAGACATTGTTTGAGGATTCACTAGCAACTCATTTATATGTAAAAATGGCCCATAAAGTGGATACTCTTATCATAATGCTCCCTATTTCACAGATGAGCTAACAGCAACTTTAGAATATTAAGCAATTTATGCAATGCTGCATAGCCAATTAGTAACCACATTCAAAGTTAGGGCAGCCTGGCAGAATCCAAAACCATACCAAGGTGACCGGAACCTATAGTGTACTGGTGCCATTGGTCCAAGCTTGGCACTTAAGAGTCAGTGCTCTCTTTTGCCTCTCTGCAATAGTGTGTATCGCTATTAATAAGCACCCATAAGAAGCCAGGCGCTGAATATGATGCTGTGTAGCTACAGACTTCGGCAACCCTCCAATAAGGTAAACATGATTATAATACATTTTTGCTCTCATTTTTCTAGGGCGGGGAGAAGGGAGTGAGTCATCATGAAATTACATACTTGCTCAAGGTAAAACACATCTAGAAGAGGGGATCAGGGCTCTCTAGATTCTATTCTAATCCCACACATGATTTCTTCAACCTTCGCCAAATTGCTCTGCTCTGCATGCCCCCATAGGACCTGCCAATTTTACTTAAAGTACAATATTTCATGAATCAAAAAAAAAAGCAATATCCATCAAGAAAACTGGGGTATTGCAGTCAACGATGACTGCAAAAGAAATGCTGCTACAAGGCATGGTGCAATCCTATGCTTTGGGTATTCTCTTAAGAGAAGGCATATTGTGTTAGTTTATCATTTTGAATACAACCTCATCAAGCTATTTACCCGTCAGTCTGTATCTATGGAGACTGATTTTCTGCCATCAGATAAATGAGCAATTAGAGAGTTTAACAGCCTCTTGAATGCAGGGAAGCTTATAAACCTGAACTCTCCTGGATGGTAAATGTCACATGGAATGTTTTCAGCACTTTCTTCCTGTCACCTTTCATTTCTACAGCTGTATAGTGACACTCTTTTATTTTGTTCTGAGGACACCTGGGAAAGGCAGGCACCTGGAATACAGGTCACCTGGATTTTACACCTGGCTGTGCTGGAGTGATGTTGCAGAAGCCCAGACTTTTCTAAGCCACTCCACTAAGACACAAGAAAGAATTGGGTTATCTTTGGGAGCACAGGAAAATCTATGTATCTGTGACTTTGACAATAGGTAGTTTTAACCTCTGGTTTCCTAGACAGGATCCTAAGCTAGGGTAAGTCTAACTCAATAAGTAAGAGTCAGTATCATCCTCACCATTATGTGTATGCAGTCACACCGGGAGAAATGGAAACATTACCTGATAGGGCCAGAATGCCTATGCAGCGACGCCTGGAAAAATAGTGTCTATGACTTTACCATTAGTGGTTCATAGCTTAGCTTTAGAAGGTTTAAAATGTCTCACAAAAGAGGAATTTTAATGAATTTCATTACCTAAAAAATTGCAAATAAAAACCTTCACACATGGAAAATTAACTAAATAAGAATTATTTAAGACAATCTTTAATCCTATGAGAAGACTTACTATTGGTTACTTTTTCATCATGGTGGTCAAATACCTGACAAAAAGCAACTTAAGGAGAAAGGTTTGTTTGGGCTCAGAGTCAGGGGTAGGGGGATCAGAGTCAGCAGATGACAGTGGAGAAGACTCTGCCACAGTGGCAGCTCACAGGAACGTCTCTTGGCTGATGAAGAAGCAGAGACTGGCTTCCTTCTTTTCCACCTTTTTATGAAGTCTGGGACTTCAGCCCAGGGGATGTTGCTTCTGCATTCAGAGTAGATCTCCCCTTCTCAATTATGCCTTCTAGAGACACTCTCAATGACATAGCCAGACACATGTTCCCTACGTTTCCAAATCCAGAAAGGTTGTCAATAAAGATAAACCATCGTACTCTATGTACAGACCCCCATATATAAACCTCTCTATACACACCACAGATAGGAATTATCTTGAATTAACCAGGTAATGGGGTGGAGGGATGAGCTGGAGTATTTAAGAGTTCTTCCACTTAGCATCTCCTAACCTCAGAAACCCCAGATTCTTTAGACAATCATTCCACATCTATTACTTGATTTGTGAATGAGAAGAGAGTCAACAGCAGAGGAAAATTCATATTATAAGCAAAGTCAGGAAGAACTTTAGCAACCAACAGAGAAGTAGGGGAGGCTGGACACAGCAGGAGAGTTTGAAGGGCAACCCAGAGAGAAGTAGAGACCAAGTTACCTCACAGGCTGCCCGCTTAAGGTAAACTGGTGACATCAGCACTGATAAAATCTGCTGTGGACCAGCAGACCTAACAGCCTGGCAAGTCCACGGTTCCTACAAGCTTTGAACATGCTTCAGGGACTTGAATTTGGAGAGACTCCATCTGTATACCAAGCAAACTGTAGAGGAATTCAACCCACTCATCCAGAGTGCAGCAAACAGGAGCCATCTTGCCAAAGGTCCAGTCCTTAGGAACTACTCTGCTCTGGGAACCAGAAAGTGGGAATGATCACAACGCAGGATTCCCGTGAGCACTGTGTCTTGCATTGGATAACTAGATGAGACTGTTGGGAGAAATGTTGGGAGATGCTGGGCCCCAGTCCCCATGGGGTTTCCGTGAGTTGATTGTCAACCTATAACCACAGGTGCATCCTGTTTTCTAGTCCTGGCCTACAGCCCCAGCCTTGCCCCACGGGCATAAAAAACACGAGCTCTTACACCTGGGGTTTTTCCACTGTGCTGTAAGTCTGTATATAAGTCTGCTCCCTCTCTGCAAAGAGGCAGATGTGCACACCCATTCTCCTAGAACAAACAACCAGACGTCTGTGCTTTTAACTAAATCTCCAGGCTTTCGCCCGATACTGGGACTTAGTCGTGGTGCGGGCTCCACAAGTGGAGGTTCCACTAGACTTAGTCATGGCACAGGAGCCACATGAGACCACCCAAAGGAAAAAAAAAGCCATGGCTTCAGGAAGTCATTAAATCCAATAAGTAATTTGAAGCAGGGGTCCATGGGCTGTGATGGAGAGTGGAAGGCACTGTGAACAATGAGGTTTGTAGAAATAGCTAGGTCTGAGACTACCACAATCAACAGTGACAAACACCCGACCTGACCCAAGCAGATCTGAGCAGCATGTTTGTTTCATGCATTCTGGGGCATCCCTAATATGTATGTACTGTGGCTTGGACACTGGACAGATTCTCAGGCACACAGAGTAGAGACCTCCAGTAGATGAACTCACAACTAACATACTAGAGCTCGAGGCAGAGAAGGGCTTGCTGCAGCTGGGTCATTAATCATACCACTGGGATCACAGGATTGGGGTATCCAAAGTGATTGGCACATGGACTAGAAAGAACTATCTCCAAGCCAGGCATCTTAACCACAGGAACTACTGATTCATTTTTCTTATTATTTTCTTCTGTCTAGTCTATTATTTATTGCTTCTGTTTTTATCATCAGTTTTCTTTTTTCCTTTTCTTTTTTAATTGTGTGTGTGTGTGTGTGGTGTTGTTCATGTGGGTATACACGTGAATATGCAAATGAATTTTGGGTTTTGTTTTATATATATATACATATACATATATATTCCTTTTAATTTATTATTTTGGGGGATAGGGAGCTAGCTCAGTTGAGAGCACTTGCTAGTCTTGCAGAGAATCCAAGTTCATTTCCCAGCACCCACACAGTGTCTTAAAGCCTTCTATAATTCTAGCTTCAGGGACCCAGTGCCCTATTCTGGCCTCTGCAGGTACCAGGCATATGGCGTGCTTACATACATACAGAGAAAATATTTGTACACATAAAATTAAAAAAAAATCTTTTAAATGTATTATTTGTGTCTGTGTTGATTACTTTTCACTGATGTGATTAAAACATGGAGACCAAAAGCTACTCAGGGAGACTAAGTTTATTTTGGATTATGGTTCTAGAAGGGAAGTCCACAATGGTGAGGAAGGCACCCCAACACGTAGCCTGAGCAGGAAGCTATGAGATTACATATTTAACCTCAAACACAAAGCAGAGAAAGTGAACTAGAAGTGAGGCAAGGCTCTAAAGCCTCAAAGCCCAGCCCAGTGACACACTTCCTCCAGCAAAGCTCCATCTCCTAAAGGTCTCATAACCTCTCCAAACAGTGACACCAACTGAAGACCAAGTGTTCAACTGCCTGAGCCTAGGGAGACCATGTGGATTCAAACCACCAACTTAAAAGCCCAGAAACCTAAATGTGATTCCCAGTACCCACATAAAGGTAGAGGGAGAAAACAGGCTCCAAAGTTGTCCTCTGGCCTTCACATGCATACACACACACACACACACACACACACACACACACACACACACACACACAGAGTAGTATTTGAATGAGCCATGTCCATCCAAGCTCAGAAAGACAAATATTGGTACAGTATTTTAAAGATAAATATATATGGTAGATAAATATGGTGGAGAAGAAAGGATAATAGGGTACATGTAATATAAAAATAGAAGAGGAGACTGTTTGAAAGGAAAATAAAATCAGCAAGACAGAAAGCACAGAACAGTGGGAAGGACAGCCAGGGAGGGGAACAAACTAGAAGGAAGTACCATGATACACATGTGTCATTATTGTGAATACTAACTAAAATTAACAAATTATTAGAAAACGAGGAGCTTGGACCAAATACTTCCCTAGAGCCTCATAGAGAGCATGGCCCTGCCCTATCTTGACCTAAGACCTTTAGTCTATGCATAAATTCATGTCTTTGATCTTATGCAGCATTACAAGGAACATATTTCTATTTAAGCCACCCAGTAATCAAAGAGTAGCCATAGAAGACACACCTTCCCCTAACCTTCCAGTGCCTATTGTCCACTCCCCCTGTGTATTATAGTAAGGCCTATTTTATTCACAAATTTATACAATAGTGTGAAGGTTGGAATGAAAATGGCCACCATAGGCTCACAGGTAATGGTACTATTGGGAGATGTGGCCTTGTTGAAGTAGGTGTGGATTTTTTGGAGGAAGTGAGTCATGGGGGTATGGGTAAGGGAGAGGTTTGAGGTTTTAGAAACTCAACTTAGGCCCAATGCCCCACTCTTCCTTCCTGCTTCCTGAGAATCCAGGTGTAGAACTCTCAGGCCCTCCCCAGCACCATGTCTGCCTGGGTGCCACCATGCTCCCTGCCATGATAGTAAAGGACTGAACCTCTGAACTGTAAGCCACCACCTCAGTTAAATGTCTTCCTTTATAAGGGTTGCCGTGGCCATGGTGTCTCTTCACAGCAATAGAAAGCCTCCCTAAGACAAATAGTAAGAACCAAGGAATGCAGGCAGTCTCTATGGACAGATTTTTTTCTTGAGATTATTGTACTAAAATGTAAATCTTCTGTGCTTCTAGTCATTTCAATAGGAATGTTCAAACATGTAAACAGTAAAGAAAACAGAACACTGAGCCAACAAACCAATTCCCAGTTTCACTGTTTATAAATGCATGACTAATCCTATTTAATTCTATACCTATTTCCCCATAGTGTAGATTATTTGAGAGAAAAACAAATTGTTTTACCATTTCATCTGTGATTTCATCTGCCTCTGCATCTAAAAGTTGAGAGTGCATTTAAAATAACCATACTACGAACAACAGACTGGTGAGCACCCCTAATCCAAACTCTCAGAACTCTGATATGCTCTGTAACTCAAAAATGTTTCCAACACTAATGTGATACAAGTAGAAATGCATACACCATAAAACTTTGCTTCATGCACAAAATGTCAAAATACTGAATGAAATTACCATCAGGCTATGCGCAGAAGGTACATATGAAATAATCCAGTTTTGTTTTTAGGTTTGTTTTCTACCACCAAGATACATACATGCAAACATACATACATGCAAACATACATACATACATACATACATACATACATACATACATAAAACGTACATACACAAATTTATATGGTATGAGTGTGTAAGTATTCCAAATTTTTTTAAAAAAATTTAACTCCAGAATTTCTGATTTCAAGCATTCTGGGTAACCTATATGTTATAGCTAAGCATTCTGTGTAAGGCATACTCAACCTATACTTTACAGCTAAACATTTTGGGTAAGGAATACTCGACCAATTCGTTACAGCTAAACATCAATAATCTTTTTTGTGTTGTACAATCTTCAGTCAATTTCAAATTTACCTCAACTGACTCATCATTTTTACAGGCTGTTCAAATGAGTCTGAATGCAATTCATGATTGCAGTTGGTTGATAACACTGCTTAGCTTTCTCTCAGTTATAAATCCTGGTCTCTCCATTTATCTGTTTTTCATCACTCACTCTTCTCTCTTCCTCCCCTCTCTGTCATTGTCTTCTTTGAAGAAATTGTTTCATTTGTCTCATGTAGTTTCCGTAGTCTAGATATTGGAAATAGTATCACAGTATCATTTAGCATGGTCTTTGATCCCTGACAGTGACTATTAAGAAATAGAAGCCTGATCATATTTAGGTTGGAATTTTCTGCAAGAATGTGGTAAGTCATGCTGTGAGCTCCCATCAGAGGCATAGAACATCAAGTTGCCTCCCTCTGATGCTATTAGCAGTTGTGGAAGATTCAGGCCCAGATTCCTCTTTTCATTAGCAGCTGCAACAGGATGATAGCTTAGTTCTGTCCTCCTTCCTTTATTAGCTGAAATAGTTCTATTAAAAAAAACATTTTATAAGATTATTCATTATCCTAAGGCACAGTATATAGTCAAAAGTCTGGATAAACTATCATTTCTGTTTATTTTTCAGGTTTCAAAATAATGAGTTGGTTTCTTAATAATCTCTAAATAAGGGATGTTGAATTTTTGTTTGCCTGAAGTTATCTTTATGAATTCATGGCTTTTAAAATGTGAATAAATGGTTAACAAAGCACATTTTCTTTCTCTGTGGAAATACGACCTTGGGTTAACTATCCAGCTCCGTTCCCCTGGAAACTAATAAAGGTGGACAGTCAGCTTGTTACCTGGCAACATTGCTCATGATAAAAATGACCTCAAATAATAAGCTGCCTCGTCTAGGAGGACAGTGAACAAACTAAATTCCTGGTGGGAGTCCATAGTTAGAACTGTGAATACAGATCATGTCCCATAGTAGGACCACTGGAAGCTGTTTTCATGGGACAAAATGAAGATGCTGGGTCTTATGGGCAGTAGGCCTCTAAACCAGATGCTCCCAAACCTGTTTTCTTATCCAGGTTCCACAAGAAACAGACTCTGAGATATGGGTTTGCACAAAAGTGGTTTACTGGGGACTAGTCTTGGAAATGTATTAGTTGCTTTTTGTGCTGTGATAAAATACTGTGACCAAAAGCAACTCACAAGAGAAAGAGTTTATTTGGGCTTACAGTTCTAGAGAGAGAATGTCCACAATACAGGGAAGGCATGGAAACAGGCGGGAGAAGCAGGAAGCTGAGAGATCACACCTTCAACAGCAAAACACAAAGCAGAATGAACTAGATATGGGTTAAGACTATAATCCCATAAGGTCTGCCCTCAGTGAGTACTTCCTTCAGAAAGACTACTTCCTAAAAGTTCCATAACCTCACACAGGCTGCAGAATTCATATACCTGAGCTTTGGGGCACATTTCTGTAGCATGATTGGTAAAACTCCAGAGACAGATAATGGGGTTCAAACTGAAGATCAGAAAAGCAAAGCAGCCAAGCTACCAGAGAGTTCTTACCTCTACCAAGACTCAGACCAAAGTGGGGTGATCCTGTCCTCAGAGCGACTGCAGACTGCAATGCTCTCCACCAAACCTCACACTGCCCTGAGACTGCACCTGAGCTCCTGCCTTATATCCTCTCTAGTGCTGGGATTAAAGGCGTGGCATCCCAAGTGCTGGGATCAAAGGTGTGAGTTCTGTTTCTCTTTTAGACTGATTCACTCTCAAGTAGCACAGGGTGGCCTTGAGTTTACAGAGATCATCTGCCTCTGTCTCCCAAGTGCTGGAATTAAAGGTGTGGCCACCATTGCCTGTCCCCTAGAGCTAACTAGTGGCTTAGTGTGGGGTGTGTGTGTGTGTGTGTGTGTGTGTGTGTGTGTGTGTGTGTGTGTGTGTGTGTGTAACTAGTGGCTTAGTGTATGGTGTGTGTGTGTGTGTGTGTGTGTGTGTGTGTGTCTAACTAGTGGCTTAGTGTGTGGCTAACTAGTGGCTTAGCTCTTAACTAGGTGTTTGTGGCTCTGCATTCTGATCTTCAGGCAAGCTTTATTGTTAGATTATAAACAAAATACCACTATATATTTCTCATGCAGACCATCACCAGGACTGAAGTAAATAGGACACAGCAGGAATAAGAGACAAACTGTAACATAATCAAGGTTGTAAACCTCAGCCAACCCAACAGGACCTCGTGTTCCACTTTAATCAGGGATGCTATTTGAATAGGGGCATAATCTTAGCTGAGGATGCTCCTCCTCACTCCAAGCAACTTTTCAATCTATTCAGCTAATCTATGAGTAGCTGGCTCTCTGGGTTACTGGAGGCACTAAGTGCCTCAATCTTAATTAGGTTCCTGGCCATCACACCTCAGTATACCACTCATCTGGTCTCATTCCTTCCCTTCTGAGCTGTCACTTGCTCCTGCCACACTGTCCTTCCTGTTGTGTGCCCTCTACCAAAATGAAAATAGTTCAGAGGGGAATTTTAAGTGTTTTGATATGTAGATCCATGTTTATTGTTTTCTTGCCCAGATCTCGTCACCCAATCCTCATTCACATGATTGTTCAATGTACATTCAACCGTTTTATAACAATATGATCATCATCCAAACCTGAGTTAAAGGTCTATTTTCACTTTGGTTTTGTGTTGGTTACATCATAAAGGATAAAATTCATGGAGGGTCTAGTAAAATGACTGTGTTGATGCACCAACCCTTTTGATTTGAAATAATTCCTCGACTTACAGTTAAATTTATTTGTTTCAATGTGTTCTTTGCAGTTTACTTTGGTTTATAATTATGTAAAAACCTATTTAAATTGCTTTAAAATTAATTCCATAAACTAAGATATATAGTCCCTTCCATTTTGTTCCTGCTTTCTCATAAATCTAACTTAGTTTATCTTTACATAGTGTATGAAATATAAATCAAAGACTCCAGGCTTTTCCTGAAATGAACGGTGGTTCTACACACCGTCTCTACACTGCTCTTCCCACTGAATAGTATATCTCAGGGATCAGTTTGGACCAATAGATAGACAAGGGTCTCTCTCATTCTCCTAACACTCATAGACATTGTTTGTGGTTGGTTTTACTTGATCCATCTCTGTTCACAATGATTTAGGTTTTATTTTGGTTTTAGGATGTTACAGATTTTACTGGATGCTCAAATGCAAAAGATTGAAGCTTCCCCTCTACTCTCACCTTATAGGAAGAAATTAATCTCAAAGGGATCAAATACATAAATATAAGGCATGAAACTACTTAAAGAAATTATAGGGGAAATGCTTCCAGATAGGAGGGAAGACAGTGTTTGTGGGGATTTTGCATTTTGTTTTGTCTAAGTCCCCTAAACCATAAGAAACAATTCCAAAAATATGCAAAGAGGATTAAATAAAACTACAAAGATTCCACACAGCAAGGAAGGTGATCAAGATTGTAGAGAAAATCTCCAAGTTGGTAAATTTTTGCAAACTATTCAAATAACAAAGGATTAATACCCTGAATATATAAGGAATGCAAGCAACTCAGTAGCAAAGACAGATAATCCAATTTAAAATGGACAAAGGATATGAGCAGACATGTGTTAAGAGAAGAAATTCAAATGGTCACTAAATTTATGAAAAATATTCAACATTTGTGGGAGCCTATTTTTGTGGAGCTACAGTCTGAGACAGCCAACTTGCCCAGTTCATACCTGAGAGGTGGAGTGTGGATTGGGAAAGGCTAGCTAAAGATGTTAAGAAAAAAGATGGAGACACAGGACAGAGTCAGTAGGGTTAAATCCAGTCCATACTGAATGCCCCAAGTCTATTCTTCACCATTCTTAAATACCTTAACCAAAATGGGGAACATGGTAAATGTATACAGAACAACCAGACTTCCTCAATTCTCCAAGGATTCAGTAACCACACTTTAGTTTCAGTTTCTCATTATCTGGCCTTGAGGGCCAAGAGTAACCACACCTCATATCAAATCTGTTGTTATTTAGATAAGACACCCAAGGCCAAGATCAAACATCTTACTGTAGCCACACCTTAGACCTTTAGGTCTTGTTGTTTATTTGCCAAGCATACTTCACTATTAACCTTTAAGATCCATAACAAACTGAGATTTGAAATATTCATCCCAAGGCTAGATGTGGTGTTCTAAAACTGTAATCCAAGCACTCTCTATAAAATGCAGATGAGTTCAAGATCATCTCTGGCTGGATTTCAGGGCCAATCTGCGCTATATAAGGCCCTGCCTATAAATAAATAAATAAATAAATAAACCTTTAGGTCTTTTTTTTTTCTTTTGGTTTTTCGAGACACGGTTTCACTGTATTGCTTTGGAGCCTGTCCTGGAACTCACTCTGTAGACCAGGCTGGCCTCAAACTCACAGAGATCCACCTGCCTCCACCTCCCAAATGCTAGGATTAAAGGTGTGGGCCAGACCTTTAGGTCTTATGACTTACTAAGGATAGTTTTGAACTCACTGACCTTGTGCTAAGATGAAGTAGAGCCATCTTTATGGGTCCTGACAATCACCCCTTTTAAATTCAATTAACTAATACTTGCATTTCTGTTACAGGACAGATGACTGTCTGCCTTAGGTTGTCTTTTTCCACCTTTTAGCCTTACCCATCAATGGAACACACATCCTGTCATATGTGACCTGTCTTAGGTTGCCTAGAAGCAAAAAGACCTTACCCATCTTTGATTACCAGCCTCTATAATCAAAAATGTTAGGGGATAGTGTATAGCTTGATGCTGTACACCTCTGAGCCAACTTTTCATTAAGAGTTTACAAGTAAGCTTGATAATGCTAAGCAATGCAAATGCTTTTGTGACTACAACATTCCTATAAAAGGAATAAACCATGATCAAAATGAAATGGCCTTTTAAAATTGGTCTAGGATGTCTCCAGTAGTTTTAGTGTATCAAAATCTAAATCTGCCTTCTTAATTACATTGTATCTAATGACTCATAAACATCATGTCAAACTCCTATCAGAATAAGCTGATTTTTTTTATCCATTAACACTTACATAGCAAAGGTTATAAACATTAATAATTTCAGTATGGTTATTAACAATAGACATATAATTGGCTAGATTACAGTTCTCATAATTTTAATTTAATCAATGGACAATGAAATGTTCTCATGGTGGGTGAAGTATGAATAACTCCACAATTCTGAACCTTTTCTTTTTCCCTCTCTTAAAGTCCAATGCACTGCTGCTTGTAATTTCCAAAGATATGTTTGAGATACCACAGTCCTTGAATACTGAATTCTAGCTGTCAGACTTTTGTCCATCTCCTCCTCAAATATTAAAGAGGGTTTTAGCCACACATCATCTCCATAATAGTGTTTATGATGAGTCCTATTCCCCCAAAGGGGAAGACTGCCAAAAATGAGTCTGTGTCCCAAGATGTAGTGTGAATAAATGGCTAGACATTCAGTCCTTGGCTGGATTCAGGATAAAAACTCACAGGTTTGGGAAGTTGATACAGCAGGTT
This sequence comes from Cricetulus griseus, assembly GCF_003668045.3. NCBI lineage: Eukaryota > Metazoa > Chordata > Mammalia > Rodentia > Cricetidae > Cricetulus > Cricetulus griseus. The sequence continues at coordinate 205,893,580 of NC_048597.1, read as the reverse complement.
TGTTGAGAAACAGGAAATCTCCAGTAATACTCTCCTTTTCTTCTCAGACTGTAGTGCGATGACATCAGAGGGTCAGGAACACAATGCCAGCAGATCTCACTCAAATTCTTTTCAGGGGGCTCCAGCAGTCACAGCATCACCAGGTCTGGCATTCCTCTGCTCCACACACCTCACCAGACATTCTGGCAGCCATCATTTATTTTCTTCCTGCAAGGAAACACAAACATGCCCTCGACCCCATATGAAAACAGGAACAGGTCCTTCCATAATCCAGTGTAAGGATCTTTCCATTTGACTTGAGTGAAAGTCGCTCAAATACCATCACGCCAGAATCTATCCTCAGCAGATTGCTCACGGGCATCCACATTCAAAACTTTAAAATGAAGAGTGCATGATTTAATGAATTATGTGAAGACTGGGGGTACAACTCCCCTTTACTTATTTTTTGAAGTTGTGTTTTCAAAGCTCCATGGGCACGTCAATTGCATGTTCTATTTGAGGTAACATTTGTCTAGCAGTTTCTGTGAGCTGTCTACATAAACTAGGGTCCCAACTGCCCATAGAATCTCATTGAGGACTTCAAGATCCCCTGTAGACAATTTTAAATAGGGTCATATTTCCCAATATTTTTTGAAAGTTACTTAAAGTTTGTAACTAGTCTTTTCTAATCCAAGCTGTAAAGCTTTCATTAGCTGACAAGGTCTCATTTGCATTTTCACAGACCTTTTTCGGTGGAGCTGAGCAACAGCCTCCTAGGGCTGTCTCAAGAACACTTTTCAAATCTCGTATTAGTCTCCATTCTTTAGATTTCTTTTATAACTACAAAAATAGGAGAATTTTTGTATCCTCTCCTCTGTTAAAGGCTATTGAACCATCCATACAGGTTCCTTAGGCTTTCAGGTCATGTTGGCTTTGGCCATTTCCCTACAACCAGTTGTAGCGCATCAGTGTCTATTCTTCTGTGATATCCATAACTTTTGTCCACCATGCTCAGGTCCATGTTTCGGCACCATATATGGTCGCCCTCTGTAGTAGCCCCTACATTGCTGTGCCAATCATTAGCTATGAGAGAAACATAAATCAAAACCACAATGAGCTACCATCTCACCCCAACTAGAACAACTGTTACCTTAAAAGGAAAAGCTGATGAATTGTTAGGAAGAAAATGGAGAAAAGAAAACTCACCAACACTTGGTAGGAAAGTTAAATAAAATAGTTATTAAGTGAGTAAGATGAAGGTTCTTAAAAAAAACTAAAAATAAATCTATCACACAACTCAACTATTTTTCTTTTAAATTTGTGGTTCTCAACCCTCCTAAAGCTGTGACCCTTTAATGCAGTCCCTCACGTTGTAGTAACCTCCAATCATAAAATTCTTTTTGTTGCTACTTCAAAACTAATTTAACTACTGTTATGAATCTTAATGTAAATATCTGATACGCAATGCACAAAGGGGTTGCGACCTACAGGTTGAAAACCACTGTTCTAGATGTAAACTCAAATAATGTAAAGTCATATCAAAGAAAGCATGTCCTATGTTTATTTTTAAACAATTCATGATTTGCTAAGATGTAAATCAACCTAGATGTCCATCAATAATATAAAAAAATGTGACAATATATACATACAATGTAATATTAGTCATCCATTAAAAGAATTGTATCACCAGAAGTTGGTGGCACAGACCTTTAATCCCAGCACTCGAAAGGCAGAGGCAGGTGGATCTCTGTGAGTTTGAGACCAGCCTGGTCTACAAGAGCTAGTTCCAGGATAGCCTCCAAAGCCACAAAGAAACCCTGTCTCAAAAAGAAAGAAAGAAAGAAAGAAAGAAAGAAAGAAAGAAAGAAAGAAAGAAAGAAAGAAAGAAAAATAGAATTGTATCCAATCATCTGTAGCATAATTAATGGAACAGGAGAATATTATGTCAAGTAAAATAGTCTAGACATAGAAAGACTAGTCTCCCTCACATATGAATGATAAACAAATCAGTCTGAATGTGGGACCATGATTATTAGAAGACAGGATGGTAGGAGAGAAGGTAGAGGGAGGGTAGATAATGAGTTAAAAGGGAGGAGGAGGAAGGAGGCTTGGAAGATGGCTCAGTGGTTAAGAGCCTTTGTTTTTACAGAGAACTTGGGTTCAATTCCCAGCACCCACATGGTGGCTCACAATCATCTATAATTCTAGTTCCAAAGGATACCACACCCTCTGTAGGCCACAGGCACACATATGATGCACATACATCCATGCAGGAAAAACACACACACACACATAAAACAATAAATCTTTTTTAAAATAATAAAGAAAAGAAAAGAAATAAATTCTAGTGTTCTACAGCAGAGCTGCCAAAGCAGAGCACTAGTCCACAGTGACCTAGCAGGCATCCCATGGGTGGTGGTAGCAGACATAAGAGGCTGCAAACACAAGTATTAAGAAGGAAACATTAAATACACTGATTTGATCAATGCATACTGCATTTGTCTATATGGTATAATACAACTATGTCCTTGTGGGTGTGATTCATCCATCCTGATGACTAGCTATTCAGCACCTCCTCACAAACTTAGAGATTGGACGTCTTCTTTGGAAAAACATCTGTTTGGGGTGAAAAGTTGTTTATCTTAAAAAGTTATGTGGACCAGGCCATGATAGTGTACACCTTTAATCCCAGCACTCAGGTAGGCAGATAGGTGGATTTCTGTGAGTTCAAGGCATGCTATGTCTAGAGAGTGAGTTCCAGGACAGCTAGAGCTATATAGAGAAACCCTGTCTCAAAAACAAAAACAAAACTGGGGGGCTTTTTACTATTGAGCTGTAGAAATTCCTTATGCCTTAGAGATACAAACTATTTCTCAGATATATGTTTTGCACGTGTTTTCCTCTGGTTCTATAGACTGCCTTATCTGCGTTTTTTCCCTTGCCCGAACAGTATTTTTGTCTGAGGTAGTGTGGCTTGTCTGATTTTGCTCTTCATGCGGTACCTAGTTGTTTTCTGTAAGCCCTGTCTCCTACTTGGGTTGCTGTGCAGAACTCCCCAAATCAGAGTGAGTAGTAGTGGATATTAGGTATCACTGCCTTTTATCTTGCATTTCCCAGGAACCCCTGGGTATTTTCTAACATTGTACTGGCTTTGAGGCTGAAATATTTAAATTTCATTACATTAAGAAGTCAACTCTAAATCAGATTTGCACTACCACCCACGGAGAAGCTGAGGCAAGAGAATTGTTAGCCTGTGTTAGCCTAGGCCACCCAGCAAGACTTGGTCTTTTTTGAAAAAGTAGCTATATATAAACCCCCCATAGTATTTGGTGTTTTAACACACACACTCATTTTATGCCAAATGTGTCTTCTGCACACATGCAGGTGACTAAAAGATTGTGAGAAGAGTCCTGTTAGAACAACTGGCAAAAGATAAGTTTGCATGACTTTTTAAATGTGTTATTGCAATCTTCCGGATACTTTATTAAAAACTTTTATTTGTGTGCCATCAAATTAGATGGGCTCAGTTTGCCTTTTCTTAACTCCATTTTTTTGTGTGAGTCAGTTTAGGTTTAATGAATTCATTTTGGTCACATAAAAAGAATTATGGAGCTCCCTTCATTTGATAGTCTATATAATTGGCCAGATCACATGGGATTGTCTAATCTCACTATTCTTTAAAAGTTTCATAATTTTGATCATATCTACCCCCCACTGCCTACCTCCAACTGCCACCAAGACTCCCCGAGGGCTCTCCCTCTCATCTGCATGTCCTCTTACAGTTTTTGTCTAATAAACAATTAAGCCCAATTAGTGCTGTCCATAAACATATGGATGGAGGAGCATCCACCAGGACATGGGCACACACTATCCCTGTCAAAACTCCTCAGCTAAGGGTAGCACTTCAGAGTCAGTCCCCCCAAAATGCTGGAAATTGTAGTGGTTTGATCTGTACAGGTCATCTCAGCTTTTGTAGCTACCATTTTGTAGTTCTCTTAGCCATCATCCAGCTCTTACATTCTTCATGTCCACTCTCCTCCAATGTTCCCAAGCTTTAAGTTGTGGGGAGTTGATGTGGGTGACCCCTCTATGGCTGACCACTCAGACTCACATATTCGCAGCGTTTTGACCAGTTATGAGTCTCTGCAAAAAGATTAGCCACTACAAGAATAAGCGTGTCTGGCTGTGGCTAAGAGCACTCTCTAACCTCTATATATGCACATGCAGGCAGGCACACCCAACAAACACATGTATTCACACACACGTGTGTTTGCCCACGCACACACACACACACACACACACACACACACTGAAATCTCATGTGTGGTTCAACATGAACCAAAATGTATTAAGAAACAAGACACAAAAGAACTCCATATTATTCCATTTGTAGAATAGGCAAATGCATAAATCAGAAAGATTGTTTAATGAGGGCTGGGGGAATAGAGGAGGAAATGACTTCTCATGAGTGTCTTTTGGGGGAGACAGACATGTTTTGGGATTAGATAATGAATTTAATGTAATTTAATGAATACACCAAAAGGCATTGACTTGTTCACTTTCATGGTGAGTGAATTACATCTCAATGTTTTTAAAAAGAGAAAGAAGGAAGCCTTATAGAGACCAATGTTGAAATGGCCTGTGAATGGAACTCAGATCTCTGCACCCCTGGTGTCGGCAGCTTATTGACAACACTGAATTTGGGCAAACACAGAGGTGTCATGCACCTACTCCCGGTGCTGGTGTAATCTGAAGTATGCTTTGGAGTAATAATTTAATAAGATCTATCAACAGATAAAGCATACCCTAGGATTCAGGATTTTCAACTGCAGAGAGATCTAAGCTCTGTGTGAGGCTGGCCCAGTTAGCACTCAGTGAGTGTTCTTTCCTATTACAAAGGTGATAATCATGGGAAGAGATAATAAATTATTCACTAAAACTCCCGCAGCCAAATTCAGCTCTCACTTCTGCTATCTTTTGGAAATCTAATGAGACAGTGTTCCTGTTCTAGGATGGTGTGGCCATGAAACCTCTGCTCCTTTCATCTTTGCAAGCTGCACCAAGAGGAAAGCAAAATTCTCCCCCATCTATAGGGCCCTGTTTCTGGGGCTCCTGGGTACACATTGACAGAGTAGCTAATGATTGTGTAACCTAGCCTCTTGATAAATGGATACAGTGGGGTGGGCTTGGGTGGAATGGAGTGGGACAGAGGGTCCAGGGGAGAGGAAACAAAGCCTAAGACCCAAATCTGAGTGATTTAAGTGTAATGCCTCAGGAACATGAGCAGGGTCCACTGAAAGAAGGGAGCTCCTGAGGGACCCCACATCTCTGTCCCTTCGGTTCCTTCTTTTTAGAGTGATCGTGACACTGCCATTATTTGTAAATATTGTGCTTGGCTTGTCAAAGAGTTCTGTTGATGGAAGAGAAAAACCATGTCGGCCTGGATTTCTAATAGTCAGACCCTGGTCTTTCAGTCAATAAAGATAAATCCTGAAGTCAACTTACCCAAATATCAGGAAAAGTACCTACCTACCAAGGAAAAGCCACAGCCGAAATCTGTGTGAGAACTTGAAAGGTGACAAATGACCGCTAATGTCTCCAAGAGGTTCAGGGTGCCACCATTCCTGTGGAGTTGCTCGCATGAAAACTTCCAGTATGCACTCACATACTGGATACTGCCCCCTGGGTGTCCTCCTCTTACCTAGCATGTTAAGGCATGGTGGGAGTCAGGGATTATGACATAAGCAAATGTCCACAGGCTGAAATAGGTTAAAGCCAGCTCAGAAGCTTCCTAGGAGGGACATCACCTGTGAAGGCCTCCTAAACTGGCCAACTTCCTGCCACAACTCCCAAACTGCCAGCATCACTAGAGGTGGCAAGGATCCCTCTGAGGGAGAAGTGACCTCAGGAATCTGGTAGAGGAAGTTGTCAAAACTCTAGAGGCCTAGTACCAAGGATCTTAGAGCCATGGAGTCGGCTATGTGTGTTTGTTCTCCATGCTGCACCTGGCAGAGATGCTGCCCTCGGCTATTCTCCTGTCTGTGCTGCAAGTTCATCTTCACCGCAGAGCGGAACTGTACCTGCTTCCCCTGTCCCTACAAGGATGAGCGGAACTGCCAATTCTGCCACTGCACCTGTGCGGAGAACCCCAATTGTCACTGGTGTTGCTGCTCCTGGGCCAATGACCCCAACTGTAAGTGCTGCTGCACATCCAACACCAATATGAAATGCTACTACTATGAGAGCCGCTGCTGCCACAATGCCATCATCACATTCAGAAGGGGTCGCCTTCGGACCCTCCGTATCTCGTAAGTGCTGGCCATCCATCCTGTGGTTACATTGGAAGAAACAACAACAAAAACCCTGGGGAACTCATGCTATCTGTAGGGACCCCAGAACAAGCCAGTGTTTCCTAGAGTGCACTCTACCTGGGAGAGAGAGAAAAAAAAATCAATGGTAATTTTGTAGCAGTTACGAGCAAAGTGAGCATCCACTGGTGGTATAGACCTCAAGTCCCACACCCAAACTCCATCACGGATGCGAATTCATGCTGCACCCTTTGACCCCAAACATCTCATCTTGCAAACAAGTGATAGGTGTATAACTGCTTATGTAACCATTCCTCTCCCTCATTCTGTGCCCACTGGACCCAGGAGGATATTTAACTGGGAGATGCTAAGTTGCCCAGAGCCACACAGCTAGGAAGGGGTAGAGTCATTACTTGAATCCAGAGCTAGGTCAATGGTCTCTAATTAAAAAAAAAATCCATATTACAAAATGTAGACCATGATATGCTGTATGTTCTGTAGCCTGTTATAGGATACAAAAAGAAAATACCAACTGTTCTCCATCTCCCTCCTATGAACTATAACATTTACCTGAGAAGTAAGAACTTCTAGGTACCACTTTTGACCCTAATAACCTACAGAGGTACTTGAACTGCTGGTCACCCCTTCTTTCCTATCCAAAGTCCTGACACTCAGGTTCTCAACCACTCAGTAAGGTAGCAAGCCCAACATCTAGCATACTATTCTTTCTATGTCACATGTCAGGGGACTTAGGAGCAAGAGGAGATTTCACAGAGGAGGGGTGATCACAGCTCAGTCCTTAGGAGTGGGACTGAAATTTGTGCTTTAGGCAGACGCCTTAGGCATCAGTGGCTCCCAAACTTGGAAGTGCATGAAAATCCCCTTGGGATCTTTCAAAACACTCATCATGTTTGGACTCCACTCCTCAACATACTATTTTTCACTGATATTGGGGTAAAACTTGGGCTTCAAAATTGTAAGCACTCTATCCCTATCAGGTGATTCTAATGGGAAGACTGGGGGAGTTGAGGATGGGACCTGGAGGCTTAGAAGGCAGATGCCAGAACAGGGCAGCACTCAGGATGGAGGGACTGATGCAGAGAAGCAGTGGCTGAGCACTTCAGCAAGAAGGCAAAGATGCTGGGCTTAGTGACTGCTTTGGCATAGGATCTAGGGGCCCAGAAGCCTACTTGGGGGTCTTCATTCTGTTTGAGTGTGGGCAGGGATGCGATGCAAGTGCCAGGGAGTCAGCTCTGATTCACTGGTACTTACCTTCCAACTCTGCTCTCCTGGTCTCCAAACCCCTTGCCGGCACAGCATCCTCATTTCTCCCTCACTCTGGTCTAACTTAGCCTTGCTAGCTTCATTCTTTTCCTCACTCCCTTTCTCACAATTACTGCAGCCCCTTGCACCATTAACAGGTGTCTCGTAGTCCTACTTGCTCTCCCTTCTCTCTCTCTTTCTGATCTCTTACACTCTCTCCATTTACTATATACTGATTCTGAGTCTTACATTTTTATCAAAGAAGTCCATGCAGCTACCACATGTCCAATCAACTCGTGACTCCAGGTGACCCTTCCAGGAACAAGCAGGAGGCTGGGAAGTCAAGAGAAAACAAGGCTGAAAATTGTGAGGCTGCCAGCCTGCATCTCAGCATCCAAGCCCTCAGGGCTGAGTTGGCTGTCTGGATGTCTAAGGATATACGGGGGCACTCTGTGACTCAGAGCCACCCTAGGACAATATGCTTGGGAAGCACCTTTGACTGCCAGTGCTCTGAGACACAGGTTTCTTGGCCAAGAAAGAGGAGGAGGAGACAAAGGGAAATCAGGAAGACTAGGACAGAAGAGGACACAGCCCAACACCAAGACCAGTACCTTGTTATGCACAGGGAAATGGTAGGAATAGCCACAATGTGTTCATCACAGCCAAGTCACTTACTTCCCTAACTGCTTTTACACTGACTGCAGCTTCTCAGAGCATGCACTTGAATTCCACAAGTGCAGCCTCCCGCCATTAGTAGATCTTACCACTGAATACATAAAACTGACCTCAGATATTAGACAAATAAAGACCTGTAACTCACAACAGTAGATGCGTGTGTGGGCGTTCATGGGCTTGAATACTATTTCCTCCTATTGTGGTTTCCTCCTCTACTGTGGCCATTAGCTGGTGAATAGCACAGGAGAGGGATTGCAGGGACCACATCCACACTTCCAATGGATCATCTCAGGTATACTTCATAAACTCCCAAGGAAGTGCTGTCATCTTTGATTTCCAGTTGGGGAACTGAGGATAAAAGAGATTCAGAAACTCCCTAAACCAGCAACTCTAAAACTTCCATACTCTGTCACATGTCCGTTTCCCAGAGGCAGACCCTTGTGTATTACTGATGGTCTGAAAGTCAGCTCTCGGGTTCTTGGCTCAGCTCAGAGATTGTCTTGTTTTAGTAAGGTCATTTACTACCTCCCTATGTCCCATCCCACATGCAACAGGAACGGTAATGTCACCACATGCCAGGCACAGCCACCAAAAGCATGCCTATAACTGGGCAAGATTGGATTTGTTGATTCATTGTATCAAGTGGGAACATGTTCCATTCCATGCCAGTGTGAAATACCAAGGTAAGAAGCCATCACAGGCCATCACAGGCTAGCGCTCATGTTAGTAAGAGTAGAGTCAATCTGTTGGTTCTCTTACTCTTGTCTAGAAGGCAGCTAGAACATATGGAACCCCAATCTGCTTCTGGAAAGAGAAAGAGCAGGCCTAATCACTCCCATTCCCCCTGCACAGGAGGGTAGGAGGTCTTATTGGTGATTTGGACAATGTTCTGGTCTGAGTTCCAGCATCATGCAGTGGTATCCCTTCTGCTCCGATCCATCAAAGTCACTGTGGCCCTGTCTCCTGTTGATGTATTGTGGCGGCTACTAATATGCTGTGGAACATCCAGGCCCAGCTGACCACAACAAACCCCTGCTGATGTGCTGTTTTTCTTTCCCTCACAATTAAAATTAGCACTGCAGGACTCTGGCTGAGCCCAGGGGCTGTACTCAGTCCAAACAGCCATTAAATTCAGCCTTAATCATCTTTAAAAAATGCCACACCTTGGGTACCAGCAGCAGGTCCCAAATGCCTTACTGAGTTTATTTTCTAAGATAGTGGAGGCAAGCCAAGAAGGCAGGCACCTAGCAGGAGCCATTTCATCACCATTCCAGTGGACCACCTCCCTGGATAGATCCCTCTGGAATTCTTGAGTGCGTTCCTGAAGCCTGTGTTTGCTTTTCCTTTTCAGCTCCAAGACCGCCCTTCGCATAGGGAGCAGTGAGACACAGTTGGAGGAGTTGAAGTCCATGACCCCCAGCAACAACTTGGTGAGCCATCTCACCTGCCCCATGTGCAACCGGCTGCGCCTGCACTCCTTCATGCTGCCGTGCAACCACAGCCTGTGTGAGAAGTGTCTGCGGCAGCTGCAAAAACACGCTGAGGTCACCGAGAATTTCTTTATCCTCATCTGCCCCATGTGCAACCGCTCGCACTGCATGCCCTACAGCCACCAGACGCACCTTCCAGAAAACTATCTGCGCGGGCGCCTCACCAAACGCTATATGCAGCAGCATGGCTACCTCAAGTGGCGCTTCGACCGATCCTCAGGGCCCATCCTCTGCCAGGTGTGCCGGACCCGTCGCATCGCCTACAAGCGCTGTATCACCTGCCGCCTCAACCTGTGCAACGAATGCCTCAAGGCCTTCCACTCGGATGTGGCCATGCAGGACCATGTCTTTGTGGACACCAGCGCCGAGGACCAGGACGAGAAGATTTGCATCCACCACCCGTCCAGTCGCATCAACGAGTACTGTCGCAGTGACAACCAGCTGCTCTGCGCCTTCTGCAAGATCGCTTTCCACAACGGTCATGACACGGTCAGCCTCATAGATGCCTGCTCCGAGAGGTCTGCAGCCCTCTTCAGCGCCATCGCCAAGTTCAAAGCAGGTCCTGGTCGGTTTCCCACTTCCCCTTCAGGGTAACTCTCAGCTATGGAAAAGTCCAGAAGTTGGTGTGGGGCACCTGTAAGGGAGTCTTACTCCACCTGGTGGAAAAACCCAGACACTGGGAGACCCTGACATGGCCGGAAAGTCACTGTCATAGCATCCATGACAACTACCACCAGCCATTTAGTGTCACTAAGTCACTGTGTCTTTGTGGCTCAGTGCTTTCATCTATAAAATAGTAAGGATAATGGTAGCTCCCTCATTGGGTTGTTATGAGTAGAGCTAGTCTTAGGAAGCATGTTCTCACCCCTCTTGCCACCACCCCTGGGATGGGGGGGGGCACTCTGTGTAGAATAAGCACATAAAGCTCCTCTAATCTTTGTCACAATTTCCTGAACTTGGGCTTCATTTCCCAAAGGGGGAAAATGAGTTTTCTCCAGTCACAGCCTGAAGTTCTGTTTGGTACTGAATATGAAGGTCATTTTTACCTCCCACCTTGCGGTTTCCAGCAGGAATAATTAATCTAACCCTGAGAGTCATCTCAATTGAAGGTATCTCCCGTGAACTTTCTGTCAAAGGTGTAGACAAGGAATTCAGAGAGCTGCTAATGGATACATAGTAACAGGAAAATTCCAAAACAGCCAACAATACTCTGCCCAGCCTCTATTTTCCTTCTGTCTGCATGTTCACAGTTGTTCATATCCGCTGTATAACACAATTTCTATAAAAGAACCGACCCTGGTTTTTATATCATAGCCAAGTACAATAATATTTCATAAACTTCAGTAAAGGGTTCATAATTTCTGAATGTGTCACCATCAGGTCAGACATATCTTTGACTCCAGTTAGATCTAGAAATCCACTTAGGGAAATGGCACCTTCTATAGAGGATCATATAAACCTTTGCCATTTGTTTGTTTCTGTTTTCTGAGACAGGGTTTCTCTATGTATCAGCTCTGGCTGTCTGGGAACTTTCTTTGTCCACCAGGCAATTTTCCATTGCTGTGATGAAACACCATGAGCAAAAATAACTTGGGGAGGAAAGGATTTATTTAATCATACACTTCCTCATCAAAATCTGTCATTGAAGGAAGTCATGGCAAGACCTTAAGGCAGGAACTTGGAAGCATGCATTGAAATGAAAGCCATGGAGGAATGCTGCTCATGGCTTGTTCATCCATGGCTTTCTCAACCTCCTATTTTATATCAGCCAGGGCCACCCACAGTGAGCGAGAGCCCTCCCACATCAATCAAGAAAATGCCTTGAGACTTGCCTACCAGCCAATATGATGGACTCATTTTTCTCTATTAAGATTCCTTTTTCCCAGGTGACCCCAGGTTGTGTCAAGCTGACATAAAATTAGACAGGATACTTTTGGAGAATACCATGTCTAGTTTCAATAATCATACAGTGCAGATGCTAAAATCTCCTCCATGGATAAGACAACTGTGCTTAAAGTGGTCAGCACAAGGCAGCTAGTGAGCTGCACACCCACCCAGTCTCCAACACCAGTGCTAAACAGTGACAAGACACTCTAAACATAGAATGCTGGGCAGATAGGGGGCACAGTAGCGCCACTTTACAGTCCATATCTATAAGGAGTGACCTACTGTCTATGCTGAAGAACTCTAGATCAATATTTGTTTGAAGGCAATATTCAGCAGTCATCAGAAATTTACTTCTTTCTCTGCTACAAGTAAGAGAAATATTGCAGGGGAGAGTTCCATCTGGGGGCATGGGGAGGAAGACTAGAGGGAACTTTATTTCAAAAGCCTGTTCTAGCCTGTGCCAGCCCACCTCCAAGTGTCTTCCCTTCCTCTCTCTCCATTCATTCCTTTGAGTCCAGAAATTTGCTCCAGTTTAATATGGCTTTGGCATGTGGGAAGATGAAAATTTTCACAGTAGCCAACTTGTTTTTCAGTCCGATATGAAATTGATAACGACCTGATGGAATTCAACATCTTAAAAAGCAGCTTTAAAGCAGACAAGGAAGCAAAGCGGAAGGAGATCAGGAGTGGCTTCCTTAAACTGCGAGCCATTCTTCAAGAGAAAGAGAAACTCATCATGGAGCAGATAGAGAATCTGGAAGTGTCCAGGCAAAAGGAGATTGAGAAATACGTGAACATCACTACTATGAAAGTGAATGAAATGGACGGCCTGATCGCCTACTCCAAGGAAGCACTGAAGGAAACCGGACAGGTGGCTTTCCTACAGTCTGCTAAGATCCTGGTAGACCAGATCGAGGAGGGCATCCAGAACACCTTCAGGCCTGACCCTCAGCTGCGGCTGCACTCCTTACAGTGCATCCCCTTGGATTTTGCTGAACTCTCCAGTGCCATCCACGAACTCTTTCCCACCGGACCCAAGAAGGCTTGCTCCTCAGGGGATTCTCTCCCTTCCCAGTATCCTATCCACTCAGAAATGATGATCGCCAGGAAGGTCACGTTCAGCACCCACAGCTTCGGCAACCAACAGATATACCAACGAAGCTCCTCCTTGCTGTCCTTCAGTGCCACCAATGATAAGGCCAAGATGGAGGCCTTTGGAAGGGCCCAATCTACTGCACCTGTCAGACCAACCGACGGCCTTTATACCTACTGGAGTGCCACAGGGGAAACCCAGCCCCCACAGAACAGCAATAGCTTCCACAACTGGTACTCATTCAATGACACCTCTGTGAAGACCCCAGGCCCAATTGTCATCTACCAGACTCTGGTATATCCGAGAGCTGCCAAGGTAAGACAAAGGGATGGTGTTGGGCACAGAACGAAAGCAAGGGGTCAGAAAGGGTTATCTTGGGCTCAAGAAGGTAGTCGCTTGAATCTGCTCCTCTAGACTCTTTGCAGCAGTCAGGCTAGTCAAATAGTGTAGGGTTCTGAAATGTTCATTAGCCCATCAGTGAAATGAAATCATAGTGGTAAGTACATGTAAATCCCCAGCCCTGCTCTACTGAAAAAGAACTGCCTGGGAAGACAGCTCAGAAGGCAAGGTGCTTGCTGTGTAAGCATGAGGACTTGAGTTTGCATCCCCATCATGTATGTCAAAGTCAGGCCTGCATCTATTGTACCAGTGCTGGGGAGGCAGAGGCAGGGATCCCAGGGTTTACCTGATCAGCCAATCTAGTGGAAAAAGTGGGGTGCCAGGTTGAATGACAGATATTGTCTAAGAAATAAGTATGAATAAACAAATAATAAAGGAGCAATGTGATAGAGAGATAGATGGTATCACCACTGGTCTTCAAACTAACAAAAGTCAAGGGAGCGCATGAGCACGCGCGCACTCGAGGGCAGGCAGGCAGGAAGGCACGCACGCGCGCGCGCGCGCACACACACACACACACACACACACACTCATACAGATCATGCCATAAATAAATGAGAGAGAGAGAAGTAAAAAGAAAGAGAATCAAGTTGGAACCAATGTAAGTTTCAAAATGGCTTGGGAGATGGTGAAAGTAGGAAGCAGAGTCTAGGAATGGGTTAGAAATATAGTCTCTTCTGGCTGCCAGCTGTGTGTTCCTCTAAACAGCTACCTCTCTTAAATTCAAGCTCCCTGTGGTTTGGAAAGATCAGAATGATAATGCCCAGGAAAATTCCAATTCTCTGATGAGATCCATCTTCTCTTAGCGGTGATGTGGAAAGTGGGGCACTCCCAAATCTCTGCACCTGTCATCACCTAAGGTCATTGGCCTTGACCTAACATGGACAAATGGTCTTTTCCTTATCATCTCTCTGAAATCCAACTGAGCTTAAATTGAATTGCTTACAGAGTACCTTATTCAAATTCAAAGAGGCAAAGTATTGCCAGGCAACTAAATATTGAATTGGAGAGTTTCTTGCCTCCTTTGAGGTTCCTACAGGGAGATACCTCCCATATTAGTCTGTGGCCTGCTTCCCGATGGCAGAACTCATCTTTTGTCCTTCTCCCAAAGATAATAGGCATCTTGAAGTCTAGACTCATGGTTCCCAAACACTAGCATCTCCTGAAGACCCGTTAGAAGGTAGATTCTGGGTCATTCTGTTATGGGGCCCCAGTGTCTGTCTCTCACAACCTGGGTGTTACTAAGGCTGCTGTCTGAACACTGTGCTTCAGTCGGTAGAGTCTAAACATGAGGAAATCAAGACCAGACAGAGGCCAAGCTTTACCTTCCCATTCTGCCAAGACATTGTAATCCTTGCTTCAGAGGCTTAAAACAAGTACCACAAGAACTATGCCAGGTAGGACAGTGCCCTCCTGGAGACCCTCGAACACAGTACAGTGGCCCTCCCTGTCCTTCACACAAAAGATGCCTGCATAACTAGCTAGGGTATAGGTGACATCAGTGAACTCCTGGTGACAGTGTGCCTCATCTCAGTGCTAACTCAGCCTCACAGGGAGTCCACAACTCCTGCTATGAAGCAGAAGGGCTCCATACTTAGCTCGGAGAAGTCACCTATGCTGCCTAAGAGTTACCCCCTGGATAAGCTTGTAGGGATCACCTACCAAGACAACAAAGCAAGTCACTGCCGCCTCACCTATGGCCAGACGGTGACTTAATGCATAATAATAATGATGGTGATAACAACAATAATAATGAAGATCTCTGATCTAGGGCCTTTCCCAGGATTCATTGTGCTCTACATTGAAAATGATTAAGTCTATGTTGACATAGAGATCCTAGAGATCTTTTAAGTCAATTTGATTTACAGAAATAATTTCTTAAGAAACTACAAAAAAAAAATCAGATGAGAATTTATGCCCCAAAATATTCATTACAGCATTTATCGGAGTATAAAACTAGAAAAACCTGACTACTTGGCTATAGAAATGGTCAGTTATCCTGAACATCGGGGAACTCTTGCTCCCCAGACTGATAGCTGGGATACTAGCATGGGACTGAGCCAGACCCCAGGAACATGGGTTTCAGTGAGGAAATCTCGGAAATCTATGGGACCTCCTATAGTTGTTCAGTACTTATCCCTACCACAGGTGTGGACTTTGGGAGCCTATTCCACATAGAGGAATACTCCCTGAACCAAGATGCACGGGGGTGGGCCTAGGCCCTATCCCAAAAGATATGATAGACTCTGATGACACCCTATGGAAAGCCTCGCCATCTAGGGGGAGCAGAAAGGATATGTGATAGATAGTATGTGATAGGTAGGGTTTTAGTTGCGGGGGGGGGGGGGTGGTAGGGGAGGACGGGAGGGAGAAGGGAACTGGGATTGTCATGTAAAACAATCTTGTTTCTAATTCAAATAAAAAATCTGCAAAAAAATAAAACAAAACAAAAAGAGAACATAAACAAAGAAATGGTCAGTTATTTCTGGAACAGTTTTTTTTTTTTTTAGGCTGTATTACACATATTCATTTTATTTGTGTATGAGCATGAATGTGTGTGAGAGAGAGAGAGGAGAGAGAGAGAGAGTAGATCTGCACATGCTGGAGCATACATGTGGAGGTAGAGAAAGCTGGACAGAGTCAGTTCTCGCCTTCACTGTGGGAATCCTGGGAATCAAAGTCAGGTCATCAGGTTTAACAGCAAGCACTTCACTCTCTGAGCCATCTTGCTGGCCTCTATGGGAGTTGTTAAAGGCAGTGCTTTACCAGATTTTTAACATGTAAGATATGTTAACTGTAAGTTAAGAGAATAAGCCAAAGCCATGCAATCCCAATTACATGCATTAGTGTGTTCGTATCTCCTGATAGTAGAAAAGCACTGTAACAAATTAACCTGTAGATTAGGAGGGATGTTTATTTTCTTCCCTTACACTTTTTCTGCATTCCCAAAGCATGTTATCATAAATGTGCTTGTTTGGATAATCAGAAAGAAAATTAGTTTTATTTGCTGGGTAGATTAATTTATACATTTTAGTACTTATAAAATTATACATTAATTGGATCTTATGACATTTAGCTTTTTCCAAAAATATAATAAGAACATTAGTAATCTGCTTTTTCTTCGGATTTTCAAGACACGGTTTCTCTGTGTAGCTCTGACTGTCCTGGAACTCCCTGTAGACCAGGGGGCCTCAAACTCAGAGATCCACCTGCCTCTGCCTCCCGAGTTCAGGGATTAAAGACATGGACCACCACTGCCAGGCTGAAATGTGCTTTTAAAATACTATTTATTTTTAAGGTTTAGTACCAGCAAGATGGTGGCACTTACCACCAAGTCTTACAACCTGAGTCCTGTTCTCAAGGATCCATATGGTAGAAGGAGAGAACAGAGTCCAGCAAGGTGTCCTGTGACCTCCACATGTACTCCATGACACTTAGCATCGTGTGAGTGTACACATGCACACACACATACACACATACATAATATAAATAAATAAATGTAAAAACACTGCTATCATAAACTATTTCTGTGCCAAATGTTATCTGCTATTTGAGACTTACTGCTAAATCTCTTCTCAGGAGTTGACATCTTCTAATTGGAGTACAAACATTCTGTCTCCACTGTTGGATATTTCCTCATGAGTAGAGAAGGAAATAGTTTGCATCCCAGCTCACCCTAAAGGGCTGGGAGATGAGTATGTCACGCTCCCATGTTCTGTGATTTGCTGAAATTTGCCAAATGTTTCCTTTCTCTGTCTGTAAAGTGGGAGGATGAAGTCTGCCTTCCAGAGGTTTCTGAGGGTTACCCGATTTGGAGACAGAGAGCCCAATGTGAGAGCTGGTGTGTAACATGCAGCTGGTAAACTGCATCTGTGGCCGTTGCCTCTGCGTGGACTGACTGGAGGAGAACCCTTTAGAGCAATGCCCATTCCTGAAATTGATTTTGTGTAGCACATCAGGCTTCATCAGAGCTGCCCGAGCCCCTTACCCATGATCTAAGTCAAAGCCCACAGCAGCTGTGGAAGATAGGGTCAGCTTAAGCACACCCCACATACAGTCAATAGCACAAATCTTTAGAGAAGGACAGCCAGGGGTGTATATCAGTGCGTATCAGCGCCCTGCTCACACACCCATTTCTCCTAGGTTTACTGGACATGCCCAACAGAAGACGTGGACTCCTTTGAGATGGAATTCTATGAGCTCATTAATACCCCTCCTAACAATGTTCGAACAGAGCTCTGTGGACAAATTCGGGACATCATGCAGCAGAACCTGGAGCTGCACAACCTGACTCCCAACACAGAGTATTTGTTCAAGGTTAGAGCCATCAACGATAATGGTCCCGGGCAATGGAGTGACATCTGCAAGGTCAGTACATTCATTTCTTAGGTAGATTTTTTTTTATTACTTGGACTTCTTAATTCTTACCAATTTATTGGAGGGGCCCATATGTGCACGCATGCCCACACACTACCCACACATGCACGCCATGGTGTGCACATGGATGTCAGAGGAGAACAACTTGCAAAAGTTAGTTTCATCTCTCTTATGTGGGTCCTGAGGATCAAAGTGAGGTCCTCAGGCTTGTTGTCAAGAGCCTTTGCCAACTGAGCCATCTCTCTGCCCCATCAAGTGGGAATGACTTGATAGGGTCCAGATTTGGCTTGAAGATCATCAGAGAACGGCGAATTCTGCCTCTACACTCAGAAAGCTAAAGTCTCAGCCAGAGGCAGGGCTGCTGGTCTCCACCAGACTGTGCAAACCAGGTCTGAGGATGGTAGGGTCTGCTGAACTCAAAACGACTTGTTCTAGGCTTTATGTTAGAATATAGAAACGCAGAGTTAAAACCAAGCTTAACCCCTCCTTCTGCGGCAGTCAGGAACTAGTAAACACACCATGGTATATGAGGAGAATAAGAAAAACAAACTCCAAGGGAGTGCTACACCCTGCAGAGGCAAGGTGTGAAATTTAGCATAGAGGCAGGACAGTCGGTTAAACCAGAATTTCTCAAAGACAGCAAACAAAACTTGTGGTACAAGTACGCCCTATATAATATTTAAGACATTTATACTAAAATTATTTTTTGTTTAACTGGGAGTTAAAAAACAGACACTGAGCAAGTCCGTTGAGCTCCATAAAGCAAGGAAACAAGCTTCTTCTTTGCACTGGAGAGCTGATTCTTCTTCGAATTCCCAAGTGACACTCATGAATGCCATCAGACTGATATTAAGAATACCAGACTGCCAAGAGCTCTTCTACTATGTAACTGTGAAGATGCTCTTTGGAAGCTGAGTAAGTCTTAGGGGTTCTTTAAAATGTAGAAAGGACAGGTCCATTCACTTGGGGTTTAGAAGAAGGTGGACTTACAGCCTCAAGAAACTTCTAAGATACATCTAGAAGACATGTGTCTGTCTGACCTGACATCCACAAAAACCAAAAAGTTATCCCTCTCCCTCCCCTCCCTGCCCATCACTCTTCTCCACTCCCCCTCCAGTCTCTGCCCCATCCCTTCCCTCCCTTCCTTCCCTCTTCTCTCCCCTCTTCTCCTCTCACCTCTGCTTCCGTCTTCCCGTCTCTTTCCATCTCCCCCTCCCTTTCTCTCCCTTCCCTCTGCTCCCCTCTCTTCTCCTTCTCCTCCTCTCCTGGCCACTTCTCTCTGAATCTGCCTCAGTTTCGGTTACCCCTTAGTTTCTACTCCCTTAAACCCAGCTTTCCTGTACCTTTGGATAGTCTCCATCCATGGCTCAGTACCCATCATTCTGGTTAATCACACTTTAGCAACTTGCTGAGATATTTGAGTGCAAGAATCTGATTGGTCATTGTCTCTAATAATAATGGAGAATGGGAAATAATGACAGGCAGGCATACGTATGCTGCCATGGAGCAAGTCTGCAGAGTAGGCTATTCCCAACACCTCCTACTGTCATGCTTCCTTCCTTCTTCCTCAAAGGTCAGACACATACCAAGGAAGCGTGATGAGAAAGCCTGTCTGGCTACTCTTCAGCTGTTTCTCAGTCAGCCTCCATGCCTGTCGATCAGTCGCCACAGAGACCTCCTCACTCCAGAGCCCCGAAGCCTCACACCTGTGACTACATAATGTACTCTGTGCTCTTGACTGTGGATTTTTCCTGTAATCTGATCCCATCTGCCTCCTCAGCTTTTAGACTCTCTCAGAAATGGCTTGCCCATGAAGGGCACTCAGTAGTTATTTTTTTTTAATGAATCATCTGTCATCTCTTGATGTGAGGATTGGGATGGATAGAGTACTTGAGGACTGCCATCAGTCTGTCATGCTACCTCTTGGGTCTTCCCCTCCCTCTCACACTATGACCTCCTCGAAAACAAAATTCTTGCCTAATTCATCTTTCTTTATCCTGAGGTGCTTACCACAGCAGTTTGCATACAGCAGCTTCTTAATGGTTATTGAGTGGATACATGAGTAAAACTGTAACCAAACAAATGAATCTATGAGTGGGCGTCTAAATTAAGAAGTGAAGAAATAAATTGATAAGTAAAATTAATAATCTCAAAGTATCATAAGATGCCTGAAAACTGAATGTTTTATACAGCCAGTCAAGAAATAGCATTCCCCTAAAATTGTCTTTAGGCGATTAATTTGCCCTCGATGAAAGAGAGGGAAATGCATTCCTGTCTCTTTGCTTTTTCGCACAATATCTAAATGAGCAGAACCCTAATTAATGAGGTTTTTTGGATGCTTCATTTTTATCTGACTCAAGGAGCTACAGTATAGATTTTTCCTTCAGAAGTAATTCTTCCACCCTTCTTTGTGGTTCTATTAGCATTCCAGAGGAAACACAGGCTTCCTTAACATTTGTCATGATTTGCATAAGTAAAGGCTTCAACAGCAAATGAAAATAAGATGGTGTGTTTGAATGACATTTATAAAGCTTCATAAAAGTAATGGCTTTAGCTCTTTCCTATAAAATCGAAATTTTTTCCTTTGGCACTGGTGCTATGCATACTTCTGAAAGGTTTTATTTGAATGCTGCAGTGAGGTAGCATAATCATTTCTTATCCAAACCACCATGCTTCCGTCATATGGACTCTTATAAAAGACTCAAAACAAAACCTTTATATTTGATTTGCATAGCCTAAGACTTGTTGATTTCTTTAAGAAATTTCCTTCAGCACGTGGTACGGTAACTGAAATGAGAAAATTAGTTATGCAACTCTTTAAAGGTCTCATTTGAAGGTCAAATCTTTGTCAGATGCTATATATCACTGATCATCCCAGATAGTCAGATTTTTCCTTGAGGAGGAAGCTCAAATGGAGGAAACAAAGGAGGTGAGGTTGAGTAGAACCTAGGTCTGTATTCACAGCCAGAGCTCCAGCCTCCTCGTCCATAATCAAACATAATTAAGTCTAGGAGTGAGCCCAGCCCTGGAGATGGAGCACCTGACTCTGCGGAGGTGCTATTAAAGCCGTGAGAGCTGTTTGTTTCATGGATCCGTTATTGTTTCTGGGGCAGAATCACATTTTGAAAGAACCTTGTTTGGGGCTCATGCTCCTGAGTCCAAATCCCCACAACACTAGCTGGCCAAATTCCATGACGAAGGACACTGTGTTGGTCTTACTGGTTCCTTATTGCTCATGGTCTCCACCTCAAATCTTCTACCATCAAAGAGCCAAATGGTCTATTTTGAAAGGACAGACAAATATGTTCTGCACAATTGCTGTGTCTGTTATCGACTGTTTCTCCTCCTGATCTTCCCGTGGTCTTCATACACCCAATATACCCACTGACCACTTCCCATTCTTAACTATCACCTCCTTTCTCTGCTCACTGTCTCTCCACCACACTTTAGGTCCTAACTGTCCACCTGTGTGTGGATTTCCTTTGGACTATGACAGATTAGCACCTAAGCAGTACAAATAAGTACATTTCTACAGCTCTGAAGTCCAAGATGGTTCTCACTGGCTAAATCAAGGCACCTTCAGTGTCTGGATCTTCCTGTGGCGGGTCTTCTAAGGAAGAACCCACACTTTGCCTTTTCCTGGCCACTCACATTTCTTAACACACATGCCTTTTCCTCCATCTTCAAGTCATTGACTTCCAGCTGGGTCCTTCTCCCTTCACCAGCTCTCACTCAGACTCCCTTCTGCCTCTATCTTTCCCTACTGGGCCTTTATAACACTGAGCCTGCAATGATAGGGAAATCTCCCATCCCCAAACAGCTAACGTAATTTCCCTATGGTCCCCTTTGCTGTGGACCACAGAGCTTTGAGGGTTCAGACAAAGGTCCATTGGTCTGCCACTCTAACCTATGAATTGGATTACGGAATTACATCAGATTTAGAGGTAAGGCCTCGAGCCTGGCTCTTGATAACCCTTTAGAGAATGTAGACATCCCTGTCCCCAGACATTCTCAAAGTCCTTCCCCAGTCTGTCAGTCCCTCAATATCTATGTGCTCAAGAAGTTATTTTTAGTCACCCTAGGTCTCTGCAAGGCCCCCTCCTCAGCCTGTGATGCAGCTGGGACTCAGGCACAGAACAAGTGTCCTGTCTGCCACGAAGTCCCAACTTTCTCTCTCCCCAGGCTGTCATACATCTTGAAAGTTGAGATTGAAGGACAGCTTTATGTGACTGCCACTATCTTACCTACAGGATTGACACCTCCTCCCTGGTCATGCACAGTGGCTCCAGGCCCTGCAGTGAAATGTACACACTTTGCATTCTCTGTGCCCTTTTGACTTTTTCCAAAGAACTCTGAAACTTTCCTGGAAGTAAAATTCTCCTGGCCCTTCCCTACATGCCCTGTGGCCAGAGGAGCTTGAGCCCTGAGAACAAGTGTAACTCAGGCTCAGGATGGACCTGGTTTGTTTTTCAACTTCATTTACACAAGGTTTGATTGATATTATAGGTCTCATCCATCTGCACTGATTTTTGCAAGGACGGTTCCTTATTTTTGTGTTCCAGATTGTGATATCTCTCCCAAGAAGGGTTTACTTGTATCTCTTTACTTTTATGTGTTCTTACAAGATATGTATTGCTATGTGTCACTAGTCTACACAAAAAGCACCGTGTTAATCTTTTCTTTTCTTCTTTTAGCCTTTCTTCTCTAAACACTGTGTTTGAATGTCCCATTTGCATCAGTCGTTCTCAACTTTCCTAGTGCTGCGAACCTTTAATACAGTTCCTCATGCTATGGTGACCCACCAACCATAAAATATTTTTGTTGCTACTTCATAATTGTATTTTGCTACTGTTATAAATCATAAGGTCAAATAAACTTCTGGTCTGCATCACTATGGGTATTTTGTTCCTGAATTTTTGATGATGTGCCATCCTTCTAAGGGTGCATTTATTTCTTGCATGTCACCAGTCTACTCAGTGTGGACACCCAGGTTACTTCCAACAATGCTACAAAAGACAACTTGTGGGTGAAATGGAGGTGTAAAAAAAAATCTGTTTTATGTATGAGTCAGCTAGAGCTGCAGTAACAAGTTGCTATAGATCGGGGATCCTTAGACAGCCTTGAGTCTGGCTGGAAGTCTTTCTCACCATGCTCCTGTGTGATCTTTCCCCACGCATCGCTAAGGTCTACACTCAAAATTTCCTCCTGTAAGAATGGCAGCCAGGTTGGATTACAGCTGCCCTAATGGCCTCATGTTAACTTCATCACCTCTTTAAAGGCCTTGTCCCAACAGAATCTTATCTGAGGTCCTGGAGATTAGGACGACAACATGTGAACTTCATAATTCATCTCATGTAAGAAATGCGCTATGACTGAAATTTCTGGGTCACAGAACAGCCATGCCCATGACTACAGAGAGACTTTATCCCCTAAGTTTCACCTGCATTTACCAAGATCTCTTCTATTTTTCCTCCCTGGTATCTATGTCACCTCTACATTTCATTCCAAATGCTTTCAAATTTCATTTCAAATTCCTCCTGTAAGCACACCCTCTGCCCACTTACCTACTGCACACACCCCTCCATTTGGTGACTCATGGGACGCATATATCCCAGATAATGGTTTTAGACAGTGCTAATATTTCCACTCCTCTGACATTTGTCTATCACCTGTGTTCATACTGCACTCCATGAAACAGCAGAAGTCTTGAACTTTGATGTAATCAAAGTCATAACTGTTTTCCCTTTGGTTTGACCTTTTGGGGTGCTGTTTAAAAAGTTCTTGCCTTGACTTAGAGCACAAAGATAATCTCCTACATATTCTTTTATGAAATTTGTAGTTTCACCTTTCAAGTTGTATGCATACAGTCTGCCTCTGAATGCAATGCCGAGAGCAGAAGTATCTGCTCTCCACAGCTGAGCCCATTACCAATGTTATCTCCAAGGATTTCCTTGACTCCATAGTGCATGGTCAAGGTGCCACTGTGATCTTATATTCACTATCCATAATTGGGGGTTCATTTCTGAATCCCCTAGTATGTTTCAAAATTTTGCTTTCTACTTTGACCAAAAAAAATAATAAATCATCAGAAACAGGGCTGTATGCAAGGTAAAAGGAATATTGTATATATGGTGACATACTACCCATCACTGGGCAAAAAAAATGGAGACAGTATATACATATACCCTTGATAAAGATGAAAACCGTAAGCTACACACGGAGCCACTGGGCAGTAAAATGAGCTAAGAGTGCTGTGAGTTATGGGGCTGAGGAACTGAAAAATAGAAGATTTGAGGTTTTTGTCTCAAACTGGAGTGAAGTTGTTCAAAGATAAAGACTGGGTATGACACATAAGAGCCTCCACTCTTGTGTCAGTACCTGTCTGCTTTGACAGGCTGACTGTTAATGTCAGCTTTGTGCTGTTGTGAGAACTGCCAGGCATCTCCATTACCCTTGTTTCTTTTCAAAAACCGAAATTAGTTAACCATGGAGGCTGACTTACTTATATAAACTTTGAAGGAACTCACTATGCTTATTTTTTCAATTAATTTTTTTAAAACAGACAGAATTTGGTTAGAAAGTCACTGAGCAATTGGTAAGTTTGCAGTATATCCAAACATTTATTCAAACTGCTTTAAGGTTTTCTTGGGTCTTCAACCCTATGTTCCTGGGTAAACTACATAGCTAAGTGAGCTAATGAATAGCATGAGTACTAAACACAATACTGTGTCATAGATGATAAATTTGTTACTGTATTAGATGTATAATCACACAGTAAGCCAATAAATATGTGAAATGACAGATACTCTGATTTGCTTATTGTAATGTTCCACCATGTATATGTATATCAACATATATTGTACCCCTTAAATACATCTAGAAAAAAGTGAATCGGGCACAAACTTTGATAATATGAGTGTTTGCTATATATTTTAGTATATTCCAAGTAGATGGCTGTTTCAGAAGAAAAACTATTGTTCTCTTATAGATAAATCTGAAGGCAATGTACAGCAAGTCAACAGCCAACATCAAACTAAAAGGAGAGAAACTCAAAGTGATTTCTCTAAAATCAGGAACAAACAAGGCTGTCTACTCTCTCCATATCTATTCAATATTGTATTTGAAGTTCTAGCTAGAGCAATAAGACAGCAAAAGGAGATCAAGGGGATACAAATTGGAAAGGAAGAAGTCAAAATTTCACTATTTGCAGATGACACGATAGTATACATAAGTGATCTGAAAAATTCTACCAGGGAACTCCTACAGCTGATAAACAGCTTCAGTAATGTGGCAGGATACAAGATTAGCTCAAAAAATCAGTAGCCCTCCTATATATAGACGATAAATGGGCTGAAAAAGAAATCAGAGAAACATCACCCTTCACAATAGCCACAAACAACATAAAATATCTTGGAGTAATTCTAACCAAACAGGTGAAAGACCTGTATGACAAGAACTTTGGTCTTTAAAGAAAGAAATTAAAGAAGATATCAGAAAATGGAAAGATCTCCCATGCTCTGGGATAAGTAGGATCAACATTGTAAAAATGGCAATCTTACCAAACGCAATCCACAGATTCAATGCAATCCCCAGCACAATTCTTCACAGACCTTGAAAGAACAATACTCAACTTCCTATGGAAAAACAAAAGACCCAGGATAGCCAAAAACAATCCTGTACAATAAATGAATTGTAGCAAATCTTTATGGACTCCATTATCCCGAGAGTCTGTTTATTCAGCTTGCTTTTCCAGGCATACAATCTTATCATATATAAGTAATGGTGGTTTTATCTCTTCCCTCACAGTCTTTGAGGTTATATTTCTTTTTCTTTCCTAATCGCTTTAGCAAGAGCCTTGAGTCATACATAAAATGGCAGCAGTGGTAGCAGATACACTTGTCATTTGCTGATACTAAACTTTCTCCATTGATTTACTGGTGTTTATTCAGTGAGTAGGTTTATAGCCTTTAAGTTAAGGAAATGTCCTCTGATTTCCAGGCTTCTGAGAGTTTGTATATAGAGAATGACTTATTTGCATTATTTGACATAATTACATGTTTTTCTCCTTTAGGCCATTATCAAATGAAGAAAATTATGATCAGTTTTTGTTTTGTTTTGGTTTAGTTTGATTATGGTGCCAGAAATTAAACCCAGGACCTAGCCAGGCTAGGTCCAAGCTCTATTCTAAGCATCTCCCAGCACCATGGTTGTCTTTTCTGATGCTGGATTCTATTTACCTTCGTGAACTAAGCTCTTGGTTATCACAGTGTATTGTTTTAATATGCTATTCTAACAGCTATTTCAGTTACCTTACGCTTGATTTTATATGATTGCATCTACAGTCATAAGTGAACTAGGAGTATCATTATTTGCCCACATCATTTTTTATGTGCTTCTAGAATCAGTTTTTCAAATCTAGCTCCCAGGAGCTGGTGAGCCTTTGCTCTCCTCTCCTTTTCTGGAACAGCCCCATCACACAGCTTCAGCGTGATTCTCTTGGACAGGTACTGAGTCAGGCTCTTGGGGCAAGGAGATAGCAACTGTAATTTCAATTTCTGTAGCATTTCAAGTTCTGCCTTCCTCTTCTTCTGGCCTCTGCTCTCTGATCCTCTTGTTCATAAACACTCCTCAAACCTTTCTGTCCATTACATCACCAAGTCTTTGTCTTCAAAGATTCCCTACTACATTTTAAGACAAAACTTGAAAATGTCTACTGTTTAGTGCATTTCCAAACACTATAACTCACAGTACCATTAGGCTTCTTCCATTATCCGCAGTAGCTCTGTGTGCATCTTAGATTTTTTTCATTTCATCTTTATCAGTGTTATATCAATATATTGCCTCTATTTTTGCCCAATACAAATATACAAGACTAAAATTTTTATCATAGAGACTTTGCACTTTGTTATAAGTTTTCCTTTTTATCCACCAAATCCAATCCCACCCAATCTATTCATTCATCAACGTCCTCATTTGTATGGACAGTGGAATCTTTTGGCCCAACTTCATTGTGTATCAGGGGATGGTAATGTTACCAGGCAAGAGAAATGGAGAAGCCTACCTACTACCTTCAAAGTAAGCTATGGGAACCACAAGGAAGCTGAGTCTCTGGGGTTTCTAAAAAGGTCCTGCTTAGCCCCGTTGCCCAGTGCAAACTTCCTTTTCCCAGGTACACTGATTGACCATTTACTTGCAAAGTTAGTACAAAGCATTCCTTTCTGTATAAAAGGAAAAATATTGGATGACTTACAAATTATGGTCTTTTCAACTTCCATGCACATCTCTAAGAATCTTCTCTTTACCTTAGGCAATGTTTGGGACTACAGATATTTAAAAAAACAAAAACAAAAACAAAAACAAAAACTGCCTCTTTCCCCAAAACAGGTCATTCCAAGTTTAGTAAAGAAATCAAACTCCTTAGCTGGAAGTTACAACTGGTCAAAGATAAGAAACAGAAAGTTCCAGAGGCTGGAGTGGGGTTCTATACTAAAGCTCATTTGGGATCTAGTTTATAATGCTTGTCCACATTTGGTTAAATGAGCTGCCTTGAAAGAAGTAGAGACAGGCGGTGATGGCTCACGCCTTTAATCCCAGCACTTGGGAAGCAGAGGCAGGTGGATCTCTGTGAGTTTGAGACCAGCCTGGTCTACAAGAGCTAGTTCCAGGACAGCCTCCAAAGCCACAGAGAAACCCTGTCTTGAAAAAAAAAAACAGCAACAACAACAACAAAAAAGTAGAACTTGATCTGTAGAATAGTAATGCCAGCACACAACAGCTGTGGGCACTGTAAAAGATCTGTGGTACCCTGAGGCTGGATCTCTTCATCTCTAAGGGGGACTGACCATGCAAGCTTTCCATGGTTGTCATGGGGAGTTGATGAGATGGTGTATGGAGTGGGGCCTGCGCTCTAGGAGCCACCGTCCCTCTGTGGCTGGTCCCATGCAATTTTGCTTCCCATTGCAGGTGGTAACACCAGATGGGCGAGGGAAGAACCGAGCTAAGTGGGGCCTGCTGAAGAATATCCAGTCTGCCCTGCAGAAGCGCTTCTAGCCTTTGAAATCCACTCACCACTGCACTGCTCATAGACATATCTATATGTATATGTATGTATTTTTCTCACCACTGTCTTCAAGGAGATTGTAGATGAATGGTTCCAGTACTTCTGGGTTTTCCAAAAGGGGTTTCCCAAAAGCCAATAAAAGGGAATGTCTGACATCATAACCTACTGTGATTTGTTCATTATGATGAAACTAAGAGACAAAGCAGCAAGCCTGTAGGTCTCCATAGCTTAGGTCCAGTCCTGGGCTCAGAATTCTGTAGGGCTATGAATGGAACAAGTGACAGGTAGCTGGGTGATAGAGTGTTCTGTCTAGAAGTGGGACTCCTGGGTGTTCAGTCTAGTGTCTGAAAGAGTCAGTGATCAATGGGAAAGGCTTTTCCTCAACATGTAATCTATCTCAATATGAAGCAGCCAACCCTGTGAGAGCGCTCTTCCTAATTATTAAGCCTGTGTCTTCCCACAACTTTTGCCCAGGGTCTGCAGTCTTCCTCTGGCCCAGGAAAAGGGCTAGCCCTTCCTCTTCTCCCTCTTCCATATCCCAGAGCAAAGCAGATACAGCAGAATTCCCAGTAGACATTACAAGAATGATGCTCCAGGGAGCTTTGCTATGATCCTATCCCTGTAAATGATGGCTCGAATCCACCATCAAATTTGGTATTATCATATAATCATTTCTTTGAAAAGCTACAGACTCATCATTAGCATGGGAAGCAGATTAAATGACATGCCAGCAGGGATTGTACCACTGATAAACTAAAGTGAAATTAAACTTTAAAAAATTACTGTGTGAATATCACATTATAATGATCGTACCTACTCATGCCACCAACAAGGACTGGGCTGGAAGAATCGTACACCCAGATGCTACATCTCTAGAGACCACATGAGCTTGCCTGTGGGTACTAGAGAAGCTGGAGGTCTCTGAGGAGTCACGAAACCAGGAGCTGAGTCTTCCAAATGCAAGCTGAATTTCTGAACACTGACACACTCTTGTTCATTCTTTGGTCCTTGAGGCTATAATCCACGTGGAAACCCTTATCTGAGCCTCATGTTATGTGTTTTAGTACTGTGTGGGTGTCCTAAAGATAATCACCAGATACTTAAATACACATTTACACACAGAGAGACACACAGAGACACACACACACACACACACACACACACACACACACACACACACACACACACACACACACACACGCCGAGCCTCTTCTCCATATAGTTACACATTTCACCATCTCTGGAATTCTTTCTTTACAGGAAGGGCTGTGGCTTGGGAAGGAATGAGTAGCAGAGCACACCTGAAAACATCTCAGTGTGGCAGAGCAGTTGCTCGTTATTTTCTTAAGAAGATACCAGAAAATGGAAAGATCTCCCATGCTCTTGGATAGGTAGGATCAACATAGTAAAAATGGCAATCTTACCAAAATCGATCTACAGATTCAACACAATCCCCATCAAAATTCCAGCACAATTTTTCACAGACCTTGAAAGAACAATACTCAACTTTATATGGGGGAGAAAAAACAGGATAGCCAAAACAACCTTGTACAATAAAGGAACTTCTGGAGGCATCACCGTCCCTGGCTTTAATTTCTACTATAGAGCTATAGTAAGGAAAACAGCTATGAACACCCAATTTTTGACAAAGAGGCTAAAATTTTACAATAGAAAAAAAAAAAAAGAAAGCTTCTTCATTTCTTAAACACCCATTCCATATTCATCCTCTCCCTTCATATGTCTGTCATGAGGAGAGGGGACAACTATGGAACATGGCACTGAATTCAACAGATCTTTTCATTCAATGGGTGGGACAGACGAAGTGAGTAAAGGTGCCGGCACACAATTGACTAGAAATGACCAGAAGCCCTAGGAAAGAAAAAGGCGGCACCTGGGAAGTATGAACTCTGGACAGGATGTCTCCTTAAAAACCCTGGAGCTGTTTCCTCACAAATCAGAAGGAGTCAGCCAGATATCAGCACAAGAGAAAAGTACAATGCCTCAAAGCAGCAAGGGACTTGGCATGCTGGGAAAATGGACATAGCAGAGAGGCTAGAGTGTGGGAAGCAAGGGAAGAGCTGGGCAGGAAAAGGACCACTGCAGGGCCCAAGAGCATCCAGGCCATGAGGGCCTCTGAAGCCACAAGAACAGGTGTAAAACAAGGTGTGATTCCTTTTTGTTCACGTTTTGTTAGTGAAATGGAGTGTGGGGGCTAAGGGAAGACAGGAAGGTTGTCGGCAGTTGCCTGGTCTGGGCAGGGATTCCAGGTGGAACAGCAGTTCTCCTGACCAGTAGGGTACATGAACGGGCAGGGGTGACATAAGAACTGGTGGATTGACACAACCAGCTGGAAAAGGAAAATTCTGGAAAGTTGCACTTAGGCAAAAATGACTTAACTGCTTGAGGGACAACCAAGGAGAATCTAACAGAAGTAGCTGGGTATTTATCCATCCACTGAGTCATGACACAAGCATCCACCCCCACCACCACCGCCCCAGTTATCTTAACAGAGAACTGAATATGGGGATTGCTTAAGTGGGCACTGGAGGCCAGAGTACAGAAGGGGGACATTGAGAAAACAGTGACAATCCCCACTGACAACTCCGTGGGTCGGGAGATAAATGAAGAGATTATCAGGATCTCTGAACTCAGACTCAGCTTTCTGAGGACGGGTTACTGCCCAGTTGGTACAGGCATGTCTTAGGGGCTTCCATGGTGGGTGGGGGAGGTGATGCTAGGAACAGAAGGAAAATAGAAAGCTGACAACAGTAGCCTTATCCTCACCTACCACTGCCTCCTGCCCTGATGTCATAGAGGGGGGAAAAAAGTGAGCAAGCAGAAAGAACCTCTTTCCCTCTTACAGACATTTTTTTCTCTTACAGACATTTTGGCCCCTGTAGAAGACTCTAGAAATGTTGCCTGGCAGAGGAAAAAACACCACCTGTATGTGTACAGCCCCAGTGTCACCAGATGGTATATAAAGGTCAAGAATCAACAGCTCAAAAACTGCCATTAGGCAAGATTAGAGCCGAAACCGGGGGCTGTGACCACTACCTTGGGAGACACTACTGTGTTTTAGAATACCAGTGACACAGAAGTGTTCTGGATGTAGCTAGGCTCTGCAGGGTAGACCAGAAATCCTGCAAAGCTATTTATCTTCAGGTTGCTTCTAAACCACAAGACAATGGCCAAACTGAAAAGCAGTGCTTGGACCTGACTTCACCTCAATCTCAAATCCAGATGAGTTCCACATCACTTAGAGTCTTTAGGCAGAGGCCCAGGCCCTGATCAGATTCTGAAACCCAGAGGCGAGGGCCTGGGGTGGTAGGATATGGCTCCTGGCAGTGTGAAGGCCATGGCTAGACTTGAAGACATGGCAGAGAGTACCTCAAGGAGAGGGCAGCTTGTAGGAACAGAAGACAGACTGGCAGAAAAGCAGGCCATCCATAGGGGACACTTCTTGATCTGGGTTGTTCAGCCCTCATTGCTTACCATGTACCACCCCGTGTCTCCTGAGAGATGGTGAGAAGCAAGGGCTACAGGAAAATGTTGCTATCATTTAGGCTACCACCATCATTTATACAGCTGTCTTCCACTCAGCATGAGCCTAATTGATAATATGAGAAGGTCCTAAATTTAACCTGGGAGAAAAGAGAGAGCCCGGTGACCCACTGGGGCCACACACAAAAGAAGGCGCTATGACCTCAACGTGGTGAGCCTGCAGTCCCTGAAAATCCCAGTTCTATTGAACAACTGCAGTCCCTACTCCTGAATCCCTCTGATGCCCTTGCTTCTCTGAGGGAGAAGGGAGGCGGGGCTGGCAGTTAAAGCCTGTAGCTGCTGTGGTGGAAACAGAGCAGCAGAATTTCCCTGTCCTTGCCTCCTCCGAGTTGGAGTTGGCAAAATAGGATCAAAGCAGTGTTGAGCTGCTCTGGAGCTGTGTGGCTACACCAGGAGCCTAAATTTCCCTTCATGGAAAAAAAAATCAGTTAGCTCAGAAATAATACTTTCTCTATAAAACTGTGGCTGTTCAGAGGCTTATTTCTTTGTTTTTGTTGTTTTCTTCCAAAAGAGCTGGAGTAAAAGTCTTTCGTCTTAATAAAGTCAGGCATGGGAAGGTTCTCATGCTAAGCACTAAAGAAGGCAACAAATCCACTCAATGAAAACTAACCCAGAAGAGCACCAACCAGCCTGGCCCAAAGTGGGTTTGCCCCTCCCACTCCATGGCTGATGTTCAGGGAATGGTGGAAGAGAACCGAGGCTCACTCTGGTGGGCTCCCACAGTCAGGAAATGGAAGAGGAAAAGTGAGGCTCACTCCGGTGGGCTTTGCAGGGCCAGTTCAAGCTTCACAGGAGTGGAACATTCCTAGAGTCACATAAATCAGGGAGTTGAAGGAGCAGAGAGAGGAGTGGGTTTATGAGGAAGGGGAGTAGCCCAGAGAGGGGTGGGGAGACTCATATATCAGATACATGAATGAGACGCAGGATGTTGGAGGCCAGATGGCAAGGGTCCTTGAAAAGGGTTTTGAGTTTATCCTGTGATGAATGAGGATCCGACAGTGAGTACCGAGCTAGAAATGAGTAACAGAGTAATGAGTAGTAACTGTGTTCTAGACACTGTACCAAGCATTTTACGTATCTTGGCTCCTTTAATGTTCACGACTAGCCTATGAGGTGGGCACTGCTGTCTCTGTTTCACTAGTAGGGAAACAGAAGCACGAGGAGGATGCGTGGTACGGAAGTGGCACAGACAAGTGGAGGAAGAGCATGGCCGCGGCCCAGAGCCTGTGATGGGTGAAGGTAGCAATTTGCCTGTCTCACAGCTGAGACTAGAAGCTCACAGAATGTGAAGGGCCAAAGCAACTCAGGCAAGAGGCAGAAGGGGAGCCAGTCTGTCCTGGTCCTGCATCAAGACCAACTCATAATCAAGTCCTCCTTTGTGGCTTAGGCCTATTACATCAGGGGTTCTGATAATTGCAAAATGCTGTCCCTTCTCCCCTTATTATCAAAATAGGACTGGATAATCGGCTAAAAAAAATTATATTTCTCAGAGCAATGTGCTAGGTTTAAAGTACTGTGCAGGTGCTGGGGACACCAACCTGAGGACAATGTCCTCACTCTCAGGAATGAGGCCAGATCAGCCTCTCAACCCCAGTGCTACCCTGCCAGCATGCTGCAGTCCCTTCTGCATGCTGCAGCCCTTTCTGCATGCTGCGGCCCTTTCTGCATGCTGCGGCCCTTTTCCATGCTTTCTGATTGTCGCAGGCAGGATTTTTCTCTCCCTCACCCCCTGCATTATGGTCTCTCTTCAGTCACAGTTTGGGGTGTTTATTCCTGACAAGAAGAGTAAATAAGTGTGCTGAGTCAGGCACTCAGTACCTTTAACTAGAGTGTTTACTTCCCAGCACAAAACAAGCCCCACCCAGGTCTGCTGAGGGCAAACACAAACAGTTATGGTTTACAAAGAGGTTAAGTGTCAACTTCTCTGCCAA
Organism: Cricetulus griseus; assembly: GCF_003668045.3. Lineage (NCBI taxonomy): Eukaryota > Metazoa > Chordata > Mammalia > Rodentia > Cricetidae > Cricetulus > Cricetulus griseus. The sequence continues at coordinate 205,860,557 of NC_048597.1, read as the reverse complement.
AGGAGGCTTAAAGTCAAGAAGACCACACCCATTGTGATGGGAGACCTCACAGTGGATTGACCAATGGGTTGGTCTCACCTACAGAAGCAAGCTCTTTTTTCCCAGCTCTCCAGGGGCAGCCTAGATGGCAAGCAGAGTGCCTGGTACGTGTGTGGGATTCCCAGAGGGCACCTTATTTGACTGTCACCTCAAAAAGCAGCAAAGCCAAGTGTGTCCTCCTATGTCCCTTTGTCTGCCACTCCATGTAGGATCTTGTCATGATTCTTCTACTTTCTTGGCCTTGTATATAACTCTGCAAAAGAAGACAGGAAAACCTATTGGGGAGGAGTCTCACAGATCATGTGAACACAGGATAAGAACCAGCCCCATCTTGAGCATGGCTCCTAAAGTAGAGCTCACAAATGAGATGGTGGCAATGAATTCAAATGTCACCATTTATACTGTCTCCATGTGACTGCCTCTGTTGAAGCAGAGGAAGGAATGCAGAACCATGGAAGATTCCTGAGTTCTTGAGACTCTGGGGAAACGGCAGGCCCCAGAGAAATTCATGAACTCAAGTGATTTTGCACAGGAGTGGAGTGAAGAAGCTCTAGAACTGAGCACAGTGGCCCCCACCTGTGATCTTAGCCAGTGCTCAGGAGTCTGAAGCAGGAGAATCAAAAGAGTTTAAGGCCAGCCTGAGCTACATAGTGAGCTCTAGGCCAACTTTGGCTATATAGCAAAACCATATCTCAAAAAATAAGCAAACAAAAGAATGAAAAAGGAAAAAACAATAAGAAAAGAAAAGCTCAGGTTCCAGGCTCAGAGGCATACTTTGCCTGTTACTAGCTTGATCCTGCTCCAAGACCACCATGAAAAAATCTCTATGCTTTTTTTTTTCTGGGACACCTTGGGAGACTCATCACCATCTCCACCATAAATGACTTCCAGGGGTCTCTTGGCCTAAAAGGACCAACATTTGGGTCCCAGAGCAACCCAAGAGCTCTAAGAACTCAGGCATGCTAGGAACCCACACCTGAGCACTGTTGTCCAGGGTAGGCACCACCACTGTGTCAACAAATACAAAACACAAAAAGCTGCAAAAAGCACATGCATCTGCCTGTGGGGATAATGGAATATGTTGACATTTAAGGAGCCCCTCAAATGTGGCAGGGTCAGAAATCCCTGCTGTGGTCCAGCCGCCCTCTCCCTGGCCTCTGCCCGGGGTGGGCATCCATGACTGGGGGTGAGGGGGGTTGCCTAGGCAATGCCTGAGCAGTGTGCCTCTAGTCACAACTGAAGTAATTAAAATGGAAACCCTGAGAGCATGCTTCAAAGAAAAGCAAATCATGCCACTTCCAAGAGTCCTTTTTCTTACCATCTACAAACAAACCCCTTCTCCAAGTTTGGGTCTCTCTGCTCACAGCTACTTGGCCCATTTTCCATACCTTCCCAGCTCTCAGACACAAAAAGGATCTGTTGGTTTTCTTGTTTGGTTTTCCTTTTTTTTCCTTTTATCTTGCTCTCTTCCAAGCACATCCACACACATGCATGTATGTGTGTACATATGCGTGCATACTCGAGTGTGTGCATGCGTGTGCATGTGTTTGTACGTGTATGTGTGTGTGTGATCTGGGAAGCCTGTTTTAGCTTTTCTCCACACCACCAAACAATCAAATTGGCCTGTTTATACCACTTCCAGCGGACTTGGCTTCAGTTAATGAAAACATGAAGAACACCTACGTCAGTAACAGCAGGCTATCGCACGACCTCTTCCTGAAGTCTCTCCAGCACCTGTGGACAGTCCTGTTCCAGACCCAAGCCTGTGCTTCTTCTATATTCTCTGCTCCTCTGTTTAAGCTTCCAGAAGCTTCTTTCTTGAAACAAAGGGAACATGTTTGCAGCTTCTTTTTCTCCTTTCATTCTTTTGAAAATAATTAATCACCTGAGTAACTGCAATTCAAAATACTTCCACTAGAGAGTGGTACATGGTTACCACAGACCCAACAGCAATATAATTCTCCCTCAATAAACGGAGAAACTGGTTTCTGGGTCCATCCATCCCCCTGGCCCATGCCACCCTCCCTGACACCAGGATATGCAGGTGTTCAGGCCCCTTACATTAATTGTGTGTTTGCGTATAACCTGCTTACATATTCCCGTTTATGTCAAATCATCATTAGATTACACATAATACCTAACATGGTGTAAATGCTATGTAAACAGGTGTTATATAGGGAATCATAACACTAAAAAAAAATCTATGCCTAGGGCTGGAGAGATGGATTAGCGGTTAAGAGCACTGACTGCTCTTCCAAAGGTCCTGAGTTCAATTCTCAGCAACCTCATAGTAATGAGATTTGGTGCCCTCTTCAAGCCTGCAGGCATACATGCAAGCCGAACACTGTGCACATAATAAATAAATAAATATTTTTTAAAAACTAAGCCTGTTTAGTACCAGTGCATTCTGATCTAATATCTTAGATCAGAAATATTCAAATCAGGACCCACGGTTGGTTGGATCTTTGGATGAAGAGCCTGTGGGTACAGAGAGCCAGCTGTATGTGTGTAATGTCAGAGCCAAACACCAGCATCTGCTCTTTCAGGTCCTGGGGGGAGAGATTACGAGCAAATCTTATCCTATATCTTTGTGCTTTTCTTCTGTTTTCAAAGGAGAATATACTTATTCAATAATCAGAAAAGAAATGCATCAGAAATGTTTTTAAGTTCTTATAATAGGAAAACAAACAGCAGAGATAGCAAAAAAAAAAAAAATGGATGCTTGGCTATTGCCTATGACGACCAGTGAATACACTGGTATTTTGTTTCATGGTGTACATGACATTCTCAGGAACCTTTGATATAATCACAGCCTACAGTTTGCCCACTCTATTAAGTGGCTGCTGATTGAATGGCCGTCCTCACTGTGGCCACACTCTGTGTGTTAGGCAGACTCAAGGGATAGGCTCCACCTGTGCAGCTGTGGAGCCTGCACTTCAGATTCCGCTGCTTGCCTCTGGCCTTGAGCCAGCCTTTCAATCTCTCACCGTCCATCAGTGTGTGTGCAGCAAAACTTAGAGACAGGATCGCAAGGAAGGGGCAACCATGGTATTTTTCCTCACTATATCCTCTCAAGTCTAAATCAGATTTACCACCAGGGCTTCCAATTTTTACATCAGAACTGCCAGTCTGTAAAGGTGACAAAGAATAATTTCTCCTACAACAGCCATTGTAAATAAAAATCATATGAAAGTATTATGGTGAGCTTCCCATAAAAAAGTAAAAATTAGTACAATCTTTGTAAGAGGTGAGAGTTTATTGCTATTTTGGCTATCTTGCCAAATGAGTATATTTTATGAAAATAATATGTGTATAAAGATATAGAGATATGGATACATCAGATATTGCTTAAAACAACAGTGACATACACACATGTGTGTGGGCACACATGCATGCACGCATGCACACACACACACACACACACACACACACACACACACACACACACAAGTCTCTCAATGCATACCATCCAAGGTCTTGGTTAAATAGTGATATAGCCTTAATTTAAATACCATAAAAGCATAAATAGCAATGGGAGAAGTTCATATGTATTGGCATGGAAAGATAGTCACTTATATAAATGTTAGAAAAGCAGACAGGACCCCCCTCCTCCCCTGGGCTCCATATCCTGGTCCACGGCTCTGGAAGAAAACTCTTGCTCTACTGGATAACACACTGATACTAGGGACCCAAGGTAAGACTCCCGCAACCATCCACTAACACTTTTTAGTGGCTGCCCAGTTATCCACAACAGAACCCTCTCCCCTCAGCTCCATATCCCAGCCCACAACTCCAGAAGAAGATCCCTGCTCTGCCAGAGGCCAAGCTGGTACTAGGAACCCCATAGACCAAACCAGTACCTGGAACCTCAGAGGCAACACAGGCCACCAAAACCATAGTGGAGACACTCTACTGGACATAAAGACTTGCTGGTCACCAGAACCACAAGTCCCTTGGGCCAGAAGACCAGAGAGGAAACAGAAACCTGGTGCAGGGGTGGGGGAATCCAAAAAACATCCATCCAGGAAAGATACACTCAGAAATTGACACCTAAACCCCAAACCCAGATACTAGAGGCCAGTGTAAGAACACAGTCAACAACAGCCAGGGCAATATGGCACCGCCAGAGTCCAGCTGTCCTACTACAGCAAGCCCTGGATAGTCAACACAGCTGAAGCACAAGAAAATGACTTTAAATCCAATCTTATGAAGATGATAGAGGGCCTTAAAGAGGAAGTGATCAAGTCCCTTAAAGAAATCCAGGAAAACACAAACAAACAGGGGAAGGAAATGAATAAAACTGTTCAAGACCTGAAAATGGAAATAGAAGCAACAGAGAAAACTCAAATGAGGGAATCCTAGAGATGGAAAATCTAGGTAAGCGAATAGGGACTACAGACACAAGCATCAGCAAAGGAATACAAGAGGTAGAAGAAAGAATCTCAGGCAGAGAAGACACAATAGAAGAAATTGATACACCAAAGAAATGTTAAATCTATATAAAGTTCCTGACATAAAACATCCAGAAAATTAGAGAATATATCAGAAGTTGGAAGATCTCCCGTGCTCGTGGATTGGCAGGATTAGCATAATAAAATCGGCAGTCTTACCAAAAGCTATCTACAGATTCAATGTAATCCCCAAAATTCCAACCCAATTCTTTACAGACCTTGAAAGGACAATACTTACCTTCATATGGAAAAGCAAAAAATCCAGGATAGCTAAAGTAATCATGCATAATAAGAGAACTTCCAGAGGTATCACTATCCCTGATTTTAAGCTCTACTACAGAGCTATAGAAATAAACACCACATAGTATTGGCATAAAAACAGACAGGTGGATCAATGAAATTGAATTGGACACTTGATTTTTGACACAGAAGCCAAAATTATTCAACAAATGGTCTGGTCTAACTGGATGTCTGCATGTAGAAGAATGCAAACAGATCCCTATCTATCACTCTGCACAAAACTCAATTTCAAGTGGATCAAAGACCTCAGCATAAAACCAGATACACTGAACCTGATGGAACAGAAAGTGGGGAACAGCCTTGAATGTACTGGCACAAGGCACAACTTCCTGAACATAACACCAGTCATGCAGGCACTAAAATCAACAATAAATGGACCTCATGAAACTAAAAAGCTTGTATAAGGCACAGGACACTGTCAGTAGGATAAATGGCACCCTACAGAATGGGAAAAGATCTCATCAACTTTACATCTGACAAAGGCTAATTTCCAAAATATATAAAGAACTCAAAAAACTATATATCAACAAACCAAATAATACAATTTTAAAATGGGGTACAGGTCTCAACAGAGAATTCTCAGCAGCAAACCTCAAATGGCTGAGAAACACTTAAACATTCAACACCCTTAGCCATCAGGGAAATGCAAATTAAAACGACTTTGAAATCCCATCTTACACCTGTCAGAATGGCTAAGATCAAAAACACAAGTGACAGCTCATGCTGGAGAGGCTGTGGAGCATGGAGAGTGAATGCTATCACTCTTGGGCACTGTGATAGTTTGAATGTAATTGGCCTCCATAAGCTCACAGGGAGTGGCACCATTAGGAGTGTGGCTTTGTTGGAGTGGGTATGGCCTTGTTAGAGGGAGTATGTCATTGTGGGGGCAGGCCTTGAGGTACCTTGATTTAGATAGAATCTAAATCTGAGCTCAGCCACCAGGCGTTGGTGGCACATGCCTTTAATCCCAGCACTCGGGTGATGGGGAATGTACTGTGTATGTTCATCTTACTGATTATTGAATAAAGTACTTGTTTGGCCAATGAAACAGCAAGTTAGACAGGACTAGGAGTCAAAGAGGATTCTGGAAAATGTAGTAGAGAAGTGGTGACCCAGGCAGGAAGTGACATGAGCATTTGCTCATATGTAAGCAAAGGAAACAGGAAGTGTCACTCTTTTCCCCTTTACCTCCTCCAGCAGCAGGATGTGAGCCACCGGCAAGGAGGGATGCCAATAAGGTGTCCAATAAAATAAGTCTTATAAAATAGATTTATGATAATTAAGACTGAGCTAACAGATGAGAATCCTAGTCATTGGCCAAGCAACCTAATACAAGTCTCTCTGTGTATTAATTTGTGCCCTAACTCGGGCGGGCAGCTGGCGTAAAGCGCACATATGGAGTGGGGCTCGGCAGCTTATGGCAGAAAGATTTATCGTAACACTCAGGAGGCAGAGGCAGGCGGATCTCTGTGAGTTCGAGGCCAGCCTGGTCTCCAAAGTGAGTACCAGGATAGGCTCCAAAGCTACACAGAGAAACCCTGTCTCGAAACCCCCCCCAAAAAAAATCTGAGCTCAGCCATGACCAGTTAGAACCACAGTTTCAGCCATGCTACTTTGGCAAGGCCAGTTTGCATTGGTTAGACTGCCACCTGGGATGATGAAAATAAATACATACAGTTATGTGTTGCTGAGTTTGAGGGTAATTTGTGATAGCAGTAGCTGATCACTCTACAAAGGGGAGAATCTTTCAGACACTGATAACTTCCTCTGTGAGTCTGGGACATAGTTAGTTTAGAGACTCATTACTGATGGTTGCTTGGAAAATTAAGCATACCCAGCTGGCACCAGGAGAGAGGAAATAAAGTTGGGTGAACAGCACTGCCACTTTAAGAGGTGCTAGGTTGTGCGGCTCTGATGTGTAAAGTAGATAACATAAGGCTTAGGGAGATCCAGTCTTCCTGATGGAATCTTGCTTCAGTTAGTGTCAGTTACATGGGAGACACCCATCACTAAAAAACTCATGGGGAGTTCGTGCAGGATCCAGTAGTACAAGAAGGCAGTAGGACAGCTAGGAAGAGAGAGAAGTCACCATGTCCCCCTGTCTCACTAGAGATCCCTAGATATCTGAGCCATCCTAACTGGAAAGCCAAGCGAGATGTGATAGAGTATTAAAATTTGTATTTCAATTTGATGACTTGTCTTGACACATGAAAATGAGATCATTGTAACTGATAAGAGACTACAAGTTATGGAATCCTTTGGAGGTAACATCGAGGGGAAAATGAAGAGATCTGACAGGCTGCGTTTGAAAGCAATGATGGGAGTTTAATCCATTTAATAAAATGATTGGGTCATTATATAACTTACAGGTATGCATATGTGCATTTTAAGTGTATAATAGTTATACAAATTCTCCTCAACTTATAGTGGGTTTATGCCCCCTAGTAAGTCCATTCTAAGTTAAAGATACTATGACACAAAGATGTACTTAAGACACATAACCCACCAAACACCCTAGCCTAGCTAAACTTCCTTTAAACAGGTTCAGGACACTAACATCAAAGCATCTTGCAGCTGGGTAAAATTACCTAGCACAAAGCCTGCTGTCTAACAAAGAACTGAATGTTGCACGTAAATTTATTGGAAACATGATGGGATACAAAACACAACCATCATCTCTGGTGACACAGGACAGGGGAGCCATTGTATCCCCTGGTGACTGCATGACTGACTGGGAGATGCAGCCCCCTCCCACTGCCCAGCATAACAAGAGGGTATTGCATCAGATATGACTAGTCTAGTAAAAGATATTCAAAGTGTGCGTCATGGTTTCCACCAAGTTCATGCGGTTTTCATCCCAGCTTACAGTTGAAAACTCCTAAGTTGAACCATGTTATGTTGGGAGACTGTTGCCATAGTGCACATTGAGTGTGCTCATAAAGCTTCAAACCGGTGAATGTGAATGTCTGGGGTGGGTGGGTGTGTGGGGACTTCTGCAGTAGAGACGAATCCTGTGCCTCTTTCCCTCCTTAGCTCACTTGGTTCTAACAATACAACTACCACACAGCAAATTTCCCTGCAAATGCTCTGCCTGCGGCAGAGATTATTTTATAGCTCTTTATTTAATATTCCTTTGAGAATTATCATCTGCTCTTACAGAGTATTACCCAGGAAAAAAAAGACAACAAAATGAGCATTTTCATTGTTCAAGAGGTTTGGCTCTTCCTCTTGAAGATGGATACAGATCAAACCAGACCCTGCAGAGGAGAGAACTAGACTGAGGAGTCAGACGACAAGGGTCTTGTAGAGTAGGTGGCTCAGGTGCCCTGGGTGACCTGAAACAAGGCCCTTGGCCTCCTGAGCTACGCTTTATTTCTCATTAAGGTCATGTGGAGGATACACCTAGAGCACCCATGTGTCGGACCACTGCTTGTTGTGGGAAAGCCCCAAGCTAGGCTGACAATCAGAAGGTCCCACTTAGGCTCATGTGTTGAAGACTTGGCCCCCAGCTACTGGTACTCTCGCAGGAGGTAGCGGAGAGTTTAGCTGTAGAGACTATGGCAGGAAGTAGGGACTGCCACTCCCTACCGAATTCATTTCTCCCTCTCTCTCCCTCCCAGCCTCCATGGGATGAGCAGCTCTGCCACATCTGCCTCATCCTAGTCCTAGAGAACAATGGAGATAAGCAATCATGAACTGGAACCATAAGTCAAAATAAACCTCTCCCCATTGAGATGTTTCTTGCAGTTAACACTCCCTCCACTACCTGGGTTTTGTTGCATGTGCACGCTGTCTGCTTGTCTGTCTTTTTTTTTTTTTTTTTTTTTTTTTTTTTTTTTTTTTTTTTTTGTCCACAAAACACACTAGTTCCACCATTCATTTTACTCAAGGTTATGTACCTTGAGAACTTGAGGACTCATCTGGTTACTTATCTTAGCCTGCATAACATCCACTGTGGCCTTCGGGATAGAGGATTAGGTTCTGAGATGGCAGCTCATCCTAGAGCTTAACATTCATCTTGGACCTTCTGTCAACTCTACAGTCTCAGAGCAATCAGATTTCTCTACCCAAAAATCCAGGAAATGGAGACAGGGGGTGAAGCTTCTTAGCAAGTGAAAGCCCCTTCAAGAACTTGACAGTGCCAAGCAGTGATGGCACATGCCTTTAATCCCAGGACTTGGGAGGCAGAGGCAGGTGAATCTCTGTGAGTTTGAGGCCAACCTGGTCTACAGAGTGAGTTCCAGGACAGCCGGAGGTACACCCAAAGAAAGCCTGTCTCAAAAAAAAAAAAAAAAAAGGAAGAAGAAAGACAGACCTGGGGAGCAATGTTTCTTACCTTACAGGTCAGAGCAGCCACAGCCCACCAGACACTGTGATGCAGAATGACCTCTTGATGGAGGCATGCCAAGGTCACTCTGCAGAAGAGCATATGGGATAGCAGATATTGTCAAGGCTGCCCTGGAAAAGAAAATCTGCCACATATTGTTTTTGTCACTGTTCTGCATGAAAACTATGACAGATGGAGAAACTCTGAAAACTCAAATCTCCGTGCTTCTTTCAAGTGTCATTATGATCTCTCTTTTTTTTTATTTTCCATTTTTAATCTACTTCAGTTTGTGTGACTTTGAGGTGAGCCGTGTGTGTAGTCACAGCCTAGCTGCAATGTCTGTCCTCTAGCTTAGCTATAATTGAGACTCATGCCAATCCTTTCAGCAGGGAAACAGGGCTTTTTTAGTCAGAGAGACTTTATCCATTAGTCATAACCTGGTAGATTACACCATATGATAAGAAATGTGTCACCATATTCCTCTTGGAGAAATGTCCATCTCTGTTCTGCCCTGTGACATAGCTCGGAGCTTCTGCGACCTTGCTGGGAAGCACAGCAAAGAGAGTACTGGTTTTCACACGCTAACTCTTAAAGTCTCTTGCAGAGGAGTGAGCCAATTCCATAACTCCAACAGCAGCCACATGGCACATCTGTTATCAAAGGAGCAGGTGTGTGTGACCTTGCAATGCCCAGGACAACAGCCAGGAAAGCAGAAAGTTATGTTTTTAATGACCTCACTGGGATTGGGATTTCTCAAAATTCTACTAGAGAATGTTTCAGGGCCTCTTCTCAATGCAGGGGGGGGGGAGTATGACATAATGACATATTACTATAATCTCCTGTCTAACATTGTATCATTGATTTCATTATTGTTGTTATTATGTTTTCCAGGGATGTGTTGTTTTGCTTTTGGTTTTGGTTTAGCTATTCCCATCTTTTCATTCCTATTTCTTATCAAATATTTCCCAAGGGGAAGTGACAATGGTTGAAATCCTTACCCTGCCTGGAGACTCATAGAGAACAAAATGTTCCCTGGTGGCTAGTTCACAAGCATATCCCCCTGCCTGCTACACAATACACAGGGATGCAGCACACAGTAGAGCAGCCCACATTCACGAATCTCTATCCAAGGTTTCTTCCTGCTCTAGAATCTTTGTGACAGTGCAGACAGAGCAGCACAGCAAGAACTGCCCATACTGCTTGCCTTCTTTAGGCCTCTGTTTTCCCAGCTGTGAAGTGGGTACCAGGCAGTGCTCACTTGAGCAACTGTTGTAAGACTCAAAGGGGATATTATTTATAGAAGAGTGCCTAAAGCATTCATTGTCCAGTGCTCTTCCTGATGCTGGTGGTTCCCTGCTTTACCCAGTTTTATAAGCCTGGGACTCGTGTTGAGGCCATAGGTAGATTGGCAATTGCCCTAGGAAGGCCAGGCTCTCAATGTTCATATAAGACAACCTCACAGGGATTGTAAGGATGGAATATAAAAAGATGCAAAAGCAGAGGTCCCTAACATGTAATTATCATGGGGGAAGACAGTTTGTGTATAGGGCAAGAAAGTAGTTATCTTTCTTATGCAAAAAGCTTTTCCCTACTAACCTGCCAAGATGCCCAACACTTTACCATTACAAACGTGTCCCTTTGACTTAACCACTGGTGTGTCTGAGTGGCTCATAAGCACTCAGTGGATAAATGGGGGCCACGAGGACTTTCCAGGAACAGACTCGGTATTCTAACAAGTAGCTGATAAACAGCCTGAGAAATTTTTCCTATCTGGAATCTTTTCCCAGCACCCAAGCAAGAGTAAGTAAAATTCTACCACAGTGATGACATTTAAAATCCTTACTAATTTTTTTTCTAGATGTATCACTGAAATCATTTCTGAGCCAGAATTCTTGTCTCCAATCAGCCTGCTTGAATCCAGCTCTCGATTGCTGCCAGGATAATCGTTCCACAAATAGATAAGATCGTACCGTGCCCTTGTTCTGATATTGGTACTTGAGGATAGATACTGGCTCCTCTGTGTGGCATGGGAGGCCGCCAACATCACATCTTTAGGATCTTTCTGTTTCCCCCTGATGACTCCAGGCCTCTCAGGCCAGCCATTATTCCAATCACCCCCATAATTAAAGCCAGCCAGAAGTGGCACATCCTTCACTTGTCATCTTTGTAGGAGTTGTTTGCTACCTTTACCTCATGTAATAGACATCATGGTCTGTGGGCACTCTCCCTCCAACAGCATTACTGTGTGATGACTGGGGGGCCAGTGTGGAAAAATGTCAGTGTGAGAAGTAGAACCCCAAATGTGAGGGGAAGGATGGCAGACTCCTCTCTGTCCTTAGATCCAGTCAACCCTGAGGTATAGTTGATGTAAAATATACTCACAGATTATTTGACACATCTCCTTTCAAGGATGAGCCCAGATTCTCCTCCCCTCGTGTGTGGAGCTGGATTAGTACCTTGCTTCCGATGAACAGACTGTGGAAATCAGCATGTGACGTGTGAGGACATGTCTTCAAGGCTTTGCTGCATCTGCCTGGCCTTCTCTTAGATGGCTTGCACTGAGAGAAGCCAGTTGCCATAGCAGACAGTCAACAAGACCTGTAGAAAGGGCCGCATGGTAAATAACTGAGGGTACCTTCTAACAGCCAGGGAAGAACTGAAGACCCTTGCCAACAGCTATTCAATGAGCCACAGCAGAATTGGGGCCTCCAGCCCCAGTCATAGCATCAGCTGCCACGAGGTTAATGTTCTGTCTGCAACCTCAGGAGAGACCCCCAAGTCAGAACCTTGCTATAATGCTCTTAAATGGTGACCCCAGCAATTATGAGATGAAAAACTCCTTTGGGTCATAAACTATTTTGGCAATCTGTTTCTCAACATGGATGACATAATGCACAAGGCAGTTCCAGATCCATGCTTGGACATTTGATGTTCTTCCTTCATTGAGCTTCTGTCTTTTACATCTGTGATTTCCCTGATTTGAATGTTGATTGGAATCTTCAGCTGGCCAAGCCCTTCCTGGCCACCACATCTTTACAGGCTATTGCTTCCTCTGGGAGAGCTGTCTCCCTCCCCATATTCCACCCTACATTCTAGTCAAGCATCCCTTCTCTGAATCTATGGGTACCCTGAGTCTCCTTATACCCAGGGTAGCCCTACTCACTTTTGTAGGCTTTTTCAACTCAAGTCTAAACCTCAGGGACTAGACCCCCTGGCCATAGCATCATACCATGGGCAAGATTCACACAGCAGCACTGTGATGGTGGTTAATCTTCATTGCCAACATGACTGGATTGGGGATCCCCTGGGAGACACACCTCTGGGTGTGTCTTTTAGGTCTTGCAGAGAGGTTTAACCAAGGTGGAAAAGCCTGACCTAAATGTGGGCTACACCATCCTATGGGCAGGGATTCTCAGCTGACGAAGGGAAGAGGGCAAATGAGCACCAGCATTCAATCTTTTTCTGCTTCCTGGTTCATCCAGGTGTTGCCCTCACCACAGCCTCAAGGTACCTCCCAGCCGTGATGGACTCTAGTTCCTGCACTGTGAGACAAAATAAACTGTTCTTCCTTTAGGTTGCTACTTGCCAAGTAACCAGTGACAGCAAAGAGAAAAGCAATATAAAGACCTTAAATGATATGATAAACTGTGCTGGCTTCCCAGCTGCCCCATCATCGTGAGAGAGTTTAAACAACTAACGCAGTTTTCACAGGACTCTCCCAGTTTCAGAGGAGAAAGTCCTGAAGCACAGGAGTCCCTAAATCTAAGCAGACTGAGGTGTCTAGCTCTAGCTCCCTATTGGTGGGGCAGCTCATTACCTGTGGCACTCTCTTGAGGATCATCTTTGACTGACAGGAAGTGCCTCTCTCAGAGACATTGAACCACCACCCTCAGGGCCCAGTGACTGGTGAATACAGGGTCACAAGAGCCCATCCTCCTGTCTCTAGATAGGGTGTAATAAGAAATTCTTGAGGGGTATCAAGAATTTATTAATATATGTAAGGGGGAAATACATTCTAGAATACAGGATAAGGTAAATCCAGTTTCAGAGTCCTTGGAAAGTTGGGGACAGAATACACGCTGCTTCACTCTGCCTGACCCAGTCTTCTCCACCCAAAACAGCAAGTGACCCCCTCCCACCTTCCTTATAAGAGGTCACATGAGCAGACAAGAAACACGGCCTCTATCTGGCCATATAGCCCAAGGTCATGGGTGGAGCGAATAGCCACTACACTTCCTCTTTTTGTCTAAATAAGAAGTTTCTAAACCTAATACAAAACTATATACAGTAAGAAAGATTATCACATATTGTCCAGGAGAAATAAAGGGTAATAACATAAACAAAAATGGAACTACAACCAATAAGAACACCAAGAAACACATACTAAATGGAAAATTACAGAGATTACTCCAATAGCTGTCCTGTCATGTAGAATCTGAATCTAGTACTTGACATGTTGAGAAGGAAAATAATATTACCTGAGTGAACAGGAGGTGCAAGCAAGCAATTTCTGAAAAATGCAAGAAATTACAGAGACAGCTGCCTTCCTGGACAGTCACCCAAAATATTTCTCTGCAAGGTTGGGGCATCCACTTTTGGATACATGCCTAGAATATCTGACAAACCAATTTTTAGAAGCAGGAAATCTGAAGGGCTGTCCTGCTACTTTGGCAAAATTTGTCAGTTGCTTTCTTCTATGTCCTTCAGAATGTCCGGTAGACTCTTTCATGAAGCAGGAACCCTGAAGGACTGTCACACCTTCTTTTAGCAAAGTTCAGCAGTCATTTTTCCATGGGTCCTGCATGTCCAGCTTATACAGCATATTTTTGTTTTGTTTTGTTGGTTTTTTTTTTTTATTAGTTCTAGTTAGGGAACAAACTTGTTTCACATGTAAGTCCCTTCTTCCTCTCCCTCCCTTTACCCCATCCCTCCTCCCCCACCTCCAGCCTACCCCCACCCCATCCACCCACCACTCCCCAGGCAGGGTAGGGCCCTCAACGGGGGCTCTGCAAAGTCCACCAAATCTTCCTGTGCTGGGCCTGGGCCCTTCCCCATGTGTCCAGGGCCAGAGTGTAACCCTTCATGTGGGATGGGCTCTCAAAGTCCCTTCTTGCACCAGGGAAAAATACTAATCCACCACCAGAGGCTCCCTGGAGTGCAGAGGCCTCCTTATTGACATCCATGTTCAGGGGTCTGGATCAGTCTTGTACTGGCCTCCCCGACAGCATCTGGGGTCGATGTGCTCTCCCTTGTTCAGGCCAACTGTTCCTGTGGGTTTCTCCAACCTGGTACAGACCCCTTCGCTCTTCATTCCTCCCTCTCTTCAACTAAATTCCCGATTTCAGCTCAGTGTATATCTGTGGATGTCTGTCTCTGCTTCCATCAGCCACTGGATGAGGGCTCTAGTTCCTGGGTCAGTCGGCGGAAAGGATGGAAGAGTGGGGTGCTACCAGATTCAGGGAGCAGGGAGCTCCTCCCTTATACAGCATATTGTCAAGCAGTCCAGGCAAGAGCAGTTTCTTGCCCAAATGGCTAGTCTTGCCACATTGAAAGCAAACTCCATAAGGAGCTTCTGCGATGCCCATCATCCTCTTGAAGTAATTGGTGCTTCCAGGAGCAGATGTGTCTCATTGTCATGAAAAACCCTAATAAAGCATTTAAAATGCCATATTCTATAGATTTCGGAAGTGTTTGAAGATCATCTATCTATTTGAAATATATCACTATACATCCAGAAACACTAACATGACTATAAATTTAACTATTATAGATGACTATTAATTTGTATTTCTTAACCATAAATTACATTTTTGGGGGTTTTTTGTTTGTTTGTTTGTTTGTTTGTTTTGGAGGTGGTAACTAACTCCTTCAATCCCAGCACTTGGGAGGCAGAAATGGAAGCTGGAGAGGCCAACATAGCGTGGTAGAATGAAACATTCACGTAAGAATGAAACAAAACTGAAAAACAGAGAAAAGAAAAAAGACTGACAGCAGTGAGCCCTCCTTCCACCTCCACTGGTCTCTCCATGTTTACCAGCTAAAATTTTTAAGGAAATTTTTGAGAAGAACTTCAGTCCAGCTTGCCTCCCCATTTCTGTCCGGCTTCTGTATTGGATGTATCCACACTAGAATTCCATTCACATATTCTGTGGTAGCGCCTTACTGTCCCCAGTTTTCCTTGTTGGCAGCACCTCGGATGCTCTGTCCCTTGTACTTGAGGAATCCTTTCCTGAGTGGCATCACTTTAACCTCCAATGGAGTAGCTAGGTTTGAGTTGTGCTTTGTTGATATCTGGAGAATGTCTTCTGGAATTGCAGTAACTTCTGGAGGACTGGGTGTTCTGATATTCTCACAAGAAGTAATTGTAGGAGAAGGGGGGTCTGCAAAACTCTCATAGCATTCATCTGAATTTAAAATTAACGGAGCATAATCTCTAACTTCCATATAGCTTGATGAAGTATTTGGTTTTGACAATGGATAATTTTTATATACCAAAGCTGTCTACTGTAGAAGGAATTTTCAAACCAGGAGTGCAGAGTTTAGGTGGCAATAGTGAATTTGTGCATTCAGCATCAGTTTTTTCTAGCTTCTGGATTATGAAACCAGGAATGGCAAAAGAATTCTCCTTGGTCACAGGCTCTGTCCCTATGGCCTCTCCACTGGCACTATTCAGAGGGGAGCTTTTAATGGCCTTTCTATTTTTAAGTGCCATTGTATAATCTTCATTTAAACACCTAGTATATTCAGATATACCAAAGTGTTCTAATTTAGGAGTTGCACACTCAAAATCACCCATCTTTAGAGCACACCTGGGAGTCTTTAGCACTGTAACTGAAGAGTCTTTGGAGGGAGGAGTTTCAGATATGCACCCTTCTTTAAGGCTGTCAGCTGCATGAGGAGGGGGTTTTGGGACTCGGGAGACCATGTACCGCTCAAGTCCAAAATCGAAAGCTGTAGGCTGCGGAGTAGGAGATTTTCAGAAACAGAACTTCTTGGAACACATGGATCAGACAGATCACCCTCCACACCAGGCTTCTGAAGGTCTTCACACACATCCAACTCCGAGGTTGAGTCACTGACTTTGTGCTCACATCCTGACTCTTCCTTGTCGCGTGACTGATCACTATACTTCTGGAAAAACTGTTAGTTTCATGATGTCTGTGGAATTTTTTTTTGCCTTTATGAATCCTGTGCTTTCTTGATTTTCCAATCTTGCTTTATCAGAAGAGTATTAACATCATCCTTTAGAGTCTGAACTTCTGAGTGGAAGTCATTTAATATTCTCATTGGATAATCCTCAAAGTCGCTGTCCTTGCCATCCAGCTCACAGCAGCCAGGGCCATCTCGTGGTCCAGCACGACGGCCAGACCCCAAAGCTTACAGTGGAAACTCTGGATCGGGTTCATGCTGCGGGAAGCAGAGCCAAAGGCAGACCTTCACACCCACCCTCGAACGCACCACTGATTTCTATAAATTACATCTTTAAGTGGGCTGTAGAGTTAAAAAAAAGGCAGTCAGCAGAGCATGAGACTCTTAATCCCAGGGTTGTGGGTTTGGCCCCCACATTGGGTGCCGCATGTAACTGGATACTTTTCTCTATCTTGTCCAGTCCCACTGAACCCTTTTCCCCCTGCCCACTGGTCCCTACAGCCACTTACAACATAAACACTCTGAGGCTTAATATTACTTACAAACTGTTTGGCCTGTTAGCTCAGGCTTATTATTAACTAGCTCTTACAACTTAAATTAACCTATTTTTTTCATTTTATATATTGCCATGTGGTCATGGCATTACCTCACATGCTTCTCTGGTGGCTGCTGGTATCTCCCTGACTCTGCCTCCTTTATCTCCCCATCTTTGTTTGGATTTCTCATCTGGCTCTATTCTGCCTGGCTATTGGCCCAAACAGCTTTATTTATTGACCAATAAAAGCAACTCATACTTGCAGCATACAGAAGGACATCCCACATCACCAGGGCAACTCTTCAGTATTATTTTTGTTATAAAAAGCCCTGGGATTCCAATGAAGGCCATGAACCCCATATTGCTTAGCTCTTTTCCACATCCTTCCTGTTTCCCTCATCTTGCAGGAAGCTCTTAGAACGACCCTTCTGTAGACCATATGCAATTACACTTCTGCTTCAGCCAAGCTTCAATGGAACCCACACTAAGACAGTAAGTAATTGCTGAATGAATAAATGACATCGTAGCCACATCTCTGACCCTCAGTTTCCTAGTCAGTGAATATGAATTAATGATACCTTGCACAGCCACCTTGAGAACTAAGGAAGTGGGATTTATACCTGGTGTAAACTTAAACCTGGTGCCAGCCTTGCCTCACAATGGTCATCCCGTCATTTCATAACACTCTCTGATCTTCCTCACCACCTAAAAGCCATGATATGGTTAGTCCCCTCTGCCTGTACAGGTGCCAGAACTTTCCTTCTCCTACAGAGACCTACAGCATCGTGAGTCTGACCTAGAACAAGCTAAGTCTAATGTAGTCAGATTTTTCTTTGGGCTACCCGCTCACAAATAACGGCACAGAGACTTATTATTAATTATGACTGCTCAGCCTTAGCTGAGGCTTATTCCTAACTAGTTCTTATAACTTAAATTAACTCATACATTTTAATACATGTTCTTCCATGAAGCTTGTTACCTCATCTCTGTAGCATCCATCCTGCTTCCTCTATGTCTGGCTGGTGACTCCACCTTTCTTCTTCCCAGAGTTCTCTTTTCCAGGAAGTCCCACCTATACTCTTCTGCTTAGCTACTGGCTGTTCAGCTTTTTATTGCACCAATCACAGCAATACATCTAGACACAGTGTGCAAATAACCCACAACAGTCTAATATTAGACAATGGGTTCTTCCTGAATTAAGCCTCTGTGGAAAGCCAGGCAAGTTGGCAGGGAGGGACCCAAAAGCCATCTGACAGTGGGTTATGGTTGAAATGCTATTTTTGCTAAAGCAAATTTTATTGGCTTCCTAAAACAAAGCAGTTCCTACCTTAGGGAGAGGTGGTACCCAGACTTCCCCTCTTTTAATATCTCCCAAGGCCATTTGCTCTATTGGTGAAGAGCCCTAGAACGTGAGCAGGATCCTGGAGACAAAGGGCTATGTATAATGGGAGTAGACAGAGCCTCAGGGTAGCCCAAGCAATCTGCTACATGTGAGTCCATCTACCTGCTGAGAAATCCAGGGTTTCTGTTAGGAGACCGTTGATCTTGCTTTGGAGCCATGAGAAAAAGACAGCCTCCTGGGCAGGGGAAAAATACAGAACAAATATTGAGGAAATCTCAGCTCACCAAGACTGAGAATCAGCAACAGGCAGAAGAGAAGAGCCTGGGCTACTCGCATTGCTTGGCAACTTTGCGCGTTCACATCTCTGCATCTCTACTCCCTTACCTCTAACATAGATGCAATCACTTCTGCCTTACAACACCAAGCTCCTGCCCTCTGCCAGGCCCTTCAAAAGCACCACCCTTCAATCCTCATCACAGCTCCATAAGGCAGGCATTCCTGCTCCCAACTTTAAAGAAAAGGCAACAGAAGCTCAGAGAGGAGGTGTCTATCCAAGGTCATGAACCACCAAGTGGCCAGGCCAAGCCTGCACATATGGCTCTCAAATCTGCCTGAACTATGGCGGCTTCCTTCACGTCACTTCTGGCCATTCTGCCTCAGAAAACTGAGCACTTCACACTGTTAATTCCCTTCTTCCCGCTGGGATGAAGCGTCCCTTTCCATAGGAAGGAAAATGATTGCAGGCTTCATCCAGCAGAGCCCCCAACTCCCTTCTCTGTCCTTGGGGAAAGTGAGGTTGAGCAAGGAACACAGCCTGCTTGCTGGATTCTCAGGGGTGGGCCGCCTCACCCACAGGAGAAATGCCTCAGCTCTACCCCTCCTCCCTGCTGCTGAGACCCCGTTTCTCTGTGGATCTCCCGGCCAGCTGTGCCGACTAGCTTAGCTAAGGTTCCCTGACTTTTATAGACACGAGCCAGAGCTGGGTCATTAAGCCTGAATCTCTTGAAATCCCCGAGATTCATAGTCCAATCTAATATCTGCAGCAAGTGGGGAGCAGGGTGGGATACACATGGTCTGCTCCTGCAGGTTTAAAGCCTGTAACTGGGCATCTGAGGGCTGTGGCAGGCCTGGATTAACTTTAAAGGACCCTTGAAGCTGAAAACCAGGACAAGCTATAAATCTGCAGAAGACTTGTGTGTAACCAGCCGCGAGGCAGGGCCTGTGTGGGATGCAGTAGAAAAGCGAGGGCCTCTTACGCCTCTTACTAAGGATTCATCGGTCTTAGAACAAAAATGCTTGTCGACAAATGCATAAACAGAATGAGTGTGTGTCTAAGCCATGTATAACACAGCAGCATGTTTTACAGGATATTCAACAACCCCAGAAGGCAATGTGGCAAAAAAAAAAAATTATTTTCATCTCTGCCATTAGGCATTAGAACAACCAGGTCCTGACAAACGGGTCTAAACTCACTCACCTAACCATATAGATTGGAGGAAAGACTGTGATAGCCAAATACTGAGGAAGTGGTATTGCCCAGGTTTCCAGTACCTTACATGTGGGCCACAGGCAGTGAAGGAACTCACTTCTGTTGGACTCAGGACAGGGGCACATGTCTCCAGAACTGAAGACTAATAAACATTGCCTCATCCAACTAGGTGCTGGTTAACCCCATTAACAGGGGAAATGGGGCTGGTGGAATCGTAGTTTAAAATGTCTCGCCCAGTTACTGCCTTAGAGACAAGGACTGAAATGCATTATCTTGTATTTTCTTCCCTTATCTAAGCAGAAGCCATTTCTAAGGCCCTCTGCACAAAAGTGGCTTCCAGACTAGCAACACGAAGAAGCTGAGGGCTGTGCTTACAGGTGTGACCCTCCTCAGACCCAATCCAGGAAGTCTCCAACTGGATGGTCTCTCTAGAGGCTTGACATGACATCACCCTGGCCAAAGCATTGTTTTTTCCTGGGCTAGAATTCACATCATGGAGCCAGTGAGCAATGCCTTGTTGGAGAAGAAAGAATTCACATCTCATCTGATGTCCTATTTTCCCCAGAGTTAGGGAACCAGCACCCTCACTGT
Source organism: Cricetulus griseus (assembly GCF_003668045.3). Taxonomy (NCBI): domain Eukaryota; kingdom Metazoa; phylum Chordata; class Mammalia; order Rodentia; family Cricetidae; genus Cricetulus; species Cricetulus griseus. The sequence continues at coordinate 205,840,334 of NC_048597.1, read as the reverse complement.
TATTGTTTTGTTTAAAAAGAAGAAAAGAGAAATTGCTGAGACATGAGACTTAAGACTATAAGTTTATTATAAGGCGCAGCAGAATGGGGAGACTAAGAAGAGGAACAGGGGTAAATGGCTGACCGCCATGGCCGGTCGCCATAGAGAGACAGAGCGGGGAAACAGAGACAGCACACAGCACACAGAGAGAGAGAGAGAGAGAGAGAGAGAGAGAGAGGGGAGAGGAGAGGAGAGAGAGAGGGGAGAGAGAGAGAGAGGAGAGAGAGAGAGAGAGAGAGAGAGAGAGCGTAAAGGCAGGGCCTATCTTTTAAAGGGGTCCTCTGCACCTGCGTGCAGACTTCTTTCCCATGGAACCTTGGGCTGACCAGGGTATTGCCTGAGTGGATTCCACCAGGTAACAGGGGCAGGCCAGCATAATGCCTGAACCTTTCATTCCCACCTCTACTTATTATTAAAAAAAGGTGGGGTGTTTAGACATGGCAGGTTAAGGAATAAGGGCGTCGAATTCTTAAGACTGCTTCCTGCTGACGTGGGGGGCGTTGACCATCTTTGGGGGACCCGAGAAAGTTGGGGTGCTGGTTACCTCAGCCCAGCCTCTTGTCTCCAAGATCATGGAGTGCCCCCCTCACTACCATAGCAAGCCCCTGTCTTTAGGGTATCTATGCTTCTGCTACACTTCAACTCTTCTGGCTCACTTACCTCACTGTTTAATGAGGGGCTGAGCTAAATAAAAGGCTCCTTCCAGGTTTTAAACCCTTGATTTTTTATGTCAGAGTTGGGTGTGGGGAGCTGCTAAAGTTACAATGGATTCACCCACGGAGAATTACCTATAACTTTTTTACCAGCATTACTCTCCAGTGCCTTCGGTCCCCAGAGTCCCTGTCCGTTCACACACTTCTGTGTCACCTTGGACATGCTCTTTGTCACTTAACTGCTCAGTGGCCCTGTCTCCTCATGAAAACAGTGTGTGTGTGTGTGTGTGTGTGTGTGTGTGTGTGTGTGTGTGTGGTTAGCTGACTCACAATGTCATTACCAAGATCAAATGAGATAATGTCTACAAGTCACCTAGCTCCCAGCATAGACAGGAGACACCCAGCTCTTGTTAATTCTCCTCTGGTCCCTTCTGCATCCCCTGCTGAGTCAGAAATCCCCATAGGAATGTTCCCAGCCTTGCCTAGCCAGCTCACCACAGACCTGAGTGTTCTCATGTCCTTCCGGAGCCTGCTTGAACCAGCTTGTGAGGGAGGGGCACTGTATTCACCTCATCCTGCTATGTACTGGGTGACCTCCTATTGAATGGCCATGGCAAGCGTATTTAAAATACAGTAATCAGCAAGCTCTCCAAATCAGACCTCCTGCCCAGACACCAGTTTCCAGAGCACTTTGCTGGTAAACTAAATAGCATCCTCCTCCCAACCCCCCAGGTCCTCAGAGCCCACAAGGCCCATGAGACCAAGGGCCCACTGACGGCCACCATTGATTTCCTACAAGAAGGAGAGAGAAGAAAGAGAAGCTGTGCTCAAAGGCTAGCAGACCTTTTGTTACATCAGATAAACCCAGCTGAAAAACAACTGTGGAAGAAAGCTTTTGACCTGGAAAAGATAATAGATAGGGACTGTTTCTGAAGTAAAAGGATTGTTTCAATGTAGTAAGCGTGAAGTTCTTTTCTCTCCACGAACTGAAAAAGGGTTCCAAGAAAAATAAAAACATATGAAGTATATTTAACAAAATGATCCCTCAACTCTAAGACCTCAGATATTTCCCCACCCCCATCCTCATCCAATTTCTGTTATAAGCACTTCCCAAAATTAACTCATCAAATCCCCCACTGAAGGAACCGGCTTCCCTTTTGGCAGCCATAATGGTTGAACATGTGCTTCTATGACCTTGTCCTAGAAACCAGAAAGTCAGATGCCTGTCTTGTGACAAGGAACCAATCAGAAGTTAGCTGGTGGTGCTATGCTTTATGGCTCTGGGTGTGCTTTACGGACAAGCGCACAGCAATGACGTAGAGAGCATAGCAACCACCCTGGGAGGGCCTATGAGCCATAACAACCAGTTGACCAATCAACACAGGGCAAGCCCTCCAAGCCTGGAGGCACACCAATCATGAGCCTGTGCGTACCCCTAGACACTCCCCTTACGCTGCCCTATAAGATCTTTTGGGAGACCCAAGGAGCCGTCTTTTTCTAGCTGTCCGCCATGGCGGGTGGGTGAAAGACCCGAGCTAACATGGGGTTAGTTCGTTAAATTACAATAAAGCCTCGTGCAGTTTGCAGCAAGCTCTCGAATCCGCCTGGTGATTGGGGTGACCGCGAACCTGGCCTGAGACCCCGGATACTTGAGTTTTCGGGGGTCTAACATTTTGGGGGCTCGTCCTGGATTTGCGACCATCCTTCACCTGAGTGGATTCGATCTTGGAGGTAAGATGATTCGAGCTCGAAACTTGTATATGTTCAATGTTCTATGTTTCTTGTTTTGTCTCTTGCTGTTTTGTTTGGTGCCATGATTTGTATTTGATCTGCGCAGAATTTGTATTTGTAATTCGGACTTCTGGGGAAGACCCTGAAGTCCTGCCCTGGATGAAAGTCCGAGGGTTGCTTGATTTGATCTGCGCAGAATTTGTAATTTGTATTTGATCTGCGCAGAATTTGTAATTGAACCATAGGGTAAGCAGACTTGCGAGAACCTTGGTTCCACCCTGGATGAAAGTCCAAGGTTTGGTTGTAATTTTGGTTTGGGGCACCATTTCTTTGCCGCGGTTTGTCCTGTCTAATGTTTGTGCTGTCTAATGTGCTGTCATTTGTGTTATGTGTTTCTTAAGCATCTCTTTCTGTCCCACATTGCCCATGCACGTGGCATGCATGGGTCAGGGGTCTTTTCTTGTTGCCCTAAGCACATGGCACGGGAAAGGAGTTCTGCCATGTGTCACGGGTTAGAATGTGTTATGTTGGAGTCCCCCGATGCTGCTTTTCTGAACTCGAACCACTGCTGCAGCCCTTACAGCTGAGCCTGGCCCATGTAGGTGAGTCTTTCCCTATCCCCACTTGCCGGTCCCGTGGGTCCCTGCCATTTGCCTAGCTGCCCGGCATTCTTTGTGCTCTACACACATGGTATGCAGGGGGGCCGCAGGAGTCTTTCCCACCCCTGGATTGGCCTAGGGTCTGGAGTTACCAGCAGCACCCCTACCCCAGGTCTCTCTGCCTTGAGCCACATGGAGCTAGAGCGTATGAACTTATCTGGCCTGATCCGGACATCTAAATGGCCTTAAAGTTATTAAGAACTATAAAAGGGACTTTGACAAAATTTTTATGTTAACTAAAAAATAAAAAAAAATGTAAAAGACTTAAATAATAAAGAAAAAAAATTGTCTAAGAATGTCTAAGAAAGTCAGAGAAATAAAATAAAAGATTATAGAGAGTTAAAACAAATGGTAAAAGTTATAGAGGGTTAAAGCAAGTTGTTGGAGGTCAGAGAAAAAGATTGTTACAGAAAGTTATAAAGGGTTAAAATAAGTTGTAAAAGGTCAGAGGAAAGTTATTAAAGGTCAGAGAAAAGGTTGTTACAAGTAAAAAAAAATTGTAAACTGTGCTATGGTTTCTCATGTCTACAAACAGTAAATTTTAAAAATGGTAATATAAGTTAAAATTTTAACCATATTAAGCTAATTCTGTTTTAAAAAGTCCTGTTTATTTCTCAAGTAATTTATATATATTTGTTTTAAAATGTTCTGTTTCCTGGTTTAGCCAGCACATGGCCAACTGGTCACATGACTTGACTGGTCGCCATTTTGCTAAAGTTAAAAAAAAATACTTAAGCCGCCATCTTGACTAAAGGTGACCCCATGGAAATTAGAGGTACCATCTTAGAAACAAGTTTTTCAATTAAGATTTAAAATGTTAATGCTTCTATATATTACAGAAAGACCTTAAGGGAATTTAAATTTCTTTTTAAAACCAGTTTTCAAATGTTTGTTTTTATTAAAGTTTGTACTTAAAGAGCTTCAATTTAGAATTATTCTTAAGCAAAGCCTGACAATGTAAAGTTCTTGTTTTATAAAAGATGCTGATCTATATAAGACGGTACAGTTTGTGTTTTCAGAAGTTAAGTTTAGAATGTTGGTGACACACACCTTTAAGCTCAGGGTGTTGATGGCACACGCCTTTAAGTTTAGGGCGTTGGTGGCATACGCCTTTAATCCCACCACTCGGGAGTAAGAGGCAGATGGATCTTTATGAGTTCAAGGCCTGCCTGGTCCGGCAGATCGAATTCCAGGACAGGCTCCAAAGTCACAGAAAAACCCTGCCTCAAAAAGAAGTTAAGCTACTGTTTAAGGAATATAAGGTAGCTCTATACAGTTTTAAGTTCAGCTGTGCTGTTTCGAACATTTTACTAAGTTGAAACCAGTTACAGTCAGACTGAAAATCATTTGCAGAGATAAACCTTACCTAGCCACCTGTGTGCTTCTTGTGTGCTTAAGAAAAGCAACTAAAACAGACCTCTAATGCTTCAGAAATCTTCAGAATATGGCATTTAAATTGTTATCTTTAAAGTTTAAAATGTCAGACAGACTGCCAGATCCTGACAGTGACCCAAAGTCTCCAAAGAAGATTACGAGGCACCTCAGTTCCTGCACCTGGACCAGTGAGCGAGATGCTCAGATGTGATACCTGCCGCCTGCCAGGACCTGGCCGAGACTGTGGACAAAGCTGCTGGACACTGGAAAATTGATTGCACCCCTTTGCCTAGACAAAACAAGGTCAGTCTTTTCCATGTCCCTCTTCCACAGAGAGGAAAAAAACTCTCACAGTATAGGCCTGGCGAAGATTGCTGGTCTTTGAGACACCTGCCTCCAGCGGTAATGGAGAAACTTGGGTATGGCTAACTGTATGGACTGGCTTCTAACTGGCTTCTGTCACTTTTTAGTAGATTCGGACAAAATATACCCTTCTCAGATCTCTGAAATATTACTGGTTGTCAGCTTGACAGCATCAGGCAGTCAGGTCCACTATAGACTAGTCAGTATGTTAGCTAATAAAATAGTAACTATCTACTGTTCAGGCACGAGCTCAAAGTTTTTAAGTTTATTTTGGTTGTCATCTAAGTACAAACTTAAAGGGCTTTTCATCAGGCCAAAGGCACCTCTGTCCAATCCATACCTGGCTCTCTGGACAGAAGAAAAATGTACATGCTTATATCCCAAATCTGCAGTTTTTGCTAGGACTCAAAGTTATAAATATGTTCTTGCTGTTTAAACAGATATCTGCTTTTTCTACACTGTGGGCTTCAGAAAATAAGTTTTAACCTCTGTTCCTAGTTTAAACATGTCTTAAACAGGTTTCTGCTTCTGGCTGACATCTGAGTATCAGTTGCTGACTACAGGCTGTTCTAAGTAGACTGCGAGCCCTAGACTTGCTGTGGATGTGAACCAGTCAGCTGATGTGGACACCCCCTGTCTCTGCAACAGTGTCTGCTAACCAGAAGCCCCTGATGGATTCCCCATTGCCTAAATTCCTTTTTGCTTTTGACTAGCATTTCAACCTTCTGGGGTCCCTAACTTCGTCCCAAAGTCAGCAGGAAGCAGTTTGGAAAAGAATTTCGCCGTCCATTTTCCCTGGTTAAAATGCTAAGTCAAAAGGAACTCCCTTACATGGGGATGCCAATATCTATCACTCCCTGATGGGGATGCTAGAGAGACAGCAATTCCATGATTGGAATTTCCAGAAAAGAAAATGGGGGAATGAAGGAACCGGCTTCCCTTTTGGCAGCCATAATGGTTGAACATGTGCTTCTATGACCTTGTCCTAGAAACCAGAAAGTCAGATGCCTGTCTTGTGACAAGGAACCAATCAGAAGTTAGCTGGTGGTGCTATGCTTTATGGCTCTGGGTGTGCTTTACGGACAAGCGCACAGCAATGACGTAGAGAGCATAGCAACCACCCTGGGAGGGCCTATGAGCCATAACAACCAGTTGACCAATCAACACAGGGCAAGCCCTCCAAGCCTGGAGGCACACCAATCATGAGCCTGTGCGTACCCCTAGACACTCCCCTTACGCTGCCCTATAAGATCTTTTGGGAGACCCAAGGAGCCGTCTTTTTCTAGCTGTCCGCCATGGCGGGTGGGTGAAAGACCCGAGCTAACATGGGGTTAGTTCGTTAAATTACAATAAAGCCTCGTGCAGTTTGCAGCAAGCTCTCGAATCCGCCTGGTGATTGGGGTGACCGCGAACCTGGCCTGAGACCCCGGATACTTGAGTTTTCGGGGGTCTAACACCACAATAACCTGTAGAATACACACTAGAATTTTATACACGGGGAAACTGAGGCAAAAAATAAAAGAAACTCTAAACCCCAAGTCAATTACCTTTGACAAAAGAACCAAGACAAATGTTCTTCAACTTGAAGCTGTGTGGCCCAACCCTTCCTACCTGTGTCTAGTCCCTAGCCATCCTTCCTGCCTGGATCACCCTCTGCCAAGGCCTAGCAAACCTGTCTGTCCACAATTTGACAATCTCATAGCTTCCACTAATTTTTTTCTCCCTTGCCTTGTTTGCCTTCTCAAGACTTGCTTGCCTCAGAGAGCTCCATGGGAGACTAGCAAATCTAAGTATCTATACCTGGCTTCCTAGCTGCCTAGATTGCAGGCTTCTTCAGCATGACCCCAGAGAAGATGAAAAAAAGAAGGAAAAACTGCAATGTAGACAGCTTCTGAACTCCTTCCACCATGGGCCTGGGACACCCAGTGCATGGCTTTAAAGACATAAGGAAGAAGTTGTATGACACTCTGGATTCTGAGTATGGCCTGTCAGCTAAGACACAGGAGTATGAGTATAACAGAGGTGATACAACAAATTTAAACAGCATAGCAGCATGGAAAGTAAAATGGAAAAAGCAAGAACATCCAATTGTTATTTACGAAAAAAGAAAAAGTTATGGAGGCTCAAAGACAGAAAAGAAAAGAAAACTTTAATAAGTCACCCAAACATCGATTTTGATATAAATAGGGAGATTGATCTAAAAGCATAAGAAAATGGAAAAATCAATATTCAATAATCAGGAGTAAAAGCTGTATTTTAAATCAATAGCCCTAAGTCAAGATATGAATAACCCCATTTAGGCTTCTATGCAGTGACCATGCTATTTTCATAAAATTAGTACTATCACTTAGGAATCAAGATTTGGAATCAATATATATTAAAACTGTAGTGAGACCATTCCTGTGAAGAAAATACATGTTACTCCTTCCCATCTTTATATTAGCAAACAGTATTCTTGCATTTGAAACAATGCTTTATACCTCTGTTTAACATTGTCTAGTTCCCACTGGTGCTCTTGGGGCCCATTTCTCTGATCACACATGCAAATATCCATGATCTCATCTACATAACTGGAATCATACTCCAGCAGGCTTTTCCAACCCAAAGCCCACGGGAATTTGACCAAGGTTATCTATGAGTGCAGCCCAATGCAAAGCCATAGAGCACTTGCTGTGCTGATGGTAAGGTAGGAGAGAAAGGAAGCTCACTGGGGTTTGCAGGCTGCCAGCCTAACTCCACATCAAGTGAGAGACGCTGTGTCAAAGAAAAGTAAGGAAGACAGAGATACAACAGGACACCAGATGCCCTCCTCCACCCACATGCGCGCGCGCACGCACACACACACACACACACACACACACACACACACACACACACACAAAAATAAATGCACATTTTCAATTTTTTTAAATATAAGAAAAATTTTCAACTCAACTAGTTCTCAAGTGTGAACTCTGTAGATGACAGCATTATGTCACGTCACATGTCAGAAATGTTTACTAGATCATAGCCTATGGTTTAGTGTCTCTTAAATGTCTTGCTGCCAATGCTAAAACTCGAAGGAAGAGCTCTGTTTGTCATTACAATCCACAGTATGACACACCTGTTCCCTGGAGTGAGATGGTTTCCAGGTTCCCACTGCAACAAGTCTTTGTGTATGCTTGCATTCACTTGGCTGTTCTGAAGGGTGGATGCCCAAAAGGGAATCGTTGGGTCAAGATTACCACATAGCATGTGTTGAAAAGTTATTTCCCAAAATGAGGCAACAGTGAATCTCACACTAACCGTGAATATCAATAACTAAATTTATAAAATAATTTGAGGGGTGCTGCCATCTTTGAAGTCTGGCCCAGAAACAGGGCATATCAGTTAACCTCAATCAAGCCTTCTCTCACATGAGCAGAGTTCCTTTTTTATAAGAACCATTCCTAAGAAGCCAGATGTCTGAACTTGTTTCTCATTCTAATGCTTACTCAAAATAGTCATTTTCTCTCATTTTTTCCTGTCTTCTTATGTCGGCTCTAAGCCTTCTTGAAGTGTGTTTCTCTAGGAACTCTCCTCCCTTTATTACAGAGCACGGCAAGAGCATAAACACCCTGGAACACTCACAACTTCTTCCTAGAGCCACCATTTCAAACAAGTGCCAGGGCTGAGAGTCTGTTTACATTCATTGTCTCCTTTGATTCTGATGCCATTTCTGTAGGGAAGTTACTCTAAGTCCTGTCTTGATGCTAAGGGAGTAAGTTTGAGGAGGCAATGTGGTGATTGGAGGCCGCACAGCTCAGAGGTTGGGCTGAAATGAACTCTACTGCCTCCTGACTGGCACAAGTCAGCGCCCCCACTGTGCTACAATGCCTTCTTAAGAGCAAGAACTCATGTTATATTCATGATCTCCTGCTTCTTCTAGTACAGTCACCAACAAGTAAGAGATCCTGGCCAATGTCACTCTTTTGATATTACAATTAGCCTGGAACAGGTCTAAACAGTTCCAAGCTTGAACAAAACCCACTAGATCTCTACTCAGAGTTACCAATGTTTAGAATACACTTTTAGTAATTTCATGAATGAGGTTTCAACAATGAAAACAAATGTCATGGTAAAAAAGATGGATCTCATGGGTGTTTTGTTTTGTTGGCTTTTGGGTTTTTTTTTTGTTTGTTTGTTTTTTTTTGTCTCACTGCTACTTTGTCCTCCATTGCTTAAGCTACCTATGATAAGAAAACATGAGTTAGCCCTTGCCTCCCCACTGCTCTCCCTTAAGCTTTCCCCATCACTCCCAACAAGCTTCTTCACCCTCTGCCTCTGAAATGCCCCCTGGCGGTATGGTCAGCTGCTGTATTATGAGTTTTGGATTACTATATTGAAATCACTGAGATTCATGTCAAAAGATAAAAAGAGCTAGTTCGGCCTCACAGTTTTTGAGCTTTCGTCCAAGACAGAGAGGCCATTGCTTGATCCTCTGGGTGCATATACAACCAGGAGTAGGGAAGTGAAAGAGAAAAGGAAGGAACCGGGGTTACACACTGTGTCAAGGGCATGCCCTCAGTGACCTCCAGGCTTCCCACTAGACACTCCCTCCTAAGGCTTCCAAAACAGTATCGCCTTGGGGATCAGCCTTTCTTTCACATGAGGACTGACTTTTCGGAAACAGTCAACATCCAGACCACAGTAGCCACCCTGAAGTGTGAGCACACGCAGATGCAGAGACAGATAACACCGGGTTAATGGTCCCTATGCCATCCCAGAACAGAATCTGTCCAGAGGCTTCCAGCAGAGCTCAGCACAGCAGCGACCACTTTGACAGATCAACCTTCCATCTGCTTTTTCCTTCCTCACTCCCCTTCTCTCCACCCCCCTCTGCTGTTCCCAAGAATCTTAACACAAGACAGCAGAAGCGAGGGCACATAATGCCAGCATTCTTGGGCATGGGCACTTACATGCCCACTCCACATCCCCTCAGTCTTGCGTGAGTTCACACTCAACACATACTGGTTAGGACCTACTCACTCTGGAGGTTTTCTTTTTTCATTTATTTTTCTGCACAAAGAAGCTCAGCTATATGCAAGGAAAATGAGACGCTTGTCCTTCGGCATCATTAGGGCTCTTTGTAAACACCATTATCCCTTAAGATACAGCAGATGACATCACTAAGAATCCAGAGTCTGCCTACCTAATGTCATGAAATCCATGCCAAGCTCATTTAAGAACAATTGTTTTTCTATTTCTCTTCTGTGCCTACTCCCTGGCTCTGCCTCCTCCACCTTTGGAAGGAGGAGAGTTTGTGAAGACTGTGGTCATGGATACTATGACAATGGAGGCTTAGGTCATATCACAAAACATACTCCTACTGATAGGAAGTTCTGACCACAAGACAGACCACAGCCAGCCTCTAACTTTATACAATAACCTAGACAAAGACTTTCCATGTGCATAATTCTCCAACCCTCCATCTCCACCAGTAAAATGCAATGTTAGAGTTTCCCCCCTAAACAATACAGACTTCAGACGCTTTACTAATTCATCATCTTCCCAGTCTTTCAGAGGTATTATACCTATACCTGAGGGGACTATGTCAATCTGGTCATGACTTTATCACAGCCCATATTTCATTCAGAGTTTATAGCAGTCTATATTCTTAGCTCCATTTTGTGATATGATCATGGGAGTTGAGCTCAAGTGACACTCTCAAGGACAAATGGCATGTCAACATAGCAACACCAGGATGCAGACTCTACCTTCTCTGAGCCTAACCCCTCTTGATTCTCATTGCTCTGTACCACAGGGGCAAAACAACAACTCTAAACATGGTGGTGTTCAAAGTTTCCTGTGGCTCTCACCTCAGTTCCTTGGATCACTAGTTCAGGGTGCCCCTGATATGATAAAAGCTACTCAGGAGCAGGGAAAGCTTCTAGTGCCCAGTAAGCATGGGACCCACCCCTTTACTCTTTAATTTTTTTATTAAAAGGTATAACTCATAGGTTTTTTTTATTTTTTACATCATTTCCCCTTTCTTTTTTCTCTCTGTAAACACTCCCATGTATCCACACTTAGTCTCTTTAGAACCCATAGTCTCTCTTTCTTTAAGTGTGTGTGTGTGTGTGTGTGTGTGTGTGTGTGTATGTGTGCATTCCTAATTGTATTCTCTGGGGGAGACTTTCTCCTGATCTCGACATTTTTTAGGTACTGTAGTTTGGGTTGAGGCCTCATGCTCTTTCCCCTGTCTACATTAGCAATGTCTATTGGTATTGTCCTTGCTCAGGTCGTGTTTAGGTAGCCATATTGGTGAGACTTTATGTGTGTAGCTTCTGACATTAGTAGGAAACACAGTCTCACAGCAAACTCGCTATTCCTCTGGCTCTTACAATCTTTCCATCTCCTACTGAGATTCCTGATCTTTAGATGCAGGAGTTGTGGTACTGATGTATCAATCAGGAGCGGGCTCCATAGGTCTTCATTTTGACCAGTTGTGGTTTTCTATCATGGTCTCCATCTGTTGCAAAGACAAGTTTCCTTAATGCTGGGTGAGAACTACACTTACCTGTAGGTATGAAGACAAATATTTAGAAAACAGTTAAAGATTATGTTTTTCTAGTAAAATGGTAGTTAAAACTTCTCCAAGATCCATGACTTCGGGAGCCCTGAGTAGTTGATTAGGTTTCTAGTACCAGGCACAATTTTCTCCTTGTTGGGTGGGTCTTGAGTCCAGTTACAGAGCTGTTGGTCCCCACCAAAGTGTGTATGCTATTACTTTCCTGTTGGGTTATTGTGTTGTATTGTGTATTGTGTATTGTGCCAACTACAGCTGGCATTTGCTGTAGTTCACAGGTGTCACATCTTAGTAGTAATGTTGGTTGTCTCTCTCCTTTGGAAACTTATGTGGCCTCTTCTGGTAACAAGAAAATTAGTCCTCATGGAGGATGCTTTCTAATCAGATCCAGCTCAGGGGCTCCTGAATACTGTGTCCAAGGTGTATGGTGTCTTTAGCAATAAGGACTTATCTTCCATCTCTGGGGGGCAACCAAAGACAATTGTGATAACTTATAATGTTTTGGGAGTCTCTTGTCCAAGACACCCATCCCTGACCATCAACTCAAAAGAGGGCCTCTCATGCATACAGTTGGAGCTTTTGTTAGTTGGTCTTTTGGCTCGTAGGTGAAGGGAGCATCGTCATCCCAGATGGGAAAATTTTCATTTACACTATATATGTGTATCTATGCACCAAATTAGGTAGCTGGTTAATAATATGATTCCTTATGACTTTTTCAAACATTGTCTTAGGGTTTCTACAGCTGTGAAGAGACACCAAAACCACAGCAACTCTTATAAAGAATATATTTAATTGGGGTAACTCATTTAAAGTTTCAGTGGTTCGGTCCATTATCATCATGACAGAGAGCATGACAGCTTGCAGGCAGAGGTGGCACTGTGGTAGAAGCAGAGAGTCCTACATTTTGTAGGCAACAGGAAGTTGACTGAGACACTGGACAGTATCCTGATCATGGGAAACCTCAAAGCCCAGCCCCACGGCGATACACTTTCTCCAACAAAGTGGATACCCACTCCCACAAAGCCACACCTCCTAATAATGTCATTTCTTATGAGATTACAGAGACCAGTTACATTCAAACCACAACAGACATCCTTTCTGTTATGATATGGGATGTCTCTCTGTGTGCTGTGAATATGTTTTATTACCATTGGTTAACAAAGACACTGATTTTGGGCAATAGCCAGGCAGAATAGAGCTAGGTGGAAAATCCAGACAGAGATACAGGGAGAAAAAAGATGGGGTCAGAGAGATGCCATCTAGCTACCAAAAGAGAAAAATGTCAAAGCATCATCTGTAAGCCATGGGCCTCATGGCAATACACAGATTAATAGAAATGGGTTAATTTAAATGTACAAGCTAGCCAATAATAGCCTGAGCCATCAGCCAAACAATTAAAATTAATATTAAGCCTCTGAGTGATTGTTTTATAAGTTGCTGCAGGACCAGATGGGACAACAGAAAAGCTTCAGGCTTCCCTGTTATTTTAACCTCCCCTTCTTCTTCTGCATTTACCTTCCTACCCCCCTGATTAGAGCCACCCCCTTCTCCTATTTCCCCCTTCAGATCACTGTGCCCTGCTATTCCCCTCTCTATTGCTCTCACACACAATGGTCCCTTCTTACTTTCCTGGTTTCTGTAGTTACTCCAGGGTATGTACTCACATCTGAAGATTTGGAACTAGAAGCCTCAGGTGAGAGAGAGCATAGAGCGTTTGTCTTTCCAGGGAACTCTTTCTTTTTCTATTAAAAGTCAGGTGGCTTTGCTGAATCTGCCAGGCGTTTCCACTGAAGATTGACATGTGTCATGTAACTGAGTGGAGAAACTCTGCCTTCACTGTGATCAGTGCTACAGAATCTGTTGGAATCCCAGACAGAACAATAAAGCAAAGGAGATCTTCCCTCCCTCTCATCTCCTCACTCTACACACCCCTCCAGAGACCCGGGATGAAAGACTTTCCGGTTCTCTGGCCTTTAGACTCCAGTGGACCTATCCCTAGGCTCCCCACCTCTCCTCCAGAACCAAAAGTTATATTATCAGCTCATTGACTCTGGGGCCTTTGAACTTGGACCTGCTTCCCTCGCTCTCCATATTTCAGATGGCCTGTCATGAACCTATTCTGCCTCCATAATCATGTGGTCCAGTTTCCCTGATAAATAAGTCCCCTTCTTGTTTCTCTATATATCTGTCTTCTGTGAGCTCCATCTTTCTAGAGAGCTTGACTAAAATACTTTCTAAATTGCAAGCTTCTGTAAGCCAGGATCCCATGCATGCAAATTCTCACTCTCATCTATGTTAGTATTCAAGCATCTCTAGCGGCCTGCCCTAAGGGTTCTGACAGGACACACCCTCAGCTGCAGCTACTAAGAGCACCATCTGTGCACATTCACTATGCTCCCTTTTTAAAGGACCCTGCCCGCCTCCCATCTTTCTCACTCTCTTCCTTTCTCCCTCTCATCATTCTTGTCCCCAGGGACCAGTTTCTACACCACCTCTGCCCCTTTTTCTGCCCCTTCTCTCTCCTCTTCCAATAAACCTATGTGGGTCGTGTTGTATGGCGTGACTTCTCTTCATGGCATTTTTTAAAATTACAACAGTCCATATATTATATTAACTCCTTATTCCTGATGTCACAGATTACTGCAAACTGGCTTATAACACCTTATATTTATTTCCTTAGCATTCTAGAAGTCACAAACCAAAACTGGTTTCACTGGCTAAAACCAACATATTGGTAGCACCACACTCTTCTAGAGGCTCTAGGGGGACAGTCTCTTCCTTGCTTTTGCAACCTTAACAGCTGCATTCCTTGGATCATGTTCCCTTCCTCCATCATCAAAGCTAGCATGTTCTAACTTGTCTCCACTCTGCTTCATCAATAGCCTGTTCTCCATTTGGACCCAAGTCTCCATCTCCCTTCCTCTTACAAAGAAACCTATGATTATATTTAGAAGCCACCTACAGAAGTCAAGATAATCTTCCCATATCAAGAACCTAATTTAAGCATATCTGCTCAGACCCCTTTTCTGAATGAACTGCCCTGGGTTTCAGTAATTAGAGCCTGGCCATCTTCAAGGACCATTGTTCAGCCCACCATAGCCCAATTCAAGACATGCTGCATGCCTTTCCGAAGCAGCGAAAAGACAATCAAATTTGAGACACTCTAAAAGAGCAACTCAGTAAGCTACTAAGTACTTACAGGGTCACCAGAACACACTATAGGCCTGAGTGAAGAGGCCAGTCTGTCACATATCTGTGACCGCTGTCAGCCAAGTGTAAAGACATCGCTGATACCTGGTCTACTTCCCACACCTGCCTGCTCTCAGGTGTTCAGCATTTTCAGGTTTCTCTTGCTCTTCCTTTCTTCCACATCAAGTTGTCTTCAACAAAGAAAGATATTAGCAATTTACTCTTCCAGGACCCTGTAACCTCGGCTTAATTTTTAATGATAGGACACCAGTTCTTGTTCTCTGCAGAAGGGATTTCCAGAGTCAGAGAGTGCTGGGAGCTTCCTACCACCACTTCTTAAGATTGTTTTTCTCACCAAGGAAATGTTCAGTGTCAAACTAGAGTCTTGCTTCTCTAGAAAATGCAATTCTATACTCAGCATCTTTGGCTCAGTAAAGATGTTACTGAAGACTGGCTTTCCTTCTCCAGTCATTGCCAGCAACATCTGCTGCGTTTGCTAAACAAACTGTGGCATTTTGGACCCCCTGAAAGAGTATCAATTCCCAGGAAGGGTGAGTATCAGGATCCTGAAGATTTCATGGTCCAAATACAGAGGCTGAATTTCTCTCTCTCTCTCTCTCTCTCTCTCTCTCTCTCTCTCTCTCTCTCTCTCTCTCTCTCTCGTGTCCCTCTTCCTCTTTTTCCTTCTTCCTCTCTCCTCTCCCTTTCTCTCCTTTGCCCCCTCCCCCTTTCCTTCTCCTCCCTCTTTTCAACTGTCTTACAAGGTTTGATAGATCATGGAAGATGCTGAGACACCAAGGCATTTTAAACTCAGGGCAAATAAAGACTACTGGTGATATCTGGGATTCCACAATAGCCAAAGATGGAGATATGTGCCAGGAAGAAAATCACCTAGGTGACTACCCTTCACCCCATCCCCTCCAAGTCATGCAAAGTAGGCCTGGCCTCTTTCCTTTCACTAGCTCTGCTGGTCAGGTCTGCTTGCTTACTAAAGGACAATGCAGGGCTTCAGTTCAACCAAGCTTCCCAAGATGTTGACTTCTCAGTATTCCCCAGGCAACTGTTTCTCCAACTGCATGTCAGGGTTCCTGAGCCCTTCCAGAATTAAATCTAAGTAGGTGCAACTCTGCATAACTCAAGGGTCCAGTGTGAGCCTGATCCCATCAGACAGAGATCTTGGAAAATGGTGGGTTTGTCTACCCCCACACAGCTTGACCAGTGCTAACCTAACCCTAAATCTTAACTAGTACTAACCTAATTCCAGATCTTAACCAGTAATCCTATCCCAGATCTTAACCAGTACTAAACCTATCCAAGATCTTAACCAGTACTAATCCTACCTCAGATCCTAACCAGTACTAACCTAATCCCAGATCTTAACCAGCGCTAACCTAATCCCAGATGTAACAAAATCCCAGAGACAGAGCAGTGCTAAGTCATAAACTCAAACAGGTTATTTAGTCTTCCAAGCCTTGGTTTTCCCCATATGGAAAATTCAAAAGCACCTCCCAGTGTTTAGTTGGGAAAAGCTAAATGAAGACCATATATAAAATGCACAGCACAGTGAACACTACACATCAGGCACTCGATAAATGTGCTGTTATTAATGCTACTTCTAATAATAATAATACAGTCACACTGCTAGTTTATAGATTATGATCTAAAGTCATAATCTATAGCTTTCTGAGAGCAAGAGTAATGGTCCACATACTCTCCCTTTTTATGTTTTCCTATTAAACATCTCCCAGCCCTTTGAATATGGAGCAAACACGTTTTACTATGCTCTCCAACATCCATAAATATCCCTCGAGTGCTTGCTGTGTGGAGAAAACACCATAAGATTAGGAAGTAGAGCTGAACCCCAGGGGAACCACCACCTCAGAGATGAATCAAGAAGCAACAGGCAGACAAAGGTGGCCAGGCTGGGTCTGGTGGTACACACTGTGAGCCCAGAAATCTGGAGGCTGAGGTTGGGGTTGGGGGAATCGTGAGTTCAAAGCCAACCTGCATAGCGAGCTCTCCAGCTGTGCAGAATGTGAAGAAGTAGTGGTCCAGGGGCATGATGGGAACTGGCCCTTGAAAGACTGGGAGGACAAGGACACATTGGGAGAAGTACAGAGGTTGGTACCCAGAGTGCTGAGGAAGAAATGATGGGAACTTAGGCTGGGGAACCCTCCTCCTTTTGTCCCAGCTGCCTTTGGGACAACCACCAAGATGCTGCACTGGGGCTTAAAAGCTCCCTGTACTCTGTAGTTCTGAAAAGGGCTAGCAGGATCTATGTGGGAAGTTCAGCCCATGAGCTTCCTCCCCCGCCGTGAGGAACTGTCCCTGCCAGCACGGGAGGCCCTTCTCAGCCTGCAGAAGGAACGAATGGGCTTAGAATTCTGCTTTCTGAAACAGATTTTCTTCATTCTCATTAGCTACAGCGTGGTGTTAATCCCCTGTTCTGAGCTGAGAACAGCATCACTGCCCTGAGAGTGGAGCCTCACAGACAAGTGGAAGGAGTTTGGGTTCAGTTACAAGTTCCCAGAAATTCAGTCTTTTCATAGAGCTCTGTGGACTTTGCTGGAACTATGGCGCCACCTCATGGCTATGAGGTGTCTATCTGGAAGGTTCTCCTTTGGACACATTTCAGGAACTGGGCTGAGCTTGCTGGCAGGAGGGATCACTAACCCTGGTCCCTAGATTCAATCAGCTTACACACGCGCAAACATACTCTCTCTCTCCCCCTCTCTCCCTCTCCCTCTCCCTCTCTCTCCTCTCCCTTTCTTCTCTCTCTCTCTCTCTCTCTCTCTCTCTCTCTCTCTCTCTCTCTCTCTCTCTCTCTCTCTGTCTCTCTTTCACACACACACACTGGGGGAGGGAAGCGGTTGCCCTTTCTGAACCCAGAGCTGGTCTCAAGTGAAATGTCTTCAGAGTGGGATTCCAAAAAGTCTACTGTGGCCACTGGGACCCATACCTAATGCTTCAAGTCAACAGCTGTTGCTGCCAATCAACATTACAGCACAGAATGGGGAGGGGTTCATGAACCCCTCCCCCAACCAAGGCACTAGTCAGTAGAAAACTTGTGTGGGAGAAGAAAGTCAGTTTTCTTTAAAGGTATGGCTCCTTGTAGATTCACCAAGCCCCACACCCAGAAAAAATACACAGCACGAATCAGAGATGTTTAATCTACCTTCCATGTCCAGCCACTGAGCTCCTAACTAGACCACGTAGCCTTCTAAGGCTAGCAGAGTCCTGTGTCAAAGTGCCCAGTGCTTGCACGGGCTTGCAACATGCCTTGCCTGTTGTCCCTGGACGAAGTTAGAGCCTTCCCTCACACATCAGGATGTCTGCTTTTATAGACCCGGGCAGGGTGGGTGTCTGTTTCCTCCCAGATAAAACCCATCTTGGAGGGAAGCTAATTAAGACACAGAAAGGTCTGAAGAGAGGGGATAACATTCCTTCCTGCAGGGAAGTTCCTTAAGCTGGGGAAAGAAACAACTAAGCCTTCAAAAGTCCCTGAAACCAACGGGAAACATTAAGCTACTCTCTCCCCCAAGCACAGATGAGCAGTAAAGTCTTCGAGCTGTCTGGAAGGGACGCACCAGCCAGTTGAGCAGCCTACAGGCTGTGCAGTGCACTCCAGGGTCCCAGCTTCCATGAGTTGCCACCCATGCTGGGATGGGACACAGCTGTCTTGGAGTGGTTTCTGCTCCTGACAGTGTTCCTCACCTATACTCCGGTAAGTAAACAAAACTCACGGATTCACCACATTGGACTTTGGTGCTATACTTACTTTGGTCTGTTAACTGGTTCCCTATCTGGGGTGAGGGGACATTTGCTCGTGTCTCCCCGCTAACAGTGTCACACAACAATGGACTATGCTACTTCTATCAGAGGAAAATGACTCCTAACAGCAGATAGTGGTGTGAGCATCTGCAGGCTGTGGCAACAGATACCGGTCGCGTCAGCAAATAAAGCTGGACCTGGGGAAACCTTAAGCAGTGAAGAGAGCTGTTCATGAACGGAAGCTCTTGCTCCACCTGGAGGCCAGGAGAGGGACTGCACTAGCAAGATGTACATAAAGGGCAGCGGGTGAGAGAGACCTATGTTCCACTGAGCTAAGGGTTGGCTGTTTGTCTCCTCCAAATCTCATGTTGAGATTTAATTGCCACTCTAACAGCTGGGAAGTTTCAGAGGCGATTGGAGCCTTGGATCTCAACTTAATGGCTGTTATCAAAGTATGAGCCTATCCTCTTACCCGCGTTTGCCCTTACTCGCTCTACTGCGGAATGGCACAGCAAGAATGACAGGTCCTGGCTTCTCTGCCCAAAATCTTTGACTTACCATTCTTGATTATTTTCTTTTCTTTTTTTGTTTTGTGTTGTTGTTGTTGTTGTTGTTGTTGTTGTTGTTGTTTTTCGAGACAGGGTTTCTCTGTATTGCTTTGGAGGCTGTCCTGGAACTAGCTCTTGTAGACTAGGCTGGTCTTGAACTCACAGAGATCCACCTGCCTCTGCCTCCCAAGTGCTGGGATTAAAGACGTGCGCCACCACCACCCGGCTGCTTATTTTCTTTATAAACTACTCCGTCTGTGACATTCTACTATCGCACCACACAATGGACTAAGATCTCCGGAAACGCAAGAGAATAGGAAACGGATGGGGGTGGGGGTGATAAGAGGTGAGGTGTTTCATGGGGTGTAGGGAGATTGGAGATGTCCCTGAATGTGATGTCACAAGGTATGGTATGACCGTAACAAACTCAAATTTAGACTGTCTGCATGGCTGGATGGATACCCTGTGTCCAGGAAGGCTGTGGTACTCAGTGAGTGAAGACGTTGGTGAACAGATTTATGGAACAGTAAAATCAGTGTCTCCATGTCTAAGTGGATGCTATGCCACAAGGAGAAGTCACCCACAGGCCCAAGAATATTATTGACAAGCAGATAATGGGTCCATAAGTCTCCTGGCAAGTCACAACATCCAGTAGAGGGCTGCGGGCTTCTGTGGGACATGGGATGCGGGCTCGATAAATCTGAGGTCCTTGCAGGCACTGTTTCCAGCAGATACCTGGCCTCCTGGGTATCTCAGCATCTTTTTTCATTATGGGCCCATTTTCTTGATCACTATTCCTGTTTCTCCAAGAAAACAGTCTGGTCTGCAAACAGCAATGTGGTGGTATGTAATAAAGACTTCTGAAACAACAAATGTTGGTCCGAGTTCCCCACCTTCCTCTCTGCATGAGATCAACAAACTGTTCAGCTTCTCTCCATAAACTGTGCAGAAGTGATTTTCTGAGGGTCAGTTGCTTCCTCTTCGAGGTCAGAAGCCCCTGGTCTGCAAAAGGTGATTCAGAAAGGACCAGAGGTCTGAGAGGTCATAGAACCAGACTAACTGAGCAGTACTGGCTCTAAGTGCAAGATGGCAAGCAGTTCCCCACACCCATGCTCTCTGTCCTCTGTGGCCCCTTGCAGCTGATGTCATTGTGTGGATGCTGAGTCCCAGCACTGTACTAGCATGTGTGGTGTGAATCTATCCTGTGGCTGTGAGTCCCAGCACTGTGCTAGCAATCATTTGTGGTGTGAATCCGAGCTCCTGTTTGGTGCATCCTGAATCACCAGGCAGCCACACAGTCCTCTCTCTACTCACCCACTAGATTGCAGCAGAAGCTCTATGTGATTATACAGCCACCCCTGCACACCTGGGCCTGTCCAGGCAAGACAGCACAGTGTGGATGGAGAAAAGGACAGACTCTCCAGAAGATTTGTCTGTCATACAACGTAAGTACTGGGAGCAACAGCCTGTTCTACCATGAGAACTGGTCAATGGAGACATCTGAACCACTGCCCACCGCAAAACAGAAGGAAAAGGGGGGCAGGGGTGAATGACACAAGGTGAAATCTCTCTGGATCAGGGCTGTGCTCTAGGTCGCCTCTGACCCTCCTTTCTGGCATTACCAGCAAGCCAAGCTGAACAATATACCCCAAGCATCTTCTGTCCACATCCCCTTTCACTTGGAGCTGATGAAGTTTTTAGAATGCCCAAACAGAAAGTTCCTTTGAAGGAGCACAATGATGCCAAAAGCCTGATCCAGCCCCACCTCCAGGCAATGCTTCCCTGGATGACAGTATCGCTCAGGCTCAGCAGCAGTACCTCTCAGCAGCAGTACCTCGTGTTTAATGGGCTGCTTGTAGAGACTTCCTTCCACAATGAGAACATGACCTATTATATGGATACAATGAAACGGGACATATTCATTTCTCATGAAAAAAAATAAGGACCTTTAAAAAAGAATGGAAACACTGTCAATCAGACTGAATCACAAGCTGTGATTAAAGCCTCCAGACTCTTCCCATTAAGGCTAGCAGAACTGAATATCAGGCCAACACCAAGCCTGTATTGTAAAAGGTCTAATGGATTCGGCTTTGTACATAATGCCAGCCATGTTGTTAAGGTAAAATACTTATCACTTAAGTTCAAGCACATCTCAGTCTTTATTTATCTGAGGAAGTGTCAGTTGGTGCTCTTCATTTGTCATCTCAGCTCCAAACGAGTTTTTCCTAACCAAGGACAAGAACACAAAAGTTGGGCTTCCAGGAGTCAAGTTTTCTCCCCAGTCCTGGGAACAAGTGTGAACTCATTTTGCTGTTTCTCCCCAGTGACAATGCACACCCTGAAATTAGGCCTGGAAAAATAAAGGAGATGTCGTCCCTATGCTCAGTAATTCCCCAGCTTGGGTAGTCAAGTGAAGGGACAATTCTATTAACCACAAGCCAGGGCCACAAAGAGAAGCTGTGTAGAGAAGCCAGCAGGGGAAGCATTTATGTTCCTAGGCACAGAGAGATTTATTACCAGGACTTGCTAATGTGATTACAGAGACAAGAACATCTATATCCACAGCCAACAATCGAGAGCCTAATAAAGCTGATAGGGTCATTGGTGTCTCCGTGACAAGAGAATGGAGAACCAGAAAGAGCAGCTGCTTCTCCTCAAGGGCAAGAAGACCCAACATGAGGACCAAAGAACCAGGCAGGAAGAGTCCTCCCCTCTCATTCAAGGAATCTTCTGTTCTTTTCAGGCCTTCAGCTGAGTGGATCAGGCCCTCACACATTAGCAAGGGAAATCTGTGTCACTCAGTTCTCTCATCCTCTTTATAAGAGTTGCCATGGTCATGGTGTCTCTTTACAGCATCAGAAATTCAAACTAAGAACCCATCCCATGGAAATGACCCATGTGTCTGTCCACCAAAAGATGAATGAATGAACAAGTGCTTATGCATAGTATAAAATGCTGTTTATCCTTAAACTGGAAGGAAACATTGACAGAGACAACCATCTGAATGAACTTTGAGGGCCTCATGCTAAGTTACACAAGCCAATCACAAAAAGACAAATACTGAGGCTAAAAGGTGGCTCAGCAGTTAAGAGCACTTACCACTCTTACAGAGGGCCCAGGTTCCATCCCCAGTATCCACATGGTGGCTACAATTGTCTGTAACTGCAGTTCTAGGGGATCCAATGTCCCCTGGCTTCTCTGGGCACCAGGCATTCATGTAGTACACAAGCATGCATGCAGACAAACACTCATACACACAAAATGAAAATGAATCAATCTTTAACAAAAAAGACAAATACCGATGATTCCTCTCAGAATGCAGAAAGGCGGTTTCCAGGGCCTGAGGAGAGGGGAAATGGGAGGTGACCTGTTGAGTATGAAGTCTCGGTGCAACCAGGGGGAAGGAAGGCTGCAAATTTGTCACATAGCTATGTGGCTTTAACATGATCAAACAGCACACTTCAAAACGACTGAGTGATAACAGGTTCAGCAGGTTGCATTTATATGTGCATGCATATAAATAAATGTATTATTTGTGTGTATGTGTGTGTGTGTGTGTATGTGTGTGTGTGTGTGAGAGAGAGAGAGAGAGAGAGAATAATTCAAGAAAAGAGCCAGGAATTTGAGAGGGAGTAAAGAAGGGGGCCATAGGAGGATTTGGAGGAAAGAGAGGGAATAAGGAAAATTATGTAAGTGTATTTTTTTTAAAAAATGCAAATAAAGGATAGCCATTGTCTTATATACACCATATCATAATTATAAATACCAAATAAATTCTGCCCACAGCTCTTATTTACCTGAAGTAAGGCTTTTGCCTCACTCTATCACCCCATAGTACCAATAGTGCACACTCTCCTAATAATTTGGGAAGTTTCTCGGACTCTCCCTCCATATACCTATACCTGTGGAGACTGGAACCCAAGAGAACAGGTAGCTTGCTCACAAGCACATAGCTTGTTCACAGGCACACAGTGTGCTAGTTAATTTTTGATTGCCAACTCGATTGCTCTTGGGGAAGTCTCTGGTTTAATAAAGCACTGCCCTAGGTGTGCTGTCAGAGTGTTTTCAGAGATGATTAAATCACAATGGCTTTGGTGTCATCATTTTTTAATCCATTAACAGTTTAGACACTAGCTAGAAGGTGGCCAGGTGGCTCTCCATCCGCCCATGCGGAGGCAAAGAAAACAGCCATTATCCCAGCTCAGCATCTGTCCCCAAGGCCCACAGTCTGCTCTAAGAAGTCACAGGTCCTGCCAAGCCAGGACCACAGGACAAGAGCCACATCTGCTAACAAATTTAAAGCACTTAATACATGCAAGATCGTGCCCTTCTGCATTCTGCCCATGTCTCACAAGGAAGTCGTTACTACAGGAGGTCTTCTGGATGGTTTATGCAAATGGGCTAAACTGCTGTTTTCTTGGTATTGTTACTGGCTTATTTTTTTATTGTAGGCCATGTTTGTTGGTTAGCTGTCCTTTTCCTGTTCTGGAACACAGCTTTCTGAAATGTGTCTGTTCGGCGGCTGCCTAAAGAAAATGTCAGGGAAACTCCTAAAATAAAGTCTCTGGGCAGGCACCAGTTGGTTAGCTTAGGAAAGGTGTGACTGTGTTTCTCGGGGAAAAGTGTCATTACCTCCTTAGTGATGCTGCTTGTCAGCTGCTGAAGTTCATTGTTGGTGCTCACTGGGTCTCCCCACCAGCAATGGCAGGAGGCACTGAGGATGGAGGTGCCCCTGAGTGCCGGCCACAGCATGAACGGTATTAAAGGGTGGCAGCATTAGGAAGGTTGAGGACCACTGGTCTATGGCCTCCCCTTCAGTTCTGCCTCCAGGTTCCTGCCTCTAATTCCCTCATCTCACTACTGTAGAGTCCTGCTGCTCTCTGGCTTGCTCTCCACGGCCTGCTCAGCCTGCTTTCATATACACCCTGGGATCACTAACCTGGGGATAGCTCCACCCACAGTAGACTGGGCCCTCTCAAATCAACAATTAAAAATGTGTCCCACACACTTGCTTTTGAGCCGCTCTGTGGGAGTCATCTTCTCAATAATGGAGTTTCCCCTTTTCCAGATGGCTCTAACTTGTGTCACAAAAAGCTAATCAGCACAGGCGCTCTGTCAGATATGGGACTGGAAGTGCGTCTAGGGGCCCATGCTGAAGGCATTTGTTTCTCTGTTCCTTCCTCCCTCTTCTTGCTACTTGCACTGCAAACTTGCTACTGTGTTTCACATTCACAGTAACTTCACTGAGAAAGCAATTCCTACCTTCTCTTCTCCACTTTCCTTAGAAACGAACTCCTTGAAGCTGAGACACAAAGTTGCATCCCTGCACCCTGCACTGGGTTCTTATGGTTGCTCTAACAAACAATGCAACCCAGCAGCTTAAAACCACAAATCCTGTAACTTAACAGTGTCTGCAGTAGAAGAGCCTACACTGATGCATTTCTCTGTAATCAATGTCTTAGTACAGCCCCGTGCACTCCAAAGCTCTAGAGAATGCATTTCCTTGACTTTTCCAGCTTGTAGATATGGCGTCCCTTATCTGTTGGCTTAGTCCCTCTTTGAATCCTGTAGTGTAGTGTCTCCTCCTCTAATACGAACCTTTGTGATAACATTGGTTTGTTAGACAATCCAATATAATCTCCTCATTTCAAGGTTCTTAACTTAATGATGTCCACAGAGTCCCTCCTGTCATGTGAGACACCTTGCCAAAGGTCCCAGAGACTGGATCATGGAAACCTTTGAAGGACCATTGTCCCGTGTACCATAATTTCCATTGTCACCCACCTAATGGGACATGTATTTCTGGATTCAAACCCAGGTCCTGGCCTCAGAACCCATACTCAAGTTTTTTGTTTCTTTCCCTTTGCTTTCACGGACTACACCACTTTGCCTTCTAACGTATGTGCTTGTGTTGATGGAAACACTTTGTTTGAAAATGTGAGGAAATAGTGTGCCCTGGCAGGTGTGGGAAGAAAAATTACATGATTGCTCCCTCAGCTGTGGAGACCTCAGCCCCACGCGCACACACACACACACACACAGAGTCGTTGTGCAAACAAGAACCTGCCCCACTTAAGCTCCATACACAGAGTGCAGGAGTGCCAAAGCAGCTGTGGCCATGAAGAACCCACGGTAAGTCACCATCACAACACCCAAGTATCTCAGGATTTCTGTGGCAGGGCAAACACTCCTTGGTAGTTGTTGCCCTTTCATACCTGGGCAGACAAATTATTAAATAAGTGATGCTTTATTAGCAGGGATAAGCTGCACCCAGTTTCTCCAAGAAGGTGATTAAATGGATCCAGAAACACAATCTACCACCAGCCTCAGTGACATCCTTGGGGCAAACTTGAAACCAGAAATCCCTGAAGTCTTTGACGTGTGATGTCACTGTTGATACTGGCACCATCCACCATGCGGGGTCATTTAATCACCATGTTTCCCTCACACCATCAGTTCTAGCTTGTCCTTCCTTAGACCCAAGACCCCTCAGCTCCTCTAGAAGAACATGATGGCCTTCCAGGAAGCACACTAGAAAGGAAGACAGATTTTTCTTCTAGAAACAGACCTGCTGCTACCCCCTCCCTGCAAAGCCTAAGCAGCTGTCACCCTGCCCAGCTCTGACAAGACAGGAATGGGGATGCTAGGGACTTACTAGGAGTAGGTGTGTGGTGAGTCCCATCTGTGAGTGTGGTTTGAGGACCTAAGGGACGGGGCCACGCTCAGACTCCACCACTCAAACAAGCCAGACAGTACAGTACAGAGATACAAAAGCAGATGGACCAACACAAGCCTGAGACCCAGGGAATCCAGAAGCAGCGTGTGGCCTCCAAGAGGTGATGGTCCTGACTGTCACTTGATTGGATTGACTCCTGGCAGATTAGTAAAACATACCTCTGGGTTTATCTGTGAGGACATCCCCAGAGGTGACTAACACATAAGATCTCAAATCTAATCAATGGTTTAATCTATTGATAGACTCAAAATATGAAAAGCCTTGAACAGGCAGTTGAATAGGGAAGACGGGCATAGTTGGAGGAAGTGGGCCACCTGCAAACTGTCACTCAAGAGCATCCCTGTCTCCTTCCGGTTGCTTGTCTTTGCATCCCAGGTATTTTACATGACTTTTGTCCATCATGCCCTCTATGGTGTTTCTGTTGTGCTACCAACTTAAAAGCAATGCAGGCAGCCGAAGTCTCTGAAACTAACTGTGAACCAAAATAAACCTCCCTTCCTTTAATCTGTTCTGCTCTGATATTTGTTACAGCAACAAAAGAGTAAATAACACGCAGGAGCATTCGAGGTGCTAAGAAAGTGCCTCCCTCTATGGACCCTTCCAGCACTCACTCACCTTTGTCTTATCATGCCACGTGGGTTATATTCATCTGACATTCCTTGTCTGCAGGGCTGCCCTTGATGGATATTCACATTGACTGCCCTACAAGGGCACCTCCCCTAATGAACGTCAGAGATTTTAGCTACATAGTCAGTTACCTGAGAGAGCACTGACCTCCAAGCTATGTGTGTACTGTGACAGCAGTCAGGAGCCATCCAAGGATCCAGCCAGCTGTGTGTACGCTCATAAGAAAGTGCACTTACTGGGTACTGACTCACCTCCGTGCAGTCACACCCTCCCACAGTTGCATTTCTCTTGCCAGCCCACTGCTCTTGGAGAGACACTTCTACTACAAACATGTCCTGTCTGGTGCTGGGCTTGACTCCATTGCCTATGCATAGCACTGTGGGGAAGATGGGGACCTCAGAGGAACCTCCTCCTCCTCCTCCTCCTCCTCCTCCTCCTCCTCCTCCTCCTCTTCCTCCTCCTCTTCCTCCTCCTCCAGAGATATCAAGTATGTGATTACAGGCCTAGTAATAGCTGCCAGGACTCAGTAAAAGTCACCCCAGGTAAAAGCATCATTGTTGAATGAAACAGGGGTTAAACTCACCAAGTTTTACACTGCATTCCAGGCCAGTGTCATGGTTATCTTTAATTGTCAAAGTGATATAATTTGCAGTCACCTGGGGAATCTCAATGAGGGATTATCTGGACTGAGATGCCCTGGGGCATGTCTGTAAGGGATTAGTTTGATTAGTGGGAAGACCCGTCCACTGTGGATGCAGCATTCCCTCATCAGGGGATCCTGAATTGCATAAAAGTGGAGAAATCTAGCAGAGCACTGGCATTAATGGATTAATTCTGCCCTCTGCTCTTGGCTGTGGATGTGGTGTGACCAGCTGCTTCGGCTTCTTGCTCTTGACTTCTCTGCCACAATGGACTATAACCTAGGATTTTGAACCAAATAATCCCTTTCTTATACCCTCTTTTGTGGAGATATTTTATCAGAGCAACGGGAAACAAAACTAAAGCAGCCAGAAAACACAACTTAGCACACAGAAAAAAAGTCAAAATAAATTTTCCTATCTGATCAGCTTGTACAAGAAAAAACCTAGAAATCAATAGCAAGAGGAATCGCAGGGCGCCCTACATGCTTGGAGACTGCATAAGATACACTTGAGTGAACAGTGTGTCTCTGAAGGAGCAGAGAGGAAATTTTAAAATTCCAAGAAGACAATGAAAGCATAGCTTATTGGAACCTTTGGGATATGGCTAAGACAGTTCTAAGAAGAAAGTTTATACCTGAGTATGAACACCTAAAAAGAATCATCTATTAAATGCCCTTATGGTAATACAGTACTATGTGCAATTAATAAATACAATGGAAATTTTCAAAGATCTATTATTTAAAACCAAGCTGCCCACGGGAGCTAAGAACAGAGAACTATCACAAATCATCAAGTGTGATTCAAACCACAGCACCAGGGTGAGACACTGCCCTGGGACACAGTTATGAAAATCTGCAAGCTGCACAAAAGTGCACACAGCAAGAGGTTTGGTCCATACAGTGAAGATTATAAAGATGGCACCTGGTAACAGGTCTCATCAACCAAGAGTAACTCTGGAATTTGACAGCCCTCAGCCTGGGTCAGAGCATGAGCCAACCTCTCCAAGCAGTCATCTGTCACAAGGATCACTGCTGAGTCACCAAACTCTGAAGCTCCAGAATACTACTTGACATCCACAAACACATGCTTCCAGCAGGGTGACCAGTGTTTAGTGGGATTTGAAAGTATCTAGCCAGACCCATCTACATAGGTCTCCCTGCTGTGATTGCTTCCCAACTCCAAAAAGACTTTAGAGAAACCACCTCACTCTTTCCCGGTTAGAGCCTTAGTTGCCGCAGGAAGCATGAACTGAGGAGTCTTAGAACATTAGAACCCATACACACACCGTAAGGCTAAGTGTGATCAACAGAGGCACCTATGTGCAAAGAAGGGCGTTTAACCCAGTGGAGGCAGCTCTGGCAGACACAGGACTCATGGCTAGCACAGGCTCGGCACCAGCATGAAGCACAGGAAAAGCAAGAGTCCATACTTTCAACCCCAGAACCGCTACACCGGGCAATCTTCAGGTACCAAGGACCCAAAACAGAGCCTAGAAAGATGGCTCAGTGGTAAGAGCACTCACTGCTCTTGAGGAGAATTCAGTTCCAAGCACCCACATGGTGGCTCACAACTGACCATAACTCAAGTCCCAAGAAATCCGACGCTCTCTTCTGACCTCTGCATGCACATAGTACGACATATGCACACAGGCAAAACACTTCTACACACACATAATAAAGCTAATTCATCTAAAAATTTGTAGAGACTTTAAAATAAGCTGCTCTAAGATATTGTCGCTTTTTCACCGTTTCTCTTTTTTTTCATTACAATTTTAGCTGCACTTTTACTTTGCCATACTTTTTATAATTAAAAACCTTTCTTTTTTGTGTTTTTTGTTTGTTTGTTTGTTTGTTTGTTTTTTGAGACAGGGTTTCTCTGTGGCTTTGGAGGCTGTCCTGGAACTAGTTCTCGTAGACGACGCTCGTCTCGAACTCACAGAGATCCGTCTGCCTCCCAAGTGCTGGGACTAAAGGCGTGCACCACCAACGCCGGGCAAAAAAAAAAAAAACCTTTATAAGATTTTAAGATTTTTGTCTACCTTTTATTAATGGGAAATCTTTTTAATTTTTTTTTTCATTTTTTCATTGGGGGATGTTTTCCTTTGTCTTTCTACTATAAAAGTATTTCACAGGAGAAGAGGAGGGAAGGGAAACTGTGGTTGGATATAAAATAAAGGAAAAAATTTAATTAAAAATGAGTATTTCAATTTTGTCATTTTTTCTTAAAAAATAACTTTTGGCCAGGCAGTGGTGGTACACACCTTTAGCCCAGCACTACACTCAGCATGCAGAGACAGACAGATCTCTGTGAGTTTGAGACCAGTATGGTCTATATAGCCAGTTCTAGGACAGCCAAGGCTACATGAGAATTGCTGACTCAAAGAGAAACAAAAAACTTTCATGTTTTTATTTTTCAATCAGCTTATTACCCTTACTTTGTTTTGTAATAAATTTTCATTTGCTGAAAAAACTTTTTGGCTTTTCATTTGATTTATATATTTATTTATTTATTTATTTATTTTAAACCAAGACTGAGTAAAGACATAAAATAAAACTACAGACCAATTACAAGATGAAGCTGGATACAAAACTTGTTAATACAATGCTTGCAAATCAAATTCAAGAGCATTTATAAGATCATAAACTATAACCCTGTTGGTTTCATTACAGCACTGTGAAGGTGGTTCATCTCATACAAATAGAGAAATGTAATACAGCACACAAATAAAAGACAGAAATCATGCTCATCTCAATAGATAAAGAAAAGGCAGGGCGTTGGTGGCACATGCCTTTAATCCTAGCACTCGGGAGGGCAGAGGCAGGCGGATCTCTGTGAGTTCGAGGCCAGCCTGGTCTCCAGAGCAAGTGCCAGGACAGGCTCCAAAGCTACACAGAGAAACCCTGTCTCGAAAAACCAAAAAAAAAGAAAGCAAAAAGAAAAGGCCATGGGCAAAGTTCAACACCCTTTCATGACACAATTCACAAGAATGGGAAGGGCGTACATCAACATCATGAAGGCTAGAGATAAACCTATAGCCAATATGATACTGATTATAGGAAAACAAAGCACTCCTCTAAAATCTGGAATAAGATAAGGTGCCAACTCTCTCTACCCTCTTCAATGCAGTACGCAAAGTCTTACCTAGAACAGTAACAAGAGAAGGAAATAAAGGGATGAAGATATGACAGGAAAAAAATGTTATCCTATTTTCAGGTGGTGTGATCCTACACTGAGTAGACCCAAAGATGACACCAGAAAAGTCTCAGATCTAAGAAATACTTCCAGCAAAATAGCACAGTAAAAAAAAAAAAAAATCAACATATGAAAGTCAGTAGCTTTGCTACAAATTAATAATGAACTTGCTAAAAAAGAAAAGGTCAGAAAAAACATCCCATTCATAATAGCGTTTAAAAAAATTAAGTACCTAGACAAAACATGACCAATGAGACAAAGTCTGTACAGTGAAAACTTTAAAACACAAAAGAAAGAAGCTAAAGGAGACTCTGGGGGTGGGGCAATTCTTGGATTAACAAAAAATTAATATTGTGAAAATCACTATATTTCTAAAAAGCCATCTGGAGATTTAATATCATCAAAATCCCAGTGACATTCTTCACAAAAGCAGAGAAATAATTCTAAATTCACATGGAAGCATTAAAGATCCCTAATAGCCAAATATAATTTTCAGCGATAAAGGGTAGTGCTAGCAATATCACAGTACTAATCTCAAATAAACTACAAAGACATGGTGATGAAGATAGTGTGGTAATGGCACAAAGCCAATGGAATAAAACAAGGATCCAAACACAAACTCACAGAGATAAAACCATCTAATCTTTGACTAGGGTATAGACACATACATTACAGGAATACGGGGGAAGCTTCAACAAATAATGACAGGAAAATTGACAAAAATAAGGAAGAGGATAAGGGGGGAGGGAAGAGCGGAAGAAATAAAGGAAAGGACAAAGGGAGAGAGGAAACTGTATCTGTAACTTCAACCTACAGCCCCCCTAAAATGCATATTGAGTCAAGGACTTTCATGTAAGCCCTGAAATTCTTAAGAGAAAAGCAGAGGCAAGGTACTTAGAGATAGGCACAGGCAAGGGCTTTCCAAAAAAGACTCCAATAGTGCATGAAATAATCCCAAGGACTGACTAATGGGATTATTTGAAATGAAAGGCTTCTCACAGCAAAGAAAACTATCGGCAGTGTAAAGAGAAAGCTACAGAGTGGGAGGGAAATAAATACTCCCATGGTAGACAGCAGCGATTAATGTTTAGAATCTATTAAGAAACCCCAAATTTTAACATTGTTAAAACAAATCATACAATCAATAAACAGGTTAATGAACTGAATAAACAGTTTAAAAGAGAAGCAGCACATTAGGCAAGAAATATCTGGCCAAGTGTTCAACTCCAGGAAAGGCAAATTAAAACTGCTCTGAGATTCCATCTGACCCTTGTCAGAGGGCTACTGTCAAGAAAACCAACAGCCACTGGCAGAGATGTGATAAAAAAAAGAATCCTTATACACCATTGGTGGGGAGGGTATAAACTGGGGCAGTCCCTTAGAAATCAGTAAGGGGGAAAAAAACCCTAAAACCATCAAGTGATCCAGTAATCCTATTCTAGGTACATACCTGAAGGATGCTAAGTGAGCACATCACAGAGATACTTGGTTATTGCTTATTGCTGCACTATTAGTAATAGCCAAGATAATGGAACCAGCGAGATGCCTAGCAACAGATGAATGACATACTGAGTCTGGTGGTACACACCTGTAATACCTAAACAGAAGAGGAGCTCAAGGCCAGCCTTGGCCAAATGGTGAATTCGAGACTAATTTGGGGTTACATGAGAGCCCGTCTCATTAATTAGCAGATTCATAGATTTAAAAAAATCACATTAAAAAGTGATACATATACACAGTGGTATTTTGTTCAGCTGTGAAAAGAATGAGTTTGGTGTCTGCAAAAGATCATTATGTTGAGCAAAATAAGCCAGACTCAGAAAGACAAGGGCCTGATCAAATATTTCATGTGACTTTAAATGCAGAATCTCATTGTAAATAAACACACGGGTGAGGGGGAGAGAGAAAGAGATGTTTCCCTACAAAAGAACTACAATAGAGAAGGTAGAGCTCTAAAGGGGTGGATGATGAGTGAGGAAGGGAACAGGAGAAAGTAATGGAACACACGAGAACTAAAAGCACAATGTATCTGGGGGAGGAGCTAGAGCAACAAGCAAGAGAGTAGCAAAAAAAATGCAATGAAATGATATATATGCATGAAAATGTCACAGTGGAACTCATTACTTTGCATGCTAATTAAAATGGTTAATAAGAGATAAGCTTCCTTGTTTGCTTTTAATCTAAGGGAAAAAAGTCTTTACAATGACGCCTCACGCTCCACCTCACCCTGTTTATCTCCCAACTCCGAAGTGCAACTAAGGCCACTAAGAATTTGGTACTTTCTGTAACCTAGCAACCAACAGGTGATAAGTGCTTAGCCTAAATGACGTATAGAAGAAAAAAAGGGGGGAAGATGCGAAGAATAAAGAAAGGAGGAAGTAACAATATTTCTAAGACAGACAGACATATGAATGTGTGTACCAAGTGATAGATTTCCTATTTCCTTTGCTGCAGAGACACAGAGGCTCCTGCTCCCTGTTTTGGCCATGTCTGTCGTGGAATTTTACTTGAACTAGACAAAGGTATATTATATCTGTTTAAGCTATGATATGAAGCTATCTGTTTAATGATATGAAGAAGTGTTACATCTGTTTAAGTTGCATTTGTTTAATTATGTAAAGGTGTGTTGCTGGTTGGTGACCCAAAAGAAAGCCTCCTACACCTGTCTTGCTCACCTTCAACACTGTGCCTTCAATCACACATGTGTTATTCACCCTTGCTCAGTGTCTGGCTGGTAGCCAGCTGGCTGGGTCTGGGCATCTCCTTTTCTCTCTCCTTCTCCCTCTCTTCTTTCCCCAAGCCTAGATACCTCCTACTCCTTCCTTTTCTCTCTGCCCACCAGCCCCACCTATCCCTCTCCTGCCTAGCTATTGGCTATTCAGCTTTTTATTAGCCCAATCAAATGCCTTAGGCAGGCCAGGCAAAACAAATGCAACACATCTTTACCTAATTAAACAAACGCAGCATAAACAAATGTAACACACCTTTACATAGTTAAAATAATATTCCAAAGCATAAACAAATGTAGCACAGCCTTGCCTAGTTTAAAGTAATATTCCACAACAGACTTGGTCAAACAGGGAAGAGGAGCCGCTATCTCAGCAGCACGAGAAATAGGAAATCTGTCACTTCATACACACATCCAGCTGTCTCCTTCCAGGCTGAGACTCCATGGAGCTCATGCACTGCCTTCCCATAGCTGCACCTGGTCCTCTAGCCATCTTTCCTGATTCCCTCCTCTACCAAGGAATCAAGTCCTGGAAATCCAGTGCCTAAACTGAGGGTGCCTACCATGCCACTGTGGGCAACAATGTACACTACACTCTCCTCCCTCTCCCAGGAAGTGGGTGGCTGTCTTCCTCACCTCTCTTCCTGGACGTCTGACTGCCTTGGGAGGATTTTGTGGTCACTGACTCCCACTAGAAGACATCACTCTCTCTTCTACCTATCCCAGTCTCTCCAAGCACTACTTATTCGATCATCTTCCCTTTCACGTAGAGAGATTTCTCCCTGCTGTTAGTAATACCTAGTGTGTGGCTTTTTTCAGTCAACATTGAGCATTCTCAAGGGTTCAAGATGTTGAATCCAAAATAAACCCTCTTGGGGAATCTCCCAATGGCAATGCAACATAAACTGGTGTAAAGATAGAGAAGGTATTTAGTGAGCAATTATCTTACATTAGACATTGCCCTGTATCCCATGGTGGACAAGAGAGATTCCTGCTAGTGTAGAACTTTCAGTAAAATGGAAGACCAGAGATTATGAGCCAATGGCATACGTTCCATGATAGTCTAGACAGTGGCCAGGAGAGCTTGTCTGCAGGTGGTTGTATATTTGAAACCTGAGCTATGAGGAAGAGCCATCAAGAACAGACATAAAGAACAGATGAGGGAAGCTAGAACTGAAGATAGAGAGATTGACAGAAGCCAGTGTGACTGGCGTGCAGAAGTGAGGAAAGTGGACAGAAGGAAGCTGGGAAAGGTGGACAAGGTCTCATGCAATAATTTCCCAGGCAAATGTGGACACTCAACATAAATGTCTACCACAGGGTGTTAGTCAAATTTTCATTGCTAAAAACCTGAAATAAACACCTTAAAAAGGAGGGTGTGTTTACTTTTGCTCATGATTTGGGGAGTCCCACCCATAGTCACTTCTTGTCCTGTCCCTTTGAGCATATGACAAGGCACCGAATCATGGTGGGGAGAACACAGCAATCACAAGATGCTCATTTCTTGTATCTGGGAGGCAACAACAAAAAAAGGGGGCTGATGTCTCAATATATCCACTGAGGGCCTTCTTAGAAGACCTAACTTCCTTCCCCTAGACGCCACCCTCCAACAGTGCCATAGCTTCAAAACACACAACCATTAGGGACATTTACATTCCTAACCCTAGGCATTACTTTGGGGGATTACTGAGTATCTGGCACCATGTTAAGTCCTTTGCCTAAATTATGTTATTTAATCATCACAATTGCAAGTAATCTGAGATGGGGATTAGTGGCCCATTGAACAGAACTTAATTACAGTGGTGTGGACTGAGGACCTACGAGGGATCATGGCCTGGGCTGAGCCCTTCACGTGCACTATCTTGCAGCTTCTTCATCACTGAGCTATAAGGTACAAGGTTTGTCCCCCCATTGTACAAGTGGGCAGAGACGTAGAGAGTCCTAAAGACTTGTTCCAGGTCTCACCACTGGCAAATCCAATCTCACTGTGAGTTGTCTCTGTCTACACCATGTGTCTTCCTCCTTCCCAAGTCACAACTCACTTATCTACTTATACCGTAGTCAACCTTGATGTTTGTCTTTGGGGAAAAAATAAGGGCATAAGTTCTGCAACAGAAAAATATTCAGGACATAGGATTTCTTTTTCTTTCATTTTGCGTTTCCTGGAGCACCGGGCAGGAAACTGTAGAATCAGTGTTGTGAGAGGCACAGTATCTCTCTGCAAAAGGCTCTAACCTTAGGCCCCTCCAAGGTGTCGCCTGACATTATCTCCAGAAATCCAGCCCAGCCCTCTGCTGTGGTTCCTACTTGAGTCACACGTGGATACTCTGCACCAGGCCACCTGTGTGGTTTTGCTGGCATTCGTCCCTGTCGACCCAGATGAATCCCAATCAATTTTAAAAATGATTTGCCTCCTGGAGCTAGCCCAGTCCTCTCCAGCAGTCTTCAGGCCAATAGATCATTTGAAATGTTTTTTATAACATAAACCCTATATTTTATAACAGGCAAATTGGCTCTCTTAAAATAATTACCCATAACTAAAGAGGAGCCTAAGTAACAGCAAATGAATTCTGATCAATGGTTGTTAAAACTGATGCTCTTTAAATAATCCCTTAAAATAAATTTCACCAGAATAATCTCTCAATGAAGATGTTTCTTTAGGGGCTTAAGATAAATAGATTTTTTTTCCAAAGCCCCTGATGACTAAATCACACAGCATTTGGAGAAGGTTCTGGTTATTTTTCCTAAGTAACGAATTTTCTGTGTGCTTCTATTTTCCCTTGAGGCCATCACAGATAGAGAACAAATTTCATTTCCCCCCTGCAATTATGTAGCTGTATTATTTTTATAATAGGCTTATAAAGAACAAGCTCTCTGAGTACAATTCTCCAGTTGAAGTTTACAGGGTGGAAATCGAGAGACAAATCCTCTTTGCTCCTTTCTGGGATTATCTAGAAAGGTCAGCATTAATGACCATTCAGAAAGTTGAACTTTTCCTCAGGTGCTGAGAGCCGGGTGAGGGGGAATCGAAAGCAGCGTTAACCTGATGCAGGAGTAAAATGGATGGCTAGGGAAGCTGATTCTGCCCGCCACCCCAAGCCTGCCTCATGAATTGAGGTCACAGCATTGTAAAACATGAACAGTGGGACAATGAAGAGGGAATAACTCAAAAGAGACCTAGTGGTTTAAATTAAGTGTCCTCATTGAGTTCATGTGTTCAAATGCCTGGTCTCCAGCTAATAACAATGTTTGGGGACGGTGAAGAACTCTTAGGAGGCGGAGCATCACTGGAGGATGTGGGTCACCTGCTGTTGTTTATTTACTCTTGCTTGTTATTTACTCTTTGGAGGCCGCTACCCAGCTCCCAAATATATCACATGAAGTCTTAGTCCTTCTTAACAAATGTCCAGTCTTAACTTGGCTTATTTCTAGTCAGATTTTCTTAATTTAAATTATCCTGACTACCTTTTGCCTCTGGGCTTTTACATTTCTCTAGTCTATATACCTTTCTTTACTTCTTACTCCATGACTTGCTGTGTGGCTGGGTGACTGGCCCCTCATGTCCTCCTCTCCTCCTTTTCTTGTTCGTTGATCTTCTCCTCCCAGATGTCTCCTCCTATTCATTCTCTCTGCCCACCAGCCCTGCCTATCCTTTCTCCTGCCATGCTATTGGCCATTCAGCTCTTTATTAGACCCATCAGATAGTTTAGACAGGCAAAGTAACACAGCTTCATAGAGTTGAACAAATGCAACCTAAAGGAATGCCACACCTCTTTGCATCATTGGACAAATATTCCACAGCATAAAAGAATATAGCGCATCTTAAAATAATATTCTTCAACAGTCACCAGGGGAAAGACTTGACATTTGCAGCCTGGCCCTGCCTCCTCTCCCATCTACTCTCTGGTTTACTCTGATGTAAATAAGTTCCCACTATAGCTGTAAAGTCACTCTTTTCCTCATACCTCACCACCCTGGTGGAATATACTTTGAGCCAAAATAAATCTTTTCCCCCCTTCAGTTGCTTCTTGTGTGATATTAAGTCACAACAATGAGAAAGGTAACTAAGACAGCAATTTGATGCTGAGAAGTGGGGTCATTGCTATGACTACCTGACTATGTGATTGGTCGGCCTCTGGAACTGTTTGGGGGGAAATGTTGAGGACATTAGGCAGGGAATTCCTCTAAAAAGCAGGCTCATGAGGTTTTAGAGAGGAACAAGGGTTCTATTGGTAGCCGTGCTACAGGCCATTTGTTATAGATTGTCAAATAATCTGGCCACATTCTCCCTCTGTTCTGAAAACACGAGTGAAACTGAATTCAAAAACAATGGGCAAACTAGTTTGGTGGAAGAAACTTCAAGACAGCCAAATATCCAATAACCAGCTGTGGGATGGTTATTACTCATGGCACTGCCCAGATTCACAGTGAGTGAGAGCAGAAGTGAAGCAGAAAGATGCGGGAAGTGTGTATAGCTTACCAACAAACAAGGCATGAACATAAGTGATGGTGACGACAGGTGGATGAACAGAAAGCAGCTGTAGCTGTTAGAGACTGGCTTCATTAATGAAAATGAAAAGCCTCAAGCTCAACACTACTAACCGAAAACAAGACTCCACTCAGCACCCAGCTTGTAAAACTGCAAATTCATTTGAAAAGAAAGAGCCTGGACTGAGAATGCCGCTGAAAGAGTTGGTGCTTCCGCTCATTTGGGTTCTCTAAAGGATTAGAACTCATACATTTACAGGATGCAGTCCAAGTCGTTCATCAGTCACAGTTTCACAGCAGAATGGCTGAGAAGCCAGTAGTTGTTCAGTCTACAACTCTGGGTGTCTCTATAGTCTTGGTCTGCTGATGGAGTCCTGGAGGACTCCTGGAGAGAGGCTGGTCTTTAGTCTACCTGAGTTTAATATGGCCCAGAGCAATAAATAGATGAAGCTGCCAGCAAGAGTGGGAACAAGGAGGTAAAACTCAGTTTCCTTCTTTCATAGCCTTTCATGTGGGCTACCACCAAAAGGTGAGGCCCAGAGTTGGGGTGGGTCTTACTGCTTCAAATAATCTGATTAAGAAAATCGCCCCCAGGTGTGCCCAGCCACTTGCATTTTAGTTGACTCCAGGACAACTAAAATTGACCTTCTCAAACCAAATCCCTGTCAACTTGACACAAACCACATTTCCTTATATCATGCTCAATTTCCAAATAAAAACAATAACCAGTCCACCATTCCACCTAACATCATGTAACTATCCAATGTACAACCACAAATGCATTATATATTTTATAGTAGGTGGGAAATTACCTTGTGAAATGGTTAGTCTTTTATTGTCCCTTGCTTCAATATAATATTAATTTACAATGCTTAATCATTGATAGTGTTTCAGTTGATATCACATTATACAATAAGGAAATAAAGAAAATAAAACGCAATCCCAGATTAATATGTGTTCATATATGCACAAACATGCTCTTAAAAATAGGACAAAAACACTCATGTCAATTACAATCTCCATTTCTGCAACTGATCAAATGACCTAGCTGGTATTAATAACTCTTTATTGTCTGTAGGGATGCTGTAGCCACGCCTTCTAGGGGCTGGCCACACGTGTGCCTGACCACGCCTTCGAGGGTGTGGTCACGGTGATGTAGGGAATGGTTAAGAGTGAGGGCTGCTCAGGCAGCGGCCCTACTTTCGCTTTCATCTTCGCTTGCTATACTTACTGCTGCCCGCCGGCTGGCTAGGTCACTCTGTAAGTAAGGCTTTTCCCTATTAAATTCCCTTGTATTTTTACCTGGCTCCATATTGGTAATTTCCCACATTAATTGTCTATTCTGCTCATTCCTGCTCATCAAGGACCTTAACAGGTCTTGTTTTTTTTCCTAGAGGAGTGGCCCATACCTCCCATCCTGAAGGGTCTGGGCCCTTTATCATCATGCCTGGATTGGGTTATTGTAGTTTCCCATTGCCCTTAGTCACAGAACATGGTAATATCAAGAGATATCCTAAAGGACCCCTTACACTGGATACATAATCATAAACTTCCACTGTGGAGAAGTAATCAAGTTCCTCCAAGGTATAGCTAACTACCTAACAGGTCAATCACCAACACATTGCTAGTAAGTCATAACCCTTCCTTTCTTGTTTATCCTAAGATCTTATATTATCAGTATCACAATGCAAAATATAAGTAACTTTAAAAGTCCACAGTCTTTAAAAATTACAAATACTCTTTAAAAAAAAAGTCCCTTTAAAGTATCAAAAGTCTCTCAACTATGAATTCTTATAAATTAAAACAAGTTATATACTTTTTTTTGTTCCAAGGGGGAAGAAGCAGGGCATAGCCACAATCAAATCAGAGCAAAACCAAAATGGAACAGTATAAAAAGTTCAGTGCTTGCCATCTGGAACCCACTTACAATTCCCTGGGCTCCAAGGGGCCTGGAGAGCTCCACTTCTCCAGCTCTGCCATTCACCACACACATAACTCATTTCATAGGTTCAACCCAGCTCCACTCGACAGCTGTCCTTAGTGGTGGTCCCATGGTACTGGTATGCTAGGTCTCTACTGCCACTGAGGCTAAACCTTCACCAATGGACTTTCCTGACCTCTCTTCAGGGATTTCAACCCTGCCACACAAAGCCAATCCTCAGCTGGTCTCCATGACCGCTTCATGCCTTCAAAACTAGTATTGCCTAGGTGACTCTCACTCATCACCAAATTTAGCATGCAGTATGAGATGCAGCCTTGGACACCCTGGACCACAATTGTGTACTGACCCAGAGGAAATGTTCCCAAAAGATTTTGTTTCAGTGTTTCTGAGCTCTTCTTAGTCACAGCTGATTTCTCTGGCCTAGATCACCAATATCAATTGCCCCAGTAAAGCAAAGGTTTTACTTTAATGACACTGGTCTCTTGTTCATCCCAGCTGGTTCTTCATCCCTAGATAACCAGAATCACAAGTTCTTGATCCCCACACAAATGACCCTGATAGAATCTTGGGTCCCTGGCTCTGAAACTCCACAGCCGAGACCTCCATTACCTCCATCTCTCTCAGCATTCCTACCTTCCAAGCACCACAGCATCTCATTAAGCTCTGAGCACTCAATAGATTTTTCAGCCCCAAGTTCCAAATTCCTCCAGCAATCCTCCCATAAATAACATGGTCAGGTCTGTCCCAGCAATGCTTCTCTCCTGGTACCAATTTCTATCCTACTTTGTTTCTGTTGCTGTAGTAAAGACCATGACCAAAGAAGCTTAGGGAAGAAAAGCTTACAGTCCACCACTGAGGGAAGTCCGGGCAGGAACTCTAAGCAGGAACTGAATCAAAGGTCATAGAGAATTATTTACTGGTTTACCTGGCATGGCTTGCTCAGCATGGTTTCTTATACCACCCAGGACCTCCTACCTAGAGGTGGCACCACCCACAGAGGGATGGGTGCTCCCACATCAATTGTTAATCAAGAAAATGTCCCATGGACTTGCCTACAGATAGAAAGTGATAGAGTTGTTTTCACAATTAAGATTCCCTCTTCCAAGGTGACTCTCGCTTGTGTCAAGTTGAAAAAAAATAAAAATAATAAAAATAAAAACTACCCAGCATGATGCTCAAAAACAATACTCAGCAATCATAGTGTATATAAACTACCTTAGGCTACATTCCAAGCCTCACGGGGCCTCCTCTCTCTGCCTCCCCATGCTAAGATTATAGCTGCTCAGTGAAGGCAGGTGATAATAAATTAACTAGGCCCAAACTGGAGAACAACTTACACAGATAATAAAGAACCGCCGCAGCCTTTCTCTGCCCTTCCAATCCAATCTATGACCCAAGAGACAGAGAGTGCAAATGAGCAAGCCACCACCTCAGTCCTCCTTCCCTCTTCCCAGCACCTGAAGTCACGCCAAAATGGGTGTGTCCACTAACACAAATACACTGGCAAGGATAGATGCTGATACAATTCCCCTTTGTGTCTAAAGAAGAAGGTTTTAAGCCTGATGCAAAAACTATATACAATGATAACAAATGTCAAGTATATTCCGGGAAAAGGAAAGGTAAACATACACATATTAAAACCTACAACCAGCAAGAGCAACACTGAGCAAAAGACACATACTACAGCTCAGCATCATGCCCTGTTTTCACATGGGCACCAAAGACTGAGATCAGGTCCTCATGCTCACACTTGGTCAGCTGACCCAGCTCCCTGGCCTTATGTTTATTTTTATAGTCATGTGCATGAAACAAAAGACCTATAAGACAAAACCCAGTATTTGACACCACATAGCATAACAGGTCCCAGGGCAGTAAGGTGTTGTAACTATGACAGGGCTTCCAGAAGCAGGTGCTGGGTTTGAAATACAGTTGCCTCATTTGCTATATGATCTGGTAAGCTCTTCAGTCTTTCAGTTGCCCATTTTCTGCTGGAGTAAATAGATGATAATAACAGCGGTGAGACAAATTATATACCAATTGAAAACAGAAAACACACACAAGGCTATCTTTGTGAAAGTAAACAGAAACAGAGGTGGTTTTATCAAATAATGACAATAAAAGCAATGGAATTCACAGTGGTTTCATCCAAGATGAGAGAAAGACAGGTACACAGAACAGCTTTGATGGGACAGAGGTAAAAAAAAGAATAAATTCATTGGTTGATGCATAGTGGTACACAACTGTAATCTCAACACTTGGGAGACAGGAGCAGAAGTATTACAAGTTCAAGGCCAGCCTGGGATTCAGAGTGAGGCCCTATTTAAACAAATAATCTTGCATATTATAGTATTCTAGTAATTCTATGTATTTGCTACAGACATTAGGAAAAACACAGAACCAATGAAAATCAGAGAGAAGTATAAACAAATGGAAAAGATGAATCTAGGGGCAGCATACATACATATAGAATCCAAAGGTCGTATACTAGAAAAAAAAAAAAACCCTGAGCGATAAATACACCCCCCCCGAGTTTCCTGGCAGCCAAAGGAAGACAATCAACTACAAAATTGAATCTATCCACCAAAAGTCAAGCATGGTAGCTTTGAGGATGAAACAATGCCTTTCTGATGTTCAATGCTTCCGTTTTTCATATGACTCTTCTAACAGGATCTGCTGATTTAGTGGACAATATCCTTACCAACCATCTACAATAAATACTGCAGTGAGTCTCCCTCATCAGTTTCATACATCATCCATCACAGGACGCAGAGAACAGGGCAGAAAAGCTCACTCTGGGGAGTTAAGATGGTTGGATGTGTACCTTTCCCCTTGGTCTGCTTGGTAGGTTCTCACTGTTTTAGTTGGGCTGACCATTTGAACAACACATGAGTGATGAATTTCACAAGTTGGTGATGGGGGCATCAGAGCAAATGGGAAGGCACTGTGCAGGCAGAGGGTCACTGTTTTCCATCATCCACCCTCCAGAGGAAAGAAAATGCATCCATCAGTCACCTAGTGAGTCAAAGGCCCCAGCTTCATAGCTTTTGAAAGCTATCCTAGGCTCTCCACAGCACCATATATAAGAAATATAGTCTCTTTCTGAAGCAATTTTTTTTTACTTTTTAATAGTTTTAGCACCCACAAAACACAATTAGGAGCTCATTCATATCAGTTGAACACCCAGCTGAATGATGTTTGCAAACAAAATACATCCCATCGAGATTAAACATGTGCCCTGAAAGACTGTGCCTCCGAGTAGAGTTACTCATACATGGAGCTGATTGGGATGTCCATGTATACTGTTATTCAAATAACTTTCAAACATAACAGAGCTTAGAGAAAAATGTCATTTTCTACCTCAGCAGAGCATGTAATGGTTTGTCACTGCATGTAAAGTTTAATTTGTAGAAAGGCCAGTATGTCTTCCTGCAGGCTTCCCTGTCTGAGAGCTAGGCTACCTGGGCCTCCTCTCATCTTGTCTCATCCTGTGAAGGGTCAGGCATGAACACTGCAGTAGAAGAGAGTATAGCACCAGAGGGGATGCTGGCCACGTGCTGGCTCCAGATCAGCTCAAAGAAGACTGAAGGTGGACTTTGGGAAGAAATCCCGAACTACCCAGTGTAGGGGATGCTGTAGCCACGCCTGCTGAGGGGCTGGCTACAGGTGTGCCTGACCATACCTGCGGTGGAAGAGTGAGGGACACTTACCTGGAGGCCCTGCTTCGCTTTCATCTTCGGCTTTCTGTACTTCTGCTGCCCTGCTGGCTGGCTAGGTTGCTCTGTAAGTAAGGCTTTTCCCTATTCAATTCCCTTGTATTTTTACCTGGCTCCATATTGGTAATTCCCCACATTAACCCAGACAACACCTTGGGTCAGAACCAAACAAGAGATAGACAGACAAGTTGGGGGGGAGACATCTGGGGGAACAGTTA
The DNA here is from genome assembly GCF_003668045.3 of Cricetulus griseus. Taxonomy (NCBI): domain Eukaryota; kingdom Metazoa; phylum Chordata; class Mammalia; order Rodentia; family Cricetidae; genus Cricetulus; species Cricetulus griseus. The sequence continues at coordinate 205,797,175 of NC_048597.1, read as the reverse complement.
GACAGACAAGGTAGAGGGAGACATCTGGGGAAGAGAGTTAGACAGACAAGGTAGAGGGAGACAGCTGGGGGAAGAGCTAGACAGAGAAAAGACAGATGGAGCAAGAAAAAACAAACAAACAGGAGGTGACTGGGGTAAGAGCTAGCCAGACAGAGGGAGGACAAGAGAGATTAGGTAGACATATGGGACCTCATCCAATCTGAGACCAGTGTGTGGCTAAGCCAAGAAATGGCAGAGCCATGAGGCCAGATGTTAGTGGTTCCATATGTGGAGAGAACTCTAGGATCGCTGAAGAACCAGGAGATGGAAATGGAACCATAGCAATGGGTAGGGTCAGGTCGGTATGTTCCCTCCTTGGGTGCCCTCTAAAAAGAGTTGATATTTTCTTTTTTCTGGAATTGACGGAAGTTAGACCTAAGAAGGTTTTGAATTGGACAGTAACACTAACTCTCTGAGAGCCTGGAAGAGAGTACCCACAGGTAAAAGCCTGACGTGGGCAACACTACACTCCCCCGCTCTCAATTTATTCACTTTCCTTCTAGCCTGGCCACCAGCTCCCAGAGGGTGGGAACATGCCTTCTAAGTTCCCCAAGGAGACTCCCAATGTGTACTTTCCATCTGAGCCGGAAATTATTAGGCAGGTTCCACCATTCAATGGGCCTGTTCCTTTCTCTGTTCCACCTCTAACCTGGAACTTTCTAGAAGAGCCAATACCTTCATCTTAATTCAGAATTGGCTTCCCCTTGTCTGCTAGCCTTCTCCATGTGCACAGAGCCAGGCCCTGTGGCTGGGCAGCAAGACACAGACTGGTTTATCAGCCCACTAGATCCCTCCTACTGGCCATCCTTGAACAGGACCAGACTGAGCCCATCTCTCCCCCTATGGACAACCTCCTTTGTCACCCTGCCCTTGGTGACAAGTGCAGTATGACAGCAAGCCATGGGAGAGTGCAAGTACTGGATAAATGACTGTTTAAAATCCTTCAAGCCAACACAGATGGCATGCTATGGGGGAAGGCGCTTTATTTGTGGTTTGGAAGTGAGTTTATATGTCCATAAAAAAGGTCTGGAAGGATGCAGAGCCCATGGTCGTGACAGGTCATCCTGAGAAAGAAGGGAGGCTGGAGGGAAGACAGCTTTATTTCATTTGTGCTTCCCCTTTTATAAAGAGTGTGTATTACTTTTATAATCCAATATTTTACCTCAAAAAAAATCCTTCAAGGCTCAGCTCAGGCCCTGGGTCCTGGTATTTCTAGATGACTAGCCCTGGTGCTCTTTCCTTTCTCTTAATACTTGCAAAAGCAACATGGAGATGGCCAAGCCCAGTCCCTTGCCACTGTTACCTGATGCCATGTGTTGTCTAGACATAAAGAGAATAATGACATTTTCTTGCTTGGCCCAGAATCAAACCCATGGCAGAGATGCTGAATAAGAAAGAATCGAAAGGTCTTGTAACCCTAACCCCATTGGCACACTGTAGGGGAAGCTGTAGCCACGCCTTCTTAGGGGCTGGCTACAGCTTCCCCTACAATTCCCCTTTTAGTCTAAATTTTCTTCATCACTATTCAAACTACCATCTAGAGCAATATCTTTTTTCACAATATGTAAAGAACTGTCTATTGTTCCTGTGAGAGATTGTCTTCCACTGCTATTGGAAATGACCTGACCTTTCTCGATGTGGGGGCCTTCTTGAGGCCCCCCTTGGGGTTTCCCGACCTTAAGGGGTTTCCTTGTATGTCCCTGGTCGATCTACATTCATTGGTCCAGTGTCTGCCCTTACCACATCTTCTACACAATCCAGAAGGCAGTGGCCTTCCATATGAGGCATTGTTAGAATTCATTTGTCTACAATTTCTCTTAGTATGTCCCATTTTACCACAGTTGAAACATCTAGGTTCCTGGAGCCTTCGTGGTCTCCAGGGGAAGGCTCTTCCTACCCAAGGTTCTGGTTCATAGTAGTAGTAACCTCTAGCCTCTTGGTATCTATGTTGACCTCTGTAAGGTGCTTCTCCTTGCCAAGCCCTTACATCCTCACCTCTAGACCTTTTAATTTCCTGTTGCCGTTTTAAACCTTTGGAGATGGCTTCTCCTACCCAAGCTCCAGTATCTTGCACATTATAGTCAATGTTGGCTGCATACAAAACCCATTCTTCTAACGGAGCTGATCTGATCTTTAAAGGCAAAAGTATTCTTTTGCATATAGGGTTTGCATTTTCATAAGCTATTGTATATATAATTGATTGTCTTGTTTCTGGATCTGTTACCTGTAATTCTACTGCCCTAGTTAACCTTTGTAAGAAGTCCTGGAACTGTTCTGTAGGTCCCTGTTCTATTCTGGTATAAGCTTCTAGACGTTCTCCTGGCTCATGAACCTTATCCCAGGCATTTAATGCTGCTTTCCTGCAAAGAGACAGTATATCGTCATCATATTCAGCCTGAACCTGTGGGTCAGCATAAATACCCTGACCAAGAAGCTTATCTAGAGGCGCTTCAAAACCTTCCTTTATGCCCTGACGTTCAAGGAGCTTTGCCTCTTCCCTTACCAATGCCTTCCACTGGATTTGGCATGAATTCTCAAGTACAGCTGCTACCAATCGTTCCCAATCTGTGGGTGTCACCCTGTTAAAGGTTGCCCATGAATGTAATAGCTGTTTTACGTATGGGCTATGGAGACCATATGAGACAACTGATTCTTTAATATTCTTAAGATCCTTCGGCTGTATAGGTTGCCATTCATAAACCATTCGTCCATGAGGGTGTTTCTTAGAAGCTGGCTTTTCTACCATGGTAGCTGGGTACACTAATGGTGTACGAGTAACAACCTTAGAAGAATAGTCACGATACCTGGGTGGAGTAGGTGCCTGGGATTGGAGTGATTCTGCTTCTGAGGCATCCCATTGATCTTTAAGCCTAGCAATGATATCCTTTTGAAAAGTTTCAATCTCCTTAATCATAAAAGATTCTAAGCACGTTAGTGAATCTGTAAATTGCTCTAACTGCTCATCTACACGTTTTTCTAGGTCTTTCATATGATCATCCTTAGACAGCATCTGGATGGCATGGAAACTGCCTTCTAGGTATTGGAGTCTAGATTCCAGGTCATGATTTGCTGATTTTGAGTCCTCAGCAATCGACCGTATGGACCTATGTAATCTGTCAGCCCTGTACTGTAAATTATCTTCCAAACATTCAAATCTAGACTCAAACTTCTGATCTGCTACCTTGGATGCTTCAATGACTGATTGAATGGCATTGTCCAATTCTTCAACCCTATGCTGGGTATTTTGCACCGTTGCATCTAGTTGATGAGTAACATTGCCTATCTGAGTTTCTAGCTGGCTACAGATATTCTTTAGCTGGTCATGGTCTTCTGACAGCCTAGCCTCTAAGGCCTCAGACATGGAGGATCTCTCTGTGTTTATCTTATCATAAATACACTGTATCTCATCAGACAGCTCTGTCTTTAGTGTATTGGACACAGAGCCAAGCTTATCATCCAATTTCTGTTCCACTTGCTGCACAATTGTGGTCTGACCTAATCGTAAAGCTGTTATTTCCTGCAAGCAGGTGGTGAGGTTATCCTTATCCCTATTCCTGTGTCCTCTGGCTAGTAATACTATTTGTACCAGCAAGCTAACTGCCATTATGGCATATAGGCCAGTAATTGGCACATTAACATCCTCCTCAAACAGTGAATTCACGTAATAAGCAAAAATATTACCAATTTTAGCAAATGATAAATATTCCGCCATAATTTTACCTGATTTCTACTCCAGATGCAGTAAATATATTTGATCAGCAGGTAGCACAGGCGTTTTGCAGCAGTCGGTCAGCGGTGGAGAGAGGTCACAAAAGCGGCTGCGCTTATCTTAGAGAGTATACGGCCTTGCGGCTACAACCACTGAAACAGATTCGGGCTTTCCCGCAGGCCAGGGGAAGCCACAGCTGAAAGCGGAGGCCTACCTGGACTCTAGGCAGCTAGAAACTGTCTCTGAGCTGGGTGGATGGTTCTGAGCAGCTCAGCAGCAGTGGGTCGGCTGCTAGCCGGGAACGCCTGTGGAGAGTGGGTGCTTTCCGGGCCTAGGCGGCGGGCCCGATGGAACCCACAGCCTGTCCCAAATGGGGTGTGGGTTTCCAATATCCCGCTTCTGACACCAGATATAGTAAGAAATTACCAATACGGAGTCAGGTAGAAATATAAGGGTATTTAATAGGGAAAAGCCTTACTTACAGAGCGAACCAGCCAGCCGGTGGTAGTCTGTACAGCAAGAAGCAAAGAGAAACCGAAACCGAAAACGCAGTCCCCCTACTCACTCTGACCACGCCCTCACAAGCCCTCAGGTACTCTTGTAGCCAGCCCCTAAGAAGGCGTGGCTACAGCTTCCCCTACAGCACACTCCTCTATACACAGAAAATCAGAGAATATTGACAAGGATGGAGGAAGGCAAATGTTGATGTGAAACCTGGGCCAGGAGAGGAAGGTTCCTGGGACACCCTCAGAAAGGAGCGTGACAGAGAGCATGGTTGGAGACCTGGGTCAGAAGAGAACTCTAGGGCACCCTCAGAGAGGAGCACCGCAGAGAGCATGTGTGCAGCCATCTCCAGCTGGATGTTTGCTGAGCTGCAGGATTTCCATATGTTCCTGTCCCAAGCTGCTCCAGTGAAGACTGCAGGACTCTTCAAGCTTGGCTGTGGCTTGCCTGGACTTTGTAGTAGAGGGAACATAGCTTCCTGGGTCTTGGCATCCCTAAAGACACAATGGTTAGCAAAGCAGCCCATGAGAGCCCATGAGGCCAGACAGCCACAGTTTAGAGGAAGGGGTATATCTGCCACAGGCCAGGGGAACTTGTGGAAGAGACTATGTGGAGCTGGGAATAAGAGGTCATTTGTACCATTTAACCAGTAGTCTCAGGGCTCAATGTACAGGACATGTACATTGAGAAGGTACCCCAGAGGCTTCTGAAAACCCATATGTGTACCTACTAGAGTGAGAGCATATTCCTGCTTAACATTGGACACCGTTACAGCCACCCCACAGGCTAAGAGGCCACAATAAAACAGCAGAGTCCACTAAGAGCTTCATCCATTTTCTTCTAATTCTCCATCCTCCTACCCACCCCCACAAGATTCTGGGAATGAAAGAAAGAGGGAAAGGAGACCCGAGCCCCAGGCTAAGCTTGAGAAGTATGAAGAAGGATGGGAGAGAGGGTCAAGTTTTGAAGTTGCAATGTAGCTGGCTCCTTGCTGCTTAAATGTACATCTTGACTGTCAACATGACCACGGCTAGCATTATAGGAACCACAACACTATATGAGCTTCCCGAGCTGTAGTCAAGTGTTGGGGAGAGGAAACAGCAGAGCCTAGCAGATGGCTGTAGTTGGTGAGAAATGAATCCTTTTTGTAATGCAGAGCCTGCTAATAGTCTAGCTGTGAGTTGGTACTAAGAGGCAGAGCCATAACAAACCATGATCTTGACCTAGGAAGAATTATACAGCCTGTAGCTCTAGCATCATCTTGCCACACATGTGAAGCCCAGAATATAGTGAATAAATCCAACTGATCTGTGGGTAGTGGTCTGATCCAGCAAAACCCACAGCACAGACAGCTTTCCCTTATCTGGAATATCTGGCTTCCACTAACTAACTTTACATCTTTAACTAGAAGACCCTTCAAAGTGTCTTAACCCTCATGAGATGGAGGCAGTGGGGAGGGGATTGCAGCTTATTCTCCCATATCTAAGTACCAAGCATTCCTTTTGTTACAACCTATAACGAATCCTTATTAAACAGGTTGATATAGTTAGAAACTACAGCCCTGTGCTTCACTGACCAGCATCGGCCAGGGACAGAATTCCAGTCCTCAGTTCCCTGATGGGGAATTCTTTTTCCTGTTCATTTTTAGAAACACTCCTGCAAAGATATTCAACACTAGGCAACACAGTGGATGCTAGAAATATAGAGAAGAGCAGAACACACTCTCTGCTTTTCCCTGCAGAACACAGAGCAATGAATGGGAACAGAAATGGAAGACAATAAGGGGAGCTGAGAGTGATGGGGCCCCATGACGAAATGACCTGATCCAGAGGGTTTCAGGGCAGTCAGCCATCCTTGAAGGGACAAGCAAATTAACTGGAGTATGGGTATGAAATGGAGGAGAAGAGAGAACACAGGAGGAAAATTGGGCTAAAGGAGCAGTGCACATGACAGATGAGAGTTTATCTCCTTTCCAAATTCACATATAACTCCCACAGCCAGAGTCACAAGACACTTTGATGGTCGGGAAGAAAAAACACAAAAGAAAACCACACTTGGGAAGTCTTTTGAAAGTCAAATACTACCTTAGCATTCTCTTTATGCCACTCAGTGTCATTTTTCCTAATTCCCTTCCATGCAGAATCTATGAGCATCAAATTACTTCCTGGTGCCCTCCCTGACAGTCTAGGCATCTACCATCTCCTTGAGTGTGGAGGCATTGATGGATGTGCCACAGTTTTCTTTATTATGTGCCTCAGTCTATCATAATGCATTCCAGAAATTAGTATTCTTACATTGCCATCATATGTCAGTATTCTCTGATTTATAGACTATAGACATGATTTATGGATTATTATAGTAATATATACATCAGATAACTAATTTGTTGACCCAGAACCAAAATATAGAAGTTGTCAAACTCTCTTCTTGGTGACACAGCTACTTCAGGTAATTTAAACTAACAGGAAGAATTTAAGCAAGAGACCACAGAAAACACAAGCTTTAAATCTGATTTAAATAATTACCTTAAAGGCCCAAAAAGGATATCTCTTTATCCACGTACTGTGGGGAGCCACAGAAGCCCTGAGTGAATGTGTAAGGAGCAGATGAAATCCTAAGAAAACACGTATTGCTGATATGGACACAACCATGTTGAGGACCAAGGCCTCAGATCCACAGGAAATTGGCAAAGCTATTCCTCTATGGGACAGGCTCAGAATTGGCAAAGCCTCCTCTTAATCGGATTGTAAATGTTGGCAGTAGATTGACCAGAGTGTGCAAACACTAGCAACTGTGGCTTCCTCCTCCAAGATAACTGTAACCTGAGACAGCCTGTCTGCACAGACCTCCTATGGAGAGTACCTAACTCCCCATCCCCCACTCCATTGCATACACAATAAATGTGCTGAGGTTCCAGGGTTTTCTGTTAGCTGCTACGACTCTATCAGAGTGCACACAGTTCACCTGATGCCAGCTTGTCTGTGTACATGTCTGTTGTTTCCTCAGTGTCACTGTCCTCTCTTCATTCCCTTGTCACATCACCTTAGGTCAAGTCCCAACAGCACTAGACATGGAAACATACACTGCCTTCAGGAATTTAACCCAAAGGAAATAAGGGTCCAAATTAAATAATGACAGGCAATAGAAATGTCTCCTGTAGTAAAATTTAGGATCACAAAAAGGTTGGAAATGATACAGGTATTCAATAAGAGTAAATTGGCAGTGTATAAGCCATTGATTGGATATACATATTAGTGGATAAACATTCTATACCAGGGGCCATTCTCCCTCTCAGGGAATTCTTGGCAAATGACATCTTTGATTGTTAAACCTGGGGGCTGGGCCTACTGGAGTCTAGTAGCTATTGATGATATTATAGTGTTCATAGCAACTACTTATGACAGATGACTGTCGAGAACAAATAAAACAACCAAAGTCCCAAAGTTGGGAATATTCTCCATTGTTAAATGTAATGTAAACAAGGTGTTTTGCTAATAGAGTGACATCCAGCAAACGAAATTGCATTCATCCTATAGTCTTAGCTATGAAATCTATATATGTGTGGAGTCAAGGGCTGTGGAAGGATCGGAAAAAAAGAAGGCAGATGTATTCTTAAAAGGGTAAAATTACAGATACTTCTTTAAAAATAATTTCATTAAGGTTGTGAAGGATTTCTACAGGCCACAAAATTGCAAAAGTACTTTAGAGTAGATTAATGGTAGAGTAGAGAAATGAGGTAGATGAGAGTAAAGACAGGGAGAGAGAGAGAGAGAGAGAGAGAGAGAGAACAGATCTTAAAAACAAAACAAAAATAGTTCACCAATCTGTTTAAAACTCAGAATCCTTTAAAGGGATACTTAAACCAAAACTCAGTCTCTTACTAAAAAATTACTCTTTTGTCTCTAAAGATGCTTCTTAGGTGGTTTTTAATATAGCCAAACCAGTTTTCTAATGCTTGGTGTTCTCAAGTGTACATTCTTCTTTCTCAAACATTTTCTTAGGTTTTATCTGCACTTCAAGTGTGTATCTTATAAACAACACAGGGTTGATGTTGTGCAATAATCTTTTGGTACACTGTGAATATGTGTCACTTGGACTGATTTAATAAAAAGCTGAATGGCCAATTGATAGGCAGGATTTTCAGGGCAGAGAGAATGCTGGGAAGAAGAAGAGGGGAGTCGCGAGACAGACAGAAAGGAAGCAGCATGAGCAGTACAGAGTAAAGGTGATAAAGTAGATTGACTAAAATGGGTTAATTTCAGTTATAAGTGCTAGTTAGTAACAAGCCTAAGCTATCAGCCAAGCTTTATAATTAATAGTAAGACTTTGTGTCATTATTGGGGAGCTGGAGGTCCCAATGAAAAAGTCCTTGAGCACTGCTTTCTTATTCAACATAACAGTCTGTCTTTTATATATATATAATTTATTTGTTAGTTCTAGTTAGGGAACAAGCTTGTTTCAAGTCCCTTCTCCCTCACCCCCAACCCTCCTCCCCCACCCCCAGCCTACCCCCAACCCCATCCACCCACCACTCCCCAGGCAGGGTAGGGCCCTCAAAGGGGGCTCTGCAAAGTCCACCAAATCTTCCTGTGCTGGTCCTGGGCCCTTCCCCATGTGTCCAGGGCCAGAGTGTAACCCTTCACATGGATGGGCTCTCAAAGTCCCTTCTTGCACCAGGGAAAAATACTAATCCACCATCAGAGGCTCCCTGGAGTGCAGAGGCCTCCTTATTGACATCCATGTTCAGGGGTCTGGATCAGTCTTGTACTGGCCTCCCAGACAGCATCTGGGGCCCATGTGCTCTCCCTTATTCAGGTCAACTGTTCCTGTGGGTTTCTCCAACCTGGTACAGACCCTTTCGTTCTTCATTCCTCCCTTTCTTCAACTAAATTCCCGGTTTCGGCTCAGTGTATATCTGTGGATGTCTGTCTCTGCTTCCCTCAGCCACTGGGTGGGGGCTCTCACTCAGGATGGTTTCCTCTAGTTCCATCCATTTGCCTGCGAATTTCAAAATTCCATTGCTTTTTTCTGCTGAGTAGTACTCCATTGTATAAATGTACCACATTTTCTCAATCCATTCTTCAGTTGAGGAGCATATAGGTTGCTTCTAGGTTCTGGCTATTACAAACAATGCTGCTATGTCTTTTAAATAGCATGTTTAGACTGTTTATATAAATTCTTATTTCCTACTTATCTTCTGTATTTTATTGCTTTATTTTTCTTTTTGTTTGGGTTTATCAAGCACTTGTTGGTTCTAAATTATACCTCCTTTACTGTCCTTTCAGCTATAACTCTGTTTCTGTTTTATAGTTACTCTCAAATATATATTCAGAGTAAGTATGTGTGTGTCTTACCCTATCTTTAATTAACTTCACACTACATATACAAAAAAGGTAAAATTCTGTTTACCATCCTCTGTACTACTGCTTTTTATTTTACTTCTGTGTACATAGTTAAATCCCAATATATTACACCAGCTTTACTTTAACAAGTTAATTAGCTTTAAAGAATATAAAACCACATTTTCAATTTCATGTCATTGGTTTTCTTTGCTTTTTAAGACCTAGATTTCCATGTGGTGGAGTTTTCCCTTTAGCTGGAAATCTTCCTTTAGTATTTCTTATACTGCTGAAACATTATTAGTAAATTCTCTCAGCTATCATTTAGCTGAAAATGTTTTACCTCCTTAATTTTTACCAGTGTTTCATTATATAAGGTTTCAAGTATACAAACAAGTCAAAAGAATTTTACACCACATATCTGTTCCTTGATTATATGAGTCAGCTTATTCTGCACAAGGAAATTGTAGGTATCAATATACTTCTCCATAAATATTTTAGCTTGTACATCATAACTACAGTTAATATTTCTTAACTGTTTTGTCTTCTGAAAAATGTATTTTAACGCCTATAACATAGAGATGTGACTTTATGAATCTTTAACCTAGCTGCTACACAGTTCACTTTCTGTTTTCCTGAACCATCCAGTTTGCCACTATTAGTCATATATGAATGATTAGCTTCTAGTACAGAAACATAAACAGATGATTATAATTTAAAACAATCTGGGATGAACGTGATTTTATGAACTAAAAAAATTATAAAGCTAAAAGATGTCTTCCATGATAAAACTTACATACAAATAAATGCATGAGTCATAAGTGCACCATCTGAAAACATCTGACAGGTACATACACATTCATTTATATCACTACAATTGATGAATGAGAAGGAGGATATGAATTTGAAAGAGCAAGGAGGAGTATATAGGAGGACTTGGAGGGAGAAAAGGGAAAGGGGAAATGATGTTGTTATATTATAATTGAAAGGTTCAGGCATTATGCTGGCCTGCCCCTGTTACCTGGTGGAATCCACTCAGGCAGAACCCTGGTCAGCCCAAGGTTCCATGGGAACTAAGTCTACACACAGGTGCAGAGGACCCCTTTAAAAGATAAGTCCCTGCCCCTTTACGCTCTCTGTTTCTCTGTCTCTCTGTCTCTCTGTCTCTCTGTCCCGCTCTGTTCCTCTGTTCCTCTGTTCCTCTGTTCCTGTGTTTCTCTGTTTCTCTGTTCCCGCTCTCTCCGTTTCCCGCTCTGTCTCTCTATGGCGACCGGCCATGGCGGTCAGCCATTTACCCCTGTTCCTCTTCTTAGTCTCCCCATTCTGCCGTGCCTTATAATAAACTTATAGTCAATATGTCTGTCTCAGCAATTTCTCTTTTCTTCTTTTTAAACAAAACAATAACAATAGCCTCAAAAATAAAAGAAAAAACTTTTAAAAAGCAATAGTTGCAATTACATTAAGAAGGAATTATATGTTTTTATATATTAGGTTTTTTATTTTTTTTTCTTTTTTTGGTTTTTTTAAGACAGGGTTTCTCTGTATTGCTTTGGAGCCTGTCCTGGAATTCACTCTGTAGACCAGGCTGGCTTCGAATATTTTTTATATTAGTATCAAATTCTATTTTATAAGTTTATAAATTCTAAGGTATATGTTTAAATAAATACCATATTGTATTTGTATATTTAAAAATGTAATGGAGAGAGGTTGGAGCTGGTGAATAAATGCTGCCAGTGTGGCAAAGTCTGGGGGTGTGGTGATCTTCTGTGGATGCAGAGCCTTCACTTGGGAATACTATCTTTTTCAGCACCATCATGACCACCCCCATGTGAGTACCACCACACTGCCTGAGGCATCTTCAGCTGGCACAATTGCTATTCTGCTAACTGGGTGAACAGACATCAAGGTGTTCCACAACATGTATCCAGAACATGTTGAGGTGTATCACTCCACTTGTGTGAGCCCATTTATTTCTAGGGATTCATGTTCCAGGAGATCATGGCTGCTGTGCCTCTCAGGCTTTACACATATTGCACCAGCAGCTGTTAATCCTTGAATGCCTCCTTTAAATTTGGAGCTCCTCATGTGTGAGCTTGGTCATCTTACAGGTAGGGGTTAGGGGGTGCTCAGGATACACTCTTGACAGTCACAGGTCACAATAAGCTGTGGAGGAAAAGGAAGGTGGAAAGGGCAACAGCTACCTGTAGGGTCTATCACTCTTGGGTTTTTACTAGGGTTCTTATGGGAGTTTGTCTGTCATTTCTAGGCCCTGGAGAGCAAAGGAAGGAAGGAAGGAAGGAAGGAAGGAAGGAAGGAAGGAAGGAAGGAAGGAAGGAAGGGAGTCTTAGTCATGAGAAGCAAAACTTAATGATAACACATTCAAGCTTAAGCTTACCATGATGAAAAGTTATTAGCATTTTTCTTAACATCAGATTACTGCTGAACACTTATTTCATAAGTCAGTCTTCTCCCAACAGTAGGAGGGCACTACAAAAGGAGGCCATGGGTCTCCAGACATCCCAAGTTCACTTTTACATTTGGTGTTAAGGGGTTGTAGTGTAAATTAAATAGAAACAGTCCAAGAGGCCCTGGGGGAGATGATTACAGAGATGAGAATAGGCTAAACTGATAACCTTAACCTTACATTTCCCAGACAGATAATAACCTGCCCCTCAGAGAAATGGCAGGCAGAAGAAGGGAGATTCTAAAGGGACAGTGATTACCACAGCCTTAGAAACAAGAGTGCTGGAACAGAGGCATCCCTCAATGGAGTACCTAGTGACAGGAAGTTGTTCCCTTTGGTTCCAAAGGTTACCAAGCAAAAGTTCCACCCCAGTGACTACCGATAGCCAAAACAGGACTTCGATCTCTGCCTTAATCAATAACCAGGACTCCTTACTAAAGGATCTTGTGTAGCAGGTCAATGGGAATGCCCTAAAGCCAACGGACTTATTAATACCACCCAGCCTTGGGAACTGCTCCCTACATGGCCCAGTAACAGCATGACAGTCCTTACCTGAAAGGTGGAGAACATTCCTACACATGTAACTCAATTCTCCAGATAAAATTTGCAGCATGTGGCTATCTAGAACACTTAAGTGAACAATAGCCATGAGTCAGTGCTGACAGATGAGTCCTGTCTAGGAACTTTTGATGAGACTGACACCTTGCAGGGATAATACTTACCGAACTTAGACTAAAAGAACTCAAACAGTAAGTCTGTAAAATTAAAGTGTTGCCTTTCTTAGTCTTCTCAGCCTCAGGAACAGCTAAAAGACAAAGCTGCAAAAGCACATACCAGCTCCTCAAACAAGAAAACAAAGGACAGCTTCCAAAATACAAAGATAAGCCACATTTTAATAACTGATGTTACATTTTTGGTTTCAGCCCATGTTTTTTCCTTGGAACTGTTGCTATAGTGTCTGATCCACTATTACAGCTTCATACTGTTCAACCCTTTAATCTAGTCCACAACTGTTTCCTTCTTACAATTGTTCTGTTGCATCTTGCTACATTCTCCATACATAGCCATTAGTAATATCTTGTTTGGTGGCTCTTGTTTTTAACAATCCAGAGGCAAGCTATACAAGGACAGGTCTCCTAGGACAATGTTGGCCCTGGGAGACCACTGACTGGCATAATCAGTTACTCTTTCTTAGACCTTGTATCTTTAAGTTTCTAAAACAATTTTCTTCTAGTATATGCATTTTCAAACTCAACTTCTTGTGACACATGGATTCCAGCCAATTCCTACTCCAAAGCCTCCTCTCCAAGGTCGTGAAGGAGTTCATGTGGTCTCTTTTAGGGAGATGACTATGCTGTTCATCAGCATGAAAAAATATAGGCGCCTGGTCATCATTCTTCAGCTCCCTAAAAATATTTCTGGGACCATAGCTTTCAGAGAGAAGCTATGAGAGGATGACATGGTAGGAAGAGAGAGGTGTCAACATTAACAAATGAAAGAAGCCAATAACAGAAAAATATACTTAATCCCATACCCACCCACCCGCCACCACCAAAGGCTACATATAAGGGTCAAGGCATACAGGAGAAAAGTCCACAATGTCCACATGTGGGAAATGTGGGTGCTGTATAATTGAGCAGGGGGACAAAGCTGGTCATGACTGCCACCCAGTGCCACTGATCTTCTAGCCTGACCCAGATCTCTGCCCCACTTCTACCCTCAGAAACACTCTCCTAAGAAACTATCTCTATTTCTACCACTATCCATGTGCCCCCATCCAATTATTTGTTCTAGAACACAAGAGCCTGGAAATCACAAGGGAACTCTCCAGATTCCAATCTGTTTACAATGCTATGAAGAACTGCTTCGTCCATTCTGAATTTATCATTTTCATATTTTGAATATATTCCTGCTATTTTACATTATACATTATTTGGAGCTGACTCCCTATATATATAGGAAAAGGCTCAACTCATGTAAGGCATACATCTTAGTGCCATGCTCCATTCCCTTTCAAATCTGCTGGACCTCAGGCCTGCCCACCTCTTCTACTTAACATCCACATGACCTTGACTGGTTTCTCAATCCATCAGTCTTCTTATGTTCAAAGTGAAAATTAAAACAGTGATGCCTACTTCTAGTGTGTCTCTGGATGCCAGACAGCTATTTCAGTGGGTGGTGTGTCACAGGTACCAGGGGTTACACTAACTGCTTTCCATTCATCTTCTCATTTAAACTTATATTTTAAAAAAAAAACCTTCAAAGTGTGTTCCATTATCACCCATTTAGTTGATGAGATGGATCAGTTTGAGGGAGGTGGAGTAACTGGTCCAATGACATACAGCCAAAAAGTCAAAGTCAAAATCCAAAGCCAGATCTGACCAGAGATTAAGCTTCTAACCATTCTGAAATACCTCACAGATTTGCCAGTGTGACAGTTTCCTGATGGCAGAAAATTCAGAGCATTGCATTTGCCCCAGTATTATTGAATGGATCAATGAGTTTATACATGTGGAGCAGTTGGAAAAGCTGCTGTGTGTAGGCTGTGGAGGTTTTGCTGTTGTCATTGTCACTGGTACTTGGGGCCAGCAGGAGAGAGTCCATTCCTGCTGTCCACTGAGAGGCTTCAGAAGGGCACCCAGGCAACCATCTTTAAGCTGATCTCTCAACACTTGCCTGGGAGAGAAACTCAGGGTTGTTGGTGATATGCAGACCCAACCCTGAATCTCATGTTCAGTGAGACGTAGGAATATGCAGTAAGCAAGAGCCTGAGATGACTCTTTTCAGTAAAGTCTGCAAGGCTTCACATAAACTCCACCCATATTTACCTACACAACATCCTCCAAGGAGAGCCCTCTCCTCTGCGTTGAAAAACTGGGCACTACATGACAGACCATGAAGCATCAGCCAGGAGTGTGCATAATCACTTCTGAAAATAGATTTGATTTCATTGACAGAGCTAAGCACAGGTCTTTCCGGGAGCACACAGAGGGATCATGTGTGATCACCATGGCATGGCTCACCCTTTCAACTTGGAAATTGGTGGCATTTACTGCCTGTCTCAGTTAGGGTTTCTATTACTGTGAAGAGACACCATGACCACAATAACTCCTATAAAGGAAAGCTTTTAAGTAAGATGGTGGTTTACGGTTTCTGAGATTCAGTCCATTTTATCATCATAGCAAGGAGCCTGGCGGCATGCAAACAGATATGGTGCTGGCTACATCTTGATCAGAAAGCAACAGAAAGTGAACTGATATACTGGGAGTGGCTTGAGCATATATGAGACCTCAAAGCCCATCCTCACAGTAGGCCACACCTATTTCAACAAGGCCACCCCTCCTAATAGTGCCACTCCCTATGAGCTTATGGGGCCAAATACATTCAAATTACCACACTGCCCATGGCTTTTTATTGTTTTAATACAAAACTTGCTAAGGATATGCGTTCATTCTGAGGAAACAAAGGAAATGCAACATAGAAGAGAAGTCTATATAAGTGATCCTCCTTAGCCTAGAGCAGTGGTTCTCAACTTGTAGGTCGTGACCCCTTTGAGTTGAACAACCATTTCATGGGGTCACATATCAGATATTTACATAATGATTTATAACAGCAGCAAAATTACAGATATGAAGTAGCAACAGAAGAATTTTATGGTCAGTGGTCACCACAGCATGAGGAACTGTATTAAAGGGTCGCAGCTTTAGGAAGGTTGAGAACCACGGCTTTAGAGCATATACTCATTTGTGCTGTAATGGTTTCACCACATAACTCCAAGAATGAGAGGGGCTTCCCTCCATAGTGTTCCAAACACAGTAAGACAGTTGTGATTAGATGCCACAATTAAAACTCCTCAAAATGACTACAGAAGCATTTCTGCTGCCTATCAGCAATGACACCAAATTTCTCTCCCAAGAAAGCAATAATAGCCCAGCTCTGCCCACTTAAATATGGTTGCCTGGCATGGTAATGAAGCCTCTCAGCAGACATCAGGAATGAACTCTACCACCTGCCCTGAGTACAAATGATGATAGCAGCAAAACTTTCACAGTCCCAAATGCCCCATGGTGTAAGCTCATTGGTCCTTTCAATAACACTGAAGTAAGTGCAATGGCCTGAAATGTGTCACTCACACACACACACACAGGGGGACAATATCAGAAAACAGAAACTCCAGAGGAAGGACATCAGCACCATAGAAGGCTCCAGAGAACTGGTATGCCATGCTGTTTTATACTAGATATCTTAGGGTTTGTATTGATGTGAGGAGACACCATGACCACAGCAACTCTTATAAAGGAAATCATTTAATTGGGGCTGGCTTACAGTTTCAGATGTTTAGTCCATTGTCATCATGGTGAGAAGTATGGTGGCATGCAGGCAGACATGGTGTTGGAGAAGGATCTGGGTGTTCTACATCTTGATCCACAGGCAGCAGAAAGAGACTGCCACACAGAGCTCAAACCCAGCCTCCACAGTGACACACTTCCTCCAACAAGGCCACACCTACTCCAACAAAACCATACCTCCTAATTGTGCTACTCCCTATGAGCCAAGCATTCAAACACATGAGTCTATGGGGGGTCATTCCTATTCAAACCACCACACTATAAGACAGCAATTACCAAATCTGCCTTGAACTTGGGTTACCCAGCCTCCACAATAGTGAAAAATAAATTTCCATTGGTAAGCTACCTTGACTATTGCTATAGATGCTCAATGGGATCAAGATAGTAGGTATGATGTAAGTACCTCTGTTTCACAGAAGGAAAGACAGATTGACTTTGCCCACTTTCACACAGTAGCAAGTGGCAGCTGGTAGTTGTACTCGGACTGTCTGAGTTTGAATCTCAACTCTTGGGCCCTGACCACCTGGCTAAGTAACTAACTGGAAGCATGTGAATAAGCCAGTTTCAACTTGGCACTACAAACAGCTACTGTCTGTGCTCCAGGATTGTGCCTCTTAGCAAGTGCTATGGTCAGAATTTGAGATGTGGCCAGAAAGGGGGAGCCCCAAGAGCCCCCACTGAGAGGTGAGTGATGGATACAGATGGTAGAACATTTACTACTTAACAAGAGCAAAAGCAGAAAGCTATAGGATATAAAAGAGGCATTGGGTTGGGGAGCAAATGAAGACCTTATCATGCCTCCTCACCTTGTCCTCTTTTTGTGGCCATGTTCATCATGGCTGATTATCTGGGATTCTCAGAGTTCAGTTTAATTGGCTTTCATTTACCAAGCATCTGCTGCATATCCAGGGCTATATTTTGTGTTAGAAATAACAAACTGAGCATTGCCATTGTGGAGCTCAGAATTCATCAAGAAAAGCAGATGTGCCAATCAATGGCACTTTTTGCAATAACAAATACTGGAAATAAATTAAATGTCTGTGAAGACAGGATCAGCAAAGCATGAGTCACCCATTAATAGAAACACTGTTGTGAGCAGGGCAAAAGGAAGGCACAATACAACACATCTTACCTTCTACACTAAAATGGGAGAGACACCATGTTAGTATGGCCTCCTTATCTGAAAATGCTTCTCTTCTTTCTCTTCTTCCGAGCATCTCTGGGCCAAGTCCCTGGCAGACAGTAGGCAATGGAGAGAAGTGGTCGGTAGGTAGCAGGAGCTTGTCCTCATCCAGTGAGGAGTCAATCTCCCATCGCTCTGACACTGTCTGTGCAATGTGTTGGCAGAGCCCTTCACACCCATCCCTGCAACTCCTCCTTGATACCTACTGCCCCCAGTCAGCAGTGGACAAGGAGGATGTCAGAGCATATCCTCAGAGTCTGCTGGAGTCTCAAAGGCAGTGGGAGACCCTGGAGGCCATACCCGTTGGAAGGTTTTTGCTTATTGACTCTTTCCTCTTTAATTATTGCATAATTTGCATTTATATGGTTTCATTCTGCCATCGGGTTGTAGGCATGTTGGTGATGATTGACACTCTATAGCTTCCCATTGTAGCCAGCAAGCCAGCAGGGCAGCAGCAGCCATCTCCGATAAAATCCTTTCCAATTAAACAGTTCATTGGACTTGTCATGGTTTGGAGTTCTTGTTATCCTCGGATGTGCACATGGCATAGATATTTTTTATACCCATCATCATAATAAGGTCTTAGTGCAGAAGACACTTAGAGAGTCATGCTCCCCCTACCAAGTGACTGTAATGACATTGATTTCAAAATCAGTCTCCTTACACCAGCATGGGAAGCAGAGCTTCCCACTTTAATTAGATCATTCTGGGCTTTGCTCTGCCAGGTCCTTTGTCTAAATGGTATCAGATGCTGCCCAAGACATAACATACCACGGATGTTGACAAAATAATGTTGGACCACCACAGGGCACATCTACTAAGTTCAAGCATAGCTGAAGTCACCTCTAAGTGTTCTAGAGTATGCTTCTTGCTCCAGAAGGTGTTGTTTGATGAGCTAGAGTGTTCAGCCGGGTAGCATGGCTCACCTAGATAGCTCACAAGGTCATGTTCAAAGCACATTTGGCAGTGTGCTTATCAATTTAACATGATTTCAAGGACAGTGCCTGCTCCAAACGTATGCCCCAATGGAAAACACTGGTCAGAATACACCACTTTCTAATTCAACTGTTCAACCCTCTGCCAGCTGCATGGTTACTTGAGCAAGACAAACTGAGATGAAATGGTGGGTCTATCCCTTGCCTCCTCTGGTCCTCTTCTCATCATGCCCACAGTAAAAGCCAGGGCCACGTCAACTGGTCAGTTCTGCTTTGAACTCTGCAGTTCTTCTGAATCCGAATACCAGACACACTGACCCCTTTGACACCTCTTACCCAGGACCTTTGTCCTGGTATTTTCTATTCTACTTTTATTCTATCCTCCAGGTGTGTATGTGGCCCTGTCACTATCTCAAGCATCCATTCAAATGTCATCCTCTTAATAAGACCTTCCCTGCAGCTCCTAAGGTCTCCAGGAGTCTTTGTGTGTTTGGTGCCCTGCTCCCTTCCTTTCACTCTTATCTGCATTATGTGTCCTTTACTGATTTTGCTCAGGTTTGCCTCTACTGGCCTTCATCACCGTATCAGTAATGGGGGACAGAGCTCTGTGTGGCTCCATCCCTAACATGCGTCAACAGTGCACAGGGCAGCACCGTCTCAGGTAGGTCCTCCTGGCACATTTTGAAAATCAATGAATCTATACAAAATCTGGCAGAAAGGGAAATTGTTGCTTCATGTGTAAATTCTGGAAGGACGTTCACCCAAATTCCAGGGAGACTCACTAAAGCTCCACCCACAGTTGCCCCAGTAGGTCCAAGGCCTAATATTCTAACTTTATTCCTGATTCTCTTCCACATCATCTAAATTTTTGTTTGTTGCTGTGCATATCATTTAGCACATTTAATATTATGTTAAAAAGATTTTAAAATAATACCATTGTGAAGTGGAATTAAAAACTGAAAAATGTTTCTTTACAATGAATTCTACTGACACTTCTATGGCAAAAAGAAAGGACAATAAGAATTGCAGTAAATGGTGAAAGTGCTGAAGAGACCCTTCAAGTAGTGACTGATGGTGTCTTAAACCTTTAGGAGGACCTGACATCAGTTCCTACCCTTACCTCACCCCACTCTACCCAGCTAATGAATGTAATTTTCAATTTCCCCAATGCTGGGAACTATCCAGGACCACCCCACTCTATTCCCGGACCACTTTCCTTCATCCCTCCTTCAGTCCAGCCCCCACTGGCTCTGCAGGCTGCCTTTGTCATGCTCACACGTGACTGGATACAGATTCTGACTTTAACTCAATTACTAGTCACTGATCTGATTCCTTCTGATCTGATCACTGCAGAAACCCCTCCAGTGGCACAGTTGGGAGGTACCCCGGCCCTAAGAAAAGGTAGAGATTTCATCTATAAATGAAGCTGTATAGTGTGGTTCAACCCATCTTGCTGTGGGACTGTAATCAACAGGCTACTTTGTGGGAAAAAAAGAAACTTTTTCTTTAACTTCCTCCTCTGAATACTCATTATGACTCTTCTTTCACTTGAGATCTCCATAATGACTACCAAAAGAAATTGCTGCCCAGGAAGAGACCCCAGGAAGGACATGTGATATTTGTGAAGGTCAGATATGCCCAATACTTCTGGGCCTAGCAGACTGGAGCCCACCTCTATCCCTCAGCTAAATGGTACTTTGGTTATTTTTAATTAGAATAAAATGAACATTCTCAAAACCCCTGGTAACAAAGACTGGCCAAAGGGCTTTTCATGTCTTTTAATTCTGTCAAACACAAGCTGCAAGAAATAGCTTGCTATAACATTTATTCTATCCAACCATTTCCCTAAATTGCAAGAATATTCCCTGATCGAAAAAAGCCTTGACCTCAGCTATGACATTTCTTCTCAGTAACTGAAGCCAGTAGGCAAGGAGTTGCCTGCAACTTACAACCCAGTCCCCAGAGTCCTAGGAAACTGGGCCAGAAGAAAGAGGGGCTTGAATATCATGACCTTCTGTATAATGTCTACTGAACAAAACTTGTGGGTTCAAGACAAACTCCAGTTACAACCTCCTTTTGCCTTATCTGGGACTCGGAGGGACAAAGGTCTGTGTAATTCATTTTTGCTGTAGAGAAAATTTTGGGAAAAAAATCCTTTTATATAAACAACACACATCAAAAGATGAAACAAAGTTTCTTAACAAAGTCACTCTAAGTAGAAAGAGGAGGTGACGTGTCTCCCCACACCCACCCCAGAATGACATAAGCAACCTTCCAAGAGAGGACACACTGGTCTCCTATCTTATTTGAATATAGGGATTTTTACTTCAGTGATGGATTCTATTTGTTCTCATAAGGAAGAAAGGCTGTTATTTAGCTGCCTCAAGGGTTCCAGTTTCCTTTCAGGAACTCAACAACAACCAAAAACTCAAACAAAACCTACAACAGCCCTTGGCAAACACAAGCACCAACTGCCATTTAAATACCACCAGAGATCGTGTTTTAGGCAAAAAAAAAAAATCTTCCAATGTGTTTGGCAGTGAACAGCAAGCAATGTTATGTTGCAAAAATAACTGGATGTTTGTTCATAAAGGAATAAAGTCCCAACCCCACTTCTCTGAAATAGAATCTATTTCTTCATCTTACTGTCAGTGCAGTTTCTCACTCACCAACATGCCCTACTCACTAGTACAAAAAACCCCAGCAAAATCCCTGACTCTCAGGCAGCACACTCCAGTGTCTTAGCAACACTGGTGAAAACCCCGTTGCCTAGACAGTCCAGTGCCAGTCAAAACGGAGTAATCCACCTCAACTGTCCCCACTGCTTGCAGCTGAAAAACTTGGACACAAGCATAAACTACTTAGAGACTAAAAAGTAAACCACTGCCGATAGACTGGGGAGGGGAGACAGCAGAACAACCGATTTCAAGAGGTGGGCTTCCTGGATGATGTTCTCTCTTCTGACTTTGACCCGACAAGCAGTCCTGCTGAAGAACTGTGTCCCAACCAGGACCTTAAAAGACCAAAGGAAAACTGAGCCAAGAACCTGTGGGAAAGATTTCTGGGAGCTAAAAAGTATGGCGATCTGAGAGAGGGGCAGCTGGACAAAGGGATGCATTCATCCTGCCTCCGGTTCCAATATCTTCCTGCAGCTGGGCTTGTGCAGCATAGCGTGAAGACTGAAGAATCCAGGTTAAAATGCCATCCACTGTTCTGCCCTGACATGCTACATACATGAGGCTGGCCCAAGGGGGCACAGGGAATGTTTTAAAAGCTAGGCTTTCCTTGAAACCACTATCAGCAAAGGGCAAGAGAAAACTTTGAGTCTAAGTAGGCTGATTACCAGCTAATAAAATAAATAAACAATCTCCCTGGAAAGAAAGAAGACCAAAATATTTGTAAAGTAATGCTTTAAATGTCTAAAAGGCAATTTAAAAGTACTTGATAGTCAAAAGGTCAGGACAGTGTGATCAGCTCTCAGGGAAAACACATTCTGCATGTGCAAACTCAGATGATCCAGACCACAGGATCAGCAAGGACTTTAAGAGCTGTTACAAACACTCCCATGAGGCAAAGGCTTCTTAGAAAGGAGGTGCTGGAGCTGCTGGCCCACGTGTGTGAATTGTTATTATGGAAGTCAAAGAGAAGAAAAAAAATCACAGGAAAAAGTCCAAAGACAGTACAAGGAAAGAATAGATTTCATAAAAACAGTGATTCTGGTTCTTCAAAGACATTCTCACAGAAAGTTGTCAAGGAAGATGGCCCTAAAGTCACATCTAATAACTTTGAGAAAGGTGCCACAAAACCTGGCAAAAGGGGTGTGAAGCAATTCAAGGGGGCAAAGGACCGAAGGACAAACTCCAGAAGCCAAATACATTCAACAAGAAGAGGAAGTCCCCCTCCCAGAAGGTAAAAGCGTTGAATCAGCAGCCAAGAAACCCAAATGGGATGACTTCAAAAAGAAGAAAGAGCGGAAGCAGAGCAGGCAGCTCAGTGATAAGACCAACTATGACATCGTGGTTTGAGAAAGCTTGAGAAAAGACTGTGATAAAAAAGAAGGAAGCTGCTGAGTGGTTTGCAGAAGTTGATTCAAGGGAAAATTAAAACTATTGCCTTTGCACATGACTCAACACACGTGAAGCAGTGCTTCATTCAGTATGGGAATGAAGAACAGAGGAAGCAGGCTTTTGAAGAACTACAAGGTGACTTGGTTGAACTAAGTAAAGCCAAATATTCCAGGAATATTGTGAAGAAATTTCTCATGTATGGAAGTAAACCACAGATAGCAGAGGTAATCAGAAGTTTTAAAGGTCACATGAGGAAGATGCTGCGACATTCAGAGGCATCGGCCACCGTGGAGTATGCGTACAATGACAAAGCCATTTTGGAACAGAGAAACATGCTAACAGAGGAGCTCTATGGGAACGCTTTTAAGCTTTACTAGTCGGCAGATCACCCAACTCTGGACAAGGTGTTGGAGATGCAGCTGGGAAAGCTAGAGCTTATTACGGATGAAATGAAGCAGATTCTGACTCCGATGGTCCAGAAGGAAGCTGTGACTAAGTACTCCCTGGTTCATAAAGTGTTCTTGGACTTTTTTACCTACGCACCCCCAAAACTTTGATCAGAATTAATTGAAGCCATCCGCAAAGCAGTGGTATACCTGGCCCACACACAAGATGGCGCCAGAGTGGCCATGTCCTGCTTGCGGCATGGTACACCCAAGGACAGGGAAGTGATCGTGAAAACAATGAAGACATACGTTGAAAAGGTGGCCAATGGCCAATACTCTCATTTGGTTTTACTGGCAGCATTTGATTGTATTGATGACACTAAGCTTGTGAAGCAGATAATCATATCAGAAATAATCAGTTCCTTACCCAGCATAGTAAATGACAAATATGAGAGGAAAGTCCTGCTGTATTTGCTGAGTCCTAGAGATCATGCCCACACAGTTCGAGAAATCATCGAGCTTCTGCAGAAGGGTGATGGCAATGCACACAGTAAGAAAGACACTGCCATCCTCCAGAGTGAGCTCTTGGAATCCATCTCTCCAGCTTTGCTAAACCACCTGCAAGGACACGCTGGAAAGGCGGTGCTCGACAAGTCTGCATGTGTGTTGGTGTCTGACATCCTGGGATCTGCTACTGGAGATGTTCAGCCTGCCATCGCCAGTTTGGCAGCAGTAGAACTACATCCTGGTGGCAAGGATGGAGAGCTTCGTGTTGCTGAGCATCCTGCAGGACATCTCGTTCTCAAGTGGGTAATAGAGCAAGATTAAAAAGATGAAAGACAATGGAAGAGAAGGTTGTTTTGCAAAAACCCTTACAGAGCGTGTTGGCATGAAGAACCTCAAGTCCTGGGCCAGCATCAATCGAGGGGCCATTATGTGTTCCAGCCTTCTACAGAGCTGTGACCAGGAAGTTGTAAACAAAGTCATAGCTGGACTGAAAAGCCTGATTCCAACGTTGGAAAAAAAAAAAAAAAAAAAAGCACCAGCAGAGGAGTGGAAACTCTGCTAGAAAAGCTGACTGCATAGGTGTGCCGGACAAGCAAGCTGGAACCTGCTTCCCACAAAGAAGAAGGGCGGATCCACCGTACTCAAAAGTGGACACTCTAAACATGTATTCTTTGTTAAAGGACCTATTTATATAAAAATGTTTCTAAAAGACACTTTTTGCTTAACGCCAACTTTCTGACCTGTCAGGCCAAGCACTGCACAGATCACAGGGTAACATCAGACTGATGAGTGCCTGGATGTGTGCAATGTGGTTGAATGCCTTGATTTAGGAAAGGAGACAACTACAGACTGAGTAGACTTCCTGGGAAAGGTGGACTTTCGAGGACTTCAATGACAAAAGGGCATGAAAGAGCCACATGGAATGTGTGTGGTGGGGGCAGTAAAGTGAACTGCCCCCAGTGGCAGCCTGTGCTGGGGACAGCTGCTTCTCCAGCTGCTGTGCAGACTGAGTTCAGTCGGGTTTGCTTTGAAAGCTGCTCTGGTAAGTTCAGCATATGGAGGAGTTAGGAGATCATGTATCATTACTAAGTTCAAGGTTGCTGGGAAAGTCTTATTTCTGCATTTGTGCCTTCAGATTAGGTGTCTTGTGATAGGGATTCTCCCTTGGGTCAGTCCCTAAAATTATAGCCCTTAGGGTGAGTATGAGGGCTAGTGTGTTAAAGTGAGAGGTTTGAGTGCAAGTAGGCTGTTTGGTTTTTAAAAGAACAGGTGGCTCTCAGCACCAAAGCTAGAGAAGGTCTGTAGACCTCCTGGCAGGCTTCTGTAGTACAGAACCTTGTCCTTCCTCCAGGTGTAATGAGACATCTGTCTGGCCTGTGAGTATTTATTCCCTCTGGGGAATTGGCTGTGCCTGACCTGCCCTGACTTCAAGGTCCCGGGACTACTAATGTGGCTTCTGGGACTCTCCTGCAAGAATATATTAAACCCTTTCCAAAGGCTTGACACCAGTCTGCTATTGGTTGGATTCTCTGGACAGAGCTAGCCAATAAGAAGCCCTAGCAACCAGCCAACAGTTTCATAATAAAACAGTGTCTGTATGTTTATTTGAGGCCCAAGGGCAGCTGGACCAGCCAAGACAAAGAACCTCTCATTACACACATAAGTGACAGATATTTATGTTCCAGGTGACTCTAAAGGAGGGCCTTCTGAGAAGTTCTTCATAGTACACACAAGATGTTAGACCCCCAGAAAACTCAGGTATCCGGGGTCCCAGGCCATGACCGCGGTCACCCCAATCACCAGGCAGATTCGAGAGCTTGCTGCAAACTGCATGAGGCTTTATTGTAATTTAACAAGCTAACCCCATGTTAGCTCGGGTCTTTTGTCCACCCACCATGGTGGTTGGCTACAAAAGACAGCTCTTAGGGGCTCCCGAGAGATCTTGTAGGGCAGCGTAAGGGGAGTGTCTAGGGGTACGCACAGGCTCACGATTGGTGTGCCTCCAGGCTTGGAGGGCTTGCCCTGTGTCGATCGGTCAACTGGTTGTTATGGCCCATAGGCTCTCCCAGGGTGGTTGCTATGCTCTGTGCGTTATTGCTGTGCCTTGTCCATAAAGTACACCCAGGGTCGTAAAGCATAGCGCCACCAGCTAACTTCTGATTGGTTCCTTGTCACGAGGCAGGCATCTGACCTCCTAGTGACTAAGGCAAGGTCAGACAAGCATGTGTTCGGCTGTTATGGCTGCTGAAATGGGGGGCTGGTCCCTTCAAAGATACAAACTATCTTAGAACATGTACAAAGTGGGCAGGGTAACATGGATGCAGTTAAACATGGGCGCAAAAACATGGCCATTTCCTCACCAAGGCTATTAGCTACAGCTACTGCTGTTGCCAAGAGCCTAGCTTGCCAACAGTAGAACGCAGCCATTAGCCCTGGAATAGCAGGATTCCTTAGGTGTCTTAGCCAACCACTTACCAACAAATGCATTATAATACATCCGCTTCATCATGGAAGGGGAAAGAACACACCCTCGATAGACTAGGAATATTCTCTGGAAGTGAATTTGTCTTCTCTGTTTTTCTTGAACTGCTGTCAACAGAATTGCAAATGCCTTGTCACCATCGTAATATCCCATGCAATTTCTGAACGAGGACTTATTCACAGGAAGAGCAGCAATAGGCCTATGCCATGCTATTGCATGTCCTGTCCCTCTGAAAAAAGAATAATGTGCTGGATTGCTGAAGATTCTATACCAGAAACAGATAGGAGACAATACCATGAAAGGACAGGGCTTTGTCACAAGATACAAAACAGTGTTTATAATGTTGACCAATTGGTAGGAAGATAGCTGGGCAGGTTAAGGCACCAATCCTGATGACCCAAGATTGAACCCCAAGATCCTCATTGTAGAAAGAGAGAATAGAGTTCCATAGTTTATTCTCTGACCTCTGCACGTGCATCATGGCACATGCATACATATACACTCAAAAAATATGTAGTTTTCAAAAGAAATTTTTAAATTAATGGAACACTGTAGTAGATACCTATGTCTTCAACCCCAACCCCACAAAACACAAGGCAGAACCACTGAAAATTCAAGACCTTCAGTGACAAAGGGTCAGTCACACCGCCAAAAATTATATCAGCCAAGGTTTCTTAAAGGGAGAATGGAACACATGTGATAGAATAAGGACTACATACATCACTAACATCTTGTCTGTCATAGACACGGGGACTGAAAGAGCTGTGCACACTCTCCTTGCTTACTATCTGCTATACAATATGTGTGAGTACCGTGTGTGTGAGTGTGTTCTGTGCTCCTTCCCCTTAGCATTTTTATAAGTTTGAATGCAGATGGTTGGCTTTGCAATCTAATCTTTAGATAACAGCTGATTGTAAATGCATCAGTGAGAGGGATGCAGGAACTTTCAGTGTTTGTTGGAGCTTTGTATCTCCTCCTGTGGGGTAGACAGTGAGAGAATATTTGGCATACATAAATTATATTCAAAACACACTAATAAGACCTTATACAAAGATCTAGTTGATTCCATATGATGGGAGCAAGGGTACTTCAAGACACACAAATCAACGAATGTAATGCAGAACATAGCACTTAACAACAGAAATCACATCATCATTTTAATAGAGGATGAAGTAAAGGCCTTTGATGGAATTCAACATCCCTTCATGGTCAAATCCCTGAAGAAACTAGAACTAGAAGAAACATGAGCCACCATGTGGTTGCTGGGAATTGAATTTAGGACCTCTGGAAGAGCAGTCAGTGCTCGTAACCTCTGAGCCATCTCTCCAGCCCCTATGATCTTCTTTTTTTAATTGAAAAAAATTGATACTGGAGAAAAGATAGTCACTATCTTTTCTAGTCACTATCAGCAGTGCTTAAAAAGCTACATAACCAGACACATGCAAAAGAATAAAAATGGTCCATATTTCTCACCCCACACAGAAATCAATTCAAAATGGATGTAACGTGATGGTCTAATGGAAGGTCTGAAACCCTGAAGCTGCCTGCTGGAGGAAAACATGGGCAAGATATTTCAGGATCAAGGCATTGGCAAGAACTTTCCAAAAAGAACTCCAGTAGCAGCACATAATCCCAACGACTGACAAGTGGGATTGCAGGAAATTGAAAAGCCTCTGTGTAGCCAACAAAACAATCAGCAGAGAGAAGAGACAGCCTCCAGAACTAGAGAAAATATTGCCAGCTACTCATCTATAATAGAATTGGTATTTAGAGTCTGTACAGAATTCCAAAAATTAAACACCAAAGAAGCAAGCCATTCATTCAATGAATTGGCTATTGAGTTAAATAGACAGTCCTTGAAGAAAAAAAAAATGGCCAAAAATATCTGGGCAAAGTGTTCATATCTATCATGGAAATGGAAATGAAAACTGCCTGGAGGTCCATCTCACTCTAGTCAGAATTAGTCAGAATGGCTAATAACAAATGACGAAGGTGCCAGTGAGAATGAGAAGAAAGAGGACCCTCACACATGACTGGTAAAGTAAAGTTGGATAGCCACTATGGAAATGGATATTCTCAAAAAATGACCGACGTCTAAAAACATATACAGAACACTCAAAACACAATAGTAAAAATTATCCAAAAAGAAAGTAGGTAAAAT
Organism: Cricetulus griseus; assembly: GCF_003668045.3. Lineage (NCBI taxonomy): Eukaryota > Metazoa > Chordata > Mammalia > Rodentia > Cricetidae > Cricetulus > Cricetulus griseus. The sequence goes on along the minus strand of NC_048597.1, from coordinate 205,769,050 downwards.
AAATACAAGTATATTTAAGAGGCAATTAAAGGAGATAAAATTGAAAAGATATTCAAAATCATTAGTATCGACAGAAATGCAAACTAAAACCACAACGGATACCACTGCATGCCCATTTCAGTGGTTAAATGTTTAAAACTGATGACACCACCAAAGGGTGAAGGATGTAGAGGAAAAGGATCAATCATTATTTCTGGGGGAGGGGGAAATAAACTGATGCAAAAAGTGGGAAATAGCATTGAACACATTGGCACAGGAGACAGCCTCCATGAGTAGAAAGAACACCAGTAGCACAGACACTGAGATCAACAAGTAATAAATGGGACCTCATGAAACTGAAAATCTTATGTAAGGCAAAGGACATTGTCAATAGGACAAAACAGCAGCCTATAGAATGGGAAAAGATCTTTACCAAACCCACATCTGACAGAGGGCTGATTTCCAAAATATATAAAGAACTCAAGAAACATCAAAAACAAAAACAAAAACAAAAACAAGTAATTCAATTTTTAAAACTGGGGTATAGATCTAAACAGAGAATTCTCAACAGAAGAATCTCAAATGGCAGAGAAACACTTAAATGTTCAACATCCTTAGCCATCAGGGAAATGCAAATCAAAACAACTCTGAGATTCCATCTTAGACCTGTCAGAATGGCCAAGATCTAAAACACAAGTGGAGAGAATAGGGAGCAAGGGGAACACGTTTCCATTCCTGGTGAGCGTGAAAACTTGTATAGCCAGTATGGAAATCAATATGGTGGTATCTCAGAAAACTGAGAATTGGTCAGCTCTCCCAATCTTGGGCATATATCCAAGGATGCTCAACCATACCCCAAGGACATCTGCTCAACTATGTTCATAGCAGATTTATTCATAATAAATAACATGGAAACATGTGAGAACATGGAACATGGAAACAACTTAGATGTCCCTCAACCAAAGAATGGATAAAGAAAATGTGATACTTTTACACAATGGAGTATTACTCAGCTGTTAAAAATAATGACATCAGGAAATTTGAAGAAAATGGATGGAACTAGAAAAAAATCATCCTGAGTGAGGTGGCCCAGGCCCAGAAAGACAGACATAGTATATACTCACTCATAAGTGGATATTAGCTATAAAGTAAAGGAAAACTATGCTACAGTCCACAGACCTAGAGAAACTAGTTAGCAGATAGACCCAAGGTGGGATGCATGGATCTCTCTGGAAAGAGGAAATAGAAGAGATCATGGGTGGACTGGGGGAGGGTGGGGATGGGAACAGGAAGGATCAGATTGGGGGTAGATGGAGCGGGGAGTACTGAAAGAGATGACTGGAGGTGGGGAGCATCGTCAGGTAGAAAGGATGTAAAGGAAACTCCCACAAATCCACAAGGATGACCCAGCTAAGACTCTCAGCAATAGTGGTTACTGAACTGGCCATCTCCTGTGATCAGATTGATGACTCCCCCAATTGTCATCAGAGAGCCTTCATTCAGCAACTGATGGAAATAGATGCAGAGACGAGAGCCAGACATTAGGCTGAGCTTTGGGAATCTGGCTGAAGAGAAGAAGGAAGGACTGTGGGAGCCAGAGGGGTCAAGGACATCATAAAAAGAAAAAAACCCACAGAAACAACTAACCTGGCTCTTAGGAACTCACAGAGTCTAAACATATATGTGACAATTGTGTAGCTTGTTCTACTTGTGGGGCTCCTAACAATGGGAGCAGGGGCTGTCCCTAACACTTTGGCTGGCTCTTAGGACCTATTCCTCATACTGAATTGCCTTGCCCAGCCTTAATTCAAAGGGAGGTGCTTAGTCTTACCACAACTTGATATGCCATGCTTTGTTGATACCCATGGGAGGCCTGTCCCTTTCTGAACAGAAACAGAGGAGTGGATTGAGGGGGTGGGGCAAAGGGGAGGTGAGTGGAGGTAATGGGAGGAGGGAAGGGGGGGGAACTGGTCAGGAATATAAAATAAATAAAATTTTTAAAAAGGGAAATTCATCCTTTAAAAAAAGTAAAAAAGAAATAAAGATTGGTTCAGAAAAGGAAAAACTGAAGGATGTGTTCCTTGAAAGAAACTTTAGGAGTTTTTCAGAGAAAGGGAAATTATATAGACCAGGATATAAAGTATTGCAGAAGGAATAGGGAAAGTAAAAATTTTCATTTTTATTCCTAATTGATAATAGTAGATAGCACTTCTGCAAAATGATGAACACAAATGTGTGTTTTATTATATATTTCTAGACACAGGTACTATATTTGTAATTGTTTGAATAAGATACCCCCTCTAAATATTGGGCATTTGAATACTTGGACCCCAGTTAGTGACTATTTAGGAGGGAGGACTAAGAGGTATGGCCTTCAAAGGGGAAGTGTGTCTAAGTGTTGGGGGACTTCGTGGTTGACAATGTGAGCTCTGAGCTGCTGCCTGCTGCCTGCTGCCTGCGTCTCTGCCCTGCTGTGATGGACTCTAATCCTCTGGAACCATAAGCCCAAAATAAGCCTTTCCTTCTACAAGTTGCCTTGGTTGTGGTGTTTATCACAGCAACAGAGTAGTAACTAATACAATATATAATACAAATGTTCATGTATAAGTGAAATGAGTGACAGAAATGACAGGAGTGAGAAACTAGGACCACTTTATATTATAAATTACATTACTCATAGGCACCTCCTTAGCACAGCAGGCAGTACATCAGTCTCATAAAATACACTATTCGTGAAACAGTATAAAGTCATTTGAAAGTGGAGTCAGACTGGTGGTGGACATATATTGCAGCTTCGACAATAATCATTGAAAGGTTTTTATTTCATTTTATTTTATCTAAGGAAGCAAGCTCTTGTACTACAGCCATCTGGTATTTGACAAAAAAAAAAAAAAAAAAAAAAAAAAAAAAAAAAAAAAAAAAAAGCCCAAAATACACACTGGGGAAAAGACAGCACCTTCAACAAACAGTGGTGGGAAAACTGAATGTCAAAATGGGGAAGAATGAAAATAGACCAGTATCTACTATCACCCTGTATAAAAATTACTCTGAATGGATCAAAGACCTCAGTGTGAAGCATGAAGCTGTTAGAAGGCAACATAGGTACCCTGCACAGTATAGGTGCAGGACAGGACTTTCTGAACAAGACTCTACTGGCCAAGGAATTATGGCCAACAGTTGACAAGTAGGACCTCATATGGTTAAAAAGCTCCTGTAAAACTAAGGAAACAGTCTAGTGAAGAAGGAACCCTCAGTTATACATTTGGCAAATGATTAATATCTAGTACATATAAAGAACTCAAAACACAAAGAGTCAAGAAAACAAATGAACCAATTAAAAACTTGGACAATAGGTCTGAACAGAGTGAGTTCTCAATAGAAGAAATAAAATGGCTAAGAAATATTTCAAAAAGTATTCATTATATTTAACAACTAAAGAAATGCATTTTAAAACTCTGAAATGTCAGGGCTGGAGAGATGGCTCAAAGTTTAAGAGCACTGACTGCTCTTCCAGAGGTTCTGAGTTCATTTCCCAGCAACCACACGGTGGCTCACAACTATCCGTTATGAGATCTGGTGCCCTCTTCTGGTGTGCAGATATACATGGAAGCAGAATGCTGTATACATAATAAATAAATAAAATCTAAAAAAAAAAAAAGCAGCCACTGCTCAAAAAAGAAAAAAAAAAAACAATACTGGCAAAGCTGTGGTGAAGGGGGAAGCCTCATTCACTGCTGATGTGCTTGCAAATTGGTACAGCCGCTCTGGAAATCCATGTGCAGAACTCTCAAAAGCTAAAACGAAATCAGTCATATGACCCATCTATATCACTCTTTGGCAGGTACCCAAAGGACTCAAATTCTTACTCCATAATACCTGCTCAGCCATGTTCATTGCTGCTACTCACAATAACTAGGAAATAGAAACAACCTAATTGTTCAACAGAGGAATGGGTAATAAAAGCAGGGTACATATATACAGTGGGATACTATTTAACTGTAAGGAAAAATAAAATCATGACATTTGCAGATAAGCGGAGGGAACTAGAAAATATTATACTGAGTAAACCACAAAGAAGGAAATTTCCCATGTGACCTTTGCTAGACCCACCCATTTTCCTCATACCTATCACCTCTTTAAAAACTAGACCATTTCTAAAAGGTTGCTTTATATATTTGTGTGTTTGTATGTGTGTCTATGTGAGTCTATGCACATTCATTTACGTGAAGGTTTACATACTTATGCATACATGTAGAGGTCAGAAGATCAGGTGTCCTCTGCTGCTCTCTGCCTCTCCCTTTGAGGCAAGGTCAATTTGGGACTTAGATTTTCTGAGTCAGGATGAAAGCCATCAAGCCTCAGCAATCCAGTCTCTGACTCTCTTGAAACTCAGGTTAGAGGTGACAGGGATTTGAAGGGATGCCTGAAGTGTTTGTTATGTGGGTGCTGGGTGCTGTGCTCACATGGTGCGAAGACTTACATACGAGCAAAATAGTGCTTTAAAACATACACATAGAAGGCTGGAGGTATGGCTCAGAGGTTAAGAACACTGGCTGCTCTCCCAGAGGTCCTGAGTTCAATTCCCAGCAAGTACATGGTGGCTCACAACCATCCATAAGAAGATCTGGTGCCCTCTTCTGGTCTGCAGACAGAACACAGTATACATAATAAATAAATCTTTAAAAATAAATATAAATAACATGTATACACAATCACAAAAGGCTAAAAATGAATGAAAAGTGGAAGACACTACTAATAATAAAGAATAAAGAAGCAAATAGAGAAGAGGAATAAATATGATAGATATTTATTCCTGCTTGAACGAGATGTATGTCATTGGCTTGGACATTTGAACACTTGGCCCCCAATTGGTGGCTCTGTCTTTAGGGGTGGTACAGCCTCACTGGAGGAAGTGTGTCCCTGAATGCAGGATTCTAGAGATCATAGGCTGGCTCTCTGCTTCATATGGGCAATTAAAGATGTGAGCTCTCTGTGGGCAGTGCAATAGAGGCAATCCTGTTGGCCGAGGTGTCGGTGAGCCAACCCCAAAGTTGTGAGCATGAGAGAGCTGTCCCCGTTACTCATCTGTCCTGTGGCTGCATAGGGGGAGTGAAGAGATGCCCTCCCCATGACCTCTCATTCCATCATTGCTTGAGACAGGTGGAAGAGCTGTCCCTGCCCCTCATCAGCTGCAGCACTCAGAAGAGTGGCCCCTACTCCATGCCTGAGCAACACAGTAGAGCTGGTCCTGAAGGTGAAGGTGTGGGAGAATGGAGCCCAAGGTCGTGAAAGCAAGAGAACTGGCCCCGCCCCTTGCTCATCACTGCAAGGAGTGAACTCGGCAGGGGATCCCTAGAGAGTTCACCTGGTGGTGAGGACAAGGCAGAGCTGGCGGGCTGATCAACCCTGCAACTACTGAGGCCAGAACCAGGGTTATGAGCTGGCCCATCTCAACATCCACCCCATCTGTGATCTGCTGGAGCCGGTGAAGGGACCATTCCTGCAAACCCAAAGCTGCAGGGTCTTCATAACACAGAGCAACCACCGGATAGCCAAGAGGAGCTCCAGTGAGGGCTCAGCATCAATAGTGTAGCAGAAGCCAGAGGCCTTGAACCAGACCAACGACTCTTTGCAATGAACACTTGCAGGTAAAGATACACCAATAACTGCCTGACCCACTGCGTCACACTGCAGCCTCCATGACAAGATTGATTCCTCCTTTTCAATTTTGTTTTGTTTTTCATTTTTTTCTCTTAAATTTTATTTTATTGGGGGGTGGTTTGCAAGGGCAGATATGAAGAGATGGGGAAATGAATGGGATAGAGATGCATGATGGGAAAGACACAAGAAATAAATAAAAAAAAGTAAGTTAAAAAAATGTGAGCTCTCACAGCCTCCTACTCCTGTCCCCATGCCTGTGACTTGCTGCTCTGCCTCCCCTGCCGTGATGGACTCTCACCCTCTGGAGCCATAAGTCACAATACATTTTCTTTTATAGGTCCCTTTCGGTCACGGTGTTCTATCACCGAAACAGAAAGTGATGAATACAGATACTGAACCAGTGTGTTATTAATCACTTTAAACACCAGTCATGTTTGGGGGAGGCGGGGTTGTATGGGTTTCAGGTCTGTAGATCAAATTCAGGGCCATACTAGTACCTACTGAGCTACAGTTCCAACTCAGCATCAACATTTTACATGCTCCAATAAAAGACAAAGATTAAATTTAAATATTTTAAGAACAAGACCTAATTGCATGTTTGTTGTCTACTGTCAAGAGATGCCCAGCCTAATCTCAGATCAGCATATGAATACCTATCCAATGGGCTTCCTGGGGCAAGAACTTTGGAGACCAATTCTCACAATTCTCACTCTGCAAGAAGGAGTGAACCATGGGAGCAGTACAGGGCTTTGCTGAATTCATGAAACTGGAAGGCTCTTTACTCTCTCGTTATGTTATTGATTTTTTGGGCAGCTTTACGTTTCACTTTTGTCAGTCATACCTGCAACAGCTGTGATTTTCCCTAGAAATTCTGTTCTTTCTTGAGTGTTTTCCCCTAAGATTCAACAGGGGGGCTAATGCTTCTAAAAATCTCTTGTCTGGAGTTACTAACCGCAACTGCTAATCCTGGGAACTTCTCTGACTCAATAGAGGCAGTTAAAATTAGTGGGTCTTGCTTTTACAATTGTTCTAAGGAAAAGGTAGGAAGACCCACCTTGTAGAGGAGACTCACAGGAAGCAGGACGGGTACATTCATATTAGACCCCGCTGAGTTCACAAGGAAGGTTATCAGGGGACCACATGATGGTAGAGGGGTTAGTTCTCCAAGATAGGGCAATCTTTAACAAAACAACCTTAAAAAGCATAAAAATACCAGATAAATGAGATACAAGGAGAGACAGCAGAGCCCACCCTTCCACCTGTGACTCAGATTCATAAAGGCCAGACCCAGGAAGTAGAAAATCAGTAAGGACAGATTTGAACACAGCACCGATAACTGCCTAGTTATAATAGCCATCTAACCCACTTCATGTACAACAACAGGCCATACAGTCTTCTCCGTTCATACTGAAGAGTCATGAGATAGACCACATTAGAGAGAAAAGACAGGCCAGACTAGAATACTGGCAAAATGTCCCATAAAAGACTAGCTCAAAACACAGAGCGGACGATTAAAACACAACAATTTGCAACCAAACAATCTAATTAAAGTATAAGCTGGAGGAGACCTTAACAACAACCCCCGCCCCAAAAGATACATTGATGGGAAATAAGCACATGGCAAGGTTCACATGTGTCACTACAAAAAAAAAAAAATGCAAATTATAGCTATGAGACACCTGTTGGCATCTATCAGCCTGACCAAGGCCGGAAACAAAGGAAAATGATGCTCAAGACACCAGGCAACAGGGACCCCTCGTGCCTTCCTCGGGGAGAGGCAAGTTGGCACAACCATTCAGGAGAATACTTGGCTCTAACAAAAGTTAACGAGCAGCACGTGATCCAGAATCAAGGTCGTTGCTATTTGTGACCCCACAAAAGTCTGCACATGGGTGTTTAGTGTATAAAGGTCACAAGTTGGAAGCAACCAAGACATCCCTCAGTCATGAGTGAATATGAAAACCAGTGTGCTTCCCAACAGTGGAATATTACCCAGCGTTGAGCACAAATGATCAAACCATACAAAGGTCTGAAGGAGTTTAACATCATATTTGTAAGTGAAATAATACCATGTGATATGGTTACATAGTATAATTCCAATTAAATGGCATTCTGGAAAATACAAACCACAAAGACAATAGAAAGACCCGTGGGGTCAGGGGGCAGGGAGATGGAGGGAAACAAGCAGAGTGCTGAGGATTGTGGGAATTGGGGGGGGGGGCTGTGAAACTACTCTGCATGGTACTGTAACGGTGGATACATATCAGTGCACATTTGTCCAGCTCCACAGAGCGTAAAACACTAGGGAAACCTGATTGATGTAAACGAGAGAGGTTAGGGATAAGAAGTTGATATCGCAATGTGGGTTCATTAATTATAGCAAACACCCCCCTCTAGTGGAAGATGTTAGTAATGCATGTAGGTAGGCAGAGTACATATGGAATATTGTTATCTCCACTCAACTTAGCAATGAGGCTCAGCAGCTAGAGGGACTTATTGTACATCCATGTAGGCCTGAGTCCAGATCCCAGCACCCACATAGCAAACACTCCAGGCATCCCTTCAAATGCCTGCTACCTCTAACCTGAGTTTCGAGAGAGCCAGAGACTGGATTGCCAAGACTTGATGACTTCCATGCTGACTCAGAAAATTCAAGTTCCAGGTTGACCTTTCCTCGAAGGCAGAGGCAGAGACCAGCAGCAAAAGACTCCTGACCCTTTGGTCTCTGCCTGCCTGCATAAGTGTGCAAGGCTTCACATAAATGCCTGTGCACTCACTCATACAGACACACATACAAGCACACAAAAATATATAAAGTAGCCCTTCTTAAAGTAGTCCAGTTTTTAAAGAGATGTTAGGTATGAGGAAAATGTTTGGGTCTAGCAAAGGTCATATGGGAAATTTCCTTCTTTGTGGTTTCTCTATCACTGTCATTATCTTAGTTTTAATTCTATGCTGACTTTGCAAAATGTTATACATATAGCTTGCTGACTGTCTTATTTATTACAACTGCATGTGATTCTACAAGTAAGTCAAAATTTTAATTTTAGAAAAGGAATGGGCTGCTACCACACTTAGAATATGAATGAATCTCAAAATTGCTATGCAAGGTGAAAAGTAAACATTAAAAAATAAATACTGTGTGACTGTATATGAAATATAACTGATATGAAAGTTATAACTTTTAACTTAAGTTTTACTGAAAAAAGAATACATTAAAGAAAAGACTAGATCAATGGGGTAATAAGGGCTGAAATATAACCAAGAAGGTGATGAAAATGAAAGCAGTTTTTGTCTTGACCATGGCAATGACTTCACAGATTTCGACAATTAAGAAAGTTTATTGACACATGCAGTTCAAATATGTGACTTACATTATATAAGTTACTTCTCAATGAAGTTAATAAGAGAAGAAAAAAAAAGAAATGACTCATCAAGAAACCAAACAGTTAATGTGGCATCATTAACTGATCAGGCCCGTGGACCTGATCACCCAGCAGGACTTATGATTGACAGCCAGTGTTTTCAGGAAACTTTAAGTGTCGATCTATTAATTAATCAACAAACATCATTTAATTCTTTTCACACACTAAATACACATATGGAGTGCTCCAAGGATAACAACACAACACAGTCTGTGACTGTAACTCAGGGACAAAGACATAGGAGCAAAATGGCAGACACAGGTCTGGAAGGATGCCCTGATGAGAGTGACTGCCCTTTGAGAAACAGAAAGGGCTCTGTTCCCCCAGATCCAATCCCCCAGTCTCATCCCTAGCTCTGTAGCATAACACCCTGGCTGTCCTACACACACACACACACACACACACACACACACACACACACACACACACACACACACACACACACAACACACACACACACACCACACACCACACACACACACACACACACACACACACACACACACACACACACACACACACACACACACACACACACACCACACACACACACACACACACACACACACACACATACACACACACACACACACACACACACACACACACATACTCCCATCTCTCATTAATCCCACAAATCTTCCCCTTCTAACCTCCCCTCCAACATGTTGCTTTGTCCCAGACCGCAACCCAAGCAAGCACTCCCTGCGAACCCCAGAGCCTCCCCTCCCATGGCAACAGGCAGACCCACACCTGTCTGAGATTCAACACACACACACATACACACACCAGCCTAGGTCTCATTCCCAGGTCTATAGCTGGAAACCTGGTGTGGTCTCCTTTTCCTCTCTGACCCTATCCCCAACCTTGCACAAAAATATTCTCCCCTGGACCTACTTCCTGCAAACCATCCCCATTATCCCAGCCTCCAACACCAGCAGGCATCTCCTGGGTACACACCAGCATTACAGAACAAAAGAATAGCCCAACTCCAGAAGACAGACCCAAGCTAACCCACAGGCCACACCTGCCAGAAAACCAGGCAGGCTACCTGCAGACCTTCTTTGCTCTCTCTGTTCCCCAAGTCTCATCCCAACGTCTGCATCAGAATGCCCTCTGAAGCCTCCCCTACCACCCTGCTCCCATCTCCTATAGATCCACAGACAATCCCCTTCTAACCTCCCTCCCAGACCCAGCTCTAGTAGGCATCCCCTGGTTAACCAAGGGCAGCTCTTCCCAGAGCAACAAGTAGGCTGAAGATAGTAGACCACGCCTCTCTTAGTGCTCCTGAGATTCACTTCTCACCCCAGTCTCATCCTCAGCTCTGTAACAGGAAACCTGCTGTGGTCTCCCTTTCCTCCATCACCCCATCCCCCAAGGGACCACAAAGACCTTTCCAACCTTTCTTCCCCTAACTCTTCCCAATATCTCAGCATTCAACAACAGCAGGCATTCCCTGTGAGCACACCAGCTCACCAGGCCAGGAAAACAGGCACCAGACAGCCATCATACTTGCTGAAAATCCAGGGAGGAAACAGAAACCAAGGAACAAAATACTCATCCAACAAATACAAACCCAGAAACCAGCACCTAGACCTATAATCATCCCAAACCCGATGCCTAGATGCCAGTATAACAACAGTCAATAACAGCCAGAGCAGTATGTCTCCACTAGAGCCCAGCTATCCTGTCACAGCAGGCCCTAAATATTCCAACATAGCTGAAACACAAGAAAGGGGCCTTAAAACCAACTCTCTGAAGATGATAGAGGTCCTTAAAGAGAAAATTCATAAATCTCTTAAAGAAATAAAAAAAAAACACAAACAGTTGAAGGAAATGAATAAAACTGTTTAAGACCTGAAAGTGGAACTAGAAGCAGTAAAGAAAACACAAAGGAGGGAATTCTGGAAATGAAAAATTTAGGAATTTGAATAAGAAACAGAGAGGCAAATTTTACCAACAGAATACAAGAAATGGAAGAGTGAATCTCAGACATTAAAAATATGGCAGTCAAAGAAAATGTTAAATCTAAAAAAATCCTGATATAAAACATCCAGGAAATCTAGGACACTTTGAGAAGACCAAACCTAAGTATAATAGAAATAGAGGAAGGAGAAAAATCCCAGTTCAAAGGCTTAGAAGATATTTTCAACAAAATCATAAAAGAAAATTTTCCTAACCAGAAGAAGGAGTGTAGGGGACAGTGTAAGCCACGCCTGTTAGAGGCTGGCTGCAGGTGTGCCTGACCATGCCTGTCAAGGCATGGTCAAGGTGAGGTCAGGATGAGGCGGCATGGGTTCTTAATGAGCGAGTACATGGAAGCCCCTTCTCCTTCCCCTTCTCTCTGGCCTTGCTGCTCTGGCTTGCGTTTAGCTGGTATTTATCTCAATAAAGATATCTTGACCTTATGGATTATGGATTGTCTCTTGGGTTACGCAATAAAGGAGATTCCAAAAAGGTCCAAGAAATTTACAGAACACCAAATAGAATGGACCAGAAAAGAAAGTTTCCTTGCCACACAATAATCAAAACACCAAATATACAGAAGAAAGAAATAATATTAAATGCTGCAAGGAAAAAATAACAAGTAACATATAAAGGCAGGCTTATTAGAATTGCACCTGACTTTTCAATAGAGACTCTAAAAATCAGAATGGTCTGTACATATGTGCTGCAGACTCTTAAGAGATGATAGATGCCAGCCCAGACTACTATACACAGCAAGACTTTCAGTCACCATAGACAGAGAAAGTAAGATATTGCATGATAAATTCAAATTTAAACAATGTCTATCTATAAATCCAGCCCTACAGAAGATACTGAAGAAAAACTCCAACCTTAGGAAGTTAACTACACCCATGAAAATGAATGAAATAAATAATCTCACAACAACAAAATCAAAAGAAGGGAAACAATACACACTCACAAACCAACAACAACAACAACAAAACAGGAATCAACAATCATTGGTCATTAATATCACTCAATATCAATGGCCTGAACTCCCCAATAAAAAGACACAGACTAACAAAATGGATTCAAGAACAGGATCCATCCGTATGCTGTATCCAAAAAGCATACCTCAACAAGGATAAACATTACCTCTGGGTAAAAGGAAAAGGATATTCCAAACAAATGGACCTAAGAAACAAGCTGATGTAGTCATTCTAACACCCAACAAAATAGACTTCAAGCCAAAACAATTCAAAAGGGATGGGGAAGGACACCTTATCCTTCTCAAAAGAAAATCCACCAGGCTGACATTTCATTTAACATCTATGCCCCCCACACAAGAGCACCCAAGTTTGTAAAAGAAACACTACTACAGTTGAAATCACATATTGACCCCAACATATTGATAGTGGGAGACTCCAATACTCCATTCCCTCCAACAGGCAGGTTATCCAACCAAAAACTAAATAAGAAATCCTGTAGCTAACAGATATTATAAAACAAAAGGGACCTAAAAGACATTTCACTCAAGCACAAATAAGTATACCTTCTTCTCTGCACCTCATGAAACTTGCTCCAAAATTGACCACATACTTGATCACAAAACAAGTCTCCACAGATATAAGAAAATTGAAGTAATCCCCTGTATTCTATCAGATGGCCACAGGAAATTTACAAACTCATGGAAACTGGACAACTACCTACTGAATGAAAAAAATGGGTCAAGACAAAATAAAGAAAAAAATAAAGCTTTCTAGAATTCACTGGAAATGATTGCACAACATACTCAAACTTGCAGGATACAATGAAAGTGATAGTAAGAGGAAAGTTCTTAGCACTAAATGCCTACATAAGATAATTGGAGAGAACTCATACCAGAAACTTCACAGCACACCTGAAAGCTCTAGAACAAAAAGAGTTAGTCACACCCAAGAGGAGTAGACATAAAAAATTAATCAAACAGAGGGCTTAAATCAATAAAAATAGAAACAAAGAAAACAATACAAAGAATCAATGAAACAAAGAGTTGGTTCTTTGAGAAAATTAACAAAATAGACAATCCTATACCCAAACTAACTAAAAGACAGAGAGAGAATATCCAAATCAACATAATCAGAAACCAAAAAGGGGGCATAACAAACACTGAGGAGATCCAGAGAGTCATAAGGACATACTTTAAAACCTGTACTCTACCAAAATGGAAAATCTAAAATAAATGGATAGTTTTCTCAATATGTGTCAATTGCCAAAGTTGAATCCAAGTCAAATAAATAATTTAAGTAGAGCTGTAACCCCTAATGAAATAGAAGTACTCATTAAAGCATCGAAGCCCACCCCCTAAAAAAGCCCAGGGCTAATTGGTTTTAGTGCAGAATTCTACCAGACTTTCAAACAAGAGTTAATACTAATACTCTTTAAATTATTCTACAAAAAGGAAACAGAAAGAATATTGCTAAATTCATTTTATGAGGCCACAGTGACCCTGATACCCAAGCCACATGAAGACTCTGGGAAAAAAAGGGAGAGAGAAAGAGAGAGAAAGAGAGAGAGAGAGAGAGAGAGAGAGAGAGAGAGAGAGAGAATTACAGACCAGTTTCTCTTATGAACATAGATGCAAAAATACTCAATAAAATACTTGCAAACCAAACCCAAGATCATCACATCAAAAAGATCATCCACCATGATCAAGTAGGCTTCATCCCAGAGATACAGGGTTGGTTCAATATATGAAAATCAGTAAATGTAATCCACCATATAAACAAACTGAAAGAAAACAAACATGATCATCTCATTAGATGCACAAAAGGCTTTTGACAAAATCCATCACCCCTTCCTGATAAAAATCCTGGAGAGATTAAGGACATAAGGGACATATCTAAACATAATAAAGGCAATTTACTGCAAGCCAATAGCCAATAGTAAATTAAATGGAGAAAAACTCAAAGCAATTGCACTAAAATCAGGAACAAGACAAGATTTTCCACTCTCTCCATATCTATTCAATATAGTTCTTGAAGTCTCAGCTAGAGCAGTAAGACAACTGAAGCAGATCAAGGGGATACAAATTAGAAAGAAGCACAAGTATCATTATTAGCAAATGACATGATAGTGTGCTTAAGTGACCCAAAAATTCTTCCAGGGAGCTGGGCATTGGTGGCGCACGCCTTTAATCCCAGCACTCGGGAGGCAGAGGCAGGCGGGTCTCTGTGAGTTCCAGGACAGTCTGGTCTACAGAGAGAGTGCCAGGATAGGCTCCAAAGCTACACAGAGAAACCCTGTCTTGAAAAACAAACAAACAAACAAACAAAAAATTCTTCCAGGGAACTCTTACAGCTGATAAGCACTTTCAGCAAGGTAAATGGATATGAGATTATTGATACTAAAAAAAAAAAAAATTAGTGTAACCCTCCTGTACACAAACGACAACAGGCTGAGAAAGAAATCAGAGAAAAAAAACACCCTCCCTTCACAATAACCACAAATAATATAAAATATCTTAGGGTAACTCTAACCAAGCAAGTGAAAAACTTTTATGATAAAAACTTATCAATCTACAGATTCAATACAAGCCCATCAAAATTCCAACACAATTCTTTACATACCTTGAAAGGATATTTCTCAACTTCATATGGAAAAAAATGAAAAAAGGGATATCCAAAATGATCCTGAAAAATAAAAGAACTGCTGGAGTTCTCACCATCTCTGATGTCAAGTTGTACTACAGAGATACAGTAATAAAAACTGCCTGGTATTAGCATAAAAACAGGCACATTGATCAATAAAATTGAATTGATGACCCAGACATAAGTCTACACACCTAAGGACACCTGATATTTTATAAAGAAGCCAGAAACACACATTGGAAAAAGGGGCAGGATCCTCAACAAATGGTCTGGTCAAACTGGATGTCTGCATGTAGAAGAATGTAAATAGATCCATATCTATCACCTGCATAAAACTCAAGTCCAAGCAGATCAGAGACCTTAACATAAAACCCAATACACTGAACCTGATGGAAGAGAAGTGAGGGATAGCCTTGAGTGAGTTGTCACAGGAGACAACTTTCTGACAGACAACCTGTAGCACATACACTAAGATAGACAATTAATAAATGAGACCTCATGAAACTGAAAACCTTCCGTAAGGGAAAGGACACCATCAATCAGACGAAGTGGCAACCTACAGAATGGGGAAAAAATTTACAGACTCCACATCTGATAGAAGACTAATGTCAAAAATATATAAAGAACCCAAGAAACTAGATATCTGAAAACAAATAATCCAATTAAAAATGGAGGTACATACTTAAACAGAAAATTCTCAATATAGGAAACTGAAATGGCTCAGAAACATTTAAAGAAATCCTTAGCCATCAGAGAAATACAGAACAAAACTACTTTCAAATTCCATCTTCCACCTGTCAGATGTATAAGATTGATAACACAAGTGACAGCTCATGCTGGCAAGGATGTGGAGCAAGAATGTCCTCCTTGACTGCTGGGAGTGCTAACTTTACAGCTATGGAAATCAATATGGCAGTTCCTCAGAAAGTTGGGAATTAATTTCTGTCAAGATCCAGATATACCATTCTCGAGCATATACCCAAAGGATGCTCCATCATACCACAAGGACACTTGCTCAACTACGTTCACACTAGCTTTATGCATAACAGCCAGAAACTGGAAATAATCTAGGTATCTCTTGACCAAAAATGGATAAAAAAAAATGTGGTACATTTACACAGCAGAGTATTATTCAGCTGTTAAGAAAAATAACATCATGAAATTTGCAGGCAAATAGGTGGAACTAGAAAAAAAATCTTCCTGGGTAAGGTAACCCATACCCAGAAAGATAAATATGTTATATGCTCACTTACAAGTGGGATATTGGCCATTAAGTAAATAATAACCCGTCTACAATCCATAGACCTAAAGAGGTTAGGTAAAGAGGAGGGAGTCTAAGGGAGATGCATAGATCTCCCTGGGAGGGGAGAAATAGAATAGATTTTACAGGTGAACTGGGAGCAGGAACAGATAGGAGCAGAGGAGGAGGATAGAGATCAGGCAGCAGGGAGATGAGGTAGAGGGAGAGAGTACAGGCAGAGACAGCTGAAATTGGCCAGCTTTGTGCGGTGGAAATTTAGTGCATGGGAAACTGCCTGGAATCTCTGAAGGTGATCCTAATGAGGACTCTTAATATTAGAGGATACAGAGTCTCAACTGGCCATCTCATGTTGCTTCCAGTGGCAGGATTAGGCTGCACTCACTTGAGTTGTTGGCCAAGAGGGTCCCATGGGAAATCCCCAAACAACCCTGGCTGTTGCTAAGACAAAGGGTTGCTCTCTGAAAACTGACAGCAGGACCACACTGCCAAGGACAACACCCACATAATTCTTTGAACATGGAGAAGTCAAGCTGATACCTTCGGGGAGGTATTCTGCAGGCTCTTGAAAGAGAGACGTGAACACCAACCCAGCCACAAAATGTTCAACCTACAATCTGTCCTGCCTGCAAATGCTAGGGCAATGTGAGCACAGAACTTCTGGGAGTGACCAACCAATGTCTAATTTGATGTAAGGCCCACTTCACGAAAAGGAACCCATATCCAACACTGCTAGTGTAACCAAGAACCAGATTAGATAGGCCAGAGACCTAAAGTAAAACCAAACACTACTGTTCAAAACAAATTTAAAAGTATCAATAAAATGATTCCTAGTGATATTCTGCTATGCTCATAGATCAGTTCTTTATCCATTCATCATCAGAGAGACTTCCTCCAGTAGTAGATGGGAGCAGAAGCAGAGACCCACAGCCAGACATTGTGCAGAGAGTGAGTTCAAATGGGAAGTCTCCATCAACTCTCTCCTCTCAGAGCTCTGGCAATCTCTTGGAAGAGGGGACAGAAAGATTTTAAGAATCAGAGTGGGTGGGAGAGACCAAGGAAAACAAGGCCCTCTGAATCAACTAAGCAGGGTACAGATGAGCTCACAGAGACTGGAGCAGCAAGCACAGGGCCTACACGGGTCTGCACCAGGTCCTCTGCATAAATATCACAGCTTTAGCTTAGTGTTTTTATGGCACTCCTGACTGTAAGAATGACTGGGTCTCTGACTCTCGCACCTGCTCTTGGGACTCTTTTCCTCCTGTTGGGTTGCTGTGCCCAACTTTGGTATGATAGTTTTTGCTTCATCTTATTTTATTTTATTTTATTTTGTTTTGTTGTTATCTCTTGGCAGCCTATTCTGTTTTAATGAGAGACAGAAAGGAAGTGGATCCAGAGGGGAGGGGAGGTGGGGAGGAACTGGAAGGAACTGAGGGAGGGGAAACTATAGCAAGAATATATTACATTTGTAAAGAATCTATTTTCAGTGAGGGGGGGAAGGAAACTGAGGATTCTTTCCCAATAACCAGAGATATCATGACCCATTTTCTTGCTCATCCTGACTGAAACTATGCCTCCACCCACACCTCATCCAGCTGGTTATGGGATCCAAGTAGCTCAATGTCTCTGGCATCTCTCTTCTCTCTTCTGACTACCTCTTCCCTGGGTTAACAACTTTATTAACATATGCCCAAGTAGTTGCTGGGCCACCTGCCTCCATAGCATTGGATTCTCATACTTCTGTGTAAACTTACTGTCTTGTGTTTGGGTTTCCTAGAAACACAGTCCAACACGAGGATCTTCTTCATCTGATTGCTTAGAGCGTTGCTCTAAAGGAAAAGACAAAGAAAACTGGATGGAGCAGGGGAATTGAGCAAGGATCTGGACAGTGAGATTCTCGAGGAGCACTAATCATCCCAGAGCTGAACTAAGTGTGGTTCCCAGGAGCACTAATCGTCCCAAAGGTGGTCTCACTCTGGGTACAACAGATCTGCCTTGCCTGGGATTGTTAGCCTTTGACTTTGGTTATGCCTATGATTGTTAGCCTTTGACTTTGGTTATGCCTATGATTGTTAGCCATTGACTTTGGTTATGCCTGTGACTGTTAGCCTTTGACTTTGGTTAGGAGAGGACACTGATTTTCAGATGGGCAGATTGAGGACAATTTGACCAAAGACTGCACCTTGAAGTGTAAGACAGCAGTGAGCTGATAGCAGCAAATTCAGTAGGGAATGAGGCACCAGCATGAAGGGGATTTGTCAAAGCACCAAGGACATTGGTTACAATTATCTTCCCCATAAAAAGAAATATCTAGCTGAATCACGTCTTTAGTTAAACCTGTCAGATGACACCAGCTGTATTGGTTTCCAGACCCTGTCTGCATGTTTGACCATCACAATGATTCCAATCAAATCCATCCTAATGTCTCCCCAGTTCTGTCTCTTCCAGATGTCCATAAACATGCAGTCAGCTGGTGAGCAGAAGGTATCAACCAGGTTACTACTCTTTCATAATCCATTTCTTTTAGAGTAGCAGAGGATGGTCCAGATCATCTGTATGAGTTGATCAAATGAAACTAACAAAGCAACTCCTCACCTGTCACGTTGACTCAGAAGATGCTGTCACTGAGATCCTCTTTTCTTCTTCTAGCCCTGAGGGGCTCAGAGAAGGGGACCTGGTATATAGACAGACTGTCAAGCTGCCAGGAGTGGCATCACAGCCCAGTGCCCTTTCATCCCATATGTCTAATTGGGCTTCTCAGAGGGGTGGAAGCTAAAGTGTTCTGATGGAAATCAGAACGTACTGTGAGCTTGGTCTCTGGGGGTCTTAGGGCCATGTCAACATGCTGATCCTAGACTAAGCCAAAGTTTTACACAGGAACATCAGACTGAAAACAGAGAAGGATCAGACAAGAACAGTCATCACTCAGAGATGACAGACAGCATATTGAAAAAAACTGTTGGCCGCCCACATGGACAGGAAAGACCTATCCCCTAGGAGCCATTTTTGGGGCAGTGCCTCTGGTATCAGGTACCACACAGTGCTGCCCAAACTGTCATAATCACAACTTCCTCTTCATAAAGTGTCTCAACAGTCCTATTGTCACCTCCTGCTGTGAGTTCTACAATTCCCATTCACAGGATAGGAAGGTAAGGCTTGAAGAGATGAGAAGTCTCTCCACCCAAGACCACCTGCCAGCTTCCATAAACCCTGAGACTCAAAGGAAAATCCATTCTCCTTTCTAACCAGAATCCTCCAGAGGAGACATACCATAGAAGAAATAGAAAGGCCTAAGTGAGAAAGACCAACTTCAAGTAAGTCCTCTTAGCCCAGCTGAGAACATCTGAAATGGTTTCAGTGGCTCTATCCTTCCCCTTGCCATGCTGTTCCTCGTGAAGAGAGGAGGAACCAAGAGGTCCATTAGCACAGCTCTAGGACACAGAGAGGGGTAGCTGGAAGGGAGCCACAGAGAGCCAAATGCACCTGTCCATGTATTCAGGGTGTAGAAGCATGAGCATAGGTGAGCAAGGAAGCTGGCAAAGGAACAGAAGTCATCGATGGGAGGCAGCAGGGCTTTGGAGATGGAGATGGAGGTGGAGATGCAGGTGCAGGTGCAGGTGGAGGTGGAGGTGGAGATGCAGGTGCAGGTGCAGGTGGAGGTGCAGGTGGAGATGCAGGTACAGGTGGAGATGCAGGTGGAGGTGGAGATGGAGATGCAGGTGCAAGTGGAGGTGGAGGTGGAGATGGAGATGCAGGTGGAGATGGAGATGGAGATGCAGGTGCAGGTGCAGGTGGAGGTGGAGGTAGAGGTGGAGATGCAGGTGGCGGTGGAGATGCAGGTGGAGGTGGAGATGCAGGTGGATGTGGAGATGGAGATGCAGGTGCAGGTGGAGGTAGAGACTATTGCTCCAACCACCTAGCACAGCACCTAGCATGTAAAGGACAGAGTGAATAGAATAACAAGTGAATAAATAAAGAGAAAATGCTAGAGATGCAGGTGAAGGTGCAGCTGCCAAAAGTTATCCCACTGAGAGCTGTTCCCATTTATCTCACCATTTACAGGGGAAAATGCTTCACCAAATAAGGCAGGATGGGGGCTGTTACCTTCCCATCAGCCAGCTACCTCTCTTGAAAGTCAGAGTCCAACCAGCAGCTTGCTTAGGAGGTGTGTTGGCTGCCTCCTACAATCTTTAATGAGATGAGATTGCTGAAGGGAAGCAGCTAATTGCATGATGTTTTATTAATCCTTTCTCCATGAAATATTAATTGTGACGTTTCACAAATACAAAGATCTGCTTTTTAATGCCTAGGTTCATGGCCTCTCCAGATAAATATTTGAGGGTTTCCATTTGAGGGACTAAGGTGACAATCACAATACTGTATCCTGGAGAGAACGGGCAACCCAGAAATCACTAGGATGTCAAAAACTCCTCCCTTTGTTAGCTGCTCCCTGACTGCTGAATTGCAGGGTGAATTCTAGAGATTAGATTCCAAGGATGGTGTGGTTCAGATGAAAAAGAATGCCTCGCCCCCCCCCCCACCTATCTCTGGAAGGCTACAGTGGATGTCCAGAGCTGTGGAGAAAGGGCCCAAGCACTGCACTTCATGGAGGAGTTTCTGCATGAATAAAAGAATTAAGAATTGACTTTCTCTAAGAATTCCCAAGAGCCAGGATCCAGCTCCCAAACAGACTGGTGCCTTGAAAACAGGGCAGATCACCCCAGAACCATGGGAGAGGTTAGCCCAGCTGGTAAAGGGAGACCTTCAGGAACCAAAGGGATGTAGAGCTACTGTCTGACAGGTCCTCAAAAAGTTGAAGGGGTCTCAGTGAACAATGCCTCAAAGCTCCACGCTATACCATGTGGAAACAGCCTGCAAAGAAGCCACCCTGAAGCAGAATGGAGCCTGTGACACTTCCCATGGATGGTGTGCAAGAGACTAGAAAGGGAGCCTTCACCTCCTCATGTCTCTATTTCTGTCCCAGGACCCATAATGAGATATCCATGAGGAAGCAGACATGGACATACCTCGGACCATGCATCCCCTTCTCAGTCAAGCCTGGGCCACAGCCTAATCCACATTGGAGGAAACCAATTTGAAACCAAGGGGTTTTTTTGCTGCTGTTGTTTCTCACCTCTGTAGGCCCCACAGTTGACTAAGTCCATGAACCACTAAATTCCTCTTCTATAGTAGCTTCTTAAGATGAGAAACAAGTTGACACACTTTGAGCATGGAATTTAAAATCTGACGGTCTTGAACTTGTATCCAAGATCAGCTAATTACTATCTAGAATCTAGAAAGAAATAGGATGTGAGCACGCCTTAACCATTCTCCACCTGCACTTATTTATTTAGTGTAGCTCTAATAACACCCAGCTCTCAGAGAGACTTGGTGGATTCAGAGCTCATGGGTGTCAAATGTTTGAAGCAATGTTGGTCACTTCCTGAATGCATCGTCAGTTGTAACTGACTCTCGCTCAAGTACTGACACACACTAAGATATGGCTGCCGAATGAGGTCTCTGCTTGCTCTCATTTAGAGGACGCCTATAAAGCTCATTCCGTGTGCCTTAATTAAAGGCATTTGCCTTAGACTTGACAAATAAGTTGACAGTAGTAAAATGATCAGGATGTAGAGTATTTTGAAACTCGGGGGGCCTTGGGGAAACATCTATAAATGTCACTAATATTTCCCAGGCTGGCAACGATGTTAGCATACACACCAGCAAGTATTCACTCAGCTTTGCCAGTGCAGGGGAAACTGAGGGAAAGATGCGAAGGTACAGCCAGGAGCACTGGAGAATATTCGCCATTCCCTTGGCCACTCCCTCCTCTGAGCTCCCATGGCGAGGCTGCATTCAATAATTGTGCCTAACAGGCAGCACAAAATGGATACATTGGGTTATAAAAGAAAAAGAGGTTGAGAAGGGGTGAGAGGGTGAGGATGGATCTCAGGTGCTGGGGACGTGTGGAGCTGTAAATATTATCAAAATACATTGTATATATGAAATCCTCGAAGAATTAATAAAAATATTATATTAAAAACATTAATTCTAGCTGGGCAGTGGTGGTACACACCTTTAATCTCAGCATTCAAGAGAGAGGCAGAGGCAGGTGGATCTCTGAATTTGAGGCCAGCCTCGTCTACAGAGTGAGTTCCAGAACAGCCAGGGCTACACAGAGAAACCCTGTCTCAAAAGAACCAAAAAATTAATTCTAATTATGTTACCCAATATTTACCAAGCCCCAACTATTCTAAAAACTTGACATTTTAACTCTTTAGCCTATTCACTAATCCCTTTGAAGTAGATTACCCACAATGGAAAACTGCAGCACAGACAAAGAGATTACACAGCTGCCAAACACCCCACAACTAGTAAATGGTACAGCCAGGATACACACTCTAACCATTGTACTACCATCCCTCTGCCTACACAGCTGGCTCTGGTCAAGGCTATTGACGATAATGATGATGGCGGTATTAATAGCAGGTGGCAAACTCCTCATAGGCAGGTGAGCCTTAATGAAGGTGTTCAGACGTCCTAAGCTTTGGGAAGATAATGAGACCCCATCCACACACATCAGTGAAATTGAAAATTACAGTATTCAATGGAAATGCACCACGTATTTTTTATGTGTGCTGAATTAAAAGAGTTCTTGGCTAGGTGTCATAATTGCAAAACACTAGAATCTAACCAAGCTGAAACTCTGGCAACATTTTCCCATATTCCTGGCTGGCTGGAGACCTAAGTACAGGTTTGATCTGCCTGTAGAAGACAAGGGTCATTCCCTAAGTATCCAACTGTAGTTGAGCTTCCAGATAAAAATTCAAGGTGCTAATTAAATGTGAATTTCAGATAAACAGAGAGTAATTGTTTAGCATGTAGTATTTAGCTAGGCTTCATGAATTTATATAAATAACTGAGACAATTTTGCCCTTTGAATATTAGAGGAATTCAGGACATGGTGGGGATTGTGGCTTAGAGCAGAAAAGGGGGCTGTTAATTGGAAAACAGAATTGAGCAAACTCATGATGAGAGCTTGGTTTTACAGCAGCTCAATATGCCATGCTTTGCTCATGCCCATGGGAGCCCTGCCTCTTTCTAAGTGAATACAGAGGAGGGGTGGATTGAGGGGGGAACAGAGGAAGGTAGGGTGGGTGTGGGAGGGAGGAGGGAAGGGAGGCTGTGATCCCAATGTAAAGCAAATAAATTAACTAATTTTTAAGAAACTGAGTAAAGGCAACTTGAGGGAAGAAAAAGCTAATTTGGCGTACAGGTTGCAGCCCATCATCCAGGGAAGGCAAGATAGGAACCTGGAGGCAGGAACTGAAACAGAGACCATGAAGAACATTGCTTACTAGCTCCCTCTCTGGCTTGCTCAGCTACCTTTCTTATATGACTTGCTCAGGATTAGCACCAACCATAGTGTGCCAGGTTCCCCTCCAACAGTAATCAAGAGAGTACCCCAGAGGACAATCTGGTGGAAGCAATTCCTCAGTTGAGGTTCTCTCTTTCCAAGTGTCTCTAGTTTATATCAGGTTGTCAAAAAACTAACCAGCACACCAATGCAAAATATCTAAACACCTTTGATCCCTTTGGGACCATTGAGCCATTGCCCTTCCAGGCCCATCCCTTCATCCTTGCTTGGTTACCTCCTATGCAATGAGGGCCTCTGACATGTCAGCCAATGCACCTCTTCCCCAAGTCCATATGTGTTGATCTTTAAACTCTTTCCAATGCATGTGCATCGTTCCTATAACCTTCCAGCATACATCACCAGAGAGCTCTAGGATAGAGAGAGCAGGTCTGTGGTGACCATGACATAGCCATCAACTGGGGTCCTACATATCCATGGGAGGTTCCCTGAGCCTGTGTGTGGTTTGCAGAGCTATGACCAAAGGCTGCCTGTTGGAGGTAGAGCTTGTATCTAGACATGAGACTGGCACCCAAATAAATCCACGCTATCCGGACACATTTGGGCTTCAAGAGCCCTCAGTGCTACCCCACATTCACACCTCACACCCTACACCTTCTTCCCTCTCCATGACCACCTCCATTCTCACACTCAGCTGAGAAACTTCAAAGCATCCGAAGAGAAATCCTGCACTGTGCACCACCAGACCAAACAAAACCTGCCGTATAGGAAGGAGCCACCTGCGGTGTTCATCTAGTCACACCTCACCTACTAGGGACCATCTTCTCTGTAGCTGTCCCTCTTTTTTAGCCATTATTTTCTTTCTCTGCTTTCTTCACACTCCTGAGGATTTTCTCAACTTAGAACTAGTTCACCTTGAGCCCACTTTCCCTACCAGTTACAGCTTCGTTTCTCTGATTCTTTTTTTAAATATTTTATTTATTATGTATACAACATTCTACTTCCATGTATATCTGCACACTAGAAGAGGGCATCAGATCTCATTACAGATGGTTGTGAGCCACCATGTGGTTGCTGGGAATTGAACTCAGGACCTCTGGAAGAGCCGTCAGTGCTCTTAACCTCTGAGCCATCTCTCCAGCCCTCTCTGACTCTTTTTGTGGCAAAACTCCAAGAAAAAGTGCGACTCTCACAGCTGTGTCCATGCTCCACCAGACCCTTTCTCTACTTCTCCATAATCCTGCCATGGTAGGTTTGGGGTAACTCCATTCTTACCATCCACTGGCCTCTTAGAGGTGTATTCACCTCCTCTTGGAAACACGTTCCTGGCCTCCAGGTGGAGCACATGCCTTGTTTTCCTGCCTTGCTGGCTTCTCTTTATTGGCTTTTATAGGATCCTTGAAGCAATGGAGTCCTAGGAACTTGCTTAAGATCCTGCATCTCCTTCTTTAGACTCATTCACTTGGGGATCACAACCTGCCTTGTGGCTTGGAGTGTCGGCTCCCCAGATTCCCCCCTTGAAATTCATTCTTGCATGTGAGATGCAAGGCAGCTTTCCCAGTGAGTCAAACCAAAGCACTATAGGTCACCATTGAGCCCTTCTGTCTCTTACACCCCACCCATGAGCACACCTGCCCATCCTCTTTCCAGCACATACAGATTCCAAACACTCTTCTCTCCCTGTAAAATCCCTCCTGAACAGTTGTGATCTGAATGCCATTCAGAACAGTCTGACCAGGTGACCTTCTCCGTGTAGCCTGCCTATCTAGCCACACTCCATTCCAATGAGATGCTCCCGTAGAGTTGCATCCTACTAGGCAGGGTGCTCCAAGAGAGGATGCATCTGTGTCTGTCCATTTACCCGCTGCCCGCTCCGCCACAGTAGACTGCAGTCCCATAGCAACAGGTGCTTCCCTGTATAGTGCACAGCTGAAACTCCTCAGCTTTGAGCACAACTCTAGTGATATTTACTGACCAAGTAAATAACCTCATTTCCTATTTGGAAAACAGTGAAGAGCCTTAAAGTGCCTGACTTGAGTAGTCTGACCTTAGTTAGGGAGGAAAGGGTTTATTCAGCTTACACTTCCACACTGCTGCTCATCACCAAAGGAAGTCAGGACAGGAACTCAAACAGGGCAGATCCTGGCAGCAGGAGCTGATGCAGAGACCATGGAGGCAAGCTGCTTACTGGCTTGCTTCCCCTGGCTTGCTCAGTCTGCTTTCTTATAGAACCCAGGACTACCAGTCCAGGGATGGCACCACCCACAATGGGCTAGGCCCTCCCCCACTAACTGAGAAAATGCCTTGCAGCTGGATCTCATGGGGGCATTTCCTCCGCTGAGGCTCCTTCTCTCTGATGACTCTAGCTTGTGTCACAAAACCAGCCAGTGCATGACCCCCAAATCAGATGGGAAGTTCTTAAGAGCTCCATGAAGTCTCAAGACATCCTAGGGTCCCACCTTGTAACCAAATGTCTGATAGAAACAACTTAAAGAAGGGGAGGTGGTTTGGGCTCACAGCTTCAGAGGGGTCAGTCTGTCGTCACCAGGTCCCTGTACTTGTGGTAGTCACATATTACAGTGACAAGAGCATGTGCTGGAATGTACCCGTTCTCCTCTTCTTGGCTAGTGGAAAGCAGATATAGACTGGAAGGGACACCAGAGATGAGATCTCCTATAAGACCCACCTATGGTGACCTAGTTCTTATAGCTAGTCTCCACTTGTTAAAGTTTCCAAAAGCTCCCAAAATAAGTGCCACCAGCTAAGGACCTAGGCTTTAATATAGGAAGGACCCTGTGAGGGCATTTCATATTCAAACAATAACTGCAGGGGGGATTTGTCATATCTGTTATAATTATTTATTAAGAATTACAAAAATTAGGCTAGGTGGTGGTGGTCCATGTCTTTAACCACAGCACTCAGGAGGCAGAGGCAGAGGCAGAGGCAGATGGATCTCTGTGAATTCAAGGCCAGCCTAGTCTACAGAGCGAGTTCCAGAACAACCAAGGCTACATGGAGAAACCCTGTCTCAAAAAGCCAAAACGAGAAGGAGAAGGGGAATGGAAGAGGAGGAGGAAGAGGAAGATGAGGAGGAGGAGGAGGAGGAGGAAGAGGAGGAGGAGGAGGAAGAGGAGGAGGGGGGAGGAAGAGGAGGAAGAGAAAGATGAGGAGGAGGAGGAGGAAGAGGAAGATGAGGAGGAGGAGGAAGAGAAAAGGAGAAGGAGGAGGAGGAGGAGGAGGAGGAGGAGGAAGAAGAAGAAGAAGAAGAAGAAGAAGAAGAAGAAGAAGAAGAAGAAGAAGAAGAAGAAGAAGAAGAAGAAGAAGAAGAAGAAGTTGGTTTCTGAGGATGCATAAGGAATTCTCAACAAATACCTGTCCAATGAATAAGCACATGGAGATGAGTGAGCAGTATCTGGCCACAAAGTTTTAACTAAGGGCAGTATGCTTGCCAAGGGAGAGGATGAAGCAGAAGTTTCAGGGGTGAGATGGTAATGTTTCATAGTAAGACAGAAGAAAGACCCCAATGAGACAGCTCTGCAAATTAAAGCCCTCAACCATCAAGTCTGACAACCTGAGTTCAAAGCCAAGAATCATGTGACAGGAGAGCATTAACTCCTGAAAGCTGTGCTCTGGTCTCCATGCATGCCACAGCACATATACTCACCTTCCAGAAAAATAAAGTATAACCACAAAGGAAGGGGGAAGAAGGGAAGTTTGTTTCATTTCCTTGGCAAATAATTGGCCCACTGACCCTAGCAACATGTACACACACAACCCACGCAGCACCAATTTTCCTTCTGCAGGGACTATTCAGCGTATCCCAGGCAGCACTTGCCTCTTCCTTATCTCACATCCCAGTGTTTATTTTGAAGGATGTTCTATGAGTAATATCTTAGGATATGCTATTGGTATTTGTATGTATAATAAGTGCTATATAAACTATAGGTATTTTGGGGATTTTTATATGTCTTTCTCAACAATTAAACACTAGGCTCACTAAAAGTGAGGATCATGTATTATTGTTCTTTCTTTTGCAACCACCCATGGTGATTTGAAAGAAAATGGCCACCAAAGGGAGTAGCACTATTAAAAGGTGTGGCTTTGTTGGGGTAGGTATGGCCTTGTTGGAGAAAGTGTATCACTATAGGAGTGGGCTTGGAGGTCACATATGCTCAAGCTACTCCCAGTGTCACAGCCGGCTTCCTGTTGCCTTCTGATCAAGATGTAGCCAGCATAATGTCTGCCTGCACACCTGCCACACTTCAGTCCGTGATAACGGACTGAACCTCTGAGACTGTAAGCAAGCCACCCAATTCAATGTTTTCCTCATAAGACTTGCCATGGTCAGGGTCTCTCTTTCCAGCAATAGAAACCCAGACTAACACATCCCCTCACCAGAGAACTCATCTTAGAAATAAGTAGGCACTAAGTACCCTGAAAACACATCACTGAACCTGCTTGTTTCAAGTTGTTGTTGTTGTGGGGAGAGCCATAGAAATCATTTTCCTCTTGGAAGAGAAGCCATGTTGTCTGAAAGATGTCTTTAAAATGCTGTCCATTGTCCTGGCTCTTTCTGAGGAGCACATGGTTTATTCCAGGAGAGATGCAGTAATGGATGGAAGGTGTGTTTCTGCTGAGCTAGGGGTTATCATGTTCTCTGCATCCAGGCGCCAGATTGATGGGATATGCCTCTATGATTTATAATACACTAATCTCACTGGAGAGTGAGGCACAATTAATCTTAGAATCTTGCAGCTTGCACTTAACAACTTTGGAACCTTCCTGATGTACTCCACCTGCATAGCAAGCACCTGCGCCTCCCCCAGACACCCAGACTGGGCTCTCACAGCAGACACCCTTCTCTGAAAGCGACAGAAGGCTGTGACAAAGCTCTCTCTAGACTTTATGTAAGATTTCTAGACCATGAGGTTTTATGGGAGTGTGTTTAAAGTTACAGTCACAATGGCACAATTACAGTAATATAATTAAGCATCTATAAAATGAACTTCTGACAGATTAGAAATTCAGTGTCTTTTCTTGGTCTGGGTGTTGTTGGGATCCAGAAAACCAGATTCCCCACCAGGAAAGACTGCTATTACAAGGCCCTGTGTTGAGGTTCTTTATTTACTCTTTATATATAATTTGAGCAATCATTGTTTTCTGAATTCTAAGCCTCCACCAGATTCCAAGAAGAGCCTTCACAGGCAAACACAGTAACCTCTACAAGAAGGCACCTAACACAAATCTACTTACAAGATGAAAAGTAAAGAAATGGTGTGTGTGTGGCCCAAGCAGCCCCCACTCTTGTAATGGAATACACACATTTTCATATAATACCGTTGTAGTAATTGATACTCTCTGATAATTTACACAGTTGGGCCTTTAAGGGTCCTAGAGAGCAGGAATGGCATTAGTGTGCATGAGGATTTCATTTCAAAGTGGCCCAAATGCAAAGCTTTACCATGTACAGTCTGGCACAGAGCCAACCAAAATAACTCACTGCAACGCTCAGAGTTGCCAAGGTCGAGCAGAGCGCTGTGCTTGTCTGTTTTATCCTTCCCTTCACTGGTAAGTGGGAAAGACTCTTCTGGGGACTCTCAAGTCTCAGGTCTTCAGTTTTTCACATCAGGAAAGGACACAGGTAAATGCCATTAGGATTAATGGAGGGCTTCTGGTGCAAACATGGCTTTATGTATCACCTTACATCTCCATTTTCTCCATAAAATTCCGGGAAAAGAAGAAGAAAAAATGAGGGGAAAAATACACAAGCTCCATTTTCAGTAAAACAAGGAATGAAATATAATTTTCAGCAGCCCCCCAAAAAATGTGCTTAAAAGTTGACAAATGGCTGAAAGCAGATAGAACTCTTCTGGGAAGAAAAGACAGAAACAGCTGTGAGGAAATGGTGATGGCAGATCTGAGTTCAGGAAGAAAATATCCTAACGGTCAGGGCTTATCTAGATGTCTGTAAGTTACATCATCATGAGAAGCAGGGGACCAGAACTCAGGGGTGGGGCTCCCTGGATTCCCAAGAAACAAGGGAGGAAAGGGAAGAAAACTTCTCACAAAGCATTCCATGGGTGGACTTTATGCCCCCCAGCCCGTGTGTGTGTGTGTGTGTGTGTGTGTGTGTGTGTGTGTGTGTGTGTGTGTGTGTGTGTGTGGTCTCTGTCTCTCTGTGTGTCTGTGTGTGTCTCTGTCTCTCTGTCTCTATGTGTGTGTGTCTTTGGCTTTCTCTCTCTCTCTCTCTCTCTCTCTCTCTCTCTCTCTCTCTGTGTGTGTGTGTGTACAAGAAGGGAAGAGAATGTTATGGGCTGTAAGGCATTCCACCAAATGTTATATATAGACAGAGAAAACTGAAAAAGTCAACTAGTTAATGAGAATGGACTTTTTAAAACGTGAACTAGCATATGTAAAGGCTATATGAGGTTAAACGGCAGAAACACCTGAAGAAATTTACTAATAAATGAAGCACAATCATTGAAAACTATTGTTCTGAGGTGAAAAAAATGTATACATAAACATGCTGCCATGAATTCTTTAAAACAATAGTAAGAGACCTTGAGCCCAGCAGTCAAGAGCTCTGGCTACTCTTCCAAAGGACTGGGTCCAATTGCCAGCACCCACGTGGTGATCCACAACCTTCTGTAATTTTCATGTCAGGGTCTCCAAGCCCCCTTCTGATCTTCCTGGGCACTGCATACACATGATTCACAGACATATAAGAAGGCAAAACACCCATCCGCATGAAAAATAAAGTTTTTAAAGCAGTAATAAAACAGAAAACCATAAACTAGAAATGCCTGAATTCAAGGAGGTTGTCCAAACAATAAAAATGAAAAACAAGAAAAGAACTATGAACAGCTAGCCAAACTCTAGAAACTAGAAAATAGCAAAATGCAAAACATAAAGAAATGAAGATGGTATTGGACAGTATATAATGCAGATTACATGTGGCAGAAGAGACAGAAAGAATACAAAGAACAGAAGCAAGAAAATAGCCAAATGTAATTAAGTAAAGACATAATTAAGGGAGATTAGAGAGAAAATGAAAGCTGTGCTAGTTAAAGGAGATGGAGCACAAACATGATTAGAGAACAAACATGATTAGGAAACATTTTTTTTCAAATGAAGAAGAAAAGACCTGCTGGGTGTGGTGGGACACCCTTGTAATCATAACACTGGGGATGTTGAAGCAAAAGGATTCATAGGTTCAAGGCCATCCTTGTAACATAGTGAATCACTGTCTCAAAGGAGGAGGAGAAGGATGATGACAACACACTCATAAAAACACAATTTCCCTTGTAGCTGGAGAACTGGCCTGGCAGTTTAGAGTACTTTCTCTATGAGAATGGCATTAATATAGATCATGATGTATATTATAACAATGTATAGTATAATATGTTATGGTGTATGTTATACTATGCATTATTATGTATATTAATGTAGATTACATGGCGTTATAGTATACGACATTAATATACATTATGATGTTTATTAAGTCCTTAAGAGTAAGACGATAGGAAAGTCCACGTTCCATAAATCTCTGCTGACAACAGCAACAAAATGCAACCTTCAAGTGTAATCCCTGGTTTCCTAACAGCCATGTGTATTGGTTAATTTTATATATCAGCAACCTGGCTAAGGGATTCCCCAGATAATCTGCTGTCTCCTGGAAACCTGTGAGAATGTTTCCAGGAGACAGCAGCATCTGGACCATCAGACTAACAAGAAGACCCTCCTCACCAATGTAATGAGCATCATCCAATCCATCTCCTGCAAGATCAAAGGAGATGGAGGAAGGGAGAATCCCTGGCCTTCTCCCATAAGAGGCCCAGGTTCCCAGGACTCTTAAACTTACACTGTGGCTATGCAGGTTCCCAGGCCTTTGGGCTCCAACTTGCTTCTCTGTTTCTCCAGCATGCTAAAAGAACAGCGTGTGCCACTCCAAAATAAGCCTCACTACATCTCTAGCTATCCTATTGATTCTTCTTGGGAGAACTCAAAAGTCATTCATTTTAAGTGTCTTAATCAACCCTATGTAGCCAAACTATTTTATAAGTTAATAACTTTAACAAGTAATTGATTAAAAACCCAAAACTGAGATACTTCATACTCTTTGTGTGTGTGTGTGTGTGTGTGTTCGGTCTCATGAATCCCATATGTACAATTACATCTTATCTCAGTTTATGGCGAGCATATTTCAGGTGCTTGCAGAGGAACATGGTACTGGAAAACTCTTGACTAGAGTTGGGTTTCATTCAATAGAAATAGACATGGACAATAGAAACCCTGGATGGATTTTTTCCCCAGAGAAGTAAAAAGCACAAAAGGGAAATTTAAGAAGCATTTATCTATCCTTCGGGTGGGGGCACAGCTGTTCTGCCTCAGTAGTCCAGGCAGCAGCTTTATTTTCTGCCTCCCTGGTATCTACACAGTACCTGACAAAGAGTCCTTGGTAATTCAATTGCATAAAATAACTAACAGCACCAGGACAGAGAATTGCCTGGATATGTAAAACGAGTTAAAGAAGAGTCAACATAAATATGAAGGTCAGAGCCTGGAGGCCAGCAAAAAGGGGGGCTGAAAGTGAGATGGTGGGGTGAGGATCTGGTGATATGGAAAGATGACTGTTCCTTTGCAGGTGGTTAAGGTACCAGGGGCTGCTGGAGCTAACTGACCCATGGAGGTGAAATGCGGGGCTGGCACCCAGAGGATAACAGTAGCTCAGCAAACACCAGTTACTAGGAGGCACTGGCTGTTTTTAACCCGCTGAGCCTGGAGTGGACATAGCAAAGAGAGCAGCGATGGTCTCAGTTCACATAACAGCAAGGGGGATATTCAAGTTCGTGTGTGCATTTCAGATCCTGGGTGCTTCACATGGATGGGAGGGGCAGCCAGAGATGAAGAACACACTTTGGAAAGGACATGAGAAGCCACACTTCTGGTAGTTCCCTATTTAGGGAAGTGGACAGGGCTTCTCCACCAACAGAGTCCTGGTCACGCTGTAGCGTTTTGTGATTCAGTTGTATTCTCAGGGGACCTGGGAGCAAGGCTGCTCAGCAAAAGCAGCTGATTTTACATTAAACAGTTTTAGATCAAAGCCTGCAGCATACAAGCTCTTGGTGTGACACTGCTAACGAAGAAGAAAGTCTCCTAACAGCTCAAAGAAAATATAATGAAAATAAAAGATTTTGACACTCATCCAAGAAAGGTGCGCTCCACTATATTCACATTTTCTGTGAGATTGTGTGTCAAGGACAGGAAATGTCAGGGGTAATGAGTGAATGGAGCGTGGCCATTTCAGCATTCGAGCATGCTCAGTGAGCTGGCCATGACAGGGACTGTGGCCTTCAGACCCGAAATAACAGTCTCCTAAATTACACAGCTTGGCTGCTCATGCAGAGTTCAAAAATCCTCTCTAGGGAAGAGTGGGGCAACTGGGAGTTTCTGTGATTGAGGATACAGAGTGCCAAGTTCTTGGGAACACAATAGGTATTTCAAGGAAGTTCCAAACTGGGTGTGGTGGCACGCTTATAATCCCAGCACATAGGAGGCTGAGGCTGGAAGATTACAAGCTTGAGCCCCACCTAGGTTATATACCAAGACTGTCTCAAAAAAAGAGAGAAAAGAACAAGTGCTGCTATAAGCACTTTCTCATAAGCCAGTATGTGTTGGTTTGAATGAAAACGGCCCCCATAGGCTCACAGGAAGTGGCACAATTAGGAGGTGTGGCCTTGTTGGAGAAAATGTGTCACTGGTGGGTGGGCTATGAGGTTTCAAATGCTCAAGCCAGGCCCAGTGGCTCTCTTTCCTCTTCCTGCTGCCTGTCCCCAAGCTCTCCCTCCCTCCCTCCCTCCCTCCCTCCCTCCCTCCCTCCCTCCCTCCCTCCCTCCCTTCCCTCCTCCCTCCTCTCTCCCTCCCATGATGACAATAGACTAACTCCGAACTGTAAGCCAGCCCCAATTAAATGTCTTCCTTATAAGAGCTGGCGTGGTCATGCTGTCTCTTCACAGCAATAAAACACTAACTAAGACACCTTACAGGAGTGCCTTATGCCAAGCTATCTAAACAACATCAATATGATTTAACAGAAGAAAAAACTGAGTCCCTGAGAGAATAAGTGATTTACTCCAGTACACCACTTAGTCTGTCTATAAGTGAAGAAAAATAATCCCTAAAGGGGGGAATAGGTCCCAACAAAACAGGAAAGGCAAGACAAATGGGGCCTGGAAGTACCTGAACCCAAGGGCTCCATAACCATCACCATCTCTCTCTGCTTGGCATCTCTGCCTTTCTGCTCTCTCAGTCTATCTACCTTAGTGGTTCTCAGCTCTTATCCCTTTAGCCTCACACCTAGTGAGGAAAGAATGTCTTTTACCAAGGCCAGTCCATGGGGCTTAGAGACACACTCAGGTTGGCCAAAGTGAGCAACAACTCCAGCCATGACCACAAAGAACTCAGCCTGGCCAGCAAGGGTTTATCCCTTGCCATGTGGATGTGTTCTGTGTTTCTACACAACAAAACAGGAGCAGGTGCTAAGCAACCAAAAACAGCAGCCTCCACAGTTCTGAAGGACATGGCCAACTGAGACCAAAGGTAGACCTTCCAGATTGGCCCTCATGCATTATTATTGACTCAACAAGTATACATTGCAGTAGATGTCCCACAGTGAACAGACACATACACCCTAATGAGAAAGGCAGACAACACACAGGCTAAATAAGTACCATGATGGAAACCAACAGGGCAAAGTGACAAAGAATACTGGGCAGTTGTTCAG
Source organism: Cricetulus griseus (assembly GCF_003668045.3). NCBI lineage: Eukaryota > Metazoa > Chordata > Mammalia > Rodentia > Cricetidae > Cricetulus > Cricetulus griseus. The sequence goes on along the minus strand of NC_048597.1, from coordinate 205,734,993 downwards.
GTGTGGCTTTTAGAGAATATTCACAGAAAAAGGAGCCAGGGAGAGCAAGGCAAGACTGCCCCAGGCTCAGAGACAAGGCTAAGTTTACAGAGGACCTGAAATGGAATCAGAGCAATCACTACAGAAACAAGAGAAATGGAAAGGATCTGAGCCTGGGTACCGGCAGGACCAACCCAGAGGGGAGCTAATGATTTGTTCTAAAACACTACAAAGCCACTCATCGGTCTTTAAGCCTCAGAGTCCCATAAAGTGAACTGGGCAGGTGGCTAGATAATGAGGCTGTATGCAGGGAGAGGGAAGATTAGGGTGAAAGAGTTTGAACATGGTGGGGCTGCAGATGGCCACTGTGGATAACTAACTAAAAAGCATGCAGAGAGTTACGTCTAGAGTTCTTCAGTAGAAATTTCAAAGACACCAAAAACAACCAGGCCTGGAAGTATGGGTCTATAATCCCAGATACTCAGGAAAGTGAGTCAGAAAGAGTGCAAATCCAAGGCAAGCCTCAGCTAAGGAATGAACTCAAGGCCAGCCTGGGCAATCTAGTGATACCCTTTGCCAGGATGAGAAAATCAAAAGAGAACTGAAGATGGACGTGAGTGTCTGTGCATGAGCCTAGCATGTTCAAGGTCCTAGGCTCCAACCCCAGAGCTGCAAAAGCAAAACATATATACATAAATAACACACAAAATAAAAGCAACATTTAAAGCAGAGAGCATCCATGAAACTACTATGGTGACTGTGGAGATGGGAGAATAAGATTTGAAACTGCTGTGAGATAGAGTGGTACCTAGCCCAGTAGTCTTCAGGGAGGCTTCATCCAGCAACGGGTGGAAACAGATGCAGAGACCCGTAGCCACACATAGAAAGAGAGGATAGAGAATGCGGATTGTGTCTGTTCAAAGCCTCTGTAGATTCTGAAGGAGTGGGATTAGTAGACTGGGAGCTACACAGAGGTGAGAAGCCAAGGTCCTTTTTATTTATTTCATTCTCCAAAGTTTTATTTATTTAATTTTCAGTGTCAGGGATCAAACCCAGGCTCTTGTGCATGCTAGACAAGTACTCTACCACCAAGATACATCTCCAGCCAGGATCTTTGATTACAAAAATAATAAGTTGTCAGCCTGACTCCTAAGTAAATAAGAGAAGGTAAGGAGTCAAGCTGTTAGGGAGGGATGTAAGCTTAAGCCTGAATTCAGAATATTAGAGACATGGGGAACATAGACCACCACAGGCCACAGGCAGCCAGTAACTGCCCCCAACAGAGAGGTAACATAGGCAGCAACTGACAAGGCTACCAGAATGGGCATGCCCAGACCTTCTTGGAGCTCATAGCCCACTGAGTGTTCTCAGTGTCACACATGGAGCTACAAAACATAATGCTTTTCCTCCTGGTTTTATCTTCCTTTTATCTTCCTATTTATTTGGGGAATAGTCATATTTACTGCATGTCACTGTATCTTGAAATATATATATATATATATATATATATATATATATATATATATATATATATATATATTCATTCTTACAGCTGGGAGTTTGCTTTGAGTCTCAGAAAAGACTCAACTAAACTTTGGGAGGTGAGATAGACTTGATGCATTTTCCAGTGTGAGGTGGCAATGAGCCTCTGGTACCCAGGAATAGAGTGCTATGGTTTGAATATGAAATATCTCACACAACATCAGGTGGTAAATCTCAGGTCTCCAGTTCATGGTGCTATATGGGAAAGTTCTGGAAACTTCGGGAGCTTAGTTTAGCTGAAGAAAGTCAATCATTGGAGGTAGGTCCTTTGGGGTATGATGTCCATGCCACCTTTCTGTGGCCCTTCTGCCTCCTGTCTGCCTTGAGGTAAACTCTTGTTTGGTTTTGCCACTCCTCTGCCACCATAGACTGTATTCTTCAAAAGAATGAGAACCAGAATAAATAATTCCTCCCTGAAACAATAGATTGACCGTCTGCAGTAACTCATCCTTAGAAAAGTGTTCTCAGGGGCTGGAGAGATGGCTCAGAGGTTAAGAGTACTGGCTGCTCTTCCAGAGGTTCTGAGTTCAATTCTCAGCCCCCACATGGTGGCTCTCAACCATCTGTAATGAGATCTAGTGCCCTCTTCTGGATTGCAGGGATGCATGCAGGCAGAACCCTGTGTACATAATAAATTTAAAAAAAAAAAAGAAAAGAAAAGCGTTCTCGGGCTTTAAAATATGCTTTCATGGGACTGTGTGTCCCCCGTCATCTCCAAGTCTGACCTTATAATGGACTATGGGTTTTCCTTTTCAAAGGTGGAAAAGATAATTCCCAGCCCCAGAAGTACTTGAGTGGGCAGAAGTGTTGCTGCAGACAAATTGTGTCCGACAAGGGGTTCTGTCAGGTAGACTCCTGGCAACCAGCCTCCAAAGCATCACCAGGCACCTGTGGAGGAAAGCACCCAGATGAGATAAGGCTCAGCACATGCTACTGAGCTGTTTGGAAAGACTGAATGCCCTAAGAGCCTAAGATCATTGTGTTCCACTCCTGTTCCCGTCCACCAGAGGGAAAGATGTGGTTGAAGTAAATCACCCAGGAAAGCTTGTCAATGGTGGGCCAAATAGAGAAACAGTAAGAATTCCCTTGGGCCACTTAGTGGGTAAATGTTTCTGCCATGAAGCCTGAAGATGCAGAGGTGGAGAGTAAATAAGATAGCCCTTGAAGCAGTAGTTGTTAAATATGGACTAAGAATGGAAGTCCTGCTGATTAAAAAACAAACAAACAAACAAAAACTATGAAACCAACAAATCAAGAGGTCTCTCTTAAAAGCCCAGTGGATGCTGAAGATACAGCAAAGACATGAATGTGAAGTCTTCAGATAGAAAAGGGAAACTATCAAACCATCATTTAGAATTGGTAGACATGGACCACTTCGATATCCAAGAAACAGGGGTCTCCCACAAAGGGCAAAGAAAACAGAGTGGGGGACTAGAAAGACTCCTTTATATGGTGAACACATAATAGTGGTTTGTGAATGAATTTTTAAAATTTGAGTACATCTAGGAAGGGTGCACGTTCAGTCAAGATTGGGAGTAATCCTCCTAAAAGACAGGCATCCTCAAAAACAGTGGGAAATCCTGTATCCCACAGAAGAGACTTGTGAGTTTACGAAGGCCCATCATCATGTGAACTGCCTCCTTGTGCAGATATTTACTTGTTCCCAATTGGTGATGGATAGTCTACCAAACACAGCTATTCAAGCAGCGATCACCCAAGAGCTTATGACACAAAGGATTATGGGCCACCATCGGGAGATTATCTTTGCCATGATTACAGCCGTTCCAGTTCATGTATTGCTTATATAATTAGAAAATCCCTCATTGAGTATCTCTGGGCTTTAGCCTCCAAGGGTATCAAGGTTGATGGCACATGCTTCCGGCCTGTCATGATGCTATTTTGGGAAAGGATGAGATAATGCCTAAAACTACATGATCCACATCACCAGCTGAGGTTACCACATGAGTACATTTCTTTCATTTTTCCAATTAATCACTTGAGTAGCTGCAAGGCCCTGTCATTAAGCAGTGCAGAATCTGCCACCTTGAGACCTTATCCCTACAGCATTAAAGGACAGATTTCACTAAAACAACAGAAAACCCAACTCACAGGAGCTTATCCAAATAAGAGTATATTTGCCTTCCATAGCAAGCCACCAATCCATAGCAAGATACCAAATTAGGCAAGACAAGGCAGGAAGTCACTGAAGCAAGTCCTCATAGATCCAAGGTCTTAGGTCTCAATCCTTGGTCTGTTATATGTGATTGTACAAAGGCTGCTACACCTCCAGTGAGGAAAATGGAAAAATCCAAAGAAAATGCAAGTTGACTTTAATTTGAATTTTTCTTATTACAGCATTATTCTGTAGTAGACTAGGGGCTAACAGGTGTCATGACATACTTGCAGGAATCTTTTTTTCCTCCTGTCACAATGTGGGTCCTGGAGGCTGAATTCAGATCATTGGACTTGGTGATAGCACCTTTACCTGCTGAGCCACCTCTTGGGCCCCCTTTAATTGGAAATAAGAATTCTACCTAATCCCATTGGTAGGAACTAGACCACATAACCACTCCTTCTTCGGAAGACGCCGGCATATTGAACAAGTTCAATGTTTCATCTTTTATCATTGAAAAAAAGCAGAGGAGGGAGAAAGCTGTGAGTAGCTTTGAGTTAAACAAGCCTGTGAGTCTACTACACCACTTAACTTATTCACCCCAAGTGTGGTGGTTTGGAAAACAGGGACCCCCCCCCAAAGGAAGTGGCACTATTAGGAGGTAGGGCTTTGTTGAAGTAGGTATGACTTTGCAGGAGGAAGTGTATCACTGGGGGGTGGGTTTTGAGGTCTCCTTTGCACAAGCTATGCCCAGTGTGGACACAGTCCCCTTCTGCTGCCTGCAGATCAAAATGTAGAGCACTCAGCTCCTTCTCTGGAACTATGCCTGACTGTATGCCACCATATTTCCCACCATGAGGATAATGTTCTAAACCTCTGAAACTGTAAACCACCCCAATTAAATGCTTTCATTTATAGAGGTTGCCACGGTCATGATGTCTCTTCACAGCAATTGAAACCCTAACTAAGACACCAAGTCATAAAGGACTTCTTATTAGAACTACACCCTGCATCAGAAATTGTTCGTTCATGGTCCCTTAGACCCCATATTTGAGCCTAGAACTCCAGACCAAAGCTTCAGAGGTGTCTCTTTTCCCACTGAAAGATCTCACACTAGATTGTGTCAGTCCATAAAGGAAGTCTGAAACACCTGATCTTTTCTATGGGGTCATCAGAATCTCAGCCTCCTCCTCACAGGAGACTCCTTGCACCTATGGAAACCTGTGTGTCCTCTCCAGCTGCCTCTCAATGCAGTGAGCATTGCAAGGGACCATCTCCCCCGAGGTACACAGAGCTCCTTTCCTCAGATCACTAGGAAACTATCCTAAACATCGGGACCCACTTGGGGACTCTCCCTGAACACAAATGTCTGCCAAAGTGATCAGAGAAATGCCTGTGTTCACAGTGAAAAAATATTCATCCACAAAGTAGGAAATATTGTCATTTGCAACAACGAGGATATAACTAGAGGGCATTGTGTAAAATAAGCCAGATACGAGAAGACTAATATTCCATGTTCCCACTCATGTAGAGAAGTTAAAGGTGATTTTACAGAAGTAGAGAGCAGAATGCTAGTCATTAGAGGCTAGGGGGGCAGATAGAGCTCAGATAACAGGAGCGATAACTTCTAGTGTTCTACACATTGGTGGAGTGACTTCACTTATAATGAGCCATCATGTCTTTTATAAAGAACTAAACGTGTTTGAAGTTTCCCAACACACTGTTAGGGGAGATGAAAATGGCATTTGATCATTGCACATTGTGTCTATGTATCAAATTGTCACGATATACCCCATACATATGTGTGATTTTCAGAAAATAAGTCAGAAGAAACTAAAATATGTATGTTCTACCCAACAAAATACCTGTGCCATGCCTGCAAACCTGATTTATGTCAGAAGAGACTTCAGCGACGTGACAGGCTTCCGTCAGCCATCCACAAGACAAAGGTAGTAAGTGCTGGGAAATGCCACAAATATTCTTTTACATCTTCAGCAGAGCTCACAGAAAAAGAATAGAATATCACCAGTGCCCCAAAGATACAGGGGAACTGAAAGCTAGAGAAGCAAATGTTAGCCACCTTATGGCTTCACGGGGAAGGGAGATCTTAGTTTTTTGTCTACATGTGTATCAAGATATAACTAGCAAACAAAAAACACATAATTCTTAAAATCTGAGCTCATTTAGTTTAGTTATGTAGACATGGATGTCCACTTAAATTCTATGGAATGTTGACAGAATTGCAGAGGGACACCTCATGCCCCCTTTTAGACACTCTCTCCCTTCAATTGTATCCACCATCCTAACTCCTCACCAAGGATCAGTTTTGCCTACATTCTGGACTATAGGAATGGAGCATTAAGCATATTTGCTTTGGCTTCCATAACTCAATAGTACAGTTTTTACACTTCACCCTGTGTTCTAGATGGTTCTGTGTCAAAGTGACACAAACTAAAGTCATCTGAGAGGAAGGAGCCTCAGTTGAGTAAGATGAGGTTGTAGACAGGATGGTGATTAGTGATTAATTAATGATTAATTAGGATTAATTAGTGATTTAGTGATTGATGGGGGAGGGTCCAGCCCCATTGTGGGTGATGCCATCCTGGGCTGGTGGTCCTGGGTTCTATGAGAAAGCAGGTTTGTTACGATAAATCTTTCCACCAAAAGCCGCCTGAGCCCCACCGCCACGTGTGAGCTTTACACCAGCCGCCCGCCTGAGTTAGGCCCAAATGAATACACAGAAACTTGTATTAGGTTCAAAGCTGCTTGGCCAATGACTAGGATTCTCATCTGTTAGCTCAGTCTTAACTGTCATAAATCTATATATTCTATAAGACTTATCTTATCAGACACCTTATAGGTGTCCCTCCTTGCTGGTGGATCACATTGTGCCGCTGGAGTAGGAGCAGAGGGAAAAAGGGGCCCTTCCTGTTTCTCCTTCGCTTAAATATGAGTCTCCTTGCTATGTCACTTCCTGCCTGGATCATCACTTCTCTACTACATTTCCCAGAATCCTCTTTGACTCCTAGTCCCGTCTAACTTGCTGTCTCCTTGGCCAAACAGTATTTTATTTAACAATCAATAACATACACAGAATAAACATACACAGAAGTACTTCCCCCGTCACAGGTTGAGCAAGCCATGAGAAGCAAGTCAGTAAGCAGAACTCCATGATCTCTGCATCAGCTCTTGCCTCCAGGTTCCTGCCTTGTTTCGAGTTCCTGTCCTGATTTCCTTCAATGATAAAAAGTGATATGGAAGCATCAGCCAAACAAACTCTTTCCTCCCCAACTTGCTTTTTGGTCATGGTGTTTTGTCATGGCAATAGAAACCCTGAGACACCCATGTTCCACCATAAGATATATGTCACTATTTATTTTAGCAGTTCTACCGTTGAGGGGCACTTGGGTTGTTTCCACTTTTGAACTATCATAAGTAAGCTATTAGTCTTCTGCACACAACTTCTGGTACAAAGGTACAAGACTTGAATTTCATGCTAGTTTGGAGACACTGAAAAATTAGACTAATACCCTAAGCAAAGCAGAGCTGTGAAACCCAGAGACCCGCGTGAAACAAGAGCCAACAGAGAACTCTACTTCATTGATAGTGTAGACTAAGAAAAAATACCTAAGTACTTAGAGCATGGGGGAGGATGCCTCTCTCCCCATTCTATGATATACATGGATGGGGAAAAAATCACCCAGATCTCACAAGCTCGAGAGTTAAAATTCATATGATCACGGACTGAGTCTACAGCTTCGCGTTAGAGCACATGCTTGGCATGCTGAAGCCCCGGGGCCAATTCTCAGCACTGGAAACACACAAACCAAAGTGTACACACACTGTCAGCCTGGTCCAGAAACACCCACACTGATGATCTAACGGGGAATGGTTAAAAGCTGATGATTGTCCTTAGGGATGTAGAAGTTAGAGAAAACCCAGTGCAGAAGGACATCACCTCTCCCTCTACTGCTGATCCCACCACACAAAAGCTCAAAATCAGAAATCAAATGGAGAGCCAGCAAACACGCATCACTTAAAGTAAATAAAAGGATGCTTTACTACTCATGGTGGCATAAAACTGTAATCAGCACTAGAGAGGCAGAAGCAGGAGGATCACAAGTTCAAGGCCAGCCTCCATGAGCTCCAGAGCAAATTGGAGGTGAGCCAAGGCTATATGGCAAGATCCTGTTTCAAAAGTAAATAAATGAAGAAATCTGTTTCTATTAACAAAAACTTCAATAATAAGGCAGATAATGGGACCACATCATAGAGACAAATAATGCATTTTAAGTAAAATCCCAAAATAAAGGAACCAAAAGTATAAAGCAAGGCACTGTGGGAGAGAGAGAGAGAGAGAGAGAGAGAGAGAGAGAGAGAGAGAGAGAGAACATGCGGTGGGTAAAAACACAGCTAAATAGGTCCCTAACAGACACCTTGTGTTGGTCAGCTTCTTGTAGCTATGACATTACTTGAGGCATCTTTTAAAGGAGAAAGTTGTTTTTGTTTGTTTTGTTGTGTTTTGACTCATGGTTTCAGAGTCTATGGTCACTTGTTCCCACGTCCTTTCAGCCTGCAGCTGCATGATGCACCCTGGCAAGAACAAGAAACTTCTCTGTTCCTGGGAACTAAGAAGCCAAGAGCATGACAGAGGAAGGAGCCAGGGCCCAGATTCCCCTTTGGGGACACAGTCCTAGTAAACTATCTTTCCTCTATTAGGACCCAACTCCCAATTGTTCCAGCGCTCCCTAATTGCATCAGCCTGTGACCAAACCGTCAATATGAAAGTCTTTAGGAGATATGCAATATCCAAACTGTAGCATCCATGGTAGTGAAACTAAAGAGCATCTAAACATGTGTATCCACCATAAAGGGCAAACTTCTGACAATCTAATCATTACACTGGTGCAGAATTCCCAATCATTGGTCAGAGGGATGTTGAGAGGACCCAATTGTCAGCCCATGACTCAGTTAGTATCTACCATTTCACACTGAGATCATTTCAAACAAATAAGGTCTGAGTTCAAGATAAGGCCCAACTCAAAATGAAAGCTTGAGAAATGAGTGATAATAAACCATACAAAGGAAGATGCACAAAGTAATTGTGCTTATTATATCCCCCCCCTCATAATTGAAAGATGCTTTGCTTTCAGGTGCTGCCAGAGAAAGCTGTTGACACTTGAATCTGTGGGCAACATTTCAGATCCATACCTAACACTCCATGTCATAGGACCAAAGGAGAAAGACAGACAGAATACAAAGAGAATCCACCAAATTTCCTGTGCATAAAATGCAAAGTAGTTAGCCAATATTGCTCCGTTAGAGAGAGAGCCTGCCACTCTGGGATAAACACTGTTAGTCATGAGTGTTGTGTATGTATAGTGACAACCTTGACAGCGCCTCCTTCATCCTTGATTCCCACTTGCATACATCTCCTAGATGAAGCAGCTTTTGTTGTCATCTTCATTCTGTAACAGAGTGTTGTGGTTTGAATCTAAAGCATCTCCTACAACTCGGTTGAAGATTTGTTCTCCATGTTTGAGGAGATGGTGAAAGTGTGTGTGTGTGTGTGTGTGTGTGTGTGTGTGTGTGTGTGTGTGTGTGTGTTCACGCATGTGTGGGAGCACATAGAAATATGACTTCAGAGACTGTAAGCAGGTACATGAGTGTCGCATGGAAAATGAGTACCATGCCCATAACTTCAGGGCAGGGAGAAATAAAAGCAAATATGAATGGGGCCAAGCACCTCCAAGGAAGAATTTGCAGATAGTACATAGGAGGAAGATGGCAGGTCCCATCAACAGCAGGAAACATCGTCAGACCAAGGCACAGACACCTGACTGACCATGTTCCAAGCTTATCAGTCTATTTCATTGGGAGCAGCCTTACTACCTTGTAACTTGGACAAGGTATAAGGCACATGCAGGCCATAGTGATGCCTTCTGAGCCCCTCTTCCTTTTTTGAGAAAAGGACATGTTCAGTTTTCAACAAAGAATTTTCCCCCATTGTTATGATAGAAATATTGCATTGGATAAAAGTGTTTATGTTTTTGAACTGTAAGCACCTATATGGATGAAGGTGACCCTAGCACCTTATGGGAGATGGCCATCTCCTATAACTAGGCAAGACACTAACCCAGCCACAAAACCTTCACCCTACAATCTGTCCTGCTCACGAGAGGTGCTGGAGTATAGGCAGCACAGAAATTGTGGTAGTGGCCAACCAATGACTGGTCCAACTTGAGACCCATGCCACAAAAGGGAGCCCACCCCTGGCACTGCCTGAAGGACCAGGACCCAGAGGCTGAATAGCCCAGAGACCTAAGATAGAACCAAACATGAGTGACAAAAAAAAATCAGTGAAATGATTCCTGATAATATTCTGTTATACTCATATATTGGTGCCTAGCCCAGAGAAGCTTCATCCAGCAACTGTTGGAAACAGATGCAGAGACCCACAGCCAAACATTAGGCTGAGCTCAGAGAAACCTGTGGAAGAGAGGAAGAATTGCAGGGGCCATAGCAGTCCAGGACATCACAGAACCAACTAACCTGGGCTCATAGTGGCCCACAGAGACTGAACTGACAACCAGGGAGCCTGCATGAAACTGGCCTAGGCCCTCTGCATGTATGTTACAGTTGTGTAACTTGGTCTTTTTGTGGGACTCCTAACAGTGGGAGCAGGGGCTTTCTCTGACTCTTTTTTCCAGCTTTTGGGACCCTATTCCTCATACTGGGTTGCCTCATCCAGCCTTCAACTTGATATGCATGTTTGGTTGGCATCCATGGTAAGTCTGCCCTCCTCTGAATAGAAACAGAAGAGGAGTGGATGTGGGCTCAGAGGGGAGAAGCAGGGAGGACCTAGGAGGAGAGGATACAGGGGAAGAAGTGGTCTGGCTGTATAAGATAGATAGATAGATAGATAGATAGATAGATAGATAGATAGATGATAGATAGATGCATGAATAAATAAATAAAATATATTTAAAAGAAACAAACTATTTTTAATCTCTCCCCTATGTTAGTCAGACTTTGCCTTGCCTTGACCAAACCCGTGACAGAAGCAAACTGAGGAATTATTTTGACTCCTGTCTTCAGAGATGTCCATCCATCATCAGGACAGAAGTGTATAGATGAGGGGCCTTCTTACCTTGTCACAAACAGAAAGCAGAGAAGGGAAGGAACTGGAGGATTGGTACAGACTTTCGTTCTATGTCCACAGTGACCTATTTCCTTCTACTGGATCCGTCTCTGACATTTCAGCCACCTCCTCAGTACCACCAACTGGTGACCAAGCCTTCCCTACTTAAATCTGCATCCCAGATTCAAATCTAACACTCCCTGTCGAAGAATGACGGTGACAAAGAAACTGTGTAGGAACCGAAGGCAGTATCTAGAGTGTCACTCAGGCCTTGAGACTTGTTTGAAAGGCAGCCAGAATCCTTGATATCAGCTTCTCCCTGGTTCCAAAAGAGGAGTGAGGTGGCCTGCTGGAAGCCGAAAACAACTACTTAGAAGACAGGGGTCACAGCAACTGCAGCTGAAGGGTGCACCTCAAGACAGCATCAGAACTTGGCAATGTGGTCCTGTTTTGTGGCACTGTTCCTGAGGAAACATGAACACACATCTACTTGCTAGTTAGGGGACTGATGACAGACCACCAAAGTCTAACTTGGTGAGCCATTGGGGCTACTTACAGGAATATGGGTGAGGGGATGCTTACAAGACCAGAAATCATTCAGACAGCTGCATCATCAAAAGCCCAGCATAGATGGCAGCTCACAAAGCTGGAAATCTGACCCTTACTGTGTGATCTGCAGGCGGCTCAACAAGATGGGGAGTGTCTCTTCCAGGCAGCTCAGCTGGTCTGCCTCTTACAGAACAGCAGATATAGCAAACCAGGCATCTCAGCTGATCCAAGGGTGTATATCAGTGGTCCTGACTGCTTATATAAGATTGAGACAGGAGAGACTTGGTGAATCTTGTCAGTTGTAGGAACTTCCTTAATCTTTTGGCTTGTTTACTTCCTGAGTTGAGTTTCCCTTCAGGATGGAATGATTCACCTTCATTTAGAACATCCTAAGTTCTAACAAGCTCCCCTCTAAAATGGAATGATTTATCAATGACAAAATTGCTATGCAACACATCCATATGGTACTTATTTTTTAAGCCTGATAGCTGTAACAGTGAGGTGTCATAGAGGTTTGTTTCAAGGTTGCAGAAGGCTACTGAGGCCCAACAATGTGTAGTAAAGTTGGACTCCCTGCAAGGAGGCCCTGAGAAGCTATTGCATAAATCTGGGAAGATAAAGTCTAAGTTGTAATGGGGACCAATGGATGGTGGAGATTCCAGGACCATGGCGCATCTGCACAGAGAAGCTTCAGGGGTTTAGTGGAGCTAGCCAAGAGAGGGGCTATCTATGCTGCAGGCAGCAGAGCTACCAAAGCCCTTTAGAGCCTAGGTTATTCCAACACCAGCTCCAGATGCCGAATATGTTGCTTCGGGATTTGGTGTTTGCCCTGTTGAGTTTTGACTTTGCTTTGTCCCAAGCTTTCCATGTTCTATATATGTTCCTCACTTTTAGAAGGGGCATGATTAGTCTGTGTCATTTGTTGTATGTTGGAAATATATACCTTTGATTTTATTGCATACGGTCTCACAGTTAAGAGATTGTCTGAATCTCAAAGGGGACTTCTCATATTTGAACAGGGTTGGAACTGTTAAGACTATGGGGACTTTTGGAACTGAAATGAATGCATTTTGCATTATGAGATAGCCATAAGCCTATATGGCCAAGGGGTAGCGTTCCATACAGATTCTAGATCAATCTTTTATCAGATGGATAGTTAGCAAAGATTTTCTCCTATTCTATAGGCTGCCTCTTCACTCTGTCCATTGTTTCCTCTGCTATGCAAAAGCTTTTTAATCATATATAATCCTACTTAGCAAGTGTTTGGCTTATTTCGTGAGCTATTTAGATCCTCTTCAGAAAGCTTTTGCTTGTGGCTATACCTTGAAGCATTTGCCAATGTTTTCTTGAGAGGTTCAAAGTTTGGGATCTTTCTTTAATTGTCCGTGTAAATGGGAGGAAGAGACGTGCATGAGCGCAGTGCCCATGGAGGTGAGAAGAGGGCTGACTCCACTGCAGAACCAGAAACTGAATTTTTGTCTTCTACAAGAGTATCAAATGCTATTAACCATGGACCCATCTATCCAGTCCCCAGAGTTTTGGTGTCTTGTACTGAAGTCTTTGACCCATCTTGAATGGACTTTTATCCAGGCTTGGAGATATAGACCTACCTTCATTATTTTGCTTATGGATATCCTGTCTTCCTGGTGCCTTTTGTTTTAAAGGACTGTCTTTTCTCCAATGTGTGTCTTTGACACCTTTGCCAGAAATCTAATTAATAGCTGTGATTATATGTGTTTACTTCCAGCTCCTCTATTCTGTTCCATTGCTCCACATGCTTGTTCTGGCCAGTACCATGCTGGTTTTGTTACCATGGGCCTGTAACATAACTTCCTTACCAACCCTGTCAACCCTAGGCAAGCATGGATCAGTTCAGAGCTGTATAGATTTTCCTATTCTTGACATTGCATATCAGTATGTGTGTATAGTTTGTAGACTTTTGAGACTGGTTGGTATCTTTCTTAATCTTTTATTACATCTTTGTATTTATTAGGGGGCATGCCACTGGGAATATGTGAAGATCTGAAGACAACTTATAGAAGTCAGTTCTCTCCTTCTAATATATGAGTCTCAGGGATCAAATTCAGGTCATCAGGCTTGGTGCCAAGTGGCTTTATTCTCTGTGCTGTCTTGAGAGCCCAAGACTGGTTTCTTTCACTTAGCATAATGTCTTGAGATTCACCTATATTGTAGCATTAATCAGCCTTATTCTTTTTTGTGTTCTGGTTTTAAATAGTTCCTGTTTTAAAAACACACTTTTCAATTCATCAGTTGATGACATTTGGGTTGTTTCTACTTTGGGAATACTAAATGAAGAATGCTGCTTTAAGTGTTTGTATTTGGGCTTCTGTGGAGTTCACATGCTTTTGTTTTTATTAGTATATCACCTAGGATTAGACTTTCTGAAGTAATGGATAACTCCATATTTCACTTTTGAACAAATTGCCAACTGCTTTCTAAAGAGGCTACATACACCCTTTGCACCCTCAGGCTACATGGAGGACCCCACCAGAGTTGTTCATTTCCTGTTATCCTTACTACGGGCCCTCACAGGACTGTATGAGGGAGTGAGTCACCCACCTTCAGTCCTCCAAAGACTCACATCCAGCCTGCCCTTGCCCCATCATTTGTGTCCACTAAAAAAAGTCCTACCTGAGCACCTACTTTGTTCCAGCCCTACCTGAGCACCTACTCTGTGCCTCCCTGCTTGAGCACCTACTCTGTGCCAGCACCTCCCCAGTGCAGATGCTGCATCTGTGGTCTGGGGGGCTCATGAAAACCCCTGGCCTTGAGAACCCACCTACTTAGAGAGCAGTGAAAACAAAGCTCAATTGTCTCTCAGCAGCCATCTGAAGCAATTAGTCTCAACTCCCAACCCTAATGTGCTTCCACACTGTGAAAAAAGCACTTTTTTCAAGGCAGACAGGAGACATAAATTAGTATAATAATGCAATTAAAATGCATTTTTCTTTCCACTTATTTAAATTATCTCTTTTTTTTTAATGTCTTAAGAAACATGCATCCTTCCTTGGGGGTATTTAAGGAGCTACCAAGAGGTTGCAGTGAGAAAGGGAGAAATGGTTTGACAGCAAACACAAACTCCCTACCCTAGAAAGCAGGGACAGCCACCTTCCCCTGGGCAAGGCCCCCTGCCTGTGTTTACAGACACTGTATTCTGGGCTTCACAAAAGTGCTGGACACAGGTCCTATGCTCCGGCCATCTCTCAGTAAGCACCTACCTGTGCATTCGTTTGTGCTGTGATGCTTTTTAGCTTTGAACTGTCACTGGGTGGACACTAAAGTGACCAAAACACAGCTCTCACCCTTAAGAGAACTGACTGCCTGGCAGGAAGGCGGCTGCTAAAGGGAGACACACAGAGAAGGTATCCCACTCACCCTGGGCAGATGTGGGCTCCCTGCAGGTAACTCTTGAGTTCCCAAAGATAAGATGAAGTTAAACAGACTGGGGATGGCAGGGGGTCAGCCAGGCAGAGGGGCCAACGGGAACAAATGTGTTTGAGAAGGGCATTGGGACACCTGAACAGATAAGGACTTGGCTGTAAAGACTTTATCCTGAGAACCTTAGTGAGCCTACAAGAGCACCCAAGTGGAAGATGTTGGAGTACTTAGTAACCCAGAAATCACAAAATTAAACCAGACACCCAACCTGCCCAGCACACTGGTGTGAGTTGCTTTTCCTCCATTTAAGTAGTGGACTCTGCACCTTGAGTTAATGGTGTTGTTTTGCCACCTGCTGGCATGACTTTGTAAATGCATCCAGTTCAAACAACTGTTGAGAAAGAAATACTTTGGAAAACTAACATAAAAACCACCAAGAACTTCTTGAAGTTACAAAAGACTAGATTAAAGTCCTGTGTGTTACGGAAAGGGTATTAGAGTTTCTCCCAAAAAAAAAATAGTAGGGAGCATTGCATGCCCTGTGCTAAAATGCCAGCTCCATGGTTTATGGTATGGAAAATTCACTTCTCCGACCTTTGGTTAGTTTTAACATCCATAAAGGGGGATGATGGCCCCCACACACACACAACTCACTGGTTTTAGGCAAATATATGTCATGTGAAAAGAACCTAGTTCTATGTCTGACAAGACAGCTCAGTGGGTAAAAGCTAATGCCAAGCCTGGCAACCTAAGTTTGACCTCCAGGACCCACACGGTAGACAAGAACTGACTAAAGTTGACCTCTGACTCCTGCAAACTGAAACTGACATGACAGAAGCCCAACCAGAGTGGAAGCTGTTGTTGTGTGGTACCCAGAAGCCAGTCTTGTGTGTGACCTGTAGCTTCCTTCCACACTGTTACCTGCTCCCCAACTGCCTTGGCTAAAAAGCTGTTCACGCTCCTTTATATTCAAGTATTCAGAGGACACACACTTCCCACACAATCCACCAGTCCCCAAGTCAGAACCTTAATATTAGGACAGCTAGCACCTAGTGTACCTTATCGCATCTACTCACTGCTAATAAGCACAGTCTACCTAATCAACCCTCCTATTGAAGACCACCTTATGGGACAAATGCCCTTCCTCCCCTTTTACAGATGGGAGATGGTTTGGGGAGGTCACGTGGCTGTTACCCTGCTTGGGGTAAAGTGTGGCGTTCCAGAATCCAACTGCTGTGTCTCATTCTGCCACAAAATTGTGCCCATTCTTTCTACCTGACCACCTGCCCTTCCCCTCCACCTTGTGAAACTCGGGAACCTTCTAGCCCAGTTATAATTAAGCCTCTCCATTAGTGGTCCCACCTCACGCCATATGCTTTCCGCTGCTTTACCAACCCTTTCCAGTAGAGCTTTCTATAGTCATGGAAATGTCATAGATCTGTTCTGTGGAATATGCTCGCTGTGTATGGCTACCAGGCACCTCGGGGCTGGCTGCTGGCACTAAGCAACTGGATTTTGATTGGCACTCGTTTTAACTAATTTAATTAGGTGGAAGTAAGCTCACACAGCAAGTAGCTGCCATTTTGGAGAGTATGGTGCCAAGAAGTCCAGCTGCAGCCTGGGCAGACTGGAGCCAAGAGAAAGTTAGTGTGAATTAATCCTAATGCACACCCAGACCCAGGACTGTTGGCTTATCCTTCTTGCTCAGCCTAGAAAGCATGGGAAGTTGCAGAGAGCTCTGACTCAGGACACAGAAGTTGGATCATTTCTGCCTTGGGTTTCACCTCCCCAGTGTCTTCTCTACATTGAGCACCCAGCATATATTTTATCTGAACTTTACAACAGTCCCACAAAGAAGCATTGCCATCTTCCTTTGTTCATGTGGCCAACAAACTCAAGTGGAGCAGGTGTGTGTCCAGACACTGATATTAAACTAACAAGGCCTACCCTTCAGAGTGGACACTGTTTTGCCTGTGATACAGTGAACTACAAATGGCCCTGAACTAATGCCGTAGCCTGAGGGGAATTACGTTCCCCTAGACAGTGGCTCTGTGGCTGCCACCAAAGGTAGTTTGTGGTGATTTAATAAAGATTGCCTGAAGTGTCAGAATGCAAAGCCAGCCACACTAGTTAGCTATAGAAGCTAGGCAGTGGTGGCACACACTCTGTGAGTTTAAGGTCACACAGGGTTACAGGACAGTGAATCAGTCTAAAATATTAACAGGGCTCATGCCTTTAATTCTGGCCTAGAGAGGTATATAAAAGACAGAAGCCCAGTGTCTCAGGCTGCATTCTGAGATTTAGTCTCCAACCATGTTGAGGAGAGGCAGCTGTCTGAGGCTTGGTGGAGAGCTTGTGGAGACAGGATCGACACTTTCAGCCTGAGGTAGAGCTAAGAGCTAGTGGCTTGGCTGCTTTGCTTCTCTCCCCTTCGGCTTGAAGCTTGAACCCCAATGTCAGACTCTGCTTTTCTATTTTTCATGATACAGTAGTTAATCTCTATGGGACTAGCAAAGCTCAAGATTCAAAAGCTAGAGTGAAAACCTGAAAGCTTAGAAAATTAGAACAGCAACTGGCTAACCTTCTCTCTTTGCTGGCATCCTCAGAAACCATTCCCTTCCGTACCACCAATCCAAGTAAATAAATAATTAAAATCACACTAAGCTCCTCCCTGCTACTTCCTGTCAACAGATTGCTAACTCTGACCCTCTGAGACCAGGTTAATTTTATTTAATTAACACAAATGTAACACTTCTTTACATCATTAACAAAGGCAGGAGAAACAAATGTAACACACCTTCACATAGTTAATGTAATCTTCTGCAGCATAAACAAATGTAACACATCTTTTCCCAGTTAAAATAATATTCCACTCTAGTGGACTTTTTACAATAAAGGAGCTAAGGCTCTCCTTAAAGGTAAATAATTCTCTGTCACAATGCTGGAACTGCAAGTCTGGCTGCTTGGCTCCATGGCTTACCTGGGTCCTCTTACTTCCCAAACTGAAACTCAAATCAAGGTTGCAAAAAGGAAATCCAAAACAATGATGTAGTGGTTTGAAAGAAAATGACCCACTAAGAGGGTGGCACTATCAGGAGGTGTGGCTTTGTTTGAGAAGGTGTGGCCTTGTTGGAGATAGTGTGTCACTGTGGGGGCAGGCTTTGAGGTCTCCTTTGCTCAAGCTTTGCTCAGTGTAATAGTCAGTTTACTTCCTGTTACCTTTGGATCAAGATGTGGAATTCTCCAGCATCATGTCTGCATACACGTCCCTATTCTCCCAGAGAAAATGATTATGGAACTGTAAGCCACCACCTCAATGAAATGTTTTCCTGTATAAGAGTTGCAATGGCCATAGAGTCTCTTCACAGCAATAGAAACCCTAAGACAAATGGATTGAGCATAGGTTAAGTGTAAAGACCTACCCTCAAGACTTCAAACACAAGGTAATGAGTTGAAAAATAATAAGTTATAGAAAATAGATGGATGGATAGATAGATAGATAGATAGATAGATAGATAGATAGATAGATAGACAGACAGATAGATAGATTATCCATAAAGTTAACATGAAGCAGGGGTGATCTGAAGACAAATGTGTGGAAGCAAATGCCCAGATCAATCCCAAACAAATCATAGTTCCTTTACTGTCTGGGCTAGTCAGGCCGTGGGCAGAACTCCCATACCCTAGGATAACTGTTGGCTAGTAAGTAAAATAATGCCCCAAGAAACAGTAGAATGTTTAGTGGACAAAGAATAAAAGGAAGAAAGAGTCACTGCTAGATATTATAGGAATGAATCTCACAAGCATCATGACAGATAAAGAAAGCCAGAAACAGAACACTGAATAACACATAAATCTCCATTTATTTTTAAAACCTTAAGGATGAGGAATGGGGAGTTAGTTCTGCAGTACAGTGCTTGCCTAGCTCTCTTCAGATAATGGCAATAAAATTAAATTTAAAATGAAGAACACATAAGGCCACTCTCGGGTGATATAGGTGGGTGATTGAGGGTGGCTGATGGCAGGAGAGAGTTGAGGAGGAGCTGCTGCAAGGCCACCAGGAGTACTCACTCAGGAAAAACTCCCTGCACACAACACTTAATGGTGTGCACTTTGCTGTATGTGGGTTCTCATTCAATTTGAAAGTTCATGGAAAGTATGATGGTGAAGGTGTCAGATAAATAAAAGCACTGGCGACCGATTCCTCAAAAAGCAAAGCATGAGCTTTAGGAAGAAACAAAGAAATGCAGGAAGGAAAGGATGGTACAGTCTGAAGGAGTGGTGAGGAAAGGAATTGAAACTGTGGGTATGGTGGTTTGAAGAAAATACCACCCCTCTCAAAGGGAGTGGCACTACTGGGAGATGTGGCTTTGTTGGAGGAAGTGTGTCACTGTGGGGATGGGCTCTGAAGTCTCCTTTGTTTAAGCTCTGCTCAGTGTCACAGTTGACTTCTGGTTGCCTGCAAGATGCAGGACTCCTAGCTACTAGCCTGTACCATGTCTGCCTGCATGCCGCCATGCTCCACATCGTGATACTAATGGACTGAACCTATGAAACTGTGAGCAAGTCACTCCAATTCAATGTTCCCTTTATAAGAGTCGCCGTGGTCATGGTGTCTTTCCAGGGCAATAGAAATCCTAACTAAGACAGTAGGTAAATCCAAACCAGCACTGATGGCATGAAAGATTAATATCTGATGTATAAGGTTAGCAGAAGAGCACAAAAAAAAAACATTTGGAATAGCAGACAAAAGTAGATATAAGTTGGATGAAAGTGATCAGTGTTTGAGCAAGACAGGAAAGATGACAAATTATCTAACTTACACTGTATTAAGTGACAAGGTGAGAGAAGCACCAGCAATAACAGAAATCCACACTCAAAAATGATCATGGGCCAGTGTGTGCAACATGCTGACGTCTACCGCTGCCATGAAAAACAAAACTGTCCTCAAGCCCCACAACCAGAGCCCATATGCAAGGGTAGAAAGGTCCCAATGATGAAGAATGCCACAAATACTAAAGGTAGTATTTCTACCAATCCTCACTGAAGGGGACTGCCAGCCATTTGCTAGAATAGCTGCATGCATAGGTATAGCCAGACTTTCTTTGGCCTGCCAGCTCCCAAAAAATGTCATGGAGACTTTTCATTAAGTATGAAAGTTTGGCCTTAGCTTAGATTTGTTACCAACTAGTTATTATGAATTAAAATAACCATAAGTCCTACTTCCTCCAAATCTCACTGGCAAAAACCCACCCCTCTGATTCCTTCTCAGAGTTCCTATTTCTGCCCGGAAGTCCTACCTATCCTCTCCTGCCTAGCTATTGGCCGTTCAGTTCTTTATTAAACCAATCAGAAGATATGTCAGACATAGACATATCTTCCCAGTATACAAAAAGATTACCCCATAACACAGAGGCAAAGAGACACGCAAGTCACTGGAGATGACAAACACCAAAGATACATAGGCCTCTTCCTATCAATTGGCAGAACCAATCAAAACCAGGTGACACAGTGACAATGGTGTAGCCACTGCAGCTATCATGCCAGCCTCATCAGTACCCATATTAGAACAGACAAGTGCAGCCTCTGGAGCAGCCAACAGTCTGGATCCATCAAAGATGACCAGACACTGCCAGTTATACGACTTGGGCAGCAGCACACTTGCAGTCTTGCACTCGGGTTTGTTAATTCTTCTGCTTTGTCACAATGCCATTTGAAGGATTCAGCCATCTTGACATTCCAAGGTCAATCTATCATACTGACAGCATCACATTTATTCATGGAAATCACTTTCTTTGGGCATCGGAGGTGGCATGTACTGTGTGAGATGGATGCTTCCCCTCCCCATTTCCAGATGACATGGAAGGCTGCCAAATTTGAGGGAGACTCCAAACATACGGAGACATCTGTGGTAGTTAAGGATACTTTGTAAAGTCCCTGTCAAGCATTTACAGGAGAATTGCAACCCAGACCCCTAAGGTTCTGGAACAAGGCCCTGCTATCTACAGCACAGAACTGTTGGCAGTTCAAACAGCCTCCATACCCTAGGAGAAGCCACGTCACAGCATACACAGAGCTACTTCTTAGACAGGCACAATCATGAAGTATCAGAGATCAGGATCAAGTACAAGCAGGTGATCCAGTCCCTTCTTTATCTCTCTCTCTCTCTCTCTCTCTCTCTCTCTCTCTCTCTCTCTCTCTCTCTCTCTCTCTCTCTCTCTCTCTCTCTCTCTCTCTCCCTCTCTCTCTCTCTTTCTCTGTTTCTCCATATATATAATGAGAGAGTTAGAAATATGAGAGAGAAATGTACATATCTGTCTTTCTATCTCTCTATGTCTAATTCTAGCTCTCTTTTTCCTATCATCATCTTACACAGATGGACTCTCGAAGGCTTCTCTACAACAGCTAACACAGGGAAAAAGAGCTGAGAGGAGAGACTTGTAATCACAAGTCAGCATGTGTTAGTGTGACCAAAAATGGTCTCTGTGTCCCTCTCCAAAAGAGGGGAAGATTTAAGCATCAGAAATGATACTGATTTCAAATAGATCAAAGCACAGTACTAAACACACAGAAACACACATACATACATGCATGCATGCACACACGCACATACATACATTTGTACACACATTATGGGGCAGGTATGGTGGTAGACACCCAAAATCACAGCAAATGAGAAATGGAGGTGGGAGGCTAACCTGGGCTACATAAAACCTTGTCCCCAAAAGAAAAAATTAAGTCAAGATGGAAGGAGGAAGAGAGGAGTGAGGGAGAGATGGATGGATGGATGGATGGATGGATAGATAGATGGATGGATGGATATTGGATGGGTAGATTAATGAATGGATGGATGGATGATATTTTTAGTTAACAAATATGCAAAATCTACTGGTTTACACAGTCATCATTGGATGTGTTTTGGAGGTTGGTGGGACACCAGCCCATTCCATAAAAACCCACAAAAGGGAAGAAAGCAAGAATTTATTCTGCCTCTCCTCTCCACATCACATTTCAGTTTAATCAAATGGCTGCTGAAGATTCTTCTTTGCAGAACAGTAAACAGCTGGTAAACACTGGAAGACTAAGACCAATAACTTTTCAACCTCTAATAAAAACCAGAGATGTTGACAGTCATCATGAGTAGCTTCTAGAATCACTGGTGAAAGCTGCATAGGAGCCTGTCCAGCGGAGGGGTAAGACTGTCCCTCCTGGACAGTGATCAGATCAAGGTCATTGCAGGTGACAGTCTCCCAATGAGCTGACAGGAAGGACAGCCCACAGGGGAATTTTTCCAAATAGATATTTGGGGTTTTTGGGTTTGGGTTTGGATTTTTTAGGGGAGGTTCTTTGTATAACTGCCCTGGCTGTCCTGGAACTCACTCTTTAGACCAGGCTGGCCTCAAATTCACAGAGATCCACCAGTCTCTGCCTCCCAAGTGCTGGAATTAAAAGCATATGCCACCACCACCCGGCTTCCACATAAATATTTTACATCCATTAAAAGGGAAGATTAAGACTCTGGTTCTGGTTATTCAATGTAAAGGATTCAGAAGATAGAATAATGTATAAAATAATTGTCCAGAGGTTAAATCAAGTGGGAAAATGAGATAGACTAAATTAAGCAAACATAAAAGAAAACATATTCTATAGAACGATAACTCAGTTTCTTCATCACATAAGTTGCATTTGCAAAAAGAAGAGGAACTTTTAAGAATGTGAAAGTCATGTTCATTTTGTTCCCATCCTGTGATGACCAATATTGTCAAAATGACAAGATCTGAAGTCACCTGGGAGATAAGCCTCCAGGCATGCCTGTGAAGGGTTAACTAGATTAGATTGAGATGGGGGGTTGCAATTTAACTGTGGGTGCCTCCATTGTCTGGGATGGGGTCCTGGCTGAGTGAAAGCAGAAGGCAAGCTGAGTACCAGCCCTGATTGGTCTCCGGTCCTGACTGCACATGAAGACAACCAGCAGCCTCCAGGTCCTCCCAGGGTCTCCCCACCATGATGGACTGTATCCCAAGACTGTGAGGAAATATAAACTCTGTCTTAATGTTCCTATCCTCAGGGTATTTTGTCTCAGCAATTAAACAACCAATGTACATCCTGATTCAAATAAACTAATTAAAATGCCATAGGTTAGAAAATACAAACATAGGTGGATATTAGGTGATCAAGATATTATAATTATTACATCATCATGAGGGTGACATGGGCAGTGTGATTCTGCCTTTTAGCAATCCTCATCTGTTAGAGATACATACTGCAGTTCTGATTTATTTACAAACAAAGCCATAGAAGCTGAGTGTGATGGCGCATGCCTTTAATCCCAGCACCGGGAAGCAGAGTCAGGAGAATATGAGTTCGAGGGTAACAAGTTGTAGGACATCCAGAGTTACATGGAGAAATCCTGTCCTAAAAAAAGAAAATTAAAAAAAAAAACTGATAAGATGCATGGATTTCTTTCAATACTCTAACAGCAAAAATTTTAAAAAACATGGAAAAAAGAGACAATAGAAAAATAACAGGAAATGAATGAGCCTCTACTTTCATGTATATTTGAAACTCACTGTAATAAAAAGTGAAAGATAAACATATGATCATCTTAATAGACACAGAAGAATCATTTGCCTCAATATTCATTCATAATTTAGTCTAATTGCTATGCTCAGCAAACTAGAAATGGAAGGGAATTTATTTAACCTGATAAAATATGCCGATCAAGATCTACAGTAAACATTATGGTTTCTAATGAAACCAAAGCATTTTTTTTCACTCAGGACTAAAACAAAGATGCCCTACTCTTACCACTTCTTAGGAATGTTAATTCAGGGGTCCTGGTGCATTAAGTAAATAAAAGGAAACATATATAAGGGTTAGAAAAGAAGTTAATATTCTCCAATAAAGTCACTGACAACATGGAAAACTCATCTAAAATAAATTATTAATGAATTAGCCAGAGAATTATAAAGGTAACAACCAGATGCTGTTTGCTCTCCATGGGAAGGGGGTAGAATGTGAGGAATGGGGAGGACTGCTTATTTTTCCATAGAGCTTGGGGTGTGCAGATTTTTAAATACATAATAAGGGCTGGCTGAGGGCTCGGTAGGCACGGTGCATGCTACACTGCACAAGCGTGAAGACCTGAGGTCAGATCGCCAGCACACAGGTAAAAGCCAGTGGTGCCTGTGACACGACATATGTCTGAAATCTTAGTTCTAGGAGGGATGGACACAGATATGAGTCCCTGGAGCTCATTATCCAGCCAGTCTAGTCACAATGGTGAGAGCTAGGTTCAGTGAGAGCTCCTGTCTCAAAAAGAGTAAGTGGTGGGGTGCAGCGATGCACACCTTCAAGGCGGAGGCAGGCAAAGGCCTGTGGATTCCAGGCCTATCCAAGTTACATGGTGAGATTCTGCCTGAAAAAAGAAGAGGAGGGAGGCGGAGGGGGAAAGAGAAAAAGAATGAAAGAAATAAGGCAGAGAGTAATAGATAAAGATAGCCAAGTTTGACTTCTGGCTTCCTCACGCACATGCAAGGAGAAGCTCGCCTTCATATACACACACACACACTCACTCACACGGGCACACAAATAACATTACATAATGAAATATTTAAAGCAAATGAGATTCCTCAGTTCTGGAAATTCTCTTTTCCTTATCTTTTAAGACTGGGTGAGGTGAGTCAAGTCGCAGCTCTGGCTGCCCACCTACCCAGGTGCAGCCTAACCAGCTAGAAGCCACCTCCACAGGCATGATGTCTAAAGGATTTGTGCCCTAGGGTTGCCTGCAGCCAGTCGGGTATCCAGGGAGCCAGAGCCACTGTGGTCAGGCATCTGCATGAATGAGACAAACCAAGCCCAGGTGGGGTCTTAGAACTCATCACATCAGCCATGGCCCCTGTGGGCACCAGGGGCAGGAATGGACTAAGCTGGTCAGGGTTGTGCTGGGGGGCAGTGGCCCTCCCCACACTCACACACTTTCTGACTAACGCCTTCTCTGCTGCCGATAACACACCAGGTACGCCATCACCCGCATCCTGAACAGAGTGGGAACTATCCAGAAGTGAACAGAAATGAGAATGGCGATGGCTTTGTGAAGGGCAATTATATTCAGCTTGGGGCTCGAAAGATGGAAACAGCAGAAAGCGGGGGCCATTTCTCTCTGTGAGCCCCATCTTTGGACAATACTTTTTCCTTCCATGTCTGACGGTTTAAAGGCAGGGATGCCTGGAGCCTCGGGATCGGGGATGGCTAGTGTTTAAAGGTTGAACGAGAATCTGTTTTCTGGTATAAGCCTCCAAAATGATAGAAGCAAACCCTGTTTCTCAATAAGTCTCAGTGGCCCACTTGCTGTCCCAGGAGAAAGCCTGACAATGCATAACTTCAGAGAAAAGGTCCCCACAATCAGCCCTCTTGATTTCATTCTTTGCCTCTGTCCTCTCTACTTCACTAAAACTATGCTTGTCCCCCTACCCCCACCCCCACCCGCGCCATGTACTTTCCTTAGCCTGGGCTGCTCTGTCTTTGCACGGTGATGACAGCTCTGCCCCACAAGTCCCACAATGTCACATGTGACCCAGCAGGAGAAGACAGTATCAAGTTTTGTTTTGTTTTGTTTTGTTTTCTGGGTTTTTTGAGACAGGGTTTCTCTGTGGCTTTGGAGGCTGTCCTGGAACCAGCTCTTGTAGAGCAGGCTGGTCTCGAACTCACAGAGATCCTGCCTCTGCCTCCTGAGTGCTGGGATTAAAAGTGTGCACCACCACTGCCGGGCTCAGTGTCAAGTTTCTTGATGAATTTTTTTTCTTATCGATAAGGCGTGTGATCTGGTCTCTGACTCATAGACTCGTGTTCTTCCTGCCTGAGCCTTGCAAGTAGCTAGGAGTACAGGTGCACACAGCCATGCCTTGCCTGGCTCTTCATAATCACTGTTTGTTTGGACTGGGTTTAGGGTGCTGGGGATTGAGTCCACATGGGTAGAAGTTGTCACTAAAGCATAAAGCCCAGCTACGTCTGTTAGGAACTTCGTAGAGACAATTCTTGTTTTTCCTGGGAAAATCAAGATAATTTGTTCTTAAATGTCATTTGCCATTTCCAAAAGTTCTATAAACAGCCGTTAGTATCACCAGATTGCTGCCAGCGCTAGGGTGAACCTGAGGCTGCCAAGTATTCAGATGTTTACAAGAAAAGCTGCAAATAGTTTTCATACATGCAATTAACTTCAATTTGTGTGTGTGTGTGTGCTAAGGACTGAACCCGGGTCCTTGGACTTGCTGGGCAAACATTCCACAACCTCCATTTATCCACAGCTAATAACTCTTTTGGAATACTGGGTGGGATGCTATGGAGGTGAAGTAAAAAGCACCCATCCATCCATCTATGGCCCAACCAGCAGTGACCTCTGCTCTAGATGCACAATCCAGGGGCGGTCTTTGACTCTACGTCAAATGGTTCCCTGTTGACTAGAGCATGAGATTTCAGACAATCCCACATTTACCCATTCTTCTTGCATATCACCATCTTCCTTTTTCTCCATCTCCAGCCTTGACCCAGCATTTGGCTGTGTGAGAAGTTTTCTCTTCCAGAACGTGGCAAGTAGGAATCTACCTGTGTTTCTCAAAATTCACCACCAGAGGGCAGATCTGTAAAATAAAATTTAAAAATCATAGTTTTGGGTTTGGGCTTTTGGGGGTTTTTATTGGGGGGGCGTATTTTGTTTTGTTTGTTTGTTTTATCTGTTTGTTGTTGTTGATGTTGATGTTTGAAGTTGCTGGTACTTTTAATAAAAGGAATCCAGGGGTTAACTATTGAAGTGATCCTGTGTGTCTGTCTGAATGTACAAGCCATCTACAATGTAAGATATTAAGCATTACAATGGCCCTGTGTGCGTGTCTGAATCTATTAGACTTCTACAATGTAAGATGTGGAGGTGGGAATGTGTGTGCCCTGCTAGAGGTCATGAGCTACATTTTGAAATGGGACGTCTGAGGATTTTACTCCAAAGACCCAAAAATAATAGCTTGGTATTGCTCAGCAGTGCAACTCAGGACAACTGGGAACCTGTTTATTTCAGGAATGCTTTCAAATAAATGTGAGCCACTCAATATAATTTGTCACAGTCGCCCTTCTCTGTCAAAAGGGTCACCTAAAGAGAATCTGTCTAGCCCTGATCTCTTTAGGAAACAAATTAAATTCTTGGAAGAAAAGCTGAGGATAAACACAGAGTGGACAAAATGAAATGTCACAGTAGACGGGAGCAGTAGTTCAGTGTGCTGGTGTTGGCAACTGGAACTCCAAGAAGCAAAGCTCTCATGTATGATGCCCACCAATTTCTGTGGCGTGAATGTTCTTACATTGACCAGCTTCATTCAGGCTCCCAACAAGGTATCACTGAACACAGGATTCTCTGAGAAAGGCACACCATGAGAGCTCCCCAGCAGAAACAAGCTCACTTTCACATGGACTCTCCTAAACCCTCACTGCAGAAGTGTTTCGTGTGAGGAGGGTACAAATGGAGACCCACACATTATATACCTCAACAGTGACATCATAAATCAAGCAAGCAAACTGATCAGTTATCTTATCTTGATGCCTCCATAACTACCTGGAAAGCCAAACTTAAATTTTGAACACACCTCACATGGCCACATGGGTGACATCATCTTGGAACTTCCATCCCAAATCGCTGCCTTTCTCTCTACAACCATGGCATACACAAGCCCCAGTGCATCTAGGAACACTCCTGCCCCCTGGCCATCTCTTGGGCCCAGATTGACATTGACCATGTGATCTATGTGCAAGAGAGATTACACCAATCTAAAAATGGGCTCAGGTCACTTGGAGAGGAATCTCTAGGATCCTGTGCACCTGTGTCTATAAGGTGGGGGTTTAGCCTCCAAGTATGCCCCTGTTGTCCTGTCCATTCCAAATCCCTTGGGAAGGGCCAAGCAAGGATGAAACCAAAGCAGGCCCTTTATCATATAGAATTCAAGCAGCTTCTGTCCCACAACTGAGGGTGAAGGCTGTTCCGATGTGTGCAGGATAATCTGACAATCTCCAGTTTTAAACATTCCTCCTGAAATCCCAGCGACTCGGATGGAGTACTGA
Organism: Cricetulus griseus; assembly: GCF_003668045.3. Lineage (NCBI taxonomy): Eukaryota > Metazoa > Chordata > Mammalia > Rodentia > Cricetidae > Cricetulus > Cricetulus griseus. The sequence continues at coordinate 205,707,166 of NC_048597.1, read as the reverse complement.
GTGCCTACAAGGTGCTGGTACTGAGCTCACGGGAAATAGAGCTGTCCCATATTTCCACTGCATCTGACACATTTGTACAAGCCAGGACCTCAAATAGCTTTTACATTTTGAAAGAGTTGGGGTGGGGTTTGAAAGTATAAGACTCATTTGCAAGAGAAAATAATATAAAATTTTAATGTCAGGATCCATACTTGAGATTATAGTGGAATGCATCTGTTTGTTCGAATATTGTTTACAGATCTTCAGGAAGGTAGAATCAGGCAGCTTAGATGGAGACTCTGTGGTTCACAAGCCTAAAATGTTTACTCTCTAACCCTCTACAGAAAAGCTTTCCCAACCCTTCAATTACATTTATTTTCATTATGACAGACTTTGAAGGTCCCTGGTGGAGGGCCTCACTGTCTCTGGGGAGGAGTTGGGGGATGAGTTAGGGGGGTTAGGGGAACATGGGAGGATGGGAGGGCGAGGGAATGGGGGGGTGGATATGTAAATATGAGTGGTAATTAAAGAATTTAAATTTAAAAAAGAAAAAAAAGAACGAATCAGCCTAAAAGAGAATTATAGCTCACGCCTTTAATCCCAGCATTATTGAAATATATAAGACAGAAGCAAGATCTCAGGGAGGCGTTCATTCTCCAGCCACACTGAAAATATGAGTATTTATTCTCCAGTCATGCTGAGGAGAGGTTACAGTATGAGGCCTGGAGAGAGCTCATGGAGACAGGATCAACCCTTTCAGTCTGAGGTAGAGGTAAGAAGATAGTGGCCAGCCACATTGCTTTCCTCACATTCAGTCATGCTTTAATAAATAGTAAATAATATATCACTACAGGACCCTTTAACACTTGGTCAACTTGCTGCATAGCTTTGCCTCTGTTCTCCCCATTAATCTCATACACAGCCTCCACATAATTGGAAGCTTAAATCTCAGTTGTAGGAGTTGCTAAAGTTTCTTTGCTCAAATGTCCTTGGTGGCTCATCAGGAAACATCTAGAGCAACTCCATCTAGTGGAACAGTAATGAGAGTCAGAAACATTACTTAGAACTTTCTAGTAGACAAAGACAGAGAGACAGACAGGTGAAGACAGAGAGAAATTGACAAGGTTGTTAATGAAATCACTTATTTACTTCAGTGTATCCAAAATATTATCATTTCAAGCATAATCATGGTAATTATTGTCTTAGTTATTGTTTTATTGCTGTGATGAGACACCATGACCATGACAACTCTTATAAAGGAAACATTTCATTGGGGCTGTCTTACAGTTCAGATTATTAGCATGGCTAGCAACGTGGAAACATGCAGGCAGACATGGTGCTGAGAAGGAGCTGGGAGTTCTACATCTTGATCCACAAGCTGTAGAAGGGGACTGTGTGACACACTGAGCATAGCCCACCCCCACACAGTGACACACTTCCTCCAACAAGGCCACATTTCCTAATAGTGCCATGCCCGATGGACCAAGCATTCAAACACATGAGCTTATGGGGGTCATACCTATTCAAACCACTACATTCCACTCTCTGGCCCCCAAAGGCTTATAGCCATACCGTAATGCAAAATGCATCCAGTCCAATTTCAAAAGTCTCCATTGTCTACCGCAGTCTCAACAATATTTAAAAGTCCAAAATTCAATGTCTCTTCTGAGATTCATGCAATATCCTAACTGCAATCTCCTATAAAATCAAAACAAACAAACAAAAACAGATCACATACTTCCAACATATAATGACACGGGATATATGGAGGAAAGGGGGATAGTGAGGAAATACTAGACCAAAGCAAGACTGAAAACCAGCTGGGCAAGCTTCATTCTCTATATCTCCATATCTGATATCAAAATGCCCTTCAGATCTCCAATTCCTCTCAGCTTTGTTGACTGCAACACACTTCTTTCACTTGGAGTTTGTATTAGAACCCCAATCCATTGAAGGATTCAGTTCTAACTTAGATGCCAATCAAAAGCTCCAGCTTCCCTAACTGACCAGCCTATGCAATGATACCCACTCCTCAAGCTTGATAATTTGCTATGATATCTCACTAAACTCAAGGAAATGCTTTACTAACACTTGCCTGTGTTTTATAAAGAGTAATCCAGAAAGTCTGTGGGAAGGACAAAAAGAAAGAAAGAAAGAGGGGAAGGACAGAAAGAAAGAAAGAAAGAAAGAAAGAAAGAAAGAAAGAAAGAAAGAAAGAAAGAAAGAAAGAAAGGAGACCACAGGTGGCACAGAACTTTCATGCTTTCTTTGGCCAGTCAGATCCTTGTCCATTGGTAATCCGCTCAGATTTTGGCTTCTTTGCCCCCCCCACTCCACCCCAGATAGAGAGGATGGAGCTGAAAGTAACAATCCCAAGATGGTAAGGCTAGTTGGATAAGCAAACCATATAAAGGGACTTTCCAAAAGTTACCTCAGGGTAACTTTTGTTACTCAGGGTGGTTGAAAGGGGCACAAAAGAAAACAGGTCCCTGTTGCCTTTAATGGTCCCATCACTTGGGAAATCACTGGACTTTTTAAAAGCTGAGATGCAGGGGGCAAGTACATGTGGAGGGAAGGCCTTTAAGAGATCAGAAGTGAAGAATGAGTACTCATCAGGGAATTTCCACAGGCATGGCCTCCCTACGCAACTCCTCTTCCTCCTCTTCCTCCTCCTTCTCCATCTTCTGCTGCTGCTGCTTCTTCCTGTGTTTGTTGGTGATGTTACTGTTGCTCAAATTGTCCCACATGTGGTCACTGAGAGTTCTTTCGACTCCATTTTTTAATCATTTTTGCTTTCCAGCCTCGTAACGCATCTCACACTGGTCTCCTCCCCCCTCTGGAGTGCTTCATCATGGACATCACCTATTTTTGTTACAAGTGCTTGTTGATTGAGCGGCAGGGTGCAGCTTCTACAGCACATAGGTGTAGAAGTCAGAGGACAGTCTCAGAAGCTGCTGCTCCCCTTCTACCACGTAGGTCCCAGAAATCAAGTTAGCATTCTAGGTAGTAATAACCTTTACTGTGAAGTCACATAGCTTCCCATCTTTTAAAAAATCACCTCAGCCCATGGGACTCAACCAACAAACACTCCTATAGTGACAAGTACTGCTCTTCAGTGACATCCCAAACTGGAAGGAACTAACATCCTTCCTGTGGCCTCAAGAGTTTTCTTAGGTCCCAAACTTCAGTACCCAGCCACCCACCCCCACCCCGCCATACTCATCACTTATACTCCAGTTACAGCCCTGTTCTGATGCTACCAGGAACACCCCATATATTGCAGCCTCTCGCCTTGACTAAGCTCTGTCAGCTTTCAGCTCTCACCTTCCTCCCTTCACCTACCATAAAGCCTTCCTTGACATTGCTTCCAAAAGGGCCCCTGTTCTCAGTGTCTTCAGTGTCCCATCACTGTCCCCTTGACCTTGCTGTGCTCTCTGTTGTGTTTACTCTAAATCATACCAACCACAGGCTCTTTGTACTCACGTCTGACATTTTAAATGAGGGTTACATAAGTGTGAATGTTGCTGCTGTGTCTGCAAACAGATGAAGGAAAGGGGAGTTGGGTGTCCAGACAAACAGTGTTCCATTGGTGACATGGCCAGGTTCCAATGCCAATAAAACACATTCTTCTTTGATTGGCACAAAAATTGCACTGCCGGAAAAGTCCATGTTTACTAAAATCAGGCAGAAAATACTTCTGTATTTACACATTAAATAGAATTGGGTTTTAGGTCTAGGTATCTATAAATAGGTTTTTCTCCTTCTTGAATGTCAGGCATGGCATGGAAGACAATTCCTCTTTGAGCCAGGCAGTCCGGAGACTCGTAGGATGTTCAGCATCTCTGACCTTGTCCTGACTTGGCCAGCAGCTCCTTCTCCCCCAATCACTTCAGCTCCAAGAGAACATCAGCTGACCCCCTTTCGGTCTCCACCAACCTGGAGTCAGGGAGGTACCTTTGTACACCATTACACCAGGCAGGTCATCCATCAGAGCTTCTCCTGAAGTCACTACTCCCCTCTGGTGGTCTCAGGCCTTGTCATGTTTTCATCCAAAGGAAACAGACCCCACACCGGCAGCAACTGTGTTACCTAGAGGGTTGTATGGGGTACTGGTGGCATAGGAGAACAAGGAACCCTGCCTGACCCTTGAATCCAAGGAACAAACCTGTCAGTGTCTGAGAGGTGTCAGCCTGGGTCGAGATGGATACTGTTCCATGCAGAAAGAACTAGGAATTAGCATGGGGCAGCTCATTTCTCCCCCAGATGAGTCTCAGGCCTTACTTCCCTCTGGCCACAGGACAGTGGAGAGACAGGAGAGCACTCGGAGACAAATTGGGACCGAGTCATGAAGTGTAATCTAGTTTTATTAGTTTCACTGTTGTGCAAGCACTCTAGCACCAAACAATATCCCCATCTCTTAAAACATCCCTTAGAGACAAGCAAGCTGTATATACGTCAGCCAAGTTTAACCCTTGAATATGATGCTCCTCCAAATGACTATTTTTTAAGGCAGAGTCTCATGTGTCCCAGGCTAGCTTCAAACTAGCCAACAATGACCTTGAACTTCCTAGCCTCCAGCCTCTGTCTTCCAAGTGCTAGAATTACAGGCACATGCCATCGGACTTGTATTGTGCAGTGCTCTTGAACCCAGAGTTTCCAGAATGCCAGGCAAGCATTCTACCAACTGAACTCTGCCCCTAAGCCCATACAACAACTGCTCATTTTAAAGGTCGAGTATCCCAGATCCATGAACAAGATGCTTCTAGATACACCACATGCCTGTTGTTGTGTAATCCTCCCAAAGCACAACCCAGGAGATGACAGTGTCCACAGGTACGGAAAAGAACTCTAAGGCTTGGAAAGGCCATGCAGTTTTGCCCATATCACACAGCTGATAAATGGCATCACAGTTCCCTCACATCCGGGGCTTCCTCCAAGCTGCCTTCTCACCATGGCCTGAAAGGGGGTGGTCATCTGCGAGTGACATCAGGAGCAGGATTTATAAGTCTCCCTGACCAAGAGAAAGCATGAGTCCACCCTTGACAAAGGCAGACTGCAGCCAGAGAGTAGGTGAGCTGGTTGTCAGCAAAGCACTGGAGGTGCCCACCAGGAAAGGCAGAGTAGGGACTCACTGTCTATGTGTCCCCTGTTTCTCTGTCCTTTCTGACCATGCCACCATTGTCCTGGATATTGTGGTTTCCAGGAATGGCCCACAACTGGCCTAGGAGATAGGCTGCTAGCAGGAGACAGACCTTAGCGAGCAGGAACAAGGCAACTAGCAAGGGCTTGTGAGATGCCCACTTGCTGGCAGGGCTCTGAAGCTTTTCCACCTCTAGACATGAAAGGGCAAAGGGTGGAAAGTTACTAGATGCCCGTGAAAGCTTTTTCTGCTAGGGAAAGGCTTGTCTGCCAGAAATGGGTTTCACAATGCAGAGTGCATCAAAAAACCTGGAAGGCATGTTAAGATGAACACTGATGCTGGGCAGACGGTTCATGTGTGTTAGCTAGGGTCACTAGCGCCGTGATAAAACAACACGACCAAAACAATTTGGGGAAGAAAGGGTTTATTAGGCTTACACTTTCATCCACAGTACTGTTGTTCATCATCGAAGGAAGTCAAGACAGGAACTCAAATATGGCAGGAACCAGGAGGCATGGAATGGTGCTGCTTACTGGCTTTCTTCTCATGGCTTGCTCAAACTGCTTTCTTATAGAACCCAGGACAAGCCCAGGGATGGCACCACCCACAGTGGGCTGCCCCCCCCCCATCAATCACTAAGAAAATGCCCTGTAGACTTATCTGCAGCCCCATCTTATGGAAGCATTTCCTTAATTGAGGTTCCTTCCTCTCAGATGACTTTAGCTTGTGACAAGGTGACATACAACTATCCAGCACAGCATGCTTGCCATTCCAGCACTCAGGAGCCTGAAGCAGAAGGAGTGCCATGAGCTCAAAGGGCAGACTGGGCCTTGTGACCCAGTCTCAAAAGAAATGTATGTGGTTGAACCTGTGTGAGCATGTGTAGCATGCTCTTTAACAAAGGGTCAGCCAAGAATTTGCGCTTTATTTTTAATATTTGTTTTAATTATGTATATGTGTATGGTGAATATGTATATGTACATATAAATACAAGTACTGTCAGATGCCAAAGTATAAGATCCACCCAGAGCTAGGGCTGAAGTTACAGGCAGTTGTAAAACATCTGAGATCCTCGGCAAGAGCAGTGTGCGCTCTCCACCATCGAGCCATCTCTCCAGCCCAGAATTTATATTTTAAGCAAGCACATGGATGATGCAGATAGGCCATAGTCTGAAGACCATGGTGGAGGAGGACAGCCCTGTAAAACACTTTCCTTTTTCTTCTATCTGTCAATCCCTCCCAATTCGTTTTTCCCATCGGCTGGACCTAACCTGATCCTAAAGAACAAGGGATCCAGGGAGGAGGAGCCCATGGAGGTCTGGTCCCAGAAGCAAACAGGGAAGAGAATGAATCTAAGATGTAAAGAATGAAAATGACCAGAAACCCTTCCAACCCTTCCCTCGCTTGTCATTTTCCAGCAGCTGGGTGAGGAGGGTTTCTCATTCTCATTCAAATATTTTCTGCACTGTAGCTTCTCTGAATTGAGTCTTGAATGCCAGAATACATAACACTTTGCTCGGAGGCTTAAAAGAAACTACAATCCTCTCAACTCTATTTAGAAAATAAGCCACCATGCCCTGATGCCCCGAGGTCTCCATTTCAACTGTTAAAAAGTGCTGAGACTTACATATGAGAAAAGCCTTCCCATTTTTTACCTCTTCCATTTCCAGCCTTTTCTGGAGATTTCTAGGAGGCCTTTCCTGACTAGTGCATGGCTGTTTGTCCTTAGAATTTGACAGTTTTGTAGCTGTTGCCAAATTCCTTCCCTGGGAAAAACATAAACAATGTCTACCCCTCTCCTAAAGCCCCAATGTCAAGTCACAATTCCACCAAGTTCATCCAGGAGAAGCAATGAGTTTATTGGGCTTAGGCACAGAGCAATGAATGAAGGATTATGGACAGGTACAGGGGTGACCTTAAAGTAGCCACACTGGAAGGCCAGCAGAGATGATGGCTCCCTGTGGCTGCATAGATAAAATCTCCTCCCTCATTATTCTCTACCAATGGCCTCTAGCCTCTCCCACAAGATCACATGCAATTATGGCAGAATTGCATACACCTGGTTAGGAGGGGCATCTAGATACTCAGGTAAGGGCCCCATGACCCAGCCTGTCACCTCCTTCTGTGAAAAAAAAAAATGCAAAATAGTCAACAGGCAAGGCCATGAGGATCTTTTGTGAGCAGATCCAGCAAAACTTCCAAAGATAGTGGCAGTTTGGCTTGGGGCATAGTACTATAAGGCAGTCATCATTGTTATCAGTGGTGCTGCTGCTGGTGGTGGTGGTGCTGGTGATGGTGCTGGTGCTGGTGCTGGTGATGGTGCTGGTGCTGGTGGTGGTGATGCTGGTGCTGGTGATGCTGGTGTTGGTGATGCTGGTGGTGCTGCTGGTGGTTCTAGAGGTGGTGCTGCTGGTGCTGGTGGTGGTGGTGGTGGTGGCAGTGGCAGCAGTGGCACTGGCGTCAATGGTGGTGGTTTTACCTAAGCGAATGATGAAACAGTATCTCTAGGACTGTTTCTCTTCTTATAGTCTCTGCCGCCAGCTTTGAGGTGAGATAATTCTTTTAAACCAGTGATCCTGAAAACTGGGTGTAAAAAGCTCAAGAGATGGGAAATTTTAATTACATTCCATTTTCTGTTTGTGAACAAAATCACTAACCACTGTCATTAACTTTTCATAAATCCCTCCTGAATCTGGGCTAACCCTAAAACTTAGAAGATTCTTAGAAGATTCACAAACAACAACTCCCAGACGCAAGTGAAATTGATAAAAAGAACAACCAGTTTGGTAGGTGGCTGTCCCAGGAGCCAGGGAGGGCTAAATCATGTCCAAGTGTTCGCTCTCTCTCTCTCTCTCTCTCTCTCTCTCTCTCTCTCTCTCTCTCTCTCTCTCTCTCGCTCGCGCTCTCTCTCTCTCCTGCTTTGATTAGTCCTTCTGTCCCTCAGGAGCTCTGAAGCCATTCTCCTTCCTGATGACCCAGGCGGTGACTTGACCAACACACTGGTATCCTTCTGCCTTCCTCACTAACAGTGTCCCTACCCTAAGAAAGCTTAGGGTAGTTTATGTTTAGTTCAAACTTTCTTCTATGTGTAACCACCTCCTGCACTGGGTTGAGGAAGATCACAGGACCCTCAACCGAGTGCTGCAGAAAAGAGTCCTAGGAGCATTTGATTCATACACTCTCAAACAGACAGATGGGAACAGTGACAGCATGCACAGGATGTGTTGCCTGGGTGGACAGCCTGGCAGCAACTGCCATAACTGCTCCACCCCCTCCTACCCAGAAGTCACACCTGTGATAGTTACTTTTATGTTGTTCTGACTGAAATACCAAAGAGAACAACTTGTAGGAGAATTTATTTTGGCTCGGGGTTTCAGAGGTATCTGTCAATCATGACAGAGAAGACATAGTGGAGCAGAGCCTTGGCTGAGGGGAGACACTGGAGATAGTGGAACATCAAGACAGCATTTGCTTACAGGTGTGCAAGTGAGAGACAGAGAAGCAGACACAACTGAGGGTGTTTTATCTGAGCCAGTGGTAGGGAAGTTAGAGGAGATAGACTGTGAGCAGAGGGTATCAGAAGTTTAGAGAACGGCCAGACCGAGCGCACTAATGGCTATGCTGCGAAGCTAGAGTTGGGAGGTGGCAATGCAGGATTTCAGTAGGTCATCTTGTCTATCTTAGTGTCCCTATTAATCTAGATAATGCTGTTAACATATTTTATATAATGTGACTGAAGTTCAGAACCAGTTAAGTAAGGGGGTTTCCCCTACATATTCTGGGAGCCTGATTCAATCCATTCCAAGACTTCATGAACAGAACTGACATTTCGCTAAAAAAGAAGAAATTCCAATTGTGGACAGCATTCCCCTCTGTCCCCAGAAGGTATTTTTCCTGGAGGCCATCCTGCAGGTTTTTGGGTTGCCCAATAAACCCTTAAAACCACACAGGAATGTTCCAGAAATAAATACCTTACTACATTTTCGATTGTGTGTATTTTGACTCTATGATCATGGATGCTGAGATATTCTTTGCATAAGTGCATAGTAAAAAGTGGCAGAAGTATATTAGGCTCCATTTCAGAAATTGCTGGAAATTTTGTCCTAATCCTAAATTTAAGTGGGCACTGCAAAGAGCAGGGTTGTTTTGTTTTTCTTTTTTTTTTCAATTTTTCTATTTAAATTAGAAACAAGATTGTTTTACATGTCAATCCCAGTTCCTTCTCCCTTCCCACCTCCCCTGCCCCCCACTAACACCCTACCTATCCTAAACCCTTTCTGCTCCCTAGGGAGAGTGAGGCCTTCTATGGGGGTCTTCAGAGTCTGTCATATACTTTGGGATAGGGCCTAGGCTCTCCCCCGTGTGTCTAGGCTCAGGGAGTATCCCTCTATGTGGAATGGGCTCCCAAAGTCCATTCCTATGCTAGGGATAAGTACTGATCTACTACAACGGGCCCCATAGATTTCCGAGACCTCCTCACTGACACCCACGTTCATGGGGTCTGGATCAGTCCCATGCTGGTTTTTCCAGCTATTAGTCTGGGGACCAAGAGCTCCCCGTTGTTCAGGTCAGCTGTTTCTGTGGGTTTCACCAGCCTAGTCTTGACCCCTTTGCTCATCACTCCTCCTTTTCTGCAACTGGATTCCAGTTCAGCTCATTGTTTAGCTGTGGGTGTCTGCTTCTATTTCCATCAGCTGCTGGATGAAGGCTTTAAGACTTTATATTAGTCATCAACCTCATTATCAGGGGAGAGCATTTAAGGTAGCCTCTCCTTTGTTGCTTAGATTGTTAGTTGGTGTCATCCAAATGGATGGAACTAGAAGAAATCATTCTGAGCTAGGTAACCCAGTCCCCAAAAGAAAAACATGGTATGTACTCACTCATATATGGATTTTAGGCATAGAGCAAAAGATCACCAGCCTACAATCCACACTGCCAGAGAAGCTAGGAAACAAGGAGGTCTCTAAGAGAGAGACACACATGGTCCCCCAGAAAAGGGGAAAGGGACAAGAGCAAATTGGGAACATGGGGGAGGGGAGAGGGAGCTAGGAGAATGAGAAGGGGAGAAGAGGAGCGATGAGGAGGACGTGAGGGAACAGGAAGGTTGAGTTGGGGGAAGAATAGAGGAGAGCAAGAAAAGAGATACCATAATAGAGGGAGCCATTATAGGTTTAAGGAGAAATCAGTTACTAGGGAAATGTCCAAAGAGCAGTTTTTAAAACTAAACATTCTAACATAAAACAATCCAAAGATACAGTAATTGATTCTTACAAGCTTAGGAATGGTAGTGGGGAAGTATTATAAGCCCTTGTTTTCTGTAATTAAGCCATTATGTTTCTATAAGGGCAGAGAAAGTTTTACATACAGTAAAAACACTGCAGCTCATGGAACAGTCTCAGAGCTGAGCAGAGGGGTGTCAGACAGTGCGTGTCCATTCATTGGCCAGTGACGTGCTGGCATTCACAGAGCAAAATGCACACTTTATGTGTTCAGAACCAATGCAGTGGTGAAGTTGCAAGATGCAACACAAAACGGGAGAGCACGACCACAAACTGTTCAGACCCATTACCTGTTTGAGCTTGAGTTAGCTTTTGGTCATTGCACATTCAGAAACCTCACACTGTTGGTGAATTTTACATGACCTCTATATTTAGTTACAAGATTCCATTAGGCTCACCACCCATGGTTCAGGAGGCTGTGAATGATGCCAGATGCCATAATTTGTGTATAACCTGCAGTGAAAGAAAAGGGAGAAAAGTAAGGACAAAGTCTTTAAACACCAGAACTGAGTGAGCAGCTGTGTGAGAGAAAACTCAAGTTTTGAAACTCAGAAGGTAGACCAATGGCCCAAACAAATCAATCCCTGTCTTCCAGACCATTGGCTAGTTCAGGGATAAGTATGTGATCCCAACAGACCACAGTGACTTTGAGGGACAAAGTCATCCTTCACATTAAGAAATCAGCCTTGGCCGGGGCGTTGGTAGCTCATGCCTTTAATCCCAGCCTTTAATCCCAGAACTCAGGAGGCAGAGGCAGAGGCAGGTGGATCTCTGTGAGTTCCAGGCCAGCCTGGTCTCCAGAGCGAGTGCCAGGATAGGCTCCAAAGCTACACAGAGAAACCCTGTCTCGAAAAAAAAAAAAAAAAAAGAAAGGAAGGAAGGAAGGAAGGAAGGAAGGAAGGAAGGAAGGAAGAAAGAAAGAAAGAAAGAAAGAAAGAAAGAAAGAAAGAAAGAAAGAAAGGAAAAGAAAAGAAAAGAAGAGAAAAGAAAAGAAAAGAAAAGAAAAGAAATCAGCCTTGGCAAGTTGGCTCAGTGGTTAAGAGCGTTTGTCACCAAGCCTGATGACTAGAGTCCAATCTCCTTGACCCACATGGTGGAAGGAGAGAACCTACTCCCATTACCTGTCCTTTGATGTGTGACGTGGCATGTGCACACACAGAGAGAAAGGGAGAATAAATGTATTGATAAATTAAATAAAAATAATGCAGTTAAGCAGGCCTGTGGCAACACATGCCTTTAATCCCATACTCAGGAGGCAGAGGCAGGCAGTTCTCTGTGAGTTCAAGTCCAGCCTGGTTTGCAGAGCAGATTTCAGGGCAGTCAGGGCTACACAGAGAAACTTTGTCTCAAAAAAAAAAAAAATCATGAGTCTTAAAAAAATCATCCACTAGGAAGTTGCTAGGAACTGTGTCAACTACTGCCTAGAGTTGGCATAGGACAAAATAAAAACTAAAACTGTAACAGAGTCCCAGACCTCAGTAGACCCCAAGACCTTAGCACAACTGATTCCATGATGGAAGTACCATTCAGGCTGGAAAACTTAGAACAGACAGTACTACTAAAGAAAGGCCTAATCCATCAAAGTCCATAGCTCTGGGACCATCTCTCTTGCTTTTTGGCTTCTGTAGCTCTGCTTCTGGCTAACTGTTCTTGTCAACCCAGAACAAGGATTTTGTGCTCTAAAGACTCACCCTAAGAAAGGCTGGGGGCTACACTGTAGGGGATTGCCTTAAACCCATATCAGCGCAATCTTCGCTGGTGGATGACCCACAACAAAACAACTACTGTCCTCTAAAGCTTTATTTCCAAAGTGTTGTCCAAAGTGAAATGCTGTTGACCTGGGTCTCCTCCCTCTAAGCCAGTGGTTCTTGACCCCTTTGTGGGTTGCAACCCCTTTTGTGGGTGGAACAACTCTTTCACAGTGGTCTCCTGAGGCCATCAGAAAACAAAGATATTTACAGTCCAATTTGTAACAGTAGCAAAAATACAGTTATGAAGCAGCAGAAAACAATTTTCTGGTTAGGGGTCAGCACAACATGAGGAACTGCATTAAAGGGCTGCAGCGTTAGGAAGGTTGAGAACCACTTTTCTAAGTTTATGCAGAAGAGATTTGTTTTCTCCCTAAACACAGATGCAATTGGTTCAGGCATTGCTTTGTCTCATGTTCTAGACTCTCACCCAAAAGCTGCCCTCCCTGACCTGCGGCCCTCTATTGATATGCTTTGGGTAACTTCTGCAAACACTCACCTTGGAGGGGGTCCAAGCAACTTTTGACTGAGTCCTGTTGCATACAGAAGGTGTCTCTGTGACCTGCCAGTGCATATTTGCTTAGTGATGACAGAGGTCACCAAAGTCCAAAACCTTAGAAACCACAGCCTCCAATCCAGTCATCAGGCGAAAATCAGCACACACCTCATACTCAGCCACACCTCATACGCAGCCAAATGCTTTTGGAGTTCACTGTTCTGGGGCCATTCAAAGGTATTTATATAGCTGGAACTTTCTGTTTCCAGGCACAGAAAATCCAAATCAAACTGGTTTACACACAAAGGGGAATGTATTGCTCCTCTAACTAAAGATTTAGGGAAAACTTCGGGTTCCAGGTATGTGGCTGGTTTGAGGGGCAATCTCTCCCTATCTTAGAAGCCCTTCCTTTAATTTTCCAAGTGACTGTGTCTCATTTCAAGCACTTCAGATGAGCACAGGGTCAATACCTGGCTGAAGCACACCTAAAGAGAGAAAGGATCTGCCCAGGAAGTCATTTTCCAAACCAGAGGTGGACCATACAAGAAGACAGATGACAACCTATCAAGGACAGAAGCATCTTGCCAACAGACAGGAGTCTTTATCTGTGACACTTTAGAATAAACTGTCCTAATGATGGTAGAGGGCAGGCAGACCTTTAATTTTACTACTTTTTAAAGTTATCTGCAAACAATGTGCCACTCACTTCTCCTGGGATGACAGCTCCCATAGTCCTGTGTTTCTGGAAACCCTCCTCCTCTTAGCTTCCTTCTGGATTTTGACAATCACAGCTTTGCATGTTCTTCCTGGCTGTGGCTTTTAGCTGTTCTGTCTCCCTTGGTGAGGCTGTCTAGCTGCCCTCAGAACAGGTCTACATGAACACCTCACTATGTCTGTCACTGAACTCCACCTTTGGCTCTGACCTCAGAAGATGCCTGTCTGAAGAGCATCTCCCAGAGGTCTCCAATGCACGTGGGGAAGGCTCTAGAGCCCTTGGGAGAGCACAAGCCTCCAGAGGAGAGGAACACTGCAAGTACTGATGTTAGCTGCCATTTATCTCTATCTGACCCCTAGATAGCAATGGATTATTTGGGTTTGTTTCCATAACACCCCAACTTCCAACCTCAAATTTATGATACTACAATATTCCCTGAAGGTTTGTGTGTAGCCCAGTGGTACAGTGCTTGCCTAGCATGTGAAAGGCCCAAGGTTTGACCTCCAGTGCCGAATTCTCAAGGACTTCCTTCACATTGGTACACACACATGTTCTTCCAGCCAACTACTCTCTGAGGTTGAGGAGTTACTGCCCCAATTGAGAGAAGACCAAAGCTGTGAGATTAACAACACTCGGCTAAAATGCCATGGCTAGGGCATGGGTATCAGGACATAAATCAAGATCGCTTATTAGGAGCGGCAGGTGTCAACAACCTGAACAGGGCTACCTCCCTCACAAATGCCACCCCTCAACCTATTCCAGTGATCAAATGATGGCCCCTGAACAGCCATCCCTCTGAGTAACAAAGCTCAATAGTGGCAGATTGCAGATTTGAATTCTGTCATTGGGTTACTATCAGCTCACAGGCCTAGGGAGATGGGATCTTGCTATAAAAGCAAAGGAAGGCATAGCAGCTGTGCATGGACAGGGAAGGCTTGCCAGTGGGACCCTAATGGGGGCTGAGCACCTTCGAACAGGGCCATTCCAAGAGTCCTACAAAGCCAGTGAGATTGCCTTCTGACTGTTTGGAGTCTTTTCCTGAAAAAAAAAAAAGCATAATTTGGATGCTGGCATGTGCTACTCTTCTTTTTGTATATTCCTATGGCCACTGTGCTCAGCTACCAGCAGCCATGAAGAAGAGCCAAAGAGATCATATGTATGATTGTCACTTACAATACTGTTATTCCTCAAAGCCACCAACTGTTGTTTTTCTATCCACACAGTGGCTAAATCTATGGCTGTTTCAGCCAGTGATTACAGTTCTACAGTTACTGGCCCACTTTGCAGGAAGCAGGACTTTTATGTCCCACCTGATTGGCCTCCTGCCATTGCCACCAAATGTAGTTTTTAACTAATTCTCTATTGATCTATTTATTTATAAGACTCAGGAGTCAGAGGCTGGGGTGAAAACCTGCTAGCTCAGAGGGGTTAAGGAGCAACTAGCTGACCTTCCATCTTCACTAGAGTTACAGAAAGAGAGTGTCCTTCCACTCTGCCAAACCAAAAAAGGCCACCACACTCAGAGTCTCTCCCTACTACTTCCTGTATGTCTCTCTATTCGCCTTCCAGACTCCCTATGACTCTCTATGACTACTTTCAGGTACACAGTGTGATTGAATATCTGACTTTGCCCTGCTTTTGGAGAAACATCAGTCCGTGTCTTTCTTTAGCCATCCATCCTGTTCCCTTAGCACTCCGTGTTGGCTTCAGGAACAAAACCTTCCTGGCCATCACTGATTCCCTAGCTCCAGTAGCCCAATGAGCGGCCAGCCCTAGTCTCTTCCCGAGGTGCCAACTTCTTGGATCAGCTTGAGCCCAGGTAAAGTTCTTTCCCTGGGAATCTACTGACCCTTGGAAATAGTCAACAGAACCCTTGCCATTTTTATTCATGACTAGGAGTTTTTCTAGAAGACAGCCCCTTCCTAGGCCTCATCAATTACCCACAAAGTGACTCACTGCTAAGGTCAATCCCAGAATGGTTTTGCAATATCCTACTACAGAGTTCCAACAGCATACTTGGTGGAATGGAATGGAAACCTTTCCAGCTTGCACTGGCTGGCGCTATATAAGGAACTCAAACAGCCCAGCCCTGGAAGTCAACTTTATAATGAGTTCAGTTTTTAAATGAGGACTGGTTTTATTCACATTTGGTAACTAGACACTAGAGCTGTCAACACATTTATACATGTCACAAAGTCCCTAAAAATAGCACTTGAGGGCAGCCACTGGATTCCACAATGCTGATGTTTAATGAAACCATTCTCCCCATATTGGAAAATGTCTCCACATTGATAAACATGTTGTCAACTGTGGCAGAGCAATGAACACTTAAGTTTGGGGATTTGTTTGGTTGGCTTTTTTTAAAATAATAACATTGCTGTCTTGCAGGAAAAACTGTTCATACTTTCAGATTAATATTAGACTGGCATATTTTAAGCAGAATTTTTGAAGAGTGACAACTTACTTTCTTCCACAGAAATAAGATTAATTCAAGTGTCTTAAAGAAATATATCCAAGCCAAGTGGTAGTGGTGCATGCCTTTAATCCCAGCACTTGGGAGGCAGAGGCAGGTGGATCTCTGTGAGTTCGAGGCCAGCCTGGTCTACAAAGCTACACAGAGAAACTCTGTTTTGTAAAACCAAAATAAAAAAGAAAGAAAGAAAGAAAGAAAGAAAGAAAGAAAGAAAGAAAGAAAGAAAGAAAGAAAGAAAAAGAAAGAGAAAGAGAAAAAGAAAAAGAAATACATCCAATCTGGTTTCATGGTCTTAGCAGTTAGAAATCCCAACAAAACCAAAGTAAAATAACAAGTAAAACTGAATGCAGAGAAATGTATGGTTGACTGTGGTTACAAGTTTCATACTTCTCTTACCTATCCTGATGTCCCCAATAGTTTTCTGAGCTCAGAACAAGGAATCGTTTCCCAGCCAGCTTCCCAAGAATGCCTACCACCATGGGGGAAAAAAAAAAAAAAGCTAGCCAATTATTGACTCCTGTATCCCCTGGACCACACTGGCCTTTATTAGAGACATTTTAATAAAAGACGATGAATTGAAAATCTGGTTGTGAGGAGAGACATGATACACATGAAATAAATAGAAATGCAAGGCAATAGCCAATAAATACTAAATTGTGAAGTGCTGACTCACAAGCTATTTCTTTAGAGAACAGAATAGATTTCAAGTAGAGAGGAGGGTGGAGAGATGGTATGAGGACCTGAACTCACATCCCCAGTACCTACTTAAAAAGCCAGACACTATATTGGGTATCTGTCACCCCAGTGCTGGGTCAGGTGGAAACAGGTGGATCCCTGGAACTCACTGGCTAGCCATCTCGCTGAACCAAGTGAGCTGCAGGTTCAACAAGAGACCCTGTTTCACAAAGTAAAGTGGAGAGCGATAGAGGAGAGTACCCAGCATCACCACTGACCTACACACACACACACACACACACACACACACACGCACCACGCACGCACGCACGCACGCACGCACGCACGCACGCACGCACGCACACACACACGCACGCACACATGGGCATGCACATACTCCAACCCACACACATCCATACACACAAAGAAAGATATTTGAAATAGAACTATTAAGTTGGACCTTGAAATAAGATATTAATAGTACTAAAAACCAATGCAATTGGGAGGAAAAACACAAGAGTTTGCATGGATTGTCTTGTTTAATCTTCAGAACAACTTATTTCACAGATAAGGAATCCAAAGCTCAGAGAGGCAAAGGACCTTGGCCAGTAAGGGAATCGGGTTTATCAGCAGTCTAAGCAGGCATCCTTCCTGGCATGTCAGATGTGCCCCTCCCCTAGTGGTAGACAAGAACAGTCTTTGTTGTTGCAAACTATCTTGATGTTGGCAAGCTGTAAAACTCAAGTAGTGTGATTCAAGAGCCCCTGGCTCAACCTAGGCCTCCAAAAGAAAGGTAGTCATGCTTTGTCAACTGACTTGGAGACTAGCTCGTCATTTGTTTGTTCTGAATGGGTCCCAAATCCTCCTCCAAGGGAAATGAGAAGTAGGAACTTCTATAAAGAAGAAACAAAAGGTGAGAGACCAAAACAAAAGCCCTCACTCAATGGGAAGGAGAGGGGTGAATGACTAACTTTAAAAATATATTTGTTATTTTCTTACATTCCTTTAGTGTGTGTTTGCCTGTGCGTGCATGTATGTACCACTGCACACATGCAGAGGTTTGGAGGACAACTTGTGAGAGCCTGTTTTCTCCTTCCCTGGAACTGGGTTCCAGGGAATGAACTCAGTTTTTCATAGTTGGCAGAAAGTGCTTTACCTGCTCAGACAGCCCTCTGGCCCCCAAAATGACAATGCTAATGGACTCCATGACGAGAAGAGGAATGGATGTCTAAGAACCACATCTGTGTGCTGTTACACCTAGCATCATGGGTGATGGAATCCAATCTAGCATAGGCTATGTGGTACCCAGTCTCCAAGATGACTTCACATTTGTGTAGTCTCCTGCTCTATTGAACCAGCCTTATTTTTATAGGTGCAAGTCAGTCAGAGTCAAAGGGGTATCCACTGAGATTTCTAAGTTGTGTTGACTGCTCCTTTTTGCATTAGGCCTCAAAGGGCCAGTATAGGTGTGTGGGTGAGCTTGCCAATCCGGCACAGGAGCTGCTCCTGACAGATGCAGAAGGAAGGGGGAGCCTTGGGATTCTCCTGACTGTGGGTGCAAAACTCACTCTGCTTCCTGCTTCCACACAGGCTATTCCTTCAGCTGTACCATCATCCTCAACTGACTGCCTGTCTCCTCCTTCAGGAGCCTTCTCTCATCTCCTCCACTGGGCACTTCCTTGGTCCTCTATAACCATCGTGGCAGGATCAAAGGTTATTCTAATGAGAGATGCATGTCTCTCCCTTTGACTATCATGTTCTTGATACAATAAACCACATGGAATCAGAACTTCCCCAGGAATCCAGAGTCCTGGTGCTTGCTTCCCAGGAAGAGATTTCAGTCACTTCTGACATCTTGCTACCACCTTGGAGTAGAGACTAGAGCCCCAACAATGATGGGTCCGTGATAGCTGAGACCACACCTTGACCGGGACAACTTAACTATGCACACCTCTTGCCCTCTATTTGAACCTAAATCTCATGTCACAATCCTGAAAGTGGACTTGGAGTGGCTGGACAGCCTTGTTTTGCTGTCCTTTCTCTACTAGGACTTGTCTCTGTATTTGGCATATTGAAGACAGGTGGTCTTGGACTTTGTCCTAAAATGCCTACCCCCACACTCCACTTGCCTCCTTTTTCACAGCCTTGACTCCTTAGGCCTGCCTGCTTGTCTGTCCACTTCATAGAACTGGGCAGGCAGGGCTCACCCCAACACTTAGCTAAGTGCTTGTCACATCACAGCTACCCAGAAAGTTAAGAAGGACTTCCAAGTTTCAAGGACTCCAGGAACTCAGAGCCATTGCTAGTTCTGGGGAAGGGAAGCAGCTGCAAAGGAACTGCCTGGCCTCAAGAGCTAGAGGAGAACCTTTGGGTTACAAGGACAAGGGACTCCCAGCCAAGAGAAGCCAAAATCCAGGCCACCAGGCTATCTGCCCTCAGCTGAAACACAATGCCAAGTGAACTGAGGGCCACAGGCTGGCCTGAGACTAGGAAGCCAGCTCTGGACAGGACCCAGCATCCACCCAGGCCTCAGTGTTATTGCAACCAATCGACCTTGATCTAGAAGCTAAGCTATCTTTATTTAGAAAGCAGGAAGAGCTGCCATGAAGGAAGGAGCCCAGTGATCTGTCGAGTCATCAAGTCTAATCTGGGACCAGGCTCTGGGTTAATCAGAAACTGGGTTTCTAGAAGACACCAGGCTAAGGCAAGGGAAGAGGGCACTAGCACAGTGGAGTTTTCCATTTCTTTCCCTTCTGTGATTTGATTTGAGAAATCAAACTCAAGTGATGTTTTCCTTCATCTTGATCATGACCCAGAAGAAGAAAGAAACAAAACCCTCGTGCATTCCAGAGTTTCCTTCTTCAGTCTTGACCTGCACACACACACCCTAAACCCAGGCATGTTTGCTTGTTAGCAGCAGCAGCAGCAGCAGCAGCAGCAATGACTGCATTGGCATCATAACAGTAGTCTGCAGGGGAGTGTGAGAGCCAGACATTGAGGATACTAAGGTAAGAGGATTGTGTATCAGGGGCCAGTGTACACTACAAGACAAGACCCCATCAAAAAGAAAGAACCAAAGTTTAATACAGTTGTTATCATTCAGTCCCTCTGAGGGATTATACAAATAAAGCACTCTGTGATTGCCAAACTATTTCTCCAGGAAGCCATGTTGTTCTTGGTTAGCCCAGCCCTGGCTGCCATCACAGTTCTCAGAACTCAACGGCCCTTATTGCCCTCCCAGGCTCCATTTGGGCCAAGGTAGCTTCCTTCTAATGCCTTGTTTCAGGTAGATTCTTTCAGGGACAAAGAAACCAAGCTGCCAATCCTTTTTCCAGCTTGTTTGTTTTTCTACTTTGCAAACATTTTTCCCAAAAGAGAAAACCCTCTTTACTATAATTGAATTTACCTTTCTTTTTTTTTATGACTTTAGGCTATGAGTAGGTGAGATTCCATATCACACTATTATGCATCTATTTTTTAATCTTTCAAGTTGTATTGTAAACTTTCATTATCTAATTTTAATCAAATTTTATATAAATCATATACAATAAAATATAGCCGTTTCAAGGATACACTTCAATGAATTTTGAGTAAATACATACAATTAAGTATTCAACACCACTGTTAGCATTTCCACCACCCACTGAATCTGTAGCCCTTTTCAGACAATTCCCTTCCCCCCACCACAGCCAAGCACTGACAGCCCTTCCCACATTTTTTTTTTTTTTTTTTTTTTTTGGTTTTTTCAAGGCAGAGTTTCTCTGTGTAACAGTCCTGGAACTTTCTTTGTAGACCAGTCTGGCCTCAAACTCACAGAGATCCCTCTGCCTCTGCTTCCCAAGTGCTGGGATTAAAGGTGTGTGCTACCACCACCCAGCCCCCCACATTTTATTTTGAGATAGGGTCTCACTAAGTTCAGCTGGTGTTGAACTCACTCTAACCCAGACAGGCCTAAAAATGTCCATCTTCCTACATCAGCCTCCAGAGTAGCTAGGATCACAGGCTATGCCACCATGCCCAGGTTTTCTTCCTTGCTTTTGTTTTATTGTTGAGTATAATTTCACTTTCTGGATAAACTAGAATTTGCTTATCTACCCACCAGTTGGGCATTTCCCAGGGTTTTTTGTTTTGTTTTGTTTTGTTTTTATTCATAATTCTTCTTGGCTTTACAGTTTTCTCTCTTGGGTTAATTTTTAATAACTGTTTTT
The DNA here is from genome assembly GCF_003668045.3 of Cricetulus griseus. NCBI lineage: Eukaryota > Metazoa > Chordata > Mammalia > Rodentia > Cricetidae > Cricetulus > Cricetulus griseus. Next base: position 205,686,453 of record NC_048597.1, on the reverse strand, counting down.
AAGTCAGAACAATAAAAGCACAAAGTTCACATATAACACCTATTCTACATACAGTCAGCCTAGCCCACTATCAGCTTCCTACCCCACAGCGGCACATTCATTAAAACAAACAACACATTATCATGGACCAACATTCAAAGTTGACACTGAAATTCACTCATGCTACTGTATATTGAATGGATTTGAATGATGCATACTGTCACTTATCCCTCATTATAGCGTCATATAGAGTGGGCACAAATCCTTTGCTCTGCCTGTTTATACTTTTCTAAACCCTGACCACTGGTAACTGATCTTCTTACTGCCTGGGCCTAGTTTTGTTTTTTTCTAGAATATCTGTTTATGTTCTTAGCTTCCATCTGTACATCTTCTTTGGTTGGGGGTGTCATGTCTTATACTCACTTTATAAAGTGAATTGAATAGATTTTTTTTTTGTTTAGTTGAGTTTTAAGAGTTCTTCATATACTTTTGTGTTAGTGTTTCATGGCTGTGACGAATACCCAGAAAGAAGCAATGTAAATGATGAAGAATTTATTATAGATTTTCATTTCAGAGGTTTCAGTCCAAGGTCAGCTGGATCTATGGCTTTAGGCATGATGTTGGCAAACTATTGGAAAGTTAGGAGCGTGTGGTAGGAAAAGCTACTCACCTTAAGGTAGTCAGGAAACTGAGAGAGAGAGAAAAGAAAGAGCAGGGGGAAGGGAGAGGAGGAGGGTGAGAAAGGAGTATGGGGATGGAGAAGAGAAAAGGGAAAGAGGATAAGGGATGGGGAAATAGGCAGGGTGGGGAGATGTGAAGGACCAGGGTCCACACAGCCCTCAAAGACACATCCCCAGTAACATATTTCCTCCAGCCCTCCCTACCTCCTACTTACACTATCTTCAGATAGTGCTATCAAATTATGAGCCCATCAGTGGATTCATCCACTGATTAGGTTAGAGACCTCACAATTCAATAAACTGTCAAATGGATCCAAGCCACATATGATGGCACATACCTGTAATCCCAGCAATGGGGACTCTGAAGCAAGAGAATTCTGAGTTTGAGACCAGCCTAAGTTATATAGTGAGTTCTAGGCCCACCAGGGATACATAGTTAGACACTATCATAGAAAGAATGACATAAAAAAGAAAGATCTACCGGTGGGGACCAAGCCTATAACACATGGCTCTTTTGAAGAGATCCTTCATATCTAAACTAAAACATCTTTGTCCCGCGCTATGGCCTCGCCAGCAAGAACCACACAGGACATTCGGATCCTTCTGCAGGAAAGCTTTAATGCATCTTGAGAGGAGAGCATAAGCTTACCAGAGCGGAGACTCCGAGCCAAGAATCCCGTCCCCTAATAAAGGCTGGCAGCCGCCGCCTGGGACGTGTCACCCTATGATTGGCTTCAGCTCATCAGGCCATATGACGCCACGGAATAGGCAGAGATCAAGGAATGGAAAATTACCCAGCGCCTGCGCAATAATTTACATTCAGTGCCTTCAGGCGCCATCATTGTAATGGAGAATGCAGGGACGGCTCCCTACACATCTTGGATAATAGTCTTACATTTTCTTGTTGCTGAGACCAAATACCTGACAAGAAACAACTTACAGGAAGAAGTGTTCATTTGGGCTTACAGTTCAGAGAAATACAGTCCATCACCTCAGGAAGGCATGACAGCTGTAGCAGAAGGTCACACTTAATCTACAGTCAGGAAGCAGGAAGCACACAGGAAGTTCAGCCAGGCTGTAAAACTTCAAGGTCTGCCCCCAGTGGCACACTATGGCAAGACTCCACCTCCTAAAGGCTCCATGGCCTTCTCAAACAGTATCACCAGCTGGGACCAAGAGTTCAAACACATGAGCCTATGGGGAAGGGCACATTTTATATCCATACCACAACACGATTCTTGCCTGATACTGTTTTACAAATATTTTCTTGCATTCTGTGACTTGCCTTCCAATTCTCTTGATTTGACTTCCATATTTAAAGTCATGATCCATCTATTTAGATCCAAAAGAGTGAGATGGGGAAACTAAGTATAATTATTCATCGTGTAATAGCATTTCAGACAACAAAGGTTGATGATAATAATGATGAGCGCCTAACACTGTATCCACCAGTGTCACAACAGCCACCTCATTTTGTTTTGAAAGACCCCCGCCCTTAGCTTTCTCTTTTAAGTTTTCCCGCATGCAGCTGGCGAATACATCCTCCCCTGCACCCCCTGACCCTTGATCCCCACAGCTGCCGGCACTTCCCCGCCGCCGCGCAAGGCCGGCCCTGGCCCCCGCCGGACCGCTCCGTCCCAAGGTCAGCCATCTGGACCGGCAAAAGATAAAGGCCATTTCGCCTGACTATTACGGTGCCTTTTTCCCCTATAAAAGGACTCCCCTTCCGGGGCTCAGGGCTTAGCCTAACAAAAAGCTAAGTCCCCGGGTGCCCGGCGCCATCAATAAATCCTCTTGTTCTTGCATCCAGAGTTCGTGGTTTCGCTGATTCCTGGGTGCAGGTCTCTTCTGAGGTCTTTCAGTTTAAGTATACTCTGTGAAGTTTGTACAACTATCAAATTGCCTAAAGACAAACTTCTCCAAATACATCTACAACGTTAAGTGATAAGTGACTGTACTATAGGTTTTGAAGGTGAGATATCTAAATTCACCTTGGTCTAGAGAGTTACTTCAGCAGTTTAAAAAAAAAAATTGACTATTCTTGCAGATGACCTGGGTTTAATTCCCAGCACCCACATGGTGGTTCACAACCATCCACTGGCATGCACAGGTGTACATCCATACATATAGGCAAAACGCTGATACACATAAAATTAAGCATATAAGTAACTCTAATAAAAACATGTTTAAAGAAAGAAATTCACCTCTCCCCTGCTGATGTAAAGTGCTTTTAAAAACTAAATCCTCATGTATATTTTGGTCAAAGTCATTACCTGGTAGTAGGTTGAAATAAAGGGTAGCTGAGAATATTCAGACATGGTGAGGTACCCAAATCATTTCCATGCATGAGCTCACCATATCTTGGAGTGTATATTAAACTGTTGTGGAACCACACTGGGCAGAACTTTCCCAAGGGTAACTAGAGCATCCCAGAAAGCAGAGACCATTAACTTGGAAGCTCTGGGTACTTCTCTTCCTTCTCAAAATGAGCATCCCCTAAGGTCAGGGATATTATCACATCTCAGAAACAGACGGTCTTTCTCATCAGTCAAAAGAGCTCCCGTGAAGTTAGCTATCCTCTAGGGCGGTCTGCACTGGCTACCTGCCTGGAATATTGTCCACCCCCTCCCCCCTATTGGCTCTCTCTCCCTATTAAAATTGCTTCTGGTACTGAGGTTCCCTGTAACAGTGTGTGCCATGGGCCAAGAGAAATAATGACCCCTTATGTTTGGTCCAGTGCTTACATTCCTCCTGGCCAGCAGGAAAACATTCAGGGATAGAACAGCCTCATCCCCACAGCCAACCCTCTCAGAAGGTTAATAATGCCTCCTGTTGATGCTCCTGCTGAATCTGGGTGGGGAAAGTGCGTCTTCAGCTTGGCTCTGCCTGCTGCAGTCCTCATCTTTTTCTGGATAGCCTTGCTTTTTCCACCTTTACCAGCTGCTCTTTTCTTCTTTCTTTCATCCTTTCTTTCTCATCATCTTGTTTTCCTTCTCACAAAATAATAATAGTAATAGCAATAAATGATAATAATAATAATAATAATAATAATAATAATAATAGTTTGCAGCTTTAGTCAGAAGGGCAAAGGACAGAACTAGGCAGAGTCCTAGGGATGTTGGGACGTTCTGGGAACAGAAAGAGAGGTTAGTGACATAGAATCCAACGTGGAAAATGGGAGTTAGGGACTCTCAATAATGAAATAAATCAGCTGAGCCAGTGGTGCAATACATGATACATCTAGCAATGAGTCAGAAAATGACACAAATTAATGTTACTTAGCGCTGACCAGACTTGATGTCTGCCAGAACTCATGATTAATCTACCATAGAGAACAAATTAATACACTGTACAAATAAATGGTCCTTTTTAGCAACTCCATATTAATATGGCCTGCAGCCTTAAGAAATAATACCTGGGGCAAAAGACAGCACAGGGCACTGAGCTGTCATGGCCTCGGGTTACAGGAGCCTACAGCTCCTCTTCCTTACAGTGATGGTGGCATCACTCAGTTAGCTCCGAGATAGTCAGGATGATACAAAGTATCCTACATATAGTTAGCATGTGGCACATGCTATAATTGTAGAGATTTGATTAATGGAAACCAATTCTAGTCAAATCATCCAAGACCAACTAAAGTGCCCTTGTCCGGGTCATGAAGCTTCATAGGCTAGCATCTCTATGGTGATGAATTAATTCAGGTTAAGCAATATTTTTATAAGAGGTGCTGCCTGCCAGGCGTTGGTGGCACACGCCTTTAATCCCAGCACTAGGGAGGCAGAAGAGGCGGTTCTCTGTGAGTTCAAGGCCAGCCTGGTCTCCAGAGCGAGTGCCAGGATAGGCTCCAAAGCTACACAGAGAAACCCTGTCTCAAAAAAACAAAAACAAACAAAAAAGAGGTGCTGCGCATTTTCTTCCTTATTCCATCCACTCACTCCGCTCTCACTCTCACCCCCATCGCCCAACAGAAAATGTTCTTTCCCCTGAGACCACTGTCTAAGCTGCCACTGGCTGTAGTCTCCTGACAGATCTCCTACCTCCTTTCCTGTCCTCCCTGTACCCAACTTCCACGTTACCAGAATGATTTTTGGAATGTGAAAGCTAGGCCCTCGTTCACCTGATGTAAAGCCTCCAGTTGTTTACCAGGTCACTTAAAATCCTTCCAGTGAGCCGGGCTTTGGTGGCGTAGGCCTTTAATCCCAGCACTCGGGAGAGAGGGACAGGTGGATCTCTGAGTTTGAAGCCAGCCTGGTCTACAGAGCAAGTTCCAGGACAGGCTCCAAAGCTACACAGAGAAAGCCTGTCTCAAAAGTAAAAATACATCTTAAAAGAACAAAACAACAATAAAATCCTTGCAGTGACCTACAGCATGAGCTGGCCCTGCCTGGCCCTTCCTGCTTTCTCTGTTTTGGCCCCAGTATCTACCCAGTATTTGGCCCAGTTCAGGGCCTTTATGCTTGCTTTCTACGCTTGGATAATGCACTTGACCTCTCTCTCTCTCTCTCTCTCTCTCTCTCTCATTTGGTTTTTCAAAACAGGGTTTCTCTGTGTAGCTTTGGAGCCTGTCCTGAAACTCACTCTGTAGACTAGACTAGCCTCAAACTGACAAGGATCCATCTGCCTCTGCCTCCTGAGTGTTGGGATTAAAGGTGTGAGCCACCACCATCCAGCGCACTTGACCTCTCATTGTGAATTAAAAAACAAAAACAAACAAACAAACAAAAAAAGACCTCATGTTGAAGTACTAACCTCCAATCCCTGCAGAAATGTGAGCAATGTGACTTCTTTGCAGATAGGGCCTTTATAGAGGTAGTTAAGGTAAAAATTAAATTATTCATGTGGCATCTAATGCAAAATAACTTATCAGAGGAGAGATCTTGACACAGACACAGTCAGAAACAACTATGTGAGGTCACAGAAGGCACCAATCTGCAAGCCAAGGAGAGGCCTCAGGAAAAAATTAAACCTGCCGACATTTTGACTGAAGTTCTGTGTTGAAGCCCCTAGTCTGTGGCACTTCATCTGGACAGCTCTGACAAACTACCACCTCAACCCATATCTTCACATGGTTGCTCCCCTTTCATTCTCAGTTCTGAGCACAAATGGCATGTCCTCAAAGAGGATGGATGTCCCTACCCATGCATTCTAAATAACACCCTTCTTCTGTTTTTTCGTTTTCTTCATGGTATGTGTCTTGTCTGGTGACCTTCAAGTTGCTGGTTTTCCACTAGAATCCAACCTTGATAAGAGATGGCTATCTTAATCTGCCCCTTTAACTAGGGAGAACACAGAGAGGGTGACTGGAAAATACGCATTGAATGTCCACATTGGCAAGTACACAAGAGGCTACATATATAAGACGCTGCAAGCCTGGAAAAGCGTGCTGCCTGCTATGTGCCAGGAATCCTGGCACCCAAAGGGTGCCTGAGTTGATGTTATACATAGAGCATGGTCTGGAGAGGTCAGAGAACTGTGCAAGCACAGAGGGGGAAGGAGTTGTTCCAGAGGAATGTCTGCAAGCCCAGAGGAATGAAACAACTGTGTGATAGTGGGCACTGCCCAGTATTTCCCCAGTACTCCATCCTGGAGTAACCTGTATTTACAGGAAGAATGGGAGGGTAAGAGGGAGAGGCAAGTGGGCACTTCAATGTGAAAGGCTGAGTGCCAGAGTCGGTTACTTGAGCTTTCTTCTGTCTCATCCCACTCATTCTTCGGTCTTATAAGTCGGGGGGAAAGTACAACTCATAGCTTGCTGATAAAAATTAACTAAATGAATTAGTTGCATACCTGTGTACACAAGTTTTGTTTCAGACTTTGACCCAGGTAGATTCTGCAGTTTCTCAGCCACATTCACAGTTGGGCTAGTTTGAGATTCTTCAGCTACCCAACCCTTACATGTACATACCTCGTAACTTCATGTCTTTGGCATGACCTGTTTGCACATCTCAAAGTAGAGTTGCACAGACATTTTATAGGAAACAAATTCTATCAGCTATAGATTCACTCAAGCCTGAAACAATCCTACAGTTCAACTAGAAAGACTAATTGCCAATTTGAATTTCTTTGTGCTCAAAGGACATAGTCTGTGACCTCAGTCCTATTAAACTTAGTGTTTTGTAGCTCTGATATGATCTGCATGGTAAATGTTCCATGTGTAAAGAATATGAATTCTTCTGGATATATGGGAACACACCTGTCATCTCAGCACTTTGGAGGTGGAAGTAGAAGGAGTTCAAGGCCAATCTCAGCTACAAAGTAAGTTCAAAACCAACCTGGGTTATAAGAGACCTGCCTTCAAAATGACAACAGGGTTAGCAAATAAGGGTCCAATTCCCAGAACTCACATGGTGAAAAGAAAGAAATGACCCCCTATAAGTTGTCCATTGACCTCTATATGAATGCCATGGCATGTAAACTTACTCCCCATGCCCTACACACAAATAAAATAAATGAAAAGGAATTTTAAAAAACAATAACAACACAACAAAGAAAAAAAGTGCTATAAATGTCAGGACAAGTGATTCATAGTGTTATTCAAAGCTCATATATGCTTACCAATTTCTGCCTACTTGTTCTATCAATCATTCAAATAAGAGTGCTAATTATCTGACTATAAATTTAAATTTGTCTATTTTTCCTATATAGTCCAACTTTTTTTTTCTAACTGAACTGAACCACAATGAAATGACTTTCAAGAGGATCTTACTGATATTCTTTGCTATGAAGTCCATTTCATTTCATTTGAACTATCCATCCAAGATAGCTTTAACTACTGTTAACTTGGAATATGTGGAGGTTTGAATGAAAATGGCCCCCATGGCTCACAGGGATGAAGTGTGTCACTGGAAGTGGGCTTTGAGTCTTCAAATGCTCAAGCCAGACCCAGTGTCTCTCTTCCTGGTTCCTGTTGATCTGGATGTAGACCTCTTGCTACCCTCCAGCACCGTGTCTGCCTACGTGCTGCCATGCTCCCCATCAAGGTGATAATGGACTAAATCTCTGAATTGTAAGCAAGCCCCAATTAGATGGTTTCCTTTATAAGAAACCATAGGACACTGAGTAAGATAGAAACTGGTACCTTGAGTGGGATATTGCTGTGACAGGCCTGACTATACTTCTTGACAAAATGTGGATTTTCAGACTTTGTTTAAGGAAAACAGTTGAATGCTTTAAGTGGGGCTTAATGGGCCATATTAGTAGGAGCAGGGAAGACAGTGGTGCTGAGAACAATGAGAACAATGAGAATAATGAGAATAATGAGAATAATGGCCCAGCTCAAGAGGTTTCAGAGGAGAATATTAGTAAATGGCCTGGAGACCATTTGTGTGATATTTTGTCAAAAAATATGACTGCTTTATGCAGTCCAAAAATGTCCAAAAATCTGTCTGAGGCTAAATTGAAGAGTTTAGATTAATGACGTTAGCAGAGGAGATGTCAAAACAGCCTAGTATTAACTGTATCGCACAGTTGGTAGTGATGAAATAGTTTTCTGTGGACTCCACCCAATTTTGCCTGATTTGTGAGATTTTCCATCTTACCTTATGGTGAAAAGACATTAATCTTTTATCTTCACCCCAAATACAATATAATTCTCCATCACCTATCTATTTGCCCAACTATTAAGCCTGCTAAGAGGTGATGGTCTAGGGTGAAGGCTAAAGAAGAAAAGCTGTGGAACCTGTTTTTCCAAAACCCAGCCCTAGAGGGAAGCAGCCTCCTAAAAATGCAGCAGCCATCACACTCTTCGCCAAGCATTGTTTATCAAGAATTTGTCCATGCTGCTTCTTAGAGCACCACTGCCAAACCAGAAGCCAAGCCTCTAACCAATAACCCTTGACGGAGGTGGCTGACTCAGGGCTGACATTGTGCCAGGTATTGTAGGAGAAGGAAAGCACTAAACATAATTTTGTTTTTGGGAGCTGAAAGGTAAGCTGGTACTGAGAAACCATTGAAGACAGTCTAAGGACATTCCCAGCGTTCCACTCTTTCACTGTAAAAGTCCACTGGGGACCCAACAACCACAGAGAGTAAAGTGAACCCACCAGCATCATGGTACTTTGTCAGGGAACTTCCCAAAATGGGGAAATAAAGATAAAGTTCTTGCCGGGCGGTGGTTGTGCACGCCTTTAATCCCAGCACTCGGGAGGCAGAGGCAGGCAGATCTCTGTGAGTTCCAGGCCAGCCTGGTCTATGGAGCAAGTTCCAGGACAACCTCCAAAGCAATACAGAGAAACCCTGTCTCCAAAAAAAAAAAAAAAAAACAAGCAAACATTGCCAATAGACACAACAATACCTTTCTTTAAAGGAGAAGGCTTCAGGTTTTAAGAGCACTTCCTGCTCTTCTAGAGGACCCAAGTTCGATTCCCAGAACCAACATGACAGTTCACAAACATCTTTAAGTTCAGTTCCAGGGGATCAGTCACCCTCTTCTGGCCTCTGGGGGCACCAGGCACACACAGACATTCAGGCAACATATTCATATACATTAAATACCCCCAATAAATAAATAAATAAATAAACAATTGATTAATTAATTAAATTGAACCAGAAAATTCGGTAGGATGGGTGGGATGGAGAGATGGCTCAATGGTTAACATTAGCTCTTCTTCCAAGAGACTGGAGTTGGGTTCCTAGTATCCACATCAGGCAACTCACAACAACTTGTAACTCCAGGTCGAAGGGATTTGAACTCCAGTTCTAAGGGATTTGATGTCTTCTTCTGGCCTCTGAGGACTTTAATATACACACACACACACACACACACACACACACACACACACACACACACACACACACACACAAATAAAAAAATGGAAAATAATAAATCAGTAAAACACTATAAACTATTATTAATAAGTATGGTGAATTACTGTCAGATCTCCTATACCACCATCCCCTGCTGTGAGAGGTTGATATTAATACCTTTTCAATACCTGATCACCTAAAATCCATCTCAGTACCCCTCTAGTCCCAACCCGGAGAGAATCATATGGTGTGACTGAAGAGAGAGGGGAAAAATGAAATCTTAAATCAAATTTAAAATTAAGAAAAATGTGGTGAGAATGTGGCTGCTTTTTGCCCTTGTTTGAAGAGTCTGCCTAAGACTAAAGTGAAGAGTTTTTTATTAACTCTGATGAAGATTTATAATGAAAAGGAGCAAGTTGAGCAGGATAAATTTCAAAATGTAAAATTTAAGGAGAAAGGCACCAGGAAATGAAATGGAGCTAAATTCTGTGTTCCAGGAGATAAACAGATTAAGAAATGGAATAAAGGGAGTGGTGACCTCAGGACAAGATCCTACTCAGCTAAATTTCCAACTTGTGAAAGGGAATTAAAGAAAAATTTAGAGCTAGCTCCTGCATCTAAGTCCCTGCTCTGTTTGAGTACCTGTCCTGACTTCCTTCAATGATGGACTATGATGTGGAAATATAAGCCAAATAAACCTTTTCCTCCCAACTTGCTTTAAGACATAGTGTTTCATCACAGCAACAGAAACCCTAACAAAGTTGGGGCACACACTCTCCACAGGGTGTGTATAGAAGTCAGAAGTGAGCTCTTTCCTTCCACTATTTGAGTTCCAGGGATCAAACTCATGTTGTCAGGCTTGGTGGCAAACACCTTTACCTGCTGAGCTGCCTCACCTGCCCTCTTTTTTGTTTTAAATTTTCTATTTTTTAAGATGTGTATTTTGTTATTTTATGTGTGTATGTGTGCCTGCCTGTTTGTAAGTGCACCATGTGTATGCAGTGCCTGAGAAGACCAGAAGAGGGTGACAGATCCCCAGGAATTGTATACCAGACATATAGGTGCTGGGAAACAAACCCAGGTCCTCTGGAAAAGCAATCAAGCACTCTTAACCACTAAGTTATCTCTCCAGCCTGCGTGTATATATGTGAATATGCATGCATGCATGTATATATTAAGACACAGTCTCATCATGTAACTCTGGTTGCCCTGGAACTCACCATGTAGACCAGGATGGTCTCAAACTCCCAGAAATCTTCCTGCCTGTCTCCACAGTGCTGAGATTAAAGGCGAGTGCCACCACACTTGGATACCACCCTGACCACCCACACACAAATGCTGAAATGTTAAATTACTAAGGCTACTCCCGATACAGGGCATCAGCCACACCTTATAGTACTTCCCCTGCATTTCTAAACTCCTCACTTATGACAGTTCCATAGCATTATCTTCCTAAGTCACTGCCTTGTATCCTGTCCTAGGACCTTCACTAATCTGTTAAACTCAGAGGCTTTCCCCTCTAAACTCAGTGAGCCCTCCCTCTCTCAAAGCTCAGAGACCACTACCCTCTAAAGTCTATACATATGAGAAACTGCCTTTGTTCTGCATGTGTTGTCAATGAGTCTCCTATTCCAGATCCCCCAGTTGTGGATAGTTGGCCTTAAGAAGGACCCAATCACCTGAAATCTGTCTAAGCACATCTGTCAACTGAACCTGAATGTTTATTATTTAGAACACACACACACACACACACACACACACACACACACACAGAGCAGCTGAGACTCCAGGCCCACACCCAAGCCTGGCTTCCACCTTGACCCTTTTCAGTCAGTGCCGTCATATGAACTCATATGATAACCATGTATAACCATGACCATTTCCAGATTTTCCCTTTATCCAAAACTGAGTTTGTCCTCATTAAATATTAAACTTCCTACAACCCCTCTCTCCCAGGAGCTTCTATTCTCTTTCTGTCTCCATGAATTTGCCTTTCTCTCTCTTTTTAAGAAAAGAGGAAGAAATATGGAACTAAAAGAAGCAAGACCTTATAAATAGCTACTCAAAGAGACAAAAATGTGGAGCTAGGAAGGTTGTTTTTCCTTGTAACTTTCCTAGTAGTATATATTTATGAGCATGTGCACTGCCTACATACTTTTATCGTGGTTAAAAATCTATAACATAAAATTTTACACATCAACCACTATGGAACATAAATTTTTTTGGTGTTAAAACACTTACGTGAGCTAGATGTGCTGGTGCATGCCTGAAGTTCCAGCACTCAAAAAGGTAAGGGAGGGAGGGGGATCTTAAGTTTCAGGCCAGACTATGATGCATATAGCAAGTTCAAGGTGAGCATAATATACTTAGTAAGACTCTGTCTGAAAAATTCAAGAGCTCAGCATGGAATTCTGTGGTGCAGAGCTTGGCTAGCCTATGCAAGACCATGGGTCAAATACTCAGCAACGTTTCTCTCTCTCTCTCTCTCTCTCTCTCTCTCTCTCTCTCTCTCTCTCTCTCTCTCTCTCACACACACACACACACACACACACACAGAGAGAGAGAGAGAGAGAGAGAGAGACAGACAGACAGACAGACAGACAGACAGACAGACAGACAGAGAAAAAATTGTGTACATTCACATTATCGTATGGCCATCATCACTATCAATGCCTAAAACTTTTCCATCTTAAACTGAAATTCTGTACACATCAAGCAACACCCCCTACTCTTGTCTCCGCTCTTCCCCTACCCTCGGTGATCATTTTCCTACTTTCTTTTTCTGTGACTTGACTACATACTAGGTACTCCATATTAGTGAGAACATAAAACATCCGCCTTTTTATGTCAGGCCATTTCACTTGAGGTTTCTCCATGCTGCAGCACATGTCCTTTAAAGAAGAGTAACATTCTTTTGCATGCATATGCCTTGTGAGGTTCATCCGATTCAGTTTACTTGTGCTGGGGAAACCCCTTCAGCTACATGGATGATACTGTTATGAGTATCCACTCATCTCTTTGAGGGCCTGCTTTCATATCTTGAGGGGTATGCCCAGGAGTGGAACTGCTGGAGGCTATGGAAATTCTGCTTGCCATTTCGAGGAAGCACCATGAAGTTCCGCCCAGCCATCCCTCCCAACAGTGAGCAAGAGTTCCAACTTCTCCACTCCTGGTCAACACTTGTTATTGGTTGGGGGGAGAGGGGGTGACAGTTTGTTCAGCCATCCTATGGGTAGAGGTAATATCATTTTGATTTTGATCTTTTAGCCTTGGTGACTAATGACATCAAATGTATTTTCATGAGCTTTTGAGATTTTTTTTGTTTTTGTTTTTTTTTGTTTTTCGAGACAGGGTTTTTCTGTGTAGCTTTGGAGCCTATCCTGGCACTCACTCTGGAGACCAGGCTGGCCTTGAACTCACAGAGATCCGCCTGCCTCTGCCTCCCGAGTGCTGGGATTAAAGGCGAGTGCCACCAATGCCCGGCTTGAGCATTTATTTTTAAGTCTTTTTTTTTTTTTTTTTTTTTGAGACAGGGTTTCTCTGTGTAGCTTTGGAGGCTATCCTGGAACTCACTCTGTAGACCAGGCTGGCCTTGAACTCACAGAGATCCGCCTGTCTCTGCCTCCCAAGTACTGGAATAAAAAGTATGAGCCATCGACGCCCAATTTTAAGTCTCTTTTTTTTATTTTTGATAAATGCCATTCAAATTCTTTCCTCATGTTTGATCTGGACTGTTTATTTGTTTATGTCAGCTGTTTTGTTTTGTTTTCTTGGCATTTAAGAGATTTGTTGATTTCCTCCATTTTTGTTGTTGTATTTTCCTCCAATTCTTTGAGGGATTTTTTTTCATTTCCTCTTTAAGGATCTCTATCATCTTCATAGAGTCATTTTTAAGGTCACTCTCTTGCATTTCAGCTGTGTTGGGTTGTTCAGGTCTTCCTGATGTAGAATAGCTGGGCTCTGGTCATGCCACGTTGCCTTTTCTATTGACTGTTCTCACACTGGCATTTAGGCACTGAATTTGGGGTGATTATAGGTCTAGGTGTTGATTACTTACTATGTTGTCTTTGATGGATGGGTGTTTTGTTTCTTGGTTTTTGTTTCCTCTCTGGTCTTCTGGCCTAAGTGCCAAGGGTTCTGGTGACTGATGCATCTTCAGATCCAGTAGGGTATCTCTCCTGGGATTTTGGAGGCCTTGGGTCCCTTGTTCCAGTCTGGCCTCTAGTAAAGCTAAAGTCTTCTTGGGTCTTTAGATCCAGCCTGGCCTCCAATAAACCTTGAGTCTTCTCAGATACCCAGGACCAGCATGGCCTCCAGTAGAGCTGCTGGGGATGTTCTTTTGGATGGTGTGGACTGTTTCATGGGTCTGTGGAGTCTACTGGAATTCTGTTCTGGCTTGTGTAGCCTGGCCAGTTCTGACTGCTGTGTTCTGTGCCTCAGTGCCATAAGCCTGCTAAGATTGGGAGTGAGGGCCTAGCAGCAGCAGGGCTGGGAATGAGCTGGGATGGCATTGGCCTGGGAAAGAGTCTTGGTAGACAGAATCCAGGGAGGGGTACATCTCTGCTGCTATCCAGGTCACTCATCCATTCTGTCTGGTATGACCTGGGCCTGCTTGGTGGAGGTCTTCTGGAGTTGGAAGGAGGGCCTAGCTGTGGGGCTGGGGACTAGCTGGGAAGGTGTGGGTATGGAGACAGTGATATGGACTGTTTATTTGACTGCATTAATTTTGTGTTTATTTGTTTGTCTCTGTTTAAAACAAAGATTTAGAGACTGTTGTGGAATATTGGTTGAAGATGTGTTAACATTTGTTTATACTGTGGGACATTTGTTTAACGATGCAAAGATGTGTTGCATTTTATGTGTTCTTTTATGTTGCATTTAACTCTGTGAAGCTGTGTTACTTTGCCATTCTAAAACACCCAATTGGTCTAATAAAGAGCTGAACAGCCAATAGCTAAGCAGGAGAAGGATGGTCAGGGCTGACAGGCAGAGAGAATAAATAGGAGGGGAAATCATCGGAGAGCAACAGGAGAAGGAGAGGAGAATATCAGGGATCAGCTTCCCAGCCTCACAGCCAGACACAGAATAAGAAGGAAAGAAAGATACACAGAAACAGAGAAAGGTAAAAGCCCAGAGGCAAAAGGTAGATTAGATAATTTAAGAAAAGCTGGCTAGAAATAAGTCAAGCTAATGCCAGGCATTCATAAGAAAGAATAAGCCTCTCGGTATACTTACTTAGGGACTGGATGCTGGACACCTCCCCCCCCCCAAAAAAAAGAGTAATGAGTAAAAACAAGTACAAGGGACGTGAAATGGCTTAGTGGGTAAGGACATGGGTTGGTTAATCTTAGTTGTCAACTTGACTACATCTGGAATCAGCTAAAACCAAAGCAGCTGGGTACACCTGTGGGGGATAGTCCTTGATCAGACCATTTGAGGGGGGAAGACCTAGTCTATATCTGAATCCTTTCAGATAAGAAGGTCCACCTAAGGCTGGGTCATTTGAAGTCAGAAGGTCCACCCTAAATTCGAATCATACCTTCTGGTGACAGCCCATACAAATGACGTGAAAGAAGGAGGCTTTTGCTTTTTCCTGCTTTCCCTCTCTGGGGCTGACAAGTTTATCTATCCTGCTGCTGAGAAATTCCTTTGCTGATACTGGAATTCTAGCATAGACTGAAGACCAATTGAGACATCTACCCTCACGGTCTAAACAGTTACCTGATTCTTGGCCTTTGCATCAGGAGACAGCCATTCCTGAACTAGTGAGACCACAGCCTGCATATCACTCTAATACATTTACTTTTAATGTTGTATTAGTCAGGGTTCTCTAGGGTAACAGAACTTATAGAATGAATCTCTTTCTCTTCTACCTATCTATTTATCTACCTATCTAAAGGAATTTATTGGAATGAATAAATTCCAATACAGGCTGAGTCCAACAATGACTAGCTATGATGAGAAAGTCCTAGAATCTAGAGTTGCCCCAGTCCCATGAGGCTGGGTGTTTCAACTGGTCTCTGTATATGCTGGAATCCCAAAGTAGATACCAACACCAGTGAAGGAATGGATGTGCTGACAAGGCAAGGGCAAACAGGCAGAGAAAGAACACATCCCCTTCCTTCTTCCCTTGCCCTTACATAGGCTTCCAGCAGAAAAGATTAAGTGTGCCTTCCAGCCTTGACGTCTAGATTAAAGGTGTATTTCATTCAGGCTCAAGATCCAGATCAAAGGCTTGTTGTCTTCCTGCCTCAAGGTCCTAATCACAAGTGTGATCTCTATTTCTAGATTATAGTTAATTCCAGATCAAGTCGACAACCAAGAATAGCCATCACAAATATATAGAGATTCATTCTATCAATTCTGTTCTTCTAGAGAACCCTGACTAATACAGATTGTTGTACCAGAGTGGTTCTAGAGTAAAACATAATTTTGTAGGGGAGACAACAGACTATGATCAAAATAGATTGTGTGGAAAAAAGTTGTTAAATAAAAAAAAAAAATTGAGGTTATTCAGGGGATCTTGGATATGCTTTGGGGCCTGGAGACAGTATTTCCTGAAAGGAAACAGTTGATTTACCATAGGGAAAATCCATCTTTGCAAGTAAAGTATCTTATCTACCTCCAGTACTCCGTCTAAATGTTTATGACCAGTGTACATAGTAAGTCATTAAATGTCAAAAACATAACAGAGTGACTGATGGGAAGGCACCCACGGGGAGATTAAACTGCATAAGGAAACTTCTACCCTGGGACTTTCTATCTGGAGCTCAGATATAAGTACATACTTCTTTTCCAGAACCTTATCTTCTGATGTCTCTTTCCAAAACTGTTTAAGTTTTTGTAGGAACTTTAATTTATATACTCCTTGCGGGGAAGGGACTACTGAGCTATCATTGTGGACTAGAGGATGAGAGAACAGACTTTAGGGCCTGACTTTTGTTTCCAGCCCAGCTCATCACTAGCAAGTTGAGTCAGCTTAATAAATCCCATAATCTCTTTGTATCTCAATTTCCTGTCTGTAACATGGGGCTTTATTATAATGCTCATAGAGAGGATTAATTTAAATATTTGCCTAGTATTTTGTGTGTGGGGGGGGAGGGGCATGTATTTTGGAAATCTATTCCACCAGGCCACAAGTTCTGGAGAGCCCAGAATTTCTATTGTCTTTTAGATGTCACCTAAAGGCTGCTAGATATCCTAGTCTTGGTGGAGAATGACTCCTATTCTAAATAACAATAGCCTGGAGCCAGGGGGAGCCTACATCCACCCTGAAGTCTAGTGAGATATGCTGGGGTGGAGTGCCTGAGGGCTTGTATGTGCAGCAAAGGAGTACCTCTAGGATTTAGAACTTTTTCCTCATCCACACTCCCCCACTCAGGGTGGTACCTGGGGTTGTTCGGCTGGTTCTGATCAAACCTGGAAGACATCAGTCTGTGAGAAAAGTCTCCGGAATGTGGGGATAATAGAGACAGTCAGTGAGAGTGTTTGTAACACTGCCTGGTACACAAGAGGAGCAAAAGCATATTTCTATATAAATGTATGAACATGAGTGTTCATAATGGCTTTATTTATAATAACTGAATACTGCATGCAACTTAAATGGCTGCCACATGACCAAAAATAGCTACAGATTCATGCTACTGCATGGATTAGTCTCAGAATAATTATGCGCACCAAAAGAAACCAACATACAAGCAGGGCATTGGTGGTGCACGCCTTTAATCTCAGCACTGGGAGGCAGAGGCAGATGAATCTCTGTGAGTTCAAGGCCAGCCTGGTCTACAGAACAAGTTCCAGGACAACCTCCAAAGCAATACAGAGAAACCCTGTCTTGAAAAAATAAATAAATAAATAAAACAAAACATCAAAAAAAAAAAAAAAGGAAACCAACACACATGCATGTGTGATATGTATGTATATATGTGTCCATTCTGTGCTTTTATTTAGATTAAATTGCAGACAAATGTAAGTAAATATATAGTGGTTGCCTAGAAGGGTTGAACAAAATTGGAAAAAATAAAATGGGCAGGAGATTTGGGGATGGGATGGCAGAGAGTTGATGTATGTATCACTTTTATCACAGCAGTGCTTCTGATGTGTGTATATATAACAAATTATATTACTTAAAGTGTATGGTTTAATGCATGTCATTTATAACTCAATAAATCTTAAAGCAAAGCAATCAAGGGCTGGCCATAGAAAGTGCTGTATAAATATAAAGTGTTTCAAGATTATCATCACCATGGCACAAACTGTCCAAAATGATAGTCACCCAAATTTAGACAAGGAAACATAGGATTTGGGAAAGGATGCTGACAAGAAGATTTTCATTTTTTTCTTCAAATCCTTCTGCATTTGAACTTACTGCTAAAAGTAAAACGAGGATGTAGGGATGTGGCTCTGTTGGCAGAGTGCTTGCCTAGCATGCAGGAAGCCCTGGGGTCCAGCAGCAGCACTCTATTCAAACCACAGCACTACAGAAAAACCAGGCATGGAGGCATATACCTGTGATCCCAGCACTTGGGAGGTGGAATCAGGATCAGAAGTTCAACATCATCCTCAGATATGTAGTAAGTTTAAGACCAGCCAGAATGTCTAAAAACCTATTGCGAAAGAAAGAAAGAAAGAAAGAAAGAAAGAAAGAAAGGAAGGAAGGAAGGAAGGAAGGAAGGAAGGAAGAAGAAATGATGCCACATTTGGTAAAAAGCATCTACTTAACCTTTGAGATGGTTTGAATGACAAATATCCCCCATAGTTTCAGGCATTTGGATACTTGGTCCTCGGGTGGTGGCACTGTTTGGAGAGGTTTAGGTGGCAAAGCCTTACTGGAAGAAATACATCGGTGGGAGCAGGCTTTGACATAAAGACATGTGCCCTGTCAAAATGGCTAAAATCAAAAACACCGATGATAGTTTATGCTGGAGACAATGTGGAGGAAGGGGAACACTCTTCCATTGCTGGTGGGAGTGCAAACTTGTACAACCACTTTGGAAATCAGTATGGCAGTTTCTCAGAAAAATGGAACCATCTACGTAAAGATACAGCAATTCTACTCTTATACGCCCAAAGGATGCACATTCATACCACAAGTACATCTGATCAAGTATGTTCATGGCAGCATTATTTGTAGTAGCTAGAACCTGGAAGCAACCTAGATGCCCCTAACTGAAGAATGGATAAAGAAAATGTGGTGCATTTATACAATGGAGCACTACTCAGCAGGAAAAAAAAAAAACAATGGAATCTTGGAGCACAGTGTTTGGGGGGGGGGGCAGAGGAGAACATGAGGGATCAGGAAAATCAAGTCCAGGGAAAAACAGAGAAAGAGAGCAAGAAAAGAGACACCTGAATAGAAGGAGCCATTACAGGTTTGAAGAGAAATCTGGCACTAGGAAAATGTCCAGGGATCCACAAGGATGACCCCCAACTAAGAATCTAAGCAATAGTGGAAAGGCTACTTTAAATGCCCTTCCCCTATAATGAGATTGATGACTACCTTAAATGCTATCATAGAACCTTCACCCAGTAGCTAATGCAAGCAGAAGCAGGGATCCACAGCTTAACACTGACCCAAACACCTGGAATCCAGTTGTAGAGAGGGATGAGTGATGAGCAAAGGGGTCAGGACCAGGCTGGGGAAACCCACAGAAACAGCTGACCTAAGCAAGTAGGAGCTCATGGATTCCGGGTCTGACAGCTGGGGAACTGGCATAGGACCAAACCAGGCCTCCTGAATGGGTGTCAGTTGGGAGCCCAGGGGAGTCTATGGGAACTCTGGCAGTGGAACTAGTATTTATCCCTACTGCACGAATGGAATTTGGGAGCCCATTCCCTATGGAGGGTTACTCTCTCAGCCTAGATACATGGGGGAGCGCCTAGGCCTTGCCCCAAATATTGTGACATACTTTGATGATCCCCCATGGGAGGTTTCACCCTCCCCTGGGGAGTAGATGGGGGGATGGGATGGGGGATTGGTGGGGGACATAGGATGGGAGGGAGAGGGAACTGGGATTGGTATGTAAAATAAGATCATTTTTTAATGTAAATAAATAAATAAAAGACGTGCCACTTCCAGTTGGCTGTCTCTGCTTCCAAGGTTCATTGAGTTCTCAGCTTTCTGCTCCAGCATCTTGCCCACACTGGCTGCTAGCTTTCCTACCATGTTGTACTCTTATCCCTCTGGAATCCAAAAGCCAAAATAAACAAACAAACAGAAAAAACAAACAAACAAAACCCTACACGACAAACATTTAAAATTGTTGTTGCCAACCTAAGGCTTGAAGTTTATAAGAATTTCTAAACCTACAAGAAATAAAAATAACAGAGAAAAATAAGTAAGAGATTAACACTGTGGCATCCTTCTAGCTGGGCTCTACTGCACCTTACCACCATAGCTACTAAGAAAGAACTTTCTCCAACTCTTTAGCAATTAAAATTAGAAACCGTTATTAGTCAGGAAGTTGAGGCCTTTGTTTTGAGGTACTCATCTAATTGTGACCAAACATCCAGAAGCCCTTTTGGTAGAAACTGGGAATAGTGGGTAAACTGATGGGAGCATCATTTTGTTTCCATTCACCTAGTCCTAATACAAAACTTCAGGAAAGCACAAAGGGGGATGTGGAAAGAATTTGTTGAAGAGGTTTTCTATTCTGGAGAGATAAGGAAGGTTATTATAGTGTTGTAGCTTGGCGATTAGTTCAGGCCTGAGTCCCTGTGGACTTCAGCAGCTGTGCCCCAGTGGGCGGCACCCAGATTTAGCCAGAACGTGCAGGGTCAGAGTCTGCTTCCACAGTGGCCTCTAGGAGAGACAGAAAAGGAAATGGCAAGACTGGACTTGTCACTCATCTCCAAGTAACTGTTATTGTACAGAAACATGTCCAAGGTAGAACTTGTCCACAGCTGCAGCGTTTGGGAATAGCCTCATCGTGGAAACAACCCAAATGGCCATCAACTAAATATAAGCCATATTGTGATAGAGCCAAGCAAGAGATATCAGCCATGAAAGGGAATGAATCACCCACCATGCAGTATGCTACAATTCACCAAGGCCACACGTTGTATTATTTACTTGTATGTGGTGTGCAGCACGGGCAAAACCAGAGGGATAGAAAATACATCAGTGGTTTGGAGTGAGGAGGAGGAGGAGAGGAGAATGGGAGTGACTACTAACAAATCCGTGGTTGCACTGGGGTGAGGAAGCATTCCTGAACTTGGCAGGTGAGGGTTGCACAACCAGGAAAATATACTAAAACCCATCAAACCACATGTTTTAACAACCATTGTTATGGGGATTGTGTCTCAACAAAATTGCTATGCGATAGAAAGAAATGCCCACTGGATGTCATGCCAGAATTTTTGGCATTAGGCCAGGGTTATCACTCTTTGAGTCTGTTATTCTACTTCTGCCCATTTTTCTTCTCTTCTCTGCTCTAGTAAACAGCTATTATTTTAACAACTAAAGCTCTGAAGTCAGACTCTCCTGGATTCAAATCCGAGCTCTTCTAGAACAAACTAGGTAACCCTGGGCAAAGCACTTTGACTGCACGTGCCCCTCCCCCAATAATAATAATAGTAATTAATAATAATAATAATAAGGAACACAATATCACTGCACTTAAGTCAGCACTGTTGAAGTTCTTTAAATATTTTTATCCACCCAGTCCTCTACTGTGGCGTGAACACTTGCAGTCTGTACGTTTTGTAGCCAGCCCTCATGGTGGCTGGCTCACAACCATCTGCAATGAGATCTGAGGTTCTCTTCTGGCTTGCAGACATACCTGCATGCAGAATACTGTATACATAATAATTAAATCTTAAAAAAAAAGAAAAGAAACATGTCTTGATCAATAAAATAAGTAATTATCTTTTTGTTTTGTTTTTCGAGACAGGGTTTCTCAGTATTGTTTTGGAGCCTATCCTGGCACTCACTCTGGAGACCAAGCTGACCTTGAACTCACAGAGATCCTCCTGCCTCTGCCTCCCGAGTGTTGGGATTAAAGGCGTGCACCACCAACGCCTGGCATAAGTAGTTTTCTTATTCCTGTAGTAAACCTTCAGATTAATCTACTTGTCGTTACTCGAGACACTTTGAAGATTCCCCCCCCCGCCCCCGCTCCGCCCGCACACACACATGACTCCACCTTATACTTGTCAGGAATTCTGTTAGCATTCCATCACAGGAATGTTCCGCAGAGCCTGGAACGCCTTTAATCCCACCACTTTGGAGGCTAAGGCATGAGTTGAAGGCCAACCTGAACTTCATAGAGAGCCTCAGGGTTAGTTTCACAGTGGGGCCTTGCATCCCTCCCCTGACAAAAAGTTTGGTGATTTATCTCGCCACTCCCCTACAGATCCCAATTTAAGACCAAGGTTTAACGGGCAGGTTTAGCACTGTGCAGTGTGTGAGAATGCAACGCGAGTATCGGAGCACACGCCTTTCTTCCCAAGCATTCGGCGATTTCCAAGGCAGACACAGGATGCAGAATGGCTCAGCCCTAAATCCACAACATTCGCAGAGTGGATCTGCTGTGGCCTTGGCTCGCTGGGCTCTTACTCCGGACTGTCCCAGCGGGTCTGCGCAGGTAGAGTGGCGACGGCAGGCCGGCCAGCCTTCCGGATTAGCGGATCAGGTGCGAGGGCGAGGTCGACCTACTACCCTCCAGCACGCGCTCCCGTCCTGCCCCGCGGCTCTTCATTCAGGAGCGCCCAGTGGGATCACGTGAAAGGGGCGTGCGGGCCTCGTGACGTCACGAGGCCTGTGCCAATCCGAGCTTCTGTTTATGTAGGGACGTCTCGGCTCCCGGGGACTCAGGCTGCGCAGTCTGGCGGAGGTCGCTGAATCAGGAACGCCGCCGGGAGGGCTCGCCGGTGGCCCTTGTGCAGCTGCGGCTCCGCCGGCTCCCCTGGCGTCCCCTCCCGGCCCACGCCCCTGCGGCGGGCTGCTGGCTCCGCGTCCCGCCTGTGCGCCCGGAGGACATGCAGAAGAGAGAATGAGCCAGAGGGACACGCTGGTGCATCTGTTTGCTGGGGGGTAAGTCGTTGGGGCGCGCGGGGTGGTGGCTGCGCGCGGAACCGCGGGCCCACGGAGGCCACGCCGGGCCTGGGCGGGGGCTGGGCGAGAGTCGCGGCCTAGCTTGTCGGTCGGTCCTGCGCGGCAGCCGAGGCGCACGGACCCCGGCCTCGCGTAGGAGGCTCGGCCTGGCGACAAAATGGGAGCCGCCTCGGCCTCCTCGCCCCGCGCGCCTGGGCCTCACGTAGCCCACGTTTGCGGGCGACCTTGTTTCCGGCCGCCGCTGCGCGGTTGCTGCCGGCGGTTGTCGCCGCCGTCGGGGAAGGGTAGGCGTTGTTGTGCTCTCTCACCCGCGGTACCTGGAGGTTATTTCCAGTTCTGGAAAAATTTTCCTTCCCCTAGCTTGTCTCGGTTGCGTGCGTCGTTGCAAAGCGACTTTGAAGTCTTTTGATTTGTTTGGAGGAAAACCAGCCCTCCGTGCACTCGTCGCTTTGGAGAAGGGGTGGGTTTTGAGAAGTCGTGTACTTGGATGAATATTTAACTATATATGTGCACAGGATTAGGATGGAGCCTGAAGTCTGGTTTGCTGACGCCACAGCCATTTTGCTGAGCCAACTTTGTTCCTCCATCCGATATGTTCCTTCCCAATTATTTAGATACATAGAACAACGTTAAGATTTTTTTTTTATCTGTGAGATTATAACGCAGTCATACAAACAGCTACA
Source organism: Cricetulus griseus (assembly GCF_003668045.3). Classification (NCBI taxonomy): domain Eukaryota; kingdom Metazoa; phylum Chordata; class Mammalia; order Rodentia; family Cricetidae; genus Cricetulus; species Cricetulus griseus. The sequence goes on along the minus strand of NC_048597.1, from coordinate 205,663,312 downwards.
GTGAATTAACTTTTGCTAGTCTATATAGCAGAATAAAGTAGTAGCTGCAAACCACCAGGGTTTGATTTCTTATCAATCGCTTTAAGAGTATCAAAAGAATACATAGGCATTCTCTTGGCGGTTGTTTGCTTTGAGTTAATATATATGGGAATTCTGTTGCTAATAATGACAGTACTTGCCTTAGTTGCACGCATTTAATTCAATACTTGCTATTCACTAGTTTTTAACCCTCCACTACTCTGGCATTAAAACAACTGCTAATTTTGTGAATTTGCTTTTCATGTTTCTGAAATGTTTACTGCCAGGAAAAGGCTAATTAAATCTCTGCTGTACCTGAACTTTGCACATGCTAGGCAGGTTCACCACCACAGGACAGGGCTCCATCCCCAGGCCTTTAAAACATTTTATTAAACTCTTGTGTATTCGGGGGTTGGGGGTGGGGGCGGCAGTGGTAAGGGAAAGTAAGGATGTATTGTTATTGGATTTCTGCTTCTAATTAGATCTAGCTACACCTGCAAGTTAGAAGACCATAGATATTTTAATAGACAAAGCTCTTTAATCTTAATCACTTCCCCTGTAAAACAAAGTTGACGTCTCTTTTAAGGCAGGCCCTTCTGTAGCTCCTAGCGTTTGTTATTCTGTGTTCAGGTTTCATGTTTTGCAGTTTTTGTTAAAGATAGAGTGCACTTTTATATAAAATGTTAGCAGGAATGCATTACTTTTCCAGTTTGTACTAGGATCATCACTTTGTGTTTATTAATACTTATGAATTTAGGCCATTCTGTTTGTTTTTGGGTTGTTGTTGAGAGCTGGAATGGAGGGTTTTTTGTGGGATCCAAAAATACCAGTTTGTTCCCTCCTTCCTAAAGAATCCCACAATGGGTGATAGCAAAATATAGAAACAATACAGATGTCAAAAAAAAATTCCCTTAAGGTCAAACATTTTCATACATGTAAAATGAGGAACAAGTAATTGTGAAAGTTTTGATGATTCTGTAATACATAAATTCTGTTCTGAATCATATTCTGGCAGTAATAAGCATGTAGTGTTTCAAGGCAGGTTATAGTGGAAATGTTCTTAATTGAGAATGTCTAATTTATATATCGAAATTGCTTATTGTTGCAGTAATTTAGTCCTAGGTTTGTTTATCGTGATAGGATTATATGTACACTAGGAGTTGTGAGATTTATTTTACTCACGAAAGAGGTGTGTCTTTGTAGACTGTTTGGGCTCCCTCACATAGTATTCTTTGGATTACACTCAACATACCTTAAAAGAACCAAGAATAACCTTTCAGAGTGACATTTATTCTTTTTTTTTCCAAACAAAACAAAACCCCTCAGAATCAGTGTATTAGGAAATTGATAGAGTGTAGATGGAGTTTCTGTCCAGCCTGGCCTAGCAGCCATTTAGTCCCAAATAAACATGCAGAGGCTTATATTATAATCTGTTTGGCCAATGGCTTGGACTTCTATTGGCTAGCTCTCTCTTAATTATTAACCCATTTCTTTTTCTTTTCTTTCTTCTTTTTTGGTTTTTCAAGACAGGGTTTCTCTGTGTAGCTTTGGAGCCTATCCTGGCACTCGCTCTGGAGACCAGGCTGGCCTTGAACTCACAGAGATCCGCCTGCCTCTGCCTCCCAAGTGCTGGGATTAAAGGCGTGCTCCACCAATGCCCGGCAAGTGACATTTATTCTTAGGCAAGGGTTTTCTTAACACCGGAGCCTTTGAGCTCCTTTCCTGATAACTAAAATGCTGTACACTCAAGTGTGTACATCAGGATCCCAGAAGACTTTTACTAGGGAGTTAAATAGGAATGTTTGAAACAGGCTAGCACTGGACCTTGGTTCTGAATGATATACTCACGTGCATGGCTCGTGCTTTCTTTAAGGTACCCTTTGATCTCATGCTTTTGCCAGAGTTAATATTCAGAATTTGTAAGGTCATTTGTTGGGTTAATTGAGTTACAGAGACCTGGTTGCCTGCAAAAAGGAGAATGTTAAGTAAGGTTTAGTTTTCCATATACTTCAGATGCTGTGTGTCTGTCTGTTTATAGACATAAAGTAGTATAAAGACAATTTTATCAAGTTACTCTATAGTTTATTACATCATTTAGTGAGTAATATTGTGATTTTGTTGTTGTGAAATTATTATTGTTGTTGTTGTTGTTGTTGTTGTAAGATCAGGCCAGAAATAGAATACTTATTTAATGAGGTTTATTTTTATTATACTGTGTCCATAATTTTTGACTTCCCATTTCCTCTCCTATTTTTCCTGTGGGGCTTTTGTTTTGGAGGTTGTTGGGTGTGTGTGTATGTATGTATGTGTGAACAATTTGAATCTCTCAGTGGGTACATTGCTTTCTTACAAGATCTGTTGCGGAGTTTTTTTTGTTGTTGTTGTTTGTTTTTTTGTTTTGGTTTTTCAAGGCAGGGTTTCTCTGTTTTTTTGGAGGCTGTCCTGGAACTAGCTCTGTGGAACAAACTCACAGAGATCCGCCTGCCTCGGGCGTGTGCTGGGATTAAAGGTGTGCGTCACCACCGCCCAGCCTTTTTGCAGAGCTTTTTGATATTTTGTACTTCTATTTTTACTTTTTTCCAGGCAGGACACTTGAGTTTTATTCAGTCGGGCTAGAAGCAGGTGTTAGGCCTCTTGGTGGTAAAGCGTGGCTTGTGCTGGCGCCGCAACTCACAGTGAGGAAGCGGGAACTTTATCTTGACAGCCAGCCGTCAGCAGTTGCCCTCTGAAATCTCTTCCACCCTCATCATGTTAATGGAGTGTGCCCGGGCACAGTGCCGGGCACCCCTGTCTGGGCAGCACTGTCTGACGGCTCCAGCAGCGGTCAGGTCCTGGTATTCTCGGCACGTTGTGTGGGTCGCACCTCTACACAGTGTCCTATCTCCCGGAGGATGACTTCATCTTCATATGGGACCACAATCGGGACTTGGCCACCACATGGTTCAGCGCGAAGATGCGCATGAGCTATAGGGGTTGCCTGTCGAACTTCAGGGTGGGCAAGCAGCGCCCCACCACCTGGTACTCCCGAACCATTCCTGGGGCCTACATGGCGGATCCCTCCTTTTGATGCCAGCCACAAAAGGAAGGGATATTTTGTACTTTTAAACAGTGTCTTGGTTACACTGTGCTTGATTTACTCAAACGTGCCACTTACTCAAGAGGTTGGTAAAGGTACTAAAGTAGTTGACCACTGGCATGCCTGAATTTTTCTCTCATGTTCATAAGCATACAGAAGCAACTGTAAGTAAGCTGAGTAAACTTACTACACAGACAAACACCAAAATAGAAGAGTTTTAATTGTCATATAAAATTGTTAAAATTAACAATGGATAGTCTAGATCAATGCATAGAATACATGATTGTCTTATTTCTCTTAAGTAATCTTGGTTGTCTACTCCTTTAGTTCCTTTTTCCTCCCTGGTTCTTTCTTCCTTTCTTTTCTCCTCCCTTTCTCCCTTCCTTCCCTTTCTGCCTTCCTCTTTCTGGATGACAGTGTTTTGTTACAAAGGTCTGCAGCTCTTGGTCCCCTTGCCTTAGCCTCAAGAGTGCTAAATTATAGGTGCTCACCACTCCCCGATAATTGCCTATAAGCTTTATTATGTGTATAGTGTTACCTGTCTGTACACTCTATGCATGTCGGGTACCCTTGGAGGCATTGGATCCTCTAGAGCTGGCATGAGTTCTTGTTCTTAATAATAAAAACCTGGAGTCAGATATTAGGGGATGAAAACTAAAAGATCAGAGAAGCAGAGCAACCAGCCCTAAGAGTTCTTGCCTCTAGGAAATCCTCCTCCTCAGACTTGCTGTCTGTACAGACCTCCAGACCTCTGTGGTTAACCGGTGCCTAGCTGTGCCCTCTGATCTACAGACAAGCTTTGTCAAGAGTACAAACAAGTTATCACCACAGGTATTACATACTGTTGTGAACCTCCGTGTGGATGCTGGGTACTGAACTGTTCTCTGGAAGAGCAACCAGTGCTCATAACCTCTAAGCCATTGGTCCAGGTAGTTTGACTAAGAAGAAAAAAACAGTTGAGGTTACGTTGGATTTACAAAGACATAATGCCATTTTATAGTTTAGTAAAATTCATAATTTAAAGATTTTTTGATGCTGTAATGAATTTTTAATGCTCCTTGGTCTCAAACTTGGCTGTTCCGTCCCTGGAATTGTCAGTGAAGAAAACAGAGCAAATGCGTTTTACAGAAATAACTTTACATTGTAACTTTTAAATAGTAAAATACTCACATTAGCCAATTAATTGGCTGACACACTACAGTTGCTCTAACTTACAGCTACATCACTGGGTCAGAGGAAATCCTAAGGACCTGCTTTAATGCACTTGGAGTGAGTGTGCAGAGTCAAGAGTATACAGCCAGGGAAATTTGAAAGTAATTGACTTTTCTTTCTCATTTGTTATTTTGTATCTTTTGTGTGTTTGCTTTGCTTTGTGAGACAAAATCCGCTATGTACCCATGGCTGGCCTGGAATTTGCTGTGTAGGTCAGGCTGCCTCAGAAATCCACCTGCCTCTGTTTTCCAAGTCTTGGAAGTTTAGTGTGTACCACCACATCTGACTGGTGTGTGTTTTCACTTTTACTTGTGTTTTTTCTGATAGTTGAGTGTCAGAAAACCTTGAATCCTTTTTTTTTTTTTCTGATGATTTTTTACTTCTAGAACTTTCTGCATGGGCACAGGCTTTTCAGCTAGTTTTGATTTGAGATAGTTCTAGTATTGATTTTATATTCTCTTTCTATTCTTCAAAGTAAACCAAGAGCTTTGTGCTCCAACCTTCTTATCTTGAGAGGGATCTCACTAAGTTGACCTTGTCTTAGAATGGAGTAGCCTAGGCAGGCCTTGAGCTTGTGATTCTGCTTCTTCACTTGCTAATTTTAAAGAACATGATTATATTGGTTATGGAAATTGGTGTTTCTGAAAAATTTAATTATTGTCTTATGAAAATTTATGCTGAAGGAATAGACTAGGGCTAAAATAATATTTGGGCTTTTTTTTGTTTTGTTTTTTGTTTTTTAGATAGGGCTTCATGTTGCCTGGTCTTGCTTGAACTCACTGTGTAGCTGAAAATTACCTTGAACTTTTAGTTGTTTCTGCCTCCTAAGTGCTGAAACTATAAGCCTGTGCCATGACTCTCAGGCCCTTTCCACTAACTACTTTCTTAGCTGAGGATAATTGTTCCATCCACATCTTAGATGCATAAATGAGCTAAATGCTATATATTTAATATAGTTTAGTTGTGCTCACATTCATTTAGACATAAAACTAAATGCATTATAGCATAGTTGCTTTAATCTTGCCCACGAAGTTGATGATGTCATAAGAATAAAATACAGTGTTGCTGAGTACATAGGAGGCAGAGGTAGATCTCTGACTCCCAGGCCAGCCAGGGCTGAGAGACCGTGTCTCAAAAAAGCAATTTTTTGGAAATAGATGCATATGATAAGAACAAAACAAAGCTGAGGAAAGATAATAGAACCAGCCCCTCCCCATGCTCACTTCACACTTACTTAGTAGTGGATGTCTGAGTCCAACCCAAGATTTTTTTTACAATTCTAATTGATTTTTTAAATTACTGTATGATATTCTGATAAATGGGAATTTAGTTTAGTGTATCACTTTCCATTCCTCCTTCATTTCTATCTTTTCATTGTGGTTAGTTATAGTACAATTTTTAATAAAATTAAGTCAGCTTACCTTTTTTCTTTTGTTTGGCTCAATGTTTACCTCATGTAAGTAAATATGTGCAAGGGTAGTTGTTTCTTATGCTTATCTTCTCTTAATAATGCCACTTTCTCTCGATGAGTTCATATTACATTTATATACTTTTCCTTACTTATGTGAGCACTCATACTTGTATGTGATTCTTTCGTTTCCTTGGCATGATTTTGAGGTAGGGTTTTATGTAGCTAAGGATAGCTTTGAACTCCTGATGTTGCCTTGGCTTCCCAAGTGCTTAAGTTGTAGACGTAAGCCACACACCTGGCCACTAATTTCTATGGTCAGATATATTAGTTTTATTAGTTTGCTTTTAGAGATTTTTGTCCTGAGTTCTCATATCATAATCCATCTGGATTGGTTATAATTTACTTCCTTACCTTTTTGTGACTCCCCCATCCACCCCCCAAAAAAAGTGTGTGAGGGGTATTTTGTTCCTGCATCTAGTTTCTACTGTTTTTTCTTTATAGCTGAAACGCTTCATTGTAGTTAACTGTCCAAGAGAAAAATAAAGTGTAAACCGTTCTCATGCATTAGTATCCTTTGATCGTATGATAGGTTAGCTTTGTTTAGGATTCTAGAGGTCTGTTTGTGGTTATTGAGAAGTCTGTGTGATGTTTTCTCCTTTTTTGTGTTATCTTCTGTTCTCTCTGGGCATGGAAGTCTTTCTTGTCTGCAGTTGAAAAGATTGCAATAATGTATCTGCATCCTTGAGCTGATGGTCTAGCTCATCTGGGAATTAGACTCCCTGCCCAGCAGTCGGTGTCTCTCTTTCTCTCTCCCCTTCTTCCCTCTCCTCCCCCCTCCCTCCCTCCTTCTTCCTCTCTCTTCCATCTAGCTATTGCTATCTCCCTAGCCTTCTCTCAACTTTTTGAGAGCTGGGATTATAGGTGTGAACTACTATGTACTTATGTACTATGTCCTTCCTGCTCTTGTATTTAAAGAGAATAATTGGTTATGTTAAAACCTTTTTTTAAACCAGTTTAAGTAATATTTTGTTAAAAGTTTTTATTGCTACTCTGATCAGTCTTTATATTAAAAGACTTTTGTTTATTTTTTCACTAATTCTACCTGTCCTGCACATTTGGAAGTAAGAGATAGTGACTGAAACTATGTTTTTTGTAAAATCCTTCTGAGTGTTGGGAGTACTTAAAATTAGTATGATTATTCATAGGTAATTTGTCTCTGCCCTACTGCTCAGAATTATTTCTGAGATCTTAAAGGGTTAGAAATTGGAAGGTGGGATATGATTCCAACACTGGTGTAGATTCCAACAGCACTACAAGTAACACCTGGGCAAGGAGTGCTAATCAGCTCTTCAAGCCTTCATTCAGTTTGTCAATCATTTTAGTAACAGCTGTCACTGGAAATCTTCCTTTACCCAATTGTGTGTAAATTAATAAACTCAGTTTTAATTTTTGTTTGGTTTTATTTTTTCACATTTTATTCTGATATGATGTGAGGACAAGTCTACCAGTTACAACAGGTCTGGATGCTTTCCATAGTTCCCTCAGTTCTTTGTAGTGATAAAAAGTGTTCATTTGCAGTCAAGTAAGTAAAACTTTCAGAAAAAATTAGTCTTCAGATTTTTAAATTTTAGTAAGGCTGCACATCACCTTTGGGTTAGAGCCTTGGGTAAGAACATATATCTTCTCATTGGCTGATTAGATGCCTAAATTGTGATCTTCTTGTTTTTTGTTTGTTTTGTAGATGTGGTGGTACAGTGGGAGCTATTCTGACATGTCCACTGGAAGTTGTCAAAACACGGTTACAGTCATCTTCTGTGACACTTTATGTCTCTGAAGTTCAGCTAAACACCATGGCTGGAGCCAGTGTCAACCGAGTAATGTCCCCTGGACCTCTGCATTGCCTAAAGTGAGCAAAGTATTCGTGGATTTTGTTGCTGCTGCTGCTTATCCTAGTGTTTCCCACATGCTTAGTCTTTTTCTCCCACCTTTTAAAAGGTTCTTTAGAAAAGTTAATGACAGAAGTTACTATGAGTCATACTTATTAATGGTAACAGGCCATAGTGGAGTCGAACAATAATAAAGATTACATTTATTTAACGGAATATTTCCAAATTGTATCTATTTAGAATATTTTTTCTAAATTTATCCATTGGGTTTCTTTTCTAAAGATATTATAGGTATTTTGTTTTGAATTGATTAACTTTTGTTTTCAGGCAAGTCTCACTATGTAGCCCTGACTGGTCTGGAATTCGGTATCCAGAACAGGCCTACCGTACCCAGATGGCTGTTCTATATAGTTTTGAAATGAAGGTACTGTTGGTGCTACTATTGTGTGTTTAATGTTCACATATGTGCACAGGTACCTGCATCTAGTTGTTGACAGTCTGTTTTCTTTTACAAAATATATAACATATAATCTAAAACAGCTTCAGCTTGAAACAGTTATTTCAATTTTAAAATCTTGTGTGTTGACATTTTCTGATGATTAGAAAAAGATTGGCATGCTTATATTACTAGGCTTAATTAAGTTGCTTTCAAACTTAATTTAAAACTGGCTATGGTGCACACCTTTAATCCCAGCACTTGGGAGGTAGAAGCAAGCAGATCTCTTGAGGTTGAGGCTAGCCTGGTCTACAGAGCAAGTCCCAGGACAGCCAGAGCTACATAGAGAAACCCTGTCTCAAAAAGAAAAGCAGAACAAAACTTACACAGATCAGTTTCTATGTGTTTAGATTTGTATTAGAGCTCAACTGCCTTATCAGTTCACTTGAAATCTGTTTGAACTTAGTTCAGTAGTATTTATTTTGTAGTAGCAAATGAACTCATCCAGTGTATTTACATTTGCTACAGAAAGATTGCATCACACTTTTTTCAGCATGTACCTAAGTACATGAAAGTACTGTCAACAATTTTGAGTTAAAATGTCATAATTGCAGAAAAGTACTGATTGATGTGGGAAATGTATATTTTGAAAAGACTAATTGTTTATATATTTTATGTATATGGGTGTTTTGTTTACATACATGCACACTAGAAGAGGACATCAGATACCATGGGACTACAGTTGTAGATGGTTGAGAGCAGTCATGTAGGTGCTGGGAATTGAGCTTAGGATCTCCAGGATCTCTGGAAGAACAGTCTGCTCAACACCTGAGCCATCTCTCCAGTCCCAGGAAATGAATCTTGACATCATAATGGTGACATCACCAGTGACCAGATCTTAAAATTCTCTTTTAGACCTCTGAGATATATTTTGTTCTGGTTTTCAGTAATTCTGCTTTTCCTTCATCATAAGAATTTTCAATTTTTTTTTTAAAAAATTTAGGGGTGTTTGTTTAAGACAAAGCATCATTATGTAATTCTGAATGACCTTGGATTTTATATAGACTGGACTGGCCTCAAACTCAGATTCACCTGCTTTTGCCTCCTCGGTAATGGGATTAAAGGCATGCACCACCATACCACCATTTCCTTGTTCTTCATGCACTCCTTTAATCTCTTTAAATTAATTTATTTAATTACTAAAGCACCCGATAAATTAATACTGTTTTGTTTTCTTACCCTAAAACCTTTTTTCAGTTGTTTACTCCACCAGTGGACTTCACAGAGAAAATTCTTCCCTTCAGCTCATATCTTTAATTAAGTATTACATTCAACTGCACTTGATATACCTGTTTCTTAGCTCTAAAGTTTCCTCTGCTTTTTATTTGTTTGTTTATTGTTCCAAATCAGTTTTAATTAGACTGGCCTGAACTACTTCAGCCTCAGCCTCCCAAATGTGTAATTATAGGCATCTGCCACACTTCTGGCTTCTGTCCAGAAGAAATATTCTAAAATATTTCTGTCCCATATCACCTCTGCAGCTTCACTGAACTACTTAATCTAATAAAGCCTTTTATAGTCTAGATTCACTGTTTCTTTTTCCTTTGGGGATAAATAATCCTGAACCATATTTGCTTATTGTAACCTATTAAATTATTTACCTTAATATACCTTTTTCATGGCTATTCAGCAAGGTTTTCTTTTCTTTTTTGGTTTTTTCAAGATAAGGTTTCTCTGTGTAGCCCCGAGTGTCCTGAAGCTCCCTATGTAGATCAGGGTAGCCTTAAACTCACAGAAATCTCAGTGTGAGGGACTATTTTCTTTTCTATCTTTTTATCCAGTCATAAGATCTTTATATATTAAGTTCTTAATATAGTAATTGTTAACTGATTGGAAACTTACCAAGCATTCTAGTAACCCAGAGGCTGTTAGGTTAATAGATTTTGCCATATCATCTCACTAGAACTGTTGACTGACCTCATACTTCAGCACTTGGGGTATTTTCCAGTATTAAGTAAAGATTTCAAGAACTGGGCAGCTCAGTGGTAGAGGGTTTGCCTTCTGTGTAAGAATCTGATGCCCAGTACCAGACAAAACCCTGAAAGCAGGTAGAAGCTACACTTCTGCTTGTGGGATTGAGTGTGCTAATACAAATGAAAGAGAGAGAGAGAGCAAGTCAGTGTTGCAATCTATATATTTCTTAATCTTTTCTGTTCTTTGAGACAGGGACTCATAAAGCCCAGTCTGACTTGAAACTCACTCAGATTTAGGCTGATCCTCTTACCTCAGCCTTCCCAGTGTTAGGATTACCAGCATGAGTCTACATACCTCAATAAAACTATTAAAAATTGTGTGCATGTGTATATGGGTTCTATCCTTGGCACAGTATACATGCAGAGGGAAAAAGCCAACTGTGTGGATCAGTTTTCCTTCCAACCGTAGGTGAGTTCCAGGGGTCCAAATGAGACCCTTACTTAGACTGAATGACACATGCCTTTACCCACTGAGCTATGTTGCCAGCCATTTTAGAAAAGAATATGTACAGTTTTATTATTCTTAGTAAATCATTTCAATTCTTCAGTACTTTTTCCTGTGCCCCCCGCCAATGTTTTTGTGAGTAATGAAAATGGACCAGAAAGATGCATTATAAACAGGAGACAAATTGGCTTTGCTCTAGGATATTAGTAAAGGAAAATTAAGAACATTTCTTTCTAATAATTTTATTTTCTCTTTCAGAGTTATCCTGGAAAAAGAGGGTCCTCGCTCATTGTTTAGAGGATTAGGCCCCAATTTAGTGGGAGTGGCCCCCTCCAGGTAAAAAAAAAAAAAGGCTAAGTAAAATTATGACAGTCTTTGTTTCAAGGTATCTGGCTATAAAAATTTGTAGATACAGTTAAATTTATAAATGTAACTTTTATTATTCATGGGAAGGTTGTTTGAGAGCTTCTGGTGCTAATTAGAAGGAATCTACACAGAAAAGCTTGATTTTGGGACTAACAAGTTCATTGTACTAAGGAATGTTTCATGTTGTAAGGGAGAAGGTGAATGTTTGCTTTAAACTGTTAGTGCTCACACTTGGAAAATGAAATGTAGAATAAAATAGCTCTATGTTTAAAACTATTGGTAGACAGCTTCATATTTTAAATTGCTATGAATGGATCTGAGATTTGAGGGGAGAATACTTTATTCAAAACTATAAATTAAAATAACATCTTTGAGTTGGATTGAATAGGACCTATTAAACTAGTAATGGTTTAAAAATAATCTGAATTTTCTCATAACTAATGACTTGCCTATTGTGCTACCTTCTGAGAAAATGCTTATATTCTCTTTTGACCATAGGAACTAGAGAAATTTTATACTTATGGGAAGGGCTGAAAATTTACCCAGGGCAAAAACTATGGGAATGGGTTCTTGTTTTTTTGTTTGTCTGTTTTGAGACCAGGTCTCAAAATGTAGCCCTGGTTTGGCTAGCTTTGGTATATAAACCAGGTTGGCCTTGAAATCACAGAGATCCACCTGCCTCCACCTCTCAGAGTATACAGATCAAGGATAAACTGGTGTTTTATGATAAATTGTGAAAGTTATATTTTTTTAACTGTGGTAACTTAAATTTAAAAAATATTAAAGAAAATGAAGGGTTTGTATTTGTGTGTGGCAGGGCGAGGGAGTGTTACATGTTTCTGTTTTGAGACAGTCTCACTAGTTAGCCTTGGCTGGCCTCATTTATCAACCTCCTGTCTAAGACAATGGAGTACTAGAATTATAGAGGTTCACCTGGCATATGCATAAGTACTTTAAAATGTTTATTATGTATGTATGTTCTTCCTGTGTGCATGTATATACACCATGTGTACCTAGTCAGAAGACAGAATCATCCCCTGCAACTGGATTCTTCCATGGTAGAATGCCATACAAAAAAAAGTTCATATTTAGAATGTATATGGACACCTAGTTCTGTACTTTAAACCACATACCCCATTTGCATCTTGTTATTTACTGGATTTAACTTCATTTTAAGAAATTATTCAGAGCTGAGCTAATTGGGAGGCTGAGCAACATTGTCTTGCATTCAGAACCAGGGCTTAGCTACATAGGGAGTGGGTGGTAGCAGAGAGATGGCTCAGTGCATAAAGAAAGGATGCAGGCCTGATGACTTGTTCAACACTCGGAACCAACAGTGAAAGAAAAGAATTCCTAAAGTTGTTCTCTGACCTCCACGTGCACACAGGAGCATACACACAGCAATGATAAATGAAAAGTGTGTGTGTGTGTACATATGAGTGCAGGTACCCTTGGAGTCCAGAAGAGGGCATCAGATCTGGAGCTGAAGTTAGAGGCAATTGTGTGCCTCCTAGCATGAGTGCAGGGAACCCAACTGAGGTCCTCTACAAGAGTGGCATATGCTCTTAACCACTGAGCCATCGCTTAAGTGCCATAAAAATGAAGGGGAAAAAAGATCATAAAATTTCACTTTACACCTCAAATAAATTGCCCCACTGGTTGTACTTTACACGCACGCACGCACGCACGCACGCACGCACGCACTCACTCACTCACTCACTCACTCACTCACTCACTCGCGCGCACACACACACAGTCACTCTTTTACTCAGCCATCATTATATAAACAGTTCCATGTACTTCATCCCAGTAGTTTTCCTGGGCTGTATGCTTAAGGACATGTGCATATATTATTTACATAAATGAATCATAGGAAATAATATAGCTTCTGGAAGCTCCATGGCTGATATTTTTATCTTTTATGTAGATGTGTGTCTATGTATACAGATGCCTGTGGAGGCCAAAAGAGGAATTAGATTCCCTGGATCTGGAGTTGTACTCCTAGTGGTGTGGGTGCTGGGAACCAAATGCAGGACCTAGAAAAACAGCAAGTGCTCTTAACCATCTGGGCCCTCTATCCAGTTTCTATTTTAACTGGTTTTTCAAACATTCACAAATAATTTACCTTTTGTAATTAAAGAAGTTTTTATTTGTTTTTGTTTCTTTGAGACAGAGTAGTACTGTATTGCCAGCCTGGCCTCAAACTCAAAATCCTGCTTGTGCATCTTGGATGCTGGGATTACAGTCATACATAACAGTGCCACAAATATATACGTTATTTTAGAATGACTTCCTAAGTAGGATTTCTGGATAAAGGGAGCAAATGCATTGAAAAATAGAGATTGGTAATTTGATGCTGCAGGCTGGGCATGGTGGCACACACCTTTAATCCCAACACTTGGGAGATAGTCAGTCAGATCTCTGTGAGTTCGAGACCAGCCTGGTCTACAAGAGCTAGTTCCAAGACAGCCTCCAAAACCACAGAGAAACCCTGCCTTGAACCTTCCCCTTCCCCTACCCCACCCCCACCCACACCCCTGAAAAAAAAGAGCATTTGCTGCCCTTGGAGAGGACCTGAATTCAGTTCACAGTACCCTCATGGAGGCTCACAATCATAACTCCAGGTCAGAGGATCTGACACCCTCTTCTGGTCTCCATGGGCTCTGCATGCACCCAGTACACTTACTTACATGCAGGCAGAATACTCAGTGCAATCAGGAGGAAAAGACAGAGTAATAAAACTGTCTCCATTATCAATTATTGGTCTGCTTTGTTACTGGTCTGTAAATCAGCATTGTTGAGAAATAATGCATTGTTTGATTCAGCAAGCCAATAATTTAGTACTTCAAAAGAGTAAACAAACTTCAAATTTAATGGGAGTATTTACTCACATTGCAAAAATATAACCTGGCCTGATGAGCCTGATCACATTTGTTAAAATTACTTTGTCTTACTACCGTGGGAAAAAGGTATCAATGGGATAAAGGCTTGGGTGGGATCTCCAGTACTAAAAAGTAGAACATATAAACCTATTTTGTGTATGTTTAGAGTGTAGAATATGCCACAGAATCCAAAACTGTCCAGCATCAGACTGATTAGATTACCTCTACCTCTAAAATTATATTCATCTAAGTACACTGACTCAGAAGTGCAAACATACAGCCTCACTGGTGCATAGTGCCTCCAGTTACCAGGATGTTAGTATGATCGTTGTCATTTATTGAGCCCAGCTTGGGAGCTGTGAGAATGGTTGCCAGGAACTATACACTGGAGTTTGGCTTTTCTAAAGTATAAAACATGCTTTGTGGAGAAAATGGGTAAATCTGATATTACATTGAATATGACTGAGACTTTATTAGATTTCTCTATTCTAAAATTATGACGATTTATGCTTCAATAATTTTTTTTATTTTTAGAGCAATATACTTTGCTGCTTATTCAAACTGCAAAGAAAAATTGAATGGTATTTTTGATCCTGATTCTACCCAAGTACACATGATTTCAGCTGCAATGGCAGGTATGAATATTTAATAGTAAAACTTCTGAAATCTGGAGATGTTAGTATTTTATGATGACTATCAAATTAAGATGTGCTTTTTAATAATTAGAATCTACAAAGAATGATTTTTTGTTCATCCGAATAAAACATTTGGTATACGTAAAATCTGTTATCAGTTACATCTTTATAATTAAGAGTTTAAGTGGCAGACTATAGATGATATATTTATTTTGCTGTGTACTACCTAATATTTAATGCATTCATGCTTTAAGAGTCCAGCCATAATCCTACTGGAATCAAAGCTGCCACTTGCTCACCTCAGTTTCCATTAGTGCTTTCCTGCTGCATGTTTCAGCTTCTGTCTGAAATGTGCACTTGTACTTGGTAAAGTATTCATGTGTCTGTGCTCAGATGCTACAGCTTTTGTGATATTTGTTACGACTCAGTGACTATAATTTGTGTATGCGTAAGAATAATCTAGACTACATACTAGACCTGAACTTTATACTCTGGCTTATGTGTACATGCTTGTGTAGAAATGTTTCCAGGAACTTAATGTCAGGAGTATTATGATTCCCAATCAGAACAACCCTCATGGGGCTTTGCACTACCTTCTAAGGGTAAGTGGTAGAGATTGGTTTGCCATTCTGGTTCTAGAATCATTTGCTGCCAGGCATGTTAGACAAAGCCTTTCTTAGTAGAAAATTCTTCCAATTTTCTGAGAATTATTACTTAATCTATTTATTTCCATATTGTTCTGTAACTTTAAAGAAAACTATAACATTTTATCAGCTATTGATCAATAATAAATTGACTTCCCAGTATGTGCTTAATAAGTGCCTTAAACTGCTAGTCATTTTCTGTCTAGTTTAATTTAAACCATATATTTAACCAAGTATAAGTTTGAAATACTGATTTGTGAGAGATTGATAACCTTTGCTGTATAATAAACCTAGCATATAGCTTACAAATTGTTTTCAAGATTTTGTATGTTTTCAGTTGATGACTCACTGACTGCTATTTTGAAGTTGGAAGGGGACTGTGTATGATTTGCCAGTCTGGAAATCTTGGTTCCTGGGAGTTTTTGTGACCTGATCTTTGGAATAACTGGATTGATCTGGATAGATTGGGTTTTGAGAATTAGTTCTTAATGTAACAGTATTTACCTAGTTAGAAACTAGAATTTTTTAATTGTATTATTTGTGGATATTTTCCTCTCACAGATTTGACTGGGTATAGGTGAAAGTTGGGCTAAGTAGTTATAAACCCAGTAACTATTACATTAGGTTAGTAATATATTTCCAGGTTATCAGCATTTGTAGGTTTTTTTTTTGGGGGGGGGGCTTCTTTGCCCAGGAAATTGAAAGGAAATGTTAATGTTACTTTAAAAAATGGAAATCAAGAAAGAAAGAAATTAATTAGATAAGCAGTCATTTTAAAGTTGACAGTGTTTATTATGGATTCAATATTTCACATTTGGAGGTTCAAAGTATCTAGATTCTTACCAGAACATCTTATTTTATTAGGACAGCTCACCAAAATTTATTGTTATTTTTGCAAAGTAAGTCAGTAAGACTTTTTTCAAATGTGTAACATCTTCATTAATGCTATTTCCCAACTTGAATTTCTTCAGTTTTGGTAAATTGATAAGCATGCATGCATATTATTCAGACATTATTACACTGTGCACTTACTGTGTAATTTGAAAATATTTTTTCATTTGTTTGCAGTTGCATTGTCCTGAAAATTATGCCTTCAGCATTTCCCTGTACTGTTTGTTAGCATTAACATCTAGCTTTGCAGGTTTTTGTGTGTAGCTACATGGCTGGTGAAACAGAATGGTCCAGTACAGATTGATTAAGGTAGCTTTTTGACCCCTTTATTATTAAAAATAATCTGCACCAGATTGCTCTGGGTTTTCTTCAGGGTCATATTTTTTAACATCAAAGAATGATTTAGAGGTACAAAGTACTCAAAGATAAGTCTTGTGAATAAGATTTTAATTGAATTTAAAAAAATGCTAACCTTGTCACCTTAGTAGCAAAAATGTATTAGAAGAAGCAGTTAGCCATATTTTGCCTGGGGATTTTACCACACCAGTCAGCACACACAGCTTCTCTTCAGTTTCATTCCGCATGCTATCCAAATCTACTAAAACATGTAATTCAGACATTAAACTTTTAAGTGGCTACACCTAAAATGTACTGTATGTTTTTGTTTACTGAAACATTTTCTGGTTACAAAGGTATTTAATCCAAGTAATCCTGATTGGTTTTTGTGTTTTACCTATCCCTTTTCCCCTTACACATGACACTATATACTGTTGCTATTGTGTCTGTTTTGTTGAGGTAATCTTGAATAGACTTCTGAGGTACCATGGCGCCTGTTGGTATGCCAAAAATCTATTAAGTTTCTTCTTTCTTTACAGTAATAACTAATTTTTAAAAGGTTACCTGACACTTATTTTTTACTTGTGACATAAAAGGAAATGAATTTCTGTTTTTATTTTTCTGTGTATCCATGGTTAGTGTGAAATTTCTATTTGCCAATAAATACAACATTTAGAGTTGTCCGTATATCTAGTGAGTAGTATATACTTACAGAATACAATTTTTTGATTTGCTTTCAAGAACACATTTTTTCAAGGTATTTTTTCTATGATTTTAAATTCATTATTTAAATGTGAGGTTAGGTGGTTTTTTTCCTCCTTAACTATAAAGTTTTCCTTACAGTATTCAGCCAAGTGCATGGTTGGACAGCTGCTTTGTATGCTTATTTGTGAACATTTTTCCTGTTTTCTGTTTTGTAGAACACAAGAATTAATACAAAATAATCCAAAATATTCCATAAGTATGGATGTGCAATATTACTGCTAGAGTCAAAAGGTGACAGGTACTATTGTTAGCACTGTGTTCTTTATTAGTTATACAAAGTTCCAGACTTTAATATTCTATTGGGGCTCTTTGGTTTGTTTGTTTGTTTGGTTTTTAAATCACTAGATAATCTTTTTATTAAAGAACAGATGAAAGTATTTGCAGCTCTTTTCATGGTAGGTAACAGTGGTAGGTAATGGAATGTAGAATCCCTTCTAAACTTGTATTATTAGATCAACCCTTGACAAGGTTAGCATTTTTTCTCTAAGACAAAATTGATTGTCTTTTTAGGTAAGTATTTGGACTCTGAATCTGCTGAAGATGGTGGGATTGTCAGTACTCTATGCACTTTTATAATAAAACACAAGGCCCATTCTGATACTTTTCTAACTTAAAAATTAAAAAAGAAAAAGATCTCACAGTAAATATTTCTTAAATCCTTCCAGTGGGATTCAGTTTGTACACGTGTATCTGATGAGGTCACTGCTTGTTGTTATGATACAGAAAAGCCTGTGTCTATTTTAGGCATTTACTGTACATTTCTCCCGAGAAAAGAGTGAGATCGTGTCATCTCATGCTCCCCATCCGCAGGTCACTTCCTGTAGAAATATGGACTAACTTAAACCTCGTGAGTACTGATCTGAGCATCTCTTGCAGCCTCTAGTATAAGAAACACACCCTGGGATTTTATAATAGCTGTGGAATGAGTAGAAGGTGGGACATGGATATGTATGCATTGTTGAGTATTTCATAAAGATTTAACTCTGGTCCCTTTGTTATCCTTCTAGAAGGAAGCATAGGGTACTTTCAGTTACCATGCAAGCCTGGGGTCTTCAGCTTGGCCATAATAGCCTTGACCTCCACAGAATGACAACAGTATACATTAAAATGTTAGAGAGAGCTGTAGTTGCTAATATGCTGTCCTACAACTATTACAGAGTAATAGTTGTCTTGTCTTTGCTTAGCTAATGCTTAAATTCTACAGTGCTTTCCAATCCAGTCTATTGATACTTGAATTACTTGCTTACTGCCCGTCTTTTTTTTTTTTTTAAAAGACTGGTGTCTCTACTTTCTAAGAAGTGCAGGCTATAGTGAATGAGGTCTTAGCTGTTTTAGTATAGTTTTAAATTTTAAAATACTTTTGATACTTTTCTCTTAGGGTATATATGCTTTGTACTTTGAGAATTAAATTGAAATAAGTACTAAAATATACAGATACCACTCACTTAAAATTTTAGCGAGTTTTTATAGGTGGGATTTGTTTGTTTTTAATTGACATTATCAAGTGGAGTTTACTTGATGCATAACTTAAATTTGCATTTATAAAACACTGACATTACTAACTAAATGCCTGTATTGGCAATTTGCCTTAGCTGATTCTGGAACAATACAGATTTCTTAGTCTATAAATGGATTCTTCATTATACTCTTCAGTTGGTTTTCATGTTTTATTGGGTGTTCTGAATGTATTAGTCTTTTATATAAAGGTAACAAAACTAAAATGCCAAAAAGTGATAAGTAATTGCTAAACTCCTTGATCAGCCATACCCAGTATCTGTGTGTGCTTGTCGTAAATGTAGGAAGAAGACATGTTTAGTTGTGGCTAACCACAAACTGCCTTACCACATAATTTCGTTAATAGTAAAATTTTGTTTTATTCCATTTGTTTCATTTCTTGGGTTAGTAGATTATATTTTTTCAGATTTAATTAGTCTGATAATGTCTATTCGCTACTTAAACTAATTTTGGTTTAAGAGAAAGTAGTACTGTAAAACTCAAGAACCAGTTAGCAATTTTTTTTTTTTTTTTTTTTTTTTTAGGACCATCAGCTAAAAACCTATAGCTGATGCCTAGATTGTTTATCCAAACCAGTAGTAGTTTTCTGACTGGCTGGTTGTCAGTACTGAAAACTGGTGCCAATTCGTAGAAGAGTTAAGGCAGAACATCCACAGTAAGCATAGCTTCCAGCAATACCAAGTACAAGATAACATTCTCTCACTTACCTAAATCTTAATGTCGGCCTGGTACATATTGTATCTGGAAATAAATTTTAGTTAAGTGAGAAATAGCTGTTGTTTGCTTTCTGACATTATTTGTTTACAGAGAAGTTTGAAAGTTACCATTTGAGTCTGCAAATTTCTGAATTCTGAGTAAAATTTTAAAATATTTTTATATGTGTTGTTTCTATCTTAAAAGTGAAAGATTTTTGTGACTTGGAAAGAGTAAGGGCAGAAACTTGAACTAAAAGTTTTATTTTAAACTTAAAATTGATGGTAATCTTCAGAAAAGTTGAATGAATTTTTAATTGGATAGCTTTATTTTTAGCTTAAGGAATTCTACCTTATACCTCCTAAATTAAGTTTCATAAGAAGGCAAGTTATTTTTGTAAATAATTTATTGTGGGTTTATGCTGCTTCCACATTATTTTACTTAGAAACTCTTTTAATCTTGCTGTGAGATACCTAGCTACCATAAATATTTAGGAGATAAAATTCTTGTTTAATAAGAAACAGGGTTACGAATGTGACTTTGTAGTTAGATCACTTGTCTAGCAGCTGTGAGACCCTGATTTCAGTCCCCAGCAAAAAGGAGTCATTTAGTTGGTGTTTTGACCTGTGTTGATGTCTGATAATGTATAATTTTAACTTTCTCATTTAGAAAAACGGGGTTCAAAGGAAGAAAATAACAGTGTAAGTTCATTCTCAGACTTAGCTCGTAAGACAAACATTTAAACAAGTCTGACAGTCATCTTTCTCCTTTCACCAAGAATATAATCATGAGAAGAACCCCTCCTTTAAAGGTGTTTCTTGAAATCTACTCCACATTTTAAATTATATTATAACCAGCTAATGCTGCCATTGTTATTGATCTCATTCCTTTTTATGTATGTAGTATTAAAAGTGCTTAAGGAAAGCAGAAACTATGTGCTAGTCACATAATTATTAAAAAGTTAATAAACCAGACTTCATTTATCTTGCTAAATAGGTTTAATTGGGACACCCCTTTATGTGACATGTGGCTATTTCTACAGTGCTAAGACAGGGAAGAGAACAAGTAACATTTGAGTAAAAGATATCACAGAAGGGAAAGAGCACTATGAAACCAGATTTGGCTTTGTAAACAATTGGGTAAAAAGCCAAGGAAAGTTTATGACTGATTCTAATATCTTTTTTAAAGTTGTATTAAACACATCACAGCATTTTTGACCATGTTAAATGTGATAAAGTATAGTATATCTTTTAAAAAAACAAACCACTTGACTTGATAGTATTTAATAGAAGGTATTAAAATAACTAAGTTCCTTATTTCCTCTGTGTGAGTCTTTAGTGAATTTAAAGGCTAGTTGAGTAAATGTAATTCTGTAAAGTTTGTATTATTGATCTTAAATGTAAAAGCAAAATAAATGCCCTGTTTTGTATAGATGAAACATCTTCATAAATTGCATTTTCTATGTCGTTTTTTCTAAAAGTAGGACGACACCAAGTAAAGATAATGCATGGTCCCAGAAACACTGCTCCAGATACCCTAGTTTACTGAAACTGAGCCACCATGGAGACTGCTGCTTTGCAGTAGTAGTCACTATATGATACTTGAACCTTAATAAAGGAGAACTGCCTTCCACCCTAGTGACTTTCTTCACTATTTGTAAAGGGAAATTCCAATTTGTAGCTTTGGACTTTAGAGTTTTTGTTTAATTGGATAACAGGTAGATCCACCTATTAACCCTAACAGAAACCTTACCTCTGCTAATACTGACTTTACACATCTTTTCTGGTCCACAGACCTAAATATTAGTAAGTAGTGCTATTTATTTAGGGTTCCATTTGAATGTAGTGTGACAGGTGATGTGACTCACCTCCAGACAGCTGTTTTAGAATGCATGCTTTTTAGCTCTTGAATCACAAAATTTCTGTTCCGTTAACTTGGTTTACAGAGTAGAGAGCACCCTGTTTCATGTAAGTTAGGACAACCCTTGAAGTGAGATAAGACTCTGCTCCTGAGAGATTCTTCTAGGGAGGCCAGACTTGAGAATTGTTGTAGATGAACTGGTATTCAAAGTGTAACACTTACTTGAGTTAATAGTTTAAACATTTTTAGACATTGTCATTACTATAGATTCATACAGTGTAAAGACCCTTAGTGTGAAGAGTGTGGTTCCTTTCTCCTGACATTCATTTTAAATATGTTTGTTTAGGTTTTACTGCAATCACTGCAACAAACCCCATTTGGCTTATAAAGACCCGATTACAGCTTGATGCAAGGTATGTCTTTATCGGTTTGGTTTGGTTTGGTTTGGTTTGGTTTGGTTTGGTTTGGTTTGGAGACAGGGTTTTAGCTTAGCCAGGAGGGGCGGAGGCTGCCCTCAAATGTGTGACAGTCTTCTTGCCTCAGCCTCCCAAGTGTTATGCTCATAGGTGAGTCACCATGGCTTAATGTATATTTATTCTTGAAAATAAAATAAGCTAACATAGATTTAGCCAATTTTCTAATATAAATTTGTATCAGTAATGCCAGATTTCTGCATCTGCTTCCAGCTGTTTCTGGAAGAGGGTTCTAGCTTCTGTGGGGTTGTGGGTTGTAGGCTGGGTATCTTTTGCTTTATGTCTGATATCCACTTATGAGTGAGTACAATATATAGGGTATCTGGCTTACAATTATCTGGTAATTTTTCAGGTAGACCTTGATTCAATTGAAAGAAGCTCAGTCATACTCTTTGCTTTATGATGCAGTGTCATAATTCATACCTTCCTCAGTTGTTTTTGTTTATGGCTATTTGGTTTTTTGTTTTGTTTAGTTTTTTTTTTTTTTTTTTTTTTTTGAGACGGAGTTTCTGTATTATATAGCTTTGGGTGGCCTGGAAGTCAGTATGTAAAGGAGGCTGACCTGGAACTCACAAAGATCCACCAGCCTCTGCCTCTCAGTGTTGGAATTAAAGGTGTATACCACCATGCCCCGCCCTCATTGTTTTTATGTTACTAAATGCAAAGAAAATTGAGCATAATTAGAATTGGAATGATCATAGTCTAAGGGTTTAGGTTTTGATACTTTGAGTCTTCCTTGAGCCAACACTTGAGCATGGAGGGAGTTCTCCCACCTGACTCCCGTTGAGGAGCATGGGAAGCTGAAGAGTCTGTGTAGCATGTAGTAAGATAATTATATGAGAAATATAATAAATGCATACTTTGAAATTCTTAATGAGTTGACAGCAGACCATTGTTTAGAGTGGCGTACATCCATATATACAGTTAACTTTGATAAAAAATAATCTTCTAGTACTTAATGTCAGTAACATTTTCCCTTTTTTCCTTTCAGGAATCGTGGGGAAAAGCGAATGGGTGCTTTTGAATGTATTCGTAGAGTATATCAGACAGATGGACTGAGAGGATTTTATAGAGGCATGTCTGCCTCCTATGCCGGCATATCTGAGACTGTTATCCATTTTGTTATTTATGAAAGTATAAAGCAAAAGCTACTGGGATGTAAGACTGCTTCTATGATGGAGAGTGATGAAGAGTCTGTGAAAGAAGCATCAGATTTTGTGAGAATGATGCTAGCTGCTGCCACCTCAAAAACCTGTGCCACAACCATAGCATATCCGCATGGTAAGAGAGTAGCAAAATTTAACTTGAATGCCGTATAACAAAACACTATTTTTTTTGGTTTTTCGAGACAGGGTTTCTCTGTGGCTTTGGAGGCTGTCCTGGAACTCACTATGTACACAAGGGTGGACTTAAATTCATAGAGATCCGCCTGCCTCTGTCTTCCGACTGTTGGGATTAAAGGCGTGTGCCACCAACGCCTGGCATCTTTATTTCATATATTCCTTTTTTGTTTTTGTTTTTCAAGACAGGGTTTCTCTGTGTAGCTTTGGAGCCTATTCTGGCACTCTATCTGGAGACCAGGCTGGCCTGGAACTCACAGAGATCCACCTGCCACCATCATTTTCAAATCAGAAATTAGAAATGTAAAAATTAAGTAACTTGCCCAAGGGTACGTCAGAAGTGAATCTTAAGTCTCCAAATAACAAGGATCAAGCAGTTTTATGTTGGCACATTAAGCATGCCCACCAAGAAAATTCCCTGTGTTCATCTTTACTATATTTATGAATGTTATTTATTCATCATGTTGTTTGTATACCTTTTCATCTGTTTCTTCAGCAGATACTTTAGTTTATATAATCTAGGCTATATTAGTTTGGTGTTTGTGTAGTCTGACTGGTTCTGTAAGCTGTACATTGAACCACTGTCCTGCATTTGTAGAGTAACAGATCAGGTGTGTGTTCAGTGTGAGGAGAGGGAAAAGATAAGAGTGATGTTTAAATAAAGTGATTTTTCTTTTTTCCTAAACAGAAGTTGTAAGAACAAGACTACGTGAAGAAGGAACAAAATACAGATCTTTTTTTCAAACACTGTCTTTGATTGTTCGAGAAGAAAGTTATGGGTCTCTTTACCGTGGTCTAACAACTCATCTGGTGAGACAGATTCCAAACACAGCCATTATGATGGCCACCTATGAAGTGGTGGTGTACCTACTCAATGGATAGCAGCATGGCCTGCCATGCTACAGAGCAGGAAGACCAAAAAGATCACGGTGGACCATGGAACCTTGAGGCCAGCATGGTGGACAGAAGACTGTAGTTGGGAAACATATAACTGCTCTATGCCTGAGTGGAAGTTTGGTTGTAGGAAGTCAAGTACCACACTACATTAATATTTCAGTGAAGAAACCTTGGGCCACCTCTAAGAGAATACTTTGAAAAGTATTGCTTTCTTAAAATTGCCATTTTCTCTACCATTGTTCACTAGCTATGTATGGTTTTTTTGTTTTTGTTTTTTATTGATTTATGACATTCAGAATATAGTGTTAATTCCATGAGCATTCTTTCCATCTTAAAACAAGTTATGTCTAAGTACTTATCCAAAGATAGTAGTGACCATTATAAATGTCTAATTTGACATCTTCTGTAATACTGTAAAATAATGGTAGGTAGATCCTTAATACCATTTCCCTGCGAGGCCCCTGCCTGGTACAATGTTATTTGGCATCAGTAGTCATTGTATTTTGACAACCAATGAAATAGTACCTAAATACTATATGTATTTTCAGCATGAAAATGTTTTGGTTACAGCTAACATTTATTATAATGTGGACTTTAAATTAATATTAAATGCACATGGTTAGTGTTGGGACTATAAAATAAGCTAGTGGATACTGACTCAGTGACTAAGAGCATATCGCCATGCATTCTCCAATTACATAATGCATGGATAGATCTATGATTATCACATTCTCATACCCACGTGTTATTTACTTTAAAAGTATAAAAGTTAGCGAGATTTGAATCTGTTTTATTTACTTTCACATTAAGAATTTTAACCTTTAAATTACTTCCAAGTCAGTATAGATTATTCTTGGTTGGTAGAGAAAATGGTAATTTTTCACTCTTGCCCTTTATAGGTTTCTTGAAGTGATATTAATATTTAGGACAGCAAAAACGTTCCAAAAAGAGGTCCTCAGCTGTGTGATCCAGCAAATCTTAGTTGGGAAAGAGTCTGTCAATGACTGTGCTGAATTGGGCAGATTTTATTCTGTCCTAGAACCTGAATGCTTTATCATAAAGTCAGGCTTTAGTTCAGTGTGTTAACAGGATATAGTTTTTAAATTTTGCTATTGAGTCAGCGACACCTTTTAATACTTAGTTGTATTATATATGGCCATTATAAAGGTGTTTGCTGTAATACTATAGGTTTTCCAATGGATGTTGTTATACTGGTATATTAAACTTCTACAATTAAACTCCACTGTGGTACTCATCAGTGTACCTTAACCTTAAATTTTGTGCAATGGGCTTTCTCTTCAGAATGACTATGTGAATGCACTTTGTGGCCTTTTAAGGGGGTAAGAATTAGGAGAGAATTCATGTTTTTTTTTTTTTTTTTTTTAACATTGTTTGTGTTAGGCAGAAGCAGTGTTCATAATATTTTTCTGGATTTTTAGATGTTTTGTAGATTTTACAGTATTTTAAGTGTGCTGTGTACTGTGTAATGTCACAATATTATGGAAAAGCCGCATGCCATTGGAAGCTTTCTCTGCTGTCACCAGTGAAGCTTAATGCCCTCTTAAATTTCTCACCTTCCTTGTAATCAGTAACTGGATGTTCTTGAGGTGCTCAATTGGAATTAATGTTATTCCAATCTATTTGGAGACCAAAGGCAAGTTCAGATTGTTACCTTTGGAATTGCAGCTTTGACATTTATTGCATGAAACATACCAAAAATAAATCCTCACCTAAAGGTTTAACTTAAATCTGTAGAGAAGGTCTCAGGCTATAGTGTTTGCCTCTTCAGGTGCCATTGATACTGCCTAATACAGTGCCACTTGCTCTGGGAAGATCCATAACTCTTAGTTGTGTTGAATGTAGGACATGTTCTCCTGTGTTACACAGATCTCATGAAGAATGACAAAACCAGCATTTAAAGAACAGCTTGTGTAGTTGTAGCAAATCAATAATAAGTGTCCTTCAAGGATGAACATGTATTATTTTGTATTTTGCAAGTAAAACTTAACATTAACCTCTAGTGCATTGCACTCAGCTTTTGTAGTATCTGTATGTGTTCTGCAGGAAGGGGGGTTTTAAAGTCTTAATATTGACTTTGAAAGAAGGGTTGGAAAGGTGCAATGAGGTCTGTTTTGTTTTTCCCGAGTACTGTCTGCCATAGTTTACTTTATGACAGATAACTCCAAAAAAGAAAACCATATATGTGTTATATATAATTTGTCTCTAAAGTATTTCTTTGAAGATTATCTTAATTGTAATGTTTAATAAGCTGTGCATACTTGGAGCATTGGGTTTTTAAAAACTTTTCAATCAGATAATCTTTTTAAATGTCTTAGAAAGCTCTATGGACCTTGTTGTATACTTTTGTTGTGGTCTTCTCAGAAAATTGAACTTGTTCAGTCAGCCTGAAGCAATAGCTACTGGAAGCAAACCTCACACAGCAGGGACTCTGCCGCTGTGTCTCAAAGGCTTGAAATTGAGATATTCCAGTTGGTTAATTGCCGAGCTGTAATGGGATACCATACAGTGCTTTAAATTTCCAGGGAATATCTACTACCAAATTTCTGTCTTTGTGTTTTGTTTTGTTTTGTGTTATAGTTAGGCTCTCTTGTTGCTCAAGATGACCATGAACTCCGATTCTCTTGCCTCTGCCCTCTAAGTGCTGGCATTACAGACAGACACCTTCCCACCCTACCCCAGTCCCCTCATGCTCACCCTGTCCCAACTCTCATTATGCAACTGTGTAGAACCAGCCTGACTCAGTAGAGGAGGCTCAAGCTGGCTTGTAATTCTGAAGCTATGACAGCATTGTTAGGTCATGTAGCCCAGCTTTTTGTCTGTTAAACCTGGATGTGTCTGCTCTGTTAGGATGAGCACAGTTTGGGGTG
Organism: Cricetulus griseus; assembly: GCF_003668045.3. Taxonomy (NCBI): domain Eukaryota; kingdom Metazoa; phylum Chordata; class Mammalia; order Rodentia; family Cricetidae; genus Cricetulus; species Cricetulus griseus. The sequence goes on along the minus strand of NC_048597.1, from coordinate 205,636,610 downwards.
TTCAAAAGAATAAATGTTCATTTACTAAAGTGGCTTTTAAAAAAAAATCACCACAAAATAGTGATTGAAGAACTTAAGTGGAGGAATCAATCTCCCCCTTTCTCTAAGGACTTTCTTCATACTTCTCTGTTTACATGCTCTTCTGTCCAAACTGCTAGTGTTATAGGGACCCCTGTAGTGCTGATTCATAGCTCATTTCTCCTCATTGATCATGACTTTTAACATTCCGAAGAAGATAGCTATGTCTGATTGATTTCAACAGGACAGAATTTTACCATGTAAAATAAAGTGCTTTCTGCCTCCTCACATACCTTGGTTTTTAATGCCACCTATTTTAGAAGCTAAAAAGTCTAGTTCTGCTCAGTTATGTCAAACTTTCTGAATGTACCCCAGTGGATGTGAACTAAATTATACCAATCACTCATAGTTTAGTCAGCTTTAAAAGAGCTAATGAGTTTTTGCCCATTCATGAGTGTTGCTATTGCATTTTTGTACATGGCTGCAGATTATGTGCATTTATTCTGTATTTATGTTAACTAGCTGACTTGTACTTGAATTAAAAATAAAAAATAAAATGCTTTTGAAAATGTGGTTTTAAAAGTATATATCTGAATTTTTTTTGTTTGTTTTTTTTTTTTGTTTTTTTTGAGACAGGGTTTCTCTGTGACTTTGGAGGCTGTCCTGGAACTAGCTCTTGTAGACCAGGCTGGTCTTGAACTCACATAGATCCGCCTGCCTCTGTCTCCCAAGTGCTGGGATTAAAGGCGTGCGCCACCAATGCCCAGCATTATCTGTATGTAGAACAAACTACATTGCTCTTCTGAGTTAGGCATTAGGTTCATTTATTCATATAGCAAACTCTCTACCCGTTAGACCTGATAGTATCTATGGGTCTCAAAAGGTCAGGTAATGTAACTCTTTCATGGCTTGGTAAAAAATAACCTTTTGTGTGGTCTGACAAGTCTGTTGATATTTGAGTCTAGTGCTTTTCATATATCAAAACCAACTTACAGAACATTGAACAATTAGAGTCTGATTAGATATTAAATTGATGCACTCTGTCTAGGTTATAACATTTTTACATTAACTTTTTTTGTTCTAATTGTAGATTTCAGGAAAGTTGGTAGTTTTCAAACCAAAGGGCTTGTAGGTAACCAGGTGAATCCATACATATTTGGTGATGTGGATAAAGTAGATAGATGCTAATGGGCAAACAAGATGGCTAAGCAGGTGAAGGTACTTGCTGCCAACCCTGACCTCCCAAGTTAGGTCCTTGAGATTCACATGATGGATGGGAAGCCCCTCCCCCCCAAAAAAAAAATCCCTGCAAGTTTACCTCTGACTTCCCCATGCACACCATGGCACTCTTGCTCCAACACACATGCACACTAAATAATACTTGTTTTAAGTGAATTGTGCTCCCAGTGTCTACCCACATTACAATTGTCATATTTTCCCTGCGTTCCAATCAGCAGCAAACACAACACAGGCTTGGAGGCCAAGTCAAATTGGTCCTTTTCTGTGGCTTGTGGCTGGTGTAGTTGAACAGTTTGTGCTGCTAGTGGTGTTCTTCACACTGAAGGTAGACTGACAAAATGATTTAGTTCATGTCTCATGTTAAGGGTGGGCGTGCAGGTGTATATGTCTTACCAAATGTCAAGAGCTATGGCAGGCAGGGAAAGGAATTTGGATTTATGCTTTCTCAGCCTTAGTGTCACATTTGTAAAACTCAAAGCATTTTCATTAGGCAGATTTTTCCTCTCCTTGGTTAGATTTTTTTTTTCCAAGGTACTGTTGTGAATGGAACTGTTTTCTTTATTGCCTCCTCAAGTGTGTGTGTGTGTGTGTAGGAAGGCTGCTGGGTTTTACGTGGGAGTTTTCTGGTGTTGTCTTAGTCTCTTGTGTAGAATCATACCATCCTCGAGTAGAGGTGCTTGCACTTGGACCTCTTCCTTTCCTGTTTTCCTTTTATTTGCTCTGTTTATGTGACCTAAGACTTCTAGTGCAATTGAATAAGACCACCTTTGGAATTATATTAATAAAATACAGGTTTGTTGTGTAGCCTTGATGATGCTGAGATATTTTTTCTATTCTGAGTAGCTTTATTTAGGACTTTTAACAGGAAGGGGATAACACTAATTGATAGGCATATTGAGCCAACTCTGCATATCTGGACCAAATAAACCCAGCTTGATGGCTGTGAGTGAACTTTTTTAAATGTATTCTTGAATTCTGTTTTCAAATAGTTGGCTGAGAATGTTTGCATCTATATTCATTAGGGAAATTGATCTGAAATTTTTTGTTGTTGTTGTCACATCTTTGCCTTTGGTATCAAGTTAATAGTAGCATCTTAAGAGTTTAATGTTTCTTCCTTTTTTGTCTTGTGAAATATTTGAAGAAGCACTGGTTTTAGTTCTTGGAAGGTCTGATAAATTCACCAGTGAAACCACCTGGACCTCAAATTACTACTACATAATTGCTCATCTTCATGTTTTTGTAGGTCATATGCATTTATATATTCATCCGTTTCTAACAGCATTTCCAATTCCATGGAATGTAAGTTTTTAAGACCTAATGATGTTATAAATTTTATCAGTATCTGTTGTAATGGCTTCCTTTTCATCTCTTTGTTTAGTTTTGTTTTTTGTTTTTGAGACAGGGTTTCTCTGTGGCTTTGTAGGCTGTCCTGGAACTAGCTCTGGTAGACCAGGCTGGTCTCACGCAGAGATCCTCCGCCTCTGCCTCCCGAGTGCTGGGATTAAAAGCGTGGGCCACCATCACCTGTCACGTCTCTTTTGTAATTCCTGTTTCTTTTGTTCTGGCTAAGGGTTTAACAACTCCATTTAGCTGTTCAAATAACCAACTTTTTGTTTCATTCTGTTATTGTTTCTATTTCATTAATTTCTTCCCTGATGTCATTATTTTTTTCATTTGGGGTTTGGCTTATGTAAGTTGTATCATTAAGTGATTTGAGATGTCTCTAATTTCTTACTGTAGGAACCAATGGCTATCAACTGCCCTCTTAGAACCACAATGGGTTTGGGGAATGTTGTGGTTTCAGAATCATTTTTTCTAGGATTTTTTTTTTTAATTTCCTTTTTGGTTTCAGTATTTAGTTGCCATAAGTTTGTACGTGCCCAGTGGTTTCTCTTTTTAAAAAATTAACGTGTCCCCATTCCTGTCTCTACTCATTTGTTTGCTTTTGCACTAGTTAGTAGGTATTTTGCAGAGTGGCACCTGTGCAGACTTCTGCAATTCAGGTGACTTATACTGATTTGCAGGCCAAGGTAGAACTTTGTCCCTTGGAATCCAAACTCCCCTTGTGTCCAGGTATTTGTTGTCCTGTGGGGGCATAAAAGTCAATCTAGGTTGTGTGGATTAGGGTAGGACCTTATCTGGTGCGTGTCAAGATGTACATATACTCTTAAGAATAAAAATGTCAGCCTGGAGAGACAGCTTGGCAGTTAAAAGCACTGGCTACCCTTGTGTAGAGGACCTGGGTTCAATTCCCAGCACCTACATGATGTCTTACAACAGTCTATGACTCCAGTTCTATAGGTTTCTGCTCTACCTTCTTGCCTGCACAGACAGCAGACACATATGCAAGCAAACATACAGATACAACAAAACACCCAAAAGGAATAAAAACATACAAGGAGAAATTTTAAAGGTTGAATATATCAACACCATCTTAATTGCTACAACAAAAAAGTCAGTAAATATTGTAACAATAAATCCACCAGCTGCCCGAGCCCCGTCACCATGTGGTTGCCCAAAATAAAACACAGAGATTAAGATTAAGATTAGATGCTGCTGGCCAAATACTAGGATTTCTTACCTGCTATCTCTGTCTTAAGTATCAACCATAACTATTAATCTATATTAGTCTGATCGAGGACGCTGGCAGCACGTGTCCTCTCTTGTCGGTCTCACATGGCCTCTCCCAGAGAAGAGAGAAGGGAGAGAGCAATTTCTTGCTTGTCCCTGCTTATATTCTGAGCCTGCCTGCTATGTCACTTCCTGCCTGAATCACTTCTTTACTACATTTCCCAGAATTCTCCTCGACTCCTAGTCCTGCCTAACTTGCTTCCCTATTGGCCAACAGTACTTTATCATTTATCAACCAATAAGACAAACATACACAGATGGACCTCCCCCATCAAATAATCACTTTTGAAAGGGATATAAAGCCGGGTGGTGGTGGGGCACACCTCTAATCCCAGCACTAGGGAGGCAGAGGCAGGCAGGTCTCTGTGAGTTGGAGACCAGCCAATACTTGAAATTAAACAGCATACTATAACACATACATCAAAGAAGAAATCATGAGCTCTCTTGGAAAGCAATGTTGAAGTAAGCAATAGTAAAAACCTCAATTTTCAGAAAAGAATATGCCCCAAAGGGTAGAGAATAACTTAAAACTGTTACGCTTAGGGAGAGACACAGAATCATTGATGTAAGCTGCTACCTTAAGCTAGAAAAAGGTCAAATTAATTCCTAAGTAAAAGAAAAGAAAGAAAGGGAATAAAGGTGGTAAAGCTGTCAATTAAACAGAAAGTGGAAAACATCTGTAACATCAACAGGCACTTTTAAGTATCAGTGAAACTGATAAAGAGACCCCAGCTGGGGTGAGGCAGAGGCAAGTGGATGTCTGTGAGATTGAGGTCAGTCTAGTCTACAGAGCGAATTCCAGGACAGCCAGGGCCACATAGAGAAAACCTGTCTTGGGAGAAATTGGTGTAGCTAGAAACAGAGATAGGCATCAGATAAATAGTACAGATACCCGAAGGTCAGTGAACAGGAGCTTTAACTGGAAGTTCTTTGAAATGATCAGTGCAGTACAACTTCCTGCTCATCAGGGGCCGTGTTTACATCAGAAGCAGTTTCACCAGTGTGTGGCTCTTCCTGCAGAGAAATTGGGAGGAGAGCTACTAGGATAAGTCCCAGCCCCAGCACTATGGATGCTCTGAGCTGCAGCATCTGTTTCACTCTCCTGCTGCACATTCTAGACTTCCCTCACTCTCAGTGACTTACAGAGTGAAATCTAAACTTTCATCTTCGAGGGACTTGGTATCTGGTCACTCACTATTCCTCATGGGTCTCTTGTATCTGTCCAGTTAATCACAATTGACCAAGAGAACCACAAGTGGATCTTTGAGACACCATCATCTCCCTACCTGTTCTCCTTAGGAAACAGAAACTCATCTTTCTGTGAATGACAGTCAACTCCATTGGCAAAATCAGTGACTCATCTTCTTGCCTCTCTACACATGAGCCAATGTGGCAAATTCATCCTGTAGTTCAAGTATGTTTTGAAGACCTGGCCTTCTAATCCTTAGAGTGATTCACAGACTCAGCCCCATAGACCATGTGTTATCACAGGGCATGCCAAACCACATAAGCTTTATCTTTGGCACGTGCGTGCAGTTAAGTGTTACTTGTGGGCCACAGCTTCAGGTTTGCCTTCATTAGACCATTATAATGAGCAGTAAGGCCAGCTTAGGTGTTTCACTGCATGATAAAGGAGTTCTGTGGTCACAGGCCCAATTCCCACACTTCCTTCCATGTACAGTGTGCCCCCCCCACACACACACACGCCCTGTTTTGACATGCAGACCAGTCTTAGTTCTCAGATAGTGGTGCTGGTGAGGCAAGCAGAGAAACCAATGAAATCCAAGTCTGATTCTTTTAGAACACGTTCCTGAACCTTTTCAAATGCAAGACGCTATATATAGTCAATTTCTCAATGGTTTCCTGGTCTCAGGAAGTGGTACTGTTCTTGGCCCTTAGCTTCAGCCACCATTAAAGGATGATGGCCACTAGGTGGCAGCAATAGCTACATCAGACCTGACAGGCGCTACTGCCGAACCCTGGGATCCTTCCATCTCAATGGGGGAGATTACTGCTGCACCTGTTTTGAGTACTAGGGTAGGAATTTACGTTTTTCAGAGGCCTCATTCCCAGATGACCCAGTGGAGGATCATGTTCCTTCCCTATCAGCTCGGCCTGGACATACCAGATCTACCTTGGTTAGGCGTTCAGTCTTCGAAGCCAATTCTTTCCATGTTGCTACGCCTCTCTGGTTTTCATTCTTGGTTTCCAGCTGCCTGCTAATCACTGCAGCCTTGACCAGAGCAGTGGGAGAGCTTAGTAGCAACGGTCCAAGACCATGTTATTTGTGTGTTTTGAATATATGCTGTGTAGCTACCACTTAGTGTGCTTGTTTCCAAGTTTTGACAATGGATTTAAATCCATTGTATCTATCTCAGCACTGCCCATGTCTTGTTCCCTTCTTTATTTCATTTTGCCTGGAATGAGACCATCATGCCTGAAGCCAACCAGCCAGTGGCAAGGCAGTCATAAGTATACACTATGGCACTGAGCAGAGCTACTGCAACATTCTGGACAACCCATCTCTAATTTTCAAGGAAAATAAAACCTATTAAGTCACTAGATTCTGCACTTCTCTTACAAAAACATTGAGGAAAATGCAGCTCATCTTTTTTATTTAAGATTTTATTTATTATGTATACAGACTTCTGCCTGCATGCTAGAAGAGAGCACCAGATCTCATAACGAATGGTTGTGAGCCACCATGTGGTTGCTGGGTCTTGAACTCAGGACCTCTGGAAGAGTAGCCAGTGCTCTTATCCTCTGAGCTATCTCTCCAGCCCCAAATGTGGTTCATCTTAATTGTATGATCATGGAAATGTTAATAAGATGGCAGATTATAAGGATCACCAAAACATTCAATGCACATACAAGCATCCTTGAAGGTTTTAATCATGTTTTACCAGCTAAACAAGGACCAGATCATTCCAAATATATACATTTTACCAGAGGGTAGGAAAGGAGGCCATCTGCATGCTCATCTTTTGGATTAGTATATCTTGATATGAAAGTGATAAGAAAAGCTGCAGGCGGGACTACATAACAAAACACTTCAAAGGAGAAGAAAAGAAAAAGAAAACTTATTTGGGTTATAAATAGCATGACAACAGGACAGACCATCCAACCAAATGCTATTGGTTTAATGGTTATCCATTGAAAAGATAGCAAACTGGATATTTGTCTCCAGTTGGCACACACCTCGTGTCCTAGACTCCTTCCCAGGTTGGTTAGACCTACATGTGGCAGACTAATGTTTTACAACTGTAAGAAATCTCAGGAGAAAAGTCTTTGTAGACTAGTGGGAGAAAAGGTTTGTCTGAGCGCAACATTTAAGTGCACCCCAGACAGGAAATGACTGGTAAATTAGTCTCCATTAAACTTTAGAACTTCTTTTCCTCAAAGTACTTCACAAAAAGGAAAATCTAATCCAAAGCCTGGAAATATATGCAATACATATTACTGTCAAGGGGATAGAATCAGAATACATAAAAACGTCTATGAATCAGTCATTTAAAGGCAACCCAATAAAAATCTGGACAAAAGTCCTAAGTAGGCATTTTACAGGAGACTAAAACCATAATAAATGTGGCGGGGGGAGGGGGCTAGTTCATCTTAGTGGCAATTACAAAACAGCAACTTAAATTGCAATGAAATGTGATTTTAAATCTTTCAGAAATGCACAAATTAGTAAATCAGCATCAAATGGATGTGGGACAAAGAAACTCTTAGGGTGCTGCAATTGCCTAAAGGAAGACTGTATCAACACTGGGAAAAAGATGTGTTGTACAGTTGATGCTAACAGCATATAAGCTGGCCAGTCTGCTCCTAGACACAGACCCCAGAGAAAACATAGCTCAGATGTTCCAGGAGTCACACAAGAATGTTCATAGCAGCCTGGTTGCCGTAGCAAAAACAGTGAAAACACTCTGCTCGTCCAAGAATCGGAGAATGGAGAAATTCACATGAGGGAAAATGAATGAACTCCAAGACCAGGCTGACTCAGTCCAGGGACCTGATTGTGAGTAAGAAAAGTAAATCATAACGGTAAACAGAAAAGTAACCCACAGCTGAAAGATCAAACTTGGAAAAATGCAACAATGTATTTAGGCAAACAAGGTCCCTGTCAGGACTATACAGAAAGCCAAGAGAATGATAAATAAATTCTTGATGATAGTCATCTTGGGTAGGAGAAAATACCTTTTTTTTTTTTTCTGTCACCGCATACCAAACTACCCCAGACTTCACTTAAATATTAGGTAATAAGATATTCACTTATTTATTATCACTTAGTTTCTAGGGACCCAGGAGCCTGGGTCCTCCATCTCAAGAGTTCTCCTAAGCTCTCCCTTGGGGCTAGAGGCATTTGGGGAAGGATCTGCTTCCACGCCCTCCTGTAAGAAATGCCAGGCCTTGTGTCGCCATTGCTGGGCTGAAAGTTCTGGATCCATAGTAGTTTGTCCTTGACTTCTGAGCTCAGGGAAACTCTAAATCCCTAAACACTTTCCCGTGGTGCCCATAGGAGAAACAACTGGTGTTTCTCCTTCTCGGAGCTGGAGCCTTCTCTCCAGCGCCTCTTTTCCCACCACTGGTGACACCCTTCCCATCTCCTGGACAGTTGGCTCACCGAGCTCCTAGAAGACAGGTTTTCTCCCTGTTTACATCCAGGCACCTGACTCGGGACCCAGCACATGGGCAGGTAAAGCCGTGTAGACCACGTGAAAGGATGCCCAGGTTTCTGTGGTGAAACATGGTTGCCATGGGAAAGGAGTAAAAGGCTGTAAAGTTCCCAGTGGAGTGGGGTTATAAAGAATGGTGGGGAGAGGGAGGGGAAGTGGCGGGAATCACGTTAAGAGTTTTCGGATTTTAGATAATGGGTTGTATATTTGTGGTGGCTTAAAATACCCATCATTATTGAGAGACAATTCTTTTTTCCAAATGAGACTTTTCATCTTGAAAAATTGAAACCTACAAAAGTTGCTTAATATGTGTCCTCCATTTATTAGCTCATTTGTTAACATCTTGATACATTTGCTCTGTGTGTGAGCACACACTTGTGTGTCAGGCAATAGAGTCTATGAAGTTGCCCACATCCTACTCTCAAGACATGTTGTGTATATGGCAAGGAGGGATTCAGCAGACCTTAAGCTGAGAGGCTGTCCTGGGCTATTAAGGCGAGTCCAGTTCAATCACAAGTGTCTTTGTAATTGAGAGGAACGAGGGAAAGAGAGGATGAGAAATATTCAGCCAGCTCTTACTGGTTTTTAAGATGAGGAGGGCCATAAGCCAAAGAATTCAGGCAAATTCTGGAAGCTGAAAAAAGGGGGAAAAAAGAAGGAGAAGAAGAAGAAGAAGAAAAAGAAGAAGAAGAAGAAGAAGAAGAAGAAGAAGAAGAAGAAGAAGAAGAAGAAGAGAAAGAACGAAAGAAAGAAAGAAAGAAAGAAAGAAAGAAAGAAAGAAAGAAAGAAAGAAAAAGGAAAGAAAACCCTAGATTTTTCTGCTGGAGTTTTCAGAAAGGAATGCAGCCTAGTGAGGCCCATCTCAGCCCTCTAGCTTTCATGACTGAGAGACAGTAAGTCTGGGTTCCTTAAAGCCACTAGTTTGGTTGTAGGTTGTTGTATTGGTCGGCTTTCTTTTGCAGTGAGTGACATAGTACCTGAGAAAATCACTTTATATGGAGCAAGGTTTATGTTGGCTCATGGCTTTGGAGGTTTCAGTCAGTGGTCTGTTGGTTTTATGGTTTTTGTGCCAATGGCAAGACAGAATATCTGGGCACGTGTGCATGGCTAAGAAAGCTGCTCAATTCATGGCAACTGGAATCAGAAGAGGGCCCAGGATCCCAGCATTCCCTTCAAGGACATAGCCTGTGGTAGCTAATCTTGGTTGTCATCTTGATATACCTGGGAAAAGGAAACCTCTGTTGAGGAATTAGCTCCATTAGATTGGCCTGTAGGCATGTCTGTGGGGGCATTTCTTGATTGCTAATTGATGGAGGGGGACTCAGTTCACCATGGGCAGTCCCACCCCTGTTGTAGAATTTTAACATGTGTTACATTTGTTTATACTGTGGAACATTTGTTTTAATGATACAAAGATGTGTTTAGTTCTTTTATGTTGCATTTGTTTGATTCTGTGAAGCTGTGCTACTTTGCCTGTCTGTAACACCTGCTTGACCTAATAAAGAGCTGAATGGCCAATAGCAAGGCAGGAGAAAGGACAGGCGGGGGCTGGCAGGCAGAGAGAATAAGTAGGAGGAAAAGAGAGAAAGGAGATCAAGGAATGAGAAAAGGAAACAAGGACGCTAGGAGCCAGCCACCTACCGCACAGCCAGACACAGAATAAGAAGGAAAGAAAAGATACACAGAAACAGAGAAAAGTAAAAGCCCAGAGGCAAAAAGTAGACAGGATAATTTAAGAAAATCTGGCTAGAAACAAGCCAAGCTAAGGCAGGGCATTTGTAAGTAACAATAAGCCTCTGTGATTTATTTGGGAGCTGGGTGGTGGGCCCCCAAAAGAGCAAAGGGTCAAAAGAGCAAAAGAGTAAAAACAACAACACAGCCCTGAGCAGGTAGTCCTGAATCATGTAAACAAATTAAGTGAGCAAGCCAAGGGAAGTGAGCCAGAAAACAGTGTTAGGTTTCAAACCTGGAACTAACGGCTAAAGTGCCTATTTATACCAGGTTCTCCCAGCATCACTCAACCCCTACCTCTTACAAGGCTCTCCTGGCTGGCATGCCCACTCCCTACCTAAACTTCTCCAGTCTGGGGCCTGAGCTGCCCTTCCCCGCACCTCTCTTCCCTATGTATTTCAACCATTTTGGTTACCTGGCCTTTTCATCTACTCTTTGGGCCCCTTGGCTGCTGGACCTGGTTCCCCTCTCTCCCCTCTTCCTTCCCCTACCCTCCTCACATGGCACACAGCTCAGCCAGGACATGTCCACTCCGGACTCTCCCAGATGTCCCTGCCTCTAGCTATGCTCTCCCACAAATCTATAATAAACTCCTCCACCAAACCTAGGAGCCGCCATGTCTCTTCTTTTCCTTTGGTTTCTTTCTTTCATTCATAGTGTTCCTTCATGCTCTCTCCTTCAGTTCCTGCTCTGACTTCCCTTGATGAACTATACTATGCCACCGCCGCCGTGAACTAAGCCCTTTCCTCTCCAAGTTGCCCTAGGTCAGAGCGGTTTATTACAGCAACAGAAAACCAACTTGGACCAAACTACAGCATTTGTCCAAGTAACTACACAGTGTTCAGGTCCTGTATGCATGCTTACTCAGATTTCCCCTTCTAAGTTTCTTGCTGTTTCGCTTTTGATCATTTAACAGGGATCAGCACATTCTTCCATATAATCACAATATAGTGGTCCAGCTCAGGAAAACTGGTATCAGGCACTACATCTGCTATCCATGTTCAGCACATACTCAATTCTGCCTGTCCAGTTCACAATCGCACATAGTTACCACATCTTTTTGAGATGCTGATATTTTTGAGAGCACAGGCTAATTCTTGTGTAGGATGACCCAGATTTATAGTCTTATTTGTCCCTTATGCTTACATTGACATCGTACAGGGAGGGAAGGGATACCACAGGGCATTTTTAATTTTAAATTTTACTTATTATCACTGTGTGTAACTGCAGGCATACGATGTGTGCAACAACATGTGTTCCACAGCATGCATATGTGAAGGTCGGATGACAGCTTTGAGTTCTCTTTCCACTGTGGGTCCCAAGAATCAAACTCAGGTTGTCAGGCTTGCAAGGCAAGGACTTTTGTCCTCTAAGTCATCTCAATGGCCTTATTGTAAGGTATTTAAAGAGCTGGTGATTCCTGAAGCAATTAGAAAATAATTACCAGTGTGTCTCAGTTTCTGAATTGAGTGAAGAATGATTTAGAGAAAGCCAGCCAGCCAGTTCCTAGCCAAAAGGGCCTTCAGAGCAGAACTGAGTAGGCATCACTTGCTTTTGGTCTCTAGGGGGTGCCAGCGCCTGCTACCGGATATGGAGCCACGATCTATTCTAGTAGATTCTCCCTGCCCTCTGAGGAGCAGGCAGGCACCAGGAGACTGCAGAAGCTGGGGACCGCGGCAGGCACAGAGGAGTGTCCCTAGAAGCATAGAAAACACTCCAGATACCAGGAGCCTGATAAGTTGCACTCATTGAAACATGAAGGAAATAAGAAATTATGTTATAGCCTTATGTTCTACAGGCCAATTAAATGTAGTTTGGATAAATGCATTTACCATTAGGCTGTAGTAACATTCTATTTAGGCTAGGTCTGGTGGCTCATGCCTGTAAGCCCAGCACTTGTGAGGGATTGCCAGAAGTCTGAGGGCAGCCTGGGGGACATAGTGATTGTCAAGTTGGCCTGTGCTGCAGTGTGAGACCCTGAGTCATAAAGCAAACCAGTGAGCAAAACTCCACACCATTAGTACTGTTGAATATATCCAAAGTTGTGTGACATATTAATTAGTTTGTAATTGAATGTTGTAATTTAGCTAGAATGAGATTGTAGTGTTGGAAATAGCAGTCAAGTATTCCCAGATTTCCCATCTCCCAGAGAAAAGGGTCTACAAAATATTGGCACTGTATCCATAAAAGCAATTTAATTCTTATCTAATTGCAACTCAGATAAGTACCCTCTCCATCTCCCTCTAAACCCCTTTCTCTAACCTGGAATGGGATTTTACCCTGAGCTGACATGGCACAATGCCTTGCCATGTCACTCAGGAAACCAAGGATTTAAAGTAATATTGTGTTTATTGGTGCAATTTCCTCTTGGTTCCCTGGGGGTTTCAGTTTAAAGCAGGTGGGACAAATGAGAAGAGCCCAAGCCCTCAGTAGCCATTGAGCCCCTCCCTTATCTGTCATTCATTGAGACTATTCACAGCCTGTGAAAGTGTGGGATTCGGTCATCGGCTTCTTGTTTATTCCTTTATGCTTAGCAAGTGTCTGCTGAATTAGACACCGCCTGGAAGAGCTAGCTGGCATTTGGAACTTCCTTCCACAGCTCTGCCATGCATACAGTGAAAGACCACTAAACTGTGCTTGCATTATACCCCGTAAAGAGTGGGCTCTGGCCAGTGCACTAGTCTAGAAAGACCTTGAGGAAGAGTCACTCCATATTTGGGAAATGAGACAGATACCAAGGACAGGAAATCTAGCCATGGCGCACCATGAACTACTATACTCAATAAGGCAATACACTCTGCCCTGTGTGAAATGAGGAGGGGGGGACAAAGTCATTCAAACAACCAATGACCCACCAGTATCTTGGATCACATGATTTTCCAGTTCCAACAGGTCTTCAAAACCAGAGTCTGTCACCTACTCTGGAAACTTAAGTTATTTTCTGTCTTCCCGACTATAAAGCTAGATGATGGAACACCACAGGCTGTTCAAAGCACACAGCCTGAAAAGCATTTATATGAAGGTCCCATGCACAGAGCAAAGGCCACTCCTGCTGTATCCTTCAAGTTCCCAGGTAGGGAAAAGAGCTGGATTTAGCTTCCTCCAAACCCCAAACCATCTTCACATGCTTAGAGAAACTTCCAGCATCAGCCCTTGTTGTTTTGAGAAAAAAAAGACAAAACTGGCTTTGGAAAGCAATGAGTTGGGTAAGGAAAGCATTTTTTAAATGGTTAATAAAAATATATATGAAAACATTTTAAAACAGTTATTTATTTTGGTATCTATGGACAAGGGGAGCAAAACCATGATGTATGATAAGTTCACCTGCCAAACCTTCTGCACAGACAAGGCCACATTGAAAGACGAGGATGAGCTGTGCATGGTGGTGCACGCCTTTAATCCCAGCACTCAGAAGGCAGGGGCAGGCGGATCTCTGATTTTGAGGCCAGCCTGTGCTACAGAGTAAGTTCCAGGACAGCCAGAGCTACACAGAGAAACCCTATTTAAAAAAAAAAAGAAAGGAAGGAAGGAAGGAAGGAAGGAAGGAAGGAAGGAAGGAAGGAAGAAAGGAAGGAAGGAGAAAGATGAGGGCAGGCTGTTAGAGCTTTAATAGAAACAGTATGGTTGTCATGCTTGTTGCTTCCCCTCAAGCCTGTGCTAGTGAAATAAGAGCTGGCAGTGTGATTGCACAAGGAGCCTGCCCCTCCATGCCATGTCTCAGGCTGAGCAGTTGCTGGTGTACATAGGTCTCAAAGTCAATCATTTCCTCTCAGCAAAACCTCATTTGACCGTGATTTGACATTATCTAATTGATGAATCTTATGAGATAAATGTGCATTGATTAGCAGCGGCTAGCATTGGCTATGTGTTTCAGGATAAAGCAGACATCATGTTAATGACTGTGGCCTTACTCTGTGCTAGATCTTTTAGAGATCTGGGATTCCAGTTGTTAAGCATCTCAGAACGCAGCTGTTTAAGCACTAGCAATTTCCCAGTGTCGCCTTCTTTCTCATCTGACAAATGGGGATGATGAGATGAAGATCCTATAGAGCCACTGCTGGGCATCCAGAAGGGGAAGGCACACCTTTTGTGAGCTTGTTCTGCAGGCTACAGACATGTGTGACTTCAGAGGGCTGCCTTCCATCGGTGGCGTTCATCAAGGACATGGCAGTGCTGTCCTGCCTTGTGCCTAGCTTGAGTTCTCAGTGTCCCACAAAAAATCCACCTGGATGGAGCACCAGGACTTGCCACTCTCTGTTCTCTGTATAAACACAAGATATTTCTGTGAGTTTTCTAGAAATGCACTTTGCCTTATTGGATTGAAAGTTTACTGAGGGACCTTTGCCATCTCAGAAAGTCACAAAACCTACGGCAATGCCAGTTCTGTATCAGATTGAAAAATATCTCACCCCTATGTGGAATATTATGTTAAGATGTGTGACATTTGTTTATGCTTTGGAACATTTGCTTAATGATGCAAAGATGTATTACATTCTTTTACTTTGCATTTGTTTAACTCTGTGAAGTTGTGTTACTTCAGCTGTCTAAAACACCTGATTGGTCTAATAAAGAGCTGAACAGCCAGTAGCAAGGCAGGAGAAAGGATAGGTAGCGCTGGTAGGCAGAGAGAAAAAAAAGAAGAAGAGAAACCTGGGAAGAGAAGATCTAGGAGCAAGAAAAGAAGGGGCCAGCCACATGGCCACAGAAAGAGAGAAAGGTAAAATCCCAGAGGCAAAAGGTAGATGGGATAATTTAAGAAAAGTTGACAGGAAGCAAGTCAAGCTAAGGCTAGGCATTCATAAGAAAGAATAAGACTGAGTGATTTATTTGGGAGCTGGGGGGGGGAGTGGGCCCCCAAAAGAGTCTAAGAGTCAGAGTCAAAAATCAACCAACAACAGACCCCTGCTTTGGAGGAGCCCTACACGGAGTGAGCCTGCCGTGGGTGTTAACATCTGACTGCCACTGTTGGGCAGCTAGTCCAGTTGCACCTAAACATTTCCATACACATTACTACAGATGGCTCGTTTTTATTTCTCCTGTATGGCAGGTATCACATGGTATTACAGATGTACCCAGGCTTAACAGTATCGTGACCTATGTTTTTGTTAGTTTTGAGACAAAATCTCACTGAGTAATGGCTACTGGATCTGGAACTTAGTATGCAGTTCAAGTTGGCCTCAAACTTACTCTGTAGCCCAGACTGACCTCAAATTCACCCTGCAGTCCATGATGTCTTCAAACTGTGATCCTCTTGCCTCAGTCTCCTGGGTGCTAGGACAGGCACCGCCAGGCCTGAAAAGATGCAGCGATGTGAAAGCAACACCCGTTCAATAGAAACAACACTGCAAATTTTGCATTTTAGTTCTTTCTGTGGCCAGGCAGTTAAGTGGTGTGATAGTCTCCTACTATTCTGGAAGCAGCCCTGGGGAGCTGAAGCCCACAGGCTGCCACCCATCCCAAGAGTAAACTGTCCCGCAGTGCGCTAGGTACCATGATGTCCGTTACACTGGGTGTGTTAAATGCATTTCCCACCTCTGGAATTCTGTGTGTATGATGGATTTATCAAGACACAACCCCATTTTAAGCTGCTCATCTGCATATGGATTTGGGTGTGCTGTAATTTTATTTCAAGATGATAGAGGACCCCACAAAATATTTTGCATGGAAGAGGGGTTTTATCAGGAAGCAAGGCTAAAAGCCTGTAAGCTAAGGGCTCTCAGAGGGTCTAGATTCTCTCCTGCCCCTGCTTTTTTCTTCTCTCCTCCCCTTGCCCCAGACAAGACTTCATATGTCCCAGACTGGCCTCAAACTCTCTAAATAGTGCAGGATGACCTTGAACTTCTGAACTTCTCCCCCTGCCTCCAAAGCTCTGCTTGCTGTTGTGCTGGGGATCAAACCGAAGCTTTGTGCAGGCTGGCAAGCACCTCATCTGCCGGTCTGGGTCTGCTGAGAATCAGCCATAGCCCTGCTTCTGCTTCTGATGCTTATCTCCAACCCTGCAGCAAAGTACCCTAAATGGCTTGAATGAGACAGAGGTCTGTTTCTCTTTCTCATAAATGAAATCCAAAGAAAAGTGATTGCAGCTGGCATGGCAATTCCGGCAGTCGCCAGGGACCCAGCCTCCTCCTATGCCTCTGTTCCCTTATCTTTAATGTCAGGCTTTCATTTTCAAGGCTGGGTCCAAGATGACACTGGAGCGCTGGTTGTCACAATCACAGGCTATGCAGGAAGCTAGGAATGGCAGAAGGGCAATGGCGTACCTTGCAGCTGTCTGTCCTCTTCTGTGGAGCTTACCCAGAAGCCCAATCCAACAGCTGCTGGTCATCCCTTTGCCCCATCTCCTGTTTGGGAAGATGGGAAATGCCATCTTTCAGCTGACATGCATTGTTCTATGGATGAAATCAGGAGTGATTGAGAAAGGAAAAAAAAAAAAAAGACATTGGTGTGGCATTTAGTGATCTCAGTGACTTGCTCAGAGTGTTGATAATGTGGAAATACCTCCCTCTCCAGATGTGGAGAGCTGATGGCCTTCCAAAGAACAAAAGCTGTGCCGTTCAAAAGACATAATGTCTATTTGTGGCCTCTCTACCGAACTGTGTGATGACTTGAGGCAAATGACAGCATCCAACCTTTTCCTTATCTGCACACAGAGGACAGAAATAGAACCTACCTTCTAGAGACACCATGAACTTTAAAGAAAAAAATGTTCACAAAGGCCCTGCCAAAGCCCCGAGTAGCCCAGCACTCACCTCCTCCTGCCCAGTTACATACTAAACAATAGCAGTGCTGGCCCCTCTAAGGAGGAAGCCCAGTGCACTGTCCCACACCCAGCTCTGTGAGCAGAGGAAGCCGGTGTCTAGGAAAACACCCGCCTCACACCTGTCAGCTCTTGGCCTCCAACTCCTCGGGAAGGATTCGGAGACAGCTGGGTTTGGTTTTTCTGGGCTCTTCTCCACGATCCTTTCCGGCAGGGCCAGCCAGAGGCCAAACTCTTGAGCATATCCTCCTCCCCTAGACAAGCAAGGCTCTGACTGGCGATTGTGTGGGCTTCTGGTCCCCTTCCCCTGCAGACACGTGCTTTTGAAGGGAGTTCTCTCCCTCAAGCACCGTTTGTCACCAGGGCTCCTAGGAAACAGGGCCAAGGGCAGGATCTATACAAGATAAGCTTGGGATAGCTCACATCTACAGGGCACGGAAGCTACCAGAAAACCAGTAGTAGAAGGGACATAAAGCCCTACAGGAAGGTCAACACTTCAGATGGCCGAAGATAAGATGACTTGTGCATCAAAAACAATAATGATCAAATATATGGAAACATAGTTTTAATACATTTTATTTTTAGCTTGCTTTGTATGTATGAGTCATATATATGCATGCATATATGTACATGCATGCATACGCATGAATACAGAGGTCAGAATTCACCATCAGGCGTCTTCATTGCTTTTTCCTCCTTAGTTTTTGAGGTGGGGTCTTTCAGTGAACCCGGAGCTCTCTGATTCAGCCTGATTGGCTGGCTGGCCATGAGCCCAGGAATCCCCCATCTGCTTCCTCCACAATGACATTACAGGTGTCCCTGGACAAATATTTTTTTACATGAAGATTCGAACTTGAGTCCTCATGCTTGCTCGGCAAGCACTTTAACGACTGAGCTGTCTCCTCAGGCCTCTAGTTTTAATGTTTTAGATGACAGTGGGCACTCACTGCAGTTTTCTTGTTTAAGGTTGAAAGGTCATCATCCTGAGAAAAGGTAAATGAAAGAATCAGGTAGAAAGCCAGGCTTTGGTGGCACATGCCTTTAATCCCAGCATTAGGGAGGCAGAGACAGGTGGATCTCTGTGAGTTCGAGGCCAGCCTGGTCTCCAGAGCTAGTGCCAGGATAGGCTCCAAAGCTACACAGAGAAACCCTGTCTCGAAAAACCAAAAAAAAAAAACAAAAACAAAACAAAAGAATCAGGTAGAAATATTTATTCCGTCTTTGTTGGGCTGACTATGCATCAAAGTAATCAAATAATTGATGCTTGTTTTTTCTTCATAGAATAATCATAGCTGATAATTGGTTGAATCAAAACTCTCTGGCTCCCACTTTTTGCAAGCCCTGTTGGCATCATGGCACTAAGCCCAGCCATTCATGTTCTGAAGCAATGGGGTGAAACGTGAGGACACCCAGTGATGGATAGATCCAAAGCTGAAAGCTTTGATCAGTGTGAACAGTGACAAAAGTACACTGCCCTGGTGTCTCATGCTTCTAGGCTAGTGGCCATAGAAAACACGCAGCACTGTGGGGAGAAACAGTCCTCCAGAAAGTATTTTAGTCTGATGGAGATCAAGCCCCCAGTCATCCCTCCACAGGGGTGAGAGAACACCCTAAAGAACAGTGTGGGGACACAGTCCTTCAGGTCCTGGGGGCTGGAGCATATGCAGGTGAAATGGGTGTCCATTCCTTCAGTTTACAGATGGGGTGGGTGAGAAGCAGAGGAGGCTGTTGAAACAGATCAAGATAACTATGGGAAGCACCCAAGACATCTAAGTCGTATGCAAGAGGAGGAGAATAATTAGATTCTGACTCAAGAAAAGCAACAGCAGAAAGACAGTCAAGACATTAAGTCAAAGGGAGAGACATGAATGGACAGGAGATGACCTTAATAGATCGCCATAATTTGGAGTACAATAATGATATTTTCCAATATTTTCCTTAATGTTTAAATATAGATTTATCCAAGTTCTATTATTTTACTGAGACCTTCACACAAGTGATGCATCTACACCACCCTGAACCCTCAAAATCCTTTGTGTGCCCCCTTCAAATTCCAAATTCACGTTATCATCTTTATTACTGTTATAAGAGTAGACAGCCGACTGTGACCATTTAGTGTTGTTCCTGTGCACATGTGCCCAGGACTGATCACTTGGGACTAGACAACACCTCTGTGGGCACTACCCTTGGAGGAAACTGCTCTTCCACCTGTCAGCAGGCACTGACCACTGAGTGAGTAGGGAGAGAGTAGTGGAAAGATGAAAGAGCACCCGGAAGTCAGGGGCACAGCCTCCTGCCCTGGAGTGGGAAGCAGCCTGCACACCTGTGCTCAGACCCTCCAAGGCCTTCCTGGTCCTGATGATCAACACGACTGGGGAATCTGATAAGCCCTCCACCTTACTTGAGGTTACAAAGAACAGCTGGTGGCTTGGGGAAATAAAAGGAAAACAGTGGGAAAAGATAGCTGATGGGCTTACCCAAAATTGGATTGCTAAAAAGCCCCCCAACTGGGCTCACGGATCTCTCACCCCTGCTTTGTAAGGTTTTCATCAGGAAGCCGAACCTCTGGAGGTCCGCTACCCTCTGTCGTTTTCCGTTCCGATGGGCCTCCTTTCCCAATGTACCAGCAATTGTCCCAGAAACTCCTCCTTTTTGCCTGAGTCTGTGGGCCTATCCCTGTGATTCGGGGATTGAACCCTGTGAGGGGGTAGCTTGGTCAGCCATCCATTCCAGGAGCTCGGCAGCTTCCCCTGACCCACAGTAGGCTGTGAGTGGGGCAGGTAACATAGCCTGCTATCACTACCAAACGGGGCAATGGGGGATGGGACCTGATCCTTGAAGAAGACACAAGATATCCCTGGATCACTTCACCACCTGTCTCCACTTCCTCAGCTGTAAGTGAAGATGCTGCTGCTAACCAGAGGTCTCAGGGGGATCTATCAAGCTCCTGTCAGTCAAGCCTGTGGTGACAGGGCCATTCTCCTCCACTCTCTCTGTGAAGAATTCATCCAGTGGACCTGGCAAATTGACTGTACTTCAATCCAAGCATGCTTGATCAAAATTCTTTTTTAAAATTTTTAACATATTTCTAGGTCAGGCGGGGTGGTGCACGCCTTTAATCCCAGCGTTTGGGAGGCAGAGGCAGGTGGATCTCTGTAAGTTCAAGGCCAGCCTAGTCTACAGAGTGAGTTTCAGGAGAGCCAGGGTACACAGAGAAACCCTGTCTCGAAAAAAAACAAACACAACAACAAAATTCATCTTATGATGCTCCTAGGGATAGTCAAGTAGTGTAGCAGTTAGCTTCATTCGTCCCCCTTTGGATATCACAGGGTAAGGAACTTTGAGCATTTGGCCTTTCTTTGGATCTAAATTGTAAAAAGAAGCCACGAGCCTAACATTCGCCATCTAGAAATAATCTGGTGAAGTAGATCAAACATGTAGGTTTGGGAAGCAGACCTCCTGCTTTAAATCCTGAGTGTGCTGAGCATTTCTGAGACCCAGTTTCCACATCTATAAAAGGGGGGGGGGGTAAGAATTTGGCTGTGGCAATTAAATGGAGAAATTGGATTTTCCCACAAATGGCCATTTCCCCTCCCTTCTGTGTGCCATTGTTTCTGGGGCATACTGTGCCTCTGAGGACAGCAGGGCAGGACTCCCTGTGGGGACTGAGCTATGTGACTTACCTCCTTTGTGTGTACCTTTTGTTCACCATCTGTCCAGTGAGCCAAGCCCAGCTGCCACTCGAGCTTAGCCTGCTCCACCACTGCCAGCCTGGGGGCTGTGCAGGGCCTCCTTCAAAATGATGTTCGGGATCATAGACTTTGCATATGCCTGTGGGCCTCTCTCTCTGCCTCAGAGCCAAGTCCAGATGGACCTGCATGGAAAGGGATGTGGAAGACAGAGGACAGGGGTTGCCCTGGTGGCCTGGACTCCCTCCCTTGATCCTTGCTGTTGCCCTCAGGTCTTGGCAATGTTTGCTTACAGGGTGGTTCTAACCATATGTGGGGACTGCCAGATAGTCCTATGTGTGTTGGGATCCACACTTACATACAATTCATTCTGTCTCCTTCCAGCCAGTCTTGCTTGTGACATCCTTGCTAAGCATCAGCCATACGTTGTGATTAGGGCTAGGTTCCGTACAGGGAGAACTTGTGGGATGAGGTGCACGTGTTCAGGGGACAAAGAAGACGAGAGGAGGAAGGGAAGAAGACACAGATGAGGGGAAAGAATGGTTTTAAACACTGCAAGTGGTGGTTCCCATGCAGACTCATATGCATATGTAAGACTTTGAGCACTCAGGCATTAATGTTTCAAGTTCAAACGAGACACACACACACACACACACACACACACACACACACACACACACAAAATCATTAAGCAAATTTGCCTTCACTGAGAAAGAAAACAAATGAGTACTTTGAAGAAGATTGTTGCAGATTTGGTACATTTGATTGTCACTGACAGTCTTATGAGACAAACAGCTTCTTCCACAGCTAAGAACAGGGAATGGAAACTCAGAGATGGCCAGTGAATGGCCCACAGTCACACAGGCGGTAGATGGCAGATGCTGACTCAGGCCTGGCCAGGTAAGTGGGAAATGAATATTCTTAAATGGTTTCCTTTGCAGTTATGAGATAATCAGAGCTCTTTTCTCCTATGTCGCTATTCTGAATTATATTGGTTGATTTCTGATATTGATTCAATCTTGCATTTCTGGCATAAATCTTACTTGGCCATATTGTATTGCTACCTTTTAAAATACATGTAGGGTTACATTTGCTAATTAAAAAATGATTTTCATTTTATATAACTGAATTCTTTGCCTGTACGTGTGTCTGTATGCCATTCAAGTGCCTGGTGCCTACAGAGACCAGAAGAGGGCATTAGATCCCCCCCCCCCGGAACTGGAGTTATAGACAGTTGTGAGTCACAGCTGGACCCCTAATATGCTAATTTTTAAAAGGATATTTGCATCTGTGTTCACAGCAGTCTGTGTTTTTCTTTTCTTATTGTGTCTCCGGCTTTCAGAGTGAACTGGGAGGTCTTCTTTTCTTTTCTGTTTTCTGGAAGAGTCTATGTAGAGCTGGCATTATTTCTTCTTTGAAGGTTTGGTAGAAAACACAACTGTAACCATCTGGAACTGGAAGTTTTTTTTTTTCTGAAAATATTTTTAACTCAGAATTCAAATATATGCTTCCTACTGATGGAGTTGGGCCCGATGGTGTCTTTCAAGGCATTTTCCCATTTCTTTTGAGTCATCAAATGCACAACGCTGAGTCCTTTCTTAGGGTCATGTGTTAGCCTTTCACCACGGGGACGATTACCTGAGAGGAACGCTTTAAAGCAGGAAAAACCTATTTTGGTTCACAGTTTCAAAGCTTTCTGTCTCCATTGGTTTGGGCCTGTGGAGTTTGGGGGACCTTCCATCATAGAGGAAGGCTATGGTGAAGCAGTGCCTCGTGGCAGCCAAGCACAGACAGACAGGCAGACAGACATAGCCCAGTGCAAGATATGGCCCCCAAGAAGTGCCTCCAAAGCTGTTTCTTCTAGCCAGGCTCCACCTCCCAAAATTTCTGGCACCTTCCTTATTAGTTCCACAAGTGGCGACCATGCTTTCAATATACAAGTCTGTAGGGTTTAATCCCCAAATTAAACATTCTCTCCCAGACTGAATGTCAGGAGGTTCAGGGAGATAACAAAACTTTCAAGCATAAGGAAACTAAAGGACGTTACGAGCTCCACAAGTTACACACGTTTCTGCAGAGAGGAGCTGAGTTCAGCTGTTTAGGGAGTTCTAGGGATGTGACTCATCACCCATACTGGGTGGGCTTTCCAGCTACTGTTAACCTCATGTCCCTGTAGCTAACCCCTCACTATGGCCCTGTAAGAATTCCCAATAAGTTCAATGTTGCTGCTGTTTCATGTGTCTGTTGCTGATGCCTTATTGGGTTGATAGCCCTCTGTTCATGAAGGAAAAAAAATCACACAAGGGAACATTTCATATTCAGAACATAAGTAATAGTGGTAAAAAGATTTTCCATTATTATCCTTATAATGCTTACAGGTCTTATTAATTAGCACAGCATGTCTTCTTTCATTCCCAAGAGTGATAATTTTTCTTGATTAGTTTGGCCAGAATTTTATCAATTTTATTTCTTTAAAAAAAAAACCCATGATGTTTCATTGATTTAAATATTTATTTTTGGTTTCATGTTGGCCAATCTATATTACTACCTTGCTTTTTTTTTCTTTTGGCTGGGCTTGAGTTCATTATTTGCCTGGTATCTTAACTTTTTATTAATGTCTCCTTTGTAATTATTAAATGGCCCTTTTTATCTCAGTAGTACTTCTATCTTGAAGTCTATTTTTTTTTTTACTGTCACCAATATGGACACTGGTTTTATGATAGTGGTTATTTGCCTGCTATATTTTAAAGGCTTGCTTTCACTTTAATTTATGTATATGTGGGGGACTTGCCTTTGAAAGCCAGAAGAGGATGTCAGATCCCCTGGAGCTGGAGTCACAGGTAGCCATGAGACAGCTGATATGGGTGCTGGGAACCAAACTTGGGCCCTATGTAAGAACAGCAAGTGCTCTTAACCACGAGCCCTCTCCTCCCGCCTCCTCTAATATTTCCTCCTCCTCTCCTTATGATTCTTGGTTGAATTATTGTGAGGAATAACCCATAGATTTATTTCAAAGAGAACTCCCTGACTTCTCCTTCCTAATCCCTGTTTCATGCCATAGAGGCAACTGCCATTGAGGTTTCTTGCGTGTAACTGTAGAATTATTTCACAAACACAAGCACATATAAAAAGTATGTTGTTGCTTCTTAAAACAGAACAAAGCTGCCATGTGTGGGAAAGGGGTTTGGGATTCCACGAACAGTGTCTTGTTTCTTTCACTTGATCATATGCATGGACTTTTACATTACCATGGTTAGACACGCACCATGTTTCCCAGATGACATCTGGCACTCGAATACAGGGATGTGATTACCCTACCCAATTTCCTATTGATGGGTTATTAAAGTTTCTTTTATTCTTTTGTTGTTACAAACCACACTGTGAAGATGAACTCTCGTGTAAAGACATGTTGGCACACATGTGTGAGTGCGTGCATAAGATAAATTTGCTTCAGTAGAATTTCCTGGTAAAAAAATTTGAGCAGTTACAGCTGCGATAGACATCGTCTAATTGTCCTCCAAGATATGCTTATGCATGACCTTTTCACTCCCAGGGGCAGTTTGTCATCAGGAGGGCATGCACATGCTCAGTCACTGAACAGTGTGTTTTAGCTTTCCACTCAAATAGAAACTGAGCATTTGAGATCAATAAATATTTAATTAAGTGTCTCTACAATGTATTACTTCTAACATTATTATTCATAGAAAATTTATTACATTAGAAAACAATTTGTAGGTTATATTTTGTTCATTTTATAAGAATTCACAAGTATATATGACTGCTCAGCAATAGCCCGTCATAAATCAAGTAGTCTACTATAAATTACATAGCTTATAATAAATTAAATAGCCTATCATGAGGATTACTGATAGTCATTTCTAAAAATGAAATTGGAAAAACTCTTTCAATATTTCAATATTAGTGAAAGCTATACTTAATGTGAATGGATATATATTTTATATCATATAGGAACTCATTGCCAAAAGTAAGAAAGCCTAAGACTCCCAAGGGTCTTAGGATGGCCTGGATTGAACCAATTTCTAGATTCTCTAGATCTTCATCAAGGTGCACATTCTCGAAAGTTTCGATCTATACCCATATAGCAGGCAAATGTTTTGCTTGCTTTTTAGTTTCATATTTAATTATGAGTGCTTCTATGGTACTTATGTGCCACATTTCTCCATCATGTTGGAATTTGTTGCTGGATGTAGATTGTCCTCCTCCTCCTCCTCCTTCTTTTTCCTCCTCCTCCTCTTGCTCCTCCTCTTCCTCCTCCTCCTTCTTTTTAATTTTCTGAGATAGAGTTTTCTTTGTAACAGTCCTGGCTGCCCTGGAACTCACTCTGTAGACCAGGCTGGCCTTGAACTCACAGAGACCTGCCTGCCTCTGCCTCCTAAGTGCTGGGATTAAAGGCGTGCACCACCACCACCCAGCTCGTTTTCTTATTGACTTATTAGTTCTCTTTATGTGATAAAGAGAACAGTCCTTAATCATATGGAGTTATAAATATTCCCCTCTAATTTATTTGTTTTCAGCCTTATGAAGTTTTACACCTTTTCCAACTTTAATTTAAAACTTCCTTCATGGCATCCTAACTGAAGTCTAGGAGCAAAACAGAAGTTATGGATGGTCCAGCATGGAGGTGATATGGTCTGATGGGAACTGCATCTCAGGAGGCAAGACTAGATTGCTGGAGAGCATCATCATAGCTGGTTCCCTTGGCAGTACTTGTCTGAATCTGCAAGTGGATGATAACAAAGTGTTGGTTTATTAATACAGTGCACTTATTAACTGGTGTCCTACAGTAAGGAAGAGCTGGCCTCTTCCAATGTATTTGTGTAGATACAAATCCTTTTTGCAGATTTATTTTTATTACTTTTAAATTATGCATATGGGGGAGGAGGGTATGTGCACATGAGTGCAGTGCCTGCAGAGGCCAGAGACGTTGGATCACCTGGAGCAGAAGTTACAGGCAGTTGTGAGCTACCTGGCGTGGGTGCTGGGAACTGAACTTGGCTCCTCTGTGATAGCAGTACACTAAGCCATGTCTCCAGTGCCTAGATATGAATTCTTAATGAGCTCAGTTGACTTAGGTCCATCATTTCTTGTATTTGGATGCCCAGTGCCTTCAGGGGTCCCCTTTGGTATACGGCATGCATGCTGCTAATATTTGTTACAACATGATGTTCAGTGCTTACCTTTTATTTGCCATGTCCCATCCTTGCATCAGCTGTTTATTCCAGAATCCCTGGTTCCTCAGAGCAGAGAAGAACGGTTTTTAGAAACCAGGATTGTGTGCTAGTCTGTGCTCATTGACACTAGGGCATCAGTTGTTTGGGGGCCTTTCATGGGACAAAACCAGAAACACTAGAATCCATACTTCCATGCTGCACTGTTAGGTTTGCTTGCCTTGTTCATTCACAGTTGCATTTCTTTTCATCCACGATGACAGCTGCTTACCATTCATGCATGATTCCTAAGGTAGATGGATGGACCATGAAATGGATAGGAAAAAAAAAGATTTGTTTTTGTTTGTTTGCTTGTTTGTTTCCTTCGAGACAGGGTTTCTCTGTGTAACAGCCCTGGCTATCCTGGAATTCTTTCTGTAGACTGGGCTGGCCTTGAACTCATAGACATCTACCTGTCATGGTCTCCTGAGTGCTGGGATTAAGGGTGTGCACCACCACTGCCCGGCTAAAAGATAGTAATAAATTAGTCATGGATCTTACAAGAACCACACTCAATTTTTATTCAGAAAGATTCACAATGGAAACTGGAATTAGTTTAGCTGGCCAAATGATCAGTAGAAGGGAATATATGGATACAAAGAATTTGATGCCCAGAGACAGCAAACCTGATAGAAGTGGAAATCTCTGTAGTAAATTATTCCTTATTGACTTTGGTTTAGCCAAAGAGTACATAGATAACAGGATGAGACAAGGTGCATGGTATGGAGAAGATAAATACCTCACGGTCACTGCTGGAACGCTAGCATCAGTGTGCAGCCTGGTACTGAGCAGAGTGGCTAAGTTGACATGGAATCATTAGGTTGGGCTTTGGTGTGTGTTATTAGAAGCACCCTGCCTTGGTAAGGACATGGTAAGGATGCAATGAAAGCAACACACCAAGGAAGCAGTAGTGGAAAGATTTCCGCCACTGTTGAAGTTTTGTGTAAGAGGTTTCCTGCAGAGGTCTCTATGTTGCAAACTGTTATTTATGATAAGCTATGGTTCATGTATGTGAGGCAGCCATTCCACATGCTTAACAAGACCCTGGACTACTAATATGATCACACTTTCAGTTAGACAGACAGTGTAAAAGCAGAAAGCAATGTGGGCAGCCTCTTCTGGTATACAAGGCCAGCAAAGTGAGTATTCCCCGCCCCCTCTCTCATTTTTTTTTTCCAAGACAGGATTTCTCTGTGTAATAGCTCCGCTGCCCTGGAACTCACTCTGTAGACCAGGCTGGCCTTGAACTCCCAAGTGCTGGGAATAAAGGCCTGTGCCACCACTGCCCAGCACGGATATTCCCTTATTGCCCCTTCATCTTGCTTAAAAGTGGCACACTTTTCCTCCTGATAATGTCTTGTCCTTTATGAATTTATAAAGCTCTTCCAAGTTCTTCTTTTACAGCTGTATCATGCTTTATTGTGTGGATATGTTTGTTTATTCTACCTAAGTGCTAGCATGACTGTGTGCAGTGTGTCTTCACGCCATTTGAGGTGCATTATCTCTGGGGTAAATATTTTTTAAAAACAATGATTTATTTTGAGGGGTGACTGCTTATGAAGTTTTGTTAGATGTTCTGCATTTCTCTTCCATTGTGTATTCCTGCCAGTGATGTATGTGATGTGTGATGGCAATGACCCTTGACCTCAGAGTCCTATTTAAAAATCAACATGCCAAGCTTTCTTTAAAGCCAAATTCTGTTAGTATATGGGCAGGACATTCTCTCTACTTAGGATTCCAGAGAATTGAGAAAAGGCATTAAGTCAGGGGCTGGGAATTCATTTATTCATGGAGGATCTTCATGTCAGGAAGCTTGGATTTCATTCAGTGGGAAGCCAGCCGAGGAATTTCTTTGTTTTTGTTTTTGATTTTCTGCAAGGCGGCTAGATGACAGGATTGTGCATCAGCAAGATCATGGCAATGATTGGGAATCTGTTGATCTCAAGCAGCAGACCAGTGGCCTGTGAATGGCCCAGGCAGAAAAGCTGTGGAATTGCTTCTTGTGTTATAGGAGCTCACAGCAACAGGAATCCAGGCTGTAGTAACAGCATGGCTTTGTTTCTGCTGTGCTGTGTAGTTCATTGTTTCAGTTCAAGGGCCAGCCACGCTGGTCTCCTCATTGTCAAACACACTGGCACAGTCCCAAAGCAGGGCATCTCTTAGTCCCTTGGAACCCCACCCCATGCCCCAGCTCCTCAGACGCTCACTTACTGACCTCCTTTAGGATTTTGCTTCAGTGTCACCTTCTCTAAGAAGCCCCAGTACTTGCAAACTCCCTCACTCTTCTCTGACCTTATAATGCTTGTCACCCTCTCTTGTTTTCCGTTTATGTAATGCTGATTGCCTAACTCACCATCCCAGTGTCTAAACTCTATAAAGTTGAAAGTCACCGATGTCCCTTGACATATTCTGAGTGCAAGGAGAGGTGGTGGGCACGAGTCGAGGCAGCACAGCCACGGTTGACTTTGGCTCAATGTGATTAGGGTACTGGACTGGCATCTCCAAGTCTTCCAGCCTTGTCTTCATAGTTGAGAAAGGTCTATGGCTTCAATCATCATATCGTTTCAAAGTAAAGTCTCACATTGGAAGGCAAGGGCATGAATAAGTGGCGTTTTCCCCTCTACCTTCTATCATGAGAGAAAAATCTCCTTCAGGAGGCCCCAGGAGACTTCCTCTTCAATTTCATTGACCAATTTCACTAGCCATTGGTCTGCTCCTAGATCAATCACCAGGGAAGGGAAATGTAGGCAGGGATGGCTGAGAACTCTCAGGGTTTGTCTCCTGAGGTTCAGTGCCTTGCTATCAGAGGAAATGTAAAGCTATTGTTCTATTAATAGAAGAGCTGGGGGAGGCTTTTCAGTGGCTAGCCAGGAGTGCTTGCCATGTCACACTGGATACTGTTTGGGGAACACTGGAGGGAGGAGTGAGAAGACAGAGAAGAGGGGGAGAAGAGACTTCCAAGCTGCAGGGGAAATGTCTGGCCCAGGAGAGCTAACTAGAGACATGAAACCAGCTAAATCCTTCCAGACCCTTGCAAATTCACCCATCCCAGCTCCATGGATAACACATTTCAAATATCCATCCTCCAATAGTTGGGGAGTACCAGATGGGTGGCCTTGGACAGACTGTCCACCTCTCTGAGCCTCACAGGGGTCACTATGGCTCCTGGAGGAAGCATATGAACCAGTCTATGCTGTAACTCAAATGATTATTTCAAATTTACCTCTATCAGTGGTTTTGCCCAATATAGCATGTATCCCTTTAATTGACAATTACACATTCACAGATCTTTTGGCATTGTAAATACAGTTTTCACCTTAGACCACTTTGGGGTTTTTCTAGAGAGAATGAATGATAATGTCAAGGACATAAAAGGTAATTCAATGAAATAGACAAAATGTTTGAGTGCCTCACAGGTAATAGCTGGCAAAAAGAGGTTTCTGACAGCAATAGTCAGATAGTGTAGTGTGGATGACTTTTGGTATATGGGTGGAATACATTCTCTGTTATTAATTGCTCATATTCTCAACTCAAGCCTTTCTCACTGAGGACATGACTTAACTTCCTCTCATCAAGGCAGTGCTATCCAGGATATATTAGCTGCCCTCAAGACTTTACAGTCAGATACACACACACACACACACACACACACACACACACACACACACACACACACTGAAATCCAAACTCAGGTCCTAATTCTTTGTGATGCTGTTAAATGTGAATAAGACACTCTGATTCCCAAAGATAAGACATGCCTTCCAGGGGACAAAGGATGATGAAAGTCAAGCTCACAAGAATCATAGTGTAGCTCCCTTCTCCCCTTGTGACTTCATGGATTTCCCAACCAAACCCTGTCTGCCCATGTATTTCTTCACCCCATGGTGACTTCAGTCTAAAATCCCATCAGCCAGCTGAGAATTAGATCAGCAGAGAACAAGAGCCAAGAAGAACTATACTTTTCCCCAGCCTTGTGCTCAGCATATTTTTCAGAACTCAGGGAACATTGAGCCACCTGCTTCTCTCTCCATAAAGAAAAAGTAACAAGAGTTTTTAGGTACACACCCAGTTCCAAGTCTACTTATTGGATTCTGTTAGTGATATAAAAAATAAAAAAGGATAAGAATCTTTGGTTCCTGCTTTCCAAGAACTAAAAATGCCCTGGATCACAATGCCAAGCCAACAGAACTGTGTTAAATCCCGTCTGTGCCATTTACTATCCTGCGGCCTTAAACAACCACTTAGCCCCTCTCTCCAAGACTATGTAGAAATAGTGGCACTGGTACCCCTGCCATCATGAGCTTTAAATTGCTCCTCATGTTAGAGACCTGGCACAGAGCGAGCACTTGGAAAATCTGAGTTCCTTCATCATCAAGCCACACGGCAGTTAAATAATATAACAGGAGACCTGTTTCAAGACAGCCTATAATTCACTGCCAAGTGAAATGCCATCCAAAACAAGGTTCTAAGAATTGAGTGTAGGGCAGAGCCATTTGCACTGGAGGAGGTAGAGGGATTACTGGATGACAAAGGAAGTGTCTGGTGTTATCCTGGGATGGGCTGGTTTTCTCAGGTGCAATACAGGAGCCTTGGCCCCAAGCCTTTTCTCTACACCCATGTTAAAGCGTGCAGGATTAAAGTGTCCCAGTGAAAACTAAATAATGTTGCCGTGTATTCTCACCATGCTCAGACCACAGATTCTTTCTTCTTTAAGCTGCATCCTCACCACCCACCTTCTGGGGTAGCCTTTCAAGCCCATCCTATAGGTGAATAATCTCCCCACTGTGGCATAGGTTCACAGAGGCCCTTGGGCAATAACAGACCAGGTACAGGGCTGATTGCTATATGGGTGGGATGAAGGAAAGCCCAGTGGACAAAGATGTGTTTGCTCTGGTACTCATAATGAAGAACAGCCATTTGCAAGAATGTGTAGTTTACTTGTAGAAACTTGTGTTAATAACCATGATCATTGGCTGTGTAGATGGTACTCTAACTCCCAGCTCTCTGAGTGGAGCACAGCAGATTCCCACAGATTTTTCATGACTACATGTAACCTACTTTAGGCAGTGACATATAAAACAATGCAACAAATACCACATCAGGGCAAAATCATTAAGTGAATTTTCACGGCTTCTCTGGCTCTGTGCCCTGTCTCATATTGACAGGAACGGTGCATCTTAGATGCTGCTGCTGACAGCTTGAATCTCAGAATGAGAAATCCTGGTGCTCAGGGCAAACTATGTAAAGCTTTACAGAGTTCAGCAGACCAACAGGCTGGCAGATGCAGCAACTAGGAATGTAAGCATCGAGATGTAGAGGTCGTCTGTTACCACAGCACAAGCAGACTAATACATCATCAGCATCCATCAAACATTTGCCCAGTTTTGGGACCCTTCCACGCCCTCTGTGTGTGTTCTGTCATTTCTTCTTCATGTAGCCAGGCTTCTCCATGGTAATCATCAGAAAGCCCCTTGGGCTGTCCAAAAGGAGAGCTTCTGGCCTCCAACCAAGACAGAATAGCAGGATCTAAAGGTGCCTCTCTATGTGAGAAAAAAAAAAAGGAAAGCCAATAAAATATGTGAAGCCATGGTCCTTGAACTGTTAGACAACAGGCTGTGAGACAGATCTCTGAGATTCAAAGCGACCACAGTGACTTCTACATGGACACAACCTGCTGTGCAAAGAGCACCTGCAAGTTGTAGGGGAAGCCAGAGCAAAGTCAGCTATATCCTTGAGTTGAGAATACGATCACAGAGCAAGCATTTGCGATGGAGAACACCAGGATAAAAAAGCCTCTGGGGCTGTGACAATTTATAAAGGGTCTCCAGGAAGATTCAGCTGATAAGTATAGATCAGCAGTACCAAAGGCCTGGAGAGCAGTGACCAAGAAGCTCAGAGGGCCAACCTGGAACTCAAATAGACCTAAAGACAGAAAAGTTCTCACCTGCTAGAATGGACCTTGGGTGAAATGAATAATCAAGAAATCTCAGTGGGAAAATATTACTAGCCATGCAAAGAAGCAGGCATATACAGCCCCAAATGAAGAGAAAACCCAACCTCCGGAACTGATTCCCAAATGGCATGGAGAGTAGAATTAGCAGACGATGAAATAAAACAACAGCATTGTGACTATGTACCAGACATTCCAGAAGCTAGAGGGAAAACTGAATATGTGTTAAGTAAGGACATAATAGATATAATAAAGATCTAAGTTGAATTGAACCAAGGCCATGAGATAAAAAGTACAGTTTATGGGATTAATGAAGATTGAGCTTGAACTCTGGAATCCAGTTGTAGAGAGGAAGGAGTGATGAGCAAAGGGGTCAAGACAAGCCTGGAGAAACCCACAGAAACAGCTGACCTGAACAAGGGGGAGCTGATGGACTCCAGACTGATAGCTGGGAAACCAGCATAGGACTGTTCCAGCTCCCCTGAAGGAGGAAGTCAGTTTGGAGGTCTAGATAATCTATGGGGCCACTGGTAGTAAATCAGTATTTACCCCTACTACACAAATGGACTTTGGGAGCCCTCTCCTCATAGAGGGATACACTGGGGAGGGTCTAGGCTCTGCTCCAAATGATATGACAGACTTTGAAGATCCCTCAAAGAAAGCCTCACCCTCCCTGGGGAGCAGAAAGGGGTTGGGATAGGGGTGTCAGTGGGAGGCAGGGGAGGAGGGGAGGGAGAGGGAACTGAGATTGACATGTAAAAGAAGCTTGTTTCTAATTTAAATTAAAAAAATAAAGATTGAGCTTGCAGAAGTAAGAAGCGAACTTGAAGACACAAACACAGAAACAGTTGAAAATGAAGCACACAGAAAAAGATGAAAAGGTATAGATTATACCTCATAGGCAGCCTATGAGGGTAACCACAGTTCTTTCAAGTTAATAAAGTAGGCAGAAAAATTAATGTCCTCCACAAAAATTCCCAAGGAAGCCGGGCATGGCGGCACACACCTTTAATCTCAGCAGAGGCAGTTGCAGGCAGATCTCTGTGAGTCTGAGGCCATCCTGGTCTACATAGTGAGTTCCAGGACAGCCAGAGATATAGTAGGACCCTGTCCAAAAAAAAAAAAAAAAAATCCAATTGAAAAGCAAACTATTTTCTCAGAGAGCCAAAATGGTCAATGAAACACCAAAATAAGAAACACATACAACAACATGAGACACACCAAAACCACTGTGTAAAACTAATGGTGAAAAAAATGAGATGGTTCTGCAGTTAAGAGCATTTGTTGTTCTAGAAGATGACTTAGGTTCATTTCCCAGCACCCACAAGGCAGCTCACAACTGTCTGTAAAATCTAGTTCCAGGGGCCTCAATGCCCTCTTCTGAACTCCATATGGCACACAGACACACATTCAGGCAAAAACACTCATAAAGATAAATAGGATATTTTAAAAAATTAAATAACATGCCTGTGGGTGGAGACCCCTTGGAGGCTGAAAGACCCTTTCTCAGGAGTTGCCTATGACCACCAGAAAACACAGATATTTACATTATGATTCATAGCAGTAACAAAATTGCAGTTATGAAGTAGTAATGCATGTAATTTTATGGTTGGGGGTCACCACAACATGAGGAGCTGTATTAAAGGGTCGCAGCATCGTTGAGAATCACTGCTCTCAACACTTAGAAGGAGACGGAAGAGGAAGGCCATCCTTGGCTGACCTGCAAGTTTAAGGCCATTGTAGACTACATGAAACTACCAAAATAAAGAAAGTCAGGCAAGAGGGAAAATGACAAAGAACTAATGCATAAGCACTAAGCAAATAGCAATTATTTTATCCCAATAATTGATAATCTCATTACATGTAATCCTCTAACTATCCTAGACAAAACAGACCTTACACAAACAGTAAAAACAAGCCACAGCTATAAGCTATTATCATTTTTAAATAGAAGGACTCATTTAAACCCGCAGACAACATACTGGAAAAGATATACCATGTTAATCTAATTTCAAAAATAACCTAGAATAGATATATTAATATTAAACCAGGTAGATTTCAGAGCGACGTGTAATATCTGACACAAAAGGGTCAGATTGCAAAGCACAAAACAAGCCAAAAGTATAAGCGCCAAAGAGTAAATTCAGGACAACTCTGGTCATATAAAGAATGTTCTCTGACGACAACAGAGTTAAATTAGAAAAGACGCTGTGCTGTTAATGGGGGAAATCTCCAAATGTTTTGAAATAAAACAACACAACTCTGTGCAACTGGGAGCCAGAGAGCACATTTTTAAAAATTGTAATATTTTCAACGTAAAGAAAATGAAAACACAACATAAAATTTGTGGCATGCAGCTAACATCACACTTAGAAGGCAATCTGTTTAACTAAGTGCCTATTTTAGACAAGAAGAGTCGTCTCAAATCAGTGATCTCTGCTTCAAAGTTAATGAATTAGAAACCAGGAAAACAGAAAACACATTATAGCAAAAACTGATTCTTTAAACAGGTCAATAAAACTGATGAGTTTTTAATGAGACTGGAGAGGAGAAGGAAGACAGGGGGGTGGGAGGAGGAGGCCAAGCTACCAAAATAATAAGCCTGGCTTGATGTTAATATTTCCCATAATTTAATGAAATGGAATAATTTCTTGAAAAATATAAATTACCACAGTTTGCCCCCAAACAAATGGATAACCAGAATAGCTATAATACATCTTTTAAAAATAATTACCTTCTATTTTAAAAGGAAGTAGACCCATAAAGAAGGCCCTAAGGTCAAATTACTTCACTAGTAAATTCTTTGAAACTTCCTTTTTGGACAAGGTCTTGCTACATTTGGACAAGGTCTTGCTACGTAGCCATGATGGCCTAGAACCAAATATAGAAACCAGGCTGGCCTCAAACATGCCACTGGACTCCAACGACGCAGCAAATGGATCTCATTAGTTGTGTGTATATACATATATGTGTAATGGTGATAATACAGGAGAGGTCATGAATTTGAGAGGGAGGGGTGGGGCAAAGGAGATGTTGAAGTGGGGTGAAAAGGAAGGATGGAAACGATGCAAGTATAGAATTCCTGCATGAAAATTCTCAAAAAAATTCTAGCTTAAAAAAAAAAAAAAGGATGAATGCATCATGACTAAGTGGGATTTACAGCAGGAATTGAAAACTACTTCCACATTCAAAACTCAATCAGTGTGATTCACTCAGTGAACAGACTCAGAAAGAAAGGAAATTGGGGGAAATCATGGGCCATTTGAGAAGGTTGGAGAAATAGATGGGGGAAGGGGAGACAGGAACAGCAATTCAGAGAACAGGACTACAACTACCATCATACCTCAAGACAACCTGTTAAGTGTTGAGGGCAGCACTGCCGTTGCCAGGCTGACTCTGGTCACTGGTAACAGATGACGATGCTAATGTCTCCATCAGAATGGATTCATTCATACCTTAGGTTTGTAGAGTAGCTGGTTCCAGCCTCAAAGACCCAAGAGGGAAGTTCTGGCTGGCCAAGCTGCCAGGAAGGCTGAACAGTGGTAGTGGCAGGGGGTCCTGTAAGTCTAGGAAGCTAGTTCAGCTGCCCTATGTGCAAAGGTGACAAATGTCCCAGAGAAGGAACATCTGTGAGTTCTGTTTTATAGGCTGCAATTTGAGCTTCCTGGGACATTTGATAGCATTCAAGATGATTGCTTGAAGAAGAAACACCAAGCAAGCCGTTATATCCATCACCTTTAATCCTCACAACCCCATGAAATGGGTATCATCACCTCCATTTTACATAAGAGAAAAACGAAAGTGGTAGAAAATCAAAGCTGACTTTTCTGTGCCACCCTCTCTGGTCAGCCCACACTCTCGTGCCACGTCCCGGTGTCGTCCCCAGGCCTGTACGTATGTGAGTGCTCTAGTGCAGATGGAGATTTGGGCATCAACATCCCACATAAAGTTCAGTGCTCACTGAAGAACTTGGGTGCCTCTGTCACTGAACCTCGCCTGTCTCACAAGAGACCAGCTCAGGTGTTCTCAGAGTCCTTCTTAGATGCTGAGACCTCTATGGAGACTCAAGGCAATCTCGTAACTGTGAGATTTCATAATATGACGGAGCAGGATCCCATTCCAGCATGGAGAAATAGGGCCACAGCAAAAGAAGATCCAACAAGAAGACTGAAACCAAACAGGGAAAATGCCAACTCTTTTAGTTCTATGTCCAGTATCTGGGGCTCCTGAAGCAACCATATGGGACTCCAATAGGCTTGGTTATCTCCACCCTTCCAGTCCTGGCTACCTGCAGTACACATAGCCTCTGTCTTGAGTGAGTTCCTTGGGGATGATTTCATAGTCTTGACATCAACATCTTAGGGTGTCTACTGTAATTTAGGTATTACCTTCCTAGGTTTATACATGGGCCCTCAGGGCCTTCATCACAGGGCTCCAATCCTGCCACACGTTTCCTGGCCTGACCAGCTTCTAGGACTTTGCTGCAAGTATGACCCACTCACTCTCACCATCTTTCATTTCTGTAAATCCAATACCACACAAACAACACTGCCAATTGCTCCATCTAGCTTGAACTGTAGACCACAGGTGTGGCAGCCTGTGTGCTGAACCCGGGGGTGGGGTGAAAAGGGAGGGGGCAACACAGATGGATGGACACTTCCCCAGGGGACTGCTTTCTCTTTTCAAATGACTACATTTTCACAAGTCTGAGCCTTTGGTGAATACCTGTCCTGCTGTCCCTAAAATAGGAAGTTCACAGTTTTCAACTTTCTGCTCTTTTTCACTACAAACTCATAATAGCAGTGAGCACTTGCCAGTCTGAAAGTCTGACATCGTGCCTTGAAATTTCCTCTGCTAAACACAACAGTCCTTCACTTTTAGATTGGCTCTCAGTCACATCTCAGGACATTGGCAATCATGAAACCAGACTTTTTTCAGAATATAACTTAAATGACTTCTAGACCAGTTCCTGATGGAGACTTGGTTCCCCTATGAAACCTCATGAGCTGGACCTTCACTCTTCAAATTTTTGTCATCATTCTGGTCTTTCAGACTCCCACCAGAATGACCGATAAGCTTTGTTTACAGCATCATATAACAGTTTCCTCTGTGTTTGAAACATTTCGTCCTGTAGGAAGCTCCTTAAAAAAGAAGGTAAACAACTCCAAATAGCTTCAAGAAGTCCCTGAAACTGAACAGATCCACTAAGCCCCTCCCTGGCAGAGTAAGCAATAAAAGCGGAGAGTCCCCTCAGATGACTGAAGCCAAGTTGCAAAGAAGAATCCCAGAAGAGCAAAAGCAGCAGAGACTCTGAGACCAGACCAGCTTCCTGGAAGCAGCAGAAACCAGCCAAGATGGATGGAAGGTTAGACTGAGTAACTAGGAAAGGACACTCTCCAACCTGTTGAGCTGCCTACAAGCTGTGCAGTGTACTCCAGGCTTTCAGCTTTTGTTAACTGTCACCTGTGCTGGGGTAGGCCTTGGTGATGAAGCTGTATCTCAGTCACTCATGCTTCTATAAATAGGTTATCACCTATATCCCTGTAAGCAACCCTAATAAAACTCATTGGTTCAACAAGTTGGACTTCGGTGGTATCTGTACTATATCTGGTATCTATACTTTGGTGTGTTGTGGGATCCCTATCTGGGGTGAGTAGATCTGTGGATTGAATCTACCCCAAGGGGAAAAAATGTGCAAGAAGCCTTCTTTGTTGGTGGTGGTGTTGTTTGGGCTTTGGGTATTTGTTTTTCTTTCAAGACAAGGTTTCTCTGTGTAACCCTGGATGTCCTAGAACTCGCTCTGTAGACCAGGCAAGCCTTGAACTCACAGAGATCTGCCTCTTTCTGCCTCCCAAGTGCTGGGATCAAAGGTGTGTGCCACCATCACCTGGCTACAATAAGCATTCTTGGTTTTGTAACCCAAAATTCCAAACTCTTTCACATGCCTTTAAAAACAACTTCCCAAGGCCTAAGAAACACGATCAGTTTTATCACAACCCTACTTCTTAGCACCAGCTTTTCTTCCCGAGTTACTCTTCTCACTTGTGGTAACATATTAGACAACAGCAACTAGAGGAAGGTAGGGTTTGTTTTGGCCTACAGTTGAAGGGTACAGTCCACCACCATGGGAAGGCATGCCAGTGGGAGCATAGGGCATCTGCATTCAGGAAGTAGAGAAAATGAATACCAGCATTCATAATGAATTCAGTAATCAGCTCAGTTCGAGACCACAGTCAATGTCAGAGAAGATGGAAGATAGTTAATTCTTTTGGGGGGAGTAGTGTAGTGACAGGGTTTCTCTGTGTCTTTGGAGGCTGTCCTGGAACTCACTTTGTAGACCAGACTGGCCTCAATCTCACAGAGCTCTGCCTGCCTCTGCCTCCCTAGTGCTGGGATTAAAGGCGAGCCCCAAGACTGCCTGGCGGAAGATAGTTAATTCTTAGGTAGGTAGATAGCTAGGGAAACAGGTCCTTGATTGGATCAGGCTAAACTCCAATTAAATTCACTTTGATCCTAGGTGACTTACTTTCAGGTTCTTTTACAAAAAAACAAAAACAAAACCTCGTTTGGAAGGCTCAATCTCCCCCTACCCCAGGACAAACTCCCTCAGTGGACTCTTCTCCATGATAATT
Organism: Cricetulus griseus; assembly: GCF_003668045.3. Taxonomy (NCBI): domain Eukaryota; kingdom Metazoa; phylum Chordata; class Mammalia; order Rodentia; family Cricetidae; genus Cricetulus; species Cricetulus griseus. Next base: position 205,598,059 of record NC_048597.1, on the reverse strand, counting down.
CCAAAGGTCACCTCTCTTGTCCCATCCAGTCTGGTTTCTGCTATTACTTAAAGTGACTCAACCCACAAAGGCATCATGCACTGCTGACCAATTCAAAGAGAAAAGGGACCCAGTTCAGATCTACACTCCATTAAAAAAAAAAAAGTAACAGTCCAGATGTTTGGGGGGGGGGACAACAAATGGTGCTTTAACTCTGGACTTCTAGAATGTGGTTTTTGTTGTTTTCTTTGCAATGTATTTTGGCTGTGTGCTGTGGACTGCAAGCTTCTTGTTTTATAATTCTTCACCTGAAAGAGAAATGGACTCAAGAAAGGAGAGCTAGCCCCAGCATATGAAACAGTGCTTCCCATATTTACAGTGGTCTGTTCACCTCAATCAATCCAATCTAGAAACTCAGGCATAGCCACACATTTGCCTTCTAGGTGAATTGACGGCTCTTTAATTGACAATCAGTAGTAACCATCAAAATCACAAAAATGCAGATGAAAAAAAGAACACATCGTGACGGAAATGCTCCAGGTCTTCTGCTAGGTGTTGGTTTCATGAATGTTTATTACGTCATAACTAATAAGTAAGTAAGGGTTGTGGTGGTCTGAATGAGAATAGCCCGCATAGGCTCACATATTGGAATGCTTGGTCCCTAGTTGGTAGACCTGTTTGGAAAGGATTAGGAGGTGTGACCTTGTTGGAAGATGTGTGTCACTGGGCGTGGTTTTAAAGCCTATACTAGCTGAGCCAGTGGTGGTGCATGAGTTTAATCCCAGCATTTAGGAGGCAGAGGTGGGTGAATTTCTGTGAGTTTGAGGCCAGCCTGGTTTACAGAGCAAGTTCCAGGACAGGTTCCAGCTACAGAGAAACCCTGTCTTGAAAAACAAAACAAAACAAAACAAAACAAAACAAAAAATTAAAGAAAAAAAAGCCCACACTATTCCCAGCTTCTCTCTCTCTCTCTCTCTCTCTCTCTCTCTCTCTCTCTCTCTCTCATGCTTATGGATCAAATGTAAAGTCTCCAGTGCCATGCCTGACTGCCTGGTTTCCCACCATGATGGTCGTGGACTCCTCCTCTGAAACTGTAAGCAAGACCCCATAAACTTTTCCATAAGTTGCCTTAGACATGGGGTCTTGTCATGGCAATGGAGAAGTATCTAACACAAAGGGCATAGTTAAGCTGATGACGGCAGTGTGCCAGGAACTGAGGACTATGGCTAATCTAATTTTGGTTATCCATTATCTTAAACATGAAAGAAACAAGGAAAGAGAGAAGATGACCAAGGCATCTCCTCTTCCTTCTTCCATCCACTGTCTTTATTTCCCTTTGCTTTGTCTTTAATCACTCATCCTTAAAACCTTCTTTGCTATCTACTTTGTACCAGGCCTTAAGCAGAATGCCAGAAGCACTGGGATGAATCAGACCTACAGCTTCACTGTCCTTATTGAACGATCACACTGTAGGCCAGAAATATTTACAAATATCATTTCATCCAATCTGTTATTGTTTTGTTTTGTTTTGTTTTGTTTTTAAAAAAAGAGTCACTGTCAGGTGCAAGACTGTGATCTGACAAATCCCAGAAGGTTTTCAAGATGTCAGAACCAAGTGCCGTATAGTTTTCAAAGAAGAGGCCCCTCACCCAGCCAGGGCTGCTCAGGAAAAATATAGAGTACTGTTCCTTGAGAAATTAACAAGAAGAAAATGTAGGCTTGTAACAAAAAGTATAAAGATGAAAAAGACAACTTTGCCCTTGAAGTGCTCTTATCTTAGAGTGGGAACAAGAAAAGATGCAACTCAACTTGGTATGCCAGACTTTGTTGACTCCACAAGGAAGGCCTTACCCCTTCTGAGGAGTGGGTGTGTGAAGGGGAGGGAGGGGGAACTGGGATTGGTATGTAAAATAAAAAAATCTAATAAAAAAGACAATAGTTCAAAAAAAAAAAAGAAAAGAAAAGAGGCAACAGCAGCATCGAGGGTAGGAGAGACAAAAGACACACACTGAAGGACATCATTCCCTGGAGTGCAGAAAACTCCCTCAAGGAGATATAGCGCATTCAGGTAAGTTAGAGAGCTACCTGGGGTAAGTCTGCATAAGGGGAAACGGTCAGCGTGTGCCAAGGCCGGTGTTGGGGAGAATGAGCGAGATACGCTTCGGGAGTTCTGTGGTTCATTCTGCCCTGTCCCAGGACCAGGTGAAAAGAAGTAAAATTAGATGAATGGGCAAACCCAGACCCCACTAAGAAGTATAAAGATCACCCAGTGGGTCATAGGTGTGGCCTTGAAGGATGTGTCAGGACATTTCTTTTTATGAAAACTGCCCGGACATCTAGTAGAGATGATGGCACCCGAGCTGAAGACAACAGGATCTAAGTGTTGAACTCCACTCCCTCAGAATTGTACCATACTGTAGATCAAGTTGAGCAGCCTATAGCTGTCGAAGACAGGCAGACCTATAATCCCTCTCTCCTGCCCTGCCACAAACCTCGTTCCAGCAAGCCTCTGCACTCCAAAATGTCACAGAACTCATAACTTTTTCTCAGCTGCCATAAAACCATGGTGAATGCTTCTGCAAGACCAAGAGACTCAGGTTTGACAGCTGACACTGGGAAGTAGATAGCAAACCAAGACTTGGAGAAGCAGAGGCAAGAGAAGGCCAGTTCATGGTTTTCCCGTATCCACTTACGACATTGTGCTACATAAATCTGTGTGACTGAAAAATATAAAAAGGATGTTTTGGACACCATCTCATAGACCTTCTGCCCCACGCATGACTCTTCACATTCAAAAATTCTAAGAATGCTGCAGATTTTAGTTTCCTGGTACGAAGCATAAGGAAAAGATTTGCTGAACACCTACTTTGTAATATGCTACAACATAAAACCACACTCAGAAGAAATTCTGTCCCTGTTTTTCAAATGAGAAGGCTAAAAGCAAATATCTCTAAACTGAGACTTAAGCTCATGGCTGCTTGGCTATAGGTCTATGAAGTATTGTATATTCTTTGGAACAAGACTATGCCAAGTTCATCAAGGATTTATTTTAGATAGACTTCCTGGCAATTAGAAATATCTTATATTAGTTATCTGATGCCAATTAATAAACATTCCCCAAATTCATAAGCTTAAAACCAGGCATTTTCTTAACATTTCCACCAGTCAAGAATCAGTGTAAAAGCCGGGCAGTGGTGGCGCACACCTTTAATCCCAGCACTCGGGAGGCAGAGGCAGATGATCTTGGTGAGTTCGAGACCAGCCTGGTCTACAAGAGCTAGTTCCAGGACAGCCTCCAAAGCCACAGAGAAACCCTGTCTCGAAAAACAAAACAAAACAAAAAAATCAGTGTAGCTTAGTTTGTGCCTCTGACTTGGGTTATCTTTGAGGTTGTAGTCAAGACATTGAAAGGACTGCAGCCTGATGGCAAGGCTTCCATGGTGGCAGGCTGAGCTCAGTCCATCACCAGGTTTCCTCACAGCACAACACCTAGCTTCCTTCAGGGAGCAATGCCAAAAGAGCAAGAGAGACAATGAGTGCCCAGCACAGCTGGTTTTTTCATTACTCAGTCCTGGGAGGGATATCCTGTCTGTCCTACTGTGTTCTATTTGTAAAAAGCAAGATGGCAAATCCAGCCTACACTTCAGAGGAAAGGGAGGGGTGGGGAGGATATGGCTATCCAGGGCCAGGGATTACAAGAGGGCAGTCTATAGGCTGCAGACTTCAGTTTAAAGAGCGTTTGATCAGGTTATCCAGGCTATTTCCCAAAATGGTGAATTGTTTCCTCTTCTTGTGTGGCTGTTTCCTCTGAATAGAAACATTCTCTCCAGGAGGGAAGAGAGACGTTCAATAAGACTCCAGAAGCTCATAAAACTTAGAAGGCTCAGAAAGCTCATGAAAGTTACAAGATTCACAAGGCCCCTTCTCAAGCTTGTAAAAGCTGGGGCTCAGGAATTCTTCTGACAGCAAGCTGTGCAGGGGAGCCCCAGTGATACCATTTTCCTGAGTTGTTATCCATTTGTGAGTGGGCTTTCTAGTGATAGTGCTGTGCTTCCATGCTCCTATTAGTAGCCCCAATAAATACACTGGTTTTCCAAACTAGACTTGGATAGAATTATTTCTCTGGTCTGTCATGGATACCCTATCTGGAATGAATAGACTTTCATTCACATTTCAAAGCTGGGGACAAACCACACCCATGCTACTCAGGGGGTGCAGGATTTGGGAGAACTTCAGTGACACCTGGGGATGCTGTTGTGCCCATTTCTTGATGCCCAAGGCAGAGTCACATTTGTAAATGCTTGTGTAGTGAATCTATCTGGCACAAAGGTGTGTGTTTGAGGGGGTAGTTTTTCAAACTATGGCTACTGATCCCTCCCCACCTTGTTCTTAAGCTGTTGTGAAGTCCTCCTTGCTGGAGAAAGAAATGAAGGTTGGCCGTTTCTAGGTAGAGGAACCATCAGCTGGAAAGTCTTGGTTATTTTATTATTGTTTTCAAGTTTAAGTGCATGAGTGTTTTTCCTGCATGAACATATGTGTACCATGTACGTGCCTGGAGCCCATGGAAGTCAGAAGAAGTCATCAGAACCCCTGGAACTGAAGTTCTGAATGGCTGTGAACCACCACGTGGGTGCTGGGAACCCAACCCTGGTCCACTTCAAGAGCAACAGTACTCTTAACCATCTGAGTCATCTCTCCAGTCCTTGGAATGACTTGCCAATGACTTGGAATCCCTTTTCTTCTGAGTTTTCCTCAGTTCTCATCTCATGCTGTCCAGTTCTGCTAGTACCACAGCAGCTGACAGAGCAGATGCTCCAGAAACATCCCGAGGCAGGGGACAACAAGCCAGTGTATGCACAGGTCACATTCCTTCAGCAGCCCTTCTGTGCAGTCACAAGGGCATTCAGAGACACATGGGTACAGACCTGTGAACATAGATGAAGCAGTATAAGCAAAATCATAAACACTTGCTCAGTCTACCCCCTTGTTTCACCACTGAGCTGTCCTAATTGGCAAAGCATCTTTCATTGCTCAGACTTCTGTAACAGCTTCCAAACTGGCTTGCGCTATCTATCCATTTATTCACTCTGCCACTGGACTATCTTTCTGGACAGCGAATCTGTCAAGGTCGAAAGGCCTGCCTAACTGATCTTGGCGGAAAGCCAAGCCCTTTGGATGGTCTTCAAGACCCTAAGTACCCTGCCTGTTTCATCTTACCTCCTGTTTTGGCTCACAGGATTGGATCACAGGTGCTTGTCTTCTGTGTCCATGAAAAAACGGACACTATCTGATTTAGAAATCTTTGCTCAAAGCCCATCAGGGAGGAGTGAGGTCAGTTAGGGCTGTGGAACGGACCCAATGTCAACTCTGGGATCGCAAGCAGGTTGCCCTGGCCAGGAATCTTGGCTTTCCTCAAGGAAACACATGCGAGAAGTACAGAGGGTCCCTCGCTTTGGTCACGCCCTCTTCCTTATTTCTGAGCTCACCCAGCTAGTATAGTTAGAGAGCAGCCCACCATCAGCGCCTGTAGCCCTCTAAGCAACGATCCTTCTCTCAGAGCGGGGAAAGGCACCGTGGAGCAGGTGCGGCATGAAATTGGCTTTGAAAGATGAGTTGGAGTCTGGCTTCAGAAATAAAGTGTGGGCATGTGTGCCTAAGGCAAGGGGTTTTATATTAAAGCATTCTCTTTCCCCGTCGCTGTTTCCCACACGCCTTGAGTACAGACACTAAAGCTATCTGGTGACAGTGGTGTCTCCTCTCTTCATCTCCCGCCCCCAGGGGCACCCACCCCGGCTCTCCAGGCACGCTTGAATGAATGGGGGAGGACCCGTGCGCATGAATGAGCGCGTGTGTGAGCGAGTGTCCAGGCCAGCCAGCCGGCAGATGAGTGAATGGCGTCCGCGCCACTTCGGCCCAAGGGCGCGGGCGCGGGCGCGGGTTCCACTTCCCACTCCCGCCAGCTGGTGGCCTCCAGAAGGTGGCAGAGCCGGCAGCCGCCCGAGCTGGGACGGCCCGGGCGCGGGATGGTGGGGGAAGGGGCGTTCCCGGCGGCCGCGCCTTCCGCGGCTATTGGATTAGTGGCCTTCAGGGATGAGCTCAGCCGGATCGGCTTTCAGCTGCAGCCTCCGGGCCGGCCGGGAAGGCGGGGAGCGGGCGGCCGTGGAGGAGGAGGGGGAGGCGGCGGCTGCAGCATCCAGAGCTGGCCCTGGCAGTCGGCGCGCCCCGTGCACAAAGGCGCCCAGCCCCTGGGGAAGGCGATGAGCGCACGGCAGCCCGGGCCCCGGCCACCGCAGCAGCCATCGCGGCGTGCGCCCGGGGCGCTGGGGAAGAAACCCGGCACTCCAGGGACAGGCGGCCGAGGTGCGGCCCGTGCGCCCTAAGCGCGGGGACTCGCCGCCCTCCAGGTCAGGCGCCAAGCTTCGGGGCGGCCAGGGCTCCGGCTTCCGCGCCCCCCTGAGATCCGCGCAGTCGGGCGCTTCCCCACCCGGGACCGGACCTCGGAGCCTTCTTGCCGAGCCTGAGCGCCAACTTCGCCAGGAACGTCCCTAACTCCAGGGCACCCTGCGGGGAGAGAGGGCGCTGCTGCGGGGCACAAGCCGAGAGGACGCGCCGCTGGCGGAGAAGCCAGCATCCGCGGGGTCGCTCGGGCGCCCCTGAGTGGGCAGCAGCGGCAGCAGACCTCTCTCCCGGGAGTTCCGGACCTGCCAGCGCTGGGGATTCCTCCCGGGCAGGCGCTCGCCCTCTCTTTTATGGTAAGTGTTCTCCAGCTCCCGCTAAAGGGTGATTGCCGGCCGGCACCGGTCACACCCGGTGCTCTTGGGGTCCCTCTGGTCGCGGTCCGCGGGAATGTCTCTGCGAATTGGGCAGTTCAAGCTGCTTGGTTTGGGACGAGCGTTGAGGCCAACCTCTGGTACTGAGGGTTTGAAACCCGCTGCTTCTCTGTGTAGTGGAGACAACACAAAAAATTGCTCCCGGAGTCACCTGGCTATGTTCGTTCCTATATCCGTCACTCTCTGGGGTGACCTTGGGCCAAGTACCACAACCTCGGTCTCCTCATCCGGAAGATGGGGGTGATAACTGTGCCCCTTTTACTAGTGTGTTGGAAGGAACTGCAGGGTGGTGCGGAGACTTGCGCCTGGCACTCAGAAAGCATTAGCTAGCGTTAATATTAGCCTTGTGAGCTCCAGTACATCATCCAACTTCCCGGAGCTGCAGCAGCTGCCTCATCTGTGTGACGAGGACAGTAATTTCTCGGGGTCTGCTCCTCGCTGCGGAAGTAAAGCGCCTCTCACTCACTAGGCTCTGGTGGTGATTCTTGGGGTTTATCTCCGATGCTGGGGCAGCGATGACTGACTGACTGACTGCTCCGCTCTAACAGAGCGCCTCGCGGTTGGTCCCCAGCCTGGCTGGGAGATAAACTTGGAGAGAATAGGGAGCTCAGGGAGCCCTGGGCGAGGGGCTACGGGAAGCAGGGAGGAAGCCAATGCCCCGAGTGTGGTAAATATGTCCACTCTGTTTGAGTCAGGAAAAACAAGGGACCCCAGACCTCTGGCTGGTGAGGTCCAGGAAGTGTGGTTCCCACCGCCCGGTGGCCAAGCGCCGGCTGCTGAGCCAAGAATAGAGAAGAGGGCGTATTTGTGTGACTGTCTCTAGAACTCTCGGCGCTGCAATCCTGGGCTTGGATTCGAATTGTGCTTCCAGCACCAGCCCGTGGGTGTGACCTTGAGCCGGTTCTCTAAGGTCCCCAGCACTCCAGGGTTTGGGTGTGAATTCGTCCTCTTATCTTCCCTCTCGTCTGCCCCAAACAGTTGTTGAGCCTATCTAGATCTGGAAGAGATGAAGTTCATTCTTCCCACCCTGCCCTGTGGGAAGTGATCCGTGCACTCACTCACCTCTGAGTCTTCCGGTCTGTTTCCTCACTTTCAACTCTGTCTTTCAACTGAAGCTTGCAGTTTCTGTTACTCAGGCTGATGGGAGAATCCTTCAGCCTCTTCTCACCAGTCCCTTTCCCAAACCATTCAGTATTGATTTAGGGCTGCAGATGAACCCACTTTATAGAAAACCCAAATGTCAAAAGTGTGATATAAATAAACTTTCTTTACAGGAGGCCGCAGTTCTTGAGACCGCGCCCCCCCCCCCATGTTTAAACTTCCATAGCAGGGACGGTAAAAAGAATTTAAGCCTTTGCAAGCTGTAAACAAAATTAGATTCACCAGTCATACCACCCAAATATCTCTTCAGTTTGCATTTCTCTTTGATTTTAAAGACTGATACATTCAGTGACATAGACATAAAATCTGCCTGTGGGGGAGGGGCGAGTAGTACTTGCCAGAAGCAGTCAAAAGACATGACCGACTGGGAAACGAATTGCTACTTACTGCAAAGGCTTCATATCTTCCAATTTGTAACAGATTTGGGGTGTGTGTGCTGGAGGCTTTGTGTGTGCTAGACTAGTGTTCCACCCCTGAGCTGTAGCCTCAGCAGAAAGTGTGTAAGGAATCTTCAAGACAAGCAAGCACCCCAAAGGACAAAGACTACAGGCAACTCACGCACACAGAGTGAAACAGAAATAACACGAAAACCTATATGCCTTGCCTCACTCAATAAGAAAAATGTGTACGAAAGCCCTAAGATTCAATTGTTCAGACATCAGAACAGCAAATAGTTATAACCATTCACCAGTAGGAAACCTTTATCCTTAAAAATATAAACAGACCAAATTCCTCCCTAGTTAGAACTTCCTCAACGCTGCCAGGAGTAAAGGCTGAGTTTGCCCTCTAGGCCTGGCTGCCACTGGCACTACCTTCTTTTTCATCGTTTGTCTCCCCCACCCCTGAGACCCTGACATAAGATCTTGGGTTTGCTCCAACACTCCCAGGGCTTATTCCTCTCCTGACTCCCACTCCCACCCCACCCTACCCCAGTTGGTCACAGGACCAGAACCTTGTCATCCTTCATGGAAGCCTGTCCTGGAGACTTCATTCATGTGCCAGGATGTGGCTATGACTAAGGCTTAGGCCCGAGGCAAGGTCTTTGCCTCTGGAGGAACAGGCCCAGTGAAACTCAACATGCTCCAGTTTGTTAATTTTTTTTCTAAGCTGTCTGGCTCATTGCCACACATCGGTGCTCCTGAAAGGGCCCTCCTCTGTTGGCACGATAACAAAAGATCTCCAGGAGCTCCCTAGATAGAACAAGAAACTGGATGTGGAAAAATCAGGAGGGTAGAAGGACCTTGCTCCAAGTCATCAGAAGTCTTTCTCGGTAATCATTAAAAAAAAAAAAAAAAAAGGCACTTAATGTATGCACTTAACTTGTGTGAGCATGATCGTTCATACTTGGCAAAAAGATCAATAATAAAAAATTAAAAAATCTAGCAGCACATTTAAATAAAACATGGTCCCTACATGAGCTGACTGACTTTCCTGCTGCGGCTCAGTTACAGGCGTCTGTTCTGAGGCTGCAGGAAGCAGCTGTCTGGCCCATCCTTTGGGAAAGACCCCAAATGAGCTGTCATAAACTTTGTGGAGTGTTGATTGCATGGGATTCTTACTTCACAGGTTGAACACGGAACTTAATTCACATTCCAAATGTACACTTCAGTTGTGGGGAAAAAATCTTGTTGGTAAAAACACAAATCGCTGAGTCCAACAAGCATTTCTTCTTCAAGTTTTTTTCTCTCACCTTACAGCCCATGCTGGACTAGAACTCACAGTGTAGCCCAGGTTGACTCCCAACTCTCAATCTTCTGGACCCCTCCGGGTGTGGGCCATCACACCTGACTCTGACAGGTACTCTTTAATGCAGACTGGCGGTGTGCACAGGACTGGTCTAGAAGACAGGTGGCAGTTAGCTGGGCATGGTTAGCCTTCTAGAAGTAACGTGTAATGCAGGAGGCATCAGTGGGACTAGATTGTTAGGATGGCATCAATGGGGCACAGAGGAGTGAGAAAATGCCAGTGGGCAGTAAAGGTGAGCAAGTCCCAGAAGCTTGGGGTTAAAGGGGTAAGCCGACTCAGAGTCTGGCATCACTGGTCAGAGAAAGGCTATAAGGAGACGGTGACAGTGAAGCCCTTGGGTGTCAGCTCAAAGGGGGGGGGGTGTGTTTGAATGAGCAAGTGATAGACAGCCTGCTTGGATTTAGCCTCTTGGCAGCAAGGGGGCGGGGTTGGGTTAGAGTTCCAAAGCAAAAATCATAGGTCCTCCCTAGGAGACTGCTCCAGTAATTCCACTAAGATGGAAACCAAGAGGAAGTAGAAGGTATTGAGTGGAGCAATAGACAGACAGGAACCTGGGTTATGGAGATGGAAGAGGTTGAGCTCAGCCCAGGACATGTGATTCTCAGATGTGCCACTGTGTTGGGAAGGTGGCCATGTGCCCAGTGGAAAGCTTAGAATGGAAAGATGCACTACAGAGTCGCCCAACAGAGCATCTATAATGGCCAGAGGCTAGGTGAGGGAGGGCAAAGAGGGCTGTGGATGGCAACAGAGGGATAGAAGGGCAAACTTTAAGAAAGGATACACAGAGAGGAGGGGACAGAGTCTAAGATGTTGCCTTGAGGTGTTGCATGTATAGAGCAGGCAGGAAAGATGGCGTGGACATTCCACTTTTCTGAGTGCCATACATTACATGTAGGAAGAGTGCAGAGCAGTGCCAGTATCACCTCTGTGGGTTATGGTTGTGGTCCTGTGAACTGTGTTCATTGTGGTCTGCAACTCTGCCTTTCCAGAAATGAGTGAGCTTGGTCGGGTTAGCTGGCCCTTAAAGACATCCCCACCTGTTAGCCACATTCTGTGCGATAACTGAGGGTGTGGTAAGAGTCCCAGGGATAGGGCGCTTCTCATAGGCAGGCCCCTCCTGTCTACCTGCATTGCCCTTTTCCTCCCAAGCCTGGTGTATGCAGCATATGCAAAAAAGATGTCCCCGGCTTATCAGAGGAATCCACAAGTCCCCTGGATTAACCCTGGTGCTTAAATGGCCCTGCTTTGATTTAGGAAGCCTGTTTTCAGACAAGCACTCATGTCCAGTGAGTTTACACTCATCTTGGGAGTTATATGAGAGGTTGGACATACACATGACTGGGTTCTTTTAATAACATTTTCCTAGAGGGTCTCCCTGGCAGCCCCGCCTCAGCCTTGTTTGCCATGCTTTGCCCCAGCTTGAACCAGCCAATGCTGGGCCTCATGAAGGACAGCTGTTCTACAAAACAAACCACAGGTACGGGGCACATGGTCCCACTGGATCTGACCTATATCTCTTTCAAATGACCTTGTAGAGCTTGCTGGCCTGGTCGCCACCACCCAGCAAGCCTCCTGCCTCCCAGCTTCTGCTCTTCCTGCTGGCTGACAGCTGAGCTTTTATCCCAGGAGCCTCTGACTCTGTGTAGGAGGAGGATTCCCATGGAAACCCCAGGAGGAGGGAGGCTGGGGAAGCCTCATTGATTGAGCTCTAGGAAGATGGGACCGGCAGGAGTCAGGAGTCAGCCCCACCTGGACTGGACAGATGGCCGCTTTTGTGAGTGCTGGGAGAGAAAGGCTGGCCTGGCCAGTGTGGAGTGAGCTCCCTGTGTGTATTATGGGAAAATCTAATGGACATCTGTGATTAAAGCCCTAGGGGTTCCTTAGTTTATTCACTGTTGGTAGGTTCATTCTGAGTGATCATCTTTCAATAAAATACCCATCCAATTTAGTGTTTGTAGCAAGTAAAGCTTACAAACAGCCCATAGGCTCTCGGACCAGGCAGGACTCATTAGCCCTGAGTAGCTGTTTGGAAGAGTCTGAGGCAGCATGTATTCCCACTGCAGCTCCCAAGTCATTCACTCAACCTTTTCTCTATACCAGACCCTTGTGGATGAAGTCCCGGGAACTCAATTTGGGAAACTCAGCCCCTGTTGTCCAGAGGTGTTCCAGTCGGGCTCCTCATGTTATGTGCTGTAGTGGAGACAAGCACAGGGCCTCTGAAAGCCTGGAGCCGGGGGGGGGGGTAGTGGGGGGGGGATTGGGGGTGAGGAAGGGGTTTGTTCAAGAGTTGTTGATAGCCAAGTGAGGGCAATTACTCAGATAGCACATGGGGGCGGGGTGGGGGGCGTGTGGAGACAGGAAGGGACAGTGGCAGCCAGTCAGAGAGCCGGAGAAAGGGTTTCACTGAGGGTTGTGGGCTGGAGAAGCACTGTTGAACGTCCTGGGACAGTTAGAGTTTGAACCCTCTCTTAACATCTTAGGAGGGTATAAGCAGAAAGTGTGTTCTAGACTGGTTTGTGGTTTGACGAAAGTATCTTTCCATCTACTAAGGAAGTTCAGTGGTGTCAAACTGCCTTGCTTTTACAGTCCTAATCATTATCCATAGCTGTCCCCAATTCTCACCCCTCTGGGGTGCATTTCCCTAGAGGAAAGTAATTTCATACTTTCCTATAGCTGTGGATCCCTAGGGGGATATCATTACCTGTAGTTAAAGGAAGGTATGAAACTTGCCCTGGTCCCTGACCCCAGCAAGGCTAAACCCCAAGGCCACACTGAAGGGAGGGCATGTCACTCAGCCATCACTCAATGCCTACAGTCATCAGGGTCCTTGTAGACAGATCCCTCCCGTCTTGAGCCCAGCCATCCAGACCTCTTGAGACTTACTTGACTGTAGGAAATGTGATATAATATACAAAGCACTGAGGGTTTGGGAACAGTGTGGTAAGGCTGCTTCATGCTGCCTCATTGCCCTGCTGAATAGCAACACCCACTAGGGTCCCAGGAAGGACCATCAATAATCTGAGTTTTTGTGTTCCTGCTCGGTCATGATTGAAGCCTCTGAATGAAGCCGATGCTTCTGATGGCATGTTTAAACGTCACCATTGAAGCATGGAGGGTTGGGAAGTCAATTCCTTACTCTTGGTACGCTTAAGTGTGTCTGCTGCTTATTGGGTTTATATCTATCAGGAAGTTAGATTCTATGGTATGTTCTGTGTGCCTGGCCATGGGCTACCTGTTGCAATAGAAATGAGAGAAGAAAAGTGGTTGGCTAGAGGGAGGAAGTAAGGGCTAAGCATGGTTACAGTCAAGAACCAGCTGCCTAGAGAGGCCGGCATCTATAGTGCTCTGAGTCCTCAGTGATGCCCAGGCTCTTTCCCTACCCATTCTCTGAAAGAGCCCACCCAGAGCCTCTCTGGGCTGGGTGCCTCCTTGCAACAGCCTACCCATGTGCTTGCCTTGTGTGCAGACCCTGGAGGGCATTTCTCAAGACGTAAGTTGCTTCTTGGGGGACACGGAAGTGTAGGGGCAGCTTTTGTTTCTGGATAGGTGACCTCAGCAGATCCAGAAAGGTGACCCTCCTCACTAGTCTGTGGTTCTCGTAAGTTGGAGTAGGCCTCTAGAGACTTGGGGGACCAGGGCAGGTTTCCTGAAAGAGATGGGAGAAGTGAGGGACCCTGCCTCCGAATGCCTCCACACTGCAAATTCTGGGTATTCAGTACAGACTCTCATGTCATAACAGAATGCTACAGCAACGGCAGGGGACACACACAACTTAAAGGGGCCCTTCTCCTTCCCAGGATTCCTGATGAGGATGCTGCTGGTAACCAGGCAAGCAAAGAGTCAACAGTGGTTTAGTGATGTCTCAGAAGTTAAGACCTTGCCCAGGACCCAGCAAACAGGCAGAATCCAACCAACCCAGGGCCAGGGGTTCTGTAGTGCCTCGACATGAATACACATGAAGACCCTGCATTGGGGAGCAGCTAAGGGACAGTCTATTTAGATGCTCACTTTATTATACCCCAAACAGCAGGAGCCCTGTCTGCCACTAATAGGTATAAAAACTTAGAGGAACACTCGACCAGAATCACCCAGCATGGGACGGTCAAGAGCTGGTAAGGAACTACAAAATAGCAAAGTTGTTGTGCTATGAAAGTAGATTTTTAAAAAGGTGTGTGGGGGGGGGGCGGGGGGCTCAGTCATGCAGAGTGGTGACAATGCCCTGGAGGGAACTGTTCTAAACAGTATGGAGGAAGATGTGATAGCCCAGGCTTGCCCATTCAGCCACCCTAGGCCTGCTGTTCAACTAGTTATGTGACCTCGGTTCACATTATGTCATGCCATAACTCTGAGGGTGTGTTTGCCTCTGAATGAAGGAGCATGCTGTCTGTCAAAAAGTGCCTGTGGGAAAGCTGGCAGGCTGACTGGCATGTGCAACATCCCAGGTTTTCCACTGCATCCATAGGCTTTATCTTCATAGCTTCATTCAGTAGCCTCTCGGGGACTCTGTGGGAACCCTGCTCCTGCTACACAGTGCCTGGTTTCAGTGGCTCTCTGGAGCCATGGAACAAACCTCTATGACCCACTTAATCTTGTATCTTTTCATGCTTGCAAATCTAGTAGCTCATGGGCGATGCTGACAGCTTGAGCTATAGCCTGGTCGTCTTGGCCACAGCTGTATGCCATGGTGGCTGGATCTAGAATCACTTTCCAAGTGCTGATATTTGAGGGTAGTGGTGGAGAAGCAAGAGAGATCAGAAGCAGATGAGGCTTTGAGTTCATGGTGAGACCAGCTGTGCCATCTTTTAACTATGTCTTTTTGACTGGGCAGCATCCCTCACCACTTCAGTTTCCTAGACTGTTGTTATAGGAGCATAAGGTGTCTTCTAATGAACTGTAAAAGTGCCAGATTGCAGTTCTCTTGCCTTCCAGCTTACACTCTTAGGCAGCCCGCATAGGCACACAGGTGTGTTCTTGGGGCTAAGATGATATCATCTGGGCTCCAAAGAGCATAGGTAGCCCAGTCCTTCAGATCTTCCACCTTCAACACATACAGCCTCTGTCTTAGGCCAGATCTAGTCTATACCTATAGCTTTCCCCAGTAGATGTCCCATAGTTCAGACATCTCTAACATCCTGGGTTCTCCAGTGCATCATAAATTTTTGCCTTCAGAACTTCATGGCAGTGGCTTCTCGGCTCCTCGTTGTGGGAACCCTGACCCTCCCATACATTGCCTGGTCTCAGTGGCTCTCTGGACCCATAGAGCAAGCCTCTGTGATCTTTAATGCCTTCAAAACAAGAACATTGTGAATAAATTAATATTTTCAACTTGAGATATAGCCTGGTCACCTTGGTCACAGCTGTAGTGGCCCTTGTAATGCCTCGTTAGATCTGGAACTGCTATCCTAGGATGTTGTTTGAATCAGGGAATCCGTTTAGATGCTTTCTTGGTTCAGGTTTTCGCTTTTCAATTAAAGTTGGGGAGTTGGTATGTTTGATGAATAGTGTTTTGTCTGCATAGACTTTCCTATTGTCCTAGTATAGAGAAGGAGATTTCTCTTTAATGGGGTTAACCTCATTAACAATTATAGCCTCTCCTTTTGCATCTGCCTGGTAAGCCACTTTAAATTTCCTCATTGTCTTAGTTCCTTTTCTATTGCAGTGACCACACACCATGACTAAAGCCACTTATAAAAAGAAAGCGTTTAATTCGGCACTCACGGGTCCAGAAGGTTAGAATCCATGATCCGTATGGCAGGGGTCATGGAAACAGGCAGGCAGGCAGGCAGGCAGGCAGGCAGTGGAGCAGTAGATGAGAGTTTACCTCTAAACAGCAGGCAGAGAGAGGGGGGGGGAGAATGGTGTGGGCTTTTGAAACCTCAAAGCCAGCCCCCAGTGACATACCTCCTCCAACAAGGCCCCACCTCTAATCCTTCCCAAACAGTTCCAACAATGAGGGAGGAGGCAAAGCATTCCAATATTCGGGCCTATGAGAACTGTTCGTTATCTTTCAAACTGCCATATTCATTCACTTTCTAGCCAAATGGCACATTTAAAAAATATTTTTCTGCCCCATTGTTGCTAACTTTCACTGCAGACCTGCATTAGTGATACTTTCACAGCCTGAACCTCTCCTAAAAATTTCCTCTGCCAAATACATTAGTGTGTTACTTTTAAATTCTGCTTCACTCAAGTTCTCAGGACAGGGGCAAGGTGAAGCTATATTCTTTGCTAGAATAGCACACATATGGCCTCTAACCCAGATCTCAATAGGGTCCTTGTTCTGCCCTGAAACTTCCTGAGCTGGGCCTCCACTGTCACATTTCTTTAAGGATTCTGGCTTTTCAAACTCCCACCAGAATACCTTGTTAAGTTCTGCATACAGCGTTCTAAAGTTTTCTTGTAGCACAGTGTTCTAAACTCTTCTGAAATTCTTCTTCAGACAAATCCCAAAGACCGAGGACCACATGGCCAGATTTATCTCATTACCAATGTTCTGTATTAGTTATTCTTTGTTGTTGCTGTGGTGAACACTTAACAAGAAGCGACTTAAGGAAAAAGTCAACGTGGCTCACAGTTCAAGAGGATACAGTCTGTCACACTGGGGAAGGAATGGTTGCAGGAACAGGAAGCCAACAGGTCACATTGCATTTGTAGTCAGGAAGCAAGAGTGGATAGGAAGTAGAACTGGCCTGTAAAACCTCAAGACCCACCACCTTCTGGGACTCATTTTCTCCAAAAGTTCTGTCTCCTTCAGATTCCACAGATTCCTAAACAGTGCTATGTACCACATAGGGATACAATGTTTACACCCAGGAAACTATGGAGGGAGGGGTCAGTTTCACTTTCAAACCAAGGTAGGTAGGCTCAACAGTATCTTAATCTGTCTTCTTTTGCTTTTCCTCAATATTTCACTATTGAAACAGTGTTGAGTGTGCACAATATGTAAAATGTTGCTGTGCACAATTGAGAATATAGCTAAATAAATGGGGTAAAGTGGAATTGCTAGATTAGGTACATTTACCATTTTGAAAGATGGAGTTAATTTACATCCATTGAGTTGACCAGAATACATTCAGTTCCATGATGTACAAGGCTGTCAGCTTTTCCATTCCTCCTGCAAGGAGCCATTCATCTTCTGGATCTTCACTAATCTGATAGACAAAAGAATGACTTTCGCTGCAGTTCAGAGTTGTTTCTTGCTGGGAGGTGGTGGCTCATGCTTTAATCCAAGCACTTGGGAGGCTGAGGCAGGTGAATTCTTGAGTTCAAGGCCAGGCTGGTCTATCAATCAAGCTCCAGGACAGCCAGGGCTACACAGAGAAATCCCTGCCTCGAAAAAACAAGACAAGACAAAACAAAACAAAACAAACAAACAAAAACAAAAGAAAGAGAAGACAATGAATTTCATCTAAATGTATTAGATTAGGAGTTCGTAAAGTAAGTGGTAAAGCTTGGCCGTCCTCAAATTGAGAAACTGATTTAAGATTTAATTATAAGTTTTACTTTTTGAATAATTTTAGACTTATAGAAAAACTAACCCAACACTTAACTAGCTGCATGAAGCCCTGGTTTAATCTCCAGTGTGGGAGGAAAGGAGAAAGAAAGCGGGGTTGGGAGAGGGGAGGACTAAACCAACATACAGAGAGGTTTCCTTTACTGACCCCACACACATACTCCTTCCCCTACACTGAACTCTTACACTGGTATTACATATTTGTCCCAACTAACGAACCAATATTGGTACAGTATTATTCATTCTCCCAATGATTTTTTGCCTACATTCCTTTTTGGGGGGTGGGGGAGGGGTCCAGTATCCAAGCAGGGAACCCATCTTATGTTTGGTCCTTATTCTCCTTGGGCTCCTTTTTGCTGTC
This sequence comes from Cricetulus griseus, assembly GCF_003668045.3. Classification (NCBI taxonomy): domain Eukaryota; kingdom Metazoa; phylum Chordata; class Mammalia; order Rodentia; family Cricetidae; genus Cricetulus; species Cricetulus griseus. The sequence goes on along the minus strand of NC_048597.1, from coordinate 205,580,469 downwards.
ACAGTCTCTTGACCTTTTCTTGTGTTTAATGACCTTGACAGTTTGGAGGAGTGCAGGTTGGGTATCTTGGGTCCCCCGTACCGCCAACTGGAATTTGTTCTGCCATCTTAATGACTAGAATGTGCTTCTGTGCTTGGGAAAGAAGGAAACACAGAGAAAGTGCCTCATTATACACATCGAGGGCTTGTGTAGTAGGTAGTAGTAGCTACCAGAAAACACAGTCTGATTGACTAAATTGGATGAGTTATTGGCTTGCTTTTAGTTTTGTGATATCCAGCCCCTCTCTCCACATAAAAGAACCAGTTCTTGGATTTTTTCTCTTCATTTTGTTAGTTTTCTCTTTTTTTTTTTTTTTTTTTTTTAATTTTTTAATTTTTTATTTTATTTTGTTACTTTTCTACCTAATTATTCTTAGTTTATATATTTTCATTTTAAGAAGTCTATCAGTATGGGGTCCAGTGAGATGACTCACCCAGAAGGTAAGATGTGTATGCCAACGAGCCTGATGGCCTGAGCTCAATGCCAGGACCCATGTGGAGGAAGGAGAGCTGATTCCCAGATGTTGTCCTCTGATCTCCCCATTCTCACCTTGGAGTGCATGCCCCTCGCCCCAAAATAAATGGACAAATGTAAAAAAAAACTGTTAGCATAAACCATTATCTATGGCTTCCTCTTTCTTGTGTCAGACACATTCTGCAGATTAATAGATGGATTTTTGTTCCTTTCTAGATACCATACACTTGTATATGAAAACTTAGAATCTGCATTGTTTAAAGAAAATCTAGAAAATGTTCAGTGATTTTTTTTGTGAGATCTACTTTGATGGATTGTCTCCTCCACCCCCCCACGCCTACCCACCACTATCAGATACTGTCTTATATTCGCTTTCTGAGGCTTTATTTGTGGCTTAATATGCAGGAAAAGTTTTTTAATAATTTATTTGTTTCATGTGCATTCATGTTACGCCTGATTGAACGTCTTCGTGTAGGTGTCAGATCCCTGAAACTGGAGCTATAGGCAGTTATGAGCTGCCAAACAGAAAAAGTTTTAGTAGTTCCATGAACACATAAAACAACAAGCATTCTTTGCTTTTGAGACACAGAACACAACCCACACACCAATTAGATCTGGCAGATTAATTATGTAGGCTTCTCCTTTTCACTGTCTATATTTCATTTGGTCAGCTGATCACTCGTGAGCTGGACAATGGGCGTTAAAATCACCTGCCCTGCAGTCCCTCTAGCTTTTGCTCTAAATTATGGACACCATTTTTTTGTGTTTGATCTTCAGCTGTGGATCATATTCCTTTATTATTCCAAAATATTCTCCTTTGCTTCATTTAAAACTTCAGCTTTGAAAATCACTTTACTTGCCTCGTGTTAAGGTTGTTCTCGGTATGACCTTACACACAGCTGGCTGTGTGTGTCCTTACATTGTGTTTGGCCTGGACTCACTTTTCTTTGGGATGGCTCTCATGTGTTGTCTGGGGGGGGGGGGAGGATTCTGTCTTGTTCCTAGTTTCAGTCTTTGCCTTCGAGTAGATTGTTATGGCTGTTCATTGACATGGCTGCTACTTCAGGCTTGGTTTTACTATCACATCTCATGTCTTTATGTTGTCTTGCTTCAATAGCTTCTTAAAACAAAGCCCTCCGGGGTACTGTCTGTTTTACTTTATGCCGCCTCCTCCTGACAGTTTAGAAGGTTTGTGCTTTATTGTTAGTCGGGGAAGTTATCTTTAGAATAACTATGTAGAGTGAATTTAATCTTTTGTTTAGACTGTCTGCCTTCTAAAATGAGTAACTGCAATGATTGTTTACCGATTGGATCACAGTTTCTAGCCGCTTTACAGCAGCTGTTTTAAATGACAGCTATTCTTGACTTGCCTTTTTCTCCTTTGTTTCTCTGATAGTATCTTAAAATTTTAAAATGGCATTTACTTTTTTGTGTTTGTGGGGCGGGGGAAGGGTGAGCGTGGGGCGGGGGAAGAGTGTGAGAGGTCAGAGAACAACTTGGGAACTGGTTCTCTCCATCTACCACGTGGGTCTTGGGATCAAAGTCAGGTCTTCAGACTTGGCGACAAGCACCCTCTGGACCGAGCCACCCTCTAATAACTCCTTCACTACATCCAGGTATAGTTCTTACTGATCTAGGCAGGCTGTCTTGGATAAGGATTTTGCAGACATATTTGCAGAAGAAGTTTTGGAAATTACAGAGTGCAGGATTGCTCTGCGACTGGGGTGGTGGTTTCTTTGGGTAGTTGATTCTTTTCAGGCTGCAGAGCTGTAGCTGTGGGCTTCTCTCCTCCTGCCCTCTGCTGCCTGTGAAGAAGGCAGGTTGTGGTTTCCTCTGTTACCCTGTCTTCCCATTCCCTGAGGCCAAGGGCAGCCTCTTGACACCAGACTGCACATCCTGTGCCCAATGCTCTGATTAGACTGTTGGATTCTTCCTTCAGGAATCCCAGCTCTGCAGGCTTTCCCACAGCCCTGACCTGCAAGGTGCCTTCTCGAGGTGTTTTGGACTGGCTTTGATCTTGCCTGCTCTAGGGGCCTCTGACTGTGTTTGGCAGCCTTCCCTCCTAAGCTGTGGTTTGGGTTACAAATGTGTCTGGTTCTGCTGAAGAGTGAGTGCCTTTGCATTTCTGTTTCTCTTTCTCCTTGATTTTGGTTGATTTCAGATAAGAACACGAGTAGTTTTATTCTGCTACCTTTAAGCTATCGAGTGTTGGGGATCTTTTGCGATCGAGTATTCTCTCAGATCAGAACTTTTCCAAAGAGAGTTACCAGCTGATACCAGCTAAAGCGGAGACCTGATAACGAAAGGGAAGAACAGGGGAGTTGAGGCGAAAACTGGAGGGTTAAAAAAGAAATTCAAAACATGTGTGTCCATGCTGAGTGACAGCAGGGGTCCTTCCTTCCCTTCTTCACTTTTTGGTTGGGGTGTGCTTCTGTCAGGGTGGGGTATTAGACTTTCCTGTCAGTGTCAGAACACCTGAGAAAACAGCCTAAGGAGAGAAGGATTTGTTTTGGCTCACAGTCTCAGAGTTTCGGTTCACTGTGGCAGAGGGGATGTGCGGGAGGAGGGTGGATCCGATGGCGGAGGCCAGAAGCATGCAGGGATGCCTGCAGTAGTACCGGAGATGCACCTGGCTATCCTCCCAGGCAGTTGTCAAGCCAGAGAAGTCCACAAGACTATCATGGGGCCAGGGAGATGGCCCGGGTGGTAAAGTGTTTATTATACAAACACAAGGACCTGAGCTCATCCCCAGAAACTATGTAAGACAGCCAGGCAAGGTGGTTTGTACTTGTAATTCCAGCCCTGGGGAAGTGGAAAGAGTAATGGATAGCTGGGATTTGCTGGTCAACCAGCTTGGTCTATTCAGTGAATTCCAGGCAAACAAAAGACCCGTATTTAAAAAATAAGGCAGATGGCACATGAAGAATACATTCCCAGTTGATCTCTAGGTTACTTACACACTTATGTGCATATGCACCTGTATACATGTATACACCTTCATACACACACACACACACACACACACACACACACACACACACACGCAGGTATGCACACATACACCCAAGAAAAAGAATTAACTATCACAAGTTCGTCTCTTATCAATTAATATGCAAGCTACAACATTTCACCACTGGCTCCCAAAAGGCTCAATTCTATCTCATAATATTTTCAAAATGCATTTAGTCACTCTCGTGTGTCCCCAAAATCTCAACAATTGCAACATTATTCAAATCCAAATTATCCTCTGAATCTCCTTGCACACATTCAGCTGTGGGCCTCTGCAAAATAAAAAACAAGTCACATGCTTCCAAGATATGGTGACCAAACATCCCCATTTCAATAGACAGTTTCCGGGAATGGAAAGGATGGAAACAAAACAAGACTGAAACCTCTTAGGGAAAACCTGGGGCACGAGGCATCACGATGTCAGCTCTGGGAGGTCCCAGCACCCTTGGTCCTCTGACCTTATCATTTGCAGCTCATCTGGCTTCTCTGTGGGCTGTCTCTGCCTGCTGCCTTCTTCAGCAGACATCCCATCTTCCAGCCATCTTTGGCTTCACCTTCAAAGTTTCATGCATCACCCTCTTGGGGGAATCACTTGGCTTTTCCTGGGAATCCCTTGCCTGCAGAAATTCTACATCTGAGCCAGGCGTTGGTGGGGCACGCCTTTAATCCCAGCACTCGGGAGGCAGAGGCAGGCGGATCTCTGTGAGTTTGAGACCAGCCTGGTCTACAAGAGCTAGTCCAGGACAGCCGCCAAAGCCACAGAGAAACCCTGTCTTGAAAAATCAAAAAAAAAAAAAAAAAGAAAGAAAGAAATTCTACATCTGTCACAGGTTTTCTAGCTACCTAGGTCTTCCTTTGTAATTTAGGTTTAAACCTCCATGATCCAATAGTTCTTGCATTCTGAGTGCCTACAAAACCAGCATGGCGGATAATGCTAGATTTGCCACCTCCTCAAGCAATATCCAGAGCATCTTGATGATGGCTGAGTGGCCTCTGAATGTTTTGATGATTGAAAGCAGGGAATATTTCCTAGAAACCTGGTGCAGGCAGGTATCCTGAGTTCTCTTCCTGGGGCAGAGTCTTTGAAGCAAGTGAAAGTCTTCACACTCTTGAGCCAATTCCCCAGATGCTCTCAAGGTATCTTTCTAGTTGTCCTGATGTCCTTCTAAAACGGCTCTAATCCAGTGTTTCCCAACTTGTGGGTTAAGACCCCTTGGGGGATGAATGGCCTTTTCACAGGGACCACGTATCAGATATTTATTTTTACCATTCATAACAGTAGCAAAATTAAGAGTTATGAAGTAGCAATGAAAATAATTTTATGGTTGCGGGGATCACCATAACATGTTGAGCTGTTTTAGAGGGTCGCAGCATTAGGAAGGTTGAGAATCACTGCTCTTCTTTCTTTAGAGGCCACACTGTTGTGGCTTCTGTATTTGTTACTTTTCTCATTGCTGTGGCAATCCTGACAAAAGCAACTTAAGGAAAGGGTTAGTTGCAGCTTGTTATAGGTGGTGGTGGTGGTGGTGGTGGTGGTGGTGGTGGTGGTGGTGGTGGAGAAAGCTGGACTGAGGGACAGATTTGCACCCATGACTGAGAGATGAATGCTGGCTCAGCTCACCTTCTCTGTTTTATTCAGGCCAGGGCCCCAGCTCATGGAACGGTGCTGCCCACATTTTAGTGTGAGTCTTCCTACCCTCACAGAGCCAGCCCAGAAACTCCCCCACAGCACAACCAGAGGTTGGTCTCCTAGGCGATCCTGGGTCTTGCCAAGTTCACAGTCAGTAGTAACGGCCCCAGTCCATTTTTAAGTGTCTGAATCTTCCCACTGTGTATTTTGCTCCCAGACCTCACTGTGAATCTGGCCAAAGAGCCAAACTTAGCCATAGCCTGAACACTAGGCTGCCCTCAGACTCCCTCCCCCAAATTAATTCATTCTTCACCTTTAAATTCGGCCTCTGTGAAGTCTCAGGACACAGACAAAATATGCATAGCTTCTTTGCCAGAGAGTAACTCAAGTGGCCCGGGGTTCAGTTCCCATGAGACATTGTTTCTGCTGGAACTGGATAAGATGTCTTACTGCTTTTGGCATTCCCTTCGGCATCCTGGTCTCCTTAGGTCTCAGAATCACCAGGGAAGCTGTGCTAACAGCGTTGTAGGATTTCTACGGCTGCCTTCTCCAAACTTTCTGAATTCTTCTAACAAATTACTTCCAGGAGCTTCTATACCTCGTGGTCAGGTATAGTCACCACACCAGCTGTGTATCTCAGTGTCAGCTTTCTGTGTCTGGCAGCCTTTTGTGCTATGACAAAATGCCTGACAGAATGCCCTAGAGAAGAAAGGATTTCCTTTCCTTGAAATTGCAGAGGTTTCTGATTATCATAGCAAAGAGGGCATGGCCCAGCACAGCAACCTACATCATGGCGATGGTAGTCAGGAAGGTAGGGGAGAGAAAATGCCTACAGTAGGGAGCTTTCTCTTCTCCCCCTTTTATTCTATCTGAATCGACAGCCTAAGGGTGGGCATTCCACTCTTGTTTAACTCTTTCTGGAAATGTCCTGATAGATACACCTAGAGGTGAGCTTTACTAATCTCATAGGTGCTTCTTAAATTGACAGTGAAGATGAACCATCACCAATAGGAAATCATGGGTAGGCAAGACAAAGCATGGCAGCATCCTATCTTCTCATTTGTCTTGGGAAAGTTGTCTTGAGCCACGCTGCTCCCAAGCTAGGGAAGAAGAAGGCACATACCGGTCCTCTGCCTGCCATGGGAGTCAGGTAGGGCAAAGCTCTACCTTCCTCTTCCCATAATTAGGGCCATCCAGGCACCCCAAGATTCCTGGAGCCTCAATGACCTTTCTGTGGTCACTTCTCCTGGAAAAATGTATTAAGGAATGTTAACTAGGATAAATGTTATCAATGATATTTCTATACCCAGGGAAAACACTGGTGTATCCAAGAGAAATAATTCCCTGTGGGATCTCTGAAGAACAAAGCCAAAAGGACACCTGCTTCCAGGATTCCAGATCTGAGCTTTTATCATATTATCTTTCAAGTTTCAGACCACATGAAGGGAGGTGTTTTATCCCATCTTACAGAGGAGGAAAGTAAAGTCAAGGAGAAGCTTTAAATAGAGAAGGATTTGTACCAGTGCTCTTTGGCCGCACAGTTTGGATTTACCAGCTCTTTTCCTCTTTCGTTGCCATTTATTTTCCCGTGGCGACAACACACCATCCTCAAATAGTTTCTGGAATCCTTGTCCCTGGGTGACCCTGCTGGATACTTGCTCTGTGTCTTACAAACCTGGTTTGGGGAGGTTTTAAGATATTTTTTTAAGCTCCAGACAACTGGAGCCTAAACTCATGAGTCACATGCTAAATGTGTATAACCCTGTGTCTCAGCACTCCATTTTCTGGGGGTTCAGTTCTTCTTGAGACAGTGATTTCCAGTGGTGGTTGTTCTGGTGCCAGAGAACAGAACCTGAGAGCAAAGGACCTTGGTTTGACTGGTGGCTCAGTCACTTATTACCTGTGAGACTGGCTAGTCACTGACCTCTGTAAGATTTAGATGAATGGGGAAACCTTAATCATTGAGGACAGTGTCTGCCATATCTCATATACTTAGAAAGTACTAGATATGAAGTATCATTAATTATTATGCACATTAGTTATGTAGTAGGGCCAGGGCATAAGTGAAGGGATGAGTAGCTGGCTGTCCATGCTTCTATCATAACCTGTGCCCTTTGCTTCCTTCCAGGAGCTTGGGCCCCTGCCACAGCCCAGCAGAGGCTGTGTAGATCAACCATCAGGAAGCCTGGTTCCCAGCCCCGGGGTCCATCCCTGGCTGCGGGGAGTGGAGGCTCCTGCGAGGTAGCAGTGGCCCGCAGCGGTCCCCTCCCCATAGTGAGCCATGGGTCAGAAGCTCTCTGGGAGCCTCAAGTCCGTGGAGGTACGAGAGCCATCACTACGGCCAGCCAAGCGGGAGCTTCGAGGCTCAGAGCCCGGGCGGCCAGCACGGCTAGACCAGCTGCTGGACATGCCTGCGGCAGGGCTGGCTGTGCAGCTGAGACACGCGTGGAACCCCGAGGACCGCTCGCTCAATGTCTTCGTCAAGGATGACGACCGCCTCACCTTCCACCGCCACCCGGTGGCCCAGAGCACGGATGGCATCCGCGGCAAAGTGGGCCATGCCCGGGGCCTGCACGCATGGCAGATCCACTGGCCAGCTAGGCAGCGGGGCACCCATGCTGTGGTGGGCGTGGCCACGGCCCGTGCCCCTTTGCACTCAGTGGGTTACACCGCACTGGTGGGCAGCGACTCCGAGTCATGGGGCTGGGACTTGGGCCGCAGCCGCCTCTACCACGATGGCAAGAACCGTCCTGGGGTAGCATACCCTGCTTTCCTGGGGCCAGATGAGGCCTTTGCTCTGCCAGATTCCTTATTGGTCGTGCTGGACATGGACGAGGGCACGCTCAGCTTCATCGTGGATGGCCAGTACCTGGGCGTGGCCTTCCGTGGCCTCAAGGGCAAGAAACTGTACCCGGTCGTGAGTGCTGTGTGGGGCCACTGTGAAGTCACCATGCGCTACATCAATGGCCTTGACCGTAAGTTTGCTGACCTAGATGGCAAGGGGTGCTGAGGCTCCCTGCCCCAGGAGGCTAGGGAGGGGGGAAGCAGAGCAGGTAGAGCAGCAGTTGGGGAATCCCGCCGTTTTCAGCAGTGGTCAGGGCCCTTGAACTCTGACCTCGTTGACGGCTAGGCAGTTTGGAGGCTGTGCAAGTGGCACGGTGGTCATAATCTAACCCGGGGCACTCAGGAGGGTCACATGGCATACTCCAACTCAGGGCACTCAGGAGGGTCATCTAGGATCATATGTGTACTTAGAACAGTAAATGCACTTGATAAGGGCTGTGGATGCTAAAGAGACTTATGAAATGACCCAAGCTGGAGAGCATCACTCATGCCCAGTCCCTGGGTGGAAGTCTAGCTATTAAACAAGAAGTAGTGTTAGCAACTGTCATTTGTTGCCACCTACTGTATGCAGGTCCAAACACCCAAATCCCAGCTCCTCCTGGCAGCTGTCAAAGGAGGTAAACTACTCTCACCTCCAGCTGACTGTAGCCTGTGGAAAGAAGCCCTGTACTATGGAATTCTGCCATTTTTCCAGACAACCAGAAATCTAGATACTGGGAAGTGTCCCAGCAGCTGCTAAAGACTGTGTGGTTGGAGTGAAAATCCTCCGTTGCTGGGTTTCACCCTAGCAACATGAGGTCTTCCTTTATTTAAAATGCATAACCTATGAGGTGGTTTAAAGGTCACAGTAATGTCAGGTAGTGGCGGCGGTGCAGCTTTTATTCCCAGCACTCGGGAGGCAGAGGCAGGGACAGGAAGTGTAGCTTCCAGGAAAGGCACACATAGCTACATGACCCAACTCAATCCCAGCACTTTATTGGGCTTGCTCACTCATACCAGCTATTGTGGTTTAAACATGAAATGTCCCTCATAGGCTCATATATTTGAACACTGTTCCCCCTCAGGAAATGGAACCTTATGGGAGGAAGCTAATCATGGAGGGGGTGGATCTTGAGTTTCTATAGCCTGGCTTCACTTTATGTCAGTGCTCTGCTGCTTGACTATAAATGTCATGTGACCAGCTGCCTCCTCCTTCTGCTGTTAGACTTTTCTTGTCATGGGGACCATATACCTTCTTAAGCCTAAGCCAGGAGGGGTTAGGTCACAGCAGTGGAAAAAGTGACAATGTGCCAGACCACCAGCACCCACCTATAGACTTCTTCCCATACTCCTACCAAAACCTACAGAAGTGAGCACTTGCAGCCCCAATTCTAGGGTTCATTTTAAATGAGAGGTATAGTTGCCAACCAGTGAGGCTGATTCCAGACCCCTTTTACTTTTTTTGAAAGACAGAGAAAACAAAAACAAACAAGCAAACAAAAACCTAAAGGACAGAGCTCTAGAACCATAAGCAGAAGCCACTCCCCCCCAACCCCCTCCGCCGCCAGATCTATTGTCTTCTGAGACCAACCATTTTCCCATGATCCCCTCTTTAGTTGAGAGCCCAAGAGTATCACTTCAGCAAAGGAACCACCGACAAGGTTTGACTTGTGTGTTTGCTTAAGCAAAAAGTGGACTGACAGTTCACAGGTGGCAGGCTAACACAAAAGTGGCCGGAGCCCCCAACTCTGGTATAATTGGCAGCATTTTTACTGGCATTGGTTTCTGTGGTTGTTGGACTAAGATTAATGGTGGAATGATGCTCCATTTTCTGTTGAATTGTAAAACCCTGGAGCAGATGAGTCTTCTCTGAGCAGGGTGATCATCATGGCATCTTGTAGGAAGTGTCTGGAATCCTTAGATGAATATGGTGAGGCAAATCCCAAGGATGAGGAAACCGTGGCATCAGTGAGTACTCTGGCCCAACTGGGAAGTTTACCGCTGGAGTTAATTTGGGCTTGCTCTGGAGGGTGTGTCCTGTACCTCTGAACATACCCAGCACAGTGGTTCTGTCTCCAGTGAGTCACTCTAATTTCCTAGGCTCCACTTTACTCCTCTGTAAAATGGGGCATGAGATCCCTTTCTTAGTTTGGGTGTTGGCATCAGTGTGGTAGCCAGGATCAAATGTCTGAAATTGACAGCAGGGGGAGCTATGAAAGCCTTAAAAAAGAATATTTCTTTTGGTTATTGAGCACTCCAGTCTATTCCTTGGTCTTCAACAACAAAACTAAGGCACTAACATGTCCCTGTGGCTGCCCTGTAGCTGTTAGAGTCAGGGATCTCCTGAATTGCTGAACAAGACTGGGTGGGAGAGACAGTTGTGTTTTATGCATTTTGACCTCATGGATCTTTCGGATGTTTTCATCTTCCTCTCCAGTGGCTGGGGGTTTTCAAGCTTGTCAGAATCTGGAACAGGATTCAGGAGGTATAGGAGAGTATGGGGTAAAGGCTGTGATAATGAAATAGGATATCATGATGCATCCTGTAGCATCTCCTACTTGACGATCAGGTAGGTTAGTCTGGCATCGTGCTAGCCTGTTCTCCAGACAAGACTGGCACCCTCTACCGTGGGTAGAGGTATGAGGGCAGAGAGGGAAGCTCAGCTTGGGATAAATCCTTACTATGTGGTAGCCTGGGCTACAATGGAGTCCCAGGGCTGGGGGTGATTGAGAAAGAGCTATGTTGTATATGTAGAGGGTGACCTGGGCCAAATTCCACCACAAATTCCCAGGGAGGGAAATAGTTTGGCCTCAGAGTTGCTGGGTTGGGGAGGTGGCCCAGTGTGAAGATCTGTGGGTTGAAAGAATTCTGAGCCTTTGTTGATTGTGGACTTGGTAACCTGATTGGGGTTGGGGGATTGGAGGGAAAGAATAAAAGGGCTGTCCCTTGGGGTTACTCCTTCCTCAAAGCCTCAGTGCCCCTCTTCAGCTTGGGTGATCAGGCATACCAGCACTGAGCAGACACCTGGTAGCTGGAGCCCATTGCTGCAATTAACCAGCTGAGCTGAAAGAGGCGCTGGGGGTCATGAATGGAATACAAAGAGTGGCCTTTGTAAAGCGTTTTCCTCTAATGCAATGGAAGTTGTTAATGGATAACTCCTTTGCAATTTATGATTTTTTATGACTGTAAAAGCAAGCCTTAAAAGGTCTTACCACACGGAACTCTGAAGCGCTCCTAGCAATGCAATCTCCTCTTGCAAATGTACGATGCCCCGGAAACTCTCATGGATAGAATTGTTCTTTTTGCTACACCATGGAATGATATGGTTTAGCATTTGGGAGTTTACTGCAAAGACCTGAAGGATGCACAAAGGTCTGCAACTCAGACAGATGAGAAGTGTGTAGCTGAGATGTATGCAGACCAAGCCAGGTACGTGATTAGGCTGTCTTAGTTGTCTAGAGCCAACCTAGTAATAGCAATAATAACACTAGCTAGAAGTACCTCATCCTGCTGGTCTCTTTTCTAAGCCCTTTATAAAATTAGTCATCGAAATACCCCTTAAGCTAATATATGGATGATCATCTTTCATTCACCCTGAAGGAACTGATGTGCAGTGAGCTTGAGCGAGTTGTTCAAAAGCACACAGCTCATATAGCTCAGGAGCCTGGATTTAGGCTGAGGCAAATATGGTGTGAAACTCTTGTGTAGAACCCAGCAGACACGGAGGCAACACGGAAGAGTCGGCTCCACCTGACTTTGTGGCCCTTTGTGGTGAATTTAGCCGAGATCCTGCCATACTGTCTCTTGCTTTTTCTCCTTCCATTGCTTCCTTCCCCGACCTCAAAGAACTCTGCCGAGTGCACTGAAAGCTAGGCTGGATGCAGAGGATGGCTCTGATTCTGTTTGGAATCAGGCGTCTTCATCACTGAGCAGTGTCTGGAAGATGCCCCATCTACTGGGACACGCACCTTCAGGGTGGCCTGGCTTTGTCTGGAATTGCTCTCTAGCCTGAAGGCTCTTCTTTCCACATGCTGGCTGGTGGCTGAGTGCTAACAGAAGGCCTTCATCTTGGAGTTCCTGTATGGTGAATGGGGTGTGAGTGACAAAGGTGGAGGAAAGGAGCCCCTCCCCCCCCATGGAGGCCAACAGTCTCGGGGCCTCAATAGCTTTGATACAGGGAGACTTATGGCTCTGTTTGTCAGGGGGAACCCATGAGCTGTGCCCGAGGCTGAAGGTTTCACTCTGGTGCTGTTTTGGGGATGTTCTGTACAGAGGGCCCACAGGTGCTCATCACTGACTTTTGGATGAAGAGCGGAAGCATAGGGATGGTATCCTGGGGCTAGCTGGCCTCGAAGGCCGGTCCACTTGCACCAAGCAGAAAAAGCTGTATTTCCAGACGTCCTTCCTAGATGGTTTAATCGATCTGCCAACAAGTATTTATTGGCGCAACAGTGCAGCCGAGGAGGCTGGCAGCCAGCCAAAGCTTCTGGTATTGATGGGGATCAGAGAGGTTTTCCACAGGATGACTGCAAGGACAACCTCCCCTTGTCAGAGTGTGTGCCTGCTCTGTGCTGAGCCCACCGCCTTCCTGTTCAACACTCAGGAGTCTTGTGTGGGCAGTGAGGTCCTCCCAACTTCCCTGATGACGGGATGTAGCTCCTCCACCAAGGTCCATGTCTGACCTCCCTGTCCTCTCTCGGTTTGTCATCCCAGCTCACTGCCAAGCAGAGAGACTCTGTGTCTGCACCATTAGTGAGTATCCCCAGACCCTTCTCAGTGGGTTTGCCCACTTTGTTCAAGTAATGGAGAAGTGCTCAGGCAGGTGAAAAGAGTCGGGACTTAATTCATTTACGTTTCCTATTAGAAGGTAAAGATGTGGGTTGGAGAACAGCTGTCAACAGTACACATAGTTGTGCACTGAACATCCCCACCGCATTCTCCAGTCCCCAGTTCCCTGTCATCCTTGCCGCCAGCCACCATCAGCAGTTTCTTGTGTATCCTTCCAGAAATATTTATGATAGGGAATTTTTAGATCACACTGTAAGCAGAGCTCCACATCACAGTTTCCTCCCCCTGCCCAATGGATCTTGGCAATTGTTTAAGTATCAGTTATGGTAGAATGGCCTCATTTCTTATTAACAGTTGCATGTATTTTCATAGTATGGCTGTCCCCTGATTTAATTATTCAGATATCTATTTTTGCACAGCCAGGCAATTTCCTGTAAAAACAAACTTTTAATCTTAATTTGAATTCCATTTATCCCCCTTCCCGCTACTTAACGTTCTCAAGCCTCCATGTTTCCATCTGTACAGTGGGATACTTAGAGGACTGTGCCAAATGCTGTAGGAGTGAAGTAAAGGTAAAGTGTGGCCAAGCACATAGGTGGCCCACTGCAGGTATGCTCATGGCAACTATCACCACACTTTTGAATTTCCCATCATCCCACTGAGCTCATCTCAGGTACCCAGTGAGCACTGTGGATGATTTGGTTTCCAGTTGACAGTACAGTAGAATTACATGGCTCTGATGCCAAGAAGGCTATGTAGACACCTTATTGCATGAGGTTATTTCAGCTGTCCAATCCAGCCAACCCAAATGTAAGATGTACATCAGCGGCATAAGAACCTGGTATCCTTGGGGGCACAGAATAGACCAGGATATGTATGTTTTGTGGTGGTGCTAATGTTGAAGGGAGATGACTCTGAAATAGAGACCGCATCTATTTTAGCCTTTGTCTATCCCTCCTCAGAGCCCCCCATGGAAAAGTACACCATAGGTACTGCACAGTGGGAACTACATCTCAGTCTCCATAGCTACCTCTCTTGTAGCAACCCTACACAGACTGCATAGTAGGTGCGTTGTATATGCACATGAATGTATTGGCCTCTCACTACCTGAATAGCTTTTCTCTTCTCTGTCATGGCAGGGACTGAGTCACAATTGGCCAGGGCAGAAGGAGCTGCCTGTGATCACTGCCCGCCCTCTTGCAATCTGACCCATGCATGACCCATCCCCACTTCCCATTGTGTGCTTTGCACAGCACGTCTGTCTTCACATACAGACCAGCTGGAGCTTGTGTGATAGGCCAGTCAGTTCCATTCAGGACCTTGGCATTCAGAAACTGGCCTCCTACCTTTTATTCTCCACAAAAGGAAGGGATTTTCAGCTGAGAAAGAGCCTTACTCAGCTGCCCTAGGCCTGCTTTGAGGGAATTTCCACATTTAATAGTCATGAACAGTCCCACACAGCCCTGTCTTCACCAAGGGCTTTGACATGTAGATGCCAGTATCTGGAATCGGTGTGGGCGGGGTTGGTGTCACTCGAAGTGTCACTCTGGGCCAGTATGGTCTAGAGGGAGATCTGGTCTCAGGATCTCCTGGCACCCTGGGGTCTGAGTTGTTCTATCTAGATGTCACCTGAGTGAGTCATTTTAACTCTGAGCTCAGTTTGTTCATATGAGAAAGAGAAATTTATTTTGCTATGAAGCGTCAGAATCATGGACGATGCATCAAAAGTGACCCATGTAGTTCCTGGCACACAGTAGGGACTCACAAAATAGTAGATACAAAAGTGCTAATTTTGTTCTACTAATTGGACAATAGTGGTTGAGCCATTTCAAAGCTTTCCCTCTGAGTGTCTTGTTCAAGTCTTTCTCTGACAGGCTATATCTCCTGGTGGTGACTTGCCTGGTGAACATGTACTCGGCGAGGACATGAGAACAAGTGACACCACTCCCGCTGTGGCCATGGGCATACCAGTCAGGAGGAGATGCTAGGTGGAGGGCCTGGCCACTGTTGGACGTTAGTGGGGAAAAGGGGAGGAAGCAGAGTGGCTCCCAGCATTAGGGTGAGAAAACATGGGGCGATGTGCCAATTGGTAGCCACATTGTATAGGCAGTTGTGGAATGGTCCAGAGAATTGGGAAGACTTGCCAAGGTCACCTACCAATTAGCAGCAGAACCAGAGAGTCAAAACCCAGGTTCTAAAGCTTTTGAAGATGTTCCTGGCAAGAAATGAGAGAGTGAATCACCAGTGTGGTTCATGGCTCTGGTCTGGAAAGCTGGTATATGATGCAGGGTAGGGGAAGTGGGGATGCTGAGGTTGGTGAGGACCAGAAGGACCGGGAAGGCTTTTGTGGAGAGACCTTTGGCATAGAGGGAGGGATTAGACCTGCATCACTCCCTTCCTGCTCTACACACACACACACACACACACACACACACACACACACACACACACACACACACACACACACACACAGATCCTTGCTGGCTTCCTGGGGATTCCTCCACGTCAGAGACCCTGCCCAGAGCCTCTGCAGACACTGGAACCAGATAGTTGGGACAAGAACACTACTGTTTACTATTTGGGCAGCATGGATACAGCTTTCTGTGTTTCTCAGAACCCTCATCTGGGGAGGGACTGTAGTGATGACATTTGTCCCTGGGATCTTTTGACAGTGCCAATTATGTCTGACCCTCTAGGTCTGTGGAGGCCTGAGATTCTGCATTTCTAACAAACTCTGGGCTGATGCCAATGATACTACATGTTGGATGAAGATATGGACTAGAGCAGGAGTCCTTACCACCACATTGTCCCCAGAAACCCCCACCTCCCATCTGTCTCTTCCTTGCCAGGTGACCCTGCAGCCAGGCTAGTCTACAATTCCTCCACAGGTCTGTGGAAAATGGCATGCTTGCCCATGAAAGCAATACCTGAACCCATTGTCTGTCCTTCCAGCTGACGCCAGGGCAGGTCCCGGGCCTTGCACCTCATCCCTATATGGTCTTGGCATCTTCTCTCCTGATCCAGCCCTTCCATCCTGTGTTCCCTTCCCCAGCTATCACATGGAAAATCCACATGGTTTTCAGAATTGTGCTGTGTGATAACTAGAAAAGGGTTACAAAGTGCATATCCTGGGCTGCTCAGGTGGCTCCTGGAATCTCCTTGAATACCCCACTCCCATGCACAAGCCCACTTTGCACATGGGATGTTGGAAACTCATGACGATGAGAAGCTAGCTCATGGAGCTGTCTAGCACTTACCTGCAACCCACAAACAAGAACACTGAGGGCCATGTCCAGTGTTTTGTGGCGACAGCTAGGTTTTGGCTGTGATGTGGGTCATGAGGATGAAGTCTGCATTAGTCACCTGCACTGCCACAGCTCCTGTGCACTTTTAAACCCTGTCCAGTCCACTGCACTAATTCTCAGCTCGTCCCATGGCACCGGTGACCATTCTGGGATGCTGGGAAAGCAATGAATGAGAAGCATATTTGCAGGGGATGTTTCAATTTTCAATAAGTGGGAAGAGCTGCAGCAATTTTTCTTTCTTTCTTTCTTTTTTTTTTTTTTTTTTTTTTTTGCCATTCCATCAGGGAGCCAGCTGATTCGCCTGTCTCGTCCTTTGGTTACAGCAAGGGGGTGGTTAGCGTGAGTTACAGTCTGGCCCAGACACTAATAAGGCTGCTGTCGGAGGCCTTCCATAATTCAAGGGAAGGCTGTGCTGTGTAATGGCCTTCTTCGTCAGATCTTCCAGGGCTTAGGGCCTCCTTAATGATTTATTTGCCTAGGATGAAATTAAGCCAAGACAGTGTGAGCTTGGAAAATACTGCCTCGCTGGCTTTCCCAGTTCATCCTGTTCAGAGGCCACCTTCTATAAATAGAGCTGTGAGAACCCTGCTTCGTGACCTGCCTGCTGGGAGCCCTGACAGGCAAGGGCTGCCCCACCACAGACCCTTGAGACTGCACCTGGCCAGCACGTGGTCTCCTGCTCACCAGCTTGGAACCCCACTGTGGTACAGTGAAGGATAGATATACTAAGACTTAACCTTGTCCCAGCTTCAGAGTCCTTTCAGGACATGCTTTTTTTTTTTTTTTTTTTTTTAAAGATTATTTGGTGTTTATGTATGTGTGTGTTGCCTGCATGTATGCATATGCACCACCTTCATGTCTAGTGTCTGCAGAGTTCAGAAGGGGTAATGTGTCCCTTGGAACTGGAGTTATAGATAGTCGTGAACTGCCATGTGGGTGCTGGGAACCTAGGTCCTCTGCGAAAGCCACAAATGCTGCTAACCTCTGAACTCTCTCTCCGGGACCCAATGCGTGCCTTCCCCAGACTGAGTTCCAGAACTTGCCCAGGGCAGATGCAGATTTGCTTCTGGTTTAGTGAGGTAAGGTGACCATTCTCTGCCTGAGGCTTGGGCCTTGGTAGCAGGGCTATGTAGGTGGCTGCCCCTCAGTGAAGGCCTACTGTCATGAACTTAGGCCATGTGCTAAGAGTCAAATGGGATGTTTATGTAAAGGCTTCTTTGGAAATCTAGAACCCGTAAGAGCCTAGTCGCCTTTGGAGGGACATGAGTATAAGAGCATAAGAGTATGGAGGTGATGGTGCTGGGCACAGGATTGGAAGGGGCTCTGCCATCCAATTAGTGCCTCAACTACACATTGGCCTAGACTATCCCCCATACTCACTGCCAAACTAGCCAGTGTCTTTTATCTGTTTCCTCATAACTTGGGGTGTCACTTGGCTGTTCATCATCCTGACCCTTCCTTTGTATATTGAGAGCTTTTAGTATATGCTAGGTGACTCAATGTTTCTCAGGTCTTGATCTAAAGTTCTTGGTCCTGGGTCTGCAGCCCTCTGATTGGCTTCCTCTGTTTGTACCAAAAGCCCAGAACTGGCTAGAATAAGGGACAGGTGAGGAGAGTATGGGCAGAGCAAAGTGAGGAGTGGTATCATGAGTTTCTAGAAACAAGTCGGAGAATGCTGTCCAAGGTGGAAGCTCTCTCATTGGCTCTGAGACTAAAGACATGCTTAGCATATGTCCTAGCTAGGGTTTCTATTGCTATGAAGAGACACCATGACAATTCTTATAAAGGAAAACATTTAATTGGGGTGGTAGCTTACAGTTTCAGAGGTTTGGTCCATTATCATCATGGCGGGGAACATGACGGATGGACAATGTGCAGGCAGACATGGTGTGCTGGAGAATTCTACATCTTGATCCAAAGGCAACAGGAAGGGAACTGAGACACTGGGAATGGCTTGAGCATATATGGGACCTCAAGCCCACCTCCACAGTGATACACTCCCTCCAAGGAAGCCATACCTACTCCAACAAAGCCACACCTCCTAATATTGCCATTCCCTTTGGGGGCCACTTGCTTTCAAACCACAGCAGAGTTGAGGTGCTTGTCTTTCCAATGGGAGAAGGTATGTGCCTAAGTGAAGTGTAGGGTACCACTGTTTTGGAAAGATACTCCACCCATGTCTCTTCAGGACTTCCATAAGGCCTCTAAGTTGATGGCCAATGTGTAGAAGCACTGCCCAAAGTCACATCCCCAGAAACAATCCCATTCTCATGTGTGCCCTTCTGAACCCTCAAGGTCATTTGGGTACATTCTCAGGCTGTCAGGTATCTCTTTGCTCTCCTGTTGCCCCGTGTCCCAGCTTCTGATAGGTTCTCAGTAAGTGCTGGTTGTATGAATGGATACCTAGTTGAGAACCAGGACTGTGTTATGAAAAGCACCCATGACCAAGTCATGGAAAAATGCTCCCTTTCCACAGCACTTGCAGGAAGCAGGAGTGTGCACACACTCCTCACTGGTGCTTCTGGGAAGGAAGCTCCAGAACTTTCTAGTTAGTGCTTAAGAGTTCTAAGTTTACATCAGTTGTGACTCACACATGGCTGCTAACTTCATATGGGTGCAAAGACATGATCTGGGCAGTCATTGCTGCCCAGTGACTTGGCACCTCATCATCTGTCTGTGCTTGTGTTTATACTGACACCAGCCAGATCCAGGTGGCTGCAGTGAGCTGTGTAGGCCTGTTTTCTTCAGTGGGCCACTCCATGACCCTTTTCTCCATTGTCTGATATGTGTCCAGCATTGGGAGCAATGTGATGACAGTTTAAACAAGAAACTGACTGAACATCACCTAACTAAATAAATGCATGCTTATGATCAATCTGGGTATTGAGAAATGCGATTATGAGAACAGAGTGAGAGGGGGCAACTGACAACTGTTGCCTGGGAGCTCCTTGGGAAGAAGAACTGAGATGAACCCAGACGATGAGGTAGGGGTGGCCAGTGAAGGTTGTAGGTGGAGGAGCTCGGTGGGGATGAGCCTGTTACCAACAGCACTGGACACACTGGGAAGTGAGCACCATGAGGCTCGGGGGTCAACACTGCCTTTCAGGCTCCTTCTAGTCCACTATTTGATTGAAAGGGACTTTATTATCTCATCTGAGAGCAGTACTCCCTCCCCTCTCCCTTCACCTGCACTTAGCTCCTGGTTCTACAGAATAGCCTGTGGTAAGGCTGTTGAAGAGGCGCCTTGGTCAAGAAGTACATATGATTTTCTGTGTTTACCCACAAACTGGTGGAGGAGTCAATGGTTGAGAGACACCAGGGTCATCATGAGCCACAGAGCAGATCTGAAACCCGCTCATTGCTCTCTCACTTCGCTACTGCTCCTGCCAAATGCAGGGCTTTGTTTTGTTTTGTTAACAGAGTTCATTCGGTTTGCTCAGGACCATCTGGGAGTCCAGCTCACAGAAGCCTCTGTAGAGTAAGGACCCCCAAGTGTGAGCCTCAGCCAGCACTGCTGTCTGGCCAGGTGTCTGCATTTCTGTTTCTCTCATCTGGAACCATGGGAAGGTGATGCAGGGCATGGTGCCTAGGCAGAAGCCAACTCTGCCTACTGTGCTTCTAGTCCTTTACATTCCTGGAGAGACCCCGGGAAGGCGGTGCCAATGGAAGGTACTGCTGAGGTACGCTCTTCCTATACTTTTTGTCTCTCAAGATGAGAGAACTTCAAGGACAGCCTGGGTGTCTTTCACCTCAAACTACCCAGGCTAGAATTAGTGGGGTGAAGGTTTCTACTTCCTTTTTGGCTGATACAGGCAACAGTCCTTGACTGCTAAAGATACATGGATTGTACAGATACGTGAAAATTAAAATGTGCTCTTGAGTTGAACCAACTTGATATCCCCAGGGTCTGTGCTGGACATGGAAGAAGGAGAAGTGGGCTAGGTCCTAGAAAGCATACTGGATTGGGAGCCAGGAAACTGGTCTGCTGGTTCCAACTTGGGGAAATGATCTCTGTTTGTGCCTTGGTTTCCCCATCACAGAAAAGAATTTTGGACAAGATGACCTCACGGGTCTCTGCCATTCTGTCATCTTTGATATTGGTTGTCTGAACTACCTGACTTGTTTGATAAATTCATATTAGACAGTGGAGATGCGGGCCATTCCCATCACCCAGGAGTTGAGGCTTTCAAGACTCTGGGGAGGACTGAAGGCTCATGGACAGAGCAAAGGGTACAGTTTCCCTAGAGACCACTAGGCAAGTGTGGACTTTAGGCACATCACACTTACGTGAGTTCTCTCAGGGCTCACTAGCCAGTCAAGGAGGGTCAGAGTTAGAAGGTTGTTCAGTCGGGACAGGAAACCTTAGAGAATATGCTAGGTGGGGAGGAGGCTGTCAGGAGGAATGTGAGGAATTCCAAGGCAGCCTGGGGCAGTGAGGCCCCAGCTGCCAATATAGCTGCAACTTACCAGAACCAAGGTTGAATTTGATGCTAGCCCACCTAGCTTTCTAATTTTCTCAAATCTGTAAGCTCAGTGAGCTTCTTGTCCTTGTAGGCAGGAGGAGAAGAGTAAGTAGAATGGGTTCTGGGGTGAAAGTAAAATGAGACCCAAGAGTCCTGTGTGCATTGTTAGGCCACCACAAACACCATACTTCATTCTATGGTCACACACACTCCTGTTTTAGGGTTCTGTGGTGTCCGCTTTGACTTCTCAGTAGGGCTAAAGACTATTTAGAGAAGGGGACAAGTGCATTCGTTTGTCCCCACAACCCTGAACACCCAGCAGCCTCCCACAGCCTATGCTGTCGAACTACTATAAGAGACGGCACTGCCGGCCGCTGCGCAGGGAGGCCTATTGCCTTTCTTCTTCACCTTTGACCCTGTGGCCTTCCAGCTTGAGAGCTGCTGAACACTTTCCTTGTCTGCGACACATTTGAGCATCTGGCTGGGTCTGGTTGTCATTTTCTAAAGCCATGGCTCATCTCAGCTCTGATCTCTAACCCTGACTTGTATAAACAAATCCAGGGCAGAGGTCAGAGGCCAGAGCTGGGCCTTGCCAGTGTTTCCCATGGGATGTCTTGGTGGGAAGCAGCCTGGAATCAGGTTTCATTGTTGCCCTCCCCAAGCTGAGATAGCCTTGCATCTGTAGTTGTAGCATTTCTTCCTGATTTGTTGAAGTGCTGGCCACACTACAATCCCCAACTGAGTTTTTTGCTCAGGTCTAGAGCTGGTTTTCCTGAAGTTGCTACCACAGACAGGTAAAACAGAGGGAATTTAATTCTTGTCTGGGAAACCAGTGGTGTAGGTAAAGTCAGTGACACCAGTCAGGAACCACCAGTGTCCTTGTAACTCTGGGTTCAGCATATTAACATACCATCTCAAGGACAAGAACATAGGTCATGAGATGCTAGCTCGTCTGTCTCCCATCAGAACCAATGCTTGGATTCTGGCCTGTCTGATCTTCTGCTCTGGGCTGTGAGTCAGTGTCTTCCTTCCACAGCATCCACCCCTGCTTTAGCCCTAGAATGGTAATCAGGACTTCTCTGGATTTAACTTTAAGGCTGGGTTTAGCTGACCTGTGTGGCCAGAGCTAGGTCTGGCACCATGAACCTCTCTGGACAATGGCTTGCCCAACTTATTTTGCATATCCAGGGGGTTTGAAAGGTATATGGCCTCCCAAGGCTGGCTTAGACGTCCATGAGAACCCCTGTTGTCTCCAGATGGCCCTGGGGGGTAGTCTACATGGTTCCTGGGCACATCCAGCAGGGAACACACTAGAGGCTATAGCTCTTAGCTCCTCCTGCCCCTAGAAGGCTGTGGCTAGGGGGTTAGGTCATTGCCTAAGCTCTGCCTCTTCCTCTGAGAAGACCCAGGGAGATGGATGCTGAGTGGCTCCCTCAGCAGGGCCCACGCCCTATAACATAACAAGAGCCTGGCCTCCCAGACCTCCTCCTCCAACCTGGCCTCCACTCTTGCTGTTTCTCCACTCCCTGCCTGGATGTCACCCCATTCCTCCATCTGTTCAAAAGTCATTCTTCCTTGAGGCTCTGAGGATGACAGCATAATGTTTATAAAGTTCTCTCTTGTGACCCACTCCATACTGTCTGGCTGCCGGAACACGTTTGCAGTTGATACAGGGGGTCTGACACCCTCTTTGTGGGACTAGACCATCACTCATATACTTCTCCGATGAGTGTCAGGTCTCCCGAGGCCCTTCAGGGCCTAGGAAAGTTCTGCAGCTGGGCAGGAAGCCTGGGCCAGACACACAGCTCTGCCAGTACAAGCTGTAGAGCTCGGCCCTTGGGTATCATCTGTCAAATATGGCCCTCGTGGTTGAAAGGCTGAGCCATTCCGAGGAAAAGACCAAGTGTT
Organism: Cricetulus griseus; assembly: GCF_003668045.3. Classification (NCBI taxonomy): domain Eukaryota; kingdom Metazoa; phylum Chordata; class Mammalia; order Rodentia; family Cricetidae; genus Cricetulus; species Cricetulus griseus. The sequence goes on along the minus strand of NC_048597.1, from coordinate 205,558,030 downwards.
ACCACCTAGAACTCGTGTGGCTTGCTTCCTCTCCCCATTGGCAACACCAGTACTGCCCAGGTAGACAGCAGACACACAATAAGTGCCTCTTAGCTTTTCAATCCCATGCTTTCTTTTGCCATGTTCTGTGTTGAAAACAGCTACAAGCTGGACTCAGAAGCAGGTGGTTGCTCAGAACTTATGTCTCCCCCCAACTCCTCAGCCCCCCCACCCCACCCCCGCAGTCCTTTCTTCCTCTTCCCCCCTCCCCTTCACATGCTCTCTCCACATGCCCCTCATGCCGCCTAGGTGACTGCCCCAGCCTATAAATCAAAACGGTCCCTGGAGACCTTTGACCCAAACCAGATGGCAATCCTTTAAGCTGAGTTCAGCAGCCCACAGTGCTCGCCACCCCCACCCCCACCCCCACCCCCATCCCTTGCCCTGGGCTTGGGGCTCCTGTAGGCAGCTGCCCTGTCAATCACCAACAGTGGCTGGGGACTGTGACCACTCTTAGGTTACCCAGGGCATTGTGGATATTAAGTCATGGAAAAAAAAAATCTCCTGAGGGTCTGCAATGTGTATTTTCTATGCCATAGTCAAGCGGCCTGGCTCATTGCCTAAACTGACATGGCTCATGTTCAGCCTGCCTTCCTTCTTCTGGAAGCCCTCCTTAGCCATACATCCTCCCTGGTCCCTTTGGGTGTGTCTCCATCTATACTTCATTCTTGCTCTAAACATTTGCTTTCTACTTTCCGCCAGGACCCTGGAGAGGGCTGGGCAGTATCCTTGTTACTAGGACTCCCACAGAAAGCTGCCCTTTGGATGACTGTAGGAACAGTGATGGGGCTGGGGGCTCCCTGGAGACCCAAAGCACATGGGAGCTCTGAAGATGTGCTGCAGCCTTGGAATCCAGGGCAGCTTTCCTGAGGTTGACTGGCTCCTTTTATTGTTATTGTTGTTTTGTTTGAGACAGGCTCTAAACCTACATCGCAGGCTGTCTAGGCTACCCTAGAACTCATAGCAATTCTCCTGTCTCATCCTCCCTAGTGCAGGGATAATGGGTGGCTACTGTATCAGGCAGGAGCTGATCTGGATGGACAAGTTGGTGTTTGCCGAGGAAATGGATTATTCAGACAGCAGACACGACATGTGGAGGGCACAGGCACAGGGGAGGCAACTTGGCAGAGTTCAGGATCACCTAGCCAGAAAGTTGCTGCAAGTTTTGAAGGGTGTCCGTGGATCTTGAGTCTGGTTGCTTGTGTTCCAAACCGCTAATATGTAGTTTTAAACAAAACTATATGTTTGTTTTTTCTTTCATGTAAGAAAAGCCTGAAAGCAAGCAGTCTCCAGTCACCTGCCTAGACAAACTGAGCGATGGTTCTGGCCATGTCTGTGGCAGAGGTGGGGCGGGACACTTTTGTACTTACAACCCTAAATGATAGGCTTTTCTTGAGAAGCAAAAGTTTGGTCCTGCTCAGTGAGCAGGAAAATGGAAGTGACCCCGGAGCCGAGGTTTAAAGTTGAGCTGTTCATGGGGGAGGAGCCAGGGCCACTGTAGAGTCAGAGGAGCTGGGGTGGGGGTGGGAGGGCACAGCAGAGTTGAGAGCTGAATCTGCTTTCTGCTGTGGGACAGGAGTGGCCCATTGGTGTCCCAGCTTGTAGGCAGGCCCTCAGGGTCCAAACCCCCTCCACAAGACCTGTCTTGGAAATGGGAGGGGAGGCCCTCACGTTTACATTGTTAGCACTGGCTTTCAGGAAAGTTGCCATCAGGCCACTGGGGGACACAGAAGAGCATAGAGTAACAGGTACAACAAAAGCCTACATTATGGAAAATCCTGCTACCGGGCCATCTAGGGACTTCCTTATCTGTGGGGTGCATCCCAAGACTCTGAAGTATGCTGGTATCTGCAGACCACACCAGGCCCTGTGTGCCCCACGTTCTTTCCCAGGCAGACAAGCTTCTGCCAGAATTTAATTTAAACAGTAGTTACCATGAGAATTAACACAACTGAGCCAGGTGTGATGGTATACACCTGCAATTTCAACACTCGGGAGACTGAGACAGGAACATTACCACAAGTTCCAGGCTAGCTTGGATTACAGTTGAAGTATGAAGTGGACAACAACAAAAAGCAGACCAAAATAAAATAAGTGACAATATAGAGACACTATAGTGAAAATGTATGAATGGTTCATTTCTGGAGGGTTTTTGTTTTGTTTTGTTTTTGTTTTTTTGTTTTGTTTTGTTTTTCGAGGCAGGGTTTCTCTGTGGCTTTGGAGGCTGTCCTGGAACTAGCTCTTGTAGACCAGGCTGGTTGTCAACTCACAGAGACATACCTGCCTCTGCCTTTGGAGTGCTGGAATTAAAGGCGTGAGCCACCATCGTCTGGCTCATTTGTAGAGTTTTTCCATTGGATATTTTTAGACAAAGAGGACATAACACTGAAGTAAATGGAACCTTGAGTAAGGGGGTCTACTTGACTTCAAACAGGTTAGCTGAGGTTGTTTCCGGCAGCAAGATGAAAGCTGACTTTTCCTACTTTTTCATGCTTTTTCTCTTTCTATTAGTGTACGAGCGTGTGTGTGTGTGTGTGTGTGTGTGTGTGTGTGTGTGTGTGTGTGTGTGTATTTACGTGTATGTGGGGCATAACAGCTGAGCCATTTTCCCAGGCCTTCTAAATGCTCTTAATGTTTTCCAAATCCATGTGTACCAAGTAATATAAAGGCAAGAAGTCTAATGTCCTCAATGTGCTCTGTGTGCCACACCACAGTCCTCACCCCTGTGGCTACAGCCCTGCTGTGACCTTCATCTTCTGCAGAAATTGCCTCTCCAACAAGGTGAAGCCTGGACTTACAGAAGTTAACACTATGTTCGCCAACCTGGGACACAGAGGCCCCTGAACAGCAGCTCTGAGGGACATTCTGCCTCAGGGCTCAGAGGGACTGTAAGGGAAGGTCTGCTTCCCACTGTGGGTGAGCTCACTCCCCCTTGCTTGCCTGCCTCCCTTCCTGGACTCCCCAACTCAGTTTTATTTCCTAAGGTCCTCTCTCCAAACTACCTTTCCCCAGATCCTTGTCGAGGTCATCCAGGCTGAGATTGGTCCCGTAGAACAGTTTGCCGCAGAGCTTCACAGAGGCAGCCCCCACCCCCCTTGTACACATGCTTGGTATTCAGGGCACACATAGGGCCGGACACACCCCTCAGCAGCCTGCTTCTGCAAGTAGCTGAATGAGACTCTGTAGGAACTTGGGAGGCTGGTGCACAGGTCAATAGACGGCCTTAGTCTCACATGCCATGACTGAGACCAGCCCCGCTAGAGGGTGGCTGTCAAGGAAGGGCCATTATGAGGAATCCTTGTCCCTTCTGAGAGGTCAGCCCAGCATTGATCAAGTTTCCCCCACTTTTATGAAGGCTGAGTAGAGTCCCCAGATCCACAGTCCTGGTCCAACCCACTGCCCAAGCAGAACGGTCCAGGGGGATGTCAGGTGCCACAGGCCTCAGAAAGGGGACACCCAAAGGAGAGAAGGCCAGGAGTGGCCAGAGGTGGTGACGCTGTCCATCCTGCCAAGTGGGGGCAGTGTTGGGAAGAGCCTGGGCTGGCAGAAAGCACAGTCTAGGGTGGGGCCTGAGTGAGTCTGAGCAGGTCTGCTGGCTCCTTTGCCAGTCCTTCCCTGAACCACAGTGAAATGGCCTTCCCCTTCTCAATGCTGAGGGTGGAGAGATGGAATTCACGTGCTAGGCAGGTGACCTCCCACTGAGCCAGGCCATCACCTCCCCAACACCCCAGCCCTATAGTGAACTCCCTATAGCAAATACCTTGGCTGCTGGCCCATGGCTGCCAGCATCCTCAGGGCCAGGAAGCAGATGAGGGATGGATGTATTTGGACCAAGCTTTACCTTATTTTCTGAGGAATTTGTCTAAAGCTTGTTATCTTTGAAAAACCAATTTTCAGGGATTTCACAGGAATCAGTCTAGAATCTGTGGGTGTTGACAGCTTGGCTGTTAATCAGCACTGTGACCTTGGGAGAGTCCCTTTAGGCCCTGCTGTGGGATCACTCTTCTTGCTGCTTGCAAAGTGACAGACTGGCCAGAGCATGCGCCTCGCAGAGGTGAGCAGTACTGGCCACTGATACTTCTACTTGAAGATGCTGAGTAGGAATTCCCATCCTAACTCTGCCCTGACTCCCACATGGGGAGGGGGGGGTCTGCCTAGAATTAAACCTCCAGCTCTACTCCCAGCCAGCTCTATTCCGTGGTTGGGTTTTACCCATTTGCTCTTTTTTTTCTTTCTTTCTCGGAAGTGGGATTTCTCTGTGTAGCCCTGGCTGTCCTAGATCTCACTTTGTAAACCTGTGGCTTTGGACCCACAGAGATCTGCCTGCCTCTGCCTCTCAAGTGCTGGAATTAAAGGTGCCCATTCCCCTGCTGAACTTCCCTGTGTATTAAAAAAAGAATTGCAGATAAAATAAATACCACATACCAAAATTAACCACACCCCAATGTCTTTACATCTCAGGGAACTTCTATACAGTTAGAATATGCATTCTGAAGCTTTACACTGGGTTTTACAACTTCATGACCAAATATATTCTTACAACTTAATTAATCATCCAAACCAAAAATCTGTGATGGAATTAGAACTAGAAAAACAATTCATTTTATATCCGCTTCCAAACTGATGTCCATTGTCTACACGCAGTCTTATCTCATCCCTTTCTCTTTAGCCTTTCTTGCTCTCCTTTATACATGCTATGCTGTACACACATGTACATCCATTTACATCTATACACGCACTATTGGCTAGATTCCACATAGGAGGGAGAGCATGAGCTTTTTCTGAGATTGTGTAACCCTTCTTAATATTTATTACACATTATAAATCCATCCATCTTTTGCAAATTTTGTAATTTTTTTCTTTAGCACTGACTAGTATCCCCTGTGTATGTATGTATATATATATTTTTTTCATTATCCATCCATCCATTGGTAGACAACTAAGTTGATCTCAATTCTTTGCTTTGGGGAATAAAGCAGCAGTAAACATGGGAGTGAGTGCAAATACCTCTATGGTAGGGTTCAGTGTTCTCATGGTATGTGCCCAGGAGTGAAATAACTGGGACGTATGATAATTCTGTTTTGTATTCTTTTAAAAGTCCCCAGACTGATTTTCACAATGGTGTATTAATTTTTTCCACACACCCTACTAACAATGGGCTTCTTTCTCTCCACATCCTCTCCAGTTTTTGTTGTCAGATTTGTTGACGATAACCATCTGATTGGGGTATCTCAAAGTAGTTTTAATTTACATGACCCCAATGGCTAGGGATATTGAGCACTTGTAAAAACAATTATTGGCCATTTGTGTTTCTTTGTTTTTGAAAACTGTCTACTCAGTTCATTTGCCCATTTGTTGATTGGCAGTTTTATTTCCTTGATGTTTAAAGTCTGCAATTCTTTGTAAATTCTGGATATTAACCCCTTGTGTGACGTGTAGCTGCTGGGGATTTTCCCCAAATCCTATGACTGTCTGTAGCTCTGCTGTTTCCTTTGCTGTGCAGAAACTTCATTTTCATGGAGTCCATCTGTTGACTGCTCTCGGCTAGTTCCTGTGCTGTTGGCGCTCCTTTGAACAGTTCTTGCCTACCCCAGTATCTTGGAGGGTGTCCCCTATGTTTTCTAAGTTTCATTGTTTCCAGTTTTAAATTAAGATCTTTTCCATTTTGAATTGATTTTTCAAAAGGTGAAGATGTAGATCTGATTTCTTTCTTCAGCAGGTAGAAATGCAGTTTTGCCAGCACCATTGTTGAATACCCTCTTTTCTCCAATGCTTAGTTCTGCCTCGTTTGTCAAAAGTTAACTGAGCATTGCTTTGCTTGCTAATTTATTTTTGGGTCCTATATTCTATTCCATTGGTCTGCCTTTGTGCCAGTACCAGGCTGTCTTTTACCACTGTAGCTCTATAGTATAATTTGATGTTGGGCATTGTAATACCTCCAGCAGTGTTCTTACTCCTTGGGATTGCTTTGGCTATTTCTGGTCTTCTGTGGCTCAGTATGAATTCTTACTTTGCTTTGTCTAAATCAGTAAAACACAACACTGCAATTTTGACAGGTTTTGCGTTAATTCTATAAGTTAGGGCAGAACTAACTTGTTCTGCAGAACCAGTTGTTCTGCAGCTATTAGGTGAGCACTTTCTGTGTGCCAAGCACTAGGACAGGCACTGAGGACACAGACCAGCAGGGACACTGTCCTCAGGAAGCTCCCGTGTTACTGTAGAGAGAGGCAGTCAGTGTAAAGACACACGGAAACTTTAGCCAACGATGAACATTATAGATGGAAGGTAAGGAGAGGACTAGAGCTGGGAGCTGTTGGAACTGGCAATTTTAAATAAGTAGTTAAGGAAGGTTATACTGAGAAAGTAACATTTGAGTAAAGAACCCAAACAGAAGAGAGGAAATGAGTCATATGGTTGTCTCCGGAAAAGGCTATCCCAGCAGAAGAAGCCAGAAGAGCAAAGGATCTGAGGCACTTGTACTAGGTGGCGAGACGAGGGATGGGGCCAGAGAGGAATGGGCACAGAGACTGAGAAGTGACAATATACATAAAGGGTTTTTGGGTTTTTTTTGGGGGGGGTCACTTTGTGTTATAAATATATGGCACAGGATCAGTGAAGAAGGAAGGAGGCCGGCTCAGAGGCTGCTCCCATACAATAAGATTCATGGTGACTGGTCAAGACACTGAGCAATGGCTGGGTGCTGGACTTGATGTGAAAGTATGGCCACAGGATTGGCTGTGGTAAGAGAAGAATCAATACCACAAGACTTGGGGTCCAAGCAACCCACAGGATGCAGTTGCCTTGGAGAACTGCAAGCTGGTGTGGGTGTTGGAGCTGGGCATGTGCACATGAGGGTCAAGAGGCAATCAGGCATCCCAAAGGGAGCTGTGTGTGTACAGGGTTGGTGTAAGGTGCATCATAACTCTACTGAATTTTCCCAGGTAGGAATGAAACTGAAGAAGAAATGAGGCCACAGGATTGAGCCCTTGGGCATGGTTATGCTTAAAACCCAAGCTTCAATTTCTCTTGCAAAACAGAGACAGACCCCACCACCACCTCCTCAGTGTTGCTGTGACTCTATGCAACTGGACACATGAGTATTTTAATAAGTGTTCAGAGCAGAGTACTAAGTACTCAAAGTTTACTAAGTAGGTAGGTGAGGAATTACCACCTCAAAGGCATGCTGCCTCCCACGTTAGCTTTCTGGCCATGAAACCCACTTACCACACTATTGACCCTCAAACCTGCTGGAGCAAGAATGTGTAACAGTCTCCCACATCGAATCAGTAAGAAGCTTTGGTTCAGAGAGACAGAGGGAGGTGCTGGTCCACTGACCTATGGCTTCACTGAAGGCTATAACAGGTGCCACGTACCAGCAAAGGGATGGATTGAGCTTTGCTTACAACTGTGCCTAATGATAATACCTAGCATTCATAGTTGGCACAGGAGCCAGGGTCATTCTCCATGGCTAACGGACACAGTCATGGAGAAGGTGACGGGGTATCACTTTCCTCTTCCAAAGCAGACCTGCAGACTGCTTCACCATGCACTGCTGCCCTTCCCTGTCCAGTCCCCAGAGCATCAAGCACTAAGGGCCATGAACTTGGGAACTGTTGAGGGCACCAGAGTTAGCAGCGTAGGGTTAGGTGAAGCCAGGGATTGAAGGAGGCTTGGTATTAGTTTGGAAACAGATGGAAGTGTATTCAGACCTCAGTGTCCCTTCTCTCCAGGTCAGGGACCCAGTCCAAGTTATTGCATCTCTATGTTCTTCGGCATCCTCTTATTCAAGTGCGAGGGTAACACTGGGTTTTTTGTGTTGCTTGAGAACTGGAAGTGACACATGTAAAGTGAGTGACAGGGCCTGATAAATAGTGGATATCTTCAGTATTAGCATTATTAGCAAGGGAAAGAGGTAATCAGTCTGAGCTCACCGTAGCCTTTTCCCCTCACTCACCCTGTGTATTATTCTCTGCCAGCAACAGATAACCAGTAAAGGAGGACTGATCAGAACTTGCTACATGGGAGCCTTCGTTAGTGATGGGACTGGTCCACATGCCTGTGCGCCAGCCTCAGCTTGGCTGGGATCACCCAAATAGGACAGGGTGATTCTGAGCACTCAGGCCCCTCTCCAGGCTCTACCCAGGCAGCTACTGGCTCTGTTATATCATCTGACCCTCCAGAGGAATGCCCAGCACAGTATAGAGCTCAGACTCCTGCCCTGGAGTGTGCAGCATCTCCAGTGGCCTCCTAGGATTGGTAACTGTGTCTCAGCACCTAAGAGTGGGGAGAGAAACTGAGGCAGAATGAATGGCCTAGGCACTGCCTCAAGGTAAGAAGAGGGACAGGAGCCCGGGAGTGCCAGCACAGCACACACTGTATATCTTAATCTCCCCCCTGTCCTGATTACAGCACAGAGGGGTATTCTCCCCATTTTATGAGGCTCAGAGAGGTGAAATGAGACATCCAAAGTCATGCTATCCAAGCCAGTCTGATGCTACAGCTCCGCCCTAGCCCTCCTCCCACCCCCACTCGGCTCTGCTCACCACCTGCAGCACAGACCCCAGGAATGGGCTTGGGGTGGCAGCAGAGCCAAGCTTAAACTTCCTAAAATGAAAAGGTAGCAAGAGTCCCACCCAAGGAGGGGTACAGAGTCTGAAGGCAGGGTGTAGCCACAGTGAAATGAGAATACTTACACAGGTCAGGGAGATGAAGCAACTCCCTTTCATGGAGTCTGTAGGGTTCAAGACTTTCCGGAACCAAGCCCAGAAATCCCAGCTAAGGTGGGGTGACAGTGATGATCGCTAGTGACGTGGGGGATTTTAGAGAGCACTTGCTTTCTGTCAATCTCCCAGCAAAGCTGCAAGGTAAGGGTAGGTATTCCTTTCTTTTACTCTTTGCAGATAAGGTCACCCTGACTGGGGGAGGACACCTTACTTGCCCAAAGTTACCCAGTGAATAAGTAGCAGAGTCAGGACCCAAATCTAGGCTGGCCATGTTCTAAAATCCAGCTCACCTAAGGGATAATTTGATTTTTCAGAACACTCCATCTTTGGAATGGCTGGGTTCAAGAACCGTAGTAGATTAGTCACCATCCTCTTTTGCTGGACAACGCCATGTACCAGCTGCCAGGCTGGTCATGCTGCCCTCCCCATGCATACATCTCAGGTCTGAACATAGCCTTATGAGCAGAGACACAAACCAGAAGCCAGGATGTCCTTGTCAATTGACACAGAAAGTTCTGCCCACTTACCCTGCCATCCAGAGCCCAAGTCAGACCTTGCTGAACTTGGACCAAATGATTATCTCCTCTGACAGCTCCTCTTCTGGTCACAGTTCTGACCTGTGCCTCAGTTTCCTCTCTGGGCAGTAGAGGTGAACAGGACCACTAACTTGGCGTGTCTGTAAAAGATATAGGCAGAACTTAGCAGGCAGTTGGCAAGTGACCCATGCCACCCTGGCCTGCCCAGCTCTTGGTTGGAAGCTGGGTGTGTTCTCTTCTTCCAGAGCAGCATCTACCAAAGCCTCCCCACCTGGGAGCAGTCAGCACGATTACCCTTAGAGGCTGGCACCGCCTGTATCCTCTTCCTCCGTGACTGCCACGGGCTGTCCTGTTCTGTTACTTCCCTGCTTTGACTGTGAGCCTTGTTGAACTGCCCCTGTGATCTCCAGCCCTGGGTAAGCAGAGTGAGTATGTGGGAAGCTGCGGATGAATGCATCGCTGAATGTGAGCTTGGCTGTATCCGGCTCTGTGCTGGCTCCAGAGATCTCCCAGGGAGAGCTGTCCCTGTTCAGAGGATGGCTGGTGAGCAAGAGGCTGCTGGAAGACAGTTCTTGAGAGGGGCCTTGATGAGGACAGGTTTTAGCTTGTGTTTGCTGCAAGGCCTTTTTGATTTTAATTACCCTCAAACTCTTGTATGGAAAGACTTCTGGTAGAAAACCTTTGATTGTACTCCAGGAGGAAACTAGCTACCTGGCAGGCTGGGATGCTGGCTGGTTGAGGCTCTTTCATCCTTGGGGCCCCTAATGCTGACTCATAGTCCCCTCCTTGCCCAGTGGCCAGGCTCCGGCACATACTTCTCAGCCTTGGGTTTTTCTTTATCTCTGATTGTCCCTGAGAGCAGCCCATGGTCACTGTCAGGTTGACCACATCCCAGCTCCTGTCCCTCGGGGCATCATCCTGAGTGGTTTGTCCTAATGCCCCTGAGTGTGCTTGTCTGTCTTTCTGCCCTCATATGAGGGTCCATTGTTCTTCAGAAAACTTGAGGCCTTTGAAGGGTTTCACCCTGGCCTGGAAAGATAGGGAGGTGTTTAATTGCAGGGGAGGGGTAGTATGGAGCTGAGGTCTGGCCAGCTAGCGTGGGAGGCTGAACTACCCTGGGAGACTGAACTAAATGGCTCCTGTTTGATTTTGAGGGTGGGGAAGAAGCTAAGGCAAGCGGGGGACAGGGAGAGGAACAGGCAGATTGGGCCAGGGCTAGGGCCAGGGCCGAGGTCTGAGAGGGATGGGATGAGAAACAAGGCCTGATGAAGGACAGAGCAGGGACCCTCCCTGAGCCACTATAGGGCACATGTCTAATGTTAGTCACGAGGATGCCACCAAACCTGCACCGCACTGGGAGGGAGTCTTCACACTGGCATGTTCAGGAAGGGATTTCCGGGCTGCTCTGCAGGGGAAAATGTGAGGCCATAAGCTCCTCAACAGCTGTGTCCTCTGTATTGTTTGGGCCACTGCCTGGAATGCCATGGCTACAGTGAATACAAATGCATAATGTATGAGGCTGGCCAGGGGCTCCAATGAACTCACCCGGGCCCGCCTGCCCACCTGCTCCCTGCCCCCAGCTTTACTAGACTGCAGGCTGTCAAACCCTGTGCTGCTCCTGTGTCTGCTGGTTCTGTTGCCAGGAGAAACAGACCCTGGGCGGGTAGGCTGCTTGTCTCTGTGTGTGGTGGCAGATGAACAGTGCTGGGGCCTTCCCAGTTTGCTGAGAGCAGCTAGCACCTGCAATGCAAGGAGCAGGAAGGCTGGGCCTGCAGTACATCAGGTAGAGCTGGCCCTGAGGGTGAGAGCCACTCTTCTACACTGAGGGAGGGACCAGGGTGTGCATGTGACCTTAGTGTAAATCTGGGGCCACTTGGTTGATAGTCAGGGGACTGCTGTAAGCCTGTCTGACCACTAGTCTACTCTGGAGTCAAGGCCTACAAATCCCTACTGGATTTTATCTAAACCCAGGGTCAATTTCCTAGAGGTTGGAGACCAATGGGTTCCTGAGTCTATGTCCCTTGTGTTCTCTGTCTATTATAGTTTGTGCTGAATTTGTATGTTGAAGCCCTAATATCCAGAATCTCAAAAAAAGACCTCATTTAAAAATGAAGTCATTGTAGTTGTATGGTGAGTTAAGATGAGGTCACTTGGGTGGGCCTTAATCTCAGTGACTAATGTCATTAGGAGATGGGGAAACTTGGACAAACATGTAGACTACACGTGAACATGAAGGCAGAGGCCAGACAGAGACCAGCACTTTGTCAACACCTCACACATTTGGTGACAGCATAGTAACTGTGTTAGAATATGTTAAACTGACCACAGTGGGTGTCAACTCAGTGGATCTGGTCATGTGGAGTGTGCTGAACTGCCTGGCATAAGATCTTTGGGGGCAAATAATTACATTAAATGTATATTCACTTTAACTTTGCAAATTTCTGTAGCTTTGAACCCATCACTTCTCTCTAGATCTCACTGTGTTTCAAGGTCCTGTCAAAGTGTGTCACACAGGGCTTGTGTGTACACGGAGTGGCTTGTGGTTAAGGTGGGCAACACTTTCCCCTGACTCCTGTCGGCTTCTCCCATGCTTACTTAGCTTTTTGGCTTCTGTAAATGACTTCCCAATACATCACCCTGAAATACCATTTCTCATGGTTCCAGCCTCCCTTGATGTCTGTGATGGTGACAGGAGCCAGGCTACCTGCAGGGAGGGGTCTTTCCATCCCAGCTCTCAGCTCCTGTGTGAGTCAGTGTCTTCCTGTCCTCAAATAGGCTACCAGTGAAGTCAGCCTTGATCTCTGTTGATTCTGAGACCCACCATGCAAGCGTCTCCATTTTCACTGTTGTTCACTCTTAACTAGCCTGGGGAAAGAAGGGGTTGTACTGTACCACCCTAGACTCATGGTGATAGCCCCCAAACCACAGGAATGATGTTCCTGAAGGGGACATGTTTCTCACCACAGGCTCAGGCTTTTTTGTCCTTCTCCCCTCTGATTTTGAGCTACTTGTCCGTAGGAAACAAATTGACTCCCCCATCAATCACATGAGGGATGGTGGGTTCTGGGATCTGCAGGTGTCTGCACGTTTGATGAAGGACCAGACAAGCAGGGGACACATGCCTAGTACCACAGTGTAGGTCAGTAAGCCTCCAATCAAATGGCAAAATGATGATGATGATATTAGATAATTAAAATAACTTTTTGAGAAAAAAATAACCAACCCATGGTACCCTAAGTGTCAAATGCAAAATTCAAGAAATGAATGATAAGTTCTAAATTTCGTACCATTCTGAATAGTGTAATGCAATCTGTCACTCTCTCAGGACCAGAGTGAGCCCTTTGTCTGGTATCTCCATGCTCTACACACACACACACACACACACACACACACACACACACACACACACACCAGTCTCTCCGAAGCTGTCAGAACATTGGATCAGCTTTTACAGTACTGTAGCTGCCTGTGTTTGAGGAAAGCTTACCTCACTGACTAGTGGCTCCGAAGTGTCAGAAGAGTGATTCTAGCTCTTTAGATTTGCTGAAGAGATTGTGTTGAGTTCTTCATTTGAGAGAGAGCACCCAACTTAATAAGGAAAGAAGCACAAAACAATGTACTGGTTGCTAAGATGGATGAATGGATCTGTAGGATTGTGAAAGAGAAGGAAGCAGCCCCTGCTAGATTGACTGCTTCTGCTCAAACTACAAAAGTTGGAACCACAGTGCAGTGGACAGTTGAGATGAGAAAGGTATTAAATCATTGGGTTCTGCGATGGCTAATCTTAATTGCCAACTCAACAGGATTTAGAACAAAACTCTGGTCTGGTCAGTGAGAATATTCCCAGAGAGGTGTAACTGAGGAAGAGATGTGGGTGACTCATCCCATGGGCTGGGATCTTGTACCAAAAGAAAAGGAAACTGAAAACAAAATGTGACCAACTACTTCCCATTCCTTCCACCACAGTTAGCACCCTCATGCCTTCCCACTGTGAGGGACTGTACCCTCAGACTGCAAGACAGAAACAAATCTTTCTTCCTCAAGTTGTATTTGCCAGGGTTTGGGTCACAGCAACAAGAAAAGTAACTAATATAGGTTCCATTCTATTTGTGGCTTCAGGCACCCCTGGGTCTTAATGCACACACAGGTGAGGACAGTGACAGTTAGTGAATATTCACTCCTGATCCTTCTCTGAGCACCTCACACCTATGGCCCTTGTGTAGTCTTCATAACACATAAGACAAAACCAGACCTATGGCAGATAGCAGAGATGCCCCAGAGAGAAGCAGGGAGCCAGCTCTCAAATCCACCATGCCTTTTCCTCCTTATTAGACCATTTTCTTACTTACTATCATTGTGAAGAGACACCAAGACCAAGGCAAATTATAAACAGAGGCACTGAATTGGGGGCTTGCTTATAGTTTCAGAGTGTGAGTCCATGGCCATCATGATGGAAAGCATGACAGTGGGCAGGCAGACATGGCACCAGAGCAGCATCTGAATACTTATGTCTGATCCATGAGCAGAAGGACCCAAAGGTTGGGTCTGGACTGGGCTTTTGAAACCTCAAAGACCACCCCAGTGACACACCTCCTCTATCAAAGCCAACATCCTAACCCTTCCTGAATAGTCCACCAACTGGGAACCAAACAATCAAATATAGGAGCCTATGGGGGCTATTTTCATTCAAACCATCACACCAGCTAAGAGGTATTCACCAGTTCCTGTAGGAAGGCTGGGTTCCATTGGTTAGTCTGTCCAGTCCTGTCCAGTGCTCAGTAGCAAGTGGCTTTAATTGCTGTAGTGCCGTGATTATATGTTCCAATAGCCAGTAGGACCACTCCTACCTTCTCTCTCAGAGCATTTTTCCTGTTTCTTCTTTTGTATTTATTTTTCTAGATAAACTTTAATCAGTTATGATTAAGGTCTCCAAAGTCCTGTTGGTATTTTGAGATTATACTCTGTTTATACGTTATTCTGGGCGCAAGGTGATGTAGCCAGTCATTCACCATGCCAATCTGAATATAAAATATACCATCCTCTTTCAAGCTTTCTGTTATGGCCTTCAGTGTATGTACATTCTTACTCTCATGAGTCTTAGGCAATTCTTGTCGTGTTTGCCCCTAGGTAGTTCATCTTTGTGTTTTTATTAGGAAAGGAACCCTATCTTCTGTTATATTTCCTAACATGCTGTTTATCTTAGAGAGAAGCAGATCTTACCAGGCTGTAATGAACAGCCTCACTGAATTCTTACTTCCTTAGTAAAGCTCTTAGGGATCTCTAGGGAGGTCCAGGCATATTGTTGCATTGTCAACAGCTAATGACAGTTTTGTCCTCCTCTTCCTACCTAATTGCTTGGATCATCTAGAACAATGAGATAAGCAATAGTGTTTGTGGAATCATACTGCTTTTTGATGATTAAATAATAGGTCACTGTTTGGTTGTACTATAACTTAACTGTCCTATAATTTGTACATTGAGGTTGTTCCTAACTTTCCTTTTTATAAATAACATTTCACAGAATGCTTTTCTTGCTCCCATTCATCCTATTGAATCTGTATCAACGTGGTAAGTTGTTAGAAGTAAAAATAATGAGCCAAACCCGTGGGCTGTTTTAAGATTGCTGATGCTGAATGCCACCTAATTCTCAAGAAAGGATTTCTCTGTAATCTAACTTCAAGTGTACACTTTAGAGCCTCGGATGGGAGTTAGTCTCCTACAGAATCTCGGGACTGGGGAACATTTCCTTCCAGGAGAATTTATACCTCATGAGGTTTACTTGCTAGTATTGTTGGAGCAGGGTTTTATTATGAATTTAGATTCAGTTAAGAACCAGACATGGTATCAGCATTGGCTGATGCTGGGGTCAAGCCTGACTCCCTGGTTTTGCTTGAGCTGAGTTCTAAAATGCACAGCCTTGGTCAACTTCCTTCCAAGAGTCCCGTTCTGGCAGGGACAGGTATGAACTACACAGCAGCCAGACCGTGCCCAGCAATGTGTTCAACAGTTCAGGCTCAAGAAACCACCATCTGTGGCAGCGGCTGCACTGACCACATTCAGTGGGTGGCCCCTGCAGCTGCCTCTGAGCTATCCACATGTCCTCCCTCTTTCCTTCATGATTCACCAAAGGTATCTCATCAATGTGCCACGTGCTTCCAGGGTGACTTCCCCTGGTGACCGAATCTGCTCTTGCTTCACCTAGACAGAGGCTCTGTGAGTTTAACTGAAGTCCTTCCTTGACGTCACATGTTGAAGACCTATAACATCCAGTATCTCAGAAAATGGCCTTACTTAGAAATGAAGTCATTGTAGTTGTGGTGAATTAAGATGAGATTACTTGGGAGGGCTTTAATCTCTGTGACTAGTATCCTTAGGAGACAGGGAAACTTGACACACATGGGTAATGCATGTGAACTTGATGGCAGATGTCAGAGACCAGCAGGTTGCATGCACAAGCCAAGATATACGAAACATGGTTGGTATAGAAGCTAGGGTCCAGGCACAGTAGAGTCTCCCTCACAGCCCTCAAAAGATGCTTCCCCTGGCGGTGCCTTCACCTTAGGCTTTGGGCCTCCAGAGCTTTAAAGAATAAACTTCTGTTGTTTAGTGTTCATGTGCACCAGCCTGAGACACTGTTTTGACATCGTCAGGAAACCAGCATGTGAGGCATTCAACCTTATGAGCAAAGGGGTTAAATGAGTGGACAAGATGGCTAGAATAGGTGAGACCCAGGGTCTGGTATGTGTGGAGAGAGGGAGGAGAGTCTGTGGACTGGGTACGTCAAGTTCTGGGACCTTATAGACTTGGGTGTGACCAATGGCCTATGAGATAAGGGCCCTGGGTACTCATGTACTTGGAGAGCAACTGCATAGTAGCCTGGCCCTGAAAATTATGGTGTAGCATTCCCAACCCACTGTGAAGTGGTCTGGGCCCTCTTTCCAGGGCCCACACAGGAGATACTCCTCTGTGAGGAGATGCTACACAGCCAAGCAGGAGGTGAAGAGTGTCTTCCTCCAAAGCCTGTGACTATAATGGCTTGCCATAGGTTAAGGCAACTGACTCAGAGGAATACTACCAGAAGAGCCATTTTGTATAAGGGAATATGAACCTGATAGCCCAGTCCTTGTCCCTTGTAGATGGCCACATTCCTTCCTGGGTGACCTTGATGTTTTGTAACACCCCCCCCCCCACCAAGTAACCCAAGGAACCACCTTTCCTTGTCTTCCTCCAGCACTCTTGACCCTTAGTCTGGAATATTGGGGACAATTTGACCAAAGACTCTGAGGAACATGCTCAGCAGGACCAGAGGCTGGCCTTCCAGTTTCTGTGGCAACATGTGCACCTTCAGACTTGAGGATAGCTGCCTGACATCTCATTCCACAGCTGTGACAGAGGCTTGAGAGTCCAACTCCCTAGTTGAGCCATGCTAGTTTTGTTGTTGTTGTTGTTTGTTGTTGTTGTTTGTCTTGTTTTTTTTGTTTGTTTGTTTTTGTTTTTCAAGACAGGGTTTCTCTGGCTGTCCTGGAACTCACTTTGTAAACCAGGCTAGCCTCAAACTCACGAAGATCTGCCTGCCTCTGCCTCCTGTGTGCTGGAATTAAAGGCGTGTCCCACCACCTCCCAGCAAGCCATGCTAGTTCTAGAACCCTAGACAAATTCTCAGCCATTCCAGGCCCCTGATCTAAAGTGGAAATAACAACTCACACCTGCCCAAGTCCTCCTGCGGTACAAAAATGTAGCAGGTGTAAAGTGTGAGCACAGGGCCAACAAACACATGGAGGTGATCTCTGCTAAGGGCCTTTGTTGTAACTGACTTGCCTTGTTGTAACTGACTTGCCGTTTGCCCAAATAATGGACACCTAGGTTCTTCCCACTCTATGAGTATTTTTTTTTTACCTTTCTAAAGAAGATAAACATTTATAGCTACTTACTAAACATGAAACGTGTCAATTGTACATTGTGTGTGTCAGTGTGTCAGACTTCATTTCACTCATTGGCCAGGGCTCACTGGAGACACTTCAGGATCTCCCCCAGTGCTTAGAAAGATGCTTGTTAGCTCACTGTACTGTGTCGGGCAACCAGCCTATCCCTGAGCCTTGGGATCCATGGATACTCCTCTTGGGATCTTGCCAGCTGGGCAGTAGGGCGCCTGTGGCTCTCACAAGGATTACCTGGTATTCTAAGTCTTCTATGCTTTCATTTGAGTCATCCCTTTCTTCATCAAAGGGCAAGAGTTGGGCAGGGAATGTGTTGTGGTTTGAATGAACTAGCTGGCCCCCATAGTCACGATCTCCAGTTAGTGGCTGTGTTTGGAGAGGCTCAGGAAATGTGGCCCTGTTGGAGGAATTATGTAATTGGAGGCCAACTTTGTTCAGGTCTCTGCTTCCTGCTTGCAGTTCAAGATGTGAGCTCTCAGCTTGCTGTTTCAGTTGCCAAGCCTGCTTGCTGCCTTGCTTCCCCACCCTGCTTCTTATCCCTCTGGAACTGGAAACCCCAAACATCCTGCCCCCTTTCTTTAAGTTGCCCTGGTCATGGTGATTTACCATGGTAATAGGAAAGTAACTAATACAAAAGGCATGTCTGGGTAGAAAGGCCAAGGGATCAGAGTTAGGGCAGGTAACAGTTTGAAGTGGCCCAGAGACGTGAAAAGTATAGTCACTGGCTGGTATAGTGCATGTCACTGAGTGTGTGCTCAGTGCCGGATCCTGCTGTCATCAATGACAATGCAGGGAACAAAGAGAGGGATGCCAGTCCAAGGAGAAAACTCATCAGAGGACAGATATCCCTTAACTAACTGCAGAAATTGCCATGTAGTTACGTCTATGGTGGGCAGCATGTGGGAGAAATAGAGGCCTAGGAGGGGAGTGTGGCAGGAGCCTGGTCTACCCGAGGGTCATAGAAGGTTAGCAGAGGGACCCTGTGAGACACAGAGGGGGATTTAACTTGGAAGAGTCTGGAGAGGGGGAGGGGAAAAGACAGGTGCTCACAGTAGAAAGGTGAGCTTGGACAAAGGCCCTGAGGTAAGAAGGGCTGAAGTACAGTAAAAGAGCTGAAGCAAGGCTGAGGAGACGGGCATTGCCTCCCAATGCCAAAGCAAGCATGAAAGAAGTAAAACCTTCAGTTTGGAAGAATTTCCGGTGAGAATACTTTGGGGGAGGAGTGGAGTTGCACTCATTATTGCTGCTTAGGACCAGGCGTGGTGCCTCTGAATGCCTTGTTGCCAGAGTGGAGGCCCAAGGAGAGCATCACCAGGAGCCCTCCAATTAGTATAACTCATCCGTCTCTCCGCCTGGACTGCAGGGTTTCCCAGGTCCTCCTGTCCAAAGCCCCTGCATCCTGTCTGCCCGTGTGCTCACTGCTCTGGCACCACTCTTGGCCTAGCCCTCAATGGAACATGGACGGAGGACTCCATCTAGGTCTGTATCAGATGGTCACTTGCAGGCCACAACCAGAAATGGCCCTCAGTGGCCGTACTTAACTCTCTTTGGCATCTCTGTCTCCCCACGATGAGAGATAACGGCACTCTTTGCTGCAAGCTTTGGAGTTCCCACAGGTGCCAAAGGGCATCCTCTGAAGATAGCAGCTGGCAGATGGAGCTGGGGCATGCATGCTTTGATCCCACCCAGTCTTAGTCCAGTGTACCCTTCCAAAATGCAATTAACCCTAAGCAGGATGCCATGGTGGAGGGCTTGGGGAAGCCACACCCCTGAAGCAAGTCACTCCTGAGCTATCCAGGAAAGACATCGTGGTCACAGCAGGGCCCTGACTAAGGTAGTGTGGACACAGGAACTAGAATGGCTGAGAGAGTTCCTTGGGGCCTTGGGAGGAGCATGCTTCTTCTACTCAGCAGTCTGTTTCAGGTCTTCCCAGAGGCACTCTGAAGTTCACAGACAAGCTGCTCAAATGGCCACCTATGGCCACCTGCCTCCCTCCTGTACTCAGAGTAGAAGCCGTAAGTAAGAATGAGAGGGGAGCCAGAGGTGGGCTGGGCCACTGCCCCCACACAGTCTGACTGCCTGCTTCCAGGCAGGGCAGTGATAGACAGCAAAGACCTCTGAGAATCGCCATGGAAGGCCCTTCTGGAGAGGCTGCATGCTGCCCCAACCTCAGAAGCCACACAGAGCAAGGCATGGTACCAAAAGTGACCTTTTTCTTTTCTAATTCCGAGCTGTCCAAAACAGAGTCGGTTATTTAGAGTGATCGGTTTAAGACGAGGGCACAGACATTTTAGAGAACTCCCACCCAGAGAGATCAAACTAAAAACACACTGTTCTCTTAAGTTGAGAGCTGATGAGGAAAATTCACCGATGTTGAAAGGGCTCTTTCTCCAGCAGTCTTAAGTAAGTGAGGTGTCAATGAAATAAATAATCCTGGCATTAATTAATCAGCCTCACCCTGAAGGGTCTGATTAGCTGCTGAATGAGGGGTCCAGGCAGTGAGGGCTGTCAGCGTGTGGATAAGATCAGTCCCTGTGGCTTCAGAGTTGCAGCCCTTGTGCAGAGCTGATAGAGGCAAGAATGGTCCAGAGTGAAGATGTTCCAGGCATGCCAGGCAGGAGCAGTGGCTGTGAAGCCAGACAGCTTTCACTTCTTGGGGGAAGGGAAAGAATGCAGGGGTCTGGCAGGAGCAAAGTCATGGGTGGATTCTGTGAGGGGAGCCTGCTCAAGGCGGCCGGTGGTGACCCGGACACTGCCACTCTGTGGGCAGCTCCTGGGTGGCTCCCTCTGACCAGCCACAGAAGCTTCTTTGAAGCCTCCCGAGCACAGCCCAAGGATCCCTCTGCATGGCCCTGGTGGCTATTGCTTTTGGCAGCTGAGGTTCTGCAGGCCCCTTAGAGCAGACAGCGTGGCAGGGTAGAGGGGCTGCCAGGTCCCGTGGCCTGCACACAGGTGGCCGGAGTCAGGCGGACCATGCTGTCTGTGGACCTCACTGCCCAGACCTGGGCAGGTCTGTGAGGCATCTTTGGAGCCTGCACAGGCTGCGTGGCTGGCCCAGCACAAGTGAGCCTTTGTAGGCCTGGTTTACGAAACCAGCCACATATTTCCCCGTCACTTTATGAGGTGCTAGCTCTACCTCTGCAAGCTGGGGAAAATAAAGCATCACATAATTTGTACTGCTACAGTTGAGGAGGTCTGAAGTGAACCAAGGCTCCCTTGCAGAGAATTCTGTGCCCCTGACAAGGCCTCGTGGCTCTAGGGGGAAGGGCAGACTCAGGATTCCACCCCCCCGGTGGAGGGACACTACTGTCCAAGCCAGCTGATGGAGAACAGAGAATGAGGCCGAGGCTGGAGGCAACATCAAATTCGGAACCGCAGACTTTAGCATCATGCTGTTAAGGCCAGCTTTCCCATGGATGAGGTCTGTTAACGAGGCCCACAGAGGGCTGAGTGGGAATGCTCCTGCAAAGTTAGCCACAAGGTAGAGAGAATTCTAGAAGGGCTTTGGCACAAAAATACCTGGCAGAGAGGGCATGTTTTAACCTGAAATTGAAAAGGATTAGCCTCCTGCAGTGAGTCTGTGGCCAGCCACCCATGCACTGTGATTTCTGGCCTCCCAGGGAGTCCCACCATCTCCTGCAAAGTCCCCTTTCTTACTGCTTGTGGCCTGTCTTTTTTTTTTTTTTTTTTTTTTTTTTTTTTTTATCTGTTCCCTTTTTGTCTTCATTCATTGGTTACTTCCGATACTATGCCTCATTGCAATAATTCGTCTGAGGTTTATTGGACACCTCCTGTAGGCCTGCATGGAGCCCGCCATGACAGATATATACTCTGAGCTCAGAAAAAAAACTGACTTGCCAAAGACACACAGCTTGTATCTGGCAGAGTCTGGTCACTCACTGGCAGGGTTAGAAAGAGGTACATAGGGCAGAGACTAGGGGTGCAGCTTGGTGGTAAAGCATTTACCTAGAATGCATACTACCCTGGGTTCAATCCCTGGCACTGAAGCAGGAAAGGAGGGTTAGTGATGAGACCATGTACCAATTATAATTCAGTGGTTTGCTACAGAAGTGATGACCAAATTGATCATAGTTACATATTCTGTTTACCTTTTGAGCTAAAGTCAAAATACATTTTCATGAAAGCAAATCCATAATATCCACTTAGAATTCCACACCACACGAAGTAACTCCTCATTGCCACCTGGTGGGCATTGCTTTTTGCTTAACAGGGACTGTAAATAAGAGCAAAGCTAGCTAGACATTAGTCTTGGATCAGTGGGAGAGACTCCACTTTGAAAGTGGGAGCCCAGAGTTCCAGTCAATGTTGTTCCCCAGCCACAGTAGCAGAGAGGGGCTACCGCTTCAGCTTCCTGGGTGACAGATCCTTAGTTCTGCAGCTCTTTGTAGACTGATCTTTCTGGAATCATCCTTCAAACATATTGTTTCCTTACAGTGTTGCAGTGAACACGAAGAAAAATGCTTAGATGGGTTTTGAGGCATGGGTGATGAAGGCAAGGGAAGTTTTTGTGAGTCCCTAAGCCCTTCCTAAAAGTCACACTTCCTCTCTAACAGTGCACTTGGGCTGACCCTCTGCTATCCTCTGACCTGGGACCCCTTAGGTCACCTCACGTCCCTTGCCCATTGTGATGGCTGAACTAGATGGTCAACCTGACTAGATGGAGAGATGCCTAGAATTCACCAAGCAAACCTCTGGGAGGGCATTTCCAAAGAGGATTGACATTTGGCAGAGCAAGTGAGAGGGGAAGGCCGGTCCTGAGTGTCAGTATCAGCTTTTGATAGGCTGGTGGCTGGGATGGAATAAAAGTGGAAGCGAAAGCCAGACCTCAGATGACAGCCCCACCCTGCCTGAACCATTGTGTCTGTTGCCCCTGAAAGCTTCTAGTGTTTCAATACTGACTGGCTCCAGTGACCCAAAAGCAATGAGTATACCCACCTTCAGAGAGAGAGCCAAGCAGAGAGCGTCCACCTTCAGAGAGCCAAGCAGAGAGCCTCTACCATACCTCATCAGACTCTGCAGACTTCTACCTGTGACTATAGTCCACGGTCAGGGTCTAGAGCAGCCTGGCACAGAGGGCTGCTTTGTTCTCGTGTAAGGAATAGAACACCTGACCCAAAGTGCCACCATTAGGAAAGGGAATGGATGTGTTTTTCTTGCTGACTAGTCTTAGGAGAAACCTTGCTCTGGCTGCTGCATCTGACTACAGTGCCTCTGCCGGGGTCTGTTTTTCTGACTATCTCTGAACAGCTCTGATCTCCCCTCCCTCCTGGTTCACTGAAGTGTCTTACTGAGTTTTAAACTGCCATGCTCCCAACTTACAGGAAATATTGCTCCCCAAGTAAATACCGTGTTTCCATCTTGCCTTAGACCTCCTGCCACAGGGTTGTATACCACCTTGAACCTGTTCTGCATGGTAGGGATCAAATCCCAAAACAACTTTGAGCCCTAAGGAACCAGAAGTTTGCACCAGCATTGCCCAATTCTAAGTCTATAGTACACTTTGACTGGGTCCCTTCAGCCACATGTCCACAGTGAACCAATCACCATGGCTGCTGCAAAATGTGCTGTGGTTTGCTCAGCTCCAAAGCTGTAGGCTTTTTACCGAAGAGAATGTAAGGAAGCTGCAGGCAAAACTCACCGAAACCCATTAGAGTTAGCCGGATAGAAGTTTATAAATGATTTCTCTTTCATGTAAACCAAAGTGAAGATCTAGGCTGGCCTGCAGAGCCATTTCATGCATCAAGAAGGTGTCTTCAGTGGTACAGAGGAGGTTGGATGTACTCTGTGATCTGCCTCCTGCTCTCCTGTCAGTTTAAACAGTCTGGTTGAAGACATCTCACTGGTATCTTCATGTAGCGACCGAGATGGAGGGATTCTCCCAGTGTTGTGGGCTTCCCCCAGATGTGCATAATATCTGAACCCCATCCTGGAGCTTATGGACATCCTTATAGTCCCTCCTTTTGTCTCTTGATGTGAAGGGAAGATTTGAGTTTGCTCATAGTGGCTTCTCTCACTGTTCTACTCCACTAAGACTGGTGTTGAGCATTCCAGATAGAATGGGGTCTGGTGGTACAAGCCTGTAATCCTAGCTACTCAGGAGGGTGAGGCAAGAGGATCACACGGATAGGCCCGCCAGAGCTACAGAGAGAGTGCCAGTCTAGCCTGCATAACTTAGTGAGACCTTACCTCAAACTAAAAGCTAATACAAGACTTCTGGGGTGTAGCTCAGTGATAGAGTCCTTCCCTAGCATGTGAGGGGCTCCGAGTACAATTCCCACTACTGGGGGAAAAAAGAGTTTAGACACAGGGTCCAGGTGATTAGGTTCTTGGAGACTCTGGGCCGAGGGCCTTGTACTAAAGATGGGAACTGCAAATGGTTCTGGGCTTGGTTAAGTGGCACAGCTGATTAAATTGTAGAAACCAGGATCCTAGGCTTGGCAGCTCCTCTGCATGGATGTCTGGTTACTGGAGGCAGCAAGCAGAGAGGCAGCTGAGGTGAAGATGCACACCCCACCTTTCCATGGGCATTTGACAGAGTAAACTAGCCCCTGGTAGTAGAGCAGAGCGGCGCGAAGCCCACAGCATACGTCTACTGGGTTTATTTCCTGCTGAGGGGATATTCCTTCTTCCCTGTGCTTTGCTCCAGATGTTAATAATCAACTAGCCTGGCATGTCAGTGAGGCCAGAGGTCAGATGAGAGCAGGAACCCCGGGGTTTTGGTGGACAATCAACAAGAAAAACAACTGAACAATGGCCTCTCTGTGCAGAGGACTTCAGGGAGCAGCTTTCTGTTCAGAGGCCACTAATACTCAAAGCAACAACCTGCCTCAAAGTGTCCCCAGTTTACCGTGGCAGCCACCAAACTATGATTGGTCAGGAGAACATCAACGAGGTGTAGGAAGTGCCGTGAAGAGGGACTTGTGGAGGGGTACACAGCAGGGATATTGGAGTGAGCACTGAAGAGACTGCTAGGTGGAGAAAGCCATGAAAGGCATTGCAGAGGAGGGGTCGCGTGTATAGAGGCACAGAGTCCTACAAAGGCATGGAGGCTGTAAAGAGACACTGCAGAGTGTGAGAGATCTGAACAACGACTCATAGTGGGAGGCAAGGTCTCTCCAGAGTTCACAGAAGCTGAGCTTGCGAATGTAGTTGACGCCACTCATCAAAACCTGGGAATTCTGAGTCAGGTGTAGGTGGGTTGTTTTTTTTTTTGTTTTTTTTGTTTTGTTTTTTTGTTTTGTTTTCTTCTTCTTCTTCAGTTTTTTAGTTTTCCCTATTAAAACATGACAATGGTAAGCCTGCCCACTTCTTTGTCCAGCCACACTCCATACAGGCCACTGAGGCAGTTGGATTCTTGAATATTCTTCTCAGGTATTTCCCAATGCCACAGACAGCAGGGCACACCCTGATGTGTGCCTTGGAGATGACTCAGCACATGGAGGATCTCTGCTTGCTTTCGCCAGCAGTGGTCCAGTTTAAGAGCCTCAAGAACTCAGAGACCTCACTCAGCCTGGAAGGTCAACTCTTACACAGTAGAAGGTGGGGCACAGACCCAATGTCACCTGGCAAGTCAAGGACTTAGCCAGAACTCACACTCCCCTCAAAGGCCTGGCAGGTCCATTTCCTGCCTCTTTGATCAGTGTGTCAAAGCATGTTGGAAAAGGTGATAGGTAAGTAAGGCTGCCGTTTTTTTTGTAAGCATTACAGACAGTAGTCTTGTTATTCTTTTGTTTAAAAAGAAGAAAAGAGAAATATTGAGACAGACATATTGACTATAAGTTTATTATAAGGCGCGGCAGAGTGGGGAGACTAAGAAGAGGAACAGGGTAATGGCTGACCGCCATGGCCGGTCGCCATAGAGAGAGAGAGCGGGAAACAGAGAAACAGGGGGAGAGAGAGAGAGACAGACAGAGAGAGAGCGTAAAGGTGCAGGGGCCTATCTTTTAAAGGGGTCCTCTGCACCTGCGTGCAGACTTCTTTCCCATGGAACCTTGGGCTGACCAGGGTATTGCCTGAGTGGATTCCACCATGTAACAGGGGCAGGCCAGCATAATGCCTGAACCTTTCAAGTCTCATGTCTCAACAGTCTTCAGTGTAGAATTGTTATTTCAGGCTTCCTTAGTGATTTTTTTTTTTAACAATCCTTTCCTCCTCCTCCTCTTCCTCCTCCTTCTCCTCCTCCTCCTCTTCCTCCTCCTCCTCCTCCTTCTCCTCCTCTTCTGCCACCCCACCCCCCACCCCCAGCAGCCCTTCATCAAGCCTTAGCTCATCTTGGTCTTGATGACTGGTCACTATGACAACAAGAGCGCTCTGTCAGAAAGTGGCCTTCCAGGTATTTTATTTTGAGCCTCAATTAAGCAGAGCAGGCTGAAGGCTGGGAGCAATGCAGGGAAGTGTGTTTTATGGCCTTCGAGACAAGCTGGGCGCTATTTATAGCTCCTTAATCGGTGTTGCTAAATGGGGTCTTAACGCAGGCTCCCATGGCATTACACATTTTCATCACAGGGACTCCGTGTCCCCTACCTCTCTCCCTCATCTCCCTGCTCCAGGGAAAGCACCTCCTTTTTTTGCTCCCCAGCCATCAGTTACCTACCCAACCTTACTGGCCCTCTGAAGTACAGCCTTTGGGAATATTTGTTCTGCTCTGTCACAGGTCTATCAGGAATCAGTCTCAGGAAGCTGTGCATCTAAGGGCCAGAATTCTGTTTCGAGTCTCCACCACCTCTCCTCAGCTACCCCATCAAAGCCTGAGTGGAATGAGGGACATATATGATTGAATATATTAAAGAAGCCTCAGTATGTAAAGCCCTTTCCTTTAGGGCTTGGTGGGTTAACATAGTCCACTCATTAAAACAAAGCAAGTTAAATCATTTCCTATGACTGGAGGAAACTGAGGCCGGGATCAGGAAAGTCAGCAGGCATCCATTGCAGTGCACTATTTTGGAATTTTGGTGGTGCTATTCAATTCAGTGTTTACACAGCTTCTCTTTAAAGAGAAAGGAAAATGCTGTGTCAAAGTTTCTGAAGACAGTGTCTATTTCACGGTGAATGCTCACAACATGGTTCTCCTTGTCTCCCAGGCTGGGCTGCTGAGTCAGGAGAGGGCACAGGACTATAGGAGGTTGCTGTAGGAACTGCAGCCAAGCAAACAGGCATGCGAATGCCTGTGTAAACACAAGTCAGCAGCTCTCCCAGTTTCCTGAGTGTCCCATCCTGTGGTAGAGCAGTTCTTTGGGGCCTCATTATTCCTTGAGTGAGTTTTTGGAATGATTCACTCCTGCAGTAAATGGGATGTTTATAAAGGTCCTTGGAAAAGACAGTGCTTTGTAAGTATAAGTATTGCCGTGTTCTCACCCTGATTCAATCCAAACCAAGAGTGTGGTCTTCCCATCGCCAACTCTTCAGCTCTGTCTCTATTCACTTTGCCCATCATGGGACTGGCAAGGCAGAGCCAAAGTCTTGTTCCTTGGAAGACCTTGGGGTCGGTCTTTCCTTATGGTGGGAACCTAGGACTCTACTGTCCAAAGCCATTTCCTCCTTAGATGCTACACCGCTCTGGGCTCAGTTAAAATTGTCAAAAGGCTTTTGCTCCCTTGGAAGAAGAGACCCACCATCCTTTCCACTGGTGGAGAACCATAGTCCAGAGTATTCACAGGGTGTCACCACCAGGACCTGGGCTAACACTTCCACCAGGATGGCCGTCCCCAGGGACTCCTCCCCAGCCCAGAGGTTCCCCGGGTGTGGAGGCAAATGCTAAGATGTGTGAAGAGCAGAATTTGTTTCTAGAAGGTTAAAGTGGCCCCTGCTGTGAGTTTGTGGTATAATCAGTAGCCTTGTCTCTCACCACCGAACTGTGCAACTGAATTCACAGATGTGTCCCCTGTCCACTCACCTGAGCCATCCTATCAGTGACCCTGCATGAGTTTAGGGGTGCCAGATTCTGTCCCCCTCAATCCTCTGAGTGGTCAAGCAAGGCTGGGATGGCTGTGGGTCCCAGTCTCTGTCACTTTGGGGAAACTGGTTTTGCCACTACCTTAATTAGCACATGAGAGAGAGAGAGAGAGAGAGAGAGAGAGAGAGAGAGAGAGAGAGAGAGAGAGGGGGGGTGAGTTCATTTTCTCTGTCAATTTTTCTTCCTGCCAATACATTTTTGGCTCATAAGCCCTTAATGTCTGCCATACCTTGTCTGTAGTACAGTAAGAAATAAGACGTTTGGGTCTGTGGGAAAACAGATGTTGCAGGCATTTTATATCAAATATATCATTTTTCTAAGCATTGAGTGGTGTCTTGTAGAGTTCAGATCCCAGAGCACAAAAGCTCTGCCTGCCCTTTCTAAGACTGGGTGGGCCTGGAAATCACATGACCCCTCTGCTTGCAGGTCCTCACCTCCATTTGGGAGGAACCTGGTAACATGGGGTCCACAGTCTTGCTTGGAACCAAGTGCTGGTCCCCTGATGTCTGCTCCCTGGTTTGCTGGGCCTTGCAGCCATTCTCCACTCTGCTCTTCAGGGTGTCCTTAGGAGATCCCTGGCCCCATAGGGTTGAAGTTTCCAGCCTTTGGTCTACAGTGATTGTGCCACTGGAGGTTGTTCTCATCCATACATTGGACATTACCATTTTTTAAATGTAGGTAACACATGACATCACTTGTCTTGAAGCCAGAAGGGGAAACAGTCAGTGGTGCTGAATTTGGCGATTCTCGTTCTGCGTCGTGGTGCTTGCACGATGCACATACCTCACCACTCACCACTTCTGAGCAGACACTGCTTTCTCTTCTGGAACTATCCATTCCATAAATACCAGTTCCTCCCGGAGCCTAATTGAACCTTTAGCTGAAGAGGTGGAGGGGTGGAGTGAGAGAATGAGGCAGACCATATCCAAGAATTCAATTTACTCATCACTTTTGCAGAACTTAAGAAAAACAAACTTCTCCTTCATCTCCTTTGGGCCCATTTCTGAGTTCACACTTGGAAAAGTCAAATAAACACAATAAATCCATTAGAAAGCCTTCATATTAAGCCCCTGGGGTTTATGCTGATTAGTAAGAAGCTAACATGGGACATTTCCCAAGTGGAAGGAAGTTTGTCTGACCTTGGCTATTTGAAAACAGAAAGTGGCAGTGCCAGCTAGCCTAGTGGCTGTGAGCGGCAGCACTCAGGCTACTTCCAGAAGGAAGACAAAAAGCGGTGCTTCTGGTCGCTGGGTCTCCAGGGAAAAATAATGCCACACATTCAAATCCCATGTGCAACCAGGCAAATTGGACCCATTTAGCTGCCTAACACTGGGCAAACTCCTTCACTAGGGGCCCAACCAAACTCCCGCCTCTCCTGCCAGCCTGAAGCTGGGCTTGTCCTGATCAGGGTCCACCTTCCGTCCTTTCAAGGGGCTCTCGTGCACAACACACCAGATGACATCACTACACGAAGCAGTGTTGAAGAGGCAAGGCAAAGGGGTCTCTTGAGACCAGTTAGCAGACTCCTCAAGGCTGGTAGGCAGATTGTATTCACTCACACACACACACACACACACACACACACACACACACACACACACACACACACACACACGCATGCACGCATGCACGCACTCAGTATATCCCAAATCAGACCCTGAGCTCCAGTCCCACTGTCAATCACTCAGCTGTGGCCTTGAGCTAGTTACATGTCCTGCCTCAGTTTATTCACATTTGTAAGTGGGCATCCATAAACAACTGCCTTATGGGGTTGTTGTGAGAATGAAAAACAGTGAGGAATATAAAACACTAGAATATTCTATAACATGGGAAGTGCTGAGTGAGTCCTAGTACAACTCTCCTTACTGTAACAGTAGCCAGAAGTTGAGTTCAAGAGGCCAGCAAATGGACCTGAAGATCATGGGCTTCTCCATGCTTCTGTATCAATGGAAAAACTGGAAGGTGACTCCCAAAACCACAACAGACTGATGGATAGGGCTGGAGGCTCCAGTCACAGGGCTGCTGAGTCCTGGGTCTCCTGCATATTAGCTGCTCTGATGTGTTGAGAGTCATCTGTGGTTCTCAGCACAGGCATATCCCACTAGGAATACTCTACCTTCTGCACCAATTGCCTTGTTTTCTGCTTTGTTCCCAAGGACACTGGTTGCTCTGAAATATTCATAGTAGCTGTCATTGATTGAGTGCCACAAAGGCCAGGACCTTTACTAAGTACTCCATCCCTTACCTCATCCTTCATGAAGCAGGGAATGTCCCAGCTTTCCCAAAAAAAGAGCAACCAGTTTTTTTTTAGGCCAGAACTCAACTTAGGTCTTCAACTCGGGGTCAGGGCTGTTTCTGCTTTGTAGTAATGCCTCTCCCAGGCACCGCTGAGTTCTGTGCAGGCAAGAGTGACTTCATTATTACTCATTAGCTAGAATTAGCCGTAATTCATCTCCTGGCCAAGCTCTTGTTTGAGTTAAACCGAGACTCTAATTCTCCTGTATGATTTTGCTCTCCTCATCTCTATTTTTAACTGAACTTCTGATAGCAGCAGTAGTGCCATTTCTGTCACTTTGCTGTGACCTTCCTGGTAACACATGGTCATCACCGGTCTCCTGCCCAGCTCTCTTTTGTTCTGACTTGTATTTATTTATTCACTTGTTAACTTGTTTGAGATTTAATGCACATGCCTGAATCCACCATCCATCGAGAAGATCAGAACATTGAAACCAAGTGCCTCTATAGTAAGTCCTGCCCCTCCTTTCCTTACTGATTTTCAGCATTCACATATACCCTACAAGATTCTTTCTTTGGTTGGCCTATTAGTCTCTTCCTGAACCAGGACCACCCTGGATTCATTGCTGTAGCATTGACTGACCTGCCATTTAGTGCACAAGTCTGGCTGCCCCGCATGCCTCGACCTTCATCTTTGGATGCATCCTGGGGATGGGAACCCTATTCCTGAGGTCCCCCCCCCAACACCAGCTGGCTTTGCAAGCACAGCCTTGGCTCCCTCCCCATGATAAGCATGTTTCTCTTAGCATCTGCTGAGTAGCAGGTAGCCCCAGAGCTGTAGCAGAAAGGAAACCAGGAGGGCAATTTCCCCACTCCCTGTGTGGCTGGGGAGGTCCTTGCCCAAGGCTAAAACATCCAGCTATTCTGCAGCTCCCTGGGGCAGGACCCAAGCTTAACTGTTTCATCTGAGTCAGAATCATTCCTGGACCAATTTGTAGAAATGGCACAACACAGTACAGTACAATTCTGCTTGTCAGAGGGACTGGCTCTGGAGAGGTTCTTCAGCCAGCTTGGGGCTGGATGAAAGGGGCTGTCCTTATCCTTGTGCTTTCTCCCTCTCCCTCACCCTCTCCCTCTCCCTCTCCCTCTCCCTCTCCCTCTCCCCCTTTCCATCTCTCTTTCTCTCCCTTACCACCTGCCCTTCCCCATTTCTGTGTCTGTGTGTGCATATATTCACCCTCCATCTTGTTGGAGACACGGTCTCTAACTAGCCTGTGAACTTCTGGCCATCTTTCTGTTTCCAATTCCCAGTAGGAATGCTGGGATTGTAGATGTAACCAACTGCATCCACCTTTTCATTAGGTTCTGTGCATCTGGACCCAGGTCCTAACTCTTGTGTGTGGAGCATTTTAACCACTGAGTGCCTGTCATTGCCTGCCTTGAAGTGTTTCAGTGCCTTTTGTAGAGATGAGGGCTCAATTCAGCTGCTCTGTCTCCCAGACCTGGGCTTCTCCAGCCCATTGACCTTGTCAATTCCAGTAAGGATTAAGCAGCAGGAATCACACCCACTCTAGCCTGTGGGAGCCACAGTTCCCAGGGCAAGAGATTCATTAGTGACTCAAGAGCTCAGGGCTTGCTGGAAGCCTGGGACAAAAAGCACAGTTCCCCTTCCCCCAACCTCCTACTTAGGACAAGGTCTGAGAGTAGGGCAGAGTACTTCAAGTGAGTTTTGTCTCAGAATTCTTGGGTTCAGTCACCATAATGATGCTGGCCTTGCTGAGAAGTGACATAAGGCGGGTAGGGAGGAGGGTTGGAGCTGTTTGAGACAGTAGAAGGACACCCGAGACTACATCGTGATGGAGTCAGGAAGAGGCCAAAGGGCTCAGAGTGAATACATAATAAGCTAAGAGAGAACCCAGGTGCTTAGAAAGTGTATGAGAAAGGGCTTAGGAGTGGGCGCCATTCAAAGACAAGTACATGTCTGAAGGTGTGGACAGGGATCCTGTGTTTGGAGTCAAAGGACAGGGATCCACACAGTGCTAAGGAGGGAACAGGAACTTGACTTCCTCAAATAGTATAGTATTGGTCTGCCCTGGGCCTGCAGACCAATGTGTTAGAATAACAGATCCCATTTAAATGTTGTCTGGATGCAATGTGTCTGGTCAAAACCCCAAATCCTACATTTAGGGCCCCACGTGAAGCTTATACACATTTCAGATCCACAGATCACTTGGCAAAGTTAATGAGGGTCCTAGACTAGAGCCAGGGTAGAGATCCCATGTAACAATAGCCCTAATTTTATCAGAGTAGGAGCTAAGCTAATATGGAGTTGAGGAATTTCAACATAAATAGCAATTGGAGAGATTGACCAAAGAATAACAATGTTGAGTTAGGAGGAATAGTAGTGTATTCCATGGGAGTTAGGAATAGTAGGGCATCCTGTGGGAAGATGAGCCACATGAAGGGTTGTGTTTAGGAGGTTGGTGCAGGAAATTTGCGTGATATGAGGATTGCATTTGGGGCTGGGTAAGGTTGTGGTGGCCGTTGGGAGTGAGGTGACAGTTCTGGCAAGGACTTTGGTGCACAAGTCTTGTTACTAGCCACACATGACTGAGGCTCCCTTCTTTCCCAACCTCTCACTTTATTTATTTTGGTTAGGACTTGGCAAAGGTGACTTCACTTAGATTCTGACAACTTTCACAGACATGTGACATCATTCCTCCCAGGACAGAAACATCTCAAGCACCAGAAATACCAGCATTGATAATTATGATCAGAATTTAGAAGTAGAAAAGTAGAAGGAAAAATATGTGTCTAGATTTTTTTTTTCATTTCAAGGGATGATTTTTCTCTCTCTTCAGAGATTATATATGGCATCTTTTGTTATTAGTGACATTTCAGGTTTGGCTGTGAACCAAGGTCTGGCTGAGCTGGGGTTTGCCTAGTACAGCTCTCTAAACCCAAGCCCAGCTCTCTGAGGCTAGACAAGTAATGAGGCATTCATCCCTATCTCTTCCCTACCCCAATCCAAACACACAGGTCTGCTCAGAGATTGCAAAGGCCCATCAGAACTGAGACCACAGCCTGGAGGATATGGCTATAGTCCCCAGAGTCCACTAGAGAGGTCCATTCTTCCTTGCAGCTGGCAGAGGCTCAATAGCTACCCAGCATCTGACTTTGACAGGGCTGGGTATGCAACAAAGCCAGAAGTAGACAAACACCAAAGAACCTGGCCAGGAGGCAAAGAAGGCCTGGGAACAGAGGCATGGGGCACACTGTCAGGTCTACAGATAGGCAGCCTGGGGTACAGGGTCAGGTCTGCAGATAGATCCCTGCTTCTCTGGGGATTTTCCTGTAGACTAGTGACTAAAATTGGCCTTGGGTGGAAAGCTGAGTGGGTCCTCCGAGCAGCCTCACCTTTGATGAGTGCCACCTGGAGCCAACTTGTCCCTGGGGCCTACCCTGGATATCTGCATTTGTTCCCCTGAAACCTAAATTGACATAGTAGTACTGTCAAGCTTCCCACAGGCAGGAATCAAGTGTGAATTCCATCCTGCCAAACTGCAGTCATGTAAAGTCATCTGGGCTGTCGCACCAGGCCACCTTCTGTTCTGATTTTAACACAGGAGCTGGGGAAGAAAATCAAGGGGGCAGAGGCCAGGCCCTTGGGTTCTTACCTGTATAGAAATGGCCTTCCATTCCAGTCACCCCTCCCCCATCCAGTGTGAAGTGTTTGCTCACGCTCCATTCAGCTGACCCTCCACACTGAGCAGGACTTTCCCTAAAAGCTACTTCCCTTGAGACAGACAGCAGGCTCCGGCTTCTGCTGGGGCAGTGATGTCGGGAAAGCATTGCCGTAAAGGGCTAAAGCTTTTTACAGAGTCTCAAGATGTGTGGTCTGTGGAGCTGGTGGCTTCTTTGAACCTTCCTTCACCCTTAGTGGACAGTGCTGTCAGGTTCCCTGTTTTCACCCATGCACCCTGTCACACCTGCCTTTTGTCTTCCCAGAGACTGCCCAGCTGTCTAGTCTGCCACTGCCTCTCTCAGTTTCCATCTCTGATGTGGTGTCCTTCATACACACACAGGGAATGTGGAGACATCTTTTCTGTCATTTTAGCTGGAAAGGGCACCAGCGTCAAGCCCAGGCTGCCCCCTGGAGCTTACTATTGTCTTCCCAGCATCCTGGCACTTGAATTTTAGTGCATGGGGCTGGAGAGATGACTCAGCAATTAAAAGAGCACTGACTGCTCTTCCAGAGAAGCGGGATTCGAATCCCAGCACCCATGTGGTGTACTGTAACTCCACTTCCAGGGGACCCAGTGGCTTCTGGCCTCCACGGCACCAGGAGTACAAGTGGTAACCAAACATATATGCAGGCAAGACACCTGTGTATCTCCTCATTTCCTTTATGAAAAACAAGCAGGTCTTCTTAAGTTCAGGTTTCAAGGATGTCACTCAGTGCTTTTCCATCTGACTTCCGTTGTTTGACAATCACCTCGTGATCTAAACTATAAATTCAGGCATGATGGTAGCTGGTGACTCACATCTTAACATGTCCATGGCAGGTGGGGAGACTTGGGAAGACAGCTGAAGCCACCATTCTCTGTGTCAGGCTCTCTACCAGTCTCTGTTACCAGTCTCTCCACCTGTCGGCATCCCTGACAACAAACTTGAAGCTAACCCTGTTAGACCCCCCAGAAAAACTCAGGCCTCCGGGGTCTCAGCCCACGACCTCAGTCACCCTAATCACCAGGCAGATTCGAGAGCTTGTTGCAAACTACATGAGGCTTTATTGTTTTTTGTTTTTGTTTTTGTTTTTAACGAGCTAACCCATGTTAGCTCGGGTCTTTTACCCACCCACCATGGTGGATGGCTACAAAAGACACCTCGAACCGGCTGCCGAGAGATCTTGTAGGGCAGCCTAAGGGGAGTTGTCTAGGGGTACGCACAGGCTCAGGATTGGTGTGCCTCCAGGCTTGGAGGGCTTGCCCTGTGTTGATTGGCCAACTGGTTGTTATGGCCCATAGGCCCTCCCAGGGTGGTTGCTATGCCCTGCGAGTCATTGCTGTGCGCTTGTCCCGTAAAGTACACCCAGAGCCATAAAGCATAGCGCCACCAGCTAACTTCTGATTGGCTCCTTGCCACGAGGCAGGCATCTGACCTCTTAGTGACCAAGGCAAGGTCATAGTGAGCACGTGTTACTGTCATGGCTGCCAAAATGGGGAGCTGGTCCCTTCAACCCCAAGAGCTGAGTTACCATTTTTACAGATGACAACAGAGTCCCTGGAGATCCTGTGATTTATCTCAGGTTGTACAGCAGTTAGTGATGGATAACTGAGGGAAATTTGCCCAGGACTTCCAACAGGACTGAGATGTCTGTAGCATAGAACCAGGCATTCCTCGCTGGCCTGGGTGAGTCTTCATCAAGAGCAGAAGTTGGCTGTCAGAAGGGTAGCAGGGTAGGATACTGAAACATTTTTAGAAGCACAGTAAACCATAGTGTAACTGTTTTCAAAGATACCTCTTGAGCTGATGGCTTGAAAGTGTATTTCGGCAAAGGGCAGGTTACGCCCACCATGCTGTTGTCCACATATAGTCCACGATGTGATGCTGTCATCCTGTCCCATTTTACAGATGAGAAAATGTGGGGCTGGGAGAAGAGGAGCCAGCCTCCTCTGGCTGGCAGGGCTGAGTGGGAGCTGGGTTTCCAAGCTAGCCCCTTGTATCCTTTTCACTTATTCTTGCTTGACATGTGTATTCATCCCTGTCCCGGAACCCCGGGGGAGGGAACTGAGGCCTGACTCGGTGAGTAGTACCTTTATTTCAGATCTAACATCTTTTTGAAGAGTAATAGGTGAAGAAAGTGTCCAGATCTCAAGCTGCTGCCTGCTGGCATCAAGGCAAGCTGGCAAGGAGAGCCAAACACAAGCCTAAAAGTAACCCTCCACCATCACCACCACCCCCGCCACTACACCCTGAACATACATCATCACCAGCTACTTTTGACCTTACAGGGCTTGTGGGAGTCACACACAGCACACTCTTCTTTCACTTAAAATCCTGCCTAAGAGGCTCATCACTGCAGTCACCTGTTCTTGGGGCCCCTCCGTGACTAGAGCTGGTTTGTTTTCTATCCTGGGGACAGGTGCAGTTGATTTTG
The DNA here is from genome assembly GCF_003668045.3 of Cricetulus griseus. Taxonomy (NCBI): domain Eukaryota; kingdom Metazoa; phylum Chordata; class Mammalia; order Rodentia; family Cricetidae; genus Cricetulus; species Cricetulus griseus. The sequence continues at coordinate 205,522,427 of NC_048597.1, read as the reverse complement.
GCACCGTACTGGTGGGGAGCAGCAACATGGCTGCTTCCAAGTGGCAGTGTTACAGTCACGTGGGAAAGGTGGGCAGCAGTGACCTGGAAAGTGACCGCAGGGGACACAATAAGAGCCTGAGGCTGTGGCACAGTCTTCCAGGAGTCTGGAAGACAAGTGATTTCACCTTCATTGCCCCTCGAGTCCATCTTTTTATTACTGTCTGCGGGAGGGGAGATATGACACTCATATGCAAGCTTTGCAACTCTAGACAAGCGTCTCCTCTCCAAGCCTCAGTTTCCTTTTCTCTCAGCCAGGAGTAAGTAGCCACATTGACTTCAGACCTCAGTGAGATCGGCTCAGACTAGCAGTAGGGCAAGCCCATGTTCAGTGAATGTGGGTGTGAGAGAAGGCGAGTTTCCCAGTCTGGTTCCGTGAGTTTGAGTTCTAATTTTGCCACTTACCAGCTGTGCATCCTTAGGTAAATGCACTCTGTTTCAGCTTCTGCCTCCTTAAAATATATATGATAATCATAATATCTATTGCCCCAAGGGGTACAGGTGAATTGAGCACCCCGAAAGAGCTTAGTGTGTGTATGGTCACTGTTAGTATTTAGGCATTTGTACGGCCTGCTCTTGAGGTTCTGACAGGATACATCCTCAGCTGCAGCCGTTAAGAGCACCACCTGTGCATATTCACTATGCTCCCTCTTAAAGGGGCCCTGCCCACCTCCCATCACCCCCTCCCTCTCTCTGTCTGTCCCTCTCTCTCTCTCCCTCGCTCCCTCTCTCCCTCTTTCTCCCCCTTCCTGTCTCCTGATGCTCATGTCCCTGGAGGCTGGTCCCCCCTCCCCTGTCCCCCCTCCCCTGTCCCCTGTCCCCCTGTCCCCCTTTTTTATGATCCCTTTCCCTAATAAAAAATCCCCTCTGCTTGAACCCTGTGGCATGGCGTCTTTCTCTTGTGCACTGCTTTTCTTAATTATAACAGCCACATAATAATCCTTCAGGAGAAAGCAGCTACAAACATATTTTATACCTCACAATCCCTGCTAAGTGACCAGCCAGGTGTTGAAGGCAGAGGGATTAGAGTAGGGGCTTGATTGACAGGGCAGGGCAACGTGTGGACTGGCTCTGTGAAGGACAAGGGGCGGGGGAGAGGGGTGGAGTTGCTCTTGTAATAGAGTGAGGGACAGGTCATACCAGGATGCATGGCCGGAGTCCCCTGGCTAGCCTCATTTGTATGAGGATTAAAAGATAAGGAGGAAGTAAAGCTACTAGTGCAGGATGGAGGGAGAGCAAGCTATGCCCCCCTTGGATTCTGATGGCGTCCCATTGGAACTGCGTCTCTAGCAGAAGTTCCCTTGGAACCCCAGCTGCCATTGTCCCCATCCCTCCTGATACCATTCCCATACAGCTGACACATTTGTGTTTATTACTTAGGATTTGACCGTGCCTTTGAATGCTTTCAAAAATCCTACCTATTCCACTACCCCAAGAACACTTACCGGCAGTGCAAGCATCTGGGCCCCATGTCAGCCACATGAGTGACATGGACCACTGTCATCTTCATTTCCCACTGGCCTGTTTGCGCTGTCAGCCCTGTTCCCCTCCTCAGCTTCCCTGACTTCCTGGTCCTTGCCTAGTCTCCCTGATTACAATACTGCCCACCCCATGAGTTTATAACACTCCTACTCATCCTTCAAAACCCTATTTAGATTTCTATCCTCGAAGCTATCCAGCAGCTGCCTAGTTTCCGTCCCTGTGCACTCATGAGTTCTTTCATATATTAACACTTTTAAAATAGCTCACCTAAGTTATTTTAAAATAACTCACATAAGTTATTTTGGGGCTGGATCCGTAGCTCAGAGGTTAAGAACACTGGCTGCTCTTACAAAGGACCAGGGTTCAATTCTCAGCCCCAAACATGGTGGCTCATAACCATCTGTAACTCCAATTTCAGGGTATCCAACACCCTCTTCTAGCCTCTGTGGGAATATACATGGTAAACAGATATACATGCAGGCAAAACAGCCACATATACAAAATTAAAAACAAAAAAAAAATCATTCATTTACTTTAAAATCCAAGATCATGAGAAAAATCCCAGACTACAAGCTGACCCTGGCTCTGGTTCTGGCTTAGTTGCCTCTGTACCCCCGGAGTTACCACAGGACCTGGAAGAGATAAGTGTTAGTATGTGTACCCTCAGTGAGCCCAGGTAATTCAGTAAACTGTCCTGTATCCAGAGGTGCCATTGCTATGGTTTGGTTTGGTTTTTACTCTTGGGGATTGGGTAACTGCACCGTGGTGTACATGTGGAGGTCAGAGGACATTTTTGGAGAGTAGGTTCCCCCCTCCCACCGAGTTGGGTTGGGATCTCTTATCTGTTTTCTGTCTCCATGAAGGAGCGCTGGACTTACAGATGTCTGGCTTTGTTTTGTTGTTGCTGTTGTTGTTGTTGTTGTTGTTGTTGTTGTTGTTGTTTTTCTTCAAGACAATGTTTCTCTGTGTAGCTTTGGAGCCTGTCCTGGAACTGACTCTATAGACCAGGCTGGCCTCGAACTCACAGAGATCCACCTGCCTCTGTCTCCTGAGTGCTGGGATTAAAGATGTGCGCCACCAATGCCCGGAAGTGACTTCTGAGGATCAATATCATGTCACCAGGCTTGTGTGGCAAGCACTTTTACCCCCTGAGCCACCTTCCAGGCCCCTGGTAGATCTTAATGTATGGATTTTTCTAGAACTTGAATGCTGTAAGAAAATGTGTCCTTCCACACTGCCCATCATAAACACTGTAGGGAAACGGTAAGGGTTTGAAAGAATTTCAAAAGCTGGTGGAGTCTACTCTGTTTGCTTGTTTGCTTTGAGATAGGGTCTGGCTGTGCTGCCCAGGCTGGCCTTGCACTTCTGGGCTCAAATGGTCCTTCTGCCTCATCCTCCTGAGTAGCTGGGACAAATTACTGTTTTTAAAAAGATACCCCTTTCAAACACTTTTGAACTACATACTCTACATCAGAATTTAGGTAAGGTATAGGTAAGTTTAAGACCTTGCTGTAGGTAAGTTTAAGACCACTATTAATCTTTATTTTATTTTATTTTATTTTTCAAGACAAGGTTTCTCTGTGTAGTTTTGTAGACCAGGCTGCCTCGAATTCACAAATATCTGCCTGCCTCTGACTCCCAAGTGCTGGGATTAAAGGCGTGTGCCACCACCACCCAGCTTCACTATTAATCTTTTAACACCAGTACTCACCCCTGGTTATTCCAAATCTTCTAGTCTGACCAACTGTGTTCCACCTTTCATAAACATTGCAGAGGGCCTCTTACTGTAAGCAGGGATGGATCATTAGGAAAGGGGCCCCTGAGCTAGTTCAGGGGCAAAGGGCAGACAGTGGGCAACCTGGGTGGAGCGAGGAGGTGTGAGCAGACACACTTCTCTGTCTTTGCTGTCTTTGCAGCTGAGCCCCTGCCTCTGATGGACCTGTGCCGGAGATCCATCCGCTCAGCCCTGGGCAGACAGCGCCTGCGGGACATCGACTCCCTGCCCCTGCCTCAGTCTCTCAAAAACTATCTGCAGTACCAGTGAGCGGTGCTGAAGGCCTCCTGTCATCTGTGGTCACACAGCACCTAGCTCCAGAGCATCAGGATGTGTCACTGACTTAGAAAAGGAACGCCTGTTGCCACTGTGACTGCCAGGGCCAAACTGCTGCCATCATCAACCAGGACCAGAAGGCCACCCAGTCAACCAGAGTGCAGAGACCACTTCTTCCTCAAGAGAATGAATAAAACACTTGGCAGGAGACGGCATCCTGTTCCCCACTGCAGACACGCCCAGGAAAACTGGCCAGTGGAGACAAAATAGCTTCTGAATAATGAATGATGGAAGCAAATCCTTGATGGTCCCCTCCCTGCCTGCCACTGGCCAGGGCAGGGAGATTGTCCTTCCATTTTAAGACTTAGTACCACTTTGAGAGACAAGTCTCCAGGGACCACAGCAGTGCGAAGAACCTGGGCTTTCCTCTCTGAGCAGGCTTCCTCATCCCTTCCTTCCCTCTTCCACCATGGATAGGGTCCTTTGACTGTCCCCACCCCTCTATTCAGGGACACTAGTCTGGTGATGACTTGCCCCAGGGACAGAGTTTATTCTTGGGTATGATCGTTTTAGGTAGCGTCTGCATTTTGAAAGAGGTGTGTGGTGAAGATGGCTTTCTCCCAAAGGTGCTAAGGAGGCAGGAGTTCTCAGGACACCAAGTCTGTGACACCCTGAGTGTCCAGGACTCTGGTGGCCATCATTCAGGGTGAAGCCTGGTTGTCACAGAGCTTTCTTTGAGCAAATTATTTTTTCACTTTAGGAGACTTCCACAGTTTGTTTCGCGTTTCCAATATGTGTGTGACATGCTGTTTATTTATCAGCTGGGGCCCCTGGCGTGGCCTTGGGACTGGAAGGGGTGGGTGTGACACACAGTCTCTGCAGGGCCTGAGACCCATCCTCTCACAGAGTGTTGCTGCTGCCACCAGCACCACCATTCAGCATCTTTGGTGAGTTCCAGATACTCCCCACTCAGACTCATGTGTAACTGGAAATCGTCACAGTGTGGGATACCAGAGCCAGAAGGCACAGCCTCCACTCTAATGTGAATGTGACCCACGAGCAAGGAACATTTCTAATAAAGTTTGTCATTCTGTCCTTGAGCTGTGTGTAAAGTGCTCTTTCTGGGGTGGGGGCGGGGAAACACAGCACCATCAACCTGGCCGGGCTGCCCTCAGATCCACAGCCATCAAACCTGGGAGCCCCTCTCCATACACGTTTCCCTCTGCTGTCACAGTCCCCATTAGAGCCCTAGCCCCAGAGATATTGCAGAGACCCGATCTGAAAGAAGAATCTCTGTCCCCAGGTTCTGCAAAGACTGCCATATCCCCTGATGCTGGAGCTTAGCTCTTTAAGATGACCAAGGCTAGCCAGGGCAAGCAGACCTGGAGCCTGGGCTAAATGCGTGTGGCCACCAGGGAGCAGTGCAAATTTCTACAGATTGAAGGGGGCAGAGCTGGCTGGCAGTTAGGGGCAGGGAGAGGTCTGGGTCAGGACCCATACAGGATTCACCATATCAGCCACCAATATGCCACACCACACCAGGCCCCAAGGCAGTGTCAGACTGATGCCTCTGTCCCGAGTGGAGACATTTGCAGTATTGTAAGGCCTTGAGTAGCTCAGCGGGGAGTGGAGTAGGGGAAGTGAAAAAAACAGTTTCTTGTGACTGGAAGAGCAGATGCGAGGCCCATAGTGTCTGCCCACCCCAAGACAGGAGATGGGGGACAAAGAGGCATCCCCAGACTGCAGGCCCTAGGCACCTGCCTGACTGCTGGCAGCCTCGAACTCCAAAGCTTCCAGTCGTTGTGGCTGCTAAAGGCAGCTTCCTGCAGAAGCACAACCTCAGGCATTGGGTCAGGAAGCCCAGGCTTCCTCCTCTACACACAGTGACCTTGGGTAAGTCACTTCCTCCTCTGGACACTGGGTGCTAGACCAGGTAGCCAGTGACTGCCTAAGAACCTCCATCTCCCAGCCCCTCGGGAGTTACTGTACCATTTTCCAGTTTGGATACAGCTATCTTGTTTCAGCTTCCAATCCTTACCTTACCCAATCATGATCTAATAAGACCAACCTTTCTCTGGACACCCCATAACCATCTGCTGGTGTCTCCTGCCCTGACCCGTTTGTCCCTCACATCACTTCCTGAGCATGTATCTCCTGGCACCAAGGACCCTATCCTGAGAACCTGGATTGGGTCCCCTCTGTCCTGTAGCCTCATGTATCCAACAGGCTGTTGTAGGGGTCACCCTGACCATGCCTCCTGGGGCTGGCTACAGGATGAGGTGAGTTGTAGCTTAAGACTTGGGGACACATGTGGGAATTCTCTCTTCTCGCTGCTGCATCCACTTGCTCTGCTTCCCTGCCGGTTGGCTTGGTGCACTGTAAGGCATATTTACCTAATAAATATACCCGAACCCTATCTGCTTACGTATCGGTGAATCTCTGTTAATAGGCTGTGGGTCTCTGGAAGGCAGGCCTGTGCCTATCCTTACCACATCATTGTAGATCAGATACAACTGAGCAAAGGCCTGCAGAGGGCAGGGTGGGCAAGATGCCCTCCGTAAACTGGGACACCCATAGCAAACTGCAAGGGGAAAGAGGTCCTCCTGAGGGGAAAACCTACCTCTATGGTATCCTGGACCCCTTACCCTCTCATGCCCGTGCCTACAGAGCTATCCTGAAGTGAGATCTGGCCCAGCCCTGCCAGACCTCACAGTCTAAGGGGATCCAGATGACTGCCAAGCAAAGAAGCACGAGGGTGTTTGAAGGAGGAGATGAGGTGAGGTGGAGGCTGGAAGTTAGGCCACAGAAAGCCACTGAGGAGACATTGAGTCTGACCGGGAGTCAGATATGAGAGGAGACAGCACATTCATACACATTCATTAAAAACAACAACAAAAAGAAACCTTTTTAAAACTTTTAAAACTTTTAAACTGGATACAGCAGCAGTGGAGACACAGATCAGGTATCTTTCCATAACCCACAATCATTGTCTGTGAGCTATCTCACCTCTGTATCCTGGGGTTCTGCTGCCTGGCAGGGCTCCTGCAAGTCTCCCTGCCCATCTGGACTGAATGGGGAAGGTTTGTGTCCCTCCACCCATGCCTCATGCCCAAAGGCTACACTCAGGCCTGCTGTGCTTCCACTGGAGGCAGCTTCCCGGCTCTAACAACCTCCAGGCCAGCGCTGTGGCCCTGGCCTTTCCATCTTGTCTGGCAAACAGACCCCAGGCTAGATCAACAATCTCGTCCCATCTCAACCCTCGGTGCATTTTCTTTCGGGGGGAAGAAGGGGACACCACATACTGCGAGGGAATAACTGTCCACCCCAAGGCAGCCATGTTCTTTTTCAGATGCACTGTTTATCCTTCCTGTCTCCTGTAGACTGTTGCTCAGGCTCTCAATCTATAAGGAAGGGCCTAATCATCTACGGAATTCACGCTCCAGAATCACACAATTGGTTTTTTTTTTAATTGTAAAAATATAATGTTGAAGTTTACATTTTTGTGTTGGGTCACATTCACAGCTGTCCTTGGCCTCAGGCAGCTTACAGTCTGAAGATCTGACATGCCTGGGAGTCTACAGCTTCATTGGCACAGCATTTGGCTTTCTGGTAACTTTTACCCTAAGGACTCTGGCTCCATGTGAATCTTGCTACTACATTTGCCGTCAAGTGACAGGTCCTGGACAAACTCCTTTGCCAGTTTGCTTTTTCTTTTCCAGTTTTCTCTTGAGCATTTTACAATCACAACCCATATGCCAGTCTAAAATACTCAGATCTGTCATATCCTCTTCTACCTTGTAAAGATTATGCCCTATTGCCAGGTGGTGGTGGCGCACCCCTTTAATTCCAGCACTGTGGAGGCCGTCAGATCTCTGAATTCAAGGACGGTCTGGTCTACAGAGTTTTAGGACAGCCAAGGATACACAGAGAAATGCTGTCATGGAAAAACAAACAAAGGATTGTGCCCTATCATAGAGCTCAGCAAAGTCATTAAAACACTGGTGGTTGAAGGAGAACGGCCCCCATAGGCTCATATATTTGAATACTTGGTGTAGGGGAAGCTGTAGCCACGCCTACTTAGGGGCTGGCTACAGGTGTGCCTGACCACGCCCTCGAAAGCTTGTGAGGGCATGGTCAGGGGACGTAGGGTGACTGCGTTTTCGCTTTCAGTTTCTCTTTTGGGCTTGCGTACAGACTGCTGCCACGCCGGCTGGCTAGGTCGCTCTGTAAGTAAGGCTTTTCCCTATTAAATACCCTTATATTTCTACCTGACTCCGTATTGGTAATTTCCCACTATAACTTGGTTCCCCATAGGTGGAACTATTTGAGAGGGATTAGGAGGTGTGGCCTTATTAGGGGAGGTGTGTCAGTGGAGGTGGGCTTTGAGGTTTCAAAAGCACATGCCATTCCACGTTAGTTCTCTCTGCCTTTTGCTTGTGGCTCAGATATAAGCTCTCGACTCGTGTTCCAGCACCATGCCTGTTTGTCTGCTGCCATGCTCCCCACCGTGATGGTAATGGCTTCACCCTCTGAAACTGTAAGCCCCCATTAAATGCTCTCCTCTATAAGTTGTCTTCATCATGGTGTTTTGCCATGGCAATAGAAAAGTAACTAAGACAAATCCCATACTAGTCCCGAGGCCCCTGCTAAATCAACCTGTCTCTTAACTCTCTTGTGAACACATACCTACCACTCTGGTCCAGTAAACTGGGCATCAAATATATCATCTTTCATGCTTGGTCGCTTCACAAATGCCTGTCATTCCTTTATTCTCTTCCAGCCCATGACATGCACAGCAACTGGCAATAACTGAGTGTTCTTAATGGTTTATACACCTGGTACATCAGGGACTGGTTTCTCTTGTATTGCTGCAGATTATGCCTGGGGGTGGTTTTAATAGTTTCTCTGCTTCTACAGCACTCAGATTGATATCATTGGTCCTCCCACCCCACGGCTGCACAAGCCAGGCTGCAAGAAGTACTTTTATTCCCTGTATAAAAGCATTTCCCATTCAGGCAATTCAGATGTGGAACATTCCTTGATTGTCACAGTTTCCAGTGCTTGGCCATTATTAAGACCCACTCTGAGTGCCAAGCCAAGGTTTTTCACTTCCTCTGTTTTAAAGGTTGGACCTGAGGGGTATTTTTTATACCTTCTACCTTGTTCTCTCTCTCTACACTGTCTGAATCCTCTCACTGGTTCCAAAATCCCAGGAAGAGCTCTTTAGCGCAATCTAACTTGTTCTCTCTTTCCTTTGCATCCTGACAACTGTATAAAATGACAAACTGAAAAGTCCATCTCATCCTTGCAGGTCCCATGAGGCCAATGCAGAGGGCAGCATCTGCACATCATTTTCCCTGTGGTATAGTCAAGCTCTTTATGGGCACACAGCTAAGCCTCGGTTGCATTTCTTTTTGCACATAGCAAAAGCCACCCAACAGTTGCCAGAGTCTGCTTATGAACCTGCCCCAATGTGTAGGTTTTTTAGGGATTGCAAAATATTATCTAGACCATCAACTCTTGAGAGTGTCTCCTTATTCATGAGACAGACCTTATGGATCAGTGAGGCATGCTTCTACAGACAGGAAGGTGCCCAATCCAGAACCTATCCCCAGAATACTCCACCCTCAGATGACTTGGCCTTTGTAGAATGCTTTATCACCCACTGCAGGGATGTGACTCCCCCAATAACAGCAAGAAGATCACCATCCCATACCACATGGGAATGCCCTGTTCTAGTTATTTCACTGTTGGTCTGATGAAGCACTCTGGCCAAAACAATTTAGGAGAAAAAGGGTTGTATGTGGCTTATACATCTAGGTCACAATCTTCCTTGCATTCCTGCCCTGACTTCCATCAGGCATGGACTGTTACCTGGAAGTGTAAGATGAAATAAACCCAAGTTGCCTTCGATCATAGTATTGGAAATCAAACTAGGACATTCTTCAATATCCAACACCATCCAAGCAAAATAGCAATAAACAAACATCAGTGTTGGACTGGAGAGATTATGGCTCCATGGTGAGGAGCACTTGCTCCAAAATCATGAGAACTGGAGTTAAGAACCTAGTGCCTATATAGTAAGTTGGTCTCATCACAAATGCCTTTAACACTATCCCTGGGTGGGGGGGTAGGAAGAAACAGGAAGATCGTTGGGCCTTGCCAAGAAGACATGAGCCCAAGGTTCAGAGAGACCCAGGCTCAAAGGAACAAGGTAGAGCATGATAGAGGAGGACCTGATGACCTCTTCAGGCCTCCATATGTGTGCATGTATAACACACACACATACACACACACACACACACACACACACACACACACACATAAATAAGTAAAATATGTCTTAAAAAAAAAAAAAAGCAAAACAGTGTTGTCCTGCATTATCTACCAAACAGTCTTAAACAAACTTGCAGGTTCTCCCATCCAACAACTCCAGAATACATGTTCTTTTCAGCAGTTCTTGGGACACTCTTCAAAGTACATCATGCTTTCGGCCATGAAGCAAGTCTTGGCAAATATAGAAAACTGGGATAGTTTCTTACATCTTATCTGACCATAATGAGATGGAACGAGAAATTGACAGCAGGGAGAAACAGATCTAAGTGTGTGGAGAGTGGAGAACTTACCACAAATGATCAGAGTATTGTTAATTGCCATGATCAATGAAAATGTGTTCAGAATCTATGAGCTCCAGCAAAGCAAAACTGAGGAACACAAATAGTTCTGAGAGCCAACATTACGAACATCTGAGACCTCAGATAAATGTAACAGTGCATCTCAAAGTCTTACAAAATAATTCAGTTAATCTCTAAAGCATACCGTTGGCAAAAAATTGAAGCAAGGGGGTATGAACAACCTGAAGAGATCAATAACAAATGAAGATCGATGTGGTAATAAACCATCTTCCAGCAAAGAGAAACACAGGACTAAACAATTTTGCCAGATTGCTTCTCAAACAATTCCATAGAGCAGAAAGGAGGTCATTCCATGAAGCTATCACTGCCCTGCTGAGATGATGATGCTGAGATGACTCAGCAATTAGCAGCTCAGGACAAGATCTGGGTTTGGTTCCCAGCACCCACACCAGATGGCTTACAACCTCCTGTGACTCCAGCTCTGGAGGAGCTGTGTGTGTGTGTGTGTGTGTGTGTGTGTGTGTGAGAGAGAGAGAGAGAGAGAGAGAGAGAGAGAGAGAGAGAGAGAGAGAGAGAGAGATAACAAGAGCCACTAGAAAAAAATAAAAGCCAGTAAGCCACCATGCTTCCTGCCATGCTGAGAATGGACTAAACTTCAACCTGTAAGTGAGCCCCAATTAAATGCTTTATTTTATAAGAAAAAAATAAATAAAAACAAAGCAAAAACAAAGAACAATTTTCTTAATAAACATAGAGACTATGGTTTTGAATAAAGTGCATATAAACTGAATCCAACAGCTCATTTACATCATGTGGTCCACTTGATTTCATTCCAGAGATCCAAGGATGATCAATCCTCACAAATGTATAAGCCTAATGTGGCACTCAAATAGAATCATAGACAAAGATCACATGATTGTCTAGGCATAGAAGGATCAGACTTCAACACAGGAAAGGCTGTATGCAACAAACACATAACTGACATCAAACTAAATTGGGGGAATAACTGAAGCTATTTCTTCAAACTTCAGAAATGGGACAAAGATGTCCATACTCAAAATTATCATTCATAGTCCTTGACATTAGAATCAGAGCAGTAAGGAAAGAGAGATGAATGAAAAGGTTACAAAGATTGATGCTAGACTCTTCTAACCCGGAAAATAAAAACAATCAACTCCCAGAGGATCAAAGTCCTCAATGAAAGGCATAAAACTGAACAGACAGGAAAGCATAAAGGAAATGTTTCAGGACATGGGCAGAAGCAATGACTTCCTGAATACAAGGCCGACAGCTCACGGAACAATAGCAAGAAGTGGCAAATGGGATGTCATCAGCCACATCCTTGTTTATGGCAGCACCGTTCACACCGGTCGTCTAAAGAAATCAGCCTATGTATTCATCCGTGGGTGGGTGAGTGTTCCTGTGTGTGCATGACCATGCGTGTTCATTTGTGTGTGTATACCTTCAAGTTCGCACCTGTGTGTGTATGAAGATGAATTTTATTCAGCCATAAAGATGGAAAAATAATAAATGATGTAGGAAAAATGTTTTGCTGTGGAAATAGTCAATTCATTTGGAAATGCAAAAGAACTAAAATAGCTCTGGCCATCTTAGAAAATAAGAACAAAATAAAGGCCCACATTACCAGACACTAAAAGCTAAAAAAGACATGACAGTTGAGATAGTTCAGTATTGGCTTAAGCAAAAATTAACAGTCCATAGACTAGAACAGAGGTCAAACACAAAAAGGTATGTGCCAACACACCCAGCTGAACAAGACTCTTAAACATAGTGAAGTGTGGTAATCCTCTCTCAGGGTTCCTAGCCTCCCCCTCATACCCCTCCCTTCCTTTCCTTTGCCTTACCATCCCTCACCCCCACCCCCACTTTTCCTCTGCAATCATGAGACCCTCTCTGCTTTCTTGGGATAGATTGAAACCTCTGAAATCATGAGCCAAAATAAACCCTTTATAATGCTCAAGCTCTTCACTGTTAATTATTGTGTGTGTGACATGGGGGTACACACGCATGCCGTGATGTATATGTGGAAGTCAAAGGGCAATTTTGTGCAGTCAGTTCTCCTCTGCCTTTACATCAGTAGGGAAACCCTGATCAACACAGTGACAGGGTGTGACGATAAATCTTTCCGCCAGCCGCCACGTTAAGGTCTCAAATAACCAGAGAGACATATTAGGTACAGTGCAGCTGGCCAATAACTAAGATTTCTTATTTGCTAGCTCTCTCTTAAGTATCACTCATAACTATTAATCTATATATTTTATAAACTTATCTTATTGAGGACAATGGCGGAATGTGTCTTGTCTTTCTGGCGATCACATGGCGACTATAACTTGACTACATTTCCCAGAATCCTCCTTCTCTCCTAGTCCCGCCTATCTTGCTTTCCTATTGGCCAACAGTGCTTTATTCAACAACCAATAAGATTAAACATACACAAAAGGACATTTCCCCCCATCAACAGGGACTTTATTTTTTAGTCCTGGGGAATGTCCATTACAACCACAGTGTGGAAAGCTAAAATTTGAAATGCTTACAAGAGCCAGTCAGCACTGGGGGGATGTGGATCATTTGAAATTCCCAAGCTCCGCTGGTGAGATGTAGAAATACACAATCCAGTTATCCTACACTGTGATTATTACTCTTAAACGTCAACGTGATTAAACATGGAGTTGGGAGGAAGAGGCCGTCTCTGAGCAGATCTGCAGGGGTGTTTCCAGGAAGGATCAGTTGAGAGAGAAGGCCCTCCCCAAGAATGGACGCCACTGTCCAGCTGTGGAGGAGCTACAAAGAGAGCCCAGGAGGAAACAGCATTGCCTTCTCCCGCCAGCCTTCACTCCTACTGGCAAGTGCATCTGTCCTCTTGCTGCTGCTTCCTTCACTGCATACCTCAGCCATCCTTCACTGATGTCAGGGCCCATCATCTTCAGCTTACAATACGAACTGAAGACCACTGAAGCACCCCAGGCCACCACTGCTAACCTCGAGTGATTCTCTGCCTCTCCAGTATGCAGAGAGCCATTGTTGGACTCCTCGGCCCCGATTGTGTGAGCCAGTCTAATAAATCCTCTTTTACATATTCACTTGGTCAATTCTGTTCCTAGAGAATACTGACTAATACAAATTTCCAGATATTTTCCCAAGAGAAATGAAAAATGAAAGATGTTACAAATATAAGCTTTAATTAAAATGTGTCCCAAATGGAAACAACCCAAAGGCTAATCAATTAATGAATTTATAAAATATTTCCATAGAATGGATTTTTACTCAGCAATAAAAATGAATGAACTGTTCATAACATATGGCAATATTGATGGACCTCAAAATTGTTATTCAGCTACAAAGGTGAAAAAATAATGTTGATGCAGGAAAATGTCCAGTGAAGAAAATTATACTTCAGAAAGTCATTCTGGAGACAGGGAGATGGCTCAGTGAGTAACACATTGCTGCCCAAGTGTGAGGATCTGGGTTTGAATCCCCAGAGCCCTCAAAAAGCTGGGTGTGAGCATGAGTATGTGTATGATCCCAACACCGTGTTTGAGAGAGAATGTGAAGACAGGATCATGTCTGGAAGCTTTTTAAGCCAGTTAGCCTAACATGCACAGCTATGAGTAATAAAGAGAGCCTGTCTCAAGGCAAAAGCTAAGGGCTAATGCCCAATGTCCTCTGAACTCCACACATGCATAACCACACTCACACACATGAGTGCATGCATACACACGTCATAAAAATACACAATACATATATGAATCATGCACATAAACACACATAAAGGAAAGTCACTCTGTACTGTTCCAGCAACATGAGATTAATAGAAAATATAAAGTAACCCACAATGACAAAAGCAGTTGTGGCCATTGCCTGGGCCTGGTGGGCACGTTGCCAGGAAGCATGGGGTTGTGGGGGTGGGGGTGTACATGCTCTGGGTCTTGATCAACATGCTGGCTTAATCTGTGTGTGCTTCAAATGGATCTACCTGATTGTGTATAAACTAGACTAAAATAGAGCCAATTAATAAAAATTCTAATCTTCCTGGGATCTTCATTTTCTTCTGTAATATAGAAAAGTACAAGACTCAAATCTTCTAATTAAAAAGTAAGGTCTAGGACTCTGAGAAAACCTAAAACACACTCTCCAGAACAAATCAGATAAAGAATGGAACTAAAACAGTATATAAAACTTTATATATAAATGATAAAATCTAGCCAAGATTAAAAGGGTCTGCCAGAAGGAGTATACGGGAACAAAGGGAACGAGTATAAAGTAATGCAAATGGACTTTCAAAGTAAAAAGAAATAGAAAAGGACTTTATAGCGATTTAATTATTTTCTAGAACCAAATCAACACTTTAAAGAAACAGATTGAAACTAAAAATAGAACACATACCACATACCCAGTAACCATAAGATTTGAGAGTGTTGAGCCATCAAGCCTAATAACCTGAATTTGATCCCTGGAACTCACAGGGTGGAAGAAGAGAACTGACTCTTGCAAGTTGTCTTTTTTTTTTAAAAAAAGATTTTATTTATTTATTATGTATACAGTTATCTGCATGCATGCTTGCACACCAGAAGAGAGTGCCAGATCTCATTACAGATGGTTGTGAGCCACCATGTGGTTGCTGGGAATTGAACTTGGGTCCTCTGGAAGAGTAGTCAGTGCTCTTAACTTCTGAGCCATCTCTCCAGCCCCAAGTTGTCTTTTGACCCACACACGTGTGTTGTGTATGCACACTCCTTAAAATAATTAACAAATACAAAATTTTAAAACAAAGAGAAATAAGTACATTAATATCATTCACAATCAATCTCTGACCAAAGTGTGTGATAAATACGAATATTTCATAGAGGAAAATAAGCAATTTATTAGAAAGACATGAATGTTGTGGAATATTGTTTACACTGTGTGAAGATGTGTCACTGCCATTGGTTTAGTAAAGAGCTTAACGGCCAATAGCTAGACAGGAAGCGGTCAGGTGGGACTTCTGGAGAGGAAGAAAGGTAGAGTCACCAGCCCCATGCAGAGAGAGCAAGACACGCAAGAGGAGAGGTAAAAGTCGTGAGTCATGTGGCAACATGAAGATGAATGGGAATGCGTTAATGTAAGCTGTAAGTGCTAGTGGGACAAGCCTACGCCATAGGCCAAGCTTTCATAATTAATAATAAGTCTCCATGTTATTATTTGTGAGCCGGCAGACCAAAGAAAACTCCATTTACACCTAGTATTCTCTAAATGCGGATATACCTAATGACAGGCCTTTGAAATACAGGAGGGCACTCTAGTGATCTGGAAGAGGAGCAGGCAAATCCATGGTCACTCTGAGAGATGTCAACCACCTCCTCTGAGTTACAGGAAGACAAACCAGATGTCTTTCTTTATGCACATACCATGCTTTTTATCTCTATAGTTCTGTAGTATAATTTGAGGTTGGTAATACCTCCAGCAGTTCTTTTATTATTTAGGCGTGTTTCAGGGAATCCTGCAGAAGAGGGGGCTGAAAGAGAATAAAAAGCCGGAGGGATGGAGAACACGATGAAAACAAGGCCTTTTAAAGACTGCAGGACCAATGCACATGAACTCTCAGAGACCGGCAGCATGCACAGTACCCTTACAGCCTGGGCCTGCTGTGGTCCCGGTGCTGACAGTGGAAGTGGACAGAAGTCTACACCCCTAACCCTGAAACTATCTTCAATTGACAATTGTTCACAGATGACAAATTCATTGTCTCCAGTGGAGTGTAACCAGGTACCAACCACTCTTAAGAGCAGGCCCCATGGCCAACACAAAATGAGCTCAGTGGCATTTTTGGAGGTTTATATTTTGTTCTGTTTCCGTTTTTTTTTTTTTTTTCCTACTCTACTTGCAAGGATTGGGGGTTGGAGAGAAAGCCCAGCAGTTAAGAGCCATTGCTACACTTGCAGGGGCTCCAAGTTCCCAGCATTCACAGTGGACCACTCACAACTGCCTGTAACTCCAGCTCCAGGAGATCTGACACCCTCTTCTGGTCCCTGCTGGCATCTGCACACGCATGCACATACATGGGAGCTGAGACTGAATACCAACTTCCCATCTGCTTCAAGTGAACAAAAAATATGAGAGTTGACTGCATGCTGAGCCAGAAATGGCTAAGATCTCAGTATCTTATGAGCAAACTGGGGAGTGGGTGAAATAGGCCATCTCTTAGGCCTCCTTCAACACCGATGTTCTGTCACTCCCTTTCCCCCCCACCCCCACCCCCCACCCCCCACCCCCCCCCCCCCTCCCACCCCCCCACCCCCCACCCCCCCACCCCCCACCCCCCGACAGGCTCCGTCCTCCAGTTTTGTTTCTACAGAAATCACCCTCTGTGACTTCCCACTACCTCACACCCCAGGAGAAGTCACTGTCCTCACAGGGTGATTTGTTCCCATTGTTCCCATTTGTTCTCAGGGTGTCTTGTTTAGTTCCAGCGGAAAGCAAAATGGGCTTAATGCTGAAGTGGGGTCTGTAGACGGACAACGTGCATTTCAGCAGAATTTAAAACTTTTGCTCCATTGCAGACCCTGTTTCAAGGATCAAAGGACAAGCTGCGGAGTGCGGATAGTCAAAGATTACACAGAGGACTCAGGTTTGGAAAATATATAAAGCCTTAAAGATTCAACAGTAACAAAAATCAATCAAGAAATGAACACACAGCATGAGAATTTTACTGATGTGGATAGATGTTCACACCACCAGCCAGGAGGGACATGTCAAATGTCCATGTAAAAAGTCACAGGGAGATGTCCCCACACAGCCATCAACATGGCTAAAACGCTAAAAATGGGAACAGTGTCAGATGCCGGTAAGAGTGGAGAGGAACCGAGGCTCAGCAAGAGCTGTTCTGGCAGGGGATCCAGTGCCAGCTCTCCACACCCACATGGTGGCTCACAACCATCCATAACTCCTTGGCCTCCGTGGCACCAAGCACACACGTGTGCAGGCAAGAACTCATACACATAAAACGAAAAGAAAGAAATCTTAAAAACAAAAAAGAATGCAGAGGAACTTGAATATAAAGTGAAAGCTCTTTGCAATTTGGCAGTCTCTCAAAAACTCTGTCTAAAGTTCCCATAATGCACTGCAATTGCACTCCTGAGCATTAACACCAGAGAAATGAAGATGAACACTGACAAAAACAAAAACAAACAAACAAAAACCCACCCTGTATACAAACACTTAGACTAGCTTTAGTTGGGAAAGTAAGCCAGGGTCCTGTGGTGGTGAATGGTTTAACACACTGTGGCACATCCCTAGAATACTACCTAGCAATAAAAACAGGAATGAACATCACAGCCACATGTAGCAACCTGAATGACTCTCCAGAGAATTCGCTCTGTGGGAACGGCAGTCCTAAATGCCCTGTAACACATAGTTCCACTTACAAAACATTGTTAGATGACAAACTCTTACAGATAGAGAATGGCTTGACATGGTGGCACACATCTGTGACCCCAGCAGGAAGGAGGCAGAAGCAAATTCCAGACCTGGCAAAACCTGGTCTCAAAAGAGCAACAGCACGAAGGTATCTCGGCACCTTCTTAGGGTGTTTGGAGGCCCCGGGTCCGTCTCCAGCACTGCAAGTAAGAAATAAAAGAAACAGAGGAGAGAGGTAAGTCATGTGGGGATGGTGTGTGAGGGATGTGGCTGCAGAGGGTGGCCATCCAGGAGCCTGTGTGATGGAATGTATCGTGTCAGGTTGAGGATGACGGAAGACCACAGCTTCGCAAGTGATTTCCAGGAAGCACAGGCTCTCTCTATTATTTCTTAGAACTGCACAAGAGTCTGCAGTTATCTCAGAATTAACAGTTTAATTGAAAACATGACAGTGATAAATTATGAGTCAGCCTGCTTATAAAGCCCACTGTGACTTGACCTTGTCTGTGTGCTAATGCCACCGCCTGAATCTTGGGCGGAGGCCTCCAGGTGCCCAGAAGTGCTTATGCCCATATTTCCTGCATGTCCTGGAGCACTTCTCTGCCCTCCACCCTATGGACTTCCCTGGCATCATTTGCAAAGCTCTGTCAACACTCAACACACCCTGCCTGCCCAGCTCTTTCCTTAGGACTAACAGCTCCATCCCCTACTTACTCCCCAGTTGCTACAGGGAAGACCAATATTGAGGCTGAGCTCAGCTAACTTTAAACACGGTCAATACTAACATCCATGCCACCAGCTCCTGGATGCCTGACTCATCCCTGTAGCTTGTCCTTATTTCCTGAAGACTCAAAATTCTTTGTAGGATTATCCAAGGAACTGAGCATCGTTCAGGGTTCTTGCCCCAGAATGCTGGGGACAGACATGGGTATCCGATTCCAGCAGGTTTGAGAGAAGCTACAAGGGATGGAGCACACAGGTCCTGGGCCACAGCCAAGGTTCTGTCGGATATCCAAGTGTTTCTCAAGTTTGCATTTTAGGGAGCCTCTGCTCTGTCAAAATTAGGCCCACCCTCCTCATCACGGAAGGAAGAGAATTCTCAGCGTTTGTGTAGACAGCTGCCTCAGCTTTTCTTGATCCTGTGGTCTCGGGCTTCTTCTCCTTTTATCCTAGGTTAGAAGCCTGTTTCTTTGAATTCAGGTGAACAGATGGAAGCAAAATGATAGCAGCTCTCTTTAAAACTTAGCGATCAGGTTCATTTTTAATAATTCCTGCTCGTTTAGAGCCCTGTGGATTGTTGCAGTCTTTGAGGAAATGCTAGGAACCAGCCAGCACTTCATGATTTAATAATGAACCAAGAAACCCACTGCAACCTGAGCTTCTGAAATAACCTCACCGCTGTAGGCACCTGGATCAAGGTGTCCATACACCCTCCTTAGCTGTGGAAACCAAGAAGAAATGGGCAGGAGAGAACCTCTATGTCCAGAATGGTGTGCTCCATTGACACCAAGGGAGAGCCTCAGGAAGGAGGGTTCAGGCCTATAGCCCCCCACCCAGTATTTCCCACCACCCTGCAAACCTAGTATTCTCCCACTGTTCCAGTGAGAGCTGCTTCTGTGTGCTGGGTGTCCATCAGGAGCCAGGCACTAAATCCACAGTCATCTTATTTATTCTTCACAATCTCTACAGACTTGCGTCTTATCACATAGTGAAACTGAGGCTTAGAAGCTCAGCAAGGCTCAGAGCCGTCAAGAAATGGAGCTGAGCACCCAGGGCTAAGACTGTGCTGAGCGCTTGGCCTTTATTGTTTCTTCTGGAAGAAATGAACTACCCAGTCTTGGTTACTGTCCTCACACTGTGACAACAGACCTGGCAGAAGCCACTTAAGAGAGGAAAGGTTTATTTTTGGCTCATGGTTCAGAGGATCACAGTCCACGAGGGCAGGGAAAGCAAAGTGGAGAGACACCACCTATGCTAATTAGGGAGCAGGAGGCTTCTATTCTTACATTATGGCTGACCAGGATGGAGCACCGACCAAAGACAAGTGTGACCCGCAAGGTCCTCCTCTAGTGACCCACTTCCTCTAGTTAGGCCCTGCATCCTCAAAGTTCCACAACCACCAGCTGGGGACCAGGTGTTCAAGTACAGTAGCTTGTGAAGGACATTTCACATTCAAACTGTAACATGCACACTTGCCACCTGAGATGGATAGGCAGGATAAAGAGAACCCTCTACCACACAGCAAGGCAATGTGCCCTGGGAAGTGTATCAGCCTCTGTCTCTGAAGGAGGATTCTGCACCCTCTTCTCTCTATTCTCACCACGATTCTGCATCTGAGAAGATGCAACAGACTACCTCCGCCCCACAAGAGTTAACGTGTTAGCTCAGGGCTAGCTGAGACGTGGACTTGTGTCTGACAATATAATAAGTCGGAGTCCCTGACAGACTGACAAATTTGTTCTTACGTACCAGGAGGACATCCTCCAGGAATACCTTCATGTATTCCACTGGACAGTGTAGCTGACCAGAAAAAGGGCTTCAGGCATGCCACGTGTGCAAGGCAAAGTACACACATCTGAGTTAACTATCAATGTGTTTCCCATATCTCCTACTTTTAGCTCTGGACACCCAGGACACAGTGGTCTCTCTTTCATAGGGCCCCACTGACTGTAAGGAGTTTCCTCAAACAAAGATGGACTCCTCAAACCTGTGCCTCCTGAATCAACAGGCTGCCCTTGCTAACCCTGAGGCCTAGACTGTCTTGCACACATCTCCATCCCCAGCCTTGGACTCTAAGTGACAAGTGCCCTGGAGGGACCAGGATTTCTGGCTCTGTGTGTGAAAGTTGCTGTATGTGTCTCAACCCTGTCACAAGATCACAGTCTGACTTGCCGTCTTCCCCATGATGTCACACACTCCCTGTCTTTGAGGGTGGAAGAGAGAGATATATTTTGTTTTCTTTCTGTTAAGGTGACTTTAAAAACTCCCTTCTGGCTAGGTGGATGACACCTTTAATCCTAGCAGAGGCAGGTGGATCTCTGAGTTCAAGGCCAGCCTGGTCTATAGAGTGAGTTCTAGGACAGCCAGGGCTACAGAGAGAAACCCTGTCTCAACAACAGCAACAAACGCCCTCTGATGCACCCATACCCTCACCCTCTCCCCTTGCTGCAGAGATGATCCTTGTTTTTTCAATGCCTGGACTATCTCCTCAGGACTTCCAGAGGGCAGCTCACTTCCAGGGTTATACCCACACTTCAGACTCCCCTTGGGTATGGCTAAAAACTGTCCTGTTACCGCCACCTATAGAAATGGGTTAGCATTTGCTCCACAACACTGAAGCACAAGAAGCTTTCATTGCCCCCCCACCCCCCACCCCCACTGAGTCAAGTTCTATCTGATATACCAAGGCAATGCTCAGTTTAACTCATGGTTAAAGATATGCTTGTTTTCCCAGAATATTCCCGGCATCCAGTACGACCTGCAGTCCTGAGAATTTGGAGGAGCATTGCTGGTCGTCAATTCATCACTGAGACTTTCACTGCCCATTTGAAATTCCACCTCCCTGATCTCACTTCTCTCCCCTACCTGAGCCTTCTGGGTGACATCTCAGAGGACCTAAATGCTCAACCTAGACCCTGTTCTGAAAACTGTGACCCCAAGGACTTCTAGAGATATCCATTCCCAGTTGCCGTGAACCCCAAACGATCAGTATCTCCAGAGGCCAAGGAGTCCAGACCCAGAAAAGAATGACCTTTTCCTCCTTCCCAGAGTCTCCTCAAAAGAAGAGAAATGAGCAACATGAGACATCCCTTCATCTGTTCTTCCCCGAGTCCAACCTGATGGTAAACTTTGAGGGGATAAAGCAGGGGTTGAGGGAGGAGGGAGCTGCTGCAGACTTGGGTCCAGGAGGTGAAGTCAGCATCCAAGGTGTGGGAATGAGCCCTTGGGGAACCTAGTTGGAGGTCACACATCTCGTTCACAGCCTCGGGTACTGGTGGGAGAAATAGGAATGTAGCAATTTTCTCCAGATTAAGGTCATAGGGCAACATTTGTGTGACCAATCACCAGACAGAAAGGTCTACTGCCCTACTGTGAGAGCTCTGGGCATCTGGGAGGTGACTTGGCTATAGCCCACATCTAGGAAGACTGAAATAAAGCATCCCTAACTCAGTCAGGATGTTTACACTCAGCCCCTCCAGGGGAAATATAGTCTGGAGAAGAAGATGAACACTCAAGAAATGGGTTGAGGGGCTGGAGAGATGGCTCAGTGGTTAAGAGCACTGGTTGCTCTTTCAGAGGACCTGTGTTCAATTCCCAGCACCCACATGGCTGTTCGCACCTGTCTATCATTGCAATTCCAGAAGAGCCAATGCCGTTTTCCAGCCTGCGCAAGCACTGGACACACATGGTGCACACAAACATGTAGGCAAAGACCCTTACACATAAAAAAAATAAGTATTTTTGTTTAAAAAAGAGAAATGGATTGATAACAGTGTGAGATACCTCAGATGAACTCCTCTCCTGAGTTGGATCTGAATCCCCTCCTCCAAGATCGTGTTTGAGTGTTTTCTTCCAAGCTGTCGGTGCTAAGGAGGCTGTAGCTCCTAGGAGGTGTGGCCCGGCTTGTGGCAATAGGCCATTAGAGTCAGGACTTCATTCTAGCTGGACCTCTCTCACCCCTGGTCCCCCACAACGGAGGAGCCTCCTCACCAAGTTCTTGTTGTCTTATGATTCTCTGTCACGTTAGTCTTTAATGGTGGAAGAGTCCCCTCTACGAAGGACTTTAGTCTCTGAACTCCTAAACCAAAACAAGCCTTTTCTCCCTTGCGTTGTTCCTATTAATATTTTTGTCACTGTGATGAGAACTGATACAGTAATCCACACAGGGTCCTAGAGAGCAAAGGCAATTGTCTCACACTATCCCTATGTTCAGGAGTCCAATTACTGGGGTGAAGGACCCACGAGGGTTCTCCTTGTTCTGTATCAAATAGAGTGGGTGAGGTCACTGCTGAGGCCCAGAAAAAGGTCGCTCGGTGCCTTCCCCCACACACTTTCTTTTTCCAAGACATTGTTTGCAGCTACACTGCCTGAGCTTTCCATTCCAAAGGCCAAGAGCTTGCAAACACTGCAATGTGAACTCTTTATTAAACTTTTATATACTAATATATATTTTACTGAACTTTTTAATAAGCCTGGGAGAGATGGCTTTAAATAATTCAATATGGTGTTGGCCCCAAGCTGAACTATGCTACAAGTAAGCACGTATAAAATATGACACTAATATCACATACCTTAATATCATAAATGTTTATCTTGATAATAAGCCATTTGAATTCCAGCAATGTGTGAGTTACGGTTGCCATGGCACGGCCTTGTTAAGTTTTTAAATGAGACATCAACAGCGGCCGCCACCTAAAGGCCGCCGTTCATCTATGCGCTGTTTATAAGAGGACCGACTAGATGCTGAATAGCTTATTCACCAATAAAAGTTTGAAACACCGCTTATGGGGCCATCGAATGGTGAGAGGAAGTTGCAGGAATGTGTGTTTTTCCTCAGAGCTGGCAGTTGGGACCTGACAGGAAGTCTGGCGTGGGCTGGAGGTCACTCTCTCTACCCTACAAGGAGGTTTTTGTCAGAGGTAGGTGCCACTGACTCATAGTAGGTGATCAGTAAATTCCTGTCGTGACTCCTTGAGTGGCTGCCTTAGGAAGGATAGCCTTAGGAGAATAACCATACCCAGACCTGGCTGTATATCAAAGTCATCATGCTGTTGTGTTCAAAATACAGATTCCCACATCTGCCCTACAGGGACTCTTCAGACTGGCAGCTCAGAATCTTGCTCCACCACAACAGGAAACTCAACCTTCCTTATGTCTCTATAAAACTTGCAGGCAGAGAGTCTTAAAGCTAAAAGAGACCCTGAAGGTCACCTAACCCAACCCCTAAAACCATACAGTGAGATGGGGAGCATCTAGTGGAGCAACCTAACACTCCAATGCAGCCCGCCAACTCCCAGGGCAAAACAAACCCCTTCCACTAAGTGTGCTCCAAGCTGGGGTCTGTGTCCACTAGTGAATCATCAGGATGTTGTCAGTCCCCAGGAAAATAAGCCATATATACAGTCCAGTGTCTGTTTTTGTCTTTAGTGCTATGGTCCCAGGTGTAGTGAAATCCCGGGAAAGCTGGTGTCATGGGGTTTTGCCTCTTTCTGTCTTCCAGCTCAGCTTTCTCTGGGTCAGTTCATTCTCAGGCAGCTTTCATCTTCCAGAAGGCCTTGGAGTTCCCAGCATACGATCTGAATAGATCTCCACTCCAGGAGCAACAGAAGTCCCAGCTCACGGTCTCTGCCTGGACCAAATGCTCATTCCTAGAGGTGTCACTGTGTTCAGGGAAAGGAACCTAAATTATGAGTATCAGTGAGTACAGAAGAGAGAAAGCAGGTTCCCCCAAAAGGAAACTGAGGCCAAGAACCAGAAAGGAGATGGAGGTGGGGCAGGGAAAAACAATAGAGCAGGGCTCTCCTCCCCTCCCCCCTGGCAGCAGGATGCAGAAGCCAGGCAGACCCAGGCGTCTCAGCAGAAAGTAATTTAACACATCAATGTTACATTGAAATGAGGCCAGAAGTACAGTGCAGAGTTCTCATGAATTTTTAAGTTGAAGCAGGTAATTTCAAAGAGCCCTCAAGCTTGTAGCAGGCATCTGGGGCTCCCTGAGACTCCCAGGGGCCTCAGTAGAAGCTTGGTGGGCAAGCTCATGGTGGATTTGGGAAGTCCAACTGTGCAGTCTGGCCCTGAAGTAATCTACATGTTTGAATTATTCATTATTTGTTCCCTTTGGGGTAAGTCTAATCCCAACAGATACTCCCCCCCACACACACACACATACAACTTGGTCTTTTGTTGACTAGAAGGATCTGACTATCCTACTCCTTCTGTACCCTCAGACACTTGGCCATGCTGGGTGTCACCTGAGGGCAGAGATGAGGTAGCCAGTATGGCCTGAGCCAGTGCTGGGGAGTACCCAGACCTGAAACAGCCTGAGCCCCAGTACTGTAGGGCAAGCCAAGCTTGCAGCATCTAGGCCCCCTTTCTCTTTGTCAGTTGAAGTGGATGTGTGAGTGTGAGGGATACACCCATGCTACTGAGTGACCAATCCTGTTATGGATGAGTTCGGTGATCTCCCTGTCTTAAGGCCCCTCATCCATTCTGAACAAATCATCGGGGCCACCAGGAGTGGTTGTACAGGTTGAGTGATGTGCAAAGGCCAACACTGAAGAGGCCAACCAAAACTTACTTATCTGGATTCCAGCAGATGTCGTCTGCCTGGAGAGAAAGCACAAAGCCACCTCATTGGCTCAGGGCCATCCCTGACCCAAGCTCAGAGTCAGATATTACAAAAAGGGAAGCTAGCGAGTAGAACCCTGGGGATCTGAGACATCAGCCTCCAGGTCTCT
The DNA here is from genome assembly GCF_003668045.3 of Cricetulus griseus. NCBI lineage: Eukaryota > Metazoa > Chordata > Mammalia > Rodentia > Cricetidae > Cricetulus > Cricetulus griseus. The sequence continues at coordinate 205,497,355 of NC_048597.1, read as the reverse complement.
GAACCCAGCGGTGGGGATGCACGGGGCATCTAAGAGCAGAAGGCACAACGCCTGAAAGACACGGGAGATGAGATTTGAGGAAACAGCGAAGAGGAGGCTGCCCAGTGGAACTGGAAAACTGCCCATTTGCCCTCCAGTCAGATTTGCCCTGCCCTTTTCTGGTCAGACTTTCTCCTTGCTCTTGCAATCTCTGGTTTTACAACAGTGTGGTGTATAAACTCTCTTCCTTCTGATCCTGCCTCTGCTGCATACCGTTAGCTTCATCTAGAACAGTCTCGTCACCTGCCTGACCTCAGAACTCGAGTTAGGCAGCACCTTCTCTAGGAAACGTTTTCCCCACACAGACTCAACCATCCCCCTCTCCCCTGGTCCTCTGGCTTGTGCATCCCGGCCCTACAGGAGCACGCTGTGGAGTTCATCTGCTTATGTGTCTGTCCCCCTTGGGTTCGGAGGTTTCCAGAAGGCTGTGTTCAAATCTTGACAAACCAGATTCCAGGAGTGGCCTGCAGGTGGAGCCCTGTCAGACATTCTCTACCTCGTTCACTTTAATCACCAGTAAACCATTCTTGGTTTTGAGGTTTGAGCACACGCCGGTGGCTGATTAGAAAGTCTGGGCAAAGAACAGATGATGGGAAAAGGCCTGACTACCCCTTTCCCACAGACCCAGCAGGGCCACTCTGATCAATGCCCTCTGTTCCTCTGGTCATTGCTCCAAACAACAGGAGTTCAACACGTCTTAGACTTGATTTCTATCTGTTAGTTTTCTGCTTAGTCTTAATTCAGATAATCATGCACATTATTAAAATGTATCTTCAGAAATGTAAATATGACCTTTTCGCTTCTACTCCTAGGCCCACCATCCTTCCATGGTGTCTCTTGAGTACCTTAGTCAAAATATATTATTTCTGTCCCTTCTTCCAAATGCTAATTAGCTTTACTTTATGTCTTTAAAACGACGACTGGACCACAGTGTCAGTTTCTGCTTAGGCTGTGTATAACAGAAGGTCAAGAAGCAGTGTGCCAGCCAACATTATGCAGAGCTCAGGGAATCCTGTGGAAGATGGGGAGGAAAGATTGTAGAAGCCAGAGGGGTGAAGGACACCACAAGAACATGGCCCACAGAATCAACTAAGCAGGGCTCAAAGGGGTTCACAGATACTGAAGTGACAACCAGGGACCCTGTTATGTCTGAGTACGTCCTTTGCATATACCTTATGGTTGTGTAGCATAAGGTTCTTATGGGACTCCTAACAGTGAGAGCAGAGGGGTCTCTGACTCTTTTGCCTGAGCTTGGGACCCTTTCCCTCCTACTGGATTGCCTCATCCAGCCTTGACACAAGGGTTTGGGTCTAGTCTCATTGTGACTTCTTATGCTACATTCAGTGGATATCCCTGGGAGACCGGCTCTTCCTGAAGGGAAACGGAGGAGGAGTGGATCTGGGGGGAAGTGGAGGTAGGGGAAGGGACTGGCAGGAGAGGAGGGAAGGGAAATTTCAGTCAGATGTAATATATGAGAGAAGAATACATTTAAAGAAAATAGAAGCAGTGTGCAGTGGTTCTGACAGACATCAATGGCCACTTAGCCGGCTACAGTAAAGTCCTGTGGGCATATGCCTCTCTTGAAAGTTTTTTGTTTCTTCTAAAGTTTCTATTTGCCTCCCCTCTTTGTCCATTGACTTACATCATATCATTGTTTTGTTTTCTAGCTCTTCAGAAAAGCAGACAGTAGAACCAAACAGGTGATGCTTGCTTTTCCTCCAAAGATGTGAACAGATACCTGTCTTTTCACACCAGATAGGGAACTGATGACAGCAGACCAAAGTAGTTAAACTAGACCCCAAGTCTAGTTTACTGGGGTTACTCACAGGACTGTGAGTGACTTAAGCAGCATTAACCAAAAGCCTACCTTAGCCGGGCAGTGGTGGCACACGCCTTTAATCCCAGTACTTGGGAGGCAGAGGCAGGCAGATCTCTATGAGTTAGAGACCGGCCTGGTCTACAAATAGAGTTCCAGGACAGCTAGGGCTGTTACACAGAAAAACCCTGTCTCGAAAAACCAAACCAAACCAAAATAAAAGCATGGTGACCACTCAGGAATGTCACAGGGCTGGAGCTGTCTGCATAACTTGCAGGCAACTCCACTGAAGGTTTTCCTGCCACAATTGTTTCTTGCTCGTCTAGCCTCAGGGAGGGGCTCATAAGTCTTACAAATCTTGCTACCTTCTAGAATTTTGTGAGGGAATGTCTCAATTTGGAAGAAACAGCTACACAACAGCAGACAATAAGACTGAAGACACTTACCAACCAATCCAGTCTGAGTCAGTACCCAGGGCTGATTTATAACAGCTAACCGTCAGCTTCAGCAAGCCACTGTCATGCTCAGGGCCGCCTATTGAACCAACCGTCAAATTGTCAAAATCTGGATCAAAGCCAGGTCCAAGAGAGGGGAGAGGGGCAGCTCACGTTTGCCCCTATTTAACAACTGTCTCCATTACTTTTCTATTGCTGTGCCAGGAACACCATGACCAAGGCAACTTATAGGAGAAAGAGTTACTGGGGATTTCCTGTTTCAGAGGGTGAGTCCAGGACTATCACGGTGAGGAACACAACAGCAGGCCGGAAGGCATGGTGCTGGAGCAGCAGCTGAGAACCTACATCCTGATCCAGAAGTAAGAGGCAGTGAAAGAGAGCTAACTGGGAATGGCTTGGGCTTTTGGAGCCTCAAAGGCTTCCCTCAGTGACAACTCCTCCAAAAAGGCCACATTTCCTTTTTGGACTGCTGCTTCCCAAACAGTTCCACCATCTGGGGACCAAGTATTCTACATGAGCTGTTGAGGCCCTTCACATTCGAATCATCATGCCAACCAACTCTGAAGTACTTTAACGATGTATTCTGAATAGTCAGGCCTGCTAACAAGTCGCCATCCCCTCCTCCAGCCCTCCCTCTATCAGCCCATCTGAATGAACTAGCTGCCTAATGCCCAGCATCCTCCTGGCCTGCAACATGGCTGGGTACCCCATCCCTGAAGTCCCACGCCTTCCTCTGTGCTTTGCCCGTCTTGTTTTACTAAATAGAACACTCAGTTGTGTCATTTGATATTCATTTCAGAGGATGATATTAAACTTTTGTCACCGCCAATTAAGTAACAACTTCTATCACCAGATGTTTGCTAACAAAGTCACACAAAGATTCTGATGTTTGAAATTTTTTTTTTTTTGTAAAATTGACATCAGTGATATTCTGCAGTTGGTGTTGGAAGTCTGCAGACAAGAAGAGGGGCCAAGATAGTCCCTCCACAGCCTAGAGTTCCATCCTTTCTTGGGGGCCAGGCTAATGCAGGATTTGCAATAAGCTCTGCCCTTATCATTCTGAATATTCAATATCAGGAGAGAATAATTATGCACTTGTTATATAGTTAAAAATTAAGTGCAAGAAACATTCCAAAAATGCCCCCCAGTATCCCAGTGACTTGTGTTACAAAATACGGAAGCACACAGCACTTGCATTGGGCTCTGCTGCTTCCTTTAACAAGAATTTCCTAAGTGTGTTCTGTGCACTGGTTCCCTTCGCACAGGGAGCTGTGATGTAACTGCTTCCTCGGAGATGTAAACACTCCATCTTTCAGGGAGGTTCCTCAAGTGGGAAGGTAACAACTCAAAATAACTTCAGGAAGTCCCCGAAACTGAGCAGATTCAGTAGGCTCCTCCCTGTCACAGTAAGGAATAAAAGCAGAGAGTTCCCCTGGGACTAAAGCTGAATTGCAAAGAAGGCACTGAGAGCAGACCAGCTGCCTCGAAGAAGCAAAAACCTGCAGGGCTGCCTTAAAGAGATTTACACCCACAGTCACTTGGAGAGGACACTCTCCAACCTGCTGAGCAACCTGCGGGCTGTGCAGGGTGCTCCAGGTTCCCAGCTTCTGTGAACTGTCACCAATGCTTGGGTGGGCCTTGGTGATGAAGCTGTCTTCTGAGTCATTTCTGCTCCTATAAGTAACCACTCATCCATACTCCTGTAAGTCACCCCAATAAAGACTCATTGATTCACTGAGTGGACTTTGGTGATACCTGTACTGTAGATCTGTCTGTCATGGGTTCTCTATCTGGGGTGAGTAGACATGTGTGTCGCATCTTCCCAAGAAAGGTTTTGTCACATGACAGGATCTCTCTGTTGAGAAGGAGATATAGAAAAGAGGGCTGAGCCCTGTAACCAGAGTGATCAGCAATGTGGTCTAGGGAAGTGCTAATGACCTTGGAAACCTGTAGAAGGGACCTCCCTACAGGAAGGAGGGCCAAAACAACTCACGGATACTTACATGGCAGGCAGATGGATCAGTAAACAAATAGGTGAGTGGGTGGATGGGTGGATAGCTGGATTCATAGGTGAGTTAATGAATGGATGGGTGGCACTGGAAAATGGGAACACTATCCTTTCCCTAATTGCCCAGCACCTAAAAGTAGTGACAATACTTGAGTCACCCATCTTACGGTGCTTAGCACAGGACTGATCCATGATCACAGGCAGCAAGTGAATTTGTTTAGTTCACGAATTAGGCAGTTCAGAGAGCTCAACCCAATCCTCGCCCCCTTTATGAATCTTAATGTTTCCCTGTGGAAAATAGACATGAAAATGCCTGTCCCCAGAACTGAAGGTGGTGTCGGTGGTGCAGAAGGGACACCTTCACTGTAACAGACCTCAGGGAGCTAGCAACCCTTCCTTCACCATGAGCACTCCACTCTCCAAGCCTTGTATGAGGTCAACCCTTGTGCAGGTTGCCTTGACTAAGCCCATTTGACAGTGGAGGCTGTCCAGGAGCAGAAAGCCTAAGCAGATTTGAAGTCAGGCAGACTGCACCAACTCCCTAACTCTGTCTGTAAATGCAAGCGAGGTACTTAACGGTCTGAAGCTCTAAAGGTGAAATAAGACAATGCAGATAGAGCACCTGGCCAGCAGGAAGTAATGGATAGTGGTGCCCTTTGTTGCCCAAGCTAGAAACAGAATTCTGTGTTTTCTACCAACCATGCTGATATTCTTAATTAAGTCACAGGGAATATCTGAAGTTGTGGTTGAGGTTCAGAGTTTCAATATATGCAACGAAGAGTTCAGTAACCCTTTCTGGAATCTGTAGTGTTTAGAATCAGAGAGTGGCTACAGTCTTCGTCAGCCTCGGTGAGTAAGGCTCCTTTCTCATCTTTGATGGCACTGAGCCATTTCTTTCCCTCGCCTGCCCCCTGGTGGTCAATATGGGGATGCAGACTCGGCGTCTCACTAGCATCCCTGCAAGGAAGCCAGGCTTGAAGTCACTTCACAATGCTATCTAGTGACTTCCGCTAGCATTCTGCAGAGCAGAAAAGGGGCATGTGCTTAGGAAATGAAACTATCATGGCTGGACATACCTCACCCCCCCCAGTCCAGCGTTCACTAGCTGTGTGACCCTGGGCACATTGCTTAACTTCCTCAAATGAGAGCTTCCTCACGGGTAAATGGGCAAATATCCATCTCAAAGACGTTTTACAGTGAATAAGATAACTGATTTAAAGCGCCCAGAACAGAGTAGATGCTCTCCTCTCCTTCTCACAAGGTAAAAATTACACTGAACATGATCAAGTTATCACAAACTGGATTTCTAAGTTTCAGAGAAAATGAAAGGTCTGGATGGATTAGGGCCCAGGGTGTGGAGAATGGTCAAAGAAATTGTTAAGCCATTCCCAATGCAGTGAAGACAATGTTCCAGAGCGGAGCTTCACTTTCAGGAGTGACCTCTGCTCCTGTGGTTAAGACACAGAACACTGGAGATGGATATGCAAGTAAGTGGGTGGGTAAAGGGAAGGGGGTGTGAATGGGTGAGTGGATGGTTGAATGAACAGCAGGAGGGTAGGTAGGTGGATGGTTGAACGAACAGGTGAGTGAGTAGTTGGTAGATGGATGGGTGAGCCAGTGGATGAATGAACAGGTGAGTGAGTGGTTGGTAGATGGATGGGTGAGCCGGTGGATGAATGAACAGGTGAGTGGGTAGGTGGTTGGACAGATGAGCAGGTAGCTGGGTAGATGGGCAGTGGCAGTACCAGAAAGGACTATGTGCTGGATGTTCTAATCAGAACTCCATGGAAAAGGGGATGAATAAGTGGGCTGGGATTCGAAGAATAAAGGACTTTGTTGGAGACCACTAAAGCAGTGGTTCCCAACCTCCCTAATGCTGCAACACTAATATAGTTCCTTGAGTTGTGGTGACCCCCCCCACACACACACACACAACATAAAGTATCTTCATTGCAACTTCATAACTGTAATTTTGCTACTGTTATGAATCGTGATGTAAATATCTGATATGCAGGATATGTGATAGGCGACCCCTGTGAAAGGGTCATTCGACCCTTGTAGGGGGTCACGGCCCACAGGTTGAGAACCCCTTAGCCAAAGAAAAGGTGGCATCAGGGTCTCCACCTAAAAGGGAAGGATCCCATGGACACATTTGAGCAGGGACAGCTGTGAAGCAGATGCTGTATGCAGCTGCTAATACGGCTTCTCTGTTCCGTCTGACGGGCCAGAAACCAACTCAGCTTGGTCAGATGTAAAAAGAGTTCAGGCATGGCCCAGGAAATCAGTACTGAGCACAGCATCTCCTGTCATGTGTGCTTCTCAGCAGGCTCCACTGGGCTGCCACTAGGGAGTGGTCTTTCATATTCAGCCCATCTGTGAGAGACTGGATGAAAAATTAAACACACTTGATCTCCTGGATTAGAGTAATTTCCTGGTCAGGGTTAAATGCATCTTAAATTCTTTCTTATTTTAATTTCTTTTCCTGATGCTGAATAAGTGTTACTGGCAGTAAACTGCAAAAAAAAAAAAAAAAAAAAAAAACACATAAATAAAAGTACACTAACGTTAATTGTGAACCTTTGGACTGAGGATACAGCTCACAGATAGACACTTCCCACCATGTACAGGCTCTGGATTCAGTCCCCAGCACTGGGATAAACAAGCTGTCAATTCCATGAACATCTTTATGTGGTTGCTGTCTGGATCGTGGCACAGGCTGTCTCCAGCCTCAGGACGTTTCTCGAATATCCCTTTGCAGCCCACATTCACTGTCAAGTCACTTGTACTGTGACCTTTGATCCCTGTTATTTGAGCCTGTTCTTCATAGGGTGGGATGATATGTATATTGTATATCTGTAGCGGTTTGATCATAAATCTGTAAGATTGGTCCATGCTGCTACATCTCATACTACTTCCTCTCCGCTCCTTTTAAAAATCTCTTCTCTATGGATGGGCATTGGGTTGCTGTCAGTTTGGGACCACAGTGGAAAAGGTTTTAATGAAATCATATATATATATATATATATATATATATATATATATATATATATTGGGGGAGTGGGTGTGTTTCTCTTGATTATATACCTAGAAATGGAATTTCTGGAATCACACAGTTTGTCTTTCATAAATACTGATAGTTTTCAAAAATTGCTCCAATTTTACTCAATTTGTAAATATTACTAAATGACACGAGGACCTTACTGATAGGAGTGATATCTCCCCCAAGAAGTGAACTTTCCTATGTTATTGAATGTGTGAAGGGCATGCCAGAACGCACACGGAGAAACTGCAGTGAGGGGGTGATCTGGCCAACCCAGCGTGAATATGGATAAAGTGGATGCCATCAAAGCTCCCGGAAATGGACAGGACCCAGGGGCTGAAAAGATGGCTCAGAGGTTAAAGCACTTGGCGCTCTTGCAGAGGACCTGAGTTCAGTTCCCAACACCGATTGGGGATCTTACAATGGCTTGTAAAACTCCAGGGGATCCAGCACCCTCTCTGACCTCATTGAGCAACTTCAGTCCTGTGATACACATACAAATAACTAACATATTTTTTTTTTTTTTTAAGAAAATGGACAGTGCCTTTCGGAGTCACCTGTGCCTGAAGAGGGGTAGGGGCTCAGCTCTCTCAGAGTGATGCATTTTAGTGGTTGGCTCATTCCACACAGTCACATCAGTAGGGGACCCACCCTACTTCTTGTCCTTCTCAAATAGCCCCTTCCCTAGTGACAATATGAAGGAATGTGAAGCCTTGCTCATTCAGCTACTTAGGAAGCCTGGCCTAGAACCAGATAGCCCTAAATGACTTCCCACCCATAGCAGACATGCCTCCATAGGGGCAAGACCTCAGATCAGGGCCATTCTCCCTCACACTACAGCATCCCTCTGAAGTCCAAGTGTTCTCCACTGCCCACATTTCTTCTTCTGCATGTTTCTTGGTCTGGGCTCATCCATTTGAGCACAGAGTCCTGGGGACCTTGCCCAAAAACAAGAGTTTGACTTCATATAAATTGAGGGTTTTTTTTTTTCATAATCTTCGTCCCCTGAGCTGCTATGACACATCACTGTATGCTGTCTGGCTTATAAACAACGACTAAGTCTGTTTCTCACAGGTCTGGAACTGGGACGTCTGGAATCAGTAGATTTGATGTGTGGGAATGCCTGTCTCCTGGTCATCTTTCTCTTGAGTCTTCACTTTTCTCTTTAGCTCCAGTCACCACTCTAATCCATTCATGTGGGCTCTAGTCTCATTGGCTGGTCAGTTCCCAAGGGCAGGTTTCCACATATGTACTTGGGAAGGATACAAATGTTCAGTCCACAGCAACCCCCCCAAGCCTGTTTGGGACACTGGAGTCCAGCAGGAAAACCTAAGCAAAGGTGAATCTCTGAGGAGACCTGGTTGGAGCAGGATTCCAGTATGGTAGCAAAATAGATATACTCACTGGGGGTATAAAGTCATCCTTGGGCGACATCACAAATTGGGGCAGAAGTGGAGGAACAAAATCTAGAAAGAACCACGCGTGCGTGCGTGCGTACGTGCATGCATGTGTGTGTGCGTGTTCATGAGCATGCAGGTGCATGTATGTGCACTTTCATGTAGAGACCAGCAGATAACCTTGGCTGTTAGTCCTCAGGTGCCATCCATATTTTTTCCTTTTCTTTTTAAATCTTGGACCATGATCTGTCACTGGCCTGCCGCTCGCCAAGTACAGTAGACTAGCTGGCCAGTGAGTCCCAGGGATTTGCTTGCCTCTGCCTCCCCAGCACTCAGATTTCAAGCACATGTCTCGAGACAGGGTTTCTCTCTGTAGCTCTGACTGTGCTGGGACTCACTTTGTAGACCAGGCCAGCCTTGAACTCAGAGATCCAGCTGCCTCTGCCTCTGCCTCCATAGTTCTGGGATTAAAGGCATGCACTACCAACGCCCGGATTGGTACTCACTTTTATGCATTGGCTTCTAAGGATCAAACTTGGGTCCTCACGTTAAGCATTTTACCAACTGAACTGCCTCCCCAGACCCAGCCATATAGTTGTGAAAACAACACATTCATAAATCCCCCAATGCCTAGTAACTATTGAGCACATTTGAAGTTCACTCCAGAAGCCTTGGCTATGCACACTTGTGTCTCGGAATGTGAAATGTGTGGTAGACAGACTTGGGCTCCACTGTGGGGAGACTTTAGATCAGACACAGAGATTTTGGCTTCTCAGTTCCAATGCTATCCATCTCAAAGACACAAAGGCAGGCCCTGTAACAGGGGGGTGCTTTGAGGAAGTCTTTGGGATTCTAGGCTCTCTACCTGGGTATTCTGTCTCCTCGTGCAGCTATCTTAACCAGGCTCATGAGAAGTGGGGCGGGGGATGGTTTTTTGAGGGACTGTTGTTAGGATAAATCTTTGCGCCATAAGCCGCTGAGCCCCACCACCACATGTGGGCTCTACGCCAGCCGCCCGCCTGAGTTAGGGACCCAATTAATGCACAGAGAGACTGTTTAGGTACAATGCTGCTTGGCCAATGACTAGGATTGCTCATCTGTTAGCTCGGTCTTTATCATAAATCTATATATTTTATAAGACTTATCTTATAGAGGATGCCTTTCGCTGGCACCCTCACTTGCCAGTGGCTCACATGGCGCCGCTGGAGGAAGAGCGGAGGGGAAAATGGACACTTCCTGTTTCTCCTTGCTCAAATATGAGTCTCCTTGCTATGTCACTTACGGCCTGGATCACCACTTCTCTACTACATTTCCCAGAATTCTCTTTGACTCCTAGTCCTGTCTAACTGGCTGTTTCATTGGCCAAACAGTATTTTATTCAATAATCAATAAGATGAACATACACAGTACATTCCCCATCAGACTGTGATGGTGATTCTTAGCTGTCAGCTTGACTACATCTAGAATTAATTAAAACCCAAGCATCTGGGTAAACCTGTGAGGGATTTTTTCTTAATTAAATCACTTGAAATAGAATGGCCCGCTTTTAATCTGGAAAATCCACCTTTAATCTGGGCTGTACCTTCTGCTGGCAGCCTATATAAAGGACACAGAAGAAGGAAGCTTGCTCTCTTTGCCTGTGTGCTCTTGCTGTCAAGTCCATTCCTTAGGGCATTAGAGCCTACTTCAGGATTTTGAGGTATACTAAAGACCAGCTGAAACAACAGCCTCGTGGACTGAACAGCTACTAGACTCTTGGCCCTTCCATTGGTCCAAGACAGTCATCATTGCTGGACCATAGCCTGTAACCCAATCTAATAACTCTCTCTCTCTCTCTCTCTCTCTCTCTCTCTCTCTCTCTCTCTCTCTCTCTCTGTGTGTGTGTGTGTGTGTGTGTGTGTGTGTTCCTTCTATAGGTTCTGTTTCTCTAGAAAACCCTGACTAATACAGGAACCAAACTTTGCCTGAAGACAAAGGTTAGACTATATGAGGACAGAGGCTACACCAAATTGTCTACAGTTTTCTACTGCAGTATCTGGCCATGTTTGACGCCCAGTAAACATGGATTGTTTGAGGAATGGACAAATGAATAAATAGATGAATGAGTAGCTTGAGGGGATGGATGGGAAATAGGGTGAATTTTCTTTCATTGTGATTTTTTTGTGTTGACAATTTTATACACATATAATAAATTTTTGTCATCTTCAAGTCAAATCCCATTACCCTCTTGCCCTCCCTCCTCTTCCTCCCAACAACTCTTCTTGTACTCTCTCACCTCTCTGTGGGTGATGTATTGAGATTAGTTAGGCCTGCTTACACAATCCTCTTGGGAAAGTTATTTACTGGATCATGGGCAACTTGTCAGTGGTTACACTACCAAAGAAAATGATAAGCCTTCCCCCAACAATCATTAGCTGCCAGTAGTCCCTTTATAACTGGGCCCTAGACCTTAGCACAACTGACTCCATGATGGAAGCCCCATTCAGGCTTAAAACCCAGCATGTAGACAGCACCACCTGCCAAAACTAAAACAAAGACCAAGTCCATCAAAGTCCATATAGTTCTAAAAAACTCTCAAAATGTAGTCATGTTGCTTTTTGGCTTCTGTAGTTCTGCTTCTGACTACTTGTTCTTGTTAACTGAAATCTGTCAACCCAGGGCATGGTTTTGTTGCTTAAAATCTCATCCTGAGAAAGGCTCCAGGCTTACAGTGGGATCCCAAACACCCAAACAGTGTAGTCATTGGCCTGCTAATAAAGATTTTCTATTGGCTTAAACCCGTGTTTGAGCAATCTTTTCCAGTGAATACCCCACAACACCTCAGGGAGAGGGAAGGTCTCTTTGAAACCACAAAAGATGCCTGTAGAGGAGGGGGGAAAAGATCCACACACACCTGCTTTCCTTGGTCTCTCTTTGCACACCGGGCCTGCAGAGTTGGTGAGTGGCATGTATCTTTACTGTTCCACACTGGAAGCAGTGTTCTTACTGGACACTTTGCATTTATGAGGTCTTATTGCTAGCCAAGTTAATAATGCATCTAAAGAAAAAAAGAGGCATTGTGCATTTGAGTAGAGCTTATTAATATGATTCAATTTTAAAAGGGCTATTACTTCAGAGTCCTGATGTCTGGGGATGCTGTTAAAGAACCATCTTTCCCCCCCCTACTCCAAGAGTCACCATGACAACAGAGAGGTACCACAGGCCCTGAATCAATCACAGATTTGTCTACATAGGGGTTCAAATGCATCCAGCTTATAGGGAATTCTTCTTTGCCTTCCTTGGCAGAAGTCCTGGATTCATGTCCAGACTGAGCTGGAGTCTCAATACATCAATATTCATGATGGCACTGTCGCCATTCATTAACAGAAACTCGATTCAAAGACATGCACTGATCCTCAGCGTGTACAAGGCACTCTGGGCACTTGGGCATCACTGTCTGGGAAGCTGACAAGCCCACTACAATGACAAGTTATAGCCACTCAGAGCAGCAAGAGGCACATGGAGTCAGCCTGCACAGGGGACATGAGCCCAGCACAAAGGTCCCCTGGTGAAGAATCATGATGCTTAGTGCTTCATGATTCTGATTTCTGGTGGCTGTACTGGCAAGACAGCCATCCAAGAGAGCAGAAAATCATAGTTGGTCTCAATTTTACATACATTCAATCAACAAATTGCTAGGTTACCTTGGGCATGCCAGTTAGCTTCTTTAGCCTTTACTATTTTTTTTTTTTCAAGACAGGGTTTCTGTGTTTAGCTCTGGCTGTCCTGAAACTCACTCTTTAGACCAGGCTGTCCTTGAACTCAGAGATCCACCTGCCTCTTCCTCTTGAGAGCTGGGATTAAAAGTGTGTGCCACCACCACCATCCAGCTTAGCCTTTACTATTCTCCCTATGTGAAATGAGGTGAAGGATTCTCCTTGTGTTACAAGACTTTTCATGGGCAGGCACAGCATACATGTCTACTCATCCCAGATAGAGAGCCCACAACAGACGCCAAGTACAGATAACAACAAAGTCCAACTTGGTGAACAGTGAGTTTAATTGGGGTTACTTACAGGACAGAAATGACTCAAAAACAACTCCATCACCAAAGGCCACCCCAACATGGGTGACAGCTCATAAAAACTGGGAACCTGGAGCACCCTGCACAACCTCAGACAACTCAACAGGGTTGGAGTGTGTCCTTTCTAGGTGATTTGTTTGGTCTAAACCTCTTCTAGGAAGCTCACCTGTTCTCTGCTTCCTCCAGGCAGCTGGGTTCCTCTCAGTCTTGGGAGAGAGAGAGAGAGAGAGAGAGAGAGAGAGAGAGAGAGAGAGAGAGAGAGAGAGAGAGAGAGAGAATGTGTGTGTGTGTGTGTGTGCTCTCAGAGAGTGACTCAGCAGTCTTTATTGTTTACTCTTAAAGGGGGTGGGGTCTAGTGAATGTGGTCAGTTTCAGGGACTTCCTGGAGCTGTTTAAAGTTTTTTGACTTCTGCCTTAAGGGGCGTCCCTGCAGGATGAGGTGTTTCATTCTGGAGGAAACTGCTACATAACACCCCTGCTGAACCCTGAAGAAGAATGAACACCAAACCAGAAAACAAAGCAATGAGTTGGGGGAGGACAGGGCTCCTTTCTCAATGCCAAGGAGGGTGGACATGGAGGTGGGCCCCCTGGACCAGGCAGTAGGTGGAAACTGAAGGACTTCCCAGCCTGGAGGAGCACAGGGATCAGAAAGCAAAGGAGTCTAGGAGAGAAGCCTGGTGAATAGGAAGAGTTTCCCATAGAGCTTCAGGCCTGCTGTGCTGCCCCACCATAGTGCATAAACTCACCACAGCTTCGCTATGAGCCATCCATCAGCCTGTCAGCCATGTGGGCCCCCCACTGTCCCGAGCCAGAAGGCCACACCTTAGAGCAAAGAAGGATTGCTTGATATAGGATGGGAAATTGAGAGATACTGACATTTCTACTCCTGATTCCTACTTACTCAAATAATCCAGCATCTCTTTCTGCCATACTGAGAGCAAAGGTACCTCTATTAGTATCTACTGTCATTGTTCATGATATTGAGCCTTCACTTTGTTGGGGAGCAATGGTTTCCAAACCTGCACCATCACTGGAACTGAAAGGAAAAGTATCTGCTCAGAACACCCCTTTGAGACCAAGTTCTCAGAACAAAGGAGATTTATTTGACCCAGAGAGACAAAGGGCAGGGAATAAGAGACAAAGATAGAAGATAGAGGAGGTGGGAGGGAGAGAAGAGAACAAGGAAAGGGGGATGGGAGTATTTGTCCCAGAGGACAAAGGACTGCCTCTGGATAGAGAGGAGGCAGACGTAGGCAAATGGCAGTTTATAAATGTAGAAGGGGGAACCCTGTTTTAGGATGATGTGTTTAATTTCAATTGGCCGTGTTAATTAGGTAAGCCAAAGGGGGCTTTTGATTGCTGAACTTCTGATAGCTGTACCTTAGCAGTCAACCTCAGAAGAGGAAGTAGCCAAGTAACAGACTAGACCTTGGTGGTTAGCTTTAGGAATCTAATCCAGTGGTTTTTAGCAAGGCAGAAGGAATAGGGGAGAAGAGCAAGACCTGACAGAGTCATGTTTGCCATTTTTGAACTGGCTGGAGTCCCTTCAGGAACCAACCTTGCTGTAGAATATTTAACTAGGCAAAGATGTGATGTGTTACATTTATTTATGCTGCATTTGTCTAACGATGTAAAGATGTGTTGCTTTGCCTGCCTAAGACACCTGATTGGACTGGCCAATAGCTAGGCAGTAGAGGGATAGACAGGGCTGGCTGGCAGAGAGAATAAGTAGAAGGAAGAATCTAGGCTTGAGAGAGAACGAAGAAGAAAGAGAAGGAGATGCCCAGAGCCAGCCAGCCAGGCAGCCACCAGCCAGCCAGACACAGAATAAGACATACAGAATGAAAGAAAGGTAAAAAGCCCTGAGGTAAAACATAGATGAATAGAAACAGGTTAAATTAAGTTGTTAGAGTTAGTGGGAAAAGCAGAAGCTAAGGCCGAGCATTCATAATTCATAGTAAGTCTCTGTGTCATGACTTAGGAGCTGGTTGGTGACCCAAAAGAAAGACTACTACATATCCTTACACCACCCGATCAGGGCTAACCACTCACCAGATTAAAAGAACCAAGGTCTGCACCCCCAAAACAAAGTCACCCAGTTTCAGGCTCTGTGTCTGAGAAAGAGGGTTACTTAAATTGTGCTAAAAAAAACCCTCTTTCCCTGCCCGTGTCCTAGCCTAGTTCCTGAAAGCAAATTTCTGCATGGATGTTAAACATATTTCAGCCAGTGGTCTGGGGTGGGAACTAGCCCGGTTAGTGCACGAGCAGAATTTGTAACCCACTGTCCCGCACTGATGGACTCAGTCAAAGCAAGAGAGAAGAGAAGGGGGGGCTGGGGGCTGGAAAAGGCTCAGCACTGAGGGACCTCATACTGTCATTCTTTTAGCCAATCAATACAAGATACGTTCAATAGTCTTTTAGGTGGAAATTAAGATCTGCCTGCATAGGTGTATAAGAACACCAAGAATAGAAAATATAGGTCTTGGTTCGCTTATAACCAATTTATTCCGCAGTTTTGTAGGTTGGGAAGTGCAAGATCAAGTGGCTAGCAGATTCGCCATGGCAGCTGGACTAATTTACATTCCCTCAGGGTATAACAGGTTTCCTTGTCCCCAGGTCCTTACTAGTATGTATTGTTTGTTTTCTGGATAGTAGCCATCCTAACCAGAGTGAGGTCAGGAATCTCAATATAGTTTTTATTTGTGTTTAAATTTTTATTTATTAAATTTCATACTTAAAGCTCACACGGGTTCTCACCATGTCTTTTCACAATGGCAGGAACAAGGAAATTCTCTGAGATTTTTTTTTATTTGTTTGGTTTTCTATTTATTATTATATACTTGAGTATCACATGCTCTGCCCAGCTCCCCACTACCCCATCTTGCTGCCTCACCCCTGCTTTGCTGGACCCTTCCTCCTCCCAGAAGTCAGTCCCTTTCTACATTCATGTTTTGTTTTGTTTTCTAAGTCCAGACTCTGAATATGAGAGAACACACGGGATATTTGTCTTTCCGAGTTCTGGTTATTTCATTTAATCTGATGATCTCCAGTTCCGTTGGTTTTCCTGGAAATGACATAATTTCTAAATGACTTATTTCTAAGTAAAACTGGATGTGTCTATCACATTTCCTTTGTCCTTCATCTGTAGATAGACCTGTAGACTAACTCCATAACCCAGCTATTGTGACTATTCCCTGTGCAGCTTAGGTTTTTGTTGTTGTTGTGGGTTTGTTTTGACCATTTGACACAAGCTAGAGTCATCTGGGAAGAGGAAACCTCAATAGAGAAAATGCCTTCCTCAGATTGGCCTGTGGGCATAAACAATTTCTTGATTGGTGATTGATATGGAAAGACTCACCCCACTGTGGGCAATGACACTCATGGTTGGGTAATCTTGAGCTGTATAAAAAAAAAAAAAAAAAGCATAGCAAACCATGGAGAGTGAGCTAATAAGCCATTTTCTTCAATGGTTTCTGCCTCCGTTCCTTCCTTGAGTTCCTGTCCTGACTTCCCTTTATGATGGGCTGCAACTGAAATAACCCCTTTCTGCTCAAATTGTTTTTAGTCATGATTTTTTTTTTAATCACAGCAACAGAAAGCGCATTGCCATAATAAAGGAGATGTGTAAGCGTCTCTGTGATACGGTAGTTTAGAATTCATTGGGTATACACAGCATAGCTGGATCCTATGGTAGTTCTGTCTTTAGGGTTTTGGGAAACCTCCGTATGGATGGCTGAAGTGACTAGACTGATTTGCATTCTCATCTTCTGGTCCTCGCTAGCATCTGTTTATTTTCCTGAGTAGCCAGTCTGTGGTAGTTTGAATGTAATTGGCCACTCATAGGGAGTGACACTATTAGGAGGTATGGCTTTGTTGGAGTGAGTGTGAGCTTTTTAGGGGAAGTGTGTGTCACTGTGGGGATGGGCTTTGAGGTTTCCTATGCTCAGGAAACCGCCCAGTGTCTCGCCCAGTGTCTCTTGACTTCCTGGTGCCTGCAAGATGTAGGACTTTCAGCTGCTTTTTCAGCACCATGTGTGTCTGCATGCTGCCATGCTCCCTGCCATGAAGATAATGGACTGAACCTCTGAAACTGTAAGTGAGACACCCCAATTAAATGTTTTCCTTTGTAAGAGTTGCTGTGGTCAGGCCAGGTGGTGGTGGCACACGCCTTTAATCCCAACACTGGGGAGGCAGAGGCAGTAGGATCCCTGTGAGTTCAAGGCCAGCCTGGTCTACAGAGTGAGTTCCAGGACTGCCTGTGTGGTTACACGGAGAAACGATGTCTTGAAGAAACAGCCTGGTCTACAAAGTGAGTTCCAGGACAGGCTTCAAAACTACTCAGAGAAACCCTGTCTCCAAAACCAAAACCAAAACAAACAAAACAAAAAGAGTTGCTGTGGTCATGGAGTCTCTTCCCGGCAGCAGATGCCCTGACTAAGACACATTCCAATGTGGGTAAGATCAGGAATCTCAATGTAGTTTTTGTTTGTTTGTTCAATTTTTTATCCTTTGAAAATTTTATGCATGTATACAATACCTGATTACAGCCGCTATTCATCACATCTGCTATCCAAATTCATATCCTCCCTTTATCATTTTATATATTCACTCAAACTCACTGAGTTCCATTAATGATGTCCTTCCTCAAAAGAAAGTCCAATAAATAAATAATTAAAAAAATCACATCCTTTGGGTATTTGTCACAGTGATAAAAAGGCTAGCACAGGAGCAAAGGAAGTAAGGGCATTTACAGCCTGCAGACTGCCCCCTCCCCCGCCACCTCCCAAAGATACTGCCTACCGAGAATAGCTAAACCTGTATCCTGATCTGGCTGTATACCGTAAACCCTGCCTCCTTGTCTATCTGTATGTCATAGCTCCGCACCTTGTTCAGCTGTGGGAAATAGCCTCATCTCTTTGTTCAACTGATAAACACACTGAACTTCTCGAGTGCTGTGCTTTCTCCACCCAAGAACCCACACCACTAATCCCAGTCTCTCTCTCTCTCTCTCTCTCTCTCTCTCTCTCTCTCTCTCTCTCTCTCTCTGTGTGTGTGTGTGTGTGTGTGTGTGTGTGTGTGTGTGTGTGTGTTTATCTTTTTCATTCCCTCAGTGACCCAGTCATGTCCATTCCTGGAGCCATGATAGGACATGATAAAACATACATGTTGAAGACTGGTCCCTAGCTTGTGACATTATTGACATCTCCTAGGTGATTTGATATTGAGTCACACTGACAATACAGATTAATAGTCAGCATAGGCATATACTTATCTTTCTAAGTATATGACTTTTTCTGGCTCTCATCCCATTTTATGATCCCATTACCAGTGGGAGGGAATTCCCTTTACTTATATCCTCACTGGCTCTGGCATGAATGGCATTTTTAATTTTAGCCGTTCTGGTAGGTAGATAGCAATATCTCATTATTATTCTAATTTGCATTTCATCAATGTTTAATGAGGGGAGTGTCTTTTCATGTGCTTCTCTGCCATCTGTTTATCTTCCTTGATGAAGTATCTGTTCAATTGTGCTTTCTATTTCATTGGGCTATTTGCTACGCTAATGAGTTCTGAGTAGTCTTTGTATGTTCTCCATCATACATGTCTGTCAGATATAAAATATTTTTTTCAAGCCTGAGGCTTCCATCTTAACTTTATACTGATATACTGTTGATTTCTAGTTTTATTCCATTATTATCTGGTATTGTCTCAATTTTCATCTACTTGTTGAAATATGCTATCATAACCTATGATTTATATTTAGGGAAATCAAAGGAGCTATATAGTTTTAAATGTCCAAATCAGAGCCCATTCAAATTTCCTGTTGGGCTCACAGAGCCTCCACTTACTAGTTCCTTCTTGTTCACCCAACTTTGACCTCCAAGGCTGGTCTCCATAGTGATGGGCCTAAGAACTGCTCTGAGTCCCTTTGGTAGCCTGTGGAGTGGCTAGAAACCCCATGAGTGCCCTCCCATATGGATCTAGATAGGGAGAGAAAAGAATCTTAGCTCTCATTTACTTTATAGGTTAAAACAATAGTGGGTCTTGCCTC
Organism: Cricetulus griseus; assembly: GCF_003668045.3. NCBI lineage: Eukaryota > Metazoa > Chordata > Mammalia > Rodentia > Cricetidae > Cricetulus > Cricetulus griseus. Next base: position 205,478,485 of record NC_048597.1, on the reverse strand, counting down.
TCCTGGCTGTGGCAGCTGCTGCAGTGAGCTGAGGTCTGAAGTCACATCTGGGCAGCATTTTTCTTATCAAGGAGAAAATCATTAGTGAGAAATAGTTGTTTAGACAGCACTTCATATGGATTTAAGTCTAATATTTGAGGGATGTGAGCCCTTGAAATGTGGAGGAAAGATGCCCACCATTTTAGCCATGGGTTATATTTTCCTGCTAGTCTTTAGGACCATAAAGGTGGCCAACATGAATCACTTTGTTTTTACTGTAAGATCAGTTGAGGATCTGGTCCTCAGGACTCACTTGGGCTTCAGGGGAACCTCTGGTCTCTCCAGTCTTCCTCTAACCTGTTCCATCTACATGAGGATTAGTCAAAGGCCCTGCATGACTGTGGCCTCACTGGCAGGCATGGAGGGAAATTTTCCTCTGTGTTGACCCTCCATTTTATAGACTTGGCTAGAGCTGGGGTCTTTGTGGACTTCTTGAACACTTACAGGACATTCTATTGATGTTCCACAGTCCCCTGGGACCCAGGTGACCTTGGAAGACAAGTGGAAAATATTCTCCCCTTTCAATCCTTCTGACTACATCAGTATAGGCCTCCAAGTATGGCTACTGAACACCAGAAGGTCAACTACACCAGCCTGGTACTTTGAACTACTGTGTAATACTTAGACAAAGTGCGGTAAAATCCAAGCACTCTAAAATAAACGTTGGTTAGACATATACTTAAGCAGAATTTTTCTGGCAACCTTAGATGTTTTAATATTATCCATAAAATTTTATCTTTTATGTAGCTTCATGTCACTCTCTCAGACCTTTGTGGCTTGCTTCAAACTTTTCAGCTTTTTTCCGTGCTTGGAAAAAAATATTTCAGGCATCCTACTCTTTATCAATAAGCAACAAGGCCAGCTGTGATTTTTTTTTCAAGACAGGGTTTCTCTGTAACTTTGGAGCCTGTCCTGGAACTCGCTCCATAGACCAGGCTAGCCTTGAACTCACAGAGATCCGCCTGCCTCTGCCTCCCAAGTATTGGGATTAAAGGTGTGCACCACCACCGCCCAGCCTATGTGATGATGTTTTATAAGCAGGCACAACTAACCTTATGAAGGTGTTAACTGATTGGCTTTTGCACTGGTTCTCAATCTGTGGGTTGCAACCCCTGTGGCAACCCTATATCTCCAAAAACTATTTACATTATCATTCATAACAGTAGCAAAATTACAGTTATAAAGTAGCAATGAAACTAATTTTATGATGGGGGGTCACCACAACAAAAGGAACTGTACTAAAGTACTGCAGCGTCAGGAAGGTTGAGAACCACTGGCTTAGAGGCTTAGAAGGTGCAATACCACCTTAAAACATAGGACAGGCAAAAATCTCTGTTTATGCCTTGCACAGACCAGAGAACAATGTACTTTGGTTTTGAATGAGTGCAAGTAGCAGACAGAGAAAAAGCAGAAACACAGTAAAAACCCATCAACCTGATGTTTGCAACCTCCAGCAGAGCTTAGCTCATGGGGCCCTGTTAAAACTGTGACAGTGGTGGAGTTCTTAGAAAGGGATGGTGTCAACCTTTCTGTCTTAGCCTGTCCATGTGACTATAAGTGGAAAGGCAGAGCAAAAGTGAGGCACCCAGGGCTTAGTGTGGACAGCAAACATGGAGCAAAGGAGTCTTTAGGAAGAAAAGAATATCCAATCTCAATCAAGAAAACAGGCGTGGAGATCAGACAGGAAGAGCAGGCATCAATACTCACCACAGTCCGTCCTCATCTCCAGCCTCCCATCCAATAGGCTGGATTCTCTGCGCCTCCAGCTGTGGTGGCTGCCCGATGGCAGCAGCTTGTCTAGCACCCGGCAATCTACACTTTGGGTGCCAGGTGGGGTCTGTGCTTTTCCAAGTTCTTCTGGACTGATGGAAATTCACCAGGGATTTCCAAGTCCAGTCATTTCGGGTAGCTGGCTAGTGTTGGAGGCACATGGCTGGGGAAACTCTTAAGTCCCCTCTAAAATCCAGTAAATGTATCAACGCCAGATAATATGTCAAAATCAGACCAAACCAAAACAGTCCACCATGGAGGTCTAGTATCGCCTCCCTAGTCTGACATAAAAATGCATGGACCCTGCCACGAGCAAGAGAGTCCATGCTGGCCTCGCCTCTGGGTCTCCCATTTCCATGATCCCATTAGGCATCCATGAAGGTGAAAAACAAATCAGAAAAAACAATGGGAGGACTGGGACATGGCACAAGAAATTCTAGGGATGGAGGCGATTGCCTGAGGACTCAGTGTTAGTAGGAAGTTTTATGGGTGGTAAAGTCATTGCATCTTGATGGTACTGCTTTCCAGATGGAGGTCAAATGACAAGGCTATTGCCGTCTTGATGACATCACTCACCAAGATGGCAGCCAAGCCACATGGCTGTCTCTACCTTGGTGAGGTCACTAGTCAAGATGGTGACCAAGCAACATGGTTCCTTTTTAATTGTTATAAACTCAGATCCATGATAAGAGAGCCCACCCCTTATCAGGAAACAAGTCCCTAAGAGATCCACCCACACCAAAGAGTAAATATGGATACTTACTGCCTTTTCTTTAAAACAAACACCTGTGTTAGGTTAGCATGGGTATAGGAGACAGCCTATGAGGCTTGGGCATTTGGCCTGAACAAGAGCAAAGCAAATAAACAGAGGATGGAATTCCAGGGTTTCAGCCTCCAAAAACGGAGCCCATATGTTTTACCACAAATTGTAAATAGTGAATGCCAATGATGTCATCTGGATCCGGTTTTGATCTCTCCTCTGCTCATAAATACAGGCAGTTGCTAGGAAAAGGAACCGATGAAAAGAATGAAAGTGCGCCCATAACCCGTAGGTGGCGCTGTTGCTCTGGGAACATTTTAAGACCATGGTATCATTTTGTCCCGTCCAGACATGGTATGGGCTGAAACCAGACAAATCTGTGGCTTTCTGTGTTGGCTGGAATTTTAGATCCTTATAAACCAACTTGCTAAAAGTAGTTAATCTTGATTTAAAACATTGATAGCCTTGTGTGTTGCTTTTGCGAAATTAGAAAGGTAACTAACTGCCTGGGCACGAAATGGTCGTGGCAGCCTAGGTCCCAATCATGTTTGTTCGCTCTTCCTCTAAGCCCAATTGCAAGTGTTCCAGGTTCTATAAGGGAACAGTGTGGAGAGGGTAAGAAGAGAGAATCCGTGTCCCGAGAGTGGTATGAAGATAGACAGGGTGTTGAGTTTGAGTTTTGGGGGTCTCTTCAACATTGCTCAATCTATCCTTAAAAGCAGGAGAGGTGTGTACAGTCAACAGGGTCAGGGAGCCTCTCATCCAGCCAGAGGAATTGGTTTCCCTCTATCTGAAAGAACCTGCTTCTCTTTGTCACTGAATTGTTTCCCATCCTAGTTTGTTGAGCGTTAACCAATCGGAGAATCTCAGTCCCCATAATGAAGGGTTCTCTGATTCCACCTTCCAATGCTCAGTCCATCTCTGATGGATTCCTTTGTGGGGTGGAGTTCTGTGTTAGGTACATCTTGGCCATGGGCTTATCAGAAGTCACCAAAGACACTGACCAAGCTATGTCAGAATTCTACATTTGCTTTGTGTAAGTGACATGTCTCATTCCCTCTCTTCCAACCTCCAGGGTGACTAGACAACCAAGGATGACTTTGCTATTCTTGGCCTTGTGCACAAGAGTTACCCGATCTCCTTGGTATTTTTTGTTGTTGCTGCTGTGGAGAAATCCTACTGATCTAAAAGAGTATAGTTCACCTGGGAGCCATCACAACATGGCATAGGACACTAAGGGACAGGATCCAAACACTCTCCCAGGGGGATCTGAAATCCAGGATGAGCCCTCATATTGTTGGAAAAGAATAATTTTGGTGTGGCACAAAGGAACACACAGGGTGAAAGTACTTCAAGGAAGGCAATTTCATTTTGCAAAAAGGGTGCATCAGAACCCAAACTGAGCTAGCGAACATGCTTGGCCAAGATGGCTTCTATCTTTTAATCCTAGCACCATGGTGAGTGTTTATCAACCCATTTGTGGGAGCTCAACTCTACCGTGCCATGTGATTGGCCAGTAGAGTTCAGGAGTGTCTAGGGGTTGGACAGAGTCTCATCACAAAATAGGGGAGGCATAGGGAATATGGACCCTTGTTGGATTAAATACTTTTGATATGGGAGGAAAAAGGTTTCTCACTTTGTGTGACACTGCTCCTGGAGGGGATGTGATTTTTAAAAACCCTAAGGAAAGAAATCCTTTATGCTCATGGGTTCAGAGGTGTCAGCCCATGATTGGCGGTCATTGTTTCTGGGTCATGAAGAAACAGGAGCTGAAGATCAGAGCAGAAGGACGCAGCGGACCAAGTTGCTCCCCTCATGGTGGTCAGGAAGCAAAGAGTGAAAGAAGAGTCTTCGGAAAAGCTACATCTCAGTGATATATTTCATTCAGCTAGGGTCCACCTTCCAATAGCCCATCCAATTATGAACTCATCAGTGGGTTAATCACTGATGAGATTAGACCCCATGATCTAATCACCCACCAACTGCACCACCAACTGGGAACCAAACCTCAGCACTGAGCTTTTTGGGGGCAACACTTCATATTCAAACCATGACACACATGTTTCTAGTATACAGACCAAGGAAGGTGACAGACGGGGAACACCAGTACAGCTCTGGACATGAGGGTCTGTGGTGCTTTGGGAATCTAGTGGAATTACTTAATAAACAATTACTCACCTGGTCTATTGCTCAACAGAGAAGCCTAGGCTGGAGTCAAAGGGTGTTAGGACCCAGCTCAGCCAGTGCTCATGCATGCAATGACCTGGACACACAGTGACTTGGAATGCAGGCTTTGAAAAACTTCAACTTGAATTTGCTTGGCTCCTCTGGAGAGCTGCTGTATTGTTTTTGCTTTTCTTTCTTTCTAGAAGCCCAGGTGCTTCTGTGAAAGGGCTCTGAAATATCTAGAGGACCTGGATTCTAGCCCTCACTGTCTCACCTTGGGGGCAATTTGGGGCCAAGTTAGTTTTTCTTGGCCTTAGCTCTTCTTCAGCCATAGACTTCTGCATGTATTGGCAAAAACTTTCAATATTTTAACTCAGTTTTAGCTTCGACCTTGATACTCTGGGCCCTAAGAGGAAGTCTGAAGTCCTACCCAGGGCCCTTCTTTCTCATGGAGCCTCAACTCCAGATGCGGTATAGCTCATGTCACCACCAACCACGGAAGTCTCTGCTGGGTCCCTCATCTCATTTCCTTTCTGATTTACATCTTATTGTAAAATGAGAAGAATGGACTCTTGGTCCATCTGTCCATTCACCCAGCATTCAGAAAGTGCTTACTGTGTTCTAGGCACTGTTTTAGATAAAAGGCTTGCCACAGTCCCTGTCCTGTGATTTCTAAATGTGATTTGTGTGAGTTCCTCTGACGCTTGTTCTTTTGTCCTTAGAAATATCTTTCCATTGGGCTGAGGGTTTAGAGGACAAATGTGAATATTTAGATTTATGATTTATTGAATTACTCTAATTTTTTTGTTATCTTTTTCCCTCTTTTTTTCTTTTGGCTCGAGGTCAGGTTCAGAGCCCTCTTTTTATTTTTATTTAATGTGGTTATTTTGTGTTCTGTTCTTCCAGATTTGACTTTATAATTAAATTTCACCCAGATAGATGGGAAAATGAGTTCACCCTCCCTAGTTGCTCTCGGGAATGGGAAGGGGCTTTTATAACAAGCCTGGTGGGGGGGGGGAAGGATCACAGCTGGTAGTTAGGAAAAAGAGTCATGCATGCATAAATGAGAACAGACCACCCTGGAGCTGGGAGAGGAATGCCTGTCTAAAACATGAGCATGTGTTAGGAAGGGCAGCTCTGCAGGCACCTAAGATGGGACCTTTAACCTTTTGCTAGATATTTATCTCTCAAAGGTGCTGGGGTCCCAGATGTAGGGGAGACAGGACAATTTCTGTTTTAATATAAATGTCAGTCAACCTGGTGTTCTCTGCTATATGAATCCTGAGAACAATCTATCCTGAATCATTTCTAACTTAACCCTTATTTTTGAGTATTTAGTATTTCTCCAAATTCCTGTAGTAAATGAACATTCTTATTCTAACCGGAGAAACAAAACCCACAGTGAGGAGTATTTTGAAGTAATATTGCTCATCTGAACATTTTGGTGGATAGCACAGAAATATTTTGTAGGGTGAATAAATTTGACTGTAAGGCAGAATTGTGGCCAATCCGGGCCTTTGCAATGTAGAAACTGGTTCAAATTAGGAAGACTCCCTGACAAGGTCACTTGTGAGCCTAGGCTCTGCCCTAGACTAGGCACCCCATGGCAGTATCTCTGTGAGGAAGGTGTGGGGCAGTCTCTGTAAGTCCACAGACAAAGGAGGCTGTGCAAATATTTGCAGGCTTTTTGCTCCAGAGTTAAGATTGACAAGAAGGTGATCATCTGCTGATGGCTGCTTGAATCCAAGCAGGGGTGGTTAGGGGCAAAGTGGCAAGCAGTGCTGCTAGCAGAATATTCATGACTTGGAGCTGTGCTGCTCTCAGAAGATAGGCAGGCTCAGCTTTCTATGGATGGCGAGTGCGGCAAGAACAAAGGAGTAGGCTGAAAGCAGGGGAAGACAGAAATTGTGGTAGTCAGGGCTCTCTTGGTTGCCAGGGTCACAGGAACAGAATTTCTACTTCACTTGGAGGAAGGTAGGGAATATTTGGAATATGTACTTGGATAACCAGTGTTATGCCGGCATCTAGCATGAGAGAGATCTGCTCCTCCATTCTGCTTGAGGGTATCTGGGAGCTACACTTTTTGGCACAGCTTCCCCAGCTGTTGGCCAAGCGGCTCTAGCTGCCTCATACAGATACCTTATTTCATCACCACAGAGTGAGGAGATTTAATGTGATTAGTGGGCTTGACATGCTTCCCTGTATATATTCTCCTGCAGGAACCTTCCCTTTCCCTGTCTCTATAAACCCTTCCAACCCAGAAGTCCTTAGGAAAGGAGGTACGATGCTTCCTCCAGAATGGGGAGGATATAGAAGTCTTCAGGGACTGGGCGATGAAAAGGATGGCAATCATGAGTGTGACGACAAGGCAATTACGGTATTAAGTCTTAACCTGGGATGAAGAATGGCACAAAGATGGAAATCCCAAGTACTTTGTGGAGGAAGATATAAGTAAGCAGAGGAGGCCTGTGTCTGCTCCAATCTGTGCACTTCCTGAAGAATGCCACAGTCAAGTGGGACAGTGACAGATTATAGAGAAATTGTCTCCTGGTCACCTTTCATCCCCTTGAGATGATACTGGATCTAGGAGTGCCCACCTATAACATGTGAAGGGTGACAAAGTAGCCAAGAGAGGGAACCAAGCCCTATGGGTTAGAATGGTTGTAAAACAGGACTGACAAAGGGCCCAATCCCAAAGAAAGAAGCCAGACCCCAGGCTTGCCTGAGTAGTTGGCGGAGTAAGGCTGGGTTTGTGCTGGAAACAGTTGTGAGCCTGAATCTGCTGGAACCTCCTGTGGTCCTAAAAAGGTAGTAGTCTTGAGAGAAAGAAAAGCTGACAAGTTGGGCAAGTTCCAAGCCCAAAGCTGACATGCCCCAAGCTTTTTGTTTCTGATTTTTGTTGTTGTTGTTGTTGGTGGTGGTGGTGGTGGTTTAAGCTAGTGTGGACAGGTTGTCTGCCATTTGCAGCAGAAAGTGCCCTGTGTGACTTGTGAAGGAGTAGAATTTGGAGTTAGAACAGAACTGTCAGAGTCCATCACGGAAGGAAAAGAATGTTGGGTAGGATGCTTGAACTATGAAGGTCCTTGAGGGCCTGCTCAGGTGCGAGCAGGGTGGGGGTGGGGATGACTGGGGGGCGTGTGGGGGGTGGTAGTGGTGAGATGTCTTGTCCAGATATTTGGGGAGCATGTCAATAGTATTCAAAGCATAAGCAGGCAGAGGGTGGTGTTTTGTCTGCGTAGCTAGTGACTAGTGTCCTCGGGCAAGTGCCAGCTGGCCATCAAGGCTTCCGATGAAGAAAGCATTCCAGATGGCTGGACCACAGGGGTAAATGGAATTGAGACCTGGGAATTAAAATCCAGTGAGACCTGCTGATTTGAGGTGAAAAATAAGAGGTGGATAGAAGTATAGGCAACATATAAAGTGTTTGGATTTAGTTATTATCGAATGAGTTAGGGAAAGTCAAGCCATGCGTTCCTTGGAACTGCACCTCACAGGAAATAGTGTCTCACTGAACCTGTTTTGCCCAGGGTCAGTTGAGAGAGGCACACAGGGATGTCACAATAGACCTGGAACTGACAACAAAAGCTTGACAAATTGCCGATCTAACAGCATTACAGAACTAGTGCTGCTTGGATCTTCAGCGGCAGGCCCTGGGACCACGTAGGAACTGCCCTTCCGGGGATCGCACGGGTCGCGACCTCTCCAGGATGCCTGGAGGCCTTTAGGGACAAAACTACAACGAGGTCTAGAGTAGACACAGGCCGGATGTGGCCCGCGCCGGAAGAGAAGCGCGGGACAGGCGCGGGGGTGGAGGTAGTAAGGTGGCTAGGATCTTGACAGTTTGGCCCACGCGGCACCTGGGGACCCACATCGGCGACTAGATCTGCGGTGCGGGTTTAGGCTCGCAGTCACAAAGCACCCACTCCGGGGCCGGGACGGGTCTAGGGCCGTGTCCGGGGCCCCTGGCTCCCTCCCTAAGTCCGGCGTAGGGAGACGCACAGGCCCTGTGCACTCCGAGTGCGCGTGACTTCCACGTCCCGAGCTGCGCGGCTCGAGCCTGTCCTGAGGGCCGTTTGGACACTCCGAGGCCGTGTCCGCTTCCAAGGCCCTGGGCGCGGGTCGCCGCAGCCTGCGGGTCCCGCACGGCAGCCTGCGGGGCGGAGCTCCAGGGCGCACAGAGCGCATCGGGCCGGGCAGGGGCGTGGCGGGCCCGCAGGGGGCGCTGCGGATCCCGGCGCCCCGGCGGCCTGCGCGCGCCACCGTCGCCTGCACTCCCGCCAGGAGGAGCTGGCTGCAGCGAAGAACCCTACGCGCAGCAACGGAGGCCGGGACCTTAGGCGGTGAGTGCGGCGCGCGCCGGGCCCGAGCGCTTCTGAGGCTCCCGGCTGGGCGGGCTTGTGTCTGGGGTCTCTGGTGGCGACCCCGGAGGGGTGTCGGCGATGCTGGGATCGGGAGGCAGAGGCGGGCTTCCAAAGAGCGGGTGTGAACCCCACCACCAAGCTCTTTCCCTTATCTACGCGCTCCCCAGTTTCCACCTTTCCCCATACTCTCCTCCCCGAGCCGGGGGTCCCCGCCCTCGGACCTGCCTCCCCTTTCGCAGCTCTGCGCCCTAGATGCCTGCCAGCACACCCCCTTTCTCCAGCAAGTCCTCCCACGCCTACCTCCTCCCGGGTGCCTGCAGCCTGCCTCTCCCTTCCGATCCCAGCATCGCCGACACCCCCGCGGGCTCCTATTCTGCCCCCCGTGCTCCTACCGCGCGATTGCAGCGGGAATCTGAGCTCTGGGATCCCCCTACTCCCTGCTGTCCCAAACCTGCAGTGTCCAGGTAAAAAGCGACCGCAACTTGACGGCCTGCCCCGGGGGTGGGGCTAGTTCTTTACCAGCTACCTGCCGCCCGCGGCTCCGGAACCCTGGGCCCAGCCGAAGGCCACTCTGCGCGTGTAGGTTAAGCTTGCCCAGTGCTCTGCTCAGGACTGTGTGGTTACTTCGTTGCTTGCTGAATTTGGATAGGTTGCTATTTCTAAAAAGAAGCCGGCCTTGTCGCACACAAATATGGAGCAGGTTTTCTTAGGGACTAAGGCTGGCTTTCAATTGCACCTGTAGATGAGGAAGGATTAGCGATGCAGGGGAATGGAGCCATACCCAAACTCCCACCTACCTCGGCTCTGGGAAGCACAGGGGACTGTGACTGTCCTCTCCTGGGTGGCCAGTGTCTTTATGGAAAGGCAAGGATGCGTTTTAAACATTCAACAGGTAAAACCAGTTAAGAATTTGGAATCAGATCTGGTATGGACAAGGAAGTGTGGCGTGAATGACCAAGAATGTCCACCTCGAAAGAGTTCCACCACTTAGGGACATTTATTGCTCTTTGCAGCAGGCCCCAGGGTGGATTCCAACTATGGAGTAGACAGTGCTGAGCCCAGCCTACCCTCTGGAACTGTCGGTCGGGCTTGGCAGAAGCCCCCTCCTCAGAGGTGTTGGTGTGCTGTCGAAGGGACATTCGTGGGAAGAGGATTTAAAGCAGATGGCTTGGAAAGCCTCCTGGTCCCTGGAGAGAGGTGGTGATGGCATGATGACAGCCTGAAAGCTAGTGTGTGCATTCACCCCTTCCCTACTGGGGTCTTTCATTAAATCTTGGATTAAATTAATTGCCTATTCAGAAAAAAAGAACATGTAAAGTGTATTTCTCTTTTAGGATTGGCTTTTGGCCAGTCCATCCTCACAGATACCTTGGGAGACTGCAAATGAGTACCAGTGGCAGGGAGGACCACCTGGTGCACAGCATTCTGAACCATGAACCCTCCCTTCTCTCTCTGTCTCTGTCTATCTCTTGATGGCTCTATTATTAGTTCAACATTCCTTTACCATTGAACAGATAACTAGCCAAAGACATAGTAGAGCTCAGTAGGGCCTTTTGAATGTTCACAATTTCTCCTTGTCCTCACAGGGATAGGTGTTGTCAGGAGTCCCTCTGGCCAGAACACCTGCAGGATTAGGGTGGACATATCTTTGTGACCTTAGGATCTGGCCAGGTGCCCCTTGCCTGGTACTCAGTGTTTTGTTTTGTTTTGTTTTTAAAAACCTGAGTGCATGCCTTTCTCTAAGCCCAGCACTCAGGAGGCAGAGGCAGGTGGATCTCTATGAGTTCAAGGCCAGCCTGGTCTACAGAGCAAGTTCCAGGACAGCCGGGGCAACACAGAGAAACCCTGTCTAGAAAAGCAAACAAACAAAAGAAAACAAACAAACAAAAAACCCCTCCTTTTTACCTCAGTCTTGAGTCCACAACCCTTTCTCTCCACTGTACTGCAGTGTTTTCAAAAGTCTCTCCTCTTGACAGATTTGAGTGTGTGTGTGTGTGTGTGTGTGTGTGTGTGTGTGTGTGTGTGTGTGTATTTAAGTCTTTCTTGCTAGAGACAGATTCACTGTGTGTTGGGCCTGGGGGTGTGAAGGGGCAGAGAAGGATAGGAAATCAAGTTCTCAGTTGGTCTGACAGCTGGTCCTATCTCTCAATGGAGACTCCAGACTTTTAAGGAAAGAAATAGTTGTCTTCATCCCAGAGGTGGGAGTTGGAAGGTGATGGTCACTCTGGAAAGACCCCAAGGCTGCCTACTGAGAGGTAAATCCACCAAGGCTTATCCTGCAGGCCCTGGGCCATGGCCCTAGCTTCTTCATATTATTTTTATTTGTTTGTTTATTTATTTACTTAGTCTGGCTGGCCTGGAACTTTATGTAAACTAGACTGGCCTGTAACTCATACAGATCCACTTGTTTCTGTGTCCCAAGTGCTGGGATAAAAGACCTGCATCACCATGCCTGGTGGCCCTGGCTTCTTGGACATTCCCCACCCCTGCCTGCTAATGGAGGAAGCTGCTAGGGAGATAGGATCCCTTGCAGAGCACCCCCCCACACACACACACACTTCAGGCTGTACTGTTCTCACTCTAGTGGGTGCTGTCCACTCCAGAACTGGTTTCTGTGACAGCCTAGGTGTGCCCCTTCGTGCACATTTCTGATGATGTGTTTTATGGTTCTGCTGGGGGGAGAGACTCCAGTGTTGGGAGATATGCTTTGGTCTGTCAGGGAAGGCTTTGCCCTGAGAAAGCAAAGTTCAGCTCTTCTGTCCACTGAAAGGCCAATTTGAGGAAGAGCATACCTCTAGCTGGGGACAGCTAGAATTCTGAGTGCCACTTGGTTGTGGGAACTTGTACTGCCTTGGTTGTCATTAGCTTATCTTTCTCACCCAGACTGCCTCTGTCTTCAGGTTTGGCTCTTACCCAGAATTCCTGCAGCTGGTAAAAATCTGTTTTCTAGAAGAGGTTTAATTAATGCCTGCAGTTTGTGAGAGAGAAAAGGAGAGGGAGAGAGAAACAGAGATGCTGCTACATGGAGGGAGCAGGAGAGACGATTGGAGAATATCGGATGCCTGACATCCCAGTAAAGGGATTTCAGCTCCAGGTCCCATCCCAGACAGGACTCTGGTTGGTAGGTAAGAAATGTACCCAAATTCTGATGTAGGGGTTACCACTGTGAGCAAAGTCACTGATATAGAAAAAAAGGAACTATTGATGTGAAGAAAAGTGTGCTGGGCTCACTATTCTGGTTCTTAGAAGGCCTGGGAAGCCACCTAAGAAATGGATATGGGCAGATGGGAAGACAGTTGGCTGTTGTAAGCTTTTGTGTCAGGAGTGTGCCCCTGGGGATATGGTTCAGTGATCCTGGTTGGTCTGGGGTCTGGCCTGGGAGAGCCAGCTCACTCCAGAGATGCAATGGAAATTGTCTAGAAGAGCAGCTGTGCACCTGTGTTCAATGAGCAAACCCTTCTAGCAGGAGGGAGGCAGCCTCCCAGGCATCTGTCTTGGACCTGACAGAAGCCTTGGACCTGACTGGCACACAGGGCCCAGTGGTGCCAGTCTACTGCAGAGCTATTGCAGGTCAGCCTCTAGGAGGCACTTGTGAGCCCAGGATGCACCACGGGGTCTGCTCGGAGTCTGAAAGACAAGAGAGCCCCCTCACCAAGCCAGACTCTACCCTGTGCCCCTTCATCCTTAGAGTCTGCAGGCTCCTCTAACCTGTCTCAGATGGGGAAGCCACTGACTCTGGCAAAAGACCAATCTCTTATGAAGGGAAGGACATGCCCAGGAGTATGGAAGAATTTAACATTAAAACCACTCTCTCCCTCTCCCTCCCTCCCCCCCCTCTCTCTCTCTCTCTCTCACACACACACACACACACACACACACAAGCTTGAATGAGCCTAGTGGAATAGTTCTATAGCAAAAAGACAGCCTCCGCTATTCTCTTTTGGCTAGGACATCTGTCCACACAAGCATTTCATCCATGGCCCCTATACAGTGTGGCGAGCTCTGAGTTGGAGGAGAGTTTGGGGAGCTCAGATATCTAATAATAGATGGGAACTGGGGTTGTCCCTAAAGTAGAACAGACAATCTTCAGTTCCTGGGGCGAATTCCCCCTTCTGGATTTTTAGGATTTGGAATATTCTCCCTTCCTTTCTTTGGCACCCTTCATATAGTCGGGAGCCATAGGAACTTCCAAATTCATTTAATACTTGCAGTCACTTTCCCAACACACATTCACATTTCTGTTTGCAAGTCATCTTTTTGTCATTTCCTTATCACCCTCTGTGTCAATGTGTATGACCAACTTCCTTAGGGAGAGCTGTGGCCAATAGCATGGAAACCAGACCTTTAAAAAACAGACTGAGGCCGGGCGTTGGTGGCCCATGCCTTTAATCCCAGCACTTGGGAGGCAAAGGCAGGCGGATCTCTGTGAGTTTGAGGCCATCCTGGTCTCCAGAGCCAGTGCCAGGATAGGCTCCAAAGCTACACAGAGAAACCCTGTCTCGAAAAACAAAGACAGAGACAAAAAAACAAAAACAAAAACAGAAACAAAACAAAAAACCAGACTGAGTCAGACCTCCCCTCTCCTCTCCCCTTCTTTTTCACTTTTGCTTGCGTGGAAAGCCATCATTTATACCAAATTTACACATAGTTTGAATGCTGTTTATCCTTCCCCCTTTGATTTTTAGAGACCTGTCTTTCCAACTAGCAAACAGCAGCTTGCCTCCCTGAGCTGGCCTCATTCTTGGATCCAACACTGACCTTTAGAGATAGAATAGTATTATTCTGAGCATTTTAACAATAAAATAAAATAAATATATTGCTAATTTTATTATTTGAAAATACAGAAGAGTCTGAAGATAGAATAAACATATTGTTAAATCTTTGCTTCTAAAATCAGAGTTGAGTTGCACTAAAGTCTTTGAAGTTGTCACAGAATTGTTTAAAAGCTTAGAAGTAAGCTTGTGTGCTTTAAATGTTGCTGCTAAAATGTAGGGAGATATAAATTTGAACTGCCTTAAAAATACGGACAAGAAAATTAGACATTGGGCAAGTATAGAAATTTTTAATGTCACACAAACAGGCTCCTGTTTGTATGTCCATGGTCTCATTAGAACCTCTGGAAAGTCTTGTCTGTATTGAAATGGGGTGTGGTGGTTAGTTTTGATTGTCAGGTTGACAGGTCTAGAAGCTAAGAGACAGGTGTCTGGGCATGCCAGTGTAGGGTTGTTTAGATGATCTTAATTGAGCTGGGAAGACCCACTTTAATTGTGTGCCGTGCAGTTGTATGGGCTGGGGTCCTGGACTGAAGGAAAGGGGGAAAGCAAGCAGCCAACACTAGTGTTCACAGCTACCTGCTTCTGATGCCACAATGGACTGCATCCCCTGGACCAGTAAGCCCAAATGAACCCTTCCTCCCTTAAACTGCTTCTTGTCAAGGAGTTGGTCATAGCAAAGGAAGTGATACATACAGGAGGAATGGGGCTTCAGAGTGTCCCAAAGCCTCCTTCCCTTAGAACTGATTGTGGTGGCAATCCACCCCCCTCCCCAACACACACAATTAAAGTCTTCCCTTGGAATTCGGCTCTCTTTGGCAGAGAATACTTTATTGATTTGAATAATCTTGCTACAGTTCCTGGATAATCAGCTGTGATTACACAGCCATTTGGAGATTGCAGGTGGCCTCTTATGTCAGGTATAAGTGGGTTTTGGCTTTCCTTAGACCCGTCTGCAAGTCATACAAAACAGCCTATGTACTGACTTCCTGGAAAGACTTTCCACGTTTGTGGCTGTCAGATTCTCTGCGGATGACTTCCTTCTCCTTGAGGACCTGGGTTTGGTTGTGGAATTCAGCACAGTGTGGTGGATAGCAGTGGAGGCTCCGATCCCAGAGTGGCCTTGAATCCTGGGTGTGTCCTCACTAACCTTGTATCCTTGGGTAACTTACTTAACTTCTGTGCCTCAGTTTCCCGGTTCATAAAATTGAGGTGATGACAATGCCTACTTGGTCATATTATGGAACTTTAGTAACGTGTATGCCAAGGGTTTAGGACAGTGTCCAACACATGGTACTTAACAAGTACTAACTGCTGTTGCTGGCCACTCATTGCTTTAGGTGCCAGCTGACTAGGTTTAGATGATGGGTATAGAAATAGCCTTTAAAATGTTTAGGTGGGTGCTGGGGATTGAACTCGGGGTTTCATGCATGCTAGGAGCTATACCCCTTGCCCAAGAGGATAGATATTTGATAATGGACAAAATATGTATGTCTTAATGGAACAAAGGGTTTTAAGGCTGTGTTCACAGCGAAGAACTGGTATGGCAGTGAAGAACTGTCTCAGGCTCTCACCTGGCTCATGGCCACCTGTCACGGTTATGAGCAGCTGAATGATTAGGATGGAAAAGGGATAGGTTGGTGATCCTCAGCTGGTGTACCCTGGTGTCATGTGATGAACTTGCCAGCTGTTTAAATAAACTAGAAACATTTTGATTGCCCTGTGTCTCACCCAGGCTTGTTGTTAACATTTTAACTCATTCTTGGATGCATATAGAGACTATAAGCCCCGTATTTGCTCAGCTGCTAGTATTCCCAGCATTATTCTTTCTCCAGTTGCAGAATGCTGGAGTGCTATCCCCACTCCTGTTTCAGATTGGCTCTTCAGCTGCCCCAGAAGCCTCCAAACCACTGGAGACCCACTTCTCACTCAGAGTGAGTAGACACTGTGGAGTCAGACCACTGGGTCTCCTGTCTGCCATAGCCAAGCCTTCTTAACCTGAGAGACTGTTGAGAGGTTTGGGTTTACTAACTGGTCCATCCATCCTGCTCGGGCTGCAGCTGGCCTGTCTACCCTGTCTACCCTGTGCCTTGGCAGAACTGACGCAGGACCTACGGTCATGAGCAGGGCAATGGGAGCCCTCCATGATGGCTCTTTAGGAATCTCTGCTTCTAAGACTGCTCTGAGTATGGGCAGCACACCTTCTATTCTGGGAAACTGGTATCCATGTCTCTTACTGAGCAGCCTGTTCATTAAAAAAAAAAAAAAAAGATACTTATTTTTATTTTGTGTGCATTGGTTTTTGCCTGCATGTATGTCTGTGTAAGTGTGTCAGATCTTGCAATTACAGACAGTTGTGAGCTGCCATGTGGGTTCTGGGAATTGAACCCTGGTCCTCTGTAAGAACAAATGGTGCTCTTAACTGCTGAGCCATCTCTCCAGCCCCCTCTGTTCATTTTTTAAGTGGTTTAAATTTGGCATGAATGAGGTTTTGTCTTAAAAAAAGAAAGAAAGATCTTGCCTCATACTTGGACAGCAGAAATGGCAAATGATTTCATTCATATCCAAAGAATTGAGTTAAAAGGGGGCACCTTCTCTGGCTTGGAGCTCTGACTTCTCTGGTTTTCTTCTTGATCTCCCAGCCTGGTCCTCTCTTGCCGCCATTCTGTCTGTCTCTATCCTAGTTCTTAATGGAAACTCAGACCTGAAGAAAATCAAAGCCTGGACATTAATGATTGAAGGTCATGGCCTAGCTGGTTCATTTTTTTTTTTTTTTGGCTTTGTCTTTAAGCTGAAAAATTACTGACTTCTAGAGAAAGTATATTTTAGAATCTGACTAATATAGCAGGCAGAAGGAGCCCGGCTTCCCCTGCTGTCTCCAGCATTTCTAAGTTCACAGCATTTGGGTTTTGATTTTCTCCTCTTGTGCATTCTTGATCTAATGACCGATGATTATCCTGGAGCAGTTGCGTTAATTGATGGTATTTAACGACTCTGCTTACAGTGGGTAATTGCAGTCGGCTCAGCTAAGGGTGGTATGCTCTTTTTACTTGCTCTCAACTTGGGAAGTCTTAACATTGGATGCACAATGCCAGTAAGGAGTTGAGAACTTCTCCCTTGGTCCCAGTCTGCTACCTGGTGCTCTCAGCCCCTGAGGACACTGTATGTACTCTCAGCATCCGTCCTCATGTACACACATTGACTGCTCAGGGGCCCATTTCCCCAAGGTGTCTAGGGAGTGGAGGGCAGAGGCTGCACCCAGCACATCTCAGAGGCTTTCACTCTTAACAGACTGGCATGAAGCAGGGCTCGATACAAACCGAGCGAATAGGTGGCGAGTGGTGCGAAGCACACTTTGATGAGTGTCCTTGGCTTCGAGTAGTACGGAATCCTGCCTCAGTGGTCTTAGCAAGTGGCGCTATGTGACCAAGTGTTTGAAGGTAGGAGGCTGCTGTTTGCAGCAGCTGTTGTAGTTAGTGGCATCTTGCCTTGCCAGTGAATTTATAGTAGTGGCCACACCCCTTGGGTGTGGTTTCAGGTGCAGACATGACCCATTAAGGTAGAGGAGGGGCTGGCTCGGGCTCTCTAGGGTTCCAGAGGTGCAAGTTCACTGGCAAAGCAAGATGCCACTGCAAGCTGTTGTGACACTTCTGCTCTCATGTCCCCCCCTTAGCCGTCAGTTTATTGCAGGCTACAGGTACAGCTGCAGTGTACCTGCAAGGTACAGGCTGCACCTGCAGCATCTTTCCTCCTCCTCCCTTTCTTCTTGCACATCTGCTGAGCACTGCTGCTCACTCAGATCCAAGCCCCTCAGCCTGGGTGGTGGCTGGCAAGGACGCTGATACAGGCCTGTGGTACTGTGGAAGGGAAAGGCCCTGGGTGCTGAGGTTGCACATTACTGGGCCCATCGGCCATCTGCTTCAGAAGGGGTGTGTGTGTGTCACATCTGGTAACTTTTATCAGGAAAACAGATATTTTCCCGAGGACCCCAGCAGACTTCCCTGATACTTGATCCAGCAGACTTCATCACATGGTTGCTTCCAGTTAAAGGGGCCATGTGGATATTTAGCGGGGTACACCGAAGAAGGTCCATGCTAACACAAATAAGATAATTTTTGTAGTTCCAGTGTGATAGGAATATACTTTTTTTTCTTTTTTTGAGACAGGGTTTTCTCTGTGTAGCCTTGGCTATCCTGCAACTCACTCTGTAGAGCAGAGCAGACTGGCCTTGAACTCACAGAGATCAGCCTGTCTGCTTCCTGAGTGCCAGGACTGAAGGTATGCACCACCACTGACTGACTTAGGAAAATACTTTTTGCACGCATGAGTCCAACACTGACTGCTCCTGACGGTGAGGTGACTCTCCTCTAAGAGGTGACTAAGATACACATGTTCTGTAGGCAGCCATACTCGTTTAGACCAATCAGTAGGAGAGATAGGAACGTGGAGGGCAGTGTTGCAGTGTTTTATGGGCCAGAACTTACACACCTTTTTTTTTTCCAAGGAAGGCTGGTAAGTTTGTCTGTTGCATATCTAGGAGGAGGTTTATGATTAGCCGTAGTCTTTGCTATACCGTCCCCTTCAAAGTTGGGACTCTGATAGCAAGGAAGAAGGAAGGAGTATTGAGGGGCTGTTTGGGGGACTTTCCATGGAAGGAAAGGTGCTACAGAGGCCCCAGCTGGAAGTGGTGTCCGTCTTAGGAGATGTCTGTTTTAAATCACTGCTGCTTTGCCTCCCTTAGGAATTGCCAGATGACTCGGTAGGTGAATGGAAGGCCCTCGTTACCGCTGTTCCTTGGTGCATTCCATGTTCTCAGCTGAGTGTTCAGGTTAGAGTTGGAGCAGGGCTTGGCTACTATTCTAAACACTGCTCTGAATGGTTTGTTGTTGGAGGCAGAGGAGGATATGGGCTTCATTCCTTGTCCCTGTCACTTCTCATGCCCTATCCCTCTGTCTTCGGTTCTTGGCTGGTCCTTTGCCCAGGCATTACTCGGGTTGTAAAAATAGCGTCTGGCACCAGAGCGCCAATGAAAAGTTGGTGAGGATAGTGGTCTGTCGTCAACTATCAAGTCACTTAACCTGTGAGAGTTTTGATGCAGACCTTTCATAGAGCTCTGAGGACGAGGTTCTAAAGCTGGTTTACACGTTTTGGCTTGTACACGTTTCCTACCTGTTCTCTGTGCCGCTCACTCGGATGTGATCTGCTTGTGGTTAATACCTACCCCCAACTTTAGGCTCACATCCATGCACACACTACCTCCAAAACCTGCCAAATGGGCTGCTTCACCTTTCTGGTGTGGTCTGAGAAGTTGAGTCTCCTCTGTGGGGCCATTAGCTGCCACCCAGCATTCCATTCTTTCAGGGGCTTCCATCACCCACATGTGAGACCCTGGTCAGCCAGGCAGGTGTGTGATCAGCTCAGCCTGAGCCGGTTCGGCCCCTGCCAGCATAGCTTTGCACTGCTTCTCCTTAGGGAACTGAGGGCTGATCTGAAAGCTGTCAGCTGCCCTCATTGTGATGAATGGCCCCCAGGGCAGTTTCCTTCATCCTCCCTCCCATCCTTGTTTGTGGCGGTGGACTGGATGGGGGTGGGGCAGAAAAAGCAACTTCACACAGCTGAATGAACAGGGAGGTTGACTGAATCCAAAGATAGACTCTCTGACCAGTGGTCCATGTGCTTCAAAGAATGCTGCAACAAGGAAGAGATAGTCACTGTCCTCAGGGCTCTGCGGTGCGCATTGTAGCAGCGTGACTTCTGCACTACCCCCAGAGGCACTAACGCTCTTTCTGGAGAGCTGGACCTCCACCAAGGCCTGGAGGGGTTTGAGCTGACTTGGCCCACTAATCTCCATTTCTCCACCTTTAACCGGCATGGCACCACTGCTCAGTAAGTAGACACTGTGTGACCAAGTTAGATCCCCACTGCCAGGAGAGCCCACTGCAGCACGGAAAGATGCAGTTGGGAAGGGGTGGAGTAAAAGCCTGGAGCTGTGGCTTGGTGACCGAAGCCCACTGTCCCTGTGTCTCAGACTACTTGGAAGATAGAGGGCTCAGAAGACTGGGCATGCCTTCTAGCTGCTAGTGTCTTCAAGTGTGGCCCTCAGCACTTTCAGTGTGACTTCCCTGTAGTTTCACTTCCATCCCCCCGTCAGGTATGCATTCAGAAGTGTTCAGTGGCTCTCCGACTCCTGTGGGAGTCTTGTGTGGGCCTCTTTGTCCTCATCTGTCCCCTGATGAGCCACTGCTTAAAGCTTGTCATCAACAGCAAAGGGGCGAGCCTCAGACCCCTCTGGGCCACTGTGCCTGTCAGTGCCTCATGGGCGCCCCTGTCCTGTGCCACTGTTGAGTTTCACACCATGCCTGTCTCTTTCAGCAATCCTAACCCACGATGTTCTCCATTCCCAGATCCTTGGCTCCTGTAGCCCATAGTACTGCGTCCTTACTGTCTCCAGACCACTGGTCTGAGATCTTGCTTAACTGCATTGTTTAAAACACAGACGAATAATTAAATTAAATTTACTGCAATTCTCCCTTAAGTTTTAAAAGTAATACATGTTTATTGTTATCTTCTTATTATTATTTGTTTGGAAGATAGGCATGGTAACATATGTCTGTAATATCAGCATTGGGGAGGCTGAGGCAGGTGGATTACAAATTTGAAAACCAATGAGAGAGAGGAAGAGAGACCCTGGAACAGGTAAGAGGAGAGTGTTTTCTAAGATGGCAGCCATCTTCTTCAGGAGTCTGTGAAGCCAGGCTTCCATTTGCACCGGCTTGTCAAAGAAAATTGAGACTACCTGAATTCACAGGCATGACCACTCATGACATCTCTTTTCTCTTTCGAGGGGTTTTTATTTTTCAAATTGTTATGTTTAAAGTAGTGTTGGAAAAGAACGATGGCAGTGTGGCACAAAGGGACAAAAAGCAAAAGTAACTCAACAAAAAGGGTGTGAGAGGACCCAAACCCTGCTAGTAGCATGGCCAAGGGCCTCTCTGCCTTTATCCCTAACCCAGGTGGTGACTGCGTCCCAACTCATGGATGGGAGTTCACTGTCACAATCTGACATAATTGGCTAATAAGGGGAAGGGGAAAGTTAAGAAAATATGGATCCTGGTTAAGCTAACCACCTTTAATAGAAAAGAAAAATAACAACTTTCACAGTTTCCTACTCTTTATTATGTATGTATGTATGTATACAATACACGCATTATATATATATAATAAGTTTTTTCTTCAAACTTAGTAAGTGCCTACTTTGTGACTGGTAACAGTAAATTATTGTTATTGATAAGTGACATCCCTGCCTTCCTAGAGGGTGCTCCTTTGACTGGGCAACTGACTGGTCCAACTGGAATGTTGGGCTTTCACTGTGGCCACAGCATCTGTTCTGGTCACCAGGAGTCTGCTCTCAACGGGCCTTGCTGCTGTTTTCCTAGCCTCCCCTCTGGAGAGGTGACCCTGGCATTTCGGAGGAGGCAGGTCAGGGCTCACATAATACTTCTGGCATCTCTGACTTATGACAAGGAGGCTGCCAAGAGGCCCTAGGAATACTTCTGGCTTTTAGGCACCAGAGCAAATAGTTACATTTCCTTAGAGTCTTTACCCTGAACTGTCTAACCACACCCTACCCGCTCATCCCCACCCCCTGCTAATAAAAGGTAACCCTAAGTGCCATTATGGAAATGAGGTGATGATGGATCTGCCTTCTTCCAGCTGAATGGTGGTGCCAGACTTGGCAATCACAGTGCCCCTCCGGTGGCCTATCTAAAGGCCCCCAAAGTGCCTTGGTGGTTTCATTTGCATAACAGCCAGGTGTAGGCAAGAACGGAAGTCCTTGCCTGGCGCCTTAGGAAGAAGTGAAGCCAAGGGTTATTAGCATTACAGATTAGGCCGGGGAACCAAGGGAAGCCACAACACAGGATATTTTTCTCAAGTCCAACTGAAATGGGGCTTACATTATTGAACGGCTCCTCTTCATTCACCCACCTTTGGCCTCCAGGGCTGGTCTCCAGAGTGATGAACCCAGGATCTGCTTTCAGGCCCTTGATAGCTTATTGGAGTGGCTAGAGTCAGCATGAGTTCCCTCCCAGATGGAGTCTAGGTAGGGAGAGGCAAAATAATAATATAATAATAATAATAATAATAATAATAATAATAATAATAATAATAGCTCTCATTTACTCTAAAAAGGTTAAAACAACAGTGGGCCTGTCTCTCCTGGCTGTGGGCAGCTACTGCAGTGAGCTGGGGTCTGAAGTCACATCTGGGCAGCATTTTTCTTATCAAGAAGGAAGTCATAGAGAAATAGTTGTCAAAACAATACCCTTGTGGATTTAAGCCTAACATTGGAGGAATGGGATCCCTTGCAGTGTGCAGGGAACATGCCAACCATTTCAGACTTTCCGTATACTTCCCTGCTGGATGCTTATGACCACCCAGGTGGCCAAAAGTAGTCACCTTTTCTTTTCTTTTTTTAAACTGTTAAGGTCAGTTTAGGATCTGGTCCCCAGGACTAGTCACTTGGGCTTCAGGGGAACCTCTGACTCCTCCAGCCTTTCTCTCACATAGTTGTCCCATCTACGTGAAGATAAGCTAAAGTCCTTCCTTGACCCCAGCTCCACTTGAAGGCAGCAGAGGGAAGGTTTCCTCTGTGTTGACCCTCTTCTTTGTAGAGTGGACAGGGTTAGAGTTCACCAGGTAGATTCTTCATGACCTTCTTCAACAAGAGAACAGGTATACCCACAGTATACAGGACATGTTAGAGATGCCCCGCAGTCCCCTGGGACCTAGTTGTCCTCGGAGGACACGGGGAAAATATTCTCCGGTTTCAATCCCTCCAACCACAGCAGTATAGGCCTCCAAATACTTAGTCAGTGTTCTATTGCTGTGAAGAGACACCATGACTTCGGTAACTCTTATAAAGGGAAATATTTAATTGGGGCTCCCTTACAGTTTCAGAGGTTCAGATCATTATCATCATGGCAGGGAGCACGGTGACACACAAGCAGGCATGGTGCTGGAGAAGGAGCTGAGAGCGCTGCATCCAGATCTGCAGGCAGCAGGAAGAGAGAGACCGACACTAGGCCCGGCTTGAGCTTTAGAAACCTCAGAGCCCACCCCCAGTGACACACTTCCTCCAACAAGGCCAAACCCAGTCCTTCTCAAGCAGAGCCACTCCC
Source organism: Cricetulus griseus (assembly GCF_003668045.3). NCBI lineage: Eukaryota > Metazoa > Chordata > Mammalia > Rodentia > Cricetidae > Cricetulus > Cricetulus griseus. The sequence goes on along the minus strand of NC_048597.1, from coordinate 205,455,438 downwards.
TGATAGCTGAGCTTGTGGGCATCATGCATATTCACAGCACCACGTTTGCCTACTGAACGCCCACAAGGTCAGCTACACACCAGATAACGTCTCGTAGTTTACATACCTTTATGCTGTCGCTTGTAGCTTGCTTCAGACTTTCCAGCTTTTTTCCATTCTGGAAAAAAAAAAAAATTCAGGCATCGTATTCTTCATTACTTATCCAGAAGGCCAGCTGCGATGATGTTTTATAAGCAGGTACAGCTGGCCTCGTGAAGACCTCACTGGCCAAGACAGCAGTGCGGCAACAGGGTTGCTTTGTGTTTGTGGTGAGCTCAGATCCATGTTAAAATAAGCACCACCCCCCTCCGTGGCACGGATCCCTGTGGGAGTACATGCATATCGAAGATTAAATATGGATCGTGTTTTAAAAAATACCTGATTTAGAATAGCATGGATAAAGGAAGAGGCAGTACATGTGTAGGCTCCCCCAAAAAACAAATGGGAAGAACTTGCCTGGTCTTAACCTATATCCGTTGCTTTTCTGTTGCCGTGATTATAAACATCGTGACCAAAAGCAGTTTATAGAAAGGAGGTTTTATTTGGGCTTTTGGTTCCAGAGGGGTAAGATTCCATCCCGGCAGGGTGCAGGGCAGCAGGAAGCTGAGAGAGACCACATGCAACACCCTGAGCATGAGGTGGAGAGTGGACTCAAAGAAGGGAGCTCTCTGTCCGAGCCCTGTGCCCAGGGATCACCTTCTCCAGCAAGGCCGCACCTCCTAAACCTCCCTCAACAGCACCAACAACTGGGACCAGGTGCTCCAGTACCCCGAGCATTTCTAAGTCAAACCACCACACAACTCAAGCAAAGGGCGTCCATATGTCTCACCACAGACTGTAACTGTGAATGCCAGGCAGTGCCATCTGGGTTCCATTTGACTTCCCCGTAGTTCCTAGATACAAGCTGTTGCTCAGAAGGGAACCCCGGAAGGGGAGAACTGAATGGAAGATGTGCCCGGTACCCATAGGTGGCGCTGTTGTTCTGGGAAGCACGTGGAGATAGTTGTGAGTTGCCATGCAGATGCTGGGGTTCAAATCTGGGTCCTCTGGAAGAGTAACCAGTGCTTTTATGAACTGAACTATCTCTCTAGCATATTTAAAACTCTCTCTCTCTCTCTCTCTCTCTCTCTTTCTCTAGTGGGAAATTACCAATACGGAGTCAGGTAGAAATATAAGGGTATTTAATAGGGAAAAGCCTTACTTACAGAGCGACCTAGCCAGCTGGCACAGTAGCAGTGTGTACAGCAAGAAGCAAAGAGAAACCGAAAGGGCAAACGCAGTCACACTACATCACTCTGACCACGCTTGGCGTGGTCAGGCACATCTGTAGCCAGCCCCTAAGAAGGCGTGGCTACAGCTTCCCCTACATCGCTCTCTCTCTCTCTCTGACTTTTCTTTTTTTCCTTTTTTGGTTTTTCAAGACAGGGTTTCTCTGTGGCTCTTGAGGCTGTCCTGTAGACCAGGCTGGTCTCCAACTCACAGAGATCCGCCTGACTCTGCCTCCCGAGTGCTGGGATTAAAGGTGTGTGCCACTACTACCCTGAAAATTCATCTTTTAAAGTATCACTGGGTTCTGAATTCTATACAGTACACAAATAAAAAGTTCCACTCCTGCCTTTGCCTTACAAACAACAACAACAACGGCAACAAAAACATTCCGCCCAGTCTTTGTAATACAGTCTTTATTTTTATGATGTTCTTGAGATCAAACTGGACACATCACGCTGTAGCTTGCCTTATAGTCTTACTTTTTGGCTAACAATAATTTTTTCCTGCTATTGGTGGTTTTGTTAATTATTCACATCTATTGGAGAAGTTGTGAATTATATTGTTAGATACTCTATTCACAGCATATATATCATAATATATATGAGTAAGCTCTGAGAAGTCCTTCCTCCTCTACAGCAGAAAGGACAGCTCACCTAGAGGCTGTCTCCTGCCGGGTTTTTTCCTGTAAATTTCTGGAGATTTGCATATACGTGTCAAGGTGTGCCTAAGGGAAGTTGCTGTGCCCTGCATGGCTTGGTCCTGGAAACCTGATTGGGGCAATAAGGGGATGGAGAAAGGACAGACACACATACAGAAACTCTGGGATAGGATGGGCTGTGCTCACTCTAAAGGAGGGCACCTCCTGTGCAGCACATGTATTATATTCATCGCAGGAGGAGGGGTTAGCTAGGAGGTCTTGTAGGGGAGCAGTCTCAGGTTGCGGTCATCCCCGAGGAAGGAAGCTGCTTGCTACTTTTGTACATTACCGTCAGCATCTGCACATGGACCATAGGTAGGCTTTCCCAAGTGCCCAAGCCTCGCTCGGGGAAGTCTTTACCAGTGTCCATGGTGAAAAGGTTTCGCAGTGAAAGACTACCTTGGTGATCAGCTGGGGCCGGAGAATGCCACAATAATCACACCATGCAAGAGATTTATCGGGGAGGGGGAGACACAGAAAGCCAACTCTGAGTGGGGGGTGGAAAACAGAGAGTGAAAGAGACCAGGCCATGATGGCGCCAGGCAGAAAGAAGAAAATAACTTGTCGTATTGGCCTTTAGTAATGACAGGATGCGGGTGGGGGGTGAGGGGGTGGGGTTGACTGTTGTTGGTCCTGAATCATTGAAGGCAGGAGGAACCTGGTTCTGGAATGTGGGTGGTTCTTAGTTGACTAACACATGGTCTGAGGCACCCCAGTCTGAGGCACTGGAGTCCTTGACATGACTGTTCTAGTGTCAATACCACGAATTCACTTCCCACATCGTGTGGTACTGTATATGTTTTGCTTCTCTTTAACTCGCTTACTCTTTCCATTATTTAAAAAAATCTGTTATTTAAAAAAATTATTCTTTGAGAATACAGTGTATTTTGATCATATCCACCCCCACCACAATATCCAACCCAGTTCCCACTATTCCTTCTCCCTCCCAACTTTACTATGTCTTACCTAAAAAAATAATCCAGAGTTTAGTTACTGGTGTCCATTTGCACATGGGCACCAGGCCATCCACGGGAACATGGATAACCCACCAGGGGCACAGGGCCATAAACGGGAACATGGATGACCCACCAGGGGTTGCATCTGTGAAGAAAACTGCCCCCCCTTCCCACCAGCCATCAGCTGCCACTAGCTCCTCCTCGGGAGCCCCTCTGCCTCTCTTTTTTTTCACTTGGCAGTATTTCTTGGGTGCTCATCTTCCACACTTAAGCCCATTCCTTTCTTTTTTACAGCTGAGTCCTGGTCCAGTTTGTTCTGTAACTGTTTGTCATCCTTTACCTATTCTCCTACAGACAAATGTTGCAGTTGTTTCCAGGTCTCCTGGTAACTTCTAAAGCCTCTGTTTGCCTGGTGGAGTGTTTTCCTGTAGGAGTCTAGTAGCCTGGAATTGTCAGAGATCTGAAGCAAGTGAGCGGCCAGGCAGTGTCTGCATAGACTTGTGACCACCTCTGGAAACCTACATAGTATCTATTATGTCACAGTCTGTTAAACAAGAGAGCCCCCATGGTCTGCTCAGGGGACTTAGAAACCTTTCTGCTGAGAGAGATGACAGGTTGTGGATAAGGTTTGAAACCACCATACTTGGTCTGGCTGGCCATTTCAGCCTTGGCTTCAAATTCCCTACTTGTTACAGTTTCCATACTAAATGTCTCCACTGGCTCATGTGGTGGACACTTGCTTGTCTCAGGTAGTGACTATTTGGTGTCAGGCTTCTGAAAACTTGAGAAGGCAGAGCCTAGACAGAGAAACCAGGTCACTGGGGCGAGTCGTCATGGACAATACCTTGTCTTGGGCCCTCTCCAGTACTTTCTCTGCCTACTCTCGCTCTCTCCCTCCTTTCTGTCTACCATATGGGAGGACCTTCCTCTACCATACAGTGCCAACTCAGAGCTGCTCTGCCTGAGTGCATGGGGTTTAACCACAGAGCAAACTCTCTGAAACCATGAGCCAAAGGAGTTTGTCTCTTACAATAGCAAACACAAAGTAACGGATTATGCTACCTGTCACAGTTTTCCAGAACCTTCCAAGAAGGTGATTTCAGAACCTTGTGTGGTAAGGTCCAGAGTGTGTTTTGAGGGTTTCACCTCTCTCCTTCCCAGGCAGCTCCAGAAAGACACGGCTTCCCTATCTCATATTCTTCCTTGGAGGTGGGGAGGTTGTCCCTGTGCGTTTGGCATACTAGAAACCTCCTGTGCCCTAACTGGGTTTACTGGACAGAGTCTCCAAGAAGCAAGATTCTTTTGTGAACTAAAAGATGTGGAGAATGGGAGGGACTCGGTATAGGGCTGGCTTAGAGGGTGGGTAGAGCCTTGTAGCTCATGGACAGTGGTTGGCTAGCAGTCCTAGAGCATCATAGGAAATAGCTACAAGTCCAAGGGGGAATAGTACTTGGAATAAGATTCTGTGTTGAGTTTTAAATCAATGTATTCAAACAGTTTGTCATAGAAAAGGAGGCTTTCGGTATATTCTGAGGTCAGAGAGAAGCAGCATAGATTTTTATCCTCATTGAATCACTTACACCAAGGTCAGTGATAGGGCATCCTGTGGTCAGTTTTCACTGTGATAGTGATCTTGTGATCAGATCCAGTTTTCTGTGATGAGATGTATTCAGAAGAGGAAATAACTAAACACACTCTCTAACAAACACTCCTCCTGCTAGTCTACCACGCTCAACGGTGCCCAGTCTCAAGACAGCAGAGCTTGGCCGCATGGTTTGTAAACCAGGCCTCTACCTGCTGCAGAAGCCTTCTTTGCCCATATTGTTAGTATTGAGGCATCTGTACTGGCCTGTCCTTGGGGTTCTAACAGGATACGCCCTCAGCTGCAGCCGCTAAGAGCACCCACCACCTGTGCATATTTCCCTTTTAAAAGGGTCCTGCCCACCTCCCATTCTTTCTCTCTCTCTTTTTCTCTCCCTCCTCCCTCTTTCTGTCTGTCCCCCCCTCCCCTTCCTTCTCTCTCCTTTCTCTTCCCCTCTTTCCTCTCTTTCCTCTCCTCCTGCTCCTGTCTCCAGAGTCTGGAGACACTTTCCCCTTTTTATGATCCCTTTCCCTAATAAAAACCCCTCTGCTTGAACCCTGTTGTGTGACATCTTTCTCTCTCGTGCCACTTTTCTTAGATTACAACACATATAATGAGCATATCTAGAAACTCAACTTCCAGTGGTTAGTACAGACTACTACCTTTCTTATTTCAGCTCAAGTTTATGGAAGATGAGTAAAAAGGGTATTGGCCTAATCATGTTGCTTTGCACTCTCCAAACTACTTATGTCAACAGCCTCTTCCCCCAGGTTTGATACCATAGATCTTAAGCCTTGGTTGTCTCCACAATGTTGAGCTAGACTGATTGTGGTAGTCTGAATTAAAAATGCCCCCATAGGCTCATCTATTTGAATACCCAGTCCCCAGTTGAAGGTGCTATTTAGAAAGGTTACAAACTTTTAGGAGATGGAACCTTGATAGAGGACATATAACATTTGGGGAGGGCTTTGAGGGTTTCTAGCCCCACTTCTTGTTCCATCTGTCCATCTGTCTGCCTGTCTCTCTGCTTCCTGTGTGTGAGACCAAAGAGTGATCAGCCAGCTTTCCGCTCTCTTCTCTGCCACAATGGACCCCGTCCCTTTGGAACTGGAAGCTAAAGTAAATTCTTTCTTCTCTAAGTTGTTCTTAGTCCTGCTATTGTGTCAGAGCAACAGAAAACTGATGAGAGTACTGGGGTGTGCAGCAGTGCTAGTCCCTACTTTCTTGGCTAGGGGCTGAGACCAAGGAACAGTTTGTGTTGTGTTCCTTCCCAAACTTGCTATTTGTGAGTCTGGGTCACAATGTTTCAGCACAATTTAAAATGGGAAGGACACAGAAATGTGGGTGTTTTTTGTTTGGTTTGGTTTGGTTTGGTTTTTTTTGTTTTTGAGAAACGTTTTTAAGAAGGGATTCTGAATCAAGGAATCCTTGAGTCACGATACGCAGAGGGTGAAGGGGCTCTCGAAGCCCCAGCATGGCAAACATGGCTCTGGCGGGCCTTGCCCTCCCCCATTACCTCTGCCTTGCTAAAAACCATTAGATTACATTCCTAATGCTGGTCCTCAAGCTCCAGTCCCTTATTTGGCCACTTGCTCCCCCTGGGCTGACCAACAAGGTCCAGCTATCTTAAGTGTTGAAGTCCAGGAATCAAAAGCCCCCTTTTAGCCCCCTTAACACACCCAATTAAAATAAACCAACTCATCCTAACACAGGATTTGCCCTTTTACCTTTAGAAACTGCCATTTGCCTATGAGCCACACCTGTCTCCTCTATCCAGAAGCAGTTTCTGTCCTCTGAGACAAATATCCCTTCCTCTTCTCCCTTGTCCTCTGTCTCCTGTCTTTATATTTTAATCTGTGTCCTTTGTCCCTGTGGGGCAAATAAGTCTCCTTTGTGCTGAGAACTTGGTCTTGGGGTATCTTGAGCCAACTTGAGGTCCCTACAGAGGGCATCTAGGAATGTCTCTCCACCCTTGGCCAGATTCATTCTGTAGGGCCATCATCACTGCAGTGTTCCACGGGGTGAGGCTGCAGCTTTCTGAAGCATAGTCTAGGGCCATGGACTAACTACCCACAGGCGCTAACAGTGATCCATGGAGTACCTGGTGTCTCGTCCTTGCCTTGATCAGGGTACAGATGGTCTGGCAGTGAAGCGAGAGTTTGCTAGAACTCTTGAGTGCGCTTTCAGCCTGGAAAAGGCCTCATGAGATAAAACACCTTACTGTGGTCAGCTTGCATGCTCTGGTCCATGCATCCAATCAGAGCAATACCCTGAAAAATGCAAGGATCAAGAAACACCAGTTTGCTTGGCAGCCCACTTTCCTGTGGACCTGATTCACTGTGTACATATGTGATTCTTCAGATCTGGGGAGCTTTTGTTTGTTTTGTTGGTTGGTTTGTTGCTCAGAAAATGTGACTTTCATTATTTAGATGTCCTTTGTGAACCACTTGCAATTCCAGTTTTACAGCCTACCCATTCTACCCTCTTCAGCTTCCCTTGACATTTTAAGAGACTTTTAATTAACTGGGTTTGCTTGCAAAATACAATTTTTAAAAAGCAACTCTATTTTTGGAACAGCTTTGGTGAGTTAGCTATACATGTTGTCCTTTCTCTCGAGGTATATACGGTTGCCATTCTAAAACAAGCATGCTGGTTTCAGAGGTAGCTACTCCCAAAACTTCAGGAAGAGCTGGGTGATACAGTTGGATGAAGCAGACTTCTCCCAGAATGTCAGATAAAGATAGCTGAAGCATACATAAAAAGTGAAACCCTGGTTCACTGAATTCTTTGTTTCAGTCTTAAGAAATGACTAGCCACCTGGATAATTTAGCTGGAGGCAGGTGGCTGGGTTTCCAAGAGAGAGTCACTGGACCTCGTGGTTGGCAAATTTATAGAGAAAAATAACTTGTGGGCTTGAAGTGATGGCTCAGCAGGGAAGAGCATGTACAACTTGTTCTTCCAGAGACCCAGTTATGGTCCCTAGCACCCATATCAGACAGCTCACAACCATCTGTAACTCCAGCTCCAGCAGATCTGATGCTTGTGGCCTCCACAGGCACCCACGAGTGTGTGTCATACACTCCCACAGATGCACACACATACACACACGCACGCACGCACGCACGCACGCACGCACACACACACAGTAAAATCTTTAAAAAAAAAGGGGAAAAAAGCTTAAAATAGTTCATGCTTTTAAAAATATCAGCTCTGTAAGTTACCAGCTTCAGAACCTTCTTGGAAAGAAATCATGGATAAATAATTCATGCTGCATATTTCAGAAACATGGATTTTGGAATAAAAGGTCTTGTTGGGAGGACGTGGCGGCTGCAGGAGACGCTGTGCTGCTGGATCATACCTGAGCAAGCCTGCACTGAAGTTTTGAAAACCTGTAATTATGACGGGGATGTGCTTTGATGGCGAGATCTGAAAAGTACAGGTGCTGTCATCAGCTGACTGAGCTTAGGAGTCACTGCCTGGGATAATTGTGTGTGTTGTCAAACCTTTTCCAGGTGTGGGAGGTAACAGAAGCCCCTGGCTCCCTCCTTCTGTTCAAGGCAGTACCCTTTGTCCTTCCTGCTTGGGCTTCTGCCAAAAAAGTGAATCCTGATTGGTCTCACCCAGTTCTCACAATCCATTCTTATGTCATGGGTTTGGGTTTGGACATGTGACTCGCTTCTAGGGAGGGGAGGGGAAGTCTGTTGGAGGGGCTTAAACTGCTCTGGTAAAGTAGGGATGCATAGGATTGTCTCAACATCTCTGCCCACTACCAAGTATGGCTGTGATGCTTGGGAATATGGCATCAGTTTCTGATACTAAGAGAAGTCAGCCTTGGGAGAGGACAAACAAGGAAGGTTGCTAAGAGCATAAAGTGTACAAAGATTGGCCCCCAGTGGCAGGTGCTTTTGAGCTATTCTGGTGCTGACTGGTTGCTTGGCAGTGTCTTGTTGGGTTAGCTAGGGTTTTCTGGTTGCCTGCAGCCAACCCATCTTCATGGCTACATGGATAATTTAGGGTTAAAAGAAAACAACAACCAAGGTTATATCATGATTGTGTCTCCTGTTGTGTCCAGAAGTGACAGTAAGCCTGGTCAGTGATGAATGTTTTGCCTCACACCTGGTGAGTGTCTAGTTGTCAAAGTCCCCAGAGGGGAGTCCCTTGCAAGGGCTCAGTGTTTTGTAGTGCCAATGGTGGGATATTTGATTGCCTTCTTTAACAGAAGTATAGTAGCATGGCTTTAAGAGGTTGTGAAATTGAGGGAGTTGGGAAGAGACTGGGAGACTTTTAAAACAATTTGAGCTAGCTGATAAGAAATCAAGGAAATGGGTAGCTTTGCCCCTTGGGATCACCTAGGGTTTCTTTATCTTCGAGGATGCTGTGTCTTATCCATATGTAAAAGTGTAAAAAATGCCTCATCATCATCCTGGGGTTTGGAGCCCGGGAAGGTGTAGGGGAACATTGCTCAGGCTGGGCTGGGACCAGCAACCTCCTTTTGACTTGGAGTTATCAGACTCTGCTCACTCAAAGGTCGCTGGCCAGAAGTGGCCAGCTAGCTTACAGCTAGTTGCAAAGGGGTTGGGAAAATGTTCTCTCTGGCCGTGTGTCCCATTAAACTCAAAGAAGTCTGATCGTAAGGTTTACAGTTAGAGGCCCCTGTCACATAGTATGTCTGCTACGGTACACAGGAAGGACACAAGACACAAGGGCAGAGTGTTGGGTACCACTCTGAATGTGAAACAGGGTGGGAGGGAGTCTCATAGGTCAAGTTCTTTGAACACTCTGGGGCCTTGCGCCAATTTCACTCTGCCCTGACCTTGAGCCAGGTGGCATTTAACACCTCTTCAGACTCTGACTTCCTTGCTGTTCCCAGTGGGCAGTCTCTTGCTAGGGATGGGGAGAGGGTGCACAGAGGTAAGGAATAACTCATAACTCATGTGAGCTGCAGGGTCCCAAACCATCTGAGAGCCATGGGCTGGCACTTAGCAGCAACTCTGCTTTGCTATCTGTTATGCCCTTCACAACCCAGGGCTCTGTTTCCTCATGGGGAAAACCATGGCTCACGAAGGCTTCAAACAGTGCTCTAGACACAGGCACCTGACCCTGAGTCCTGACTGTATGGAAGAGACTAAATGAGGCAGAATTTAGGGGTATTTCCAGATCATTTCACTGTGTGGTGGCATGGTTTTTTTTCGTGAGTTTACAATCGCAAATGCACCAACTCCAGTCCAGTCTTCAGGGCTGTTTCTGAATTGCCTCTTACCAGGGAGCCGACCCACTGTCTCCTAGTCTGGGCATGATCAACCTCTGTGCTCTCTCCTTCCCTGGAGGTTCTGGTTTCCTGTGACCTAATATTTGGCTACTCATTACTTGACTAGTTAGACTGTAGGCTTACTTTTAAGGTTATTATTAAATAAACTCACTTTATTGTACTGAACTCACAAGTAAAACCATCACACATCCAGATTACACACTCAAGCAAGCCTTTACCCAGTGCCACACCAGGCACACCGCCCTGAACCTCTATACAGTTAGAATGGCCCTCCTGAGGTCCTGGACTTCACTTAGTGTTTTATGCTTGATTATCAATTACATTTTCACACACTTACTCAGCACAGAGAAAAACTATGGCAGAATGGAAGCTAGGAAAACACTTAGCTTTATAAACTCTTTCTGGCTCATGTGCCCTTTTGTCTGCATTCCATCTCCTTTTCTAAAAAGCTGGTTTTTGTTTTTCCACTTTGAACTCAGACATCATCAAGCAGAATCACACTATGATCCTTGAGGGTCCATCACCAGCTTCAGCAGCAGTTTGTCAGCCTCCTTACCACCCTCAAACCCCAGAATGTTTGTTGTTGTTTTCCTTTGTTTGTTTTTGAGATTTATTTATTTTTATTCCATGTGTGGGTGTTTTGATGTACGCATGACATGCAAGGCAGTACCTGCAGAAGCCAGAAGAGGGCATTAGATCTCCTGGTTGTTAGCTGCCATATGAGTGCTGGAAATTGAAATCAGGTCCTGTGGGACAGCAGTACTGAGCCATCGCTCCAGCCCTACCCCCTAAGAGTTTTATGACAATTCCTGGACTTATACCCTTTCTTCTGTAAGTCTGTGGTGCATTTCAGCCCTGAGTTTCAAAATGCCTCCTTTTACCCCCCAGAAGTACTCTCTCTGTCCTATACATGAGGTCGTTTTCACTGAGAACGGCACCTGTAGATGTCAGGAAATACAACATCTTGGAATGAATTGTGTGTGCCTGTGTGTGTAGGTTCCTCTGTGTGTGTGTGTGTGTGTGTGTGTGTGTGTGTCCGAGTGAATGAGTTGGCTTCCACTTTAGAAGCAAGCTTATAAATTAGCAGGAGAGCTCTGGACGCAGACAAACTGCTGTGAACTCTGAGCACCCCATTTCAGCACCGCATTCCAGTCTGTTCTCCCTGGCCTTCCTGGTGACTCTAGAATTCACCCATCTTCATCAGTCTCCAAGGTTGGTTTATTCTTAGTCAGGCAGCTTTGATTTTGCAATTAAACTCCTCTCTGAGGCACACTTAGAAGGAGGGCTCTCAGACACAGCCTTAACCTGTGCTTGGTTCATGTTTACTTTACAATTACATGATTTTTTTTTAAATCTTTACTTAGGCCAAATGATTATGTTTTTATTTAGGCCAAAATGATTAGGACTGAAAACAAATCAGAGTATAGACTCTATCCTAAGTATTTTCTTTATTTAATTCCACCTTTCTATTCCTGGTAATAGTACTTTAGCTACACATATGGAAGATAATTGAATGCATATTTTCTTTCAAGTAGTCATGGTCACATTTAAAATTCTAAATTCTGTATGCTTTGCAGGGGAAACCAGAGCTTGTTGCCTGATGTGGCACTCTTGGTTTTTACAAGGTAAAAAATAGTTCAGGGCTCGGTTCTGGAAGCCTCTGGTGATGGAATAGTAGCTTGGAAAAATGCCTTTGACGTGCTTCTTTCCCTTTTAATTCAGGAGCGGTAGTTACTGTAGTGTAAGGGGATCTGCTTATTATCTTGTACTGTTCCAACTCTGCATTTTTCCTTTGCTGCTCAGATTTATGGTTAAGTCAAAGGGATTTAGCAGGACTTTCCTGTTTGTGTAATCAGAAATTCAATGTAATAATTCTGGGTTTGAGGTATTTTTAACCAGGGACTAGAGCCATGCCCAGCAGACACTGCATAACAGGTACTGCTATCTTATGTTCAGCCGGAACATAGAATGGTTGTGTCCACAGGGATATTTTAGGGGGTTGGCTTTGGTTATGATGCATCTTGGACCAAGAACATCTTTTCCATGGAAGGTGATGGGACCTGGGAGATGTTGGGGAATAGGAAATGAGGGCGCTGCAATCCCTTAAAAGTGCTTCACCCAGCCAGCACAGCAGTGAGCCATCCCGTGGATCTGATTTTCTGTGTTGTGAGTAGTAGACTGTGGGACATCCTTCTAGGCTTAGAGCCCTGGCTAGGCCTATTGTGACCTGTGTGAGTGTGGTGGGGTGTCTGAGAAGCTGCAGTGGCCCTCAGCAGTAGGCACAGAGCTCCTCGTGGAGGCGCATGCATAAAAATGGCAGAAGGAACAGGAACAGAGTGACTTACCAAGTGCTTCTCGTAGCCTCTCGGCTGGCATAGCAAAAGGGGAAGAGAGCTCTGGATAATCAAGGCTGCATCCTGGACTACAGAGCTGAACTGAGGCCATATTTGGTAATCTTTGAATTTGTGCTGTGGGAACGCACAAGCTAAGGCATATGTTCTGGGATGGAAACCCTTGGGCAAGGCTGGACATAGCAACTGCGCTGAAGCCTCACCATGGGAGAGGAGCCATGAATGTGGCCACAGATTTGGCTGCCTGCCCCAAGGCTAGGGATGTGGGCCAGTGGATAGGGAAGTGTCCAGTGGCCAGGATTTTGAGAAGAAAGCACAGTGTGAAGCAGAAACGACAGTTCTGGAGAAAGAGTGAATCTTCGAGTTTAGGTAGGCATGGTGTTTGTGTGACACCACCGGAGGCGGAGAGTCAGGTGTAATGCGTCTCTGCTGCCTGCCAGCTGCTCTGCCTTCTGCAGAGTGTTTACTACTGACCGTGTCTCCTCGCCCATGTTCTTATCCTCAGGCTTTCTGAAGTCATGATCTCATGACTCAGAGAAACAAAGTCGGTCTCGCGTCTGGAGAGAGTGTGTGTGGAAAATAAGAAGCAGAGCTGGGGACGGTGCACAGATCCATGGTCCTCTGCAGCCTCATCCTTTCCACTCAATTAGGGTTCCCTTCCACTGAAGGATGGTCCCCCCGCAGGGAATACCTACAGTGGCAGAATTGTGCCACCGCCATTTCCCACTGGCAAGCACACACTGACCCTTTTGCGTCTTAGTTCAGTTGCAAGCCATTGATTTCAAATCCCTGCAGATTTGGGGTTCTGTCAACATTCTTTAGCCATTTTAAAAACTAAGAACAAAGCATGGTCTCAATTCCCATGTCTTCTACTGAAGTGGACCCCAGAAGATGTGTCTACGTCACAATTTAGTCACCCTCAAGCTGGGCTGTATGCAGAGCTTGACAGTGTAACCCAGCATAGATGGAACCAACAAGACTTTAACCTCCCTGGAGATAGGGCACAGAAACCTGGAGGGAATGGAAGAGAAACGGGGAGCATTCCCATTGGGAAGTCAGGATAGGCCGGAATGACAGCAGTCCAGAGATTAGAAGCTGCAAGGCAGTTACATGAGCTCAGCCATCTGGTTAGCCCAACATACCCTCTGTTTTTCCATCTGAGTCTAAATACAGTCCCTTTCTCCAAAAGTCATCAGCAAGCTGAGGTGTGTGGATCAGACGGAGAGTGGCATTGTGGGGGTGCAGATCCTGGTTTGTGTTTTCTGGTAAAGATGTGAAGCCTTTTTTTTTCTTTTCTCTCAGCTAACTTTTGCTTTGTATCAAGTTCTCAAAACTTACTGGCTTAAAACATCGATCATGATGTTTGTGTGTGAGTTTGTGGATTGGCCCTGAGTTTCCTCTGGTCTGGACTGATTTGGCTGATGGAAATCTCCAGACTTGGCCGAGCTGGGAGGTCTAGGGTACCCTCATTCATGTATAATGACTGTCAGGATGGTTGTTTGGACAAAGCTTCAGTAGGGGTTGGTTTTTGCTGGACCCACGTGGTTCCTCATCCTCCAGCAGACAAGCCTCTAAGTCCTCTCATAGCTCAGCCCGTGACTTTCGAGCCCCTCCATGCAGCCCATCTGCTATTTCCCCATTAGCCAAAACAAATCTCTCGTCTAAATCAGGAGTCAGTTTGGGAACTTATTATATCAGTCCATGGATACAGAAAAAGTGTGAATTGGAAGCCGTTACTGTTAAGAAACGCATCATGCTGCGAACCTAGAATTAGCTCAGCAAGTAACAGTTGTCACTACCTGACGCCCACCTGAAGACTGCTCTGAGCCATACTGTGGTGAACTCCTTAGGAAGAGTCCGTGTCAAGGAAAACTGTAGGATCCATGCAGCAGCAGCAGCAGCTCTAGTAGCCTCTTCTGGGAAATCCATCAAGGGACTGGAGGCAGAAAGTTAGTGAAGGGCCAGATGGAGCCCATCCGCCAAAGCATGCCATTGCCTCCTCCATGCAAGCACAGAGCAACCAAAAGGCAGGTCTAGGCTGGGAGGTACTGGGGCAAGGGGTGCCATCTGGACCCAAGAATCAAGGATAATTTCCCTGGACCAGCATAGGCCTGGAGTGAGAGACCAAAGACCAGATTTAAGGTGGAGCTGCAGAGGGAGTGATGAGGATAAGAACATGAAAATGTCGAGTATTCACCTATCCAACAGGAACCAAAAAATGGGTCAAGAAGCTCCATCCCAAACTGAGTTTCCCAAGAGGAAGGAATCTCTTGCAAAGTGAGCTGTCGAGATGGCTACAACAATCATATTCTCTAGACTGTCTCTTGCATGCCAGGGATTGTATTTAGCTTGTACTTGAGTTTGGTCCACACAATACCCTGAGGCAATTAGTCCCAATTTCCAGACGAGAAACTGCCTCAGGGAGGTTAAGTAATTGGCATCACTCACCAAGCTTGTTACATGTCTGACCCCAAGGGCACCGAGCCCTTTCTCTGCACCAGGCTGCTCAGCCAAGCCTGTAGGACCCTTCTAACAGTAGAGCTTGGGAAGACCCCCAGTGCTGCCTCCCAGGCAGAAGCTCTAGAAGATGGCCATGTAGAGGAGGAGAATGTTCAGAAATGGCATCAGCCACAAAAGTAGATGGCAGAAGAAACCACGAAGAAAAACCCCAGTCCACTTGATAGCACAAAGATATCAAGATTTTCTCTAAACCTTTCTTCCCATTCCACAATCTTTATTTGCCCCCCACCCCCCCACCTCGCTTCCCTGAGCTGAAAGGATCACCAAGGCTTGAGTGGAGTTGTCCTGTTATCCAGGAGAATGAAGCAAACGGATTTTAAGTTGGAGGCCAGCCTGGGCTACATGGATATATTGTTTTTTTCAAACAAAACAAAACCCCTC
This sequence comes from Cricetulus griseus, assembly GCF_003668045.3. Taxonomy (NCBI): domain Eukaryota; kingdom Metazoa; phylum Chordata; class Mammalia; order Rodentia; family Cricetidae; genus Cricetulus; species Cricetulus griseus. The sequence goes on along the minus strand of NC_048597.1, from coordinate 205,440,374 downwards.
AGAATCAGTGTATTAGGAAATTGATAGAGTGTAGTCGGAGTTTCTGTCCAGCCTGGCCTAGCAGCCATTTAGTCCCAAATAAACATGCAGAGGCTTATGTTAATTATAAACTGGCCAATGGCTCAGGCTTCTATTGGCTAGCCCTCTCTTAATTATTAAACTATTAACCCATTTCTTTTTTTTGGGGGGGGGAAGGGGGTTTCCAGACAGGGTTTCTCTGTGTAGCTTTGGAGCCTATCCTGACACTCACTCTGGAGACCAGGCTGGCCTCAAAATCCCAGAGATCCGCCTGCCTCTGCCTCCCGAGTGCTGAGATTAAAGGCGTGCACCACCAACGTCCGGCTCAACCCATTTCTATTAAACCATGTATTGCCATGAGGCTGTGGCTTACCCATAATGCTCCAGTATGTTACTCCTTTGTCAGCTACATAGTGTCTCTCTCTAGCGACTCAATCTTCATATTCCTCTTCCCAGTATTCTCCTAGTCTGGTAGCCCCACCTATACTTCCTGCCTGGCTATATCCTGCCTGTCCATTGGCCAAAACAGCTTTATTCATCAACCAATAAGAGAAACATACATGCACAGCATACAGAAGGACATCCCATCATTAGAATAAACCCAATCAGGAAAGACTAGGCACTAAGGAGCTCTGAGACCTATGGCCATGGAAGGAAGACAGCTATAGAAGTTCTGACCTCCTAAGAGTGAACATGGCCTGTGTTATCAACAAGCTTTAGCTAGAATCAGTGTGTAGATGTTGAAAGAGACACTTGGACCTGCAAGGGAGAACTCTAGAGCCACAGAGACCTCGACTCACACCCTGGCACCGCTGAGTAACTTCTCACTCACAAGTTTCAGTTTCCTGTCTGTGCATCAGAACTGCATGCACCAACCTAGCAGTGTGTGGGCAGTGTGTGGACGAGGTGACACTTGGGGCACCTGTGGCTCCTGCTTACACTTAGGAACCTCTGGAAATGGATGGTTGTGAGCAGTTAGGAGTCCCAGGTATCTGGAAGAATGGAATGAAGGTTGGCTGCTAGCAAGGGGCCACCAAGGTGATACCCACAGAGAAGGGGTGCTGGTGGCCCCTCTGCTGTGAGGTGACAGTGTGTTTTCATTTGTCTTTTAGAAAAAGCTCTCCCCTTGGTTAACAGAATTCTGGCAGGTCCCTTCCTAAAGGAGGGGTGCAGGGCTGTGGGCAGGAGATGGGAACAAGGGGTGCAGGCTCTGGCTCCTGCCTCACTCCCAGCAGATACACTTGTTCATAAAGTAGCTCATTGAAACAGTCCACGTGCCATGCACCGGCCTCACCCTGGTGGCCCCTGGTAATTGAGTTATGTCATGTGCACCTTAGCAGGAGAACTTCTCTCTGATTTTGTCTATCCAGGCTCTGTGGAGATTGGATTTGAAGTGGGTAAAGTCTCGGGTTTGTAATAGCTGGTATAATCATACTTTATAATCCTTGTTTGTTTTGTGTTTTTCAAGACAGGGTTTCTCCATGTAGCCCTGTCTGTCTTGGTACTCGCTCTGTAGACCAGGCTAGCCTCGAACTCACAGAGATTTGCCCACCTCTGCCTCCTCAGTGCTGGGATTAAAGGCGTGTGCTGCCACCACTACCACTTGGCTACGGTTTCCAAGTTCTACTTAAAACCCCAGTGAGAACCAGAAAATAAACCCAGTATGCTGGAGGCCCGAGTTCAATTCCCAGGACCCATGTAAAAATAGAAGGAAAGAACTGACCTCACAAAGTTGTTCTTTGTCCCACACAGGTGCACATGCACACCCCCCCAAATAATAAACAAAACTCACATGTAAGGCTGACAGAATAAAATTACAGGAAAATTAAGGATCTTACTCAGTATTTAAAAAGCAAAAGTTCTGTTGCACCATCCTAATGTTTAAAGAAATTAGAATGGGCAAGTGGGATCGATCTGCAGGAAGATCCAAGGCCATATCTGAGAGTCTCAACAGTCTGGAATGGGCCATTCCTCTGATTGACTGATGGGGCTGTTTGTATAGGAGCAATCAGCATCCCTAAAGCAGGACTGTGGGAAACATTGCAATAGCTGATGTCCAAATTATGATGCAAGGTCAAGGTCATCTTGGCAGATGGTTCATCAAAAAGTTGAAGTTTTAAAGGTTTGAGCTCATCGTGGGGTGAGCTGGTCCAGGTGCAGGGTTTGTTGTCTGTGGCATCTCGCGTGCTTGATAAACATTATCTGCACTTCTCTCTGGCATCCACACCTCCAGTCTCCTGGCCTGTTGACGGCAGGTAAGGGGACTCTAGTGAACTCTAGTGAACACTTGGCAGAGTGTTCTCACTTGGGCTTCTCTGGGGGCAAAGACTTCCAGAGCAAGTGGTTGTTCTGGGATCCATGCCTCCCCACCAGGGGCACGGGTTAACCAGATTACTTCCAGGTGATGGACTTCTCTTTCTCCTTGAACATTTGTTCCTTGCCTTTGTTTTCTCCTCAGGACGGGTTCCGGGTTGGAGGTGAAACCATGAAGAGAAAGTAGAACAGATAATAATGCTTTACCGCAATCGCTTCTTGGTGCTGCTGGCCCTGGCTGGGCTGCTGGCCTTCCTGAGCCTCAGCCTGCAGTTCTGTGAGTACAGAGGGGACTTGAGGGCTTCCAGAGGGAAACTAAGGGCCGGGGTTTGTGGGCAGCGAGGAAACCCCAGGGCCTTTTCATTATCGTGGTGAATGGTTGCAAGCAGGAGTCCTAAACTGGTATCTTTCCTTTCTTTGAGTCCTGGTCTCAAACGACCGATCCTCCTTCCTCAGCCTGCTAGGCCTGCGTCACCACACTAGCACCCAGCCTCGTGATACATTCTTTGAACTTGTACATACATTCCCAAACAGCTTGCTTATTCTCATTGACACCCATCCCCAAGGTACAGAGGGTCCATCTTGATTTTGCATGCTTAGCAGAGGCATTTGAGCCTTGGTTCCTTGAGGACCAAATGGCCATTTCATGTTCAGTCACTGGTAGGGCTGGAGTAGCTCAGGAGAGCGTGGGGAAATTAGGTTGCTGGTCCCTGGGTGGCAGAGGCTGCTCATGGGAGGTCCTAGGTAGCAAAGTAAGGACTCTCTGGTGAAGCTTATCTGTGGGTCTCCCCATCCATCATCCTCCACTGGATCCTTATGCTCACACTGTACCCCAAACCTGTGCTCCCCACACTTGCCACGAGAGGGGCTATCCTGGAACTCCAATCGTGCCTCAGTTTCTCAATGATTGCAGCCCTTCAAGTGGTGGCCCACAGTCCCCCGTGTCCCCCCTCTGCTTGGCCTTCTCCATTGAACCAGCCCTTCTCGGTGCTCACCCCTGCCACCCTGCATGGGCCAGCTCTTCCCGCCTCTTCCTTCCATCCTTCCAGCCCTTGCCTCCTCTCCTCTAGATTCCCTCATTGCTCCCAAGGGTGTGGTGCCTCTCTGATGTACATCAGGATTTCCTGAGCCAGTTCCCTTCACTAGTCGTGAAGCCTCACTGGGCCCTTGCCCTGTGTATCTCAGGACCACACCATGCCCAGGGAGGAGTGGGTGTCTCTTGAACGTCTGTTGAATGAATGAGCTATGACTACTCTGGAAGCATTTCCCTTTCCTTTGGAGTCTGTGTCCTGGAAACTGAGCAGGCGCCGGTATGATGCTGAGAACTGTGTGTTTGCTGTCACCTGGCTTCTCTATTTTACCACCTCATCCTGATGGGTGGGAGACAAGTGTTTGTCACCCCCAGGAGCTCTGTGGGGAGGTGGCATTTCTGTTTTCTGTTTGAGTGACAATAAAGGAACAGGTGTCTCAGTGAGTGGGTTGTGGTGAGTGCAGAGGAATGTGGGCGACTTGGCGTCAGGAGTGGGTGGATGGGTGAAAGAAAGCTCTGAGCAGGCTCGCCTGATTTACCTCAGTGCACGTGACAGGCTATTCTAACAGCGAAGAGGCTTAAAAATACTCACTTCATCCTTCCAATATTGGAAGTGGTCAAGAGAAGGTGACCATAGACATGCAAAAATACTCCAGATGGCTAATGGCCTGCAAAAATAGAAATCCTTTCAAAAAGGGAGGTTTGGCTTTCAGTAGTTTCATTGTTTGTAGTTTTTCATTGGAAATTTTCCACCGTTGGGTGAAGGAGGAGGGACCTGCAGTCAGCCTGGAGTTTTATCCCAAGCTCTGGCGGGTTGTGAGAGGTAAATGTGGCTCTCTTGTGTTCCCCAGGCATCTCTCCCATGAGTGGCCTGTGTGGCACTGAATGGCCCTATGTGTCTTACTTGTACAGTGCTTCTGAATGTTCTTCTGTGTTAGGAGGGCCGCTTTTCAGCCACACTTTTTTAAAGGAAAATTTTGCAGAATAAATTGGCCTGGCTGGACTCTAGCTCTTTATTCTGGAGTACCTTGCAGTTCAGAAAGCTTAAGAAATGGACGTCCGTGCTGCCTTTCTCCTCCTAGGTAAAGTGCAACTTTGGAACCCACCTGTTTCTGTAGAAATGATGCTTAGTTGCTTTATTTATTTGATTGCTTTATTGATTGCTTATTATTATAGTCTAAGAAACTTTATTGATCCACAAAGCAAAGTTTGACTCATGCTTTCGTTCTAAAACATACATGCTTTTCCCTTATTGTTCCTTTTGACAAATTTTTTGAATACCATGTTGGCAGTATTATAATTTGAGACAATATAGTTGAGGTTGTCAACTATATTTATTTGTGTACTTTATGTAAAAAGTATGATTTCATTTTCTGAAACTACTGTGTATCTTAGGGCATCTTGTTGGTAGACCCATTTTCTTGTTAGTGTTTTGGATTCGGAAACATTTTGACGAAGGTTAGGATGGAGAAATGGGATTGCTTAAACCAGCGTGTCTTCCTGTGGGCAGAGTATGTGAGGGGTGGTAAATGCTTGGTCTGTTCAGCATTGTGGAGGTGGAGGGAGTGGGGAACGACCCGGACAGCATAAGGTACTGTTCATAGCCTCTCAACACATTCGTCGATAGTACTAATGGCTTCCCTGTGCTGAAGGTCTTTAATGAAATTAGTTTTTATATATCTTCAGTTCCTTAATGTTGAAATGTGTACAGTGGGAAAAATAACTTCTCAAATTCAAGGATCCTTTGTTAGGGCATGGAAAGATTGTTAGGGTCCAAAGACATCTGGATCATTCATTTCTGCTTTTTCTGCCCATTTAGAATCACCCTTTTCCCTCTTTGCAGCATTTCTTTAGTGTGTATTTTGGGCTCACTTCTTCATGTTCTCATCAGCAGGCTCTGAAATTGTGGCCTTGATTTGAACGTTAGCTTCCTCATTAAGCAGCTGGCTATTCTGCACCTTTCTTCATTAGAGAGTTGACCATCATAATTTTGCAAGGTTGGCATGAGGATAGACACTTGTGCCTTGGCTGGTACAAACCTTTTAGTTACCCGCTGCTCCTTTGCAAAGTTGGTACAAGAATGTAGACTTTTGGGAAAGCCCCTGGCTCAGGGCAGCTGCTGTTTCTTCTGTAAAATGGAGCTGATTATTATGGTTTTGCAAGATTGGTTGAGAGCTGAGAGCTTTTGGGAAAACCCTTGGCCCACAGAAGCACACTGACCGTAAGTCTGTAAGCAAACCAGAGCCCCACTAGAATGCACTCATGATATTCTGGCATCCAGAAGGCGGTCAGAGCTTATGTTACTTCAGCTATTTGATGAAAGAAAACTTGCCATTTGCCATCCATTTATTTGCTTTTAATCAGAGTACATTGGCTGACAGTTAATCTATATGGTGCTTATGCCACTCATCAGGGAGGCATCCTCTTGGGTGGATCCTCAGTTGACCACAGCAGAGTTCATCTGCAGTAGTAAAAACTAGTGTTGTCGTCAGTGTCTAAAGTGTCCTTTCTGCAAGAGGCTTCGGCCTGTTCTGTGTGGCCCGGATGGACACAGAGACACATTTGCATTAGGCATGAAGTAGAGCATCTGAGGATTGGGTGTCACTTCAGGGTGGCGTGAGTGGTGTGCTCTCCCCACAGGAGATGGCACACTCTGGAAGGTTACCCTCTAAGGAGGACAGTGTCAGGCAAGTCACTGGGCCCAATCACATTTTGTATCTTTAAACTCTGAAGTTTTATTAATTTTTTTAAAGAAACAGTGATGATTATTGCATGCTGCGTGCCCTCAAAGATGATCCGTAGTCCATAAGGCTAAGATTTCTTTATTGAGATAAACACCAGCCCAAACGCAAGCCAGAGCCCAGAGCGTGCCAGGGGCAGCAAGGCAGCCAGGCCAGAGAGAGGGGCCAGAAAGAAGGGCTATTCACGTGTGCATGGTCCCTTAAGAATCATTCCGTGTCACCTCAGACCTCCCCGACCACGCCCTCATGGGTGTGTCCTGGCACACCTGTTGAGGCTATTAGAAGGTGGGGCTACAGTGTCTCCCTATGAAACAGTTTCTTCTTTTTAAAAACATTTTATTTATTTATTATGTATACAACATTCTGCTTCCTTGTATATCTGCACACCAGAAGAGGGCACCAGATCTCATAACGGATGGTTGTGAGCCACCATGTGGTTGGTGGGAATTGAACTCAGGACCTCTGGAAGAGTAGTCAGTGCTCTTAACCTCTGAGCCATCTCTCAGTTTTATTAATTTTATCTTTCCTTATAGATCCAATGCTGGGAGTATGTGTGTCTTTGTTCTTTAGCTATTGTTCTTGAGTTGTCACTGGGCTGGGAGTTCAGTCCCTCTGGAGCCACCGGCCCCCTGTCTGACCAGTGGAGGTACGTCAGGAACAGAGACTGGGACGTGGTGTAGTGCTGGGCAGGCAAGGGGTGGGGCACAGTGGCGTGGATAGAGCATGGACTCTGAAGCCTGACTGCAAGCCTAATCCCACCCTGCCACTGACCAGCTTCCCAGCTTAGACAAGCTGTTTGCCTTCTCCGTGCCTCCGTTTCCTCTCGGTAAAGTGGAGGTCGTGATGGATAGAGTTGGTAAAGTGTTCTGTAACACGAGGCACAGTGCCTGTCACATAGTAACCCACCTAAGGTGTGTTAAGAGAATTAAGATCGTCTATGTATGGCAGGGTGGCATGGCAGGAGAGAAGACAAGAACCGGGTGGCATGGCAGGAGAGAAGACAAGAACCCGGTCCAGTCTGGGGAGTCAGGGGACATCTGAGGTCATGCTTGAGGGAGAGTAGGACAGGGGACGTCTGAGGTCATGCTGCTTGAGGGAGAGTAAGCGTTGTGGGGGAGGACACTAGAGAAGGGTGTCCCTGGCAGATGGAGGCTGTGCAGAGGCAGACCAAGAGGAAGCCTCGGCAGCAGAGACACCACCGTGCAATTAGCATATTGGAGCATGCAGAGAGCCCCCACCTGTTTTCTCTAGAATGAGAACATCTGAGCGCTAGGGCCAGCATTGCCTTGGGAGCTTGTTGAGAATGTACATCCCTAACCAAGCAAACAAAAATGTCTGTGGCCCTCGCTGCTACAGAATCTGACTTCTGGTGGGAGAGGAGCCCAGGTGTGGCTCACAGATAGTGTGAACTGGTGGGAGGGTGACACTGGGTGATGGAACTCAAAGACTGGGGGTGGCTCAGACGCAGGCGTTAGCCCTGAAAGGAAGAAGCAAAGCCTGACAGTCACTGTGTGCATGGAGGCTTTATAACTACTTGGGAGGTATAATGGGGCAGAGTGATGACTCTAGCTTGAACCCCAGGAGTCACTGGATGCTTTGTTCATCCACATATTCATTCAGAGGTCTCCTGCCGTGCTCTACTCGGGAGGAAGATAGAAGCCAAGGGAAATGAAATGTCCAGAGTGCTCAGAACTCTGGAAAAGAAGTGTGCAGAGCTGAGCAAGGGAGCATTGGGGGCGGGGGCGGGGCGGGGGTGGGGTGGGGGGAGGTGTTGCCAGCGTGGTGCACAGGATGGCCGGAGGCACACGAAGGCTGCATGGATGCAGTGCCCTGCCCAAAGTGGATCTTGGTCGAAGGCCTAGGAAAGACTAAGTCTGCAGCCACTGTTTGTGGCTTTGCGTTCACCATCATGCCGTCTGGGCTAGGAAGAGCTGATCATGTAGAGGCTATAAACTTGTTTGCTTTGGCCCAACCAATGTTTTCAGATTTTAAAAGTTATTTACCAGTTTCACATAAATAAACTTTCAGCTCTTGTTTTAAAAGTCATTCTCCCTGGCACCTGAGACTCTGGCTCCATTCTGCTCAGTCTCTGCTATAGCTGTATTTTTCCCCAGGAAAAGAAAGGAAGGTAGGCCGAAGATAAGATCCTGGGGAGACAGAGAGAGAGGATGGAGACAAGACAGCTCCCACTGGGTGGGGCTGCTTAGACAGGAGCTGTTCAGAAGCCAGGGAGGGAGACAACCTTCTGGAAGGTCTCAGATGGGCAGACTAGGAGTCCCAAGCTTAATTAGCCCTGTGAGGAAGACGGAGAGTGTGTATGGCATGGTTCTGTTGGTTTTGTCACAGAGCCAGTATTCTTCCTGTAGTCTCCAGACCCCATACTCTGTCCCTGCCCTGCAGTGCTTTGGAGCCTGTGCCAACTGGGAAAGAGAATACAACATTTGGTAGATCCCTGTGAATTCAAGCTGCCTCTTCCCAGAGGAGCCGAGAAAGGAACAGTGACATTGTCTTAGTTGTTTAGATTCTTGCTTCCTCGGCCTTATGTGCTCTTTATAGACAGCTATTGGTGTGTACAGCACCAATTCCATGGCAGTCTCTGGAGGCCTGTTTTATATGACATACATAATCTTACTGACCACAATATAGATAGGTATAGGATAAAGGTAGCTGAGAGTAAGCCCCTACACTACAGAACAGTCTGGAGCCTGTACTCAGGCATGGGACTGGACCATCCTCTGCATGAAGGAACACTGTGTGTGAACTGGGGAATTTGGAAGACCTGTGTGTGTTTCCAAGGCCAAGGGTTAGAGATGGACATCTGTAGAGAGCCAGGAGTCCAGGTTGGCAGGTGGCCCAGTAGATAAAGGTACCTGCTACCAAGACAACCTGAGTTTGATTCCCAGAACCCACATGGTGGAAGGAGATCCACAGGTTATCCCCGGGCTCTCAGAGCTGGGAGTGAAGGGGACCCTAAGACACAAGAAGTGAGGGAGCCAGGCGCTTTTCATAGATCTTTTCCATGCCCACTGTGGCCATCTCTGTAATTACTAGTTTCCATTGGGATTTGGGGTCTTTGGTCTTCACATCACAATGGGCCTGTTGGGTAGCAGCCAACCTGCACACACACACTCACACACACACACACACACACACACACACACACACACACACACACACACACACCCGAGAAATGTAGTTTCTGGACCTCTCCCTGAGGCTTCAAGTGGGACGCAAGCTAGGTCTACTGAGGGAGCCCTCATACTCTAGCAGTTGATAAAGTTCCTGTGGCAAATGCCGGGGCAAGAAGTCAAGACAGCTAGCTAGCTTGTAAATGGCCTTCAGCCTGGTAGGATTTACTGAGCCCCCAGCCCTTCCTGTGAGCCATACTCTACCACTGGCTCATGCAGGCAGCCAGCTCAGCTGACTGACCTGCCTCGTCAGGTGGCTCATGATGAGGCAACATTAAAACGGGGAAATATGAAAGGCAGCATATGGTGGCTCAGTAAGCGCACAAAGGAACTTCTTGAGCTTCAACTGTTTGATCAGTCTTGCGTGTGTCAAATCAAGCTCCTGAGTCTTCACGTGTGGTTTTGGCCTTCCCCACCTCTCCTATAAAACAAGTGACCAAAGGTAGATAACAGAACCGCTGTAGCTCTTTCTTGTGGTTCTGGTTTTCATGGGCAATTACAGCAGACTTTTTTTTTTTTTTTTTTTTTGATCCAGTACATCGTGGAGACAAGGTGGGTATTTAAGATCGTTTTGTGGGCTGAGGAGTGCTGAGGGAACTGTAGGAATTGGTTGTTGGAGCAAATCATCGCTCCTTGGCAGACAGATGAAAGAGAAAGAACTCCAGAGTCCCTCAGGTGACAGAGACAAACTGGAGCGACCTGGAAGCAGGATAAGGGAGCCACCCCTCAGAAAAGGTGCTGACCCAGGTGAACCGAATGCTTGCATGAGTTTGAAAAGCTGCTATTGTTGAGGTGGCTGAGGGGGAGGGAGACTGGCTCATTGTGTTTCTGGGGTGTGGACCACTGGACTGCGTCTCCTCCTGATCCCACACTGAAGGGAACATCTGTTAAGAAATTATAAGGCCGGGGTAGGGGATGTATGGAGAGAACACGTGGTGGGTAAGAACACTCACTACTTGCAGAGGACCCAAGTTCACCCATATCAGGCGCCTCCCAACCATCTGGAACTCCCAATTCCAGGAGACCCGAATTCCATCTGGCCTCTGGGCACCTGCATGCATATGGTGCACATTAACTCATGGAGGCTCATATATTTATGCAAAAATAAAAAGAATAAATCATTTTTAAAGAACATATAGGGAACAGGAATAAACATTTGGAGGACAGTTGTGGAAATGACCTGTCTTATCATTTACCATATTCTATGCACAAGTAACTGAAAGTCGTTCACCACCATCCTAATGTTGGTATTGTAAACTTTGTTTTACAAGTGGAGGATAGAAATGTAGAGATATCTGCCCAGAGCCAGGACTGATCTGGCTCCTTGCTTTCTGAACCCTTGCACTCCCCAGCCCAGGCTGCTTCTCAGCAGTAAGAACCATGGACAGACTTAAGTGGAGCCCATCTGACTGTAGTCCCTGAGGAGGTGACCAGCCCAGATTGAGGTCCCAGCAAGGGCAATGAAGGCCTGGAGCTAGGAAGGTAAAATGCAGATGGCAAGCCAGACCTTGGGCTCAACTGATTCTTTGCTGGTAGTGTCACTAGAGTGACTTGTGGAGCAGCTGAGCCCAGAGATAAAGTTGACATGACACTGTATCCTATCATGTTTATAGTCACTGTGATGGATACCTGTGTTTCCCAACATGGAGCTTTAGTCTGTATAGTGGAAGAAGAGCAGACAGATCACGCATGCTATGAGGATGGAGAGAGACTGGGCCTTGAAAGCCACCCTCCCACTGCCACACTGTGTTCCTTTAGGGCAGCCTGACTTTTCTGGAAAGGGCCTTCTTAGGCCTGCTTAGAATCACGTCCCTTCCTTGTGTTAGTTAGCATGGCAAGAACAGGGCATGAGGAACAGCATGGAGACTGAACTGGACCATAGTGTTGGTATGGAGTGTGTGAGAGTGTGTGTGTGTGTGTGTGTGTGTGTGTGTGTGTGTGTGTGTGTGTGTGTTGTGGGGGACTTCTTATCTTAGCAAGGGTTTCTGTTACTGTGATAAAACAGTGTGACCAAAAGCAGCATGGGTCTGGAAAGGGTTTATTTTAGCTTACAGTTGTAGTCTAGCATGAAGGGAAGTCAGGGTAGGAGCTCAGGCAGAAGTCATGGAGGAATGCTGCCTTCTGGCTTGCTCCCCTCGACTTGCTCAGCTTGCTCTCTTATGCACCCCAGGCCCATCAGCCCAAGGGTGGCACTGTCCACTATGGGCAGGGCCAGGGCCGTCTCGTATCACTAATCAAGAAAATGTCACACAGGCTTGCCTACAGGCCAATCTGATGGCGGCATTTTCCTCAGTTGAGGTGATCTCCTCTCAGATGCCTCTCACTTGTGTTGAGTTCCAAAAAACCAGCCAGAACCTTGCCGTCATCTGTGGGGCTCCTCCACAGAGGGGGGGGCGGGGGGGGCAGGATTGTGGCTGTTGATGCAATAGCTTCTAGCTGTGCAGTGCCCCGTTGAAGTAGGTGTGAGGCACCTGTGAGGAGCTTGCCCTGGAGGCTAAGGATGCAGCAGGTAGAAGAGGGCCAAGGTGTTAGTTACTTCTGTGTCACTGTGCTCAGAATACCTGACAGAAACAACTTAGGGGGAAAGTTTCATTTTGGCTCTCAGTTTTGGAGAGATTTTGATCCACCATAAAAGGAGAAGCATGGCAGTTGGAGACTGTGACTGAGATGGCAAGGGTGTGGGAGTGTGTTCACATGGTGGCAGATCAGGAAGCAGAGGGCTAGATAGGAACCAAGGCTGACTCTAGTGCTCTGGTTCTGCTGGCCAGGCCCTACCTCTTACTGGTCCCACAGCTTCCCAGTACACAGCTAGGCAACAAGCACTCAAATGTGAGCCTGTGGGGACATTTCAGATTCGTATGGTAACAGCCAGGGGTCCCTGGACTTTTGTCTTCCTGTCTGGGTCAAGGCCTTGATGATATGGGGAGATGAGCTGACACCATAGACACTGGCTTAGCACTCTGGAAGAAGAACCTGGCTTGTGTCTGTGCAAGTCAGAGAGATTCCCAATAGTGAGTGGGCCCCAGACACTTGGATGTAGTATACCCGCTGACCCCTTCATTCCTGAGGGCCAGCCAGGAGCTGGTGGCTAATGGATGTCTGGGACACTGTAGTGGCCCTGACTTGGGGCCATTTCTCCTATCCTGTGGGTCCAGGAATAGAATCAACAAAAGTCAAAATGTAATCATCAGATATGGATTTCACTTCATGGACATTCATAGCCCTGGCACCTGGGCCAGGTTAGCAGGTATCTGAAGATTGTAGTGCCCATTCATGGCACATCTCAGCATTTCCTTCTCTGTACTCCCAAACCAATGAATAGGGGACACAGGTGTCATGACTGAGAAGTCCCATCCCCTTTTAAGTGCTTTTCACTCCTTTTTCTTATTTACTAATGGCTGGTGGACAGAGGCATAGGCATCAGCCTGAGGAGTTAGAGCCTGGCCTGTGGCCTTCAGGAAGCTCTTTGACTCCCTCCCCACTACCACCAATGGTGCACTTCCTGGCTGATGGTACTCTGCCTCAGATGAGGCCTAGTCACAACACTGTCTACTGGTGAAACCTGGAGGCCAGGGAGAAGACAGGGAATGGGGAAGGGCTTGCAAGGGAACACTTTGTCAACCTGCTTCTAAGAAGTTTGATGTTTGCTTCTGAGAGTAGGGACTGTCTTAGTCAATGTTTTATTGCTGTGAAGAGACCCCATGACGATGGCAACTCTTCTAAAAGAAAATATTTAATTGGGGCTGGCTTACAGTTCAGAGGTTTAGTCCAGTGTCATCATGGTGCAAAGCATGGTGGCACACAGGCAGACACGGTGCTGGAGAGGTGCTGAGAGTTCTCCATCTGGAATCTACATTGGCAGGCAGCAAGAAGAGAAACACACTGGGCCTGGCTTGAGCATTTGAAACCCTAAAGCCCACCCCCAGTGACACACTTCCTCCAACAAGGCCACACCCACTCCAACAAGGCCACACCCACTCCAACAAGGCCACACCCACTCCAACAAGGCCACACCTCCTAATCCCTGTCAAGTAACATCACTTCCTGATGTCCAAGCATTCAAATCTATGAGTCTCTGGGGCCAGTCTTATTCAAACCACCACCAGAACCTAAGCAGAAGCCTGAAAGGGACTGTTCTCTGTCATTTTTTGAGACCCTGTCAGCATCTTTATTCAAGCAGATTAGCAGTGTGGACAGGATGAATAGATGATGGAGGAGATGAGGTGGCTAATAAATCTTCCTTTCTGCTTAGTGATCACACTACAGAGAAAGTGCGTGCCCGTGGCAGCACTTACTCCGTCACGCATGTTACTCACAGTGACACTGTAGCCCCAGGGCACACACTGAGACTCAAGGATTTTTCCACCTACACAGCGGAATCCATGATTTTTCCATCTGTCTGCCCACTCTCACTCCAAAGGCCACCCCCTCCTGTACCTTTCTCCTTTTCATCTAAGCTCTATCATCTGCATAGGGACAACAGTGGATGGTTTGGTTTGGTTTTTTGAGACAGGGTTTCTCTGTGTAGCCCTGGCTGTCCTGGAACTCACTCTATAGACCAGGCTGATCTCGAACTCATGGAGACCCACCTGTCTCTGCCTTCTCAGTGCTGGGATTAAAGGCATGTGCCACCACCACTTGCCTTGGGACAGCAATCTTTCTAATTGTCCTGGAGAGGAGGTGATGAGGCAGCTAAATTATAGGAGGCCCAGGCAAGAGTTGATGGGATAAGTGCTGTCTCAGATCCCAGGCTCCAGACAGTTTGCACGTTCCCAGCCTCTGAGCCTGTCCCTCTATTCACTGTGCCCAGTCCAGAAGAGCCAGCGTCCAAGAGCTCATGTAGCAGTGGCACAATGCAGCCTCCAGCCTTGAGGACCTGCTCCTTCAGGCCTCCTCCCCAGCCAGCCTCCCCCCCTCAAAAAGAGCTCCCTGTGTGTCACCCCTTATGGGTCAGTTGGACCAGGTCTCTCAGAGACCTGAGGCAAGTCTTGAGCCAGGTTGCCTACCACAGCAACTGGTAACACATCAGCCTCCTGGAACCAGGAAAGCCTGTTTCCAGTCATCCCCTCTCTAGGCTGCTTGGGTAACTTTCGGGATTCTCCAGAAGACTCCATGAAACACAAATCAAAGCAGAGTGCAGTGTGTGACAGAGCGGACCTTCGGCTCAGCAAGCATTTTTGGAAGGACTGTCCTCTGCCAACCACCAGGGTATATAAACATGAAAGAGGTGTCTGGGGTGGTGGGGTAGCAAACTGAGGCACTCCTGCTTACATGTACTCTGGAATAAGCCTAATAGCAGAAACTAGACAAACTTATTATGGGGGAGGGATGTGGAAACTACTTATAAACTCAGAGTGGCTTCCTGAAGGAGGCAGCTCCTGGCAGAGTCAAGCAACAGGAATTGGGTGGCAGAATTACAAGCAAATAAAACCATGAGCAAGGCCTGCTAGCAGGTTGGCTCTGAGCAGCACAGATGCCCACAGGGTGAAAATGGAGTTGAGGGATACACACACACACACACACACACACACACACACACACACACACACACACACACCCCGTGCCTGAGAGCTTCGAGTGCCTGGTGTCTGGGAGACTCCTCAGAGTGTCCCTTGTGGAAATATTGTCTGGATGACTCACAGTCACGAACAGCACAGGGCCACCTCAGCAAACTGAATAATGGACAAGACGAAGGAGCCCCAGTGCCAGAGGAAGCAGCAAAGATCTTTCTAGATCGTGACTTAATCTTCATTTGTGGTTTTCAAACCACTGCTTCCTTGAGTCATGCATGGGTCACTTGGTTAGGATTCCCAGGTGACCTCCACAGGTCTCACAGCCTGTGCTTTGGGATAATCCAGGGTTCCACTCACTCTGTCCTCATGGCCCTCATATGTCTACCTAACCGTACCATGCCTTGGCCCAGGCTGAGAGCAAGTGAGCTACAAGCTAGTTGAGGAACCAGATTCCCACAGATTCTATATAAAGCAAAGAACTGAAGGTACTACCCAGCTAAAAGGGCCAGCCATCAAGAAGCCACCATGGACATCTGCTTTGCTGCCCATCTCCCCACAGAAACTTAGCTTCAGGCATCTGAGCTGTGTGGGAAGAAAGAGGCTACAGCTCCAGCCAAATCCTGAACTGGGGAATGGCCAACCCCAAAAGTTTTTTACTGTTGTTTCAGTAAAGCCTGTAGATATGTCCATGTATATCAAGATCTCCTAATTAATGTTTGCTTTTATGGATATAGAATGCATGTGATCTGTAATGACTATAAATACATCCATGTTAAATTGATACAGATATTTGTAGGAAAACAAATGAAATACTTGTTCATGTGCGTTCCTTCCATCCCCCAGATGACAGCACCGTGGCATTGTGGTACATCTTCTGATATGCCGCTGGGCTGTCACATAGGGAGCAAATGTCCCTGAATACTCCCTGTGATGGTTAATCTTGTCAACTTGATAGGATTTAAGATCACCATGGGATCAAATCTCAGGGCATGTCTGTGTGGGGCTTCTATCTAGAGTAGGTTAATGGAGGTGTAAAGACCCACCCTAAATGCAGGTGGCACCTAATTCCATGGTCTGGGATCCTGGCTGAATACAAAGGAGGGAGGGTGATACGTACAAGCGTTTGTTGTCTCCCAACTGTGGATGCAATGTGACCAGCTGGCCCTCTGCTCTTGCCACCATGCCTTCCCTGCTATGATGGAATGTATCTCCTTTGACCATGAGCCAAAATAAATTATTCCTTCCATAATTTACTCCTTTCAGATGATATGCCATAGCCAGGAGATATGTAACTAATACAGAAAATTGGTACTGAGAAGTGGGGTCATTGCAGGGATAAATCTGACTCCGTGGCCTTTGGAACTGCTTTGTAGAAGAATTTGGGTTACAAAAGTCCTTGAGTACTAAGGGTTCTTACGGTACCATTCTGGTGAGAGCTAAGACAGATTGCTAAGAGTGGTGGCCTGGCTCATGAGGTTTCAGAGGGGAACAAAGATTCTGTGAGAAACTGGGTTAGGGGCTGTCTTTTGGGGTGGCTGTCTTAGTCATGGTTTCTATTGCTGTGAAGAGACACCATGACCACAGCAACTCTTATAAAGGAAGACATTTACTTGGGGCTGGCTTACAGTTCAGAGGTTTAGTCCATTATCATCATGGCAGAAAACACAATGGCATGCTGGAGAAAGACTGAGAGTTCTACATCTGGACCCATAGACAGCAGGAAGTGACAGTGAACCGCTGGCAGGCTGGAGCTTCTGAGACCGCAAAGCCCTCCCCCAGTGACAGGCTTCCTCCAGCAGGGCCACACTTCCCAACAGTGCCACTCTCGATGAGCCCCTGGGGCCATTTGTATTCAAACCACCACAGGAGCCATTGGTGTTGTATTCTGTCAGAGAATCTGGCTGCATTCTGCCCATGTCCTGAGAACTCTGATAGAGTTGACTTTTAAAAGTAACTGAAAGGAAATTTCAAGATGGGATAGTTTCATAGTTTACTGCACATTGCTTTTATCAAGGTCTATGGTGAGGGAAGCAACAAGTGGAGGGGAGAAAAGATGAAAAAATTGCCATTTGGCAGGGGAGGGAGGGAGTTTAAAGTTGTAGACAAGACAGGTGGTGAGTAGCAGCTATAATTGTTAAGGGGATTATCACCAATGAAGAGTCACCTCTTGCTGTGCACGGGAACAGCTGGGAAGGTGTCCTGAGGACAAGCCCTTATCCTTTATAGGCTATATCTTGTGCAAATGCAAATCCATTTGAAAGAAGAGAACGTACAGTGAGAAGATGCAGAGGGGGTTCCCTGCTTCTCAAAGCAACTGCCTAGGAAAATGTTGCCTCGGGGTCAATACACAGAAGCTGATGCAGCTGTGGTCCAGTGGGGCCAGGCTCCATCCTGAGCGGGCAGGGGATCTTGGCTGTGCTGTTGTATATTGTAATATGTAACTTGCTTTTTGTTTTATAGGAGCTCACAGCTAAGAGATGGCCTTGAGTCCCCAGGTGGTACTTGGACTTTGAACTTTCAAAGAGTGTTGGAACTATTAAAGATTACGGGGACTTTGGAAGTTGGACTGAATGCAGTTTGCATTTTGAGAGGCAGCGGGTCTATGGCAATAAGAAGTGAGAGGGTTAGACTTAAAGGGGATGTATTTGGCTGTCAGGATGACAAGGGGTAGAGTTGTAAGGATTAATCTTGGCTATCTGTTTGATGGAATGTAGAGTCACCATGGAAACATTTTAGGGGATGTTTGTGAGGGATTATCCAGAGTAGGTTAGTTGAGGTGGGAAGAGACACCCTAAGTGTGGGTGGTAACTTTTTGTGGAGCTGGGATCCTGAACCAAAGAAAAAGGAGAAAGTTAGGTGAGCACTAATATAGTGCTGTCTGCTTCCTGACATGTGATTCGGAATGTGACCTCTCTCTCCTGACCTCTCTCCCCATCGTGTCTTCCATGATGGACCGATCCCTCCAAACTGTGAGCCAAAATAATCCCTTCTTGAAGCTACTCTGTCAGGCATGTTTCCATAGCAAGCAGACTAGTGACTAATACACATGTTCATTTATAGTCCCTCCCTCCCTCCCTCCCTCCCTCCCTCTCTCCCTCCCTCCCTCCTCCCTCCCTCCCTCCCTGCTTTCTTCCATCCCTCCCTCCCTTCCTCTGTCCCTTCTTCCTTCCTTTACACAAAATGGGTTGTATTTATTGCCTGGTGACTTGGCTCATCAACTTCGCTTGATTTATCTTTGATTCTTTTTGTGTTCTTTAAGTTCAGATAGAATAATCTGCACTCTGAATATAACATTCTCTTCATTCAATGATGGATTTTTAGATTGTTCTCTGGTTTTGTTGCCAGCGCCACTGCAGTGAATCTCTTTGGCCACCTTTGAGTGTGGGAACTGATGTTTTTAGAACAGATTTCAAGGAATAGCATGAGGTAAAAAACATTCCTTCTGGAAGATTTCATTTTCCACCCACACCTCCAGTGTGTATAAGTGTCACGCCTTGTCAATATTGGTGTTACTGTTAAAGTATGATTTTCTAACCTGGGGAAATACATCTCACCAGTGGTTTTCTTTTGTATTTCCATAGCTATTAACTTGAGCATCCATTCATGTTTTGTTGGCTGTTGACATTTGCACTCACGTATCTGTCACCGAATCTTCAGTTGTGGTGCTCTTCTATGCTTGAGATATCAGTCACTTGTCTGTTACGTATGTTGCAAATGTTTTTCTCTTAGTGTATTCACTCTCTTTCATTTTTGTTTATCACATATGTTTGGCAAGGGGAAATTTTATGTATTTAGGTATTTATGTAGAAGAATTTAGAGAATTTAAGCCAATGTAGACTAGTGTTTAGCCTCTGTTTCAGCTATTGTTTGGGTATATGTGTATGTATAAATATAAGTAAATATGTGGTAAATCTCTTAGAAATTAACTAGATTTGCAAGCTCACTTATTTACAAGTATGTCCTCCACTAACAGATGTTGGAAATACGACTGCTACTGTGCAGGGGTCTCTAGAAACTGTGAAACTGGAAAAAAAAATTGCCCTATCATCATGGAAGGACTGGGAACTACTGAGATAGACTGTGGAAAAACAGACAGATGGCTGGGTAGAGAACAGGGAGAGCCTCTCCTGGCCCAGAAAAAGGATTATGGTTGCCCTGTCACTACCGTCCCTGGTTCTGGCCATATGTCCACCTGCCAACGGGCGGGAGCGCTATCAGCTCAGCCAGTCTCCCATGGGTCCTAGCACTCACCAATAGAAAGATGGATGCCAGATAGCCAAACCATTGCACATTGCATGACCCTCACCTGGTGGGGGGAGCCAGCCCAGGCAGACAAATGAGACCCAGTCCATTCGCTGCACATGTGTACCTCAGTCTCAGGCTCTCTTGTGTGAAGTAATCTCCTGAGGGCTGGTGAGCAGATTGCAGAGATGGGGCTCTAGGGACCACAGAGTGTGGTCGGATGATATTAATTGAGGTGTGACACACACACCATTTAGCACTTAACAGGCACCAGTGGACAATGATCTTTCCCCTTGACACAGTTACAGGAGCTAAAAGCTTATTGGGAAGAGGGGCTGTGTCCTCCTCGTGCACCTTTAGTTCCGGGAACTTGAGAATGGGGAATAATAAGTTCTTCTCGCCTGCACCAAGGGAGGCCTGTTACTCAGGAAGTCCCAGGTACACTTGTGGATCGGGAGGCTGGCTTCTCGTTCCACTAAGGTCCACCGTAACTGAAGGAGCGAATGCTTACAGTGACATTCAGCCCTCCTGGGGCCACAGCGGCTGATCTGGCGTCCTCCGTGTCCATTCTGCTTTCCTTGCAGTCCACCTGATCCCAGTGTCCACAACAAAAAATGGAGGAAGCAGCAAGAGTCGGAAGAGGATCATGCCCGACCCAGTGACAGAGCCCCCGACGGTAGACCCGGTTTATGAAGCTCTTCTGTACTGCAACATTCCGAGTGTAGCCGAGCACAGCATGGAAGGTAGACCCAGTGTATGGCCCGTTGTGGTAGCCTGGGACTCAGTACCCAAGTAGACATCCTGGGGACTAAGTTCTCCAAGCAGCATCATGCCGTTGTAAGAAGCTGGAAGCTTGGGCTCAACTCCTGCAGTAGCCACTCCCTGTGCCCCAGGATGGGCTCCTGGGTTTTATCCACTCTACTGAGTAGTGGGGGTGACTGGTCTCTGGTGAGCTGTGGAATAGGCAGACGGGGTTGAAGCTGGCCTGTAGTACCCTTGGCTGCTCAGCGTCTCAGTGTAAATCTGCAATAGAATTAACATGTCCACTCTAGTCTTGCTATAAAGGAGTGTGAAACAGTGTCGCCACCGTTTCACTTTCCTCAAGTGTATCAAAAGGTGGTGTGTCCTGCTGTGTTTCCTGAAGGGTTTAAAGCAGAAGCCTATTCCTAGGATTCTGTGAGCCTCCCCCAGTCTCTGTTTATGAGACATTGGTCGTCATGTGCATATCTCACCAGTTACTTTGGGAGTCCTGGGACATTTCAAGCCCTCTCATGACCCTCTGTTCCACCTTTAGGGGTTCTTTAGCTAGCATCACCCTCCCACCCAGCACAGTGCCCTTTCCTCCAGTTCAGATCCCTCAGTAGCAGCCCTGCTATTTCTGGGTTGCCCTGGCTACCAGCTTCTCGGTCCCCCAGCCTTGGCTTGTGCCCCCCCCTCGCTATAACACTGTTGTGTGGTGACTGGAAGTTGTG
Source organism: Cricetulus griseus (assembly GCF_003668045.3). Taxonomy (NCBI): domain Eukaryota; kingdom Metazoa; phylum Chordata; class Mammalia; order Rodentia; family Cricetidae; genus Cricetulus; species Cricetulus griseus. Next base: position 205,419,857 of record NC_048597.1, on the reverse strand, counting down.
TCTCTCTCACAGGTCACGCCCCACATCATTATAAGCTGGTCTCGGTTCATGTGTTCATTCGCCACGGGGACAGGTACCCACTGTATGCCATTCCCAAAACAAAGCGACCAGAAATCGACTGCACTCTAGTGGCTGGCAGGTAAATTGCACTTTTTGTAAGAGTCGTTTTCATGCATGCTGCCGTGTTCTGTACAACAGAGCACTGTGTGAAGGAGGGGTGAACTATGCTTTGGTGAGTGTGAACTGTTCAGAGTATTTCCCGGTCTTCCTTTAGGAAGATACAAACAAACATCTGTTCAAGCCAGATAGGGCACTGATGACAGAACACAAAAAAACCGACTCCACCCACATGGCGCTTGCTGGGCCAGTGATTTTATTGGGGCAGCTGCCTCACTGAAAAGTCGACCCCTGCGGTAGGTGATGACTGGGAAAGCCTCCTGTATGTACAGCAGGCAGGCAGCTCCATCACACTTTCCACCCCCCTTAGTGGTTGTTTACTGCTGTAAAAACCCCGGGAGGGACGAGACCTTGTGAGTCATGTAACTTTCTGAGCTGCCAAGTCTTAAGTGCTGTATGTCTTTTAACGTTCACTTGGCTTCCTGACTCTTGTGAGCCTCTCTCCTCCCTGCAGGAGGGTGTGTCTGAATTGGGAGAAGAGAGCAGAGACAGGCCCAGAGCAGAGAGGGCATCTCAGGCAACTCAGAAAATACACTGAGCCCAGTTCAGCCTGAGGCCCACTCTCTCCTTGTGTTCTTCAGTTTCAGAAAGATGAGATACAGTGAGCACTTGCTTAGGAGTCATCTACCCTAGAACTGTTCCATGGAGGCAGCAGGCAAGTCCCTTAGTCTGTTGGAGCTCACCATGCAGGGTTGGGGTGAGGAGTGGGGCGATTCACAGGAGGGAGTGTGTGCAGCTGCAAAGGCAATGAGTGTAAGATAGTATTTCAGCCATTTAATTTTTCACAGCATTAGAGACTGCGCTGTCTTAGTTGAAAGCCCTCAGGATGAAAAATAATTGAGCAGAGAATGGAAATTGCGTGTATGGAAATTAGAAGCACAGTTAGCAATAAATGATGGCTTGGCGGTAGCCAGTGTGTCTGGGGGCACGTAACATCTATCCTTACTGAATGAGACCAGGAGATGTAGGGATGTGCCCAGTGGGAAAGACGTTATTTTGATGGAATGGTCCTGGGGTGCCAGCCTGCCTGGGCAGGACCAACCCGGTGGAACCATGGATTTCCTGTCTACAGCCAGGGCTGTTCTTTGAAGACAACAAATCTGAGGGTTTCAGATAACTCTTGATGTCCAAAGTCTCCTCATGGGCTGGAGTTTGGGGAATAATCAGTGAAGCATTTTAGGTAGGAAGACCATGGGGTTTTGTGTATTCTTCTCTCATGCTAGAGACTAGAATGCTGCTAGCCTGGGAATCGTGTCTTCTTTACTGCATTGGGTAGTCAAGGTGTGTACCCCCTAGGGTCTCCTGTTAGGGGACCATGAGAGCCCTCACTCTCCAGCCTCGTGTTCAGACTTTCCACTAAGATTCTCTGCACCCCAGCACCCCACTTCTTGTAGCATCTTCATGGCTTGTGCCGGCTCTGCCTCCCTGCTGACTTATCTGTCCCTGTTCACCCCATTTCCACAGTGTCTTCAAGACCCAGTTAGAGGTTTCTTTGTTGTGGTTTGAAAGAAAATGGCCCTTAAAGGGAGTGGCACTATCAGGAGGTGTGGCCTTGTTGGAGGAAGTATGTCACTGTGGAGGTGAGCTTTGAGGTCTCATATATGCTCAAGCCATGCCCAGTATCTCAGTTCACTTTTGTGTTGCCTGCCAATTGAGATGTAGGTTTCTTAACTCCAGCACCATGCCTGCCTGCACACAGCCATGCCCCACCATGATGATAATGGACTGAACCTCTGAAACTGTAAGCTGCCACCTCAGTTAAATGTTTTCCTTTAAAAGAGTTGCCATGGTTATGGTGTCTCTTCACAGCAATAGAACTCTAACTAAGACATCCCTCTCCCAGGAAGCAGCCCCCCATCCCATGTGTGAAACACTGGGGTAGCTCTGTGGCTGTCTGGGGAACTGACAGTGTCCAGCTCTCACTGTAGAGGGCTGGGGGTATATAGGAAGGGTGTCAGAACAAGCAAGGAAGTCGAGTTTAAAAACCATCCCAGCTGGCTTAGGGCTGGGGCAATGATGAAGGGTGCTGGTTACACTACTTTAACCCTGTGGTTTGACAGCAGGAAAGGCCTCTCAGAAGATTTGCTTTTTCCACTGGGTACAGAAGGGTGTTGTGTTTACAGCTGGTACTAGCTGGATGTCAGCCCTTCTAACAGCCTGGGGACAGGTAGGCCACTGGGCCTCTGTGCTAGGTGGGTTCAGCATAGCCTCAAGGCTTTGTGGACTGTCTCATGCTTCAGCTCAGACCAATTTAGTCTTGCTAGAAAGTCACTATGGGGTCACTATAGTGTTCCCAAAAAAGGGGTATATTGTCAGGGCTGCTTGGGCACCCTGCAACTTGTTGTCCTAAGGGGATCTGGCTCTGCCCTCCCTGGGCCTGACTGCTCACAAATCACTGAGCCCTGCCCAGAGCCCAAAAGATGACAGCTTTTGGACTTGGTGGCTGCAGAATAAATTCATAACCTCTGTGAGGATCACAGGGCACATTGCCAGTTGTATGTTCCTGTCACCATCTTCCTGTTGATGGATTTGAGCCGCGGCCATTGTATCCCTGAAGCCTTTGCTACCTGTTTGACACTGGGCAGATTGCTTCCCCTCTGAGAGTCCAGGTGACCTGTCCCCAGGCTGTTAGAAGGGCTGACATCCAGCTAGTACCAGCTGTAAACACAACACCCTTCTGTACCCAGTGGAAAAAGCAAATCTTCTGAGAGGCCTTTCCTGCTGTCAAACCACAGGGTTAAAGTAGTGTAACCAGCACCCTTCATCATTGCCCCAGCTCTAAGCCAGCTCCACTCACTAAACTCCATCCTGGAACAAGGGACAGTCCTGCCTTCCTATATCAACCTTAAGTGTCTAAATAAAGGAGGGGACATGTATATGGCCTAGTCCACACAGAAGTTTCATCCACGGTGGCATGGCATTGCCTACAGCAGCCTAGAGGTCACCTGGACTTAGGCTCTTTCCCTCTGGTGGGGTCGTTATCAGAGGAGTTTTAGTCCCTGGGAGCTGCTGCCCTCGCAGCCTCACTCCTGGCTTCTTAGTGTTCATTTTGTGTTTGCAGCAGCTGTCCTAAGTCCTTTGTGGGGGAGGACACAGTGCAGATGTTTAACTACAGCAGCTCTCTTCCTCCACCTGACTTTTCCTCCATTTTCCTCCGCCTCTGGTACTTGTCACATCAAATGGAAAACTCCATTCACATAGCTGCCATGTGTGGTGGAACCTGCTCTAGCTTATCACTGGTCATGTAATCTCTCACCGTGCCTGACTTAGAAATGAAGCCCTATCGTGGGTATTGTTTGCACAGGAAAGAACACCACAGATGCAAGAGTTCCGGCTATCTGTGGCTTCCAGCACCCTCCTCAGATAAGAGGAGTCTCTACTCTATTTAACATCGTTTAATTAATTCCATCTTTAAACACAGTGAGAGTTGGCTTATCACTGCAAACGTGTACTTAGAGAAGGCGTGAGCAGTGTGTGGACCTGCTCTGGGCCAGCAGCACCTCCCAGCTGCTCTTTTAGCTCATAAATTAGTAATTTTGTGGTTTCCTGCTTGGTAATAAGGCCTGGAAGGTACCCATTACTCTAGTCCATCATACGGGGATGTCTGGTCCAGTGGCGGGAGTTAGATGTGCCCACATAAGTCTGTTGCCTCAGAGTTCCTATGCATAGTGCTGTACACCATAGTCTTTGTAGTGGAAGCTGCTCCTCCATGAGTGCTGTGTGCTGAGAGATCTGTTTGCACTCTCCTGGTATTAGAGTTATTCAGCATTAAAGGTATTAACCATGTGAGTGCCATGTTTTTAAGTGCCCTTTTGGCATTCATAAAGATGAACATGCATTTCTACATCCGAGAAGAAAAATGGTTCTTTCAAGCATTTACATGCCAAATTTTAGATTTATGCTCCTTTCCTGGACCAGGTTGCATGGCAGCACACCAGCAGACATATAAGTGTAGTGGAGGAGCCAGTCCTGTGAAGACCTGAGGAGAGAATGTTCTAGATGGAGGGACCAGAAAGTGCAAAGGGCCTGCCGCTTGCAGAGCTGGGCATGCATGAGTAACACTAGAGCAGTGTGATTGGCCTGGAGAAGGAACCGCTGAGTGAGCATGTGAGGCGTCACAGCAGGTGGGCTATCCTGCCCTCAGTGAGCCACTTGTATCTGGAAGGCCAGGTCTCATGCTCACTGGGTCAGTCCCCAGCAAGTGGAAGCCAGCATAGGTGGCCATTTTAGCAGAGAAAGAAGAGAAGAAAATGGAAGGAAAACTACAAAGGAAGAGGCTTTGGTAGCACACTTGGGGCCTGAGCCAGCTACCCAACTCAGCTTAGGGTAGTATCTTAGTTAGGGTTTTATTGCTGTGAAGAGACACCGTGACCACAGCAACTCTTAATAAGGAAAACATTTAATTGGGGCAGGCTTACAGTTCAGAGGTTCAGTCCGTTGTCATCATGGCAGGAAGCTTGGCAGCATACAGGCAGATATGGTGCTAGAGAAGCCAAGAGTTCTATACCTGGATCAGCAGGCAGTGGGAAGAGAGAGTGAGCCACTAGGCCTGACTTGAGCTTCTGAAACCTCAAAGACCTCCTCCAGTGACACACTTCCTCCAGCAAACCACACCTGCTCCAACAAGGGCACACCTCCTAATAGTGCCACTGCCTTTGAGCCTATGGGGACCATTTTCATTCAAAACACCACAAGTCTCCTCACCCTTCTTCCAGCTTACTTGGAGGTAAGCTTACTTGCTTGGGCACACTACTGCACAACCATCTCCTCTCTCTAGGAGGTACTTACACAGGCAGCCTTATGACCATTTCTTATTTCCTAGGTCATCGCCTCTGTAAGTTCTATTTAGAATACTTAAAAATGACAGGGTGCCCTCCCCAACTCCAACCTCCTTCTTTTGCCATAGCACCTGTTATTCTCTTTCTTCCTCCCTCCCTCCCTCCCTCTCTCTCTCTCTCTCTTTCTCTCTCTCTCTCTCTCTCTCTCTCTCTCTCTCTCTCTCTCTCTGTGTGTGTGTGTGAGTGTGTGTCTGTCTCTCATACATGCACACACAAGCGTTTCTTGTGTAGTGTGTTTCCCCAGGCTGAAATGGAAGCTCCCTCCCCTGAGTCATGGATTTCTCTTATTCTTGGCCATTGTTGTTACCAACCAAATACCTAGGACAAATATTTGTTATTAACTGAGAAATCGACAGAGAATGGCCTCAGAGATGGAGGGGTGACCTTGAAGAGGGTCAGGTGGGATGGGTGAGCCACATGACAGGTTGGGTGGCATGAGAAAGAGGAAGCACATTGCTGATGTGCTGTCCCTTCCAGGAGCCAAGAGCCCTGGCAAGAAGTTATGGCTCAGGCTCCGGCGTGGCCTCTGAGCTATCTCCAGATGCTGGGGGAGTTTCTGCTGGGTGGGGCTGTCTGGTTTAGGTTTAGGGGCATTGGCATGCTGGTTTATTTGAGCCTCTTTAGCATGTGGACAGTAGATGAGACTGGAGTGGTCTCAGGCTGAACCTGTGGGCGTGAGGAAAGTAGACAATTGGTCATACCAGGTTACATACAAAGGCCCAGGAAATCACCCTGAAGAAAGTACATCAGGGTTGTCTTTTTATAAGCTTGTTTTGTTGACATTGGAAATCATCCATCCTTTAGTCGGCTTAAGTTTTTCAGATGTGGCATGAATTCCTTCTGGTTTCCATCCAGGTGAGCCTTTAAAATTATACAGTAGCAGCTTTGCTGTCTTGGCTCAGGTAACCATCCCAGCAGAACCCAGGTCACAGCTAAAACAGTCTGTTTTCTCTTGTGTGTGATTGGCCACGGGATTCTGCCTTGGGCATTGTAGGATAAGTATATTTGAAAGGTGCATATAAAGATGTATACAAGAACTCCAAAGTAAATACTTGAAGGAATATTTTTTTTATTGTCTCGATTGTCAACACAAAAGCAGATTCCCAAGGAGGCCACCGTCATGTGAGTTATATTGAGGCGGACTCAAAGGTGCCGCGCCCTAAACGAGGAAGTTTACCTCTTCCTTGTGCGAAGGTAGATTCATGCCACTCAGCCCCATCTAGCCATTGAGAAGGAGGTTCCTTCCAGGTCATTGCTTCCTCCTCGTCTAGAGATGTCTCCACAGCTGGCCCGGGATGCTGCTGTGCCTAAACAGCTGTCTGAGAAAGGAACCAAGCAGGAAGGTGCTGAAACCTTCGAGTGGTGTGCATACCTCAGTGGTGGGCGCTAAACAAATTGCCAAGAAGAAATAATAGAATTTGATATACAACTATAGCCTCACCTCATACCAGCCTTTGTTTTTAACATTCCCACCAAAATCTACATATTTAAATAACTTCTGAGATGACAAAATATTCAAGTTAAGATGTGGATATGGTGTTTTCACAATACAGCTAAGAATGGGACATGTCACCATTGAATTCATCCCCACATGTTTTTGGAGCATCTGCCAGATATGCTCTGGGATACAGGGATGGAGCTAGGGATGAGGCATGAAGACCTGAGCAGTGGGATTCAGGTCTGGTCCCAAAGACTCAGCTACCTAACCCTCCTACCATGAAAAAGATACAGCCATTAGTTATCTGCCCTGTGAATGCTTTTCTTCCACAAATCTTCATATTTCTATCTCATGAAAAAAGTTGTGATGAAGGGACTGGAGTGTGATTTTGTGGCAGAGCATGTGTGACATGCTTAGCAAGTTCAAGGCTCAGGATTCAATCTCCAATGCTGTAACATAGAAAAGAAAGTCATAATGAATAACATTAGATAGGACAGCATCATTAAAGAGTCAGATGCCCCGGGAACCTGGGACATCTCAGCAAACACATTCAGTAGTGAAAATCCATTTCTAAAATTGGCAGCCAAGTGTTTTCAGAGCCTCAGACGTCACCAACCTCAAATAATGGCCCAGAACAGGAGATTGGAGTCGAGTTGATGGATAGCCTTTGTTGATGTGAATTCATGTTGACAGCCGTGTTGTGGGTCTGGACATTTTATTTCCTAGTTTATAAACATTTATGTGCTCAGCCTCAGGCGGAATAAAATATGCTCTGTTTTTATGAGCCACAATTCCCTGCAGCTATCCCGGGGCTCTATTAGACTCCCTCCGCTGCATGTCTAGATTAGCAAACTCTAATTTTAAAACATTGTTTTTAAAAGATGAAATTTTTTTCAGCTTTCTGTTTTTGAAAGATGTAAATCCATTTTGGCGTCAGTTTTTAAAATATCTCCAAAGTTAATTGGGCTTTTAGACAGCAGGGTTTGCCTTTAGAACAGTTTATCTGCTGCTTTCATGCCAATTTGCATGCAGTTTTCTTGCCAGTGGCCATATCTGTCCACGTCTGTTCAGCTGGAAAATGTAGACACACTCGTGGGCCATTTCACTATTCAGAGAAAAAGTGCGTGTCATTTTGTTATGAAGAGCAAATGTGTGCTACTCATACCATTATCTAGGGAAATTGTATATTAGTGATGGGATAAATAAAGTGTGCTTGTCCTTACCATACATACTCTGTGTAACAGAATAATAATCAGATCCCATAAGCTTTTCTAGGCATTCATCACCATGTAGCATTAAACAAGATATTTTATGTGCAAAATGCACAGTGATCTGTACAGGGCTGTTGAGATAGGCATTGGTTATCTTAGTTAATGGTTTTCTAAAGAGGCATTTTTCCAGAGGTCAGAAACAGTAAAGATTAGACAGATCTCCCATGAGGATATATAAAAAGGGGGTAGAGATAGGTAGAATCTATCTATGTTTTATATGCTAGGGGAAAGGACACTGGCCGGCTATGCGCAGCCAGAACGCCGTGTCAGTAGGAAGGGGGTCTCTGTGAGGGCTCCTAAAGCAAAGGAACCAGCTGTGCACACCTCTTTCCACAAGGTGGCTACGTGAAAAGGCAGTGACAGGTGAGAGTTGATGCCTTTGATGTTGGTCCCGATGGCTGTGGAGAAAGCAAGGAGAGAAGGGCAGGGTAAACTGAGGAAGGCCAGGAAGGGTCCTGCAGCCATCCAGACAAGACTGTCTAAGGTCAGAACCCGGGGAGTGGCAGTGTGAGGATGGAGAAGAGATGAAGAAACAATGGTGGGAGAGTCCACAAGACGACAAGTGTTAGGGTAGGAAAGGAAGAAATCAGGGCCGCTTCCTACCTACCCTGTGACCCAGAAGCAACAGGATGCGGGGCACGCTGGTGAAGGGTAATGCCTCATCCCAGGCATTGTAGTCAGCAGCAGGTAGGGACTCAAGCTGACCTCCATCGTGCCGATAGGTACCCATGGTCAGGTCAGAATGAAACTGTAACCTTTGTGAAAAAATAGTTTTCCTTTTTTAAAAAATTTATTTGTGGTATTTTGCCTGCTTATATGTCCGTGCACCCCAGAGCACAGAAGGGGGTATTGGGTCCCCTGGGACTAGAGCCACAGATGATTGTGAGCTGCCATGTGGGTGCTGTGAATCGAACCCAGGTCCTCTGGAAGAGCAGCCAGTACCCTTAACTACTGAGCCCTCTGTCTGGCCCTGACACTGGAACTTAATTGCTGAGCCCCAGAACCTGTTCTTGTAGGCAGTGGAGGCCATGAAGCTCACTGGGTTGTGAGTGCTGAAGTTTGAGCGCTTCGGAGTGTTCTAACCACTGCTTCTCTGTGTTGTCCTTTTAGGAAGCCTTATCACCCTAAGCTGGAAGCTTTCGTTAGTCACATGTCAAAAGGATCCGGAGCCTCTTTTGAAAGCCCCTTAAATTCCCTGCCTCTTTACCCTAACCATCTTCTGTGCGAGATGGGAGAGCTCACACAGACAGGTAAGTATAGCCAACTGGTCTCTGGCCCTCACACCTGTCCCTCTGTCCATGTACATTAAGAGATGACAGATAAAGTGTCATGGGACACTGAGCTGTGTGGGGACCTGGAAATACCCAGATAGAAATCGTGAGTGGATGGGAAGCTTTTTCCAGACTGGCAGTCCTGAGCCCTGAATACCCAGAGCCCAGGGACTGGTATGGCAAACACAGCGGTTGTCCCAAAGCCTTAAAAACTAAGAACTTGCTGCTCTGGGCTTACTCACTAGCAGTCCCAAGCACTTGGCAGACACTATCGTCCTCAGCTTCCAGCAGCAGTGAGCTGCAACAGCAGCAGAACGAGCAAAGCAGCTGTAAATGATGCCTTCTAGAGTTAGAACTCACAAACCACTTGGGGGTGCTAGGACCCCCTCCCTTAAGGGACAGTGTTACAACAGTCACACCCAGCGTGTCTGGAACCCTAGGCCCCTTAAGCTTTGGCAGCTCCCTGGAACTTTCCAGCAACCTTGGCCCCCAGTTTCTAGCCCATGGCTCTCACAGTCTGTTTCTTCAGCTCTCTATCCTCTCTTATCTGCTCTCTATTCCTCGGCTGTTGTCCCCACAGCAGTTGCCACAGCCAGGATGGCTAAGCTGCCACCTTGTCCACTGCTGCTGCAACAACAAAGCATCCGAGTTGACCAGAGAAGGCTGTCCAGAGGCCCTTTCTTGGAGGCAGTGCAGGAGAAGCCCAGCTGACTAGAAAATCAAGCCAGCAGAGGGCTATGGCAAACATGTTTGCACTAATTACACACACACACACACACACACACACACACACACTATGGCAAACATGTTTGCACTAATTACACACACACACACACACACACACACACACACACACACACACACGCGCGCGCGCGCACACACAAATTAAGGATTTCTTGTACCAGTCACAGACCTTCTCCTGGGCCACCAGGAAAAGCCCTGTCCTGAGAAAATGGCTGCAGGGTTGGTTAGAGTTCACCAAGGCTTGTCTTGCTAAGGATGCTGCTTCCTAAGGCTGGCGCAGACTGTCCTCAGCTGTGTTTGTAGTGGTCCTCTGAAGCTGCTGGAGTGTCCTCAGGGTGACTGTAAAGTGTCCAAAGCATCCAGGCTGCCTTGAGGGTCATCTGGTCAGTCACCAGGAAGGGGGTGCTTGGCTGGCAGTTCCCTGCTCCAGGCTGCCAGGCACAGAGGACGAGCCTATCAGACAGCCTGCTCCTGACCTTTGGTCATCTCAGAGAGCATTAAAAGGCTGTTTCAAATAAACTTAATAAAGACTTAACAGAACTCAAATAAGGGTTTTAATGGCATTTAATGGCATTTAACATTGCACGGTAGTGCTTAAACTCCTGCCTCGGTGCCCTAGGGAAAGGTTGGTCCTCTGATCTAACTCATATGGACTGGCATCTCAAGGAACTCAGATGCCCCATGGTATCTGATGAAACATCTGCTTTCTTAAAATTAAAGACAACTTTACAGGTTAGACGGCTGTCATGGTTCAGCAGGTCTACTGCTGAACCCGGTGACCTGAGTTCAATCCCTGGGTCCCGAATGGTAGAAGGAGAAAAACAGCTCCTGCAAACCATCTTCTGACCTCCGTGTGCACACTGTGGTGCATGTGGGCACACATATGCACACAAAATAAAAAAGAAAAGTAACCTTTCTTCTTACAGAAGCATCAGTGTTCATGAGTGTAAATTACAAAAGATAATAAATCAGAAGAAAGTACCACAGTCCCAACTAAGAAATAGACTAAGGGCTAGGGAGATGGCTCAGCGGTTAAGAGCACTGGCTGCTCTTGCAGAGGACCCGGGTTCTGTTTGGTTTCCAGCACCCACATGTAGGCTCACAACCATCTATGACTCCAGTTCCTGGAGATCTGGCACCTTCTTCTGACTTCCTTGGACATCAGGCACACAACTGGTGCCCATACATACATGCAGACAAATACATACATACATATAAAATAAGGATACATTTTTGAAAAAAATTACTTAAAAAGAAACAGACCCTTAATGCTAACTTTTCTTCCTGCGCGCATGCGGTGGTTTCTTAGTGACCCCACAATTCCCTATTCCATCTTATTACATAGGGGTATGTCGGAGGTAGACGAGATAGCTCATCGGGTGAAAGTGCCTGCCTCATTTGGGGATGGAACTCTCCAAGCCATTTGGACACCTGAACATCAGTGTATAACCTGTCACACTGCGTGTGGATGTGTGACCATATCCTCAGAGGATCCCTACCCATTGCTGAAATGGCGCCCCTCACCTTCTGCAGGCTGACGGGCAAGCCTGCTCTTTTCTTTTGAGTTGCCCTCTCTTTCACACAAAGAAAGCTTTCCCATTTCTTTAAAAAGTTTGTTCATTGTTGTCCTCCAGTGGTCCAAAGCCAAGACAGTATTAAAGGGAACCACAAGCCTTGCTCCCCCCCCTCCCGCCTCACTTCTATGCCCTCCTCTGGGAAGCAGTCACCACTGACTTCTCTCTCGTACATCCGTCCAAAGCTTCTTTAGGTAAAATGCAAGCAACTGTAGACACACGCTCTTTGTTCTTTCTTTTTCATTTAAAAGGAGTATAATAAACATACCGTCTTCCTTTTGCTCCTAAAAATACTATCTGGATCTCTGAAATTACTAAGTATGAGCTAGTTGGCCTAGCCTGGAAAGCCCCTGCTGGGCCAGACAGAATGCCCCAGAGATTAACGGAGGGCCTTCAGTAGGGCATTATAACGGAAACAGGGTCAAGAAGACAGTGTCCCAACCGTCAGCAGATGGTAAGACAGATCTCTGTCGCCATCCCTGCCCACAGACTGCTATGTTCTGGGGCAGTGTGTATGCACCTACCCTTGGGTAGATGCAAATTACAGCCAGTGGGTAGGGAGCTTGAGACAAAGCCTTGTTCTCCACACCACATGCCTGTGCACAAACCCGTTCTAATTTCTACTTCCCTGTGGGGAAACAGGCCATATTCCCTTAATTCCCACTGCTCTCAAACACACCAGGGACAGGTGCTGGTCCTTCGTGGTCCTTTGCTAAACTCTTAGTAAGAAGGATTCTGTGTCCCCTCTATGTCCCTGGTGTTGCAGGAGTTGTGCAGCATCTGCAGAATGGCCAGCTGCTGAGGGACATCTATCTGAGGAAACACAAACTCCTGCCAAACAACTGGTCCTCAGAGCAGCTTTACCTAGAGACCACTGGGAAGAGCCGCACCCTTCAGAGTGGGCTGGCCTTGCTCTACGGCTTCCTCCCGGATTTTGACTGGAAGAAGATTTATTTCAAGCACCAGCCAAGTGCCCTGTTCTGTTCTGGAAGCTGCTACTGCCCACTGAGAAACCACTATCTGGAGAAGGAGCAGCGCCGGCAATACCTCCTCCGCCTGAAGAACAATGACCTAGAGAGGACCTATGGGGAGATGGCCAAGATTGTGGACATCCCCACCAAGCAGCTCCGGGCAGCCAACCCCATTGACTCCATGCTCTGCCACTTTTGCCACAATGTCAGCTTCCCCTGCAGCAGAAGTGGCTGCCTTGGCATGGAGCACTTCAAGGTGATCAAGACACACCAGATAGAAGATGAGCGTGAGAGGCATGAGAAGCCCCTGTACTTTGGGTATTCGCTACTCGGGGCCCACCCCATCCTGAATCAGACAGTCAACCGGATGCAGCGTGCTGCCGCAGGCTGGACAGAAGAGCTGTTCACCCTCTACTCTGCTCACGACGTCACTCTGTCACCAGTTCTCAGTGCCTTGGGTCTTTTGGAAGCCAGGTTCCCAAGGTTCGCTGCCAGGCTGGTCTTTGAGCTCTGGCAAGACCGTCAAAAGCCCAGTGAACATTCCGTCCGGATTCTTTATAACGGGGTTGACGTCACCTTCCATACCTCTTTCTGCCATGATTTCCACAAGCGTTCCCCCAAGCCCATGTGTCCTCTTGAGAACTTGGTCCGCTTTGTCAAAAGGGATATGTTTGTAGCCCTGGATGGCAGTAGTACTAATTATTATGATGCGTGTCATGGGGAAGGGGCCTAAACTGTGTTCAGCACAGCACTGTTTTCTTGCTGGTTCTGTCTGTTGCTAAATCATGGTATGGAGTTCTAATGGATGCAGATTAGGGCAGGTGATCATGCCCAAGGTTTCGGACACACAGGAAGCACATAACAGTATGTCACTTGGTACAAAATAGCTGGTTCACAGAGGGAGGGAAAAGGTACATTATCATAGCTATATGCAGTTTAGAATGCTAGCATCAGATTCAGTACTCAAAGTTGCCAGTCCGAGTTTATATGTATTTTTGACCTGCCATGGAACCAGCAAAGCTCTGCCAAAATCTTCTTAATCTCCGACCCTTAACCTTACTGAGTGGAAATGTTCCCCAAGCGATGAGTTCAAAGTGGAGTTGGCTGCCTTTTTGTGAAGAGTCCAGAAGGTCAGAATCTTAGGCTCTGCAGACCTAAAGGTCACACCTAAAGGTCTGTGTCACATCTTCTCAGCTGTGCTCTGGTGACATGGCGATACATAAATGGACATGTGTGACTGTGTTCCACAGGCCAAACAAAAGTGGTGGTAGCCAGCTGTGGCTCACAGGCTGCGTTTGCTGACCCCTGATCTTTAAAAACAGCCTGCTATAGTTGCATTTCCGGCACTTTGAGAGCCAGCTGAATGTCAGGTTGTTCAGCAGGTCCTTGGGTAGCGTCCGTAGAAACACAGAACTGGGTCTATATCTGATGTGGTAACAAACTCAAGGGGAAATAAACATTGGGTCAGAAGGCTCCTAGGAAATGATCACAATACTTGATGCTCATGATGATTGTGGCACAAAATAGCTTTAAGTGTGTTTTAGGTATTTGTCTGCTATAGTCTATTGGCTTCATAGGCTGGAATTTTTGTATTCCATTTAGTATTTTTATAGTCTAGGAAAATATTTTCTGAGACCAGTTTTAGATGTGTTCTTATCCCTGTAGAAATACTTGATTTGCTGCACCTGCTTGGTGGTTGGAAGGAGGCCAAAAGCTGAATTGGGGCACTATTTTCCCCCTCCAAAAATAAATAACTAATGACTCATTCCCTTTGACAAGCTGTAGAACTGGGTTCATTTTTAAACCATTTTCATCAGTTTCAAATGCCAAATTCCAATTGATTTTTAAAGAGGTTTCTAAAAATTAAACTTTGTTACTGGATAGTTAAATAATGTTTCTAAAGTATTTTCTATATCAGGCGCAATTACAACTAAGCCCTTGGTTTCTAGGTTAATGGTGCTAGTTTGTTCTGAAGACCTGGTCCATGCACAGGGGATTCTCCAGCATCCAGCATTCCAGCCCTTTCTCTTCCTTCTTGTCTGGTGTTGCATTTGAACACATTTTGTTTGTAGAAATAAAATTTTTGAAGAATTCTTAACCTGTACAACTCATGGTGTGTATCTGAGTCACTCAAGTTCTTTACAAGGGAGAAACTGTATTTAAATTCTACTTGAACTGCTTTATTTAGTGCTAAAAATGGTGAGCTCAGTTTTTTCCCCCCTCTTTCTCTTATTTAAAGCGAATTCGGGTTTCTTTTGCCCACTCACAAGCTGTCGGATTTAGAACTGCTAAACATGCTTGAAGATTTAAAAATAAGAGAGGGAATTTAAAAAAACACCAATTAATGGCATTTGTTAGTAAGAGTAAGTGTTTTGGGTAAGAGCCTACATCAAAGTGTATAAGTGAAGGGTCCTAAGACATTGGCAATGCTAAGGACAGAATTCTGAAACCCTCCATTCCACAGCAGGTTAATTTTAATACAAAATATGAAGCCAAATATTTACAAGTACATCCCCAGACCTCAGATTCTTGGAAGCGATCTAATAGTGTCACTCACGACAGGCCTGGGACCATACATGTATATGTTTAGCTTCATATTTTTATTTTAAAATGAATACATTCTGGAAAGTAATCCTGAGCAACAACTACCAAAGTGAAGTTACCCTATAGGGAAGAAGTCTCAGCTTTGGCCTCAGACTCAGTTTCTCCCACCGTGCACTCCCCGAAGACTTCAGACAGCGGGAGGGAGTGTGTAGGCTTTTCCACCACACAATGGGAGCAAATGATTCTGCAGCTGGATGCATTCCAATTCTGTCCTGAAACATGTCCCTGTGGTGTTAGACCCCTCAGTTGAGTACCCAGAACTGTCAAATGTAACTGCACTTTAGCTGCCAGGATTTCCCTGTGCCTCTGACCAACTAGCCATAAATTTCGCTCTACCCACCCATCCCTTGGGCTTAATTTGCTGGAGCTATCACAGAGCTTCAGGGAAACACCAGTTTATTACCAGAGATAGTGGAGAAGAAGAGATACATGTGTGTGTGGCGGGGTGGGGGTGTGTGTGAGCGGCACAGATCTTCCAATACTGTCCTACTGAGCCATAGTCTTAATTCCCTATATACAGCCGCCCAGCTCTCCAAACCCTGTCCATTTCATTGCACAGACATAATTGATTGTCTTTGGCCATTGGTGATCAATATGTCTTTTGGCCCTTCCCATCTCTGAGGGTTGCGGGATGGGGCTGAAAGTTCCACCCCTGATCATGCCTTGGTCTCTCCACTGGACGGCCTTTATCTTGGAGCTGCCTGAGGCCACCTGCATTAGACATGCAAAAAAAAAATCATTTAAGAAATCCTCTAGGGAAATGGACAAGCCTCAGATACGGTACATCTCACATCCCCCAGAGGCACCACTGTGAGCTGTTGGACGAACATCGCTCTGAACTTTTCCACAGGAATGCACAAATATGGATAATTTAAAAATAGAAACAAGATCTATTGTTTCCAGAACTTGCTTTTATGGATATAGTTTGAGGGGGTGGGGAGATGATTCAGAGACTCTTCCAGAGGACCTAGATTCAATTCCAAGCACCTACATGGTAGTTCACAACTCTGGTTCCGGGATCTGATGCCTTCTGACCTCCGTGGACACCAGGCATGCATATGGTGCACATGCATTCTGGCAAAACACACGAAAATGGATTAATTTTTAAAAGTTTAAAGAATATATATATTTTTAAATTGCTACCTTTAGCGACAACTTGGATATTTTTTCATTAACATCTTCAGCAATATGTCTTGGAGATATTTCCATCCTGAGATGTGTAGCTAGAGACAGACAGCTCTTTATAGAATACAGATTAGACTAGTATATTTTTATAGAGACAATAGAAAAATTAAACTTTATAGAAGGAGTCTCTTTAAAAATACATTTCATATTATCTTTTTATGTGTGATATGTGTGGGTGTGTGTACACGTGTACATTTGAGGGAGTACAGATTCAAGAGTGTCATGGCATGCATTTTTAGCCCTTTTAAAAAACATGTCTCTAGCTGGGCAGTGATGGTGCACGCCTTTAATCCCAGCACTCGGGAGGCAGAGGCAGGCGGATCTCTGTGAGTTCGAGACCAGCCTGGTCTACAAGAGCTAGTTCTAGGACAGCCACAAAAGCCACAGGGAAACCCTGTCTCAAAAAACAAAAAACCAAAACAAAAACAAAACAAAATACCCCCAAAACAAAACAAAACAAAAACCATGTCTCTATTTGAGGATTTCATATAACATATTTTGGTTATATGCAGCCCCATCCTGCAACTCATCCCAGATCCATTCTCGCCTTCCTACCCACCCAACTTAAACTTCATGTATCATGTTGTGTGTGTTGCCCCCCCCTCTTTCTCTCTCCCTCCCTCCTCGCCACCTTCTCTCATATAGCCTCAGTATACCGGCCAGGTTAGTGTCAAACTTGTCCTCCCGTCTCAGTGTCAGTGCTGGAATGGCAAGTAGGCATTACCATACACAAGTGGGCATTACCATACTCAAGTGGGCATTACCATACACAAGTGGACATTACCATACTCAAGTGGGCATTACCATACACAAGTGGGCATTACCATACACAAGTGGGCATTACCATACACAAGTAGGCTGAGATGCCAAGGAAAGGGGCTTTCCCTGCGGTCTCTGTGGCAGTCCTACCCCATGTCGTACTTGTTGAAGGATGTCAGTAAATTAATAAAACAATGGGGTCGCAACATTTACAAATTTAAGTCTAAATGGTTAGGGACTATTCCAACCCTCCTGGCTCACTGTTTTCCTTAAAACTAAACGTCTTTGTAGTGAGCGACAGTACGCTCAACCACTAGGGGGCAGCATCGAATAAATTTTTGGTTTAGCATATACTGTAGGTTAGCCTGTTTTAAGTTGACCAAAACTATCCTTATAGCTGGCATGGAGGAGTTTCCACAGGCAAGCTTTTCAGTGCACACAACTGAGAAAGCCTAAGGCGAACTAAAACAAGGCGGTGGCTCTAGAGTTACACACAAAAATAAATGTATTGGACCATTCCCATTGTATAGAAAAGCTTGACTGGGTGACTTACCTGCTGTGTCACAGAGGGTTGCCAACCAGGTCCACTTCATTAGAGGACCATGATCTTAAACAGGGTACCTGATGCCACTTCTGAACAATCTGGATCTGTGTTAGGTTCCACACAACCCAAACCTGATCACCGTGGCCTAAGCAAGTAAAGCCTTCCATCTTCTCAGATGTGTCTAGGGTGCTGCCAGGAACCCAGATGCCCACTGATGTCACGTGGTCACAACAGAGCTCCTTGACCCTCTGTTTGAGCAGAGGACTCTAAGAAGGGAGGGACTTTATTGGGCACCTTGCTGTTCCAAACAAAGCCATTTTCTAGGTCCAGTAGTTACTTTTCTATTGCTGTGATAAAACACCGTGATCCAGGCATCTTATACAAGGAGGGGTTTATATTGGGCTTAGGGCTCCGAAGAGAAAAGAGTCCATGATGGTGGAGCAGAGGTAGCAGGCAGCAGGTGGCTACTACAACAGCTGAAAACTCACATCTTGAACTATAAACATGAGGTAGAGAGTGCAATAAACATGACATGTGGCTTTTGAAACCTCAAAGCCCAAGCCCAGACACACCTCCTCCAACAAGACCATGCCTCTTAATCCTTTCCAAATAGTTCCATCAACTGGAGACCGAGTATTTTAACACATGAGTCTATGGGGACAATCTCATTCAAACCACCACGCTAAGGAAGCGAATGCTGGGTACAGAGCTGGCCGTGAATGCCCTTTCCAGCATGCATGTAAGCAGGTAAAACAACGTGAAAGGAGACAAACACAAAATGAAGGCAGAAGGAAGATTCCTTCCTTTGGTCGAAGAAAAACAAACCTCTTAAGTACTGTTAACGTATTTCTGTCTATATTTCAGGTATAAATTCCTGTGGTTTTTTATCAGAATATACTCATTTTACTAAGAAATAATTTTTTCTTGTTTCTCTGTGTAGCCCTGGATGTCCTGGAACTCACTCTGTAGACCAGATTGGCTTTGAGCTCATGGAGATCTGCCTGCCTCTGCCTCCTGAGTACTGGGATTAAAGGAGTGTACCGCCATGCCTGGCCAAAATAAAAGGAATCATTAAGATATATATATACATACACACACACACACACACACACACACACACACACACACACACACATATATATATATATAGAGAGAGAGAGCACGATATCTGTTTACTATAATTAAAGGTTATCTATCCTAAGGTAGGATTTTTTTCTAGGTACTCATTTCATTAGTGGACCCACTCCAGATATTAGAAGAAAGAAGAAAAGAGAGACAATGTGTTTTAGTTCCGTCTCTGCTGCTGTGATAAAACTCTCAGACTAAAAGCAACTTAGGGAAGGCTTATTCAGTTTATACTTCCAAGTCACATCCAAGGACATCAGAGCAGGAATACAAGGAAGGAACCCTAAGGCAAGAGTCATAGAGAAACTGTTTGCCAGCTCTTCTCCGGCTCATATTTACTTAGCATCCTTGCACAGCCCAAGACTACCTGCCCAGGGAATGGTTCCACCCATAGGGGGCTAGGCCTCTTCTATCAATTAACCGTCAACATAATCCCTGATAAACAAACCTAATAGAGACAATTATTCAATTGAGACCCCCTTTTCAGGTGATTCTAAACTGTGTCAAATTGATAATTAACACTAACTAGGCCACAGTGGGATCTCAGACACTGCAAGTTAACTTTTAAATGTGTGTGGCTTTGGGGGTGTTTTAGAGTTTCTATTGTTATGACCAAAACCAATTTGGGGAGGAAAGGCTTTATTTTGCTTATACTTCCGGTTAACAGTTAACTGAGGGAAGTCAGGCCAAGAACTCAAGCAGGGCAGGAACCTGAAGGCAGTAGCTGATGCAGGGGCCATGGAGGGGTGCTGCTTACTGGCTCGCTCTCAGTGCCTAGTTCAGCCTGCTTTCTTATAGTACCCAGGACCACCAGCTCAGGTGTGACACCACCCACAGCAAACTGGGCCCTCCCACATCAATCTTCAATAAATAATAATTTTAAAATGCACTATGGACTTTCCCACAGGCCAATCTGATGAGGGCATTTTCTCAGTTGAGGTTCTCTCTTGCAAACTTACTCTAGCCTGTATCAGGTTGACTTAAAAGCAGCCAGTGCATGAGGTTTACAACAATAGGGACAAAATAGAGGCAGTCTAAAGAGTTCAGGGGAGGTGATTACAAACATAAGAACAAAGCCAATTAATAGCCTTAGCCCCTGGATAAAACATTTCCCCCAGACAGTCAGCTGGTGTCTCTGAGGCACCCAGGCTAAAGAGAACGCTGAAGGGGCAATGCTTGCCATCGCTGTGGGAAACCTAGACACTGGGAATGAACTTCTCTTGGAGTTCTAGAAAAATTGTTGCTCCCTCTGCCATGAGAAATCTCTAGCAGTTCTGACAGGAATGAAGATATTCTGAAAAAATCACTTGTGCCCTCTCGTTGGCTCTCAGACTACTAAAGCCACAGGCGCCAGAACACTGGAATTTCCCTGGAAATTTCTTGCTGAGAGAAGGAAAAGAGTGAAGTCTGTTGCCAGCCAGAAGGGGAACTGGTCTCCTGAAAGAGACTTCATATAGTTCTCACACCCTGTAGGGCCACCACATGGCAAAGACTGGAGCCCAGGTGAGGCTTATTGGCAGGACCATACTATGACAGGACTGCTTAACTATGGATACAGCTTGCTCTCAATTGAAGCCTAAACTCATGTTGGGACACCAAAGATGGACCTAGGGACTACTGGACATTTTTTTTTCTTCCTAGGTGGCTATATTGAAAGACTCCCTTTTCTGCCTTTTCACTATTACTTTTTTGTTTAATTGACTTGTTGAGGAGGGTGGACAACCCTAGCTTTTTAGGGCTGCCAGAGCCCAGGCTTTGACCATAACAACTCCAGTAAGAAATCACCATGACTCCCACAATTATAGCTGCCCTTAAAGAATGAAGCTGTGAGATTTTTCCTAGTGACAGTTTCTGCCAAAGCAACTGCAGATAACCATTAATGCACCTTGGGAAACTCTTGATGTGGTATGTAGAAATGTTTAATTTTTCTCAACATTAGGGCCCTGTTCTCTGCCTTAATCAATAACTCGGGCTCCTTACTAGATGACTTAGTGGGAATGTCCTAAAGGCAAAGCAAATCTGCTAGCCCCAGCTTGTCAATCAGCCTACACATGGTCTAATAATGAAACGTAACCTAGAGTCCTCAGCTGAGTTTCTCTAGACAGATGCTGGAGCATTTGGCTCTCTAGGACATTTACAAGCAATAGCAGATGGAAGAACATTGGGATACGAGCCCCGTCAATGATGTATCTTGTGATATTTCCTGATACCTTCTCAGGATAGACAGAGGAGAGGCTCCAAAGACCTGAAGGAGTTTTCTTATAGAATAAAGCCTGTTCCTCCTGCGTCTCCACAGTCTCACTAACATCTTAAAGGCAAGAATACTTATCTTTGCAAACTGTTAAAAGATTGAACAGTTCTCTTCAAACCAGGCAAAAGAATGCCTTAGCTCCCAGCATGCAAACATAAGCCCTATTTATAAATCTATCCATGGTTGTAATCTCACTTTATGTTTTCTTTTACATCATTACTTTGTTTTTTTGGCATGTTGGTATAAAACACATTCCATGGGCTGGGTGGTGGTGGTGCATGCCTTTAATCCCAGTACTCGGGAGGTAGAAGTAGGTGGATCTCTGTGAGTTCAAGGCCAGCCTGGTCTATAGAGCGAGTTCAGGACATCCAGGGCTACACAGATAACCCTCTCTCTATATCTATATCTATATCTATATCTATATCTATATCTATATCTATATGTATTTGCTTTGTGTATAAGGACATGTGCCTAGTGTATATATGGACACCACAGGCACACGTCAGCTGAGGCCAGAAGGACACATTGGATTCCCCTCTACTGTAGCAGGAGTTACAGGTATTTGTAAGCTACATGATATGGGTCCTTGGCAAGAGCCTTAAGAACTGTTAACCTCCAAGCCATCTCTGCACTCTCAATGTTTATTTGTTAACTATTCACAGCAGAGTCAATGGGCATGTAGTAAAATAATAAAGATTGTCTGGAGGTACAGTTCAGTGGTGACAGGCTTACCCAGTCAGCCCTGGCAGATATCTATCTTCACTTACATCATATCTATCTATCTATCTATCTATCTATCTATCTATCTATCTATATGTAGATATAGATATAGATATAGATATAGATATAGATATAGATATAGATATAGATCCCATGATGATTACAATCCCACCACTGGGTTCCTTCTTGGAATTGTTTTGTTTTTACCACAGTGTCAGTATATAACTATCTATATGTTTCTGCAGCCCAAAGGATCTCATTCCAAAACTCAAAAGTTAAAAGATGGGACAATTGTACTACAAGACTTGAGCCCTAGACAAGAGGGAGGGAACCTGCCTAATGGTCAAGGGCAAATTCTGTTCTTGTGTCCTGTGGGAGACAGCAGTTCCAGAGTGAACTCACTTCGATGCAGGGGTTCCAGTCAATTCCTGCCACACAGGACCCAGGTCTTTCTCTACAACCAACAGAGAATAGAGTGTTACAATACACTTGGGCAGAGACTGTGCCTCCCAACAGTGGAGCCATTTATGGAAGATGGATGGTCATCCTTCAGTTCCCCACAACCACAGAGCTCCTGAAGGAGTGGAAGCAGGAGAGTAAGGCGGTCTAGAAGGCCTCTCTGCAAAGGATCCAGAATTACCACAGGAGGAAAAATCAGCTGGCCAAAAGGAAAGCCTGGAAACTCCCCGCCTGAGGCTGACTAAATCCAGCCACTGGCCCTGGTGCAGAAACACCCAAGTGTTTGAAGGTGACCTATGAATCATTACAGTACCAAAAGGCAAATCCCGGAGACTTCAGATTCTGATGAGACCATTGGATGACTAACATTATATTTCAAGCTTAAATTACAGTGCTTAAGAGATCTATAAAACAAAAAAATGCCTCTAATCTGTAAGCCTCATTTGCCCAAGGACCGATGACATCCTAGAATGCTGGGGCTGTTGCTCCTACAAGCCACATGTTTTCACTTCTGTAAACGAGGTTGGTTGACCCAACTGCACAGGGTGTGCCTGGTCACATGTAGGCAGGAGGTACTTAGGCAGGAAGTACATCAGGATGTATGCTTGCCCATGATTGGATGAAGGTGGGCTTTGCCTTTATAAGCCTTTATAAACACGGGTTAATGTTAATTTGCAGACATTCTCTGGGACATTGGATCTGGCCAGTGTCCATCTTTCTGGCCAGTATTTAATAAATCTTTCTTCAATTTGACTCAAAAATTGCCATAATGGTCCTATCCTCTCCTGGAGGGCTTAACAACGTGCCATGTATGAAGCTGCAGGAAGAACTACACGTTCCGGAGTATTACAGTAATGAATGGAAACCACCCCTAGATGGAGACATGCCCTTGTCTTCTCCCATAAGAGTTCATCTGAGGTCCTGCCCGAGATGTCTTTATTACATTCCTCCACTCAAGGCTTAGGGATCTATATGGAAAAAGAGGCTGAAAGACTTTAAGAGCCAGAGGTGGTGGACAGCTCTAAGGAAACAGCATTTTCTAAGGAAACAGAGACTGCAACAGCATGCACAGGAACTGCACAAGCTCAAGCCAGACAAGTCCCAGTGTGGAGAAAGGGAAGTGGCACAAAGTCCCACCCGGAACCAAGAAGCCGTTTGCGACTGATAGCTGCTGCAAGAGGAAAAAAAAAATCAGTTTTCTCCAATCGAGTGACACTGGGTATATCAACCACTCCAAGACAGGCCTCATGTTCAAGAGTAATTGACAATACAAAATGGAGTCTCTCTCTCTCTCTCTCTCTCTCTCTCTCTCTCTCTCTCTCTCTCTCTCTCTGTGTGTGTGTGTGTGTGTGTGTACTCTGTGTTTTAAGACAGAAAGAATATGAAATAAGGAAGGGAAGGATTTAAGGAAGGAGAAAGAATAAGATCAAAATGTATTGTATGAAAAAAAGTTTAATTAAAAAAATAAATAAAAGTAAAAGAGTTATCCCAGTGGGGTAGGTTAAGGACCTGGCTGCAGTTGGTCTTTTTTGTCAGGACAGTTGGATCCCCAATAATGACGTGGAGATTTATTAGTCATGAAAGCTCCGCTGATAGCTTAAGCTTGTTTCTAACTAGCTCTTATAATTTAATTTCCATTTCTATTCATTTACTTTCAGCCTTGTGTCTTTATTACTTCATCTCCATAGTGCCCATCCTGCTTGGTCTGCATAACCTGGCATATCCGACTTCTTCATCGTCTGTCCTCTACCTGGAAATCCTGCCTAGCTATTGGCCGTTCAGCTTTTTATTAGCCCACATTTTCACAGTATGCAAGAAGATGATTCCACAACACCTGGTTAAGAAACCACCCCTAGGAAGATGGCTTCACCTGAATACAGTACTTTTCCTTCCCAGGATTCCCACCACCTTGTGCAGTTCCTACCATCCACCCTAAAGCTTGGCTGGGTCTGCCTGCCTGTCCGAGTCCTGACTCAAAGGGCAAAACTTTCCCTTTTTCTTCTCTGTTAGATGCTGTTTGGAGCCTGTTACACTCTGGGACTTGGCCTTGCTCCTCTCTCCATCATGTGATGGCCTGCCTATAACTGACCTGCATGCTGGCTTATCGCAAAGGCTTGGCTTCTTTTCACTTCTGTCTTCATTTTCTTTCTCTAGACAGCTGCAAGAGTTAAGCCTGCCCTGGGGTTTTTCTTTTCAAACTCTGATAAACTGCCTTTAAACATCTGTTTGAGTCCATTCTTAATGTCTTTTAATAATGAGACTGAGGTCCCTGAGAGGGGACCCGAATTTCCCTGCTATCATATTGTGGCTCCACCAGGACATTCCAGCCACACTTTCCCCATTGCCTTTTAGTTCTTTAATCTACAGAGAAGATGAACCTGTTTCTTTGCCCCTAGATGGCATCAACAGCATGTGCAGGAAAGCCTGTATTGTGCGAATGCCCCCAAAGCCCCTGCTTTATGACTTAAGAATCACAATTCTTCATGTAGCAGAGTTCAGTGAACTACTGAACCCTCCTTTGGTCAGACCTGCTTCCTCCCTTGGAAGTGTTTTTTTGTTTGTTTGTTTTGTTTTGTTTTGTTTTAATTCTTTTGAGACAGGATTTCTCTGTGTAACAGCCCTGGTTGTCCTGGAGTTTGCTTTGTAGACCAGGCTAGCCTTGAACTCACAGAGATCCACCTGCCTCTGCCTCCCAAGTGCTGGGGTTAAAGGTGTGCACCACCACCACCCAGCTTTGGAAGTGTATCTTAATAAACCTCTTCTGCTGCAACTGTGTGTCTCTGTTTGTTCAGTTCTTTGTTCAAGAACATGAAAGCCATTTGGGGGTGCCCACTGAACCCTAACATGAACATTAGTAGAATACTTCTAGAAATCTAGTATTAGGTTTGGATGAGGTGGGCATGAATTTCTGAAGATCAGTGTACTGGCTAATTTTATGGAAACTTGACCCAAGGTATAGTCATCTGAAAAGAGGGATGCTCAAGAAAATGCCTCCATAAAACCCAGCTGTAGGGCATTTTCTTAATTAGTGATTGATGGGGGAGGCCCCAGCCCATTATGGGTTGGTGGTCCTGGGTCCTATAATAAGGCAGCTGGCTGAGCAAGCCATGTTGAGCAAGACAATAAGCAACACACCTCCATGGCCTCTGCATCAGCTCCTGCCTCCAGGTTCTTGTGCTGCTTGAATCCCTGTCCTGACTTGTTTCAGTGATGAACTGTGTGTACTGACTGGTTTTATGTGTCAACTTGAAACAAGCTAGAGTCATCAGAGAGGAAGGAGCCTCAGCTGAGAAAATGCCTCCCTGAGATCCAACTGTAAGGCATTTTTCTCAATTGGTGACCAATGGAGGAGGGCCCAGCTCATTGTGGGTGGTGCCACCCCTGGGCTGGTGGTCCTGAGTTTTATAAGAAAGCAGGTTGAGCAAACCATGAGAGGCCAGCCAGTAAGTAGCACCCCTTCATGGCCTCTGTATCAGCTCCTGCCTCCAGGTTCCTGCCATGCTTGAGTTCCTGTCATGATTTCCTTCAGTGATGAACAGCAATGTGGAAGCATAAGTCAAATAAACCTTTTCCTTCCCAAGTTGCTTTGATCATGGTGTTTTAACACAGCAATAGTAACCCTAACTAAGACAACTAAGGAGTTTATAGAAAAGTCATTAATGCCATGTGCAGACAGACAAAGGGCAATAGTATGGTGGGAGCTCTGAGGAGAGGTCAGGCCCTAGCTCTAGAGTCAGACAACATGGTGGGGTCTCTGAAGGGAATCAGAGTCCACTTGGAAAAAAAGGGAGTCTTTTCTCTCACCTTTTGAGGATGAGGGGAAGTTTACAGCAGGAACTTGCAGGCAGGCTCTCTGATTCCCAGCCAGGAGGAAAAGAAGAGGGTGGGGAGTGGGATGAATGTGGTCCCAGTCCTTTAACATTAATGAGAAAACTTGGCTGCAATGTCCCAGCAGGAGGGCTGCCAGTATTTGTAAGGTGGAGGGAGCTGCTGCTCGGGAAGGGGGCAGGGATTACTGCAAACCAGCGCTGGATTCTGACACTATGTTCTTACCTACATGAAGCTAGTGTTGTATAACCATTCGTGAGGTTCCTTTTTTTTTTTTTTTTTTTTTTAAAGTTTTATTTGCCTGGCAGTGGTGGCTTGAGCCTTTAATCCCAGCATTTGGGAGGCAGAGGCAGACGGATCTCTGTGAGTTCCAGACCAGCCTGATCTACAAGAGCTAGTTCCAGGACAGGTTCCAAAGCTACACAGAGAAACCCTGTCTCAAAAAAAAAAATTTATTCTATGTGTATGTGTGCAAGCCTGAGTATATGTTTGTCTATCTACATGCCTGTGGAGGCCAGAAAAATGCATCAAATAACCTGCAATAGGAGTTGCAGGTGTTGCAAGCCACCATATGGATGCTAGAAACCAAACATAGGCCCTCTGCAAGGACAGCAAGTGTTCTTAACTGATGAGCCTTCTCTCCAACCCCAAGATTCTCTTTCCTGTAACCTCTTTGTTGGCAGCTGCTAGGGGCACTAGGCTCAACTAGACAATAGTAGAAGGTGGGCCCACATATAATTCCCTCCTTCCCATCTCAGGCCCAGTGCTTGCTACAAAGTCTTCTGAAAAGTCATCGGAATTGGTGAGATCCCTTTCAGGATACACACTCTTTCTCTAGCTGGCACCAGGCTTCAGGTGTTTCCTTCTCCCAGTATAGCAGCCCCTTGACAGTAACCCAGCAGCCACGGGAAGAGTGGATGTGTCTTTCTTTTTTCTTTTTTCTTTTTTTTAATGGTTTTTCAAGACAGGGTTTCTCTGTGGCTTTGGAGGCTGTCCTGGAACTAGCTCTTGTAGACCAGGCTGGTCTCGAACTCACAGAGATCCGCCTGCTCCTGCCTCCCGAGTGCTGGGATTAAAGGCGTGCGCCACCAACGCCTGGCACATGTGTCTTTCTTTAGATTATCTTTACTTCTGCTTCATTTGGACTAGTTTCGAAATGTCCCCCAGTCTCAGGCACTTGAACATGAGGCCCCCATTTGGTGGAGTTGTTAGGGAGGTTTAGGAGGTGCAGCCTTACTGGAGGAAATGCGTCACTGGGGGTGGGCTTTGAGAGTTTAAATTCCCCTATGGCTTTAGTTCACTACCCTCAGCTTCCTGCTTGTGGTTCCAGATCTGAGCCCCCAAATATCTGCTCCTGCTATCACACCTGCTTCTTGTTGCCATGACTCCTTATGCCTTGGTTATGGTGTTTTATAACAGCAAGAGAAAAGGGACTGATAGTGTTACTTTGGGAAGGATTGACATAAACAATTCCACTTTGATGATAATTCCCACCTTTATCTTGGAATCATTTTCTCTGAAGACAATCTGATAAATCATCTTGGGATTTGGCTTTGATTGTCCCTTGTCACCAGGAAACTGCTTTTTTTATTTTTTATTTTTTTCATATTGGTCAGATCCCATTTGTGTCGGGTAGGGGAGCCATTGTCAAAAGTTCCTTTTTGCTAGCCAAATTTAAGCAACTGGGAGGTCTAGAGAGAAAGACGATCAGGTTAAGTTTACCTGGGCACTATTCCCACTTCTTTGTGCATTGGACAGGGCTCTTTGTTTCCAGGTCCATTTTTGTGCCTTTTGTACAAAAGATAAGCCTTTCCTTATCTTTCTCATTAAAGGTCAACTTTAAGTTCAGCCTCCTGTGGTCTCTGTTAAATGAACTAATTTCGTAATTGAAAGTGGTGAGGTTTCTACTACTTCTTCTCCTTCTCTTCCTTTTCCCCTTCCCCCTCCTCCCTCCTCCTTCCTCTTCTTTGGTAGTAGAATATCAACAGATAATAGCTATAAAAAATTTTCAAGGAAAATACAAAACACAACCAACAAGAGCAGATTTTAGAGTTAGGACTTTGCAGAAACTTTGGCAATTGACAAGACAAAATGTTTTAGTTATTTCCACTGTCCACAGCATAACGGTAGGACTTCCCCTGTGATTGGTGTTTACTCCCTTTTTATAAAGAGTGGCTCTGCTTAGAATACAAAGCACTTGAGTCATGCTACTGCCCAGAAGTTAGGCTTGTAACGGGATCACACATGTATCAAAAAAGGTTAGTGTTACAATTTTACTCTAGCCTGGTAAAGTATCTTGCATCATCACTGCAGAACACTGTTCTCACTTCAAAGGGAGTAAGAGATAGTTTATCCTGGACCCAACAATGAGTGGCCACAGCCAGGGTAGGGAAGTTCACAACTCCAGCCCCAGATATCTGATGTCCTCTTCTGGCTCTCCAATGCTCCTGCACACACACAATGCACATAAACTCACGCAGGCATACATATAATGAATATATAATGCAGGGAATCATTTAAACAACATTTAAACTATAGCTAACTTAATTACATATTAATCCCATAAGATTCGTTTTTAAAAGCCTCTTGTAACTATGTAAAACTTTCACAACTCACTTGTATTTTAAGAAGTAATTCGTAAACTAGACGTGGTGGCACAGAAAAACCCTGTCTCGAAAAACAAAAAAACAAGGTAATTCATAGGTTGTTATAAAGTGTTATGTCCAAAGTAAAAAAAAAAAAATGTTTATATGCCATTAGAATGCTTTAAATTATCTGGTTTTTCTTTTTAAAACTTTGGCCTAGGATAAGGGAAGATAATACAATTAGATGTTTTGAGTTTAAGAATTCTGACATTATGCTTCAATAATGACTATCATAGGTATTTTTAAATTATTTATAAAAATTCATATCTATAGTTCGATCACAGATGTCACTAATAAAAGTACGAATTATATAGCCATTAAAAAATATCAGCCCACTAAAAGTTTTAAGGTTTTTTTCCTCCAAATTGATTTTGGTTTTGACTACTTTTGTCATATAAAGAATTACATGTGTTTGCATTTTTTTTAAAATCTGATAACCAGAAAAAAAATTCCGACATTTCTCCACCATGTTGCATATCAGACTTCTTAAAATTCATAAAGACATTTTTAAAAATACATAGGTGTGAACCTGAGTTAGGCACAATACAGCAAAGCAGCCCACAGTAGCGTATTATTTGTCTGTTTAAAGACATATGTAGTATTATGTTGCATATATCATAAGTGCATTTTCTGCTATGAATCCATCAGGTAGGACGCCACCAGGAACTGGAACCCACGTCCTTTTCCAGTGTTCTGGAGCAATAGAAGCCTCAACCGGAAAAACAGAAACAGAAATATGCCTGCGGACAGGTTACCTATAGAAACTACATCTCCCAGAAGCCTCTTGTCAAAGGCTGAATATCCCAGAAAGCTTTACGCCCTCTTCCCCAACCACGCCTACAAGAGGATTGCTTTTTGTTAAAAGCCCAATGCAGAGCCTTGCAACAGGGAGGTTGCTCTGGGGCCTTTGCGGGATGTTGACCTCTAGGGGTCGGATGTGAGTCACAGAAAGCCCGGCTTTGTTAGGATGGCCTGACGAGGCTCTACCACCGGCTCAGGCCGGTTCCATATTCCCTGCTGGTCTTGAGGTCTCTGGAAGACAGACCTGTACATGCATAGTCCCTGGTTCTCCTTACGCCCAGCCAGGCTCCCTCTTAAAAGATGTGACAATCTCGAACCTCTGGGCATAATCCGTAGGCTGTCACCTGTGAATTCCGCAGTTCTCTTGCAGCTTCCGCTGTGGCTGCAGGCTGTAGGAACAAGTGTAAACAGTACCGACAGGGGGATTATCCGTGGCCACTGACCTTGTTTTCCAGTGGAAGATAATTTTCCAGTGGCCCTGCCCCGATCAGCAAATACCGGTGAATACCTGGATTCTGAAGGTTGTTGGTCTTCTTGAGAAGACCCTCCACTAGGTGTCATTTCTCAGACTCCAACCTATCTGGACCCTGGAATAGTTTTCTTCCCCGACCCCACCCTTTTTTTTTCTTTTTATTTATTCTTCTTTCATATACTACTCGGAGACCAAATTCTCCTCTCCCTCCACTCTTCTCAGCCCCATCCCCAGATCCTCTGTTCCTCCATTTCCCTTCTGATAAGAGGAGGCCTCCTAGTGATATCAATCGAGCTCAGCATAACAAGACCTGACAAGATATAACCCCTCATATCAAGGCTGGATGAGGCAGCCTCTGGGAAGGGGACATAGAGCAGATTTTGCATGTAGACTTGGAGCAGATCTGGGTGGAAACAGGAGGGATCAGGTGGGGGATTGGGAGACAGAGGGAGAGAGTCCTGAGAGAGATGACTAGAATGGGGGGGGGGTTATTTAGGGCATGGGTGGTGTGGAAACAGTGCAGTGGAAACTTCTGGAACCTATGAGGGTGACTAATGAGGACTCCTACTAAAGGAGGATATGGAGCCTGAACCTGCCATCAACCCACCACAAAACCTTCTACCCACTTTGTCCTGCCTATAGGATATGCTGGGGCAATGAGGGCTCAGAGCTTGTGGGAGTGGCCAACCAGTGGCTGAATCTAACTTAAGGCCCAAGTTGTGAGAGGGAGCCTGTGTGACAACCCCTGTCCATGACCATGTAACCTATAGTGATTAGGTTTTTTTCTAAACTCTTTAAGTCACCTGTACCTGTCCCTAACTCAACTGTCATTGGTGTGTTCTATGAGACAGTGTGTTGTATGACACAGTCTTGTAGTCAGTCATGAAGAATAGACTGCTCAGACATACTGACATTATCCCATGTTGCTCCATTCCTTAAACCTTATGGAGGTCTCTCAGATCCTTTTAGGGGATCTACATAGTCAAAGCTCGTTTTATTAACTGGATGTAATCCCAGCACAAGGGCTTTGAGGGCCGGAGAATGGAGCCTCCAAGGTCAACTCCAACTGCATACTAAGTTCAACCTCAGCCTAGGGCACATGAAACCCTGTCTCAAATCCCCACTGGCAAAAAAAGAGGGGGAAAGACCCTGTTTTCACAATAATAATGTTATTTGCATTTTAAAAAACCCCCAAACCCTAGTTTTGGGTGTGTGGTATCCTCTGAGCTAAGTTTGGTTGGGCCCCCATACAAAAACTGGGCCTGTTGACTGTTTACATCCCTTCCTGGGAGTGTGGGGAGGCTCTCCTGATTATCCAGTTGTAAAATGCAACTCTGCATTAATCACATGTGGCCTCTAGAATTGGCTAGAATACATTGGCCTGGGAGGACCAAGGTGGAGGCTCCATCTACACAGTTTCAGGGAAGCCCTCATCTCTGATGGTTAAGGCCAGGTTTGGCCTCTAGGGGAGGAGAACCTATACCCCTGTAAGTAACCCCTCACCCATGCTCTGTCAGAAAGCCTATGAATTCATTGGTTCCCCAGAGTGAACTTTGGCAGAATCCCATCTAGGTTTGTCTTTGGGACTTTAGGAGGAGGGGCAGACCTTGTTTACATCTTTCCAAGGGAAGGAATTTTAGTGATATATATTAGTATTTAATGTAAATGGTGACTAAGCTTGACTGTTGGCATCGTGGCACGAATGGATCAAGGAGTGGCACTGAACTTTGTTTGAGTTGTACTTTTGAATTTGCAGAGATACAGAAAGCTGACTTTGCTTTAAAATGTCCTTAATGAAGCTGGGAGGTGGCACTAGATTTCTTTAATCCTAGCACTCGGGAGGCAGAGGCAGGAGGATCTCTGTGAGTTTGAGGCTAGCCTCGTCTAAAAGACCTAGGTCCAGGACAGGCTCCAAAACTACACAGAGAAACCCTGTCTCGAAAAACTAAAAAAAAAAAAAAAAAAAAAATTTTAAATGTTCTTAATGAGTTGTATTTCTTTTACTCAGTTTTGAACCTTAAGGACATGTCCCTTTAATAATCTATGTACATCTAAGTGGGAAGTATTCATAAGCAAAGATTGTAAATG
Source organism: Cricetulus griseus (assembly GCF_003668045.3). Lineage (NCBI taxonomy): Eukaryota > Metazoa > Chordata > Mammalia > Rodentia > Cricetidae > Cricetulus > Cricetulus griseus. Next base: position 205,388,092 of record NC_048597.1, on the reverse strand, counting down.
GTGTTTTTAAAAAATATTGCATAACAAATTGGGCACCAATTAGAAGATCTGAACCCCAATATCTTTTCCTGTGAAACTAATTGTCCCAAACAGTGACTGAAGACAGCAAATATTTATATATGACAGTTTGTGTGTGTCAAGGCTTTAGAAAACCTAGGAAGTTCTAACATTTGCTTCCAAGGCAGTGAACTTGCATGGCTGTTTACACAAGGCCTTGGGTATTGACCACAGGGGCTTCCACTCAGGTTTTGAGGAAAAGCTAGTTTTACCCAGATCATGTGATCCAAGAGAGAGGAAACAAGATAGAACCCTTGACATCATAATGATCTACCCTCTAATTTCTAACAAATTGTCTTCCTTAGAAACAATTCCCCTCTGTTCCACATATATGGCTTAGTACATCTCCCTCTTAGAGTCAAGCAAGACATCAGCACCTGTGATCTGTCCCCTCATCTGCCAGATATTCTCATCTAAACCCTTCCTCAAAGAGTTGAGTAGCCAGTTGAGCAGTTCTGCCATCAGCCACACTCTGAATCTAAAGTCATTTTAGGAAATCATGTAAGAATCTAAATCCTAGTTTCCAGAGTTAATGACCCATTGAGCTAAATCCCTAACCCTTTAAATCCCAGCTTAAACTATGAGTCATGGTCCCATCTATCTTGTAACTAAATCATGGGTCATTTAGCAACAGCTTAAGGTTTCTGAATGCATGACAACCAAAGGTGCATGCAAAATCCAATGTGTAAGGAACCCCACTTGTTTCCGGGAGGCTTGCCCATGTGGCTTTGGGTGACCACTGCAGCCTTGGTTCTGAACACACAATATGTGCACTTTGCTATAAGCATGCTTCTGCTATTTTGTACTGTGCATTTATGCAAAAAGACATTCTCAGCATTGGCAGTAATGAAAACAAAATAATGCCAACCAGTCCTGGAAAAGAGTATGCTCCGGCCCTGCAGCATCAGATATGCAGACAAGATTTGATGCTTTGAGCGAAAACAACTGAGCACATGTGTCTCATAGTGTACAGACTTGCTTTGGTCTTTAATAAACAGTAAAATTATATAAAATGCAAATAATTGTTTTAAAACTGTTTATGATGTCAGCAAGTGTTTGATCATAAAACTGTTTCATAAACCTATATGCTTGGGGTTGGGTAAAAATCAGTCATGGGAAAGTTTAAGAAGACCCATGCGATTAAAAAAGGAATAAAGGGGATCTGGGTGGGGGGATGTAGTTAAAAGCTCTTGCAGAGACCCAGGTTTGATTCCCAGAACCCCTGTGACAGATGAAAACTGCCTGCAATTCCAGTCCCAGGGGATCCAACACAGACATACATGCAGGCAAAGCACTCGCACACATCAACTAATGAAATAAAATAAAAATAATACAAAGTGAACAGTGATATATAAAACTAGCTAGACATGGTGATGCACACCGTTAATTCTAGAACTTAGGGTGCAGAGCAGGTGTATCTCGGTGTGTTTCAGGCCAGCCTGGTTTACACAGTGAGTTCCAGGCTAACTGTGTCTGCATAGTTAGTGAGACCCTGTCTTAGGAAAGGAAGAAAGGACGAAAGAAAGAAAGTTAGTTGTCACTTTGAAGTATTTGAGACAGATATGCAACTTAGTGAGACCTTATCTCAAAAGATTAAATAAAACTGGGGCTGGGGATATGGATCAGTAGTAGAGAGCTTGCCTAGCATCTATGAAACTCTACAGTCAGCCCTCATACAATAGGGAAATAAATAAAAAAGACCAGCCCTGCTATCCTACTGTATTAGGATCCACCTTAATAGTGTCATTTTAGTTTGGCCATCTCTTTGAAGGCTCTATTCCAAATACAGGCACATTCACGAAGAGTGAGAGGGCTCCACCATACAAATTTCAAGATGGCACAGTTCATCCTATAACAGCCTTCCCTACAGATCTTTGCTCCCTGGGTGTTCTCTGACTCCATGGAAACTGCATGAACCACAGAAAAGGCCAGTAACTCCTGGGTCCTTTACTGTCTTTAAAAGAATGCCAACACAAAGCCACGCACAGTGGCACATGCCTGTAATCCTAGCTGTAGGGAATTCACTGGTTAACAATGAGAGTGGCATTTGCCAACAAGTTTGAAACATTAATGGCAGACTAGCCTGAGACTTTTTTTTCCACTAAGAAGAGCCAAGTGCCCTTTCACCCTCTCACTCCCAACTTGGAAAGATTCTTGTTCTTTGGATTCATTTTCATCAGTAGTGTTTTCCCTTAGTTTCCTGAAAAACACTGGATTTTTACCCTACTCTGAGGTGCCAAGGAATTCCTTAACAGAAACCCCCAACCTGGTGTTTTGATTTGTTGTTCATAAGCTTGTAATTGTGGGATCCAAAAGGAAATGGCTTGTGTCTTTATCAGTTTCTTGTCAATACCGTCTAGATCACAGTATGTGATCAAAAACAAAAATCTGGGAGCCAAGGAAATCATACCACATGTCTAGTCTGTGGGATATCGCTCTCAAATAGGCCAGAAGATCAACCATTCATCTCTCATTCTGCACAGCACTGGGGATATTATGGTTTGGATTTTAAATGCACCCCAGAGGCTCAGGTGTTAAAGGCTGGGTCCCAGGGTTATTGGAGCTTTTAGGAGGTGAGGGTCCAACTGGAAGAAGCTGGTTATCAGGGGCATGCCCTTGAGTGTGTGTTAGGAATCGGGCCTTCTACTTCCTGACTACCATGACGTGAGTAACTCTGCTCTACCTTGTGTTCTCTACTTTGATGGTCTGCTTCCCGGCAGGCCCAGGAACAATGGAGACAAGTGACCACAGACTGGAACCTCGGAGATCAAGAGCCAATGCCACCCTTTCCTCCTCTAAGTTGATTGCCTTGGGTATTTTGTCATAGCAACAGAAAACTAACGAATACATAACATTAAATCTTCCCCTTAACTCTTCTGAGTAGTTATGTATTCTATTCCTGTTTATCTAAATTAAATGATCTTTTCTCTGTTTTTATTTACAAAGAGCCCCTTCCTTTGACCAGCAAACTATCTCTAAACCGTAATCCAGCCTGAGTCTTTGTGTTTGTTTGATTAGTTTATTGAGGCAGGGTTTTTCCATGTAGCTCTGCTGTCCCAGAACTCACCAGGCTGGCCTTGAACTCAGCTGTCTACCTGTCTCTGATTCCCATGTGCTGGGATTAAAGGCATGTGCCACTTCTTGACTCACTCTGAGTCTTTTAGAAGCAGCAGGTTTCCTGTTTACACCTCCAGACTATACTGTACCCTAACATGAGCTCTAGGTGTTTAGCCCATCTCAAATTTGGATTTGCTCACCTCTGCCCATTGATTACTTTCTGGTCAATATAAATGGGCTACCACAGCCTAGCAGGTGAACCCAATTCCCCAGTGTGAGTTAGGGATTTCAGTAGAGTCTTATGAATTTATTGGTGTTAATTAGGCAGAGAACATTGAGTAAAGATTGAGTTGGGAAATCTGTGGCTATAAACTGGATTTGTAGAGGTCAAAACAGTGAGGAGATCAGAAATCCAAGATGCTCATTCATAGGTAGGTGAAGATAGTAAAGGGTAAGGTGCTGCTTTGAACCTAAAATGTGGAAGATTACAGACTAAGAGAACGATGAAGGGGAGTAGGTGACAGCTCCTTTTACTCAGTTTTGATAGTTCATAGAAGCTAGTCAAAACCATCAGATTCAAGTCTCAGCACCGCCTTCTTACCATAGTCCCAACCTCCATTCCACTTGACTTTTCGACAAGCTTTCAACATGCTGATGAGTTTTAAGCTCCATAAAGGCATGTGGTCCCAATTGCTTCAGTATCCCCGATACCGTCAGCAAGTATTTGGTAAATGGATCCGCAAATGTATGCATTTAGATGTATATATGGGTAGATGGACGTACAAACAAAACCTTCAGCATCTATCATGCTATGTGTACTCCAGGGATTTATCTTTGTGACAGGTCTCTTTGTCTAGCCACTTGCCCCTTGGTAGTCCTGAAAGCACTTTGTCATTGGCTTCTTGTGCCGAGCTTCTTATTAACTAAACCGTTGCACCACTCGCTCTTGGAACCTTGAATTAATTTGTGTTAATTCATAACTGTTTCCCTTCTGTACATGTGTCATGTAATGGTTTGCCTTTATCTGATTTTCCCCAATTTCCTGTGCATTTGTGGTTCCTGCTGGGGCTCTGTAGCTGGGGACTCAGGCAACTGCATCAGATGAGAGTAGGCGCTTGAGTTCTCTAGAAGGCTTCTCTGGCTTCCCTGGGTCTTGTCCAATTGATGTCCAGCCAAACACTCCTGTCTGAGGCAATTGGTACTAAGGTGGAAGAATAACTTCCCCAGATCCAGTTCTTGGAGAAAAGAAGAATGTTGACATAGCCAGAGTCCCAGAAGAAGATGCGCTACAACAGCTAAAGGTTGGTGACGTTTCTCGAGCTTAGTAAAAGCTGTCTGGGTTGGCTTTCTTTTCCAGAAATTCCAATGGTGTCTTTTCTCTAAATGTGTGTTAGAATAGGTGAGAAGGAACGATTTTGAATCAATAGCCTAAGCTTTATAGAGTGCAAGAGTTTGTCTTGTCACCCATTCATCGGCATCTAGAGTGGTGCTTGTCTGACACTGGTGCTCAGTAAATGTTTGGGAGAGAAAGAAAGGATTGAAGGATGGCTGGGAAAAGAAAGAATACCAATGCTGTTTAAGAACACGTTGATGGCCATCAAAACCAGTCAGGTGTGTTATCACTAATACCCAGAATAATTAATTCTAATAACACTTTGCAAAATGATAAAAAAAGGTAAAAATAATATCAGAATAACAACAAAAATATACCCTTTAGTGCATACATATAAACAGTGGTGATCATATTTCAAGATATAGTCAAAACTTCCCAACTTTAACAGCCATTTATTCTGTGTCTATGCCATTTCTCAAGAGGAAATCAGATAAGCAAGATTTTGCTTCAGGTCAGCAGACAGGTGTTTTGGGGATAAATGGGAGCTGATGGTGGAGGCGATGGAATTGACTACAACTGTTCCATTTGGCATTTAGGAAAGGTCAGCAAATCAGAAATGATGTGCTGAGGAAACTCACTGAGCTTCCTGCTGTGGAGAGAATTTAACCACATAGAGATTCTGCAAGTGTGTCAAGGAAAAATAACTCAGTGCAGGAGAGGAAAAAAAAAGTTAAAGGAAGTTTGCTGTATTTTTTCTCTTTTAGTATCAGTCTTTCATGTATTTGCAATCAAACAGGTACACAATTCAGGTCCAGCAGGTCATCTTTGAATAGCATGGGCACTGGATGCAGAAGAAAACTTATTGCACCGGCTGGTGGTGGTGCACACCTTTAATCCCAGCACTGGGGAAGCAGAGGCAGGAGGATCTCTGTGAGTTTAAGTCCAGCTTGGTCTACAAAGTGAGTTCCAGGACAGAGAAAGCCTGTCTCAATAAAAAGAAAACATCGAATTTACAGTTAAAACCCCAAGGCTAAGATTCCTTCCTCAGCAGCCCAGAACAGCAATTTATATTAAAGAACCCCATGTTAGGAAAATTAACTCAAATTTCAAACTACCTCATGGGCAGGGGCAATCAAAATAATGTATGACAAAGGTTAAAACATCTCTGTGGAAAATACAGGAAAAAAAAAAAACCCAACTCCCCTTTGATATCAGTTTCCCACAGATTATACTGATGAAGCATGTTGCTGGGGTAAATTGAAGAGTTTTCCAAAGGAATGTGGACTCATGATCACCACAGCTGCACTTAAAGAACAAAAACCAAGCGAATGACTGTTGGTGACATGGGTAGTCAATGGCTCCAGACCAGCAGAAGGGACATGGGTTATTCCAGAAGTTGAAGGATGACTAAGGTTCTAGTGCTCAGTCTGTTTTAAGTATGAATTTCACTCTTTGGCCAGTGTTTGTTTTTTTCCCTCCTTTCTTTTTTTTTTTAAATCCCTTTGTACTGCTATTTAGCAGGCTTTCTCTTTAAGTCAACAATCTTCGGACTAAACTACGTTTAAGAGGAAATGGTGGGTGGCACTACCATAAATCATCTCTAGTAACTGTATTTTGCAAAGCACTTTGATAACAAACAAGTGAAGACTGTCTCAAAATAAATTCTATAAAGTTGAGACACACTGGGAGAGAAATCCGACTCCTCAGAGCTCGTGGGAGAAGTTGTTTGTTCTATGCTCGAATGACAGTTTGCTCTTTGGGGTTTTACACAATGTTTACCTGGAGCTGGACTTCAGAGTCCAGCCAATAAGGAGAAGAGAGTGAGGGAGAAAACCAGTTTATTTGTGAAGAGGCTGGGGATTGTGGGGATAGGAGAGACACAGCCATTAAAGGAAACTGAAGTTAAGGGGGATAGGTCCTTATCTTATCAGGGTGCAATGATTTTTTTAATTAAATTATAAAACTTTATTACAAAACAATACAAGTACTGTGTTTCATGATCCCCACGACAATTATTCTGGTTGGAGTTCCAGTTTTTAAAATGGATAATCTTCTTTCCCACTGTCTTAGTGTGGAACTCTGTCTGGCTCCTTTCTGTAGCCATGTGATGTTTGGACGTACTGAGCTACAAGGACAAGGTGTTACAAGGACACGTCAGGTTGGCGGGAATGAATGCTCTTTGGGGAACACTTTGTGTTAGATAATGAACAGATCTCTCCACCATTACTTCTCAAAAACTTCCTCTGATACCTTCCTCTTGGGGGAGGTGAAGGCCACTTCCTCCCAACTGTGTGGTAAGCCACACACGTGGCACCAGCACGAGATAGACAGGCATGGGTTTCTACCAAGTAGATAACATCTACCTGGGCTTGCTTCAAGAGGACCTCCAGATCAGTAGTGAAGTCTACTGACCTGCATGTTAAGATCTTGCCATACAGTGCGTTAGAGGTGAGCACACTTAGCTACACTGGAACATTTAAAAAAGGAATTCTATGTGTATGAGTGTTTTGCCCGCATGTGTATCTGTGCACCACGTGCATGCCAGATGCCTATCGTGGCCAGAAGAGGGGGTTGGAGCCCCTGGAACTGAAGTCGAAGATCACTTTGAGTCACCATGAGGGTCCTGGGAAATCAGATGGGTTGTGATCCACAGGTTGAGAACCACTGGTCTAGGTCATCAAAAACAAGGAGAGTAGAGAAACTATATAAGACCAGACGAGCCCCAAGGAGAGTGACAGTTAAGTGTTTGTCACCACCACAATACTTTTGTAGAACAGAAAAAGGAAGTTGACTTAAAATTAAGAAAAAAGAATGAAGCTCAGGCTTAAGCCTAGAAAGAATATATTGGTATTAGTTTATAAAGTAAGCTTCCCACCTAATAAAAAGGATTAATGGAATTTATATTGTAGGGAAAGCTGTATATTGGCTATATGAGAATTCTCCATACTATCGCCTCATTCATTCATTGGTTCATTTTTTCATAAATACATACATTCATACGCCCCTTCTCCCAGCCCAAACAGTGACATCTTCTCTCCCAGGTGACCTGCTCATCTCCTTCACTGAGTACTCTGTTCATACCCATCATCAAAGGTGGTGTCTTCTGCTCTGTTTACGAGCAGAAGCTGACTGATCTATAAATATACCCAACCATGAAAGACATCTCCCTGAGATACCCCACGTGGAAATCAAGTCTGGAAGGTGCTTAGCACAGCCCTGCTACCACCCTTGCTGAACCCATCATCTTTGGCAGGAGTTTGGGGGAATCCAACGTAGGGCTTCATGTATGCTCAAAATAGGCACTCTACTCCAGCCCACCCAATAGATTTTTAAAAAAAATCTCTATTCTACAAAAAAAGTCTCTATTCTAATGAGTGATGCTATCACCCCTGCCTAATTAATCCAGGACTCACCTTGGATCCTTTGTTCATCTCATAAAATCATCTTATAAAATCACTACCAAAAAGTGTAGATTCCATGTTAGGGTGTCTTCTGGATCTGGGTCTTCCCTCCAATCTCTGTACCCTAGTTACTGAGTATCACATCCCTTCCACATTGTTGGCCTTAGCCCCATAGCCGAACTCCTGTCTCCAGCCACATGAGCACCCATGAACCCTGCACATACAGGGACATCTCCAAAACAAGGGCCAACCATGGCACCCCTGTGGTGATACCCTTCAGACTCTCAGTCACCCCTGGGATGAATCTAGGCTGTTTAGCCCAGCACATTCAATCTGCCCTGTTCCTAGTTCACCTCAGCCCTCCCTTTTCCTGTTTCTCCCATGGTCTGCTCCTACTCAGTCTTCTATATTCAACCCCAACGTCTTCAGAAGCCTTGCAGCCCAACATGGCGTCCTTCAAACCTCCTCTTTAGTGTCCCTATGGGAGCCCCTCCCCAACCTTGCCATCATGCCTAACTCTGGCATTGTATTCAATATTGACCAGTCTAGATACTAAAATTGCAACCGTGAACATGGGTGGGGACCCCAGCTTGTTGGGAATATTGCTCTTCACACACTGTCTGATTTTCAGATCTTCCCTCTTGGAAGGCAAGAACAGTTTTTATTAGGATTTCAACACACTGCTCAGCACATGATATTCAAAAGTATAGCTAGACTCACAAAGGTCTTGACTCTTGTCCTCATCTTCAAGCCACTCAATGACAGGGATTAAAAAATACCTTCAATGTGTTGGGAAAAAGTAACCAATTAATTATCCCCCCCTTAAATCTACCAGTGTAATGTTCTCTCTCTCTCTCTCTCTCTCTCTCTCTCTCTCTCTCTCTCTCTCTCTCTCTCTGTGTGTGTGTGTGTGTGTGTGTGTGTGTGTGTGTGTGTGTGTGTGTGTGTGTTGGGGATTAGAATCAGGATCTAACTCAAGTTTGCTTCCCAGAACCTACATCTGCCTATAACTCCAGCTCTAGGGGTATCTGATGCCTCTGGCCTCCACGGTTATCCGTACTCATAGGCATACCCACACATACATGCAAACACATACTAAACACTGCGGGTCTGAAGTCTGGAAAGCACTGAGCTACATTCCCAGCCCTCTAAGCAGCATCCATTTAGTGACACTGACACACTGTGGTGTTCACACAGCTTCAGGGATTGAACTAACTGGGACAATGAGGGAAGGAAGAACAAACAGAAACACAGCACACCTACAGGAATGCTGGGATTGAGTATGTTGTGCTTGCTCTTGACGCAGGGCACCAACGGCAGCCCAGACTCTCGGCATGTTTATCTTATAGATCGGAGTCAAAGAGGCAGGTTTATTATATGCAACTGAATTGAGGAGGCAGGTTTATGGCATACAGTGGAACAGGAAGGAGGCGGCTTAACTACTCTCGGCAGGAGGTCTCTGGCAGAATCTCAGACTGTAGTCATCGGAGAGGAGGAAGCTACATTGATGGTTTCTGCTCACACTGTCAATATTCATACTCAAACTGGAAGAACATTTTACCAGCCTTTGAACGAGACCCAGTGAAGGCTTTGCTAATTCCCATGGGTCTGAGGCATTAGGGTCCTTGACATGGCTATGCTCATGTCAACTCCACACATTCCCTCAGGACTTCCTCTGTTCCCTACGACACATGGCTGCCTATCCTTCACCGAGGCTCTCTACTTGCCTCTGCAGGGAAGACTATGTCCATATCCAGCATGTCACACGTGCTGGTTGTTTCTATTTAAAGAATCAAGCTATATGCAAAGCACAAACGATTAAAGATCTCTAGAGCAGAATACAAAAGCTCTAGGCGTTGCTGCCATGTAAAGGGACACTAAGGGGAGTGGAGGCTAGAGTGGGTGTGGAGGGCAGAAATAGATCTGCAGTCCTAGTTTGCTGCCTTCTACTGTCATAAAACACCACAATCAAATGCAACTTGGGGAAGAATGGGTTTATTCCGTTTTACAGCTTATAGTCCTTTGTCAGGAGAAGCCAAGGCAGGGAGAAGCCATGGAGGAACACTGCTTCCTGGCTTGCTCTTACTCTCATGGCTCTCTCAGTTTGCTTTCTTATACAACCCAGGCCCCCTACACAGAGGTGACTAGGCCCTCCCACATCAATCATTAATCATGAACACGCCCCACAGGTGTGTCTACAGGCCAACCCGATGGAGGCATTTTCACAATCAGGTACCTTCTTCCCAGATGACTCTAGCTTGTATCAAGTACACACACACACACACCACACACACACACACACACACACACACACACACACACACAAGACTAAGCAACACATATATGAAGCATCGAATTGCCCTCTCTATTTGAGGAAAATGGACATCATCCTGCCAAGAAAAAATAGTCTAGACTCAGAAAGACAAATACTCTGTGTTTTCTCTCACATGTAGAATATAGACTTTGTTAAGACATGGAAATAGAAGAGAAGCTATCTAAGAAAAGGAAGGAGACTAGTGGGAGGACAGACATGACAGAACAAGGTAAGGGGAACCATGTTAAAGTACATCATACACATGGATGAAGATGTCACCGTGAAACCCATTATTTTGTACAATCACCATATGTTAATTGAAAACAGAATGGTACAGTATTTGCATAGACCTGGCTAACATCCTCTCATATACTTTAAATCGCCCACTGGTACCTTTACGTCATAGCATGTAAATAGCTCCTAAATGCATTGCTAAGGAAATACAGCAAGGAAAAGTTCTGCTCTTGTTCAGTACAGTGGCCATGTTTTTTTAATATCGTTGATACTTTGTTGACTGAATCCAAGAATGCAGACCACCTATGGATAAGGAAGCCAGATTGTACCTAAGCCCCTGTTGTTTTTCTTTTCATTGTGGATTTTTTTTTTTAATTAGAAAGACTAGCTGACCTGGACAAACATCCGAGAGACTGTGGTATGTTTATTATGGAAAAGCAGCTGTGCTGCTTGAAAGAGTTCCTTCCTCCGGAGTCCGGGGCTGAGTGTACCAGTGGCCCCTGGGAGGGGATCTGACCTTCCCATCAGGGCTGAGTCACTGGCTGCCAGGGCAGCTGACAAGCACTCCTGACTACCAGGCCTCGGAATGCCTTGGTCTCAGCCTGTAGCTTCCCGTTCAGACTCCTGAGAATTTGGAGATAGGGTCTGGAAAGTGAGTACAGCCTTCTCACTAGGATGCCCGCTCCTGGATGTTTCTGCCCTCTCCATGCCCTTTTTCTGACCTACCCTATAGTTCTTTGAAATCACCCAACCTTTGGAACCCAAGGACCTGAGAAGAGGAGGCCATGTTCTGCCTTGTTCAGGTTCCTAGTGGCCTTATCCATCCCCATCCCACCCTGCCACCAGCCAACATGCTTTCCTGTGTCCCCAGATTCTTGTAAGGATCAAGAGAAGAAGGAACTGGGGTACCTTCAGCTATAGACACTCTCTCTTGAGGGCAGCACCTTTGAATTTTTGCTCATAATTATCCCCACCTCAACTTGATTAAGTCTATGACATCAAACCTAAGGTGTGTATATCCGAGCAATAGTGACAGAGATAGTCATGTGTTGCCAGGTGAGTTCTGGGTGATGGACGAAGGTCATCATTAGTTCTCACAAGGAGAATCCATTTCACTCCAGGCAGTCACTGAACAAAGTCAGGGAGAGCAGGCTAGCCCAGATGTGTTACTGTTATGGTGTCTGAAAAGACAATGACATCTATTATCTTCCGAGGCTGTTGTCTGCTCTCTTTCATATACTGCCCTGCCCCCACAGGTCCCAGGTCATCATCAGAGCACACACCTATTACAGGTGACGTGTGTGTGTGTGTGTGTGTGTGTGTGTGTGTGTGTGTGTGTGTGTGTGTGTGTGTGTGTGTGTGTGTGTGTTTGTGTGTGTGTGTGTGTGTGTGTTTTGATGGTTTGGGAACAGCTATAGTGTAAAACCAGTGCTCTTTGGCCACAAGAGCGTCAGAGGATGCTGGCACGGTGACAATGGATATGACTTTTTCTCTTATGGGTGTGGGTATCCAGAGAAAGTTCCAAGAAATCCTGGCCTGGTCAGGAAGCCTGGTGATCACATGACCTTGCCCAGAGAGGATTCTTGTGGGAAGGCCTGAGTCAGAGCCCCTGGAGTCTTCGGTGGATGAGTTCAGATGAGTCACCATGCTTCTTGACACCCAACAAATAAATGGAAGACAGTGCAGCTTACTGTCAGCAGACTGGTAACCTGTGAGCCTTTGGGAAGAAGGTGAGCATCAGAGAAGTCACCATGTCTCCTGGCTGTCCCTAGGCTTCCCTGTAGGTTCATGGCAGAAGCTTGGCCTCTCCTTATTGCTGCTTCTTGGTTTTTGTTTGTTTTCTTTTCTTCTTCCTCCTCCTCCTAGTGGAGTATCCTCCCCCTTGGTTAAATTGTTGATTGTCTCTTGAAAAGCACTGAATTCCCTGTCATTCAAATTCTTACTCTCTCCTGTGTTGGCTCTGTCTCTTATATCACTCTCCTCAGATTTCATTTTCTCCTTTTGTGTAAGCTTGCAAATTCCTCCTCTTGCCCTGGCTTCCCTGACACCTGCCCCAGCCACTCTAGGCCCCAGTCCCTTTTCTATCTCTCAGCTCTGTGCCCTCCTTGTTGGGCATGGACACTGCTTGATGTTGGTATGTGTCTTAGCCAGTGCCATGCCCTGTGCAGCTTGGGTCCTTGAGAGAATGATAAAGAACAGACATATGCACAGTAAAGTCCAGATCAGGTGGATTCTCAAACAGCAGTGACCCGGAACCTCATCAGAGAGGAGGAAGCTGTGGTTGCTAGTCTTTGCACACATTGATCACTTGTCCATAAACACTCATACCTGGACTCCTAGGGAGAGCTTTGCCACCCCCTCTTGAGCCTGGCCTGTATAAGGAATTGGATTTGCCAAGTGTCCCATGAGTTCAAGGCCTTAGAGTCCTAGACATGGCTATGCCCATGTCTAAATACACATTTATTCAGGACTTCACTCACCTATGGCCTCCTCTTTTCTCTCCACCTATCCTTTCTGTTGGGCTTGTACTTTCCACTTTGCTACATTTGCAGAGCTTGGGAAGGTCTATAATATATATCAAGTGCTCTGTGATGTTTGCCTCAGCAAGGATGAAGGGTCTGCTGCCATGAGCACTGGCCTGAATGTCCATCCCCAAGGCCCAGGCATCTGGAGGAGCCCCAGGTAGCCCTGGGATTGTGGAAAGAAACATCAGAGAAGGTGGCTCGCTTATATCTGTTCTCTATTGAAGTTTCAAAAACATTAATAGTAATAAAAGACACTTGCTGAAAAATTTAGCGACTGCTGCTATTATTATTCCATGGCAAAGGTAACAGAAGAGGAAATGCATAGCTTAAGTTGTCAACTGCACTTGAAGCACAGAGGCATCACCAGAATAGAAACAACTAGGACCAGAGTGGATGGATTTCTACACAACAACAACAAAAAATGATCAGCCTATGGTCAGAAAGTCCCAAAACACCATCTAATTTCTGAACATTTGCAAAAGGTCACACATGATTGAAGGACAGAGGGAGTTCTACACAGGAAGAAACTTGTCTCTACTTCCTGTGCCTCCACAGGCCTCTGAGGACTCCAATGACAGGATACAGGCAGGTGCCCAGTAAAGTCTTATTTGGATACAAAAGACAAAACTGTGTGTGATCTGGCTCCTAAATGGAGTTGGGGTTAGGGTTGAGGAATAGGAAAATAAGGCTTAGGATCTGGAGTCAGGTGTGGCCAGGCCCAGAAACTCTGAGGAGGACTTCACTCATAGACACAGTTGTTCAGAACTGCTTTCCTATCAGTCTTTGCCTGTCTCTGCTTGGCATCACCACTGTAAGCTCGGAGTTACGTACACATGTACTTCTATCTCTCGATAAGTCCATCACTAGCCATTTTCCTCAGCCCCAGAACAGACCATCATTTTTTTTTTTTTTTTTCGAGACAAGGTTTTTCTGTGTAGCTTTGGAGCCTATCCTGGCACTCACTCTGGAGACCAGGCTGGCCTCAAACTCACAGAGATCCGCCTGTCTCTGCCTCCCAAGTGCTGGGATTAAAGGCATGCGCCACCAACACCTGGCTTAGACCATCATTTTTTTCTTGAAAACCAAGCAACATTTTCTGGCTTGCTTTCAAAGCCACGGCTTCTTAAAATGTTGGCTAACATGTAGCTGAATATGTAAGAGGGTTAAGGAAGTACTGTTCCAGGCTATGCTTTCTGCTTCTTGGGGGCCATAGTGCTGAAAAGGCCCCCAATAACTGAGAGATGTGCAGGCTTGCTGGCAGGTATGTAGTATGAATAATAAAGACCCAGAGACAGATATTGGGGTTCAAGCTGAAGATCAGGAAAGCAAAGCAGTCAACCACTATAGAGTTCTTACCTCTACCAAGGCTGGGGCGATCCTGTCCTCAGCATGGCTGGAGACTGATTGCTGAAGACTGAATACTGAATGCTGCATGAGAGCCTGAGCTCCCGTCTTATATACCCGTCTAGTGCTAGGATTAAAGGCATACACCACCATCCCACAGCCTCTATGGCTAGCTAGTGTGGCTGCTGGGATTAAAGGTGTGTGCCACCAATGCTTGGCTCTATGGCTGTGGCTAGCTTTGCATTCTGATCTTCAGGCAAGCTTTATTAGCTTTATTTATCATAAACAATATATCACCACACAGGTACCCCTCAATGAGAATATGGATGTATGTCCCTTCCTTCTTCCTCTCATCCTCCCTCTCTTCCTCCTTCCTTCCTGCCAAGGATATATGTTAAATTGACCTTAGAGTCACATGAGAGAACAGTATGCTCGTCTGTCCCCATCTTCTAGGTACTCATACCTTTCCTACATGGGAATGAGCTACCTTTTCAGGCAGGGTCAGTATCTTGGGGTTTGCAGGACCCCACTCGTCATGGGTAGCAGTTCTTTGCAACCACTTTATCCTTCTTGAATGATGTTTAGTTTACTGAACTGCTGGCCATTTTAGTAGTTCAAAGAAAACAGAAAAAAAAACCCTTACTTATAGAGTCAAAGACTAATATGCAGGTCTAACCTGCTTGACTTTTAGGCAGCTCCACACTAGAGCTGCTGCAGGGCATCTAAGTGGGACACTCTTTGCTGTGAGACTCCCCCCCCCCCAATGGGACATTTGACATTTCCTGTTGTGAGGGGACTAAATGCTAGTTGCCTCCAATACCCAAGGAGTTTCCATAACAACTCAAACTGCTCCTGGCATTTCTAAATACCCCCCATGGGTTCTGATGTGCCAGTTGAGAATACTGACTTGTGGGGGGTAAATTATTTCATTTTATCTCAAATATAGTGTGACTTATTATCATCTTACTCAGGTAATATTAAAAAATAATTAAGGAGCTAGAGAAATGGATCAGTAGTTAAGAGCACTCACCGCTGTTCCAGAGGACCCGGGTTCAGTTCCCAACACCCACAGCAGGGACCTTACCTGAGATTCCAAATCCAAAGACTGACACCTTTATAGACTTTGCAGGCACTGGGCATGCATGGGATGCACATACATACTTGTAGGCATTCACACATATGCATAAAATAAAAACAAATGCTTTGGTTTCGAGACAGGGTTTCTCTGTGGCTTTGGAGGCTGTCCTGGAACTAGCTCTTGTAGACCAGGCTGGTCTTGAACTCACAGAGATCTGCCTGCCCCTGCCTCCCTAGCGCTGAGATTAAAGGCATGAACCTTAATTTTCCATCTCTAAGCACATAGAAATGCCTTGTTCTTTGTATCTGCTAAACAGTACTTTACCACATCAGTGTATCTCCTAGCAGAGAGCCATAAAGGACATTGTTACCCCAAATAAGGCGCTGCCTCTAGTCTGGTCATAGGACCAGATTAGACAAAGGCTGAGGTCATCTTGAGTCATCCCTTCTGTCATGTGATTGTTCCTGAGTAGGTGTGAACAAACATCTGTTTCTATCAGACAGGAGACTGAGAACAGACTAGAGAGACATGCCATCCACACCCCCCAGCCTGCTGAATCAGTGAGTTTATTTGGGTTTCTTTCAGAAGCATGGGTGCCGCCTGAGCGTCCTCTCCTTTCCCTGTTTTCCCGGCAGATCAGAGACTAATGTGCAGAGCAGTGTCTGCACATGTTTTTCTTAGAATTCTTCCCTTGCATGGGTGAGTTCTGTCTGGGAAAACAGTTGAGCCTCAATTGCACATCTTCTCACCCACAGCAAAGACCAAGCAACGTCACTACAGTCTGCTTCCATTCCCATTCTACAGGTGCTCGCTCCTTCCTTCCTTCCTTCCTTCCTTCCTTCCTTCCTTCCTTCCTTCCTTCTTTCCCTCCTTCCTTTCTTCCTTCCTTTCCTCCCTCCCTCCTTCCTTCTTTATTTATTTTTGTTGTTGTTGTTTTGTTTTTTCAGACAGGGTTTCCCTGTGTAGCTTTGGAGCCTGTCCTGGAACTAGCTCTTTGTAGACTAGACTAGTCTCAAATTTACAGAGATCCTCCTGCCTCTGCCTCCCAAGTGGTGGGATTAAAGGCATGTGCTGCCACCACCACCCAGCTTACAGGTGCTACTTTCAAAGTTTGCAATCTATTTTCTTATGTACCAGCCATTTGGGAGGACATTCCTATACTCAAGTGGTAGTTTTCATTCATCAAGGATGACTACTACCCTACACCATGTAGAGGAATGTGGCCACCTGGGTTTCCCATGAAATATGCATATACACGGATGGCTCAGCCTTCGTGTGTGTCTTATTACCCATACCTCAGGGGCATTCAGCTGCTATTAAGCAAGTAGATACACCATCCTACACCACACGGGGAAAGGTAGCCTTGTTGGGATTGTCCCCAGGAACTCCCCATATATAGACGGATCAGTCTCAGTTGTACAACTTACCACATACAGCAGGGGCCATACTAACACTCCTTGTAAACTCATTGGCCCAGTCTCCTTGTTCAGGTGCCAATTATAATTGTGTGACTTTTCCTGGCCAGCTGTGAACAGATGTTTAACCTATATAAGACATGGTTAACAAACAATTCCTCCCAAGTCTAGCTTTTGGGCCAATGAGTATTGTAGCTACTTTAAAGGAGCATGGGTGACTCTCAGCCTTCATTACTGCAGTCACTAAGTTTCTTTCTAAGAAAGCAGGGCTGGCAACTGTCAGTCTGCTTCCTGCTTCTGTAACAAAATAACTGAGACAGAGTAGCCCACCCAGTTTTCTGTTACTCTAATAAATACCAGAGATAATTAATAAAGAGGAAAGGCTTCTTTGGGCTTAGTTTTGGAGGTCTTGTTCTAATAACTAGCCTTGTTGCTTTGGGTCTGTGTCACGGTAGCCATTGTGACAAATAGCGCTTAGGGGAGCAAAATTGCTAATCTCTTGGTCAGAATGCAAGAGACCATAGAGTCTCACCCCCTTCAGGGAGTTCCCTCAATGTCCTAAACACAACCCACTCAACATCATCTTTTGAAGGTTTAACCATACTTTGATGGCGTCCCTCTGGGGACCAAGCCTTTAATGCAGGGACCTCAGGGAAAAATCTAAGATCCAAACTTAATGCTGAATAACTTATAAACAAAACGCAAGTTTAGTTATGCTCATGGCAGGAGAGTGTGAAGTCTGAGAGCCTGGTGCCAGGATTTATCAGGAGCCTTGCTGTATCAAAATGGTGACCAGGGGACAAAGAGCTCATCTTTACAATAAAACCACTGCTGTGACAGTGACACTAATTTATCCTTGACTCAATCATCTCCTAAAGGTCCCAATTCCAGTCCTGTCACAACGGTGACTAATTTCAATGTGGTTTTAAAATGAACATTCAAACCCCCATTTTTCTTCAAATAAAATATGAAGGCAATTGTTTTCTTTTGTGTATAATTCTAGATCTGTGACCTGAGTACATAATATCAAGCAGTCATCCCTTGTTTTAAATTCATTCATAGTATCCCTAGTTCATTTTATAGGTGAAAAAACAAGAGTGGAGAGATGATATGGTTTGTGTGACGCACATCAGTTAGGAAGTGGTACAAATGCAGGGCTTGCTTTCCAATGATGAAATATGATCATATCGATGATGAACATATGATGAAATATGTTACTTCAACAGTATGAGCTGAATTTCTATGACGTGCAAGCACAGTACTGAGCATTAAGAATACAGCAGTAGCCGGGCATTGGTGGTGCACGCCTTTAATCCCAGCACTTGGGAGGCAGAGACAGGCGGATCTCTGTGAGTTTGAGGCCATCCTGGTCTCCAGAGTGAGTGCCAGGATAGGCTCCAAAGCTACACAGAGAAACCCTGTCTTGAAAAACCAAAACAAACAAACAAACAAAAAAAAGAATACAGTAGTAAACAAATGCAAGACTCCTTCCAGTATAGATTTGACTTGTTAATGAGGGATGGAAGCAAAGGACAAAATAAATGAATACATCTTTTTATTTGGGGCACATTAAGTTCTATAAGTGAACACAAAGTAAATTTAAGGGTTAATGGGTTGTATGAGGGACTTTGGATATCTCTGATATCATGACATTGAAGTAGAGACCTGAATGAAGGAAGAGAGAGAAGGAAGAGAGAGACAGATGAGCTGTTGTTGCAGGCTGTATTGGTCAGGGTGCTTTAGATGAACAGAATTGATAATATATATATATATATATATATATATATATGATTTATTAATAGACTTACAGGCTATCAGGCTGTAGTTCAGCAATCCAAAAATGACTGTCTACCAATGAAAGGTCCAAGAATCCAGTAGTTGTTCAGTCCATGAGGCTGGATGTCTTAGATGGTCTTCAGTATAAGCTGGAATCCTGAAGTAGTGGGGGCTAAAGTCTGCTGAAGGAATGGACTCTCTAGCAAGAGCAAAAGCAAGCAGGCAAAGACCGCAAGCTTCCTTTTTCCATGTCTTATATATAGGCTGCCACCAGAAGTTGTGGCCCAGATTAACCACCTCAAAAGACCTGTATTAAAGGTGTATCTTCCAACCTCAGGAGATCTGGGTTAAAAGTGGGTCTTCCCATTTTAAATAACTTAGTTAAGAAAAAAGATCCCTCACATGTGTACCCAGCAGCTTGGGTTTTAGTTAACTCTAGGTGTAGTTAACAAGCAAGAATAGTCATCACACAGGCATCAGGTGGCCAGAGATCCACTGAAGAACCTGATGGATTGCACAAGGATTCCAGAAGACCAGATGGAGCCTCATGGAAGAGAACATGAGGAAGAAGTGAGAGACAGTCACTTAAGGTTTCAAGGTTAGGGTTAGGTTGGATTTATGTTGGGTGTGATAGGGAGTTTTTGGAGAATTTGAACCACAGAGTGGTATGATCCACTTTGGGATTTTATAACATCACCCTGGCTCTGGTGTGGTGAAAAGACTGTAGGCAGGTGTTTTAGTTTCTTTCCTTGTTGCTATGGAAAAACCACCCTGATAAAAACAGCTTAAGATAGAAACGGTTAATTGGCTCTTATTTCCTGATTGCAGTCCCTCATGACTGAGAAATCACAGATGCAGCAGATTGAGGGAGCTGATCACATTGCACCTGTAATCTAGAAGCAGAGACCAATGTCTGCATGTGCTCAGTTCCCTCTTCCCCTATCATTCAGTTTAAGACTCACCCTGTGTTAAGATGGGTCTTCCCACAACAATTGATGTAATCAAGATACGTCCTAACACAGGCATGCCAGACACTCACTCACCTCCCAGGTGATCAAGTGGACATGATCCAGTAGAATCAAGGACATCAGAAAGATGCTACCAGAGGAATTCAGGGAAGAGAATAGAGCCGCACGGGAAAAGAGTTAAACTCTGGAGAGGGTAAAAAGGTGTAGTTACAGGTATACATGCATGGTCAGTGCTGCCTTTTTTCATGGGTGCTTGGGGCTTGCACAGGAAGTGCTCCCACCTGCTAAGTCATCTCCCCAGCCCCAGGACAAGGCTTTTTGAGTAGTTAGATAACTTTGAAGGAAGAAGAGGAGTTATGATTGATACCTAGAATTTTGCTTAGCATCTTATTGGAGGTGGGGCCACCTATTAAAATTAGAAAGCCTAGTATGATGGGGGAAGTGCTCTTGTGTATGTGTTTGTCTTATTGGATAATAAATAAAGTGCTGTTTGGCCAATGAGGCAGCAAGTTAGGTAGGACTAGGAGTCAAGGAGGATTCTGGGAAATGTAGTAGAGATGCAGGCAGGAAGTGACATAGCAGGCAGACTCATATATAAGCAAGGACAAGAAGGAAGTTGCCCCTTTCTCTCTTCCTCCTGCTCTCTGCTCTGCAGTCGCCATGTGACCTGGAAAGAGGACACCAGCAGAAGGCGTCCTCCATAAGATAAGTCTTATGATTATGGATGATAATTAAGACTAAGCTAGCAAGTAAGAAATCCTAGAGATTGGCCAGCAGCATTGTACCTAATATAAATCTCTGTGTGTTACTTGGGACCTTAATGTGGTGGTGGGTGGAACTTGGGCGGCCTGGCAGAAAACACCCACATGGCAGCAGAGCTCGGGTGGCTGTGGCAGAAAGGCTTATTGTTACACTAGTATGGTACAGAGAATGGAGGAGTAAATTTAGGAACCAAAGGTCCTATTTTTGGCACAATTGTGACACCTATTAGACCTACAGACAGATGTGCTGAATCAGTTAATGGAACAATTGGACAAAGAATCCAGGGCTATAAATTTGGATTGTAACATCTTGGTTTTGGTTGGTTGGTTTTTGGTTTTGTTTGTTTGTTTTTTTCAAAACAGGGTTTCCCTTTGTAGCCTTGACTATATTAGAACTAGCTCTGTAGAACAGGCTGACTTCGAACTCACAGAGATAGATCTACCTGCCTCTGCCTCTTGAGTGTTGGGATTAAAGGTGTGTGTCACCACTGCCCAGGCTGAGTATAACATCTTAATGGTTGTGGTGATTTGAATAGGAATGACCCCCAAAGGCTCATATATTTGAATGCTTGGTCATCAAAAAGTGTCACTATTAGGAGGTGTGACCTTGTTGGGGTAGGCATGGCTTGTTGGAGAAAGTGTGTCACTGGAAGAGGGCTTTGAAGTTTCAGAAGCTCAAGCCAGGCCTAGTGGCTCACTCTTTCTTCCTGTGCTTGCTGATCCAGGTGTAGAACTCTTGGCTTCTCCAGTACCATGGCTACCTGCAGGCTGCCATGTTTTCTGCCATGATGACAATGGACTAAACCTCTGAACTGTAAGCCTGCCCTGATTAAATGTTTTTTTTTATAAGCATTGCCATGGACTCTTACAGAAACCCTAACTAAGACAATTATTTTTTTAGCTATGGGTCTCAATGGGTTTAATAGGAATTTAGTTTATTAATTACTATGTATAAGCCACAGTGCTCTGAGGAACACAGCAACACATAATGCAGACAGTGATTACTCTAAGAGTCTTTCTTCGAGCCCTGCATGCTGCCAGGAATGGCTATACATTTTGCTGTTATTAATTATCTTGAATGTTACAGGAGAAGCTGAGAAATTGATCAAGCATGGATTCCAAAACCTTCCTCCAATTCATAACTGAAAAACTGAGGCCAGGAAAGGTCTAATAGTTTTATTTAAAATTTTATTGTTCAAAAATTATTTGAGGGAGAGGACTGAACAACTATGGATTCTTGGACCTTTCATTGGTAGACAGTCATTTTTGGATTGCTGAACTACAGCCTGATAGTCTGTAAGTCTATTAATAAATCATATATATATACATACATATATATATATATATGGGATAGAACCCCCCCACCTCTTTCTCACTTGACCACCACAAAGTGAGCAGTTTTGTTTATACCATACACTTCCCACCATAATATCCAGCCTCACCACAGACTAGAAGTACCAGGACTAAACATGGCAAACCCTGGAACACTCAGAGCTTCCTTTAGGTGAGTTATTTAGTCAGGCATTTGTTATGGTCTGGGAAGTTTGCTAACACATGGCCAGTGTACATGTCCAGTTCCAGTTTTCATATAACAAACAAATTGAAACTTTTATTTGTTCTAAGGAAGTTAGAGTTGAGTACAAAGTAAAAGAGATGACTAAAGACTTTGCCATAAAGACCTATGAGGATTCAGAGGAATCCTGTGTATTGAATGCTGGAAAATATAGTTAAAAATAAAATTAAGAAACGGGCTTCCACCACCATCCCTGACTTCAAGCTCTACTATAGAGCTATAGTAATGGAAGCATCTTGGTATTGACATAAAAACAGACAGGTAGATCAATGAAATAGAATTGAAGATCCTGATATCAATCCACACACCTATGAACACCTGGTTTTTGACAAAGAAGCAAAAATTATAAAATGGGAAAAAAGCATCTTCAACAAATGGTGCTGGTATAACTGGGTGCTGACATGTTAAGAAGAATGAAGATAGATCTCTGTCTATCATCATGAACAAAACTCAAGTCCAAGTAGATCAAAGACCTCAACATAAATCCAGCCACACTGAACCTCATAGAAGAGAAAGTGGGAAGAAGTCTTGAACACATTGGCATGGGAGACCACTTCCTGAATACAATACCATCAACACAGACCCTGAGAGCAGCAATTAATAAATGGGACTTCCTGAAACTGAGAAGCTTCTGTAAAGCAAAGGACACAGTCAACAAGACAAAACAGCAGCCCACAGAATGGGAAAAGATCTTCTCCAACCCCACATCTAACAGAGGACTGATCTCCAAAATATACAAAGAACTCAAGAAACTAGACACCAAAAGACCAAATTATCCAATAAAAAATGGGATAAAAAAGATAACTCTCAGCAGAGAAATCTCAAATGACAGAAAGACACTTAAGGAAATTGTTCAACATCCTTAGTCATCAGAGAAATGCAAATCAAAGCAACTCTGAGATACCATCTTACAACTGTCAGAATGGCCAAGAACAAAAACTGATGACAGCTTATGCTGGAGGGGATGTGGAGTAAGGGGAACATTCCTCCATTGCTAGTGGGAGTGCAAACTTGTACAGCTGCTTTGGAAATCAGTCTGGTGATTTCTCAGAAAATCGTGACTCAATCTATCGCAAGACCTAGCAATACCACTTTCGGGCATATATCCAAAGGATACACACTCACACCACAAGGACATTTGCTCAACTGTGTTCATAGCAGCATTGTTCATAATAGCTAGAACCTGGAAACAACCTAGATGCCCCTCAACCAAAGAACAGATAAGGAAAACATGGTACATTTACACAATGGATTATTACTCAGCACTAAAAACAATGACATCTTGAAATTTTCAGGCAAATAGACAGAACTAGAAAAAGCCATCCCGAGTGAAGTAACACAGACACAGAAAGACAAATATAATATGTACTCATTCATAAGTGATATTAGACATAAAGCAAAGGACAATCAGACTACAGGCTATAACCCCAGAGAACCTAGAGGACCTAAGAGAGACATACATGGATCCGCCTAGGAAGGGGAAATAGACAAGATCTCCTGAGTAAATTGGGAGCATAGCGGGACAAAGGGGAGGACAGAAGGGGAGAAGGGGAGGGAAGAGGAGTGGGAGAGAATGTATAGCTCAATAAAAAAAATGGCAAAAAGAAAACCAAGCTCCAGGCTACAGCAGTGGCCCAGTCAGTGAAGTGCTTGTCTTGTGAGCATGAAGACCCATGTTTGATCCCAGATCACGTTTTAAAAAATAGGGTGTGTGGTGGTATGCTAATTCCAGTGATGGGAAGACTGAGACAGGCACATTCCTGGGGTTCACTGCGCAGCTACCTTGGGGAACTCTAGGGCAGTAAGAAACCTTGTCTCAAAAAACCAAAACCAAACAAAAAACCAAGGCGAATGACAGTGGAAGAACAATACACACACTGAAGCACACACATGTACCTGTACCAAGATGAACACAGAGGGAGAGAGAGAGAGAGAAGCATCCCAGAACAGCCCACAGAATAGGAGAAATTATTTGCAAATCATTTCTAAAAAGGGATTGGTATATAGAATATATGAAAAATCCCTTTTACAGCCCAATAATAAAAAGATTAATAACCCAAATAGGCATTTCTTTTAAAAATATACAAGTGGTTTAAGTTGGTGAGATGGCTGAGTAAAGGCTACTGATGACCTTGGTTCCAATCCCAGGACTTAACTCAGATGGTAGAAGGAGAGAACTGGAACCTGTGAGTTGTCCTCTGATTTACACACACACACACACACACACACACACACACACAAAGTAAAGTTTTTAATGTGGCTAACCAACATGTGAAAAGATGCCCACATTATTAACCACCAGGGAAATGCCAATCAAAATCACAATGACATATCATATCCCCCTAGGATGGCTGCAATAAAAAGGACAAACAGTGACAGGCATTGATGAGGATGGAGGGATATGAAGTCCATACACTGCTGGTGGTGTTTTAAAATGGCCAAGCAAGTTGGGAAAAGGATGTAGCAGTTCTTCATATGACTCAGAAATTCCTCTCCTAATTATACACACAAGAGAAAATAAAAAATCTGTCCACATAAGAGCTTGTGTATAAGCGCAAATGATTGCAGACACATGCTGTTTGCTGCAGCACTATTTAGAGCCTCCTCCACCAAGGCTAGTCTTCCCTCTTCTGGGTTCTACTGTTCTGACCAGTACTGAGATTTTTTTTTTTTAGCTGGGAAAACCATGTCTCTGCCAGGAACTCCTGTTGTCTTCCTTGCCACACTGTGCTCAGGGCTTCCTGGGACTTCCCGAAACTGCTGTGTGCTGAAATCACAGGGCCCTCCAAAGTGCTTGACTATCTAGAGCATTCCAGAGATTGTTTTAGCTGGTCTGAGCAGCCTGATATTAGCAATAGCTGATGGCTCCTTTGACTGAAGGTAAAGAGCTGCAGAAGCAAGGGCAGCACCGTTCCCCACTGCCACCCCTACCCCCACCTTTATATTATGCATAGTGTCTTACTAAATATTTAAGGGGTGTCCATAATGTGTGCAATACAGTGCACAGGTCATGGCCTATCTGCTTTCAGATGCATTCATGCTTCTCCTAATGGCTCTGTGTTACAGGTGCCAACCGCTGCAAACAGGTTTCCCGGGCTTGCAGGTCAGTGAGGCTCTAGCTGGGATCGCCCATGAGAACCACTGGAGAATAGGAGGGAGGGAAAGACCAAGTATCTTTTTCTAAGCCTGTGGGCCTTGAATATGCCACTGATTATAACTATGGGATTGCTCCAGCTGGGAAAATCTGCCCTGTCTCCAACTACTGTCAATGACTCTGGTAGCCCCCTCTGATTGTTCCTGTCGCACAGACTGGGAGTGACTCCCTGCTGCCACTAATCTGAGCTGCTCTGATTCTCTGTTGTCTGTGTAGCCAATTTTCCACTTTGAATCCCGTCTTGACTACATGCATCCTGATCTCTGCTGCTCCGAGCAAGTGGTGATAATACATGTGTGACTGAGCAGACCCTCAGTCTGTGGAAGTGCAACTATTTTTTACTACAGCATTCTGCAAAGAGACACAAGCAGCGTCAGGAAAGGATGAAGCTGCCTGGCATGCTGATTTGGCATGAGATTGGTTTCTATAGTCTGAGTCACAGGACATGCCTGCCCTTTTGCCTCAGTACTCCAGAGTTACACTACCTACACTCTTCTAACATACCAACTTCCCAGTCTCCATCCTATCTCTCGGGATGCACATCCCGGGCCTGTTTACTCTGTTTACTGCCTCCTTTCTTGACCAAGGGCTCCATCGTGTAGCAGACTGTGGGCAACTTCTAATTCTTGAGTTCTGAGAACACTGTCAGCTGCCAGCTGGGGAGAGGGACCCAGTGCCTCTGCTTGCCTGTGACTCTTTGATGGGCTCTAATACACCTAATACTAAAACTTGTCCAGAATGATTTATTTCTTATACTGTAACATGGTTTTCCTTAACATGGACAACTATTAGTAACTGAGATTGGGAACATTCAGGGTGCTATGGCCATTGACATGGATAGCTATTATCATATCCCTTAGTTAGGGATGTGGTTATCATTTTACCATTATTTCTGGTTAGCTGGTTGAAGGGTAGTTCTTTGCCTGTTGAAGTTATAGTCAATTGCCAGTAAAATTTTAAAATGCCTAAATGCTCATGAATCCCACTATCTTTTATTCAACATGTTCATATTGTAAGTGTAATGGTGGTGGTGAATTAGAAGCCAATGAATGACTTATTTAGAATGGAATGACTATCTATGTCAAAGGAAGAACCCGAATCCATCTGGAGCTAGTGTGTGTACTGACTTCCTGCAATGGCACAGAGGAATGACATGATAGTAGTTACAGTAAAGGGCATGCTCAGAAGGACTTCGGAGCTTGGCAGTGATTATATCTTATTCCTAAATGGTTTCCATCAGTACTTGGAACATCATTCCTGAACCTTTGCCTAAAATCCTTTCTACTACTAATGGCAAATTCGGAAAGACTACATCTGGTGGGGGTTGGGGTTGCATTTGAAGACAGTCTCTAAAGGGCTCTCAACTGGAGTAGCACTACCTTGCCTCATTTTATGAAGTGTTCAGGACCTATGACTTCAAGAAAAGCTTGTAAAAGAGCTACATCTTCAAACATGGGACCCTGGAACTATGCCTATCCAGATAGTAAATAAGTACTTGATGAAAGATTAAACAAGCTTGATTTCTCCGAACCAAGATGATACTAAACTAATAGTAAAGGCACTTGAAAAATGATACAAATTCAGCAAGGATAAGGGGACTCAGGGCAAAGAAGTGATTTCAATGAATATCTGGAGGTACGTGGTGGACAGAGGAATGGTGGTAGGAGGAAGACAATGGATGCCAAACCTGCATTGTATGAGTGGGGGGGTGGAGGCTCAAACCCAGAGGGAGATGTCTCACAATGAAAACCATGGCGATCTGTAAACCTCAGGTGAGTGAACACCGGAGTTGGATCTATGGCGATTAATAACACTCCATGGATGAGCAAATGACCTCTTGACAGCCACTTGGCAGCCAGACAGGATTCACTCTTCTTCTGTGTAGCCAGCCAGATGGAGAGGAGGAACCTCAAACACCCTGCTCTCCCCTCAAAGATAAGACTCCATATGCTGGTATTTGGAGTTCACTGTTAAATATCTGGGTCTTTACCTAGTTATCAGAGTAAAAGTAAAATCAACAGATGGCTACATCGCATTGTAACAAGTGAATTATGCAGTAGTTCACCTATTAAAGTCTAGAGTGACCAGTGGCTGGACTCTAGGAGTCCAAGCAAATCGGGGCTGTCCATTAGCCCCAGAATCAGTGGGAAAGTGATAATGGAAAAGCAAGCAGATGTGAGGCACTGAGTCCTCTGGGACCTGACAGGAGAAATTGTGCAGCACATGCATAATTGAGCAGCCTCCATCAGTCTGTGGTCCACCTTGGTCTTCATTATACAGGCAGCCTTATTACTGCAGAGGGGAAGCCAGTTCCCAAGAGATGGTTGTTCCTTGGTTCCTAACCTAGGGACATTGCTTCCACATAAGGGCAATCTCAACATGGGATGATCTGCAAAGCTTCACATTCCTGGAATCTAAGGTGACTTCTGGTTCAGAACAGACTGGAGATTTCCAGGCACCTAGGACCTGGAACAGGATTCTGTAAAGGTGGATAGTAAAGTATCTTAGTTATTCTTATCTTTGTGTCTTTAGCCTGAAGAGGGTTAGCTATATTAAGGCTGAACAACCTGTGTTACTTGTTTTCAGACGGTCCTTGAATGACTGACATGCTTATGAACAGGACCAGATCAAGAGTCTGACATTTGACCCATGGTAAAGGAAACAGACACAAAATGAAAGAGAAAGACTGGGCTTTATGCCCCCTTTAGCTTCCTCGTAGGCTCAAGTGAGGAGGCAATGAACCTTTAGCAAAATCAGGGCCTGTTGCTGTTAGTCTGCTTCTTACAGCAAGTGGGAGATGGAGATAAGTCACCACATAGGAAAGCTGTCAAGCAACAGGCCCCATCCAAGTACAAAAGAAAATGGAGATGAATTAGAATCGCACTGCTGCAGTCAGCACCTGCAATGAGAACAACAGAGGGCGCTGGAGCAATGGTTCTCAACCTGGGGTTGAACAATCCTTTTACAGGGGTCACCTGAGACCATCAGAAAACATAGATGTTTACATTACGATTCATAGCAGTAGCAAAATTACACTTATAAAGTAGTAGCAAAAATAAGTTTATGGTTGGGGTCACCACACCATGAACTATATTAAAGGGTCGCAGCATTAGGAAGGTTGAGAACCAATGAACTGGAGGGGCAGTTCAGTGCTTAAGACCATTGGTTGCTCTCCTGGGGGTCACAGGTTCAATTCTCAGCACCCACATGGTGGCTCACAGCCATCTATACCTCCAGGTCTAGGGGACCTGAAGTCCTCTTTAGGCCTGTGCAGGCACTGTACACATGTGGGACACTGAAAAACATAGAGCAAAACATCCAAACACATAAAATAAAACCAAAAGCAACAGAAATGACTATGTGTTTGAATAAGGGCTACAACATACAAATGGGTAAAAATCAATATATAACCGCAAACACGGATGAACCAAAGGGAAAATACAAACAGGAAACAGAAGAAAAGAAAATTCCAATTAACATTCCCAGAGAAACTTAAGAAGCCATTGTATCATAAAAGAACAGGATGGAATAAAAAAAGGAGAAAACTAAAGACTCCTTAGGGGTGAACAGCACACCCATGGGGCAGAAGAGATAGCTTAGTGGATAACAAGGCTTCCTGAACAAATATGAGCCTTGTAAAGCAGAGCATGGTCTCCCATACCTGTAACCCCAGCACTGGTCCAGGGGTGGGAAGGGAGATACAGATAGATGGGTTGCTGGGGCTTGCTGTCACCAGCCAGGATAAAAACCAGGCAAGCTCCCAGTTCTATGAGAGACACTGTCTCAAGGGGATAAGGTGATGTCATTGGGGTTTTTTTGTTTTCACTCTTTGGGGGCCCACTACCCAGCTCCCAAATCAATACACAGAGACTTATTCTTACGTATGAACGCCCAACCTTAGCTTGGCTTATTTCTAGCCAATAACTTAAATTAACTTGTTTCTCTTCTATGTTTTGCCTCTGGGCTTTTTATCTTTCTTTATTCTGTATATCTTTCTTCCCTTCTTACTCTGTAGCTGGCTGTGTGGCTGTGTGACTTGTCCCTGGAGTCCTCTCTCCTCCTCCTCTTCTCGCTCCCTCCCCCCTCTTCTCTTCTCTTTCTTCCCTTTTAGCCTAGATTTCTCCTCCTATGTATTCTCCCTGCCTGACTATTGGTTGTTCAGCTCTTTATTAGACCAATCAAATGTTTTAGGCAGGCAAAGTAACACAGCTTTACAGAGTTAAACAAATGCAACATAGAAGAATGAAATATATCTTTGCCTCATTAAGCAAATATTCCATAGCATAAACAAATATAACACATCTTAAACTAATATTTCACAACAAGTTGAGAAGTGATAGAGCATGTCTGCTGTCCTCCTCTGGTCTCTACATGTGAACACAGCGACACAACACACACACACACACACACACACACACAGGTTATTGTGTCTATGAAAAATGTGTAGTATGGTATTAGTAATCATTCTTATTTACCTTTCTTGCATAGCTCTTTGGACTTTTTCCCCCTGGAGTCTACATTTGCCATTCTGAGAACCTTTGTCATGACTCTGGCCCTTGAGTTTATGGAATGAGGCATTGTATCAAGTCCTCTGTGCATCTGAGATCTCCCCTGCTCAATTTGGGTAAACTGCTCTCAGGACCCAGGATCTTCCCTAGCTCTGACTGCCTCCATGAAGCTGCCATTTGTTCTTTCTAATTTTACTTCTATTATTTGCTGATATAGGTCCTCAAAAAAAACTTCTTCAGGAAAAAAGGAAGTACAGGCAAATTTTCTTTGACCATCAATTATTTAATTGATGTCTTGTTAAGAGTGATGGTTTGAATGAGAATGACTCCACAGGCTCATATATTTGAATACTTGGTCCCCAGTTGGTGGGACTGTTTGAGAAGGATTAGGAGGTGTGGCTTTGTGGGAGAAGTGTGTCACTGGGGTTGAGCTTGAGGTTTAAAGCTTGCTTTCTCTCTCTGCCCCATGCTTGTGATTAGGTAAAAGCTCTAAGCTATTGCACTAGCACCATGCCTGCCTGCCTGCCTGCCTGCTGCCACACTCCCCAGCACAATGGTCATAGATTCACCTTCTGAACTGTAAGTCCCAAATTAAATGATTTCTCTTATAAATTTGCTTCATCATAGTCCTTTGTTACAGGAATAGAAAAGTAACTAAAGTATACTTTTAGGTTGAAACCAAGTATTTGTTTGAAACATCAAGAAGATTGCTCTGATGCCTTCTAGTCTCCAGTGTTGCTAAGGATGTATCGGACATAGTCCAAACACTTGCTCTATTGCTAAGAACCAATCTGCCGGGGGCTGGAGAGATGGCTCAGTTCAGAGGAAGAACTGCTTGTCCTTCCAAAGGTCCTGAGTTCAATTCCCAGCAACCACATGGTGGCTCACAACCATCTGTAATGAGATCTGGTGCCCTCTTCTGGCCTGCAGGCAACATGCAGACAGAACACTATACACATAATAAATCATAATAAATAAATGAACCTTAAAAAATAAGAATCAATCTGCCCTCCACTCCTGCTCCTGTAAAGTGGCTATAGCTACTACACATGTGATCTACACATTATTTACAGGTCTGGAGAGATCACCCAGAAGAAATGTCTGAAAAGGCCAGGAGTGGTTGCTTCTGTAGAAAGGCAGGAAACCATTGGTTTTATTTACTTTTCTTAACAATGTATATGGTCATTTGGCAAACTTTAAAAATAATAAAGCATAGGTTATAAAACTATAAAAAAAAACAGTAAAAAGTTCTCGCACAGCCAGTTCAGGTTGTGTTTCCTCTCGGGAATGGAGGCAAGGATATCAGGGGCTTCTAGCGAGGTGGCTTGACTAATATCAACCTTAGGGGCATTCAACCAGTTTCATGCTTTCTAGTCATCATTTAAATGATAGATACATGTGTTATGAATTCTCCTGATAGTTACAATTTTTTTTCCAAGACAGGGTTTCTCTGTGGCTTTAGTGGCTGTCCTGGAACTAGCTTTTGAATTCACAGAGATCAGCCTGCCTCTGCCTCCCAAGTGCTGGGATTAAAGGCGTGTGCCACCACCGCCCGGCTGATAGTTATAGTTTTTAAAGAGTCATATAATGTATACTCATTCCAAATGCAAACTCAACTATGTCATCCAAGTCTAGCAGAGCAAAATATACAAACCAATAATTCTCTTTATAAGTATAAAATGCTATCACTCATTTTCCCTTTGTCTCTGTCTAGTTAATTGTATAAATTCCAAATACTAAATATGAAACACAGTCATCCGTTACCCACTTGTTGGTGACATCTGGTTAGGCTTCTACCTTGAGATTTTTGTTTTGGTTTATTTGTTTGTATGTTTTTAATCTTCATGGAACAGAAAGAGAAGTTACTGTGGGAACCCAAGTTTGCTCAGAATTTTATCACGGGCAAAAATACAGTCTTGTTTTATGAGATTATGTTTCCAGATATATATTTTGGATTACTCAAATCTGTCCTACACTGACTGAGTAACAAGGGCCACTAGGAATGCATTTATTCAAGAAGAATTTATAACAAGGCAGTAGAGACAGCTCAGTGGGTAATACTGCAAGCTGTTCAAACATGGGCTCCAGCACCCATGTAAAAGTTGTGTGGGTGGTACATGCCTGGGACCCCAGTGGTGGGGGTTTGGGGAGATACACAAATCCTAGGGGTTTCATGGTTAGCCAGCTTAGCAGAAAGTATGATCTCCATCTGAGATTTTTTTTTCCATTTGAGATCTTGTCTTAAAAAGCAATAAACTGGAGAGCTGCCAGGGTCCAGCCTCAGCTTGGGTTCAGGTCCTGAGGTGGGATGGGGCATCAGTGCAAGGAAAACTTCTGACTACCAAATGGATTGCCCTCAAGTGGCCCTGAATAGCTCAGGCCATCTTTATTTATACTTAAACGGAGTTTTTTTCTTACTGGGTTACATGAACAGCTTTATTATTGGCTTCTATTTTTGGCTTTAAGAGATACATGACAATTTAAGGAATACATCATGACCATTATGAAAGCCCCCCTTGTTCCCCTTTATGCTTCCCCTAACACACCTACCCACCCCCTACATAACCTAATTCTATATATAGAGTTCAGCATTTTTGCAGGGTTAACTAAACATCGTAGCAGACATATCCTGCTCTTACAGCACTTATGTCAGCTGGCAGCTGCTTGTGGTTACAAAGTTAAAAGTAATAGACCTGGGCACAATGCTTTAAGGACAATAATGTTCAAACCCAGACAATTATTTCATATCTGTAAGATTTATTTTTAGACAGTTCCCTTTTTTACAAGAGGGTCTCAATCTCTCTGTAAAAGTCAGCTCTTGATAAAGCACTCTTTCGTCCTCTCACTATACCATACTTCTTCCAACAATGTAAGCTCCTGTGTATGGTAAAGATGGATTTATCCATCCCATATTTTACATTGCATTATTCCCTTCAGAATATACTATATCTTATCATTGATTCTATATGATTGGTGCCCAGGGAACTTACTCTCAACAGTTGGCACTCCGTGTTTTCCTGAGGCCTTTCCCCTGTTCCGTGTATGCATGCCTTACTCTCCTTTCCAGAACTGTGAGACATGGTCAGTGTCCAAGTGTTGTTTTCTCATATGTACCTAACCGTCTCTATTGAGTCAGAAGGTTTCCGGGATTAGGAGTTGTAGCTGGTAATTCTAGAGAAGAGATTTGAGAAACATTAGCCCCTTGTTGAATCTTAGGGGAAAATATTTGAAAAGGAACAGAATTTCCAGGGAAAAATTACAGCTGTTGCATGTGTGACTGACCAAAGAATCACCAGTGTAATGAGAGAGAAAAGAGCCTGCAAGCTGCACGGATTTTGCAAATTCCTACTCTGTCCAGTGGACTACTGATCCTTGCCAAGTGAGAGTCCGTTTCCACAGGTGCCTTGCCCTGAGGAAACCCATTGGACAGGTAGGTAGTCGTATGCTGATCTGAGACTAGGCTGCAGGGCTCCCAACATCGAGCCATAGAAGAAGAGGCTCAGAGTTGGCCTCTAGCCTGCATACATACATACACAGAACCACTCATACACATGTACCACAATACATACCACACACACACACACACACACACACACACACAAACACACTTATGCCTGGCACAGTTCTAGGTTGGAAACACAGAAGTCCTTGTGCTTACATTCTAATTATAGGGATAATAACTAAATATATTCAATAGCAAGTGATAAAGAAATAGAAAGTGATAGGGAAATGAGGGAGCCAGGGAAGGTGTGACGGCTATTCTTGGTTGTCATTTGGAATTAACTAAAACCCAAGCAGCTGGGTACCCTGTGATGGATTTTTTTTCTTAATTAAATAATTTGGAGTGAGAAGACCCACTTTTAATCTGTATCTTTTGAGGTGGGAAGATACACCTTTAATCTGGGCCACGCCTTCTGGTGGCAGCCTGTATAAAAGACACGGAAGAAGGAAGCTTTTGCTCTTTGCCTGCTTACTTTCTTTCTCACCGGCATTAGAGACTACTTCTTTGGAATTCTGGCATATACTGAAGACCAGCTGAGACATCTAGCCTTGTGAACTGAAAAACTACTGGATTTTTTAACTTGCTGTTGGTTGAACAACCACTGTTGGTCTAGATGGGCCACAGACTAGAAACCATATTCACTTTATCAGTTCTGTTCCTCTAGAGAACCCTGACCAATGCAAAGGGGTTGCCATACCATGTAGAGACCTGAATGGACTAAGGGAAGTTATCTGGGGACATATTCCACCACCCCAATATTTGGAGATAATAAACAAAATGCACTATCTTTACCACAATGTCTGCAAGACCATTGTGAATGAAGTCTGTGTTCTCCGGATGGAAGAATGGTCTCAGCGAATGGGTCACTCGTTGCTTCACTCATTTTTTTTTTTCAAACCTGACTGTTCTAGTTTTTGAATACCGTGACCAAAAGCAACTTTAGGAATAAAGGGTTTATTTCAGCTTACAGGTTATAGTCCACCACTGAGGGAAGCCAGGCCAGGAGCTCAAGGCTGGAGGCTGGAACTGAGGGAGAGACTGGAGGAATGCTCCTCCTTGGCTTACTTTCTGGCTTGTTCAGCTGCCTTTCTTATACAGTTCAGGCTCACCTGTCCACTATTGGCACTGCCCACACTGGTTAGATCATCCTACATCAGTTAGCAATCAAGAGCAAATGCTTCACAGACATGTCCACAAGCTGGTCTGATGGAAGCAATTCCCAAGCTAACAACTGGAGCTAACTATGATACCACACCACACTCAGGCCAGTGAACTCAGATAGCAAACACGCACAGACAGAACTTGGCTGTAAAACAGGGAAAATAAGAGCCCCAAATCTGAACTGTCTTCAGTCTTACCAATGGCTTTCACTAAGAAAAAAATAAAAATAAAAAGCTGATCTCTTGCCTCAGACCATCTGCGCTGCTCTAACAGAATATCCTGGATATGGTGACTTATAAAATCTAGAAATGTAGTTCTTGCAGTTCTGAAGGCTGTAGAGGCTAAGATCAAGGTGCTAAGTGGTTAGGGCTGCTCTATTCCCAAGATGGTGGCTTGGATACTAAATTCCTCTAGAGAGGAGAGACCTCTGTTTCTTCATGTGGCAGAAGGCAGGGGAGTGAAAAACACAACTCCCTTCCTTATGTTCTTTTATAATGGCACTAATCCATTCATGAAGTCTGAGCCCTTGTGACCCAAGCACCTCCCCAAAGGCCCTGCTTCCTAACACTGCTGCATGGGTGATTAACAGGTGCCAGGATCCGGCCTGTATCAGTCCCACATTACAGAGGCCATCTACTCCGGACTGATGTCTTTGGGGATGCAATCGGAACCAGCCAACAGCCCCAGGTTGGATCCTGAGAGGGAGAGTGTGGATCAGGAAACTCCTAGCTACCCAGTGGCGTTAAGATGAGACAGAGACATCTTGCCATCTCAGGAAGGATCTCAGTTCATACTGGAATCCACGGTTTATTCAAGCATCCTCTTAAATAGCTTTCCAATAGTGGGGGTGATAACAGAAGACATCCATTTTCATGTATAAAACTGATATCAAATATTTTCTTTAATCCTAGAGGCAGTCTTAGAAGCACATACACAAGCCCCCGGACCACCAGTCCCTGTGATAGCTGTATGTCCACTCAGGGGCCTAGGTCTACTGTTACACAAACTAGGAACTATTCTCCACCAAGGCCAGGCATCCAGAGGTAATCAGCCAGCATCTGAAAGACAATGGGAGATCCAAACTCCTGGAATTGAGCTGATTCCACCCGAAATATCATATTCAATATTTGGGCCCCGACACATAGGCCAACTATGAACTTTGAGTGTCACACTCAGTCCATAGCACCTTGAAAAGTAACATTGTATGGGCCATGGTGAGGGTACCCCATAACACAACACACAGCAAAGCTTCCTTCAGGTAGGCGAGAATCCCTTTCCCCAAATCCATTTGCTTAACAAGGATGCTTAGACCAGATCTCTCTTCCTGCCCCCAGGTCTAACTCTATAATTCCCCATTGCTCTGTCATCCATGGTCTACCTCACCCTCATCTCTATCCCATTGTCTTTTCCTGGAGCATCCCCTCATACAGGGATTTTTGAAATTAGACTAGCTACATTGTGCATTAATGATATGGATACAAACCAATAGAGGCCATGGAGTAGAATAGGGGTGGTTTGAACGAGAATATCCCCCATAGGATCATCTATTTAAATAATTGGTCTAGGGTTACCAGCACTTTGTAAGAAGGCTTAGGATGTATATGGAGGAAGAATGTTAGTAGGGACATGCTTTGAGAATTAAAAGACTCTAGACGTTTCAAGTGAGTTATCTCTGATTCCTGCTTTCTGTTTAAGATGTGAACTCTCGGCTGCCCCAGCATCCATGCCTTCCTCCCATGTTTCCCCACCATGATGGTGATGGTTTATCCCTCTAGAACCATAAGCTCAAATAAACCCTTCCTTTTATAAGGTGCCTTCATTGTTATATTTATCACAGCAACAAAAAGGTGACTAGTACAAAAAAAAAAAAAAAACACAGTGACACTGAAATATAACCAATATGCTTATATAAGGTCCCTGTTTCCAGCACATAATTCAATATAACTCAATGGCTTTTAGAATATTCACAGACATAAATGATCATCACAATAATTTAAGAACATTTTCACCACCTCAAATAGAAGCCTCAAACCTTTTCGCTGTCACCTTCCCAAATCCACATCTCATCCTAGCCCTAAGCAGTCACCATCCTATTTTCTTCTCTATAGATTTCCCTGTTCTGAAAAATCTCATGTATGGTGTGATATATCACAAAAGGCTCAAGCTATAATTCTCCAAACCAACTCTGCAGAGAGAATGGTGCAAGGGGTGGGATGAGCTGGAAGACTGAACAGAACCATGAGAAGGACAGTCAGTAGCTATGAGGTCATGCGCGCTCGGTGATGAATCTCTTGACTACAAATAAGAACACTGGGCCCCAGTGGCTTAAATAACAGAGACATGCTGTCTCATTAACAAGAATCTGGAGGTAGGTTAGTCTAATGTTGACCATGTCTCACCCATGTTAACAGGGATCCAAGTCTTTATCTTCCTCTCCATCGACTTAGTGTACTGACTTTCGTGCCTAGAATTCCTCCCCCCAACCCCCGCGCGCCCTTTGTTACAAGATGCTGTTGCTCTCCAAGGCATCATCCCTTAATATAACTGATTACAGAAACATGCATCTGAAGAGACGGATTTTTTTTCCCCCTCCACAATAGACTTCCTATTGTGTGCCCCTGTTCTGGACCACAATGCATTTCTCTGCCTTGGCTCAAGGACAGAATGAGAAAGTACATCTCTGCCATTGTCAGTTGCTATGAACTCTGCCAGCAAGAAAGAAAGGAGACTGAGCACAACCCCAGAGAAAGGCACCCTTTCCTGAAGACGGACATTGCTAATGGAGTCAAATGGCACAGTGGAGACAAGAGAATGAAGGCCAAGGAAAACATGATACTATGTACGTTATAGGTAACCTTCACATGCTGTAGTACCAGAGGAGAAGACAGGGACGGATGGCCAGAGCACAGGGACTCTTAGAACCAAGCATGGGAAAGCAGTTTGGCGCCAGGATCAATGAGGGATGCTTTACAGGAAGTAAACTTACTTAAACAATCGAAATGTGGGTTTCCCTCTCACTGCCATCAGTCACAATCGTAAAGTATAAAAAAAGTGGAGCAAAATAAATACAACCATAAAAATTCCTTTCCAAATTATAAATACATTTGCTTAACCTGAAAAGTCAAACGGATGAAACCTGGAATTCACAAAGGGAAGTAACTGCATACACACTTAATATATAGCCAATTTGAATATCTGTATTACACTTAAAGTCAAAAAAAGGTCAATGACAGGGTACAGAAAGGATATATTTGCAATAGATATTGCACGTGCACCCAAATATTCTTAATATTAAAACAAACCTACAAATTGATATGAGACAAACAAGTCCACAGAAAAATAGTTAAAGGATAATGGGCAAAAAAGAAGATCCAAGTGATCTCTAAACTTACAAAAAATAAAATAAAACTGTTCAAATTCGTCTGTGCTAACATATGGTTAGAGCTTCTAGTTCAAATTCTCCTATGACATTAATACATGGTGAGGGCTTCCTGATCCAGGCACTTTCCTTACATGTATAGGAACTCACTTAATTCCCACAGCAGTTCTCACGGGAAGGACTTCTATATTTATTTGTTTGTTTGTTTGTTTTGTAATATTTTTTTTGAGACAGGGTTTCTCTGTGTAGTCCTAGATGTCCTGGAACCCACTTTGTAGACCAGACTGGCCTTGAACTCACAGAGATCCACACCTGCCTCTGCCTCTGGAGTGCTGAGGTTAAAGGCCTGTGCCACCACCGCTCCACTGGGCGGGGGGGGGGGGGGGGGCTTTTGTTATCTCCACTTGACAGGTATGAAAAGTACTGGAACTCTCAGCAGTGAAAATGTAACCAAGCCGTTAGTTGGCAGGCAACAGATTCAACATCAGTGAATTTGGCTTCAGAGTCTGTGTTCTAAAATACTAAACATAAATCTAGTCAGATAATATTCAATGGCATCTAAAATGAGAGGCAAGACTTTTCCGTGTGGCATTTTAGTATAGTTCAATTTAACAAACTCTCAAGGATGCTAACATTGATTATGGAAAGAGATGAAAAAATAGAAGTTCTCTTATTATATTGCTGTTATTTGAGAGTGCGGATTACTGTGTTACATTTGGATCTTTAACAATTCTAATACAAGTTTGTAAGAGGTTTCTGTTGTTGTTGCTTGTTTTAGTTTGGTTTTGGATTTTCAAGACAGGGTTTCTCTGTGTAGCCCTGACTGTCCTGGAACTTGCTCCATAGACCAGGCTGGCCTTGAACTCAGAGATTGGCCTGCCTCTGCCTCCCAAGTGCTGGGATTAAAGGTGTGTGCCACCATTGCCCCACTGTTTGTAAGAGTTAATAAAAAGATATCGAATGCTCAGCTGGAGCCTTCATAAACTAGGAAGAACCCATAGGTCTCAGGCAGGGCACATCACCTCCTGGCCAGGATTCCTCCACATCAGCACCACTGACATCCTGGGTCTCTGAATGTTGTCAAACATTGCAGGGGACAAAAATCACCTCTGCTTGAACCTCAGTTTCTCATCAGGGAAGAGAAACCCAGAGCCCTCTGCCCTGTTCAGTGTGGAGGCTGTGATCTGTTTATACAGGCTATTTTCACCAAAGCCACTAGAGGGGAGACTGCTATACAATGAACAAAAATAGAAGAAGAAGAAAAAAAAAAAAAAAAGGCAGGGGGCAGGGGCTTAGTCTTCCCCTGGGCTTTGACTGGTTTCTGCTTCCCTCACAGCTCTGGCTTTAAATGGTCTTTGATGTTGGGAGTGGTAACCCTTAACCTCGAGGCACGAAGCGTTGTCTGTCTGGTGTTTCCAGACATGGTGGGGAGAACAAAATGGTATTGGCTTTTTAAAACATTCTTCCTAAGGCAGCCAGATGAATCACCCTTCTAAAAAGAGAAGAATTTTCGGGAGGGGAGCCGGTGGAACATCTAGGCTGGGAGGAAAGACTCTAGTTCTCTTCTTGATTCTAACAATTCCAGGCTGTGTGAGATCCTCAGCCTCTCTGGTTTTACGTGTAACAGAGCCGGGGGACACGGAGTCTAATACATTCAGTAACTTGTCAAAGGTCGCCTGTGTGGTCAAATAGGAATTTGAATCTGAGTCATCTGCTTCTTGGGGTAGCTGAGAGAGTAAAGTGAGACAGGGTGTGTTAGAGTCTCAGAAGATAGAGTTCAGTATAAAGCTGTGTACACACTGTGGCAATGAGGAACTGGCTGAGAGATGCCCTGGGAGGAGGGTAGCGTCTCCTGGTCCTTCACTCTTGGTGACTCCATCCCTGATGTTCATGATGGGAGCAGCAGGTGTCCTCCAAGCTCACTTGTATGAGTTACTTACAGGGCTAATAGAAGAAAAGGATCTATTCCAACACCTCCATCTCTTAATCACTTTTAAACCCTGAATTATCATAGTAGGAAACCCGTTCTCCAGAGACAGACCCAGCCCCTAGTATACCGTAAAGCAGAAACAATTGTTCTGCTGCTGATAGATGTTAACATTTCTGTCCTCCTTTCTTTTACACCATCACCAAAGACCAATGTTGACCCACTAAATAATGGCTGCTGCCCTGCAGCATTAAAAGCCTGGCACTGTCAGGAACGGTGACACATTCCTCTAATAGCAGCTCCAGTGGGTAGAGGAAGGGGACATGAGGCTAGCCTGGGATTCATAGGGAGATTCAAATTTTAAAAGCTAAGGGCTAGGGATGCGACTAAAGAATAAGCCTTTGTCTAGCATGTTGTAAGGCCCAGGGTGTCAAGTCTGTGGAAGACAGGAAGGAGCATGAAGTCATCACACTGATCAGGGAGCAGGCAGGAGACATGGTCCCACAAGTTACTCAGGGAGTCCCAGAGATTAACTTGTTTCAGTTTCTCAGGGGCTGATTTTGGAGGGGGCACGATTCAAGGACAATTCCACATTTGAAACCCCCAAATATAAGGGGAGCCTGTGGGCAGTAGCTCCTAGACTGCATCCAAACCCCACAGCATTAACAGGAAGGACGGGCACAATATACTATAGAAATCCAAATACAGAAATCAAAGTCCACCACTTATTGGTGCTTGTTGTATAGCATGTCAGACGTTGCACTAAGCACTTACATGCTGGTTGTCATGAACTACGTTGGAGGGCATTTGATTTTCTTCTTGCTGCCTGATAAAGAGGTCTGGCTTTTCCACTCTAGCTTCTCCTGCCCCGTGAGCAAAGGAACTGGACAGGAGCAGAACCAGAGAAACACTGGCTAGGACTGGACTGGAATGGGGCGCTTCAGAAGAAGCTTGGAAAAAACACAGCTGGAGCTCTGGGGACCAGAGAAGACTACCAAGGAGCACCACGGCGCTCTGCACAACATGTAAGGTCTAAGATGCCACGCGATAAATGCAGGTGTAGATTAAAAATTAATGTCCGATTTGGGGATGTGAGTGTGATGTGGCTGTGATGCCTGTTAGCACACTGATTGTCACAGTTGAATCCACAATTTGACTGACTATGTAGGTGCACCACCCGCCATACCCAACATCCTATGTGTGTGTCCCTCGAGAAGTTTCCTGTTGGTTGAAGAGAACAACCCTCCCTGATAGAGACCATTCTTTGGTCAAGGGTATACAAGTAGCCATACTCCCTAGTAAGAGCCTCCAAACAAGCCCTCAAGGTCCATGTGTAGGTCACAGGAAGGTAAGCTTCCAAGACTCCAGACACAGCCATGTGAGGCACTTCAGGCAACACTCTACTGTTCTTAGCAAAGACTGATAGAAAAGGGAAAATGGAAAGAACAAAAGAAAAGGAGAAGGGAAGGAAGGGGGAGGAGAAGAGAAAAGGAAGGGGAGGGAGTAATAGTATAAAATGCAAAGGACCCAGAATAACCAAAATGATATTGGAAAAAGAACAAAGCTGCTGGACAGAAATATTCATTCAAATTTTGAAACTTAAGCATCTACCACAAGCAGGATAGTGTGGTGCCAGCATAAAGACACCTAGGTAGATGGAATAAAAATTAAGAGGCCAGAAAGAAAATTACTAGTATTGCTACCTGTCAATTTCTTACAAAGGAGTAAAGACAATTCTACAGGCGAGAGAATAGATCGTCTTTCAAATAAAGCCTATTTTAGGCCAGTTTTAGAGGTGCGTTATCATTGTGAGAACAGTCTTTTCAATAATCAATACTGGGGCAACAGGACATCCACATGAAAACACTGAACTTGGATTTCTACCTCACGCCATCTAAACCCATTTGCAGAGCTAAGCACAAGAACTGACCCAGTAAGACTGTTACAGGAAACTCAAGTGGCACCGTCATGACCTTGGGTCAGACAAAGGTTTCCCAACTCTGATGTGAAAAGCACCAGTGATAAAAGAGAACAAGAATTTGCACTTCTTCAAACGTAAAGCTCTTATGCTTCGGGTAACATCAAGAATGTGAAGAAACATAGGGCTGAAGTGATGTTTCATCAGTGCCGAACTGTTCCGTTCTTGGGGAGGCCTAGCTGGTAGTCAGTGCCAGCACCCATATTGGGCAATTGATAACAGCCTGTAACTCCAACTCCAGGGGATTCTCTGCCTTCTTCTGGCCTCTGTGGGCACATGCACACAGATGTGCACATATGCTTCCACAGATCCACACACACACACATACATAATAAAAACAAAAATGTTTAAAAAAAATAAAATAGCCGGGCGTTGGTGGCGCACGCCTTTAATCCCAGCACTCGGGAGGCAGAGGTAGGCGGATCGCTGTGAGTTCGAGGCCAGCCTGCTCTCCAGAGCGAGTGCCAGGATAGGCTCCAAAGCTACACAGAGAAAACCTGTCTTGAAAAACCATAAAATAAAATAAAATAAAGTAAAATAAAGAAAGCACATGAGGGGCTGGAAAGATGGCTCAGGCGTGAAAAGTACTTGCTGCTCTTTTGGAGGACCAGAGTTTAATCCCTTTACCCATGTCAAGTGGCTCACAACCATCTGTAATTTCAGCCCTAACGCCCTCTTTTGGCCTCTGAGGCATCTGTATACACATGATATTTATTCACACAAACACACACACATGAGTAAAAAATAATAATATATACTTTTAAACCACGTGAAAAAAACCTCACAGACAGGGAGATAATATGAAATATGAAGGATTTATATCCAGAATAAACTTAAAACATAAAGAGCCTCTACAATTCAAAGAACACGAAAGACAATTTAGGGATGGATGAAGGATTTGAGC
This sequence comes from Cricetulus griseus, assembly GCF_003668045.3. Classification (NCBI taxonomy): domain Eukaryota; kingdom Metazoa; phylum Chordata; class Mammalia; order Rodentia; family Cricetidae; genus Cricetulus; species Cricetulus griseus. Next base: position 205,345,743 of record NC_048597.1, on the reverse strand, counting down.
AGACAATTCTCTAGAGATGATATACAAATGGCCAACAAGCTCATGAAAAGATACTCTGCATCGTTAGTCCTTAGGTAAATGCAACTCAAAGCCACCGTGGGACACCATAGCTCACCTTCTAGGATGGCTAGAATCAAAAAGAGACAATGAGGCTGGTGATGTGGATATGGGGAAATCAGAAAGGTCACACATGACTGGCGGGAGTGCAAAATGAGGTGGCATTATGCAAAAACAGTTCAACAGTTCCTCAGAAATGTTAATCATAAGAGTTTCCACAACTCCCGTGTCATAGCTTGAAAATGAAATGTCCCCACAGGCTCATATGTTAAAGCCTTAGGTCCCTAGTGGGTGGCACTATTTTGGGAGGTCCTAGGAACCTTAGGAGGTAGGTCTCTGCTGGAGAAGGAAGATCAATGAGGGTGAGCCAAATGGATAGCTTGTAGTTGGACTTCTCTTGTTCCCATTCTTTTAAAAATCTTTACTTATTATATGTATAATATATGATATAATAGTATATAATATGTACTATGTTATATATATGTATATATATATATATATATATTTCGTTTTGCATGTGTGTATCTACATGGTATGTGTTATTGTGTGTGGACACATGTAGGGGCGCATGTGCACATACATGCCCATGGACACACCAAAGCTTGAAGTTGATATTGTCTTCCTCAACCACTTTCCACTTCATCCATTGATTCACTGAACAGCTCACAAGTTCCAACTAGTCTGGACAGCCACTCGAGGCAGAGATTCCCCTGTCTCTGCTTCCAGGCACTGGGATTATAGGTGGCTACCACGCTTGCCTGTTTTTTGTTTGTTTGTTTGTTTGTTTTATTTTGTTTTAACATTGGTTTTAGGAATCCAAACTCTGGTTCACTTGTACATGGCAAACACTTGACCAACTGAGCCACCTCCCCTTCTCTGTCTCCCTTCTCTCTGCTTTTTGCCTGCTACATGTTCCCAGCACCCTCATGTTACTACCCAAGTACATGGGGCCAAGAAACCATGGGCCAAACCCTTTGAAACTGTGAGTCACAGTTGTGGAAGTATTCCCAATGGGCTAAGCTGGGCACCTAACCCTAATGCATCTTTTTGTTTCTTGGTTTCCCTTTGTTTCTCCTGTTGCCCTCTATGTGAATCTTGTCTGAGAGTTCCCCAAGGCTACAAAGCACATGCAAAGCTTGTTTGGGAACAATCTGGCAAACTGTGATGTCCCTAATCGGGTATTTGCATTTGACATTTTCTCTTTGGAGGCCATGGGCCACATGAACCCACACCCCCACCGCAACACACATGGATATAAAGTAACTGACACAGCTCAGCAATCATACTCCTTGGTGTTGGCCCAAGAGAAACAAAAACTTAACCATGCGTACATACACACACAATACCAACAACAACAACATTGTACACCAGTGTCCATATTGCTCATAATAGTTTAAAAGTGAGATGTACAAGGCTGGAGAGATGGCTCAGCGGTTAAGAGCACCAGATGCTTACTCTTCAGAGGTCCTGAGTTCAATTCCTTGCAACCACATGATGGCTCACAACCATCTATAGCAGGATCCAATCAATGCCCTCTTCTGATGTGTAGGCCTACATGCAAAGAGAGCACTCATATACATAAAATAAATCTTTTTTTTTTAATGTTGTGCTGTACCTGTGATACAGACCTGTAATCTCAGCTACTCAGGAGGCTGCTGTAGGAGGGCTCTCAAAGTCTGCCTGGAACACAAGGTGAACTCAAGGTCAGCTTGAAATAGAAGAAAGGATTTTTTTTTTTTTTGCAATTTCAATTATTTCTTTATTTATCCTGGAATTCTGGGGATATAGCTCAGAGATAGAATACTTGCCTGGCTTGTGTAAGACTCTAGGTTCAATCTTCCATATTGTACACAAAAACAAAACAAACAAGTGGAACAATTCAAACTTTCATCAACTGGTTCAAAGATAATAAACAAAATGTCATATCCATGCAGTAGGATATTATCCAAATTAAAAGGAACAGGCAAGGAAATATTCTACAACATGGATACACCTTGAAGGCATTATGCTAAGTGAAAGAAGCCAATCACCACATGCCATGTATTGCATCATTCCATTTGCATGAAATGTCCAGAGAAGGGAAAGCCTTAGATCTGGAAGGTATATTGATGGTTCCCTATGGCTAAAATGTGCAATGTTTCTTTGCAGGGGCTATCTAACAAAAATATTATAAAAGTAGACTGACTATGTAAACATACTAAATATATGTAAATACCTGCAAATATACTAAAATCCTTCAAATTGCACACTTTACGTGGGTGAACTTTCTGCTATGCAAATTATATCTTAACTGTATTTTTAAAAAGACTAAAAGAAGTGAGAAAGATTGGAGGCAGCAAGTATAGAGAGGTCTGAGTAATTCCTTGAGCCCCTAAAGGTTTACCAGAAAATTAGTAGAATACAGTTATGTTATTGTGGCCAAGAAGGTTTCTGAGATGAGGTACAGGCAAGAAGAGCTCCTGGGGCCACTTCTCTTTAAGTGCAATGTCTTCCCAATTCCCTGACTTTATCCCCTCATCTCCCCTATCAATCAACCATAGTGCCTGAAAGACAAGGATCTGCCACTCACTTAAGTTTACAGATCATTCCTGCTTATTACTTTCTTTCCCTTTTCTGTTTGCATTGCTACTAGGTACAGAGGGAAATAATGAATCTCTAGTCTTATTAAAGAAATAAAGGCTGGTGTCTGTGATGTAGGCTAGACCACCAAGCCCCAGGGGAAACCCAGCAGGGGAACATCTAGCATTTATGTAGACAGTGCAGAAATGGGTAAATAAACCTTCTACCATAAAAGCCTGGAACTCAGAAAGCTCCTCTCAGGCCAAGTCCAGGCACTGGTGGACACTGCCAGGACTGGCCTGTTATCGCTGCCCCTTTGAAGACAACCACACGTGCTTCTCCTCAGAAGTTCTCTGCTAATTCCACCTGCCTAGAGATCCAAACTCTGCCGACAAGTGTGATTCCTGAGGGTCATCTGGCAGAGCTCTCAGGAAAGGGGAACCGCATACTGTCCCTGGCCATCAGAGATAGACTGTAAGCCATGGAGAGAGGTCTCCTCGACCCACCTGGGGTCGGGGGAGGAGACCAAAGTCCCCAGTCCCTTTCATGAGAGGCTGGAAATTCCTGGCTTCATCTTCCTCTTGAAATGAGGCATTTGAGAGTCATGGAAAAGTACAAGACAGAATCACAAGCCACCGTGGAGGAGGTGCCAAGGAGTTCATCTGATAGCGTCCCAACTCCTGAGCAGACTTTCTTCCCACCACCCCAGCAGAGCACAGCTGGGGCTGTGGTGGGGTAGAGATAAAAGAAGAAAGGGGCTACAATTGTTAGGCATAGTCCCCCTCTCATCCTCTGAAAACATGGTTTCAACTCCTCCTCCAGGCCCCCCAGGCCTCCAGAGCACTATTGAGTCCTTTTCCCCTTAGCTTTCCACCCAGACTCATCCCTTTGATGTCACTGGTCCTCTCACCTCTGCTCATGGAGTCCAGGGCTCTGCCCACTGGGCTCTACCACCACACACCAGAACTTCGGCCAGCAGACTTCCCTGCCTCTGTTTTCTGGCTCCAGCTTCTCAGGACAGACTGGTAGCTTGTCACAGACACCTCAGCTTGTGGCATTGGCTCATCAAGAGGACAGGAGGCCTACCTCACCTAGATAGAACGTACCTGATTGTTCTGCCATGTTCTTGTAGGGTTGGGTTTCAAGACCCATCTTTATTCTTGTCTTTCCTCTCCTGGAAAGTACATCAGTCAGTGTTCCTTCACTCACCCCAGCCTCTCAACATGGAAGCTAATAGAGAATTTGAGGTCTGACGACAGCTCAAGCTCTGCCACTGATGAGCTGTGAGACTTCAAAGAAGTGTCTTAATTTCTCTGAGAACTCATTTCCTCAGCTGTCAGTTTCCTTCTCCACAGCTTCATCACAATAATAAGTGAAATAACTGCCATAAAATACTTAACAGAGATGTAAATAAACATTCATCACCATCCATCCATCCATCCATCCATCCATCCATCCATCCATCCATCCATCCATCCATGGTGTACTTAGTGAGCTTCGTGCCAGGTTCTGGGATATGGCTATTCCCAGAGGAAAGCCACTTAGACGCAGGAGGAACAGAGAGGAGAATTGAGGCCTGCCTCCACAGCGGCTCGCGCAGAAGCAAACACACTCTGAACACTGGAGGCTGTCCCCAGGGACGGTGACAGTGAGCCCATCTTTCCTCATCTTTAAGTACCATTAGAACTCTGTGCTAAGGTGGGCAGCACACAGATGCAGGCATGTGACAGAGGGGAAGTGAGAGGGTGGGGGTGGGGGCCTGTTTTCCTTGCTTCTTGGTTCCAGAGGGTGACCATGCCTTGGCTGCACAGGAGGGCGATGTCCTTCAGGGAGGCCTTGTTGAATCTGTCTAGGACTGTTCCGGAAGGAGGGAGGGCGGGAGGGGTGGGGAGACAGCTGGAATGTTCTGGCCTGCTGTTCAGTGCAGCCAGCCTGCGAGAGAGGAGGGCCTCTGGACATCAAAGGTTCCTTTTGTCCCTTTCCGAGTGGCAGGGCAGCCGGGCCGCTGGCTATGACTCAGGCCTGGCCCTGACGTCACCCACGCCCTGCCACTGGCCTCGGTTTGCAGCCAGGAACCTGACCAGGGAGTGGTTCTCATAGCTGCAGCAAATATCAAAACGGGAGAGGACACTGCTGTGCTCACTCCATTTCCCCACGATCAACCTTAATTTTTCTTCTTTCTTCTCCTTTTTTAAGCCTTAAGGAAGGCTTTACTTGTGAATCAACTTTCCAAATGTAAGCACTCAGAATGAGTGACACCATGAGAAAATTATGTGGCGCAGATCTCAACCAGGAGTTGAGGAATCCAGAGGAAGAACGCAGTGGTGACTCCTGAGCCCGGGGAGTTGGCAGCGTGTGGGCTTCAGAGGAGCCAGCACCTCCGAGTAAGTGAAGGCCCCTCAGCCCCTCAGCCCCTCAGCCCCTCAGCCCCTCAGTCCCTCAGTCCCTCAGTCAAGGCCCAACACTGTGGGCGCCATCTTGCTCCTGAGAGCCAAGCCTGGCAGGCCCTGGCCCAGAGGGGGTAGTGGGGCCTTTAAGACACCCTCTAAATACAGCCCCAGAAGGCCCTGCTCTCTCTTCCCCATGGGGCCAAGCAATAACGTATAAACAAAAGCTACTCAGGCCGAAACCCTGGGGAGAACGACCTACTGGATTCAGGCTTCTTGTTTTCTTGGCCCAACTGAGCTGTTTCAAGGAGGCCAAAGTATTTGTTTGGGGTTCTGGACAGTTTGCTTCCTGGATCTTCTATGGGGCGATAAGACCTAAAATAAGCCCCATTCTAGGCAAACATATACTGTCAATCAAACAGTATTTTCACATTTGACCCGGGAGGGGGTAAAAGGTGGGGAATTAATGGCAATCCTGGTAAGAAAGGGTCTACAGCCAGCCTGCCTTGAGAGCATGTTCCCTCCTCTGGCTGAAGCACCTTCGTTATCTCTTTGCTGTCCTGTTTACAGTTTTTCATTTCTACTTACATTGCCACTGGCATGTTAAGCAGAGGCGAAACATAGTTCATCTGTTTTAATTTCATCTGAAAACTCCTAGGTCTTTGCATAACCTGTCATTTATGACTTCTGGAAGTTTCTACTCAAGAAATTTCAGTTTCTGTGAAAAACATTTTGCATGTGTATGAGAACCACAGAGCAGGCAAGCATAGAGCCATATCTCGGTTCTTCTGGCTTCTCCAGTCACCTCCTGAGTGAGCATCTCTTTTCTGTGCATTTTCCTCAGCACGTTAAGGCTGTTCTTCATACACTAATGTGGTTGTGTGTATTTTAGAAAATGACCCTTACTTTTTTTGTTGTTGTTTTTTGTTTTTCGAGACAGGGTTTCCTCTGTGTAGCTTTGGAGCCTATCCTGGCACTGGCTCTGGAGAGCAGCCTGGCCTCGAACTTACAGAGATCTGCCTGCCTCTGCCTCCTGAGTGCTGGGATTAAAGGCGTGTGCCACCAACGTCCAGCGATCCTTACTTTAAGGCAGTGCAGAAGTTGATCATTTATCGAGAAGCACAAATTCCTTTGAGATTAACTATCACACTTTAATATATGTTTTGTAGGTCTTGTGTCTTACTTTTTAAATATAATTTTACAGATTAGGCTGTCTTGAAGTAAGGCTAGGCCAGCCTGTTGTTCCTCTGGCAGAAAGATCTGAGTGCTGGGACAAATACTTTGGTGAGCGTCATTTGTCCCTGATGAGTCCCTACTTTGAAGTCTCTAATTGTACTTCTTTTGGTTTGGGGGATAATAAAGAAAAGGGCACAGGGCACAGATGCTTCTGCTGTACACAATGACAACAACTGTGTCAAAGGGGATAGGTGTCAAGATAGGCTAATTGTTATCATAGACTCTAAATATAGATCGCCTCAAACACAATAGAGTTTACTTCTTGATCATGTGACAGAGCAGGTTAATTGGGGTTAACTCTCTTTCATGTAGTCATTCAGATTCAAGACTAGGGGTATAGTTCAGTGGGAGACTCCTTGCCCAAAGTGCCCAAGTCCCTTGGTTTGATGCCCAACAAACACTAACAAAAACAAAAAAAAAATTCAAAGTTTGAAAGAGACTGCCATTTGCAGCAGGTGGTTGCAAGTCACCAGGGCGAATCTTTGCCCTGCAGTAGAAAAAGCAAAGAATCTGAAGAGTGTACATGGGAGGTTCTTATGGGCTGAAGGGGTTTTCTTTACATTCCACTAGCTAAAACCCAGGCACATGGCCATAGCTAACCACAGAGCAGCCACTTCCCAGAGACAATTGGAAGTGTCTTTCTGGAAATAGTGAGTTCCAGGACAGCCATGGCTACACAGAGAAACTCTGTCTCAGAAAAAAAAAATGATACCTGATGTGTAATTACCTTTCTGGAAAAAGGTAATTCTCTTTGGCATTGAATGTAAAAACTTGGAAATGCTCAAATATAAAGCTGTAGAGTAGAACAGTGTGGGGCGGCGGGGGGCATGGATTAGACAATGAGCTGGAAAGATAGCTCAATTGTTGCCCTTGAAGAGGATCAGTTCCCAGCACATACAGGGGATTATAACTATCTGGAATTATCCAGTTCCAGAGAATCCAATGCCTTCTTCTGGCTTTCTTGGGCACTAGGAGGTGCACAAACATACTTACAGGCAAATAAGTAGTAAATGTAGACACATAAAATAAAAACAAATCTTAGAAAAGCATATGAGAATGCCAAGCATATGGGGTGCACATCTGTAAGCCCAGGTAGGAGACAGAGGCAAGAGGGTTGCTCATGAGTTCCAGGCCAACTGGAACTGCATAGCAAAACAACAGCAAAAATTAGGAAATATGTAGAAGTCTCAATTGGATGCCCTTAGGTTTTATCTGAGCATGAAGGCAAAGAATAGTGAGAGAAATTTCCCAAGATTCCTCTGTCCATTCTAATCCTATGATTTGAGGTAAACACATCCCTGTTGCCAGTGGCCAGTGAAACAGCAAGGGCATCTCCTCATTTTTTCTCCCTTTAATCTCTTGTTCTAGGTCTTTTCTGGCTTTGTTCCTTTCCTGTTCTTGAGTCAAGCAAACTTGCTGGGATTTTCCAATAGGATTCTGCTCTCACAACTATGAGCTGCAGTGCTCCATAGGAACATCCTAAAGACCTGAGCTCATGGTTCTGCCTGGTCCTGGGGACTTTGGAACACTATTCTTCCCCACCTATACCAGGCCCTGTGATGCTTAACTAGTGAGCAGGGTCCTCTAAGAAGAGACCTTCAAATAAAATTATTCAAAAATTATTTTAATATAGACTATAAAAGACTTGGGAAGTTACATTAATGCCAACCCCACAAAATATAAAAAAATTATACCCGCCAGGTGGTGGTAGCACACACCTTTAATCCCAGCACACGGGAGGCAGGGGCAGGAGGATCTCTGTGACTTCAAGGCCAGCCTGGTCTACAGAGTGAGTTCCAGGACAGCCATGGCTACACAGAGAAACTCTGTCTCAGAAAAAAAATTATACCTGATGTGTAATTCTAGCTTCTTTTCAGAAAAAGTCTCATTTACTGAAACAATGAGGGGCACAGGTATGAGCCCTATTTGGAGAGCCTTGTCTCACTCTACGATTTATGTAGTTTTTAGCCAATGTTGGTCTTTCTAGAATTCTTACTGGTAAATGTCAGGAAAGGGCTCCAGTAAAGTCCTGCCCAGGTTGCATGGTACATAGTTCTCTAGTTTCATGGTTAATATCTGTCTAAGCAGATTAAATGTTTCCACTGGACTTGATATTCCCACATCCCCACCCTGAAAAGTGAGCATTGTCCATTGTGTGGAAAGATCAGTTACTGGCCAGTTTGACCACCTCTTGGATTGCTGTTAATTCCATCACATCAGGAGTGAGCCGAATAAATAACAAGTTGATTCAAAAAATACTTCCACCTCTGAAAGCCCACTCTCTGGGGTTGTTGAGGACTAAGAGTGTCCGCCGAGCAGGCTGGGATGATGAGAGAGTTAAGAGTGAAACATACTGAGTGTGGGAAGGCGCTGCCCACTGGACGTGGACACCTGAAGGAGTAAGCTGGGAGTAAGCACAAGGTGTCAGAAGTTCCAGCTTAACTGGCAGAGGTGTTCAGGAAACGCAGAGCCAAAGGCCACCGCCAGGAAGAGCGAGCTGTCTCATGGTCCACTCACTTCGGTGATGGGCTGTGGTAGTTATGTTCTCAAACTGTGACAAATTGCCTGCAAAGGTGACTGGAGGAGGACACCGTTGTTTGTGCTCCCAGTTCCAGAGGATTCACTCCATGGTTGTTTCGGGTTTGTGCTCCCGAGCAGCACATTGTGGCGGCAGCAATATGTGGTAGAGGAGATTCACACTGTAGATGGGAAGCAGAAAGCGATCTATGAAGGGACAGGGTACAACATAGTTGTGAGAACATGCCCTCGCTTTTCCCAGCCAGGCTCTACCTGCTAAAGCTTCCAGAAACCGCCCCCACCCCCACCCCCCCCAGTATTAGCAACAGCTAATGTCCATGTGCACAAACTGCGAGCCCATGAGGGAACATTTCTGATTCAAACCATAATATTAATCATGTTTTGTTCATTTTAGCTACCATCTGATATGATCCCCTCAATACATATAGCATAAGAAATTGGAATAGGACTGATTTCTGACATTTCTAGCTATACTGTATGACAAGGAGAGGTGTGTGACCACCAAACTGAGTAACCAGAATTTCACTACTATAAATATGTTGTGTCTGAAAGAAAGCCACAGAGCCTCATGACCCCTTGACATTGTTAGGATGGCAGGTGAGGTGACCTCAGAGACATCACCAGCAAGGCAGAGTTGTATACAAACACACGATTTATATTTTATTATTTGACATTTTTTAAATGACATCAAAATAGTTCTCACAGGGGGAAAAAAGGCTTTCATAAGTTTGTTTCACTTTAATCTTATATTTTATTATTTTTCCATTTTAATTATACATGAGTTGTGTAATTCACATCGGGGACACCATGGTCTTTGCAGAGTTAGGTCACCTGAAGATGTTTGCCTGACCTTGTTTTTCCACGATGAACACTGACAAGTTGAACACATGCTGCCTCACATGGGTGCCATCTGGGCCAGTTGGTTATTTGACCTGAGGCGTTGATGGTTCTCAAAGCACAGACGTGCTAGCTCCCTTCTTCCTGGTTCAGCGTTATGAATGCCCTGTTAGCCCTTTTAGAGAATTTTGCAATGAGCTCACGTCATACTTACGAAAGCTAAGAATTCATAGTAATTGGGCTTTGCATTTCTCACACTGAAATCCCCTAGTTCTCGTCAAGAACCAATTTGGAAAACACCACACGAAAGACTTTGGGGTTTTGTTGTTAACTCAAGAAGTGTCTGGTTTTTACCAGAACTTTTAGGCGCCTTCTTACCTCCAAAGTAGTGTTTTGTTTTGTTTAAACTATAGCGTTGAGACCATTAGAGTGAGTAAGGCTCCATGTGCAGAATGGTTTGGGCAACATAGGAACGTGACACCTAAGTCAGCCTGCTTATGACAACAATTGCCACCCCATGGCCAGTGTTGGTGTCTTTGGAGATTGCTAGGAAATAGTGCTGTTTTGAAAAAAAAAGAAAAGTTCTCTCTGAATCGCCTTGTGTCTGTGATCCTTAGCAACCTGCCTAACCCAAAGCACGTGGTATGACAACTTCAAAGCCACTTGATAAGGTCTGACTATGGGCCAGAGGCCTGGAAGGCTGTCTGCTTCACTAAAGTCTTTGAGAGAACTGATTGAGTTAGCTCTGTGCTGAGAGATAATTCCTGGAACTCTACTGGGGGGTCCCAGCACATTCAACAAGGAGGCTTGATGTCCACTCCATGGAAGCAATCTTAGTCACTTTTCTGTGGCTGTGATACAGTGCCCTGACAAAAGCCACTGTAAGAAGGAGGCATTTATTTTGCCTCACAGTCTGGGATAGTCCATTGTGGTAGGAGAGTCATGGCAGCAAGAGCTTGAGGCAGCTGGACACGGCACATCTGCAAGCAGGAAGCATAGAGTGATAATGAACGTTTCTACTCAGCCAGCCTTCTCTGTTCATGAAGTACAGGTTCCTCACTCAGGGAATGGTCCTGCCCACAACTGAAATGGGTCTTCCCCCAAGAGTGAACCTAATCAAGATAAATTCTATCACAGATATTCTCAGAGGCTAACTTTTAAATAATCATTTCTCACAGGTATGCCTGGAGGCCCAAGTCCTAAGCAATTGTAGAGCCTGTCTAGTTGACAAATGACACTGACCATCCCAGATGCACTGATCTTGGGTTGTACTTCCTAAACTGCATGCAATAGGGCAAGTCAGTCTGCTGGTGTGATTGGGGTCACCCTTCGGTCCAGGATCTCACAGGCTATCATCCTGAATCACAGGAGGAAGGAAGTAGCCAGTGAAAAGGCCTTTCTCATGACTTAAGTTTGTGACATCAACCATGCCAAGGTGCCTTGGGAAAGAAGTGGCTGAAGATTTCCCCAGGGACAGGCTGCATCCTCCATCTGCGGCTGGGCCATGCTTGGCTGGACTTTCAACTCTATTACAACACTCCTTCTTCCATTCTATAGAAGACAAATTCCTTTTCAGGTTGTTGTCTTAGTTTTGGTTTTTTGGTGTTTTTTTAAATGACTATTACCTTTGCATGGGCATATTTTAAGTTAGCCATTTTTTTAAATGGATATTTTTATTGTCTCTGGTGCTCCACTGTTACAAATATGTAAACACTTTTGGAGGTAAATGCTTGTGGGCAATTTAAGGAAAATCCCCAGAAATTGAAGTGTGAAGTTGAAAGATCTGTTTTGAAAGTTATCAGTTGGTAGATCCTGTTCCAGAAAAGCATCAGTGTCTATTTTAGAACCTGACCCTTTTGGGCTCTCACACGAAAATGCATGCCCATAGGTCCCAGAGACATCAGAAGCTCTGATTAAAGTCCGGGACATTTTAGATGTATCCACATCACTCCATGGAGACTTTGGCTAACCATGTCTGAGAATCACCTGCTATCTTTCCAATGTCAGGACTACACATTTTAACACACCCTTCCTATTCTTATATACATCAAAGCCTGAGAACTACTTACACGTCGTGTCTAGTTGATACTTAATCAATTCCATAGGCTTTTATCACACAGAAAAATGTTAGGGAACCCTGAGCTGGTATATTGTAGTCTGTATTGCTATAACAAAACACCTGGTAAATAAAACTATCATTCAAAAGATAGTTATTTAGTTTATAGTTCTGGAGGTTCAAAAACATGGTGCCAGCATCTGCTTTTCTCTGATGAGGGCCCCTGGCAAGTGACATCACCATGGTGGGAGCACCTGTCACATAGAGAAGAAGGATTCAGGAGAGAAGTCAGGCTTGTTTACAGCAACCATCCTCATGGAAACTAATCCCATCTCACAAGATCTGCAATAATTCCTTCAGTGGGCAATGCCCCCATGACCTAATTACCTTCCAGGAGCCTCTCTTCTTAAAAGCTCCACTGCTGCAATACTGCCACCCTGAGGGCCAAGCCTCCGGCACATAAACTCTGGAGGAAAAACTGCACCCAAGCCATAGCACACATTCAAACCAGAAACTTAAAGATTCGTTCTGGCTTCTTGAGTTTCAACTTTATCTGGTATGTTACAGCACGATGATTATTAGCCAGGGAACCAGGAAAGCTTATTGTAAATATGTGAGTGGCACAGTAAACATAGATTATTTGCCTCCTAAATGATCACACAGAGATCTATTGGCAGAGAGTGAACTAGACAAAGGACCCAAAGATGCCCAACCTTCTGGTGGCAGACAAAAGGAACCAACAAAAAGACCAACTCCTGAAGCAGTTCCCTGCCTCAGCCAAGGAAACTGTTATCTGCTCTCTGCTAGGTAGGGTCATCTCTCAGGACTCGCACATACACTTTGGACCTCGGGAGGGGCCCAGGTCATCCTCTTGGTCACCTAGTGATGACTGACCCCCGTGATCTCTGGGTCCTGAAGTGGAATTAGAAGGACATAGGACAGTCAAACAGAGAGCATCTGTAAGATACTTTCCTGCAGAACTGAGCCACAGTGGGTCAAGGGGCAGAAACTAGGACAGTGGAGCAGTCAGGGCAAGTGCCACACTGAAGTAAGTATGTGGGCAGATCTCAGGACAGGAGACAGGAACTGAAAAGAAGACAGAGAGCCGGGGTTTGGTATGGAGCCCCAGTGGATCCCACCCCCAGGAAGGGGATGATGAAGTTCCAAGCAGGGGAGGTGTCTGTTGAATCTGAAAGGTGCTGTGATCGAACCTTCACACCAGGGAAGTGGGAACAATGAGCCAGACAGCAGGGACTGGAGCATGGAAACTTAGAAACCACTAAAACAGTAGTCCAAGAGAACCTGTTGAGCAAACCCAACCAAGACTTAAAAATTCTATCATCTAGTAAGAATCATACTGGTCCATTGCTTTTGCACAACACTACAGAAACCATTAAGCCACTCCCACCCGTCGCATGGTCTCTGATTGCCCAACGATTCCTCTCCTTCTCCTACCTCAACTGCCATAGGGGCACATCCTGCCATTTGCCTTTCATTTTTGGTTTAATTTGCTTTGAGACAGGGTTTCTCTGTGTAGTCTTGGCTGGCATCTGTAGATCAGGCTGGCCTCAAACTCAGAAATCCACCCGTCTGGCCTCCTGAGTGCTGGGATTAAAGGCATGCACCTCTGTCGTTTGCCTTTTGAGTTCTTCCTCTATAGACTGCCCCACTGTCAACAGTTCCCCTGTTCACATTCAGATAACAGAAACCTCCATGTAGTTACTCTTTGCCTATGCATGTCCACACCATCAGCTGGTGAAGAAAACCCAATGGTAGCAGTTCAGCTGTGCCCATCTCCATGCTTAGACACCAGAGACACTGATGTTTTCACCAAGTGTCGCCACTTCTACCCTTGTCCCCATCCTCTAATGGGTGCCCTCATCTCCACTGGTGGTGACTCTTGACTCAGCTTTCTAGTCCAAATGTATGAATGCAAGCTCATGATACTCATGGACTGTAGTGGTGTCTATGCTCTCCCTCAAGTCTGGGGCTCAGATGGTGAAGGCCGATATTCCAGGAATGACTCAGCCAATCCATATCCTCCCTATGTCTGCTCTATATGAGGCTCATATTCCTGTTGTCTTGCAAATTTTTCTTTAAAAAAAATTTTTTTAGTGTTAGACTTAGTGGTGCATACCTTTAATCCCAGCATTCAAGAGGCAGAGACAGGCAGATCTCTCTATGTTTGGGGCCAGCAGCCTGTTCTACAGAGTGAGTTCCAGAACAGTTCAGAACTATATACTGAGACTCTGTCTCAAAACAAACTTACAAACAATTTTTTTAGATTTTACTTTAATTTATGTATTTGATTGTTTTCTGGCATGAATGTATGTGCATCATGTACCTGCTGGCCTCAGAAGCCAGAAGAGAGCATCAGATCTCTGTAACTAGAGCTAGAGATGGTTGTGAGTCACCATGTGGATGCTAGAAACCAAATCCAGGTCCTCTGCAAGAGCAATGCTCTTAACCACTGAGCCATCTCTGCAGCTCCCCCTTGAAAACTTCCATGACTGAGGCATCTTCTGATACTGACATGACATTCTGGCCACTCAAAGGACTGGATCCTTGGATTAGGAAACTTGTCAGAATGGTGCTTCCATACCTAACCAGCAGGAGAGAAATCAGAGTTCCATGAAATCTGAACAGGGTTTCTACATCCCATTGGAAAGTCTTATGCGGTCACAGAGCAGAAAGCCCAAAGTGTTCAGTGGGTCTTCTGATTGGCAGGTACTGCTGGTAGACCTACTCTTATCTGTCTGTATTGACTCCATGCCCTGCGTGCATTATGAAAATAGGCATTTATACAGTCCATGACCATAGCTGCACAAAGGTTCTAACCCAAGAAAACTCTATCTTTTCCTCATGAATTTTAGCACCCTTCTTGTCTTATAGAAGCAGGTACCACTAGTCCAAAGAGGAACTGGCTCCTGACAGAAATATCCCATCATTGCATCCAGGAGCAACCGAGCAAACCTGAAGGCTCACCCCAGGCAGAGAGAAAGGCCAGCAATTTCCCATTATCTAAATGTCAGTCAGCATAAACTGCCATGTAGACAGGAAAGCTGAAACAGTGAGAGCTTTTTAGTAACTATCCTACCCAGGATCAGTAGCCCCAAACTTTTTCCCCATTTTCTTGTACATCAGCAAAAGGAGCCCCTATATAACTACCAGGATGGCTCAATAGAAAATACTACTGGTGCCGAATGGTGGTGGTGTATGCCTTTAATTCCAGCACTTATGACACATACATAATTAAAAACGATAAAATAGGGTCTGGAGAGATACAGTGTTTGTTCTTGCAGAGGACCCGAGTTGAGTCCCAGCATCCACATCAGGCAGTTTATAAATGTCTGTAAGTTCAGCTCCAAGAGATCCAACATGCTTCTGAGCACAGGTACACACACATTCATACATACATGCACACATATGTAAGATAGTAATAATAAAATAAATCTTTTATTAAAAGCTTTTCAAAATGAAAAAGCAGCAGCAGCAGAGGACACTTCCTACCCCGGAGAATCGACTCCTGTTGTTGACCGGGCTGGTGTCTAACTTGTGGCTGGATAGGCCTGTCTAATATCCTGGCAGCTGTGGCCTTCCCCTCTGCTCCCAGACAGCCCAGTTCCATGGAATCTCGGCTCAGATGATAGTCCTGCTCTCGGTGTGAACATGCCCTCATCCCCCTCCGCCAGGCTGTAACTTCAAAGCTAAGTAAAGATCCCAAGATCTAAGCAATGGCCACACAATGAAAATCAAGACAATCGTTCTTCTCACTCTGCACCATAATTTCATTTCCAGAACGTGCTTTGTCTGCTCTGCACTTCATACGATTATGCTATTCACCTCTACCCAGCGGCCCCTCCCTAATGGAGGGAGATTAACCCTCCTTTGCCCCCTTTCAATCTCGGTTAGCTGAGAGCTTGCTTTCTCCAGCGCTGCCTGCCGGCCATGCACACAGCTGAATGCTCCGGAATGAGGTGGCTGCTTTCCCTTTGAAGCACAGGCACTGCTGTTGAACACCTTCTTGCCCGACTTGGCCCTGAAAAGACGGTTTTGAAATTGAGCTTGTTGTGAGCTGCCTGGGTCTGCAGTATGGAGTTGCATAAGAACACGGGCATTTGGGACAAGGGAGAGTCTGAGCTCAGTCCCTTGGAACCCGTTGTCATGGAACCTTTGGTTTATTTACTCCCTCGCCCTGCAGAAGGGTCTCTGGCATCACTTGAGATCCAGGCTGAATTGTATGTGACACCCTGTATGAAAGCGATGATGCATTCACATACAAGCCGCTGCCCCTCCCACCCCCATTACTAGCCTGAGCCCTGAGTTTCCTGCCATATCTTAGTTATGCATGTGGTGATGTACTTCAAGACCATGAGAGGGACAGAGGTGTGATTTTTTCAGGCCTGGTGGTGGGTTGGTCATCGGTACAGCAAAGGAAGCAGTCTGAATCGCTGAAGTTTCATACCGCTCGACAAATCTCCTAGGTTTATACTGTTTTGTTTCGAAGCCATGCTGAACAACAGAAAACGAAACTTGCAGCTTATTTTTAGCTGTTCATGCTAACTCATGAGATGTTTCTTTGCAAACCAAATAGAAGAAAGGTGACTTCAACCAGCTAAATTTAGAATGGCTGACTTACAGCGAGAGATTAAGCCTAAGTCTCTGATACTACCCAAGTATCAAAGACACTTGGGCCTAGGGAATTTTAAGCCTATACATATATATTTTGTTTTAAATTATTTTTAGTTGAGTTTTTTTTTAAAGATGTAAATGTATTTGCTTTGGAGAGGAGTTGAGAAACACATTATAAACCCTCTTCTGGCATCTGATCATTTTCATGTAATCTACAGCAATTTAGTCTGGAATTTCTTCTGAAAGGAATCGGTCTACAAAATCACAAAGAGCAGAGCCCAGGGACATAAGGAGTATTGTTTATATACTATTGTAAGGTCGGACTGTACTTACTGTCTTTGAACTTGAGAGTGTGTAGATGGCATTTTCCAAACCATTTTCCCTGTGCTACAATTCTGTGAAACACACCCAGGCACCAAGGCCGGAGGGAACAGGGAGGTACTCTTGGGAGTGGTCTTGTCAGGTCACCGGCATTCCCATTTCCCCTTTCCCAGTCCCAGAAAGGTCAGGTTTCACAGCTTCTGAGTCAACTTGCGGTTTTTCGTTGAGGAGTGAGCTATGAAGTCTTTAAAAGATCTCCATAGGAATCTCCATTCCTTCTCTCATGGGTCAAAGTTCTCCATTTTAGGAAGTGTCTTGCTAACCCCAAGACTGTAGCTGCCACTGGTAGTGAGGGAACTAGCGAAAGAATCTAGTGGCTTAAGTTAGGAGTCTGTAACATACTCTAATGAGTCATTTCCCTACTTGAGGAGGCACAACTCCAGGTGCTCTGGGAGGAACACAAAATTCCACCGGGGTAGGGGTGGGATGGGGGGCAAGCCCAGAGTCTCAGGTAATGAGGGCTACTTCCACCAGCAAATGCTTATTGTGGTTTTTGTTCAGGACAAGGACAAGGAGTCACTGCGGTGTTGGCTGAGCTGGCTGGGCTGAGGTGAGGTACTAGTTAGAGACTCTGAGATACAGATGAAAGAAAAGATCAGTGTACTCCTAGGTTCAATCTGGGAATATTTCTTGTCAAGGGGAGGGGCATATGGGAAGGACGATTCTCTCATGTGAGGGAGATGCTGTGATCCATAGGAAATCTTGTTTCTAGTCCCATCTTTCTTTTTCTACCTAGTTATCATTCTCTCTAGAAAAAAGAAGCAGACTTCCTGCCCAATCAGTATTTTTCTAATTCTGAGTCTAGACTAGCCTATCATTTTGTTTGTCTGTTTGGTCAGTGGCACATGGCGGTAAAAGGGCCTGGTATGCAATGTCGATGACCTGAATGGGCTCAAGGTCGTCTAAATATTGTTCTTCAAATGTTGCTCTTCAAATGCACTAAGACATGAAAGCAAAGATCATGCGGCTTGCTAAAGCTGAAGTAGCGATGTCCCTCCAGAAGGTAACACCTGTTGAGGGTGTTGCAACAGAGGATGTCAGTTGGACTAGCTTGGATTGGGGTGCACAGCCTCCCTTCCATCTTACCAGTTTCCACCTTTTCTTTGTTGAAAACTTGTGTTTCAGTTTCCCCTTCTCCTTCTAGCTCTTTCTTGGAGTATCCACCTCTTCAAGGTTTGGGAGTATCAGCCTCTTCATGGTCCCCAAGGCTTGCTACCTAACCTTGCCACCAGATCTTTCCCAGCTGCTCTGGCATGCCATTCACTCACCCCCTCACTAGACAGGGTGAGATATCCCCCTTTCATTCCCAGGCAGGGTGGGGCAGGTTGACAAGAAAGCCCCTTTGAGAGCCATCTCACTGCTTACAAAATTGCTAACGATTAATGGAAGTAAATTGCCACAGCTATGAAGAGGCAGGAGGCTTGGGATCCAGCTCTTGGTCTACTCAACCTAGAAATCAAGCTGGGGTGGGCTCTTCTAGAATCAAATACAAATAGAACTACTATATAGAAGGGATTTTAGAACCGGGCAAATGAACAGTTGAATCCCAGCACTCAGGAGGCAGAGACAAGCTGATCTCTGAGTCTGAATAGCAATCTCCAGATAACCAGTGCTACTTAGAAAACCCTATTTCAAGGAATGAAGGAAGGGAGGAAGGGAGGAAAGAAGGAAGGGAGGGAGGGAGGGAGGGTGGAAGGGAGGGAGGGAGGGGGAGGGAGGGAGGAAGGGAGGAAGGGAGGAAGGAAGGGAGGAAGGAAGGAAGGAAGGCAAGCAGCTATTAAACATTCATTCATTAAAACATTTAGCTTAATTGAGGAAAATGTCTTACTGCTTTACTCAAAAGTTAGGCTCTTAAAAACACACATGAGTCATGAAAGAGAATATATACTGAATGTTTTTCTACTTTCAACTCTATCATAGTTTTCTTCTTTTTTATGGTGGAAAACGCACATTAAAATGTAATTGAGAGTGTAAGTGTAAAATCCTAAGCAAAATTCCATGGCTTCAGAATGGCCATTCTAACTGTCCATTGAGCTATATAGTTTGTGGCTGGGAAAGTGTTTGAGTGACTCCTTTAATCTAGCTGTGTGATATTTTTATTTGTGAGTTCATTATAGTAAAGTAAATTTTATTTTTAAAAAAGTCTACTAAAAAAACATAAGTAGGAGTCATAAAGAAAAGTGTTGACATTCATCCTGAGGGACAACTACCACCCAGGACGAACTCTGGCCTCCAATGCACGTGCACACATGTGCATGGATACCCCCTCAACACACATATACTACATATAGTAAAATAAAAGAAAAGGAAAACATGTTGGGGAAAGGGCCTCATAACATGTGCTTGATTTTCTGTTTTATTTCAATTTTATTTATTTTTTAAAATTTCATTTTACATTCTAATCACAGTTCTCCCTTCCACCCCTCGTCCTGTCCCCCCCCTTGCATCCCTCCCAGCTCACCCCCCATCCACTACTCCCAACAGGCAAGGGCTCCCAAGTCGACAAAGTCTGGCACATTAAGTTGGGGCAAGACCAAGTCCATCTCCCCTGCATTAAGGCTGAGCATGGCATACGACCATAGGGAATGGGCTCCAGCAAACTAGCTCATGAACTAGGAAAAGATCCAGATCCTATTGCCAGGGGCACCTTTTATAGTCCAAGCTTCACAACTGTCTCCCACATACGGAGGGCCTGGTTGGGTCCCATGGAGGCTCCACAGCTGTCATTCTAGAGTTCACGAGTTCCCACAAGTTTGGTTCAGCTGCCTCTGTAAATTTCCCCATCATGATCTTGACATCCCTTGTGCATATGTTCCCTCCTCCCTCTCTTTGACTCAATTCCCAGAGCTCAGCCTGATGCTTGGTTGTGGATCTCTGCGTCTGGTTCCATCAGTTACTGGATGAAGGCTCTATGATGACAGTTGGGGTATTCACCAATCTGATTACAGGGAAAAGCCAGTTCAGGCACCCTCTCCACTATTGCTAAGAGTCTTAGTTGGTGTCATCCTTGTGAACATTTATGCCCCCAATACAAGGGCACCCACATTTGTAAAAGAAACATTACTAAAGCTTAAATCACACATCAAACCCCACACACTAACAGTGGGAAACTTCAACAACCCACTCTCACCAATAGACAGATCTGCCAGACAGAAAATTGACAGAGAAATAAGGAAACTAACAGACGTTATGACTCAAATGGGCTTAACAGACATCTATAGAACCTTTCATCCAAACACAAAAGAATATACCTTCTTCTCAGCACCTCATTGATTTTTCCATTTAAGATGAGAATACTGTTTGTGACTTGAGACCAGGCTGACCTCGATGATTGCACTTTTTCCTTCATTGCTAAGTTAGGTTAAAAGCCAGATAATCTATAACAATTTTGTTTATAAATGCTAAACATAGTAGGTATAAAAGGAAGCCAGCTATGATTTTTAATACAATGAGTGGGTGAACTAGCTTATTAGGGGTGAGATTTGGGGCAAATCTGAATGTATGTGGTGTTAGGATCAAACTCAGAGCCTTATGTATACTGAGCTACATCCAAGCCTAAGGTGTAGTATGGAAAAATAGGGCTTTCCTCAATGAGATGTTAGCATGTGCAGAAATGTAAGCTTTTCCCACCTACTTTGTATCATGAAACATTTGCAAACTGCAGCAAACCTCCCTCCAATATTGTTGCTCTGCTTTCTACTCCTAATTTCCCAACGTGGTCTACTTGATTTTTTATTTTTATTTATTTATTTTTTCAAATGGCTGCACCCAGGCCGTCTCTGGTTGGTGACAGCTTAGATCTCCACAGTACTCTGGGCCTGGTTCATATAAACAGGAGTAGCCACAGCAGCAAGGGACCAGGGTACTCCATGAGAAACCTTCCCCCAGGACGTCATCCCAGTGGAAGATTTCTGGAGTTAGATGGAGATGGGATGCAGGAGGCAGTTTCATCCCTTAGGGTTAGGAGAAGGTCCAGGCTTTCAATCAACTAGTCATAGACTTTAATCCTAGTCTCTATATGATAGTTATCTTTAAAACCCATGATAGTACTATAGGATATAGTATTATTAGGTTAGAATTTATTAATATAACATAGTTAACTTATTAAGTATGATTTTCAGCTTTGATCAGTGCACAGAAGTTGCTGCCCTGATCTCTGAACAAGATTGGAAGTATGATGGGCTTTCTTAAAAATGTCAGCTAAAATATCATTCGATTATTTTTTAGATTTTTTTTTAAATATGTGTGTTTTTCTGAGTTTGCATCTGGATATCACAAGAGTGTCTGGGGTTCATGGCATTCAGAAGAGGGTGTTGGATCTCCTGGAACTGGAGTTACAGATGGCTGTGAGATACCGTGTCGGTGCTGGGAATCAAACATAGGTCCCCTGAAAAAGCAGCCTGTGTTCTTAACTGCTGAGTCATCTCTCCAGCCCCCCAAAGTTATTTCAAGTCATTGGTAAATCACTTTATTGCAGGTTGAGGTAGCACACACCTTTAATCCCAGCATCAGGAGGCAGAGGTAGACAGGTATCTCTGAATTTGATGCTAGCTCACCTACACAGTGAGTTCCTGGCCAGTCAGAACTACACAGTGAGAGTCTGTCTCAAAGACCACATATATTAATAATCATTAATTAAAGAAGGAAAGAAAAGGAAAAAGAACAACCAGATTGTTTCCAGGCCTGAATATAATCAACATCATAAAAAATTTTCTGCCTTTTATATTTTTTAAGAATTTAAACAAAAATGTTGTACATGGTAAGCATTTATTTTTAAAATTCAGTTGACTAGCTAACCCGATCATGAGTTCACCTACTGATATGTAGATTAGGTATAAAATGAAACCAGCTGTAATTTTTAAAGCCGTGAATGACATCAAGAAACTTGCAAACCAATCCAAATGTTTATAAACCAAGGATTCCTCTGGGACTTGGTGCCCTGACTTGATGGTTTTTTTAAATGAGAAGAGTCAAGCTTTGTTCATACTTGAATTATGTACTTTGCATAAGCCATGCAATTTAACTTTAACCCACAGGCCTGGAAATAAAATTAGCTCTGCCTGCAAAACACAGAGGCCAGAGCAAGCAAGAGCACACGTCAGTGAAAGAGTCACTACTCCTCGTTCTGTCCCTCAGCATTGTTCTGGGAACCCTGCGTTTGACTTGTCAAAACCTACAATTTTCACTGTGGAAAAGGGATTCTCACTTAAGATAATGTCTGTGCATGCGCCCTGAGGATGAGGGCATACAATTTTTTTAAAATCCTAAGCAAATGCATATCTTTGCCACTTGTGACCGTGACAAAGCTTAAATAATTCAGGCATGAGCATGGCTTGTTTTTTTCACTATAAAACAAGATTTATTAGTTGACAGCATTTGCCCAAACAGATTCATTCCTTAGAATATTAACAGTTAGAATTCATGTTTGTTTAACCCAAGTAGGTTTGGTAGATATATCATGGTTGCTCACTGTCTGGGACATCATACAATAACATCCAATATGTGGCTTTTTGCTCATTTTGACACAAATAGCGAACAAGGGTGCCCAACAGGGAGGTATGGAAACCCTTTGCCCTGGCATCTGGTTATAAAAAGTACCAGTATAGGGCACAAGCACAGCCACCACCCTGCCCTATAAAGATTTGGTTCTCAACCTGTGGGTCATGACCACTTTGGGGGTCGAACGACCCTTTCACAAGGTCACACATCAGAAATCCTGAATGTCAGATATTTACATCACGATTCATAACAGTAACAAAATTACAGTTAGGAGGTACCAATGAAAATAATTTTACGGTTGAGGGTCACCACAACATGAAGAACTGTATTGAGGGGGTCACAGCATTAGGAAGGTCGAGAACCACTGCTATAAAAGAGATATAACATCATTCACTCATCTCCAGGGGGCTCGAGATGGATGACTGTGGTTGTATCACTGTCATTTATTATTCCAGACAAATGAGGCACTGACTTGGCTCAATATAGTCACCACTGTTTCTATATCTTAATAATACTTTGTACATGGGTAATGCGGATGTCTAGCTTTGCGGTGTCATTCACGGGGACTATCTCAGCAGACATTGCATGTTGCATGCCAAAGGTGTTTCCTTCCACCTTCTTCAATTCTTCTTGAAGGACCCCCACTTTACAGATGCCTGGATGGCAGTTAACTTGGTGCTTGTAACTCTGAATAACAGTCTAATTGCAGACCCCCTTGATAAAGAAGGAATTAACACAAGGACACTCCGTTCTAATTTTCTGTCGCTGTCAATGTTGTTAGCCAGAGCTTAGAGAGCCATGATGTGGGGGTGGGGAAGGCGGCTCCATCACTGGTGTTAGTAACACTGTAGCTACTGTTTTCATTAAAGCCACATTCGTGTCTGGAGCACTTGTGAGAGAGAAGTGTGCTTCAACAAGGTGACGACGGGCTGTGGATCAGGTAGGACCCATAATCCCGACAGCCTACCCCACTGACAGAATACCGCCTATGAGCTAGAGATAGACAGGGATGCTTTCGACACAGCCAGCTGCAAATCTCTTCCATTCCGAGGGAGAAGACAGAATTCAAACTAGAAACAATCCAGTTGTGAAATTTTCAAATGGATTTTCTTCTTTAAGCAATTTCTAGGGCATGAGAATGCTTTGCTAACCTTATTATCATCAGGCAGCTCAGACAGAAGATAGAGTCCCTAGAAAACTGACAAGCCAAGGAAACATTAATTCATCGTTGCATTGTTAAAATTAATTAACATTAGCATATTTGGTGATGCAATAGGCAATTAAAGACTGTGTGAGAGGTGAAAAGAAAAATGTAAACATTACATATTTAAAAATAACCTCAGAGCATTTCATAAAAATGCTAGCTTATATCTGGGCTCTGAGGGCGGGGGTGGGTAGGATTTCTTTGTAGAAAAGAATCTGTTTTGTTTTCTCAAAATAAAGACTTCTTGTTATGCACCATGTTAAATTATTTTTTTTCTGTTTTTTTAATCTGCTTGTAGGACCTTAAAAATAATAATAATAATAATAATAATAATCTACCAAGCTACCCTGTTTTCCTCCTTGGAGAACGTAGTCACACTGGCTTTATAGCAAAGTGGTATTTGCTTATGAAGTATTTCTTTAAAATCCTGCATAAGCAGCCCTTAGTTTCACATGTTAAACGTTTTGTTGCAGTTTGAGCTCCAAGTGTGTGTGTGTGTGTGTGTGTGTGTGTGTGTGTGTGTGTGTGTGCACATATATGTGCATGCATGTGTGTGTGAGAGAGAGAAAGGAAGGAACAAAAGGGTCTGTGCCTATGAAATATTCTTAGAGGCTTTTTAAAATTAAAATATAATTTCTCATAATTATGAATGTGAGTCTATAGAAAGCAATCCCAGTTTATTTCACACAGTCAAACTAGGTCCCATCAATCCTGAGCAGCGGGGGAGGTGGCACTGAAGAAGACATGAAATTTGGTATCTGAGTAGATGAGATTTAATTTTCAGGAAACATTTCACTCATAAAATGGATAGCAACTCCGCCATCGGCCCTGACCTCCTAATGTCAACGCCATGGTACAAGTGTAGCTCAAATAAACCTCAAAGTAAAAACAAAGGGACATCGCCTCTCAGCACACACCGTCTCCCCTCCAGTGTGTACTGTCCATTGCCTTTTGGTATTCCTATAACTGGCTTGTTCGCTTTGGAGGGGGAGGGGGAGGGGGGAAGACAAATCACTCTGCATTTGCTATGTTTGGAACACCGTACAGTATGCTACTATAAATCTTACTATTATTTAGGTCAACATCCTAAAGATAGCTTTAATTGTTTACGAAGGCCGACAGCTGTACACCCTAAGGAACCTGACATCAATTTCTTTTTCTATACTGATTTTCTTTGGCTTCTAACTGTAAGAAAATTCACTTCCATCTTCATACAATTCTGTCTGCAGCGGTATCTGCCATTCTGTCCTGCAGATACATTTAGCCGGATACATTAACGCTGCCTGTGGTTAAAGGTTATAGAACGGATACAGACAACTGATCATGCATTCTTCTACAATCCTGCCAACACCTTAGGGTTTTGAAAAAGCAATCTACAAATGCTATTCCCTTTTTTCAGAATTCATCTTCACTTGGCAGCAGCATAGCAGGTTTGGTTGTTTTTTTTTTATTTTTTTTTTTTGTTCTGCTGCTGCTAGCAATTCTGTGAAATTAACAGTCTATAAAATGCATCCCCAAGCAGATACATACTGTATTGCAAGCTCTCTCCAAGAAGAGGATATGACAGTATTCGTTCCAGCTGATTTTCTTCCTTAGCAAAAGGACTGTTTGATTTTTCAGAAGCAGAAGGACCTATCCATTGTGCAGCCGCTCTGCTTAAGTGCATGGAATGCCTTCTACTGCCTGGTTGCAGAATTTTGAGTTTGCTAAACAGTGGTTAGTGATTGGGCTCATCTTGCATCACCAGTTGATGACATTTTTCTTTGTTCCCTCCTACCCAGTTGAGCCAAGACTCTGAGGCTGATATGCAATGTCACTTACAACATTAATCAGATACTGCATTTAAGGTGAGCTGTCCCTTGCCTCCTCCTCCTTCCCTCGCGCTGGCTGGCTCGCTGGCTCCTGTGCTGCATGCAGTGCCTGTCTTGCTTGTGTGAGCCTAAGATGGCAGGCAGGATTAGCCGTGCTGTGCTGTGTGTGCGTGCTGTGTAGAATTCATTACATGTTGCCTAGTATTTCAGATGTGAGTATGTAAATGCTCTCTATGCCATGTCATCTGGTAGCGAAGACTTGCTTTGCCTCATTACAACCTTTGTTATTTCCACATCACCTTTCTTTTCCGATTCGTTTGCTTCTGGAGGTTTGCTTTTCATCACATTCAAAATAAGATCCTGTCTTTTTTTTTTTTCAAACAAAGCCAAATAAATCCCACAAAACCCTAAAACCCACACAAGAACAACAAAACTGTGCTACCAGATGGTGTCTCCCCCTTTCTTCTTGCATTTGCTGTCTTTTAAATAATGTATGTTGTATTGTTAATTAATGTGAATATCAAATTAAACACTTGAAACTTACATGTTTATTATGCAGGTAGGAGCCAAGGTGGACTCTATTTTTAACTCATAGGCACTGCATCATGTGCAAGCAACCCGGGTCCTCATATTTGTATTTTTGGTGCTGGGATCAGTGGTGTGATTTTCAGCAAATGTGACAGTGGCCTTTGCAGTGGTCAGCTCTGAGCTTTGAACTCTCAGAGGAACAAGGGAGAAAAAAAAAATCAACACACCACCTCCTTGGTTGCAGCCTCAGAGAATCCTTGGATAAAAAACTTCTTTTTTCAGTCCTGTTTTGCTGTTGATAAATCCAGTCCTCGTGATCACAGTGCATTCAAGCTGTTCTGCGTATGATTTTTGGTGTGTGTGGCAATTGCATCTAAAACTTGTGAGCAAGAAGACGGAGAAATCAGTTGGTCTCCATCGCCTCATATAAAAATGGCCGAGAGTCTTGTTATGCTAACACTGCCCTGAGTGATGCGTACAGGTAGGTTGGAATTTGCATGCTTTATAGATTTTTTTGAGCCATGCAGGAAAAAAACATTAAATGCATTAAAATGTGACTTTTAAAATTAAAACTAAGATACTTGCAATATGTTGGGGATGGCATTAAACTGGATAGTCTCTTGTATCCAAATACTACATAAATATAAGCATAAACTTAAAAAGTGATTCTGCTGTAAAAAGTGAGATGATTTCTTTTTCAAAGAAATTCAGTTGTGTGATAGGTGTGGCGCCACTAGACAAAAGAATTTTTTGAAAAGTCTGGTGATTTGGCTCAGTTTTAGCTTGAAACTAAAAACAAAAGGGTTTCTGAGATAATTTCCAAGAGCGTAAGTAAGCTCAATAGGAAGTATCAAAAATGTTTAATCTTTAAGAAGCGGACTTTTAACTGTACTATGTGAAATATGAAAATTAAAACTTAAATTCTTTCAAAATCATATTTTTGTCATATACAGTGGTAAACCCACTATTGGTATGTGCATGTAGCTGGGGGGCGGGGAGTCATCATTTTTCAAGGGAGAAATGCTATGTTTCCATGGCCCTCTTAGCAGAAATTGAGCTCCATTAAATGAAGCTGAGCCCCTAGAATGGCTCATTGCAAAAATACAGTTGGGGCTCTCTATGTACCAAATCCTGGCATTTTTCAGAATCATTTCATGAGCTCTTTCCTTTGAGCCTAACCCCTCAAAAATATTTTAGTTTCAAATTAACACTGGGCCAGAACCTGTTTCCTTGGTAACCAACTCGTATTTAAAAATGCAGTAATAGATATGCACAAGAACGTGTTAGAAAAGAAGACCCTTGCCAAGTGAGAGTCTTACAGTTTTGTGTCCTCTCATGCAGAATTTGAACTGGCTTTAGACATTTTTTTTTTTAATGCAGTCTTCAAACCTTAACATCTCGGTTGCATTTCCACATCTACAGAGGCTTGCTCAGTGACAGCTTTTCTCTGTCCCCTTTGTGTTCAGTACGTTGTAAATTAAGGTTTCTCCATGCGCTCTAGGACTCAGGTCAAGGTATGGGGAGAAAGGTGTACTTTGATGCTCATGAGCTCACCAGTGCCTCTGAAACAAAAGCTATTTCAAAAATTCTAAGAATCAGCCAGTGCCTCTGTTTCCATCCTTGTCAGCCCTCCATGGTAACCTCCCAGCTCAGGGTAGAGCTGGACCCAAACCCAAGCCTTCCTTCCCCATGACAAGTACACATTGAGCCCTCATGGGAGGTCTCTGTGGCTGATGCCAGACCTGAAACCCCCTCCGGGAGGTGCTCCCAGGTGAAGAAGTTTGAGGTTCAGAATCGTATATGTAAATAGTTGCTTATTTCTAGCAGTCTGTTTCATTTCCTACAGCGTGATCTGCACGGTCAAATCTCTATGGGGTAAAGAGTAGTTGTTGTTTATTGTTATTATGTTGTTTTGAGGCCAACTGAATTATCCTGCTTGGACTCATTGTATGGCTCAGTTATATTAGAACATGATTCATGCGGTGATCCGCTCTCTGGGCTTGCCACGAAACAGCCTTCTTCCTGCAACACCTTTTTTTTTTTTTTTTTTTTCAATCTGCTTGGAAGCCATTTTGCTTCTTGCCTATGACTTAAAATGACTAAGTACATTTTGAATATAGTATCCATCCAATTGCAGACCAAAGGGAAATGTGGGAAACCTGATTCAGAATGGACATTTATTTTAGGGCCAGCAGCATTAACAATTTCAGAAGGATCAGGCTATTTGTCACTCGATCTTGGGCAAATCTAGTGAGCTCAGCATTTGTAGTTAAAACCCTTGCTGTTCGAAAAGATCCTAACAGAATGTCTTCCACCTTGGTAGACCAGTGCAAATTAATCATTTTAAATGAATCTGAATCTTAATTACAAGATTAGAAGGATGAAATGCAGTTGTTGTTTTAGCATGAATGAATGCCTGAGAATTCCCACATTCATAGAATGTTGGTCCTTTTGTTTTCTACTCAAGTGTGGTTTCGTCATCTTGTAGATTTTCATATCTAGTGATTTTTTAATGACATTGTTCATTTGTGTTGCTCTTGATCATGCCTAAAAGAATTTAAAATATAATTCATAGAGCCAGAAAACCAAATAAGACTGTTGGGAAATACACTGCACCACTATCAAGCTAATAAATAGCCCAGTGAATGGAAGAATAATTATTATTTAGTACTTTGTTGTGTGTTGCTTAGCTCGATGTTTGCAAGGCATGGAGCTTTTCTAAACTTACCCATTTACAATTATTATTGGATTTCCTAGATTAGCTGAAATGAGGGAAAGTGCACTTATTCCTTCTCGCTTTCTAATGGACTAGGTAGGCTGAACCCATTTGCACTTTTTGGCTGGGGTGTTTGCGCTGGGCAGGCCAGAGCAGGTGCGGCAGCAGAACGTGCAAACAACTGCTTTGTTCTTACCAAAATGAAATGGACAAATGTGTGGTTTTCTGCCTGAATGATTTATGGTATAAAATTCTCAGCCCTTGTTTTTCTTTGAGGAATAGAAAAATGTTTTTCCAAGCTTTAACTCAGTGGCAATGCAAGGATTCATCTCTTGCTTCTACACTGATGTGGATCTAACCCAGTCTTTTCTGGCAGGCCATGGCTTAGACTTGGAGCCTCATTATTGCTTTACAGGTGGGTGGGGGCATCTAGAAAACACCTAGCGTCTTTCTCTTTATTACTAAATCACGATAAGTACCATGCAGCTTGTTCTAACAGCTACTTCTCAAGGCTAAACATTCTGCACATTTACTCAGCACCTACTGTTTACCAGGCAGATTCCTGAAGCTAGAAATACAAAAATCAGCAAGATGGACCAGAGCTTGCTTCTCATGTTCCTGCCTCCAGTCTGACAGGGTAGACAGAAGGGAAGTGGCGAAAAATAAACATAGAAGCAAATAACTAACAAACACAAGAACAAGAAGGGAAAGTAGCTAAGTGCAGTGGCGCAAGACCTGTAGTTCCAGCACTGGGCTAGCCTGGGCAAGTGCCCCTGTCTCAAAAACATATAAAGAACTAAAAGTTTCAAAAAAAAGTAAAAGAAAAAGAAAAGCAAGGGTAATACGCTGTAGGGAGAACCACTGGAATGGTTGGTTTGGGAAAGCCTTCCTGAGGGTGTGGCACTAGAGTGGAGACCTGCAAGGTAAGGATGCAGCAGGCAAGGACTGTGCAGCGAGCACAAACTGCAACCATGTCTTTGTGGACCCTTCAGCCTCTTGACGCAGCTTCACAGGCTCATGGCTGGCTGTTCCTGCCTTAGGGAGTCCCTGATGGGAAGGCAGCCCAGGCCCATGTGGCTGGTTTTGGCCTGTCAGACACCAGATATGGCTGCCTCTGACCCCAACAGCACCCTGAATCTACCTGGGAAGGTAGAGTGAAACTCTTGGCACTGCATACCAAGTAGTGATGCAATGCTGGCACAGACCCAACATCAACTCAGTAATGGCCTCTTGGAGCAAGGAATGTTCTGGAAAGTATCTTGTTTTGTTTTTCATAAGGACTCATGGCAAAACACCGAGACTTCCATTTCTTTCTTTTTTAAAACAAAGGCAAAATGCTCAAAGGGTCTACATTTCAATTGGCCAGTAAACAGTCTTTGTCTTGAAAAGGCTAACACACTGGCTAGTGGCTTGGAAAGGCCTTACTGAAGTCATTTTTTTTCTCTCTCTATTATAGTAACAAGGCTAAGAAAGGTCTTAAGAGCCAGTGCTTATCTATGCCCGTCAAGTTAGTCTGTGGATGAGGACCAGAGAACAGGGATGATCTGTTATGCAAGTTAAGCACTATATGGTTCTTAAAAGCACATTCTAGAAGCACTTTCTAAAACTGAACATTCTAGAAGCACTTTCTAAAACTGATCCATAACTAAGACTACATAGTACCACAGAGGTGGCCTGGCTGGTTCCTCAGACTTCACTGGTTTTGTGAAACACCCTCCTGCAGGACAAGCTTGTTCTAGTCCTTCCTTGTAGAGAACTGCCTGCCACAGAAATTTGGTTCACCTCTTGGTGCATTTGTTGAGCATTTAACTAGGTAACAGACACTGTTGTCAGCCAGGCAAGATGGAATATGACAGGGGCCCCATGGGACTCTGTTTGGGGCCCACATGAGGCTAGATAATGATATGGACAGGCACAATTATGTATCATTCCTGTTGCAGAAAAGAAATCTTTGTTACTGTTCCTTGAATCCATTCTTCAGTTTATAGGCAGCTCAGCCAATATCAAGGACAGGTCTTTGCTTGGACTCTCTTTTCTCTCACCACCTTGCTAAGACGTGTTAGCTCCTAATAAGCTACCTTATGCCTGGCTACCCTTCTCCAAGCTGGTCTGCCTGCATTGCCAGGTGACCTCAATAACGGCTGCCACTTTCGAATTCATGAGCAGATGTTAGGTTGAGGAGCCCTTGAATGCAAAAATTAGAATTTGTGATGCAGGCAAGATGCTTTTGCCTTTTCACCTTGCTGACAGCAAGGGGGCAGGGAGGCCTGGCTCCTGAACAATCTGCAGAAAGCTTTCTGGTCAGCAGGTAAATTGGGCCCAGTTGCTAAATCATATGTCCTTGTTAGGTGATCCCAGCATGTCACCGCTGTGGCCTAAACATCTCAGTGACCAGAAAATTGTTCTTTGGTTTTGCTGCTGATTCTGCATCTTTTCATTTAATGGTGTCTTTGGTTCCGAGGCTTTTTCTGCTAAGGGTTGGAGCCCAGTATTTGTGTCCACTCTTGCTCTGTTAGGCCTGCAGAGGGAGTTTGTTTGCTAGTACTGCTTTGTTTTTTAAAATGCCAGTGTAAATATTCTGTGTTCATGAACGCATGGAGGCTTTCATTGTTTGCTTTACATAATAAAATAACCATCTTTTTTACCCTCGCTCATTGCTACCAAATGGGTATTTTGAAATTTCTTTTTCCTTTTGCACACTAAAATCCCTCACCAGGTCTGAGGCCTTGCTCTAATTAAGGCCTCACTGCGGGGCTGCCCTCCCGATCTTCCCAAGACTGAGCTTGCTGCAGAGCGCCCGCCTGAGGGCCTTACAAGCCAGTGAGATGAGAAAACAAAAGCCACCAGCTGAGAATGTGGTTAAATCCCAGAAGGGCAGTGCCCTTGTAATCCCCACCCTGCCCCGCCCCCACCCCTTTTCTTTATTTCTTTATTTCTTTATTTCTGGAAGTGAGAAGGGGAAAAGGAGGGTTCCTAGTGGGGACAGGGAGGAACTACGCCACAGATACTTCAAAGAACGCAGGGTACCAGGAAGTGGAGACAAGAGAGCATCATCTGGAAAGCATGGGGTGGCGCGGACTGAGAGGGAGCGGGTGGGGTGAAGAAGGTCAGAAAGTGGGAACAACGGGAGCAGCCAGCAGGCAGTAAGAGCGGTGGGGGAGGCTGCATTGCCCTACTCTAAAGCCTGGGTGCAGGGTACAAAGGAAAAAGTGGAGAGCGTTGGCCGTAGAGAAAAAAAAAAAAGTCTTGGGCGTAAGCTGCAGGCCAGCTGATAGAGACAAAGCTCTATGCTCTCCTGTTGGTCTTTGGACATCTCGTTGACCTTGTTACTTAATTGTGCCACGTAGTCGATTGGGCAACATCCACTGATGGCTCTCCTTAGATGTGATACATCTTGGGGATTTACAAAGTCTCCAGTTCCATACTAAGGCTCAGGATGCACGAGAAGACCCCCTTCCCTATTGTTCTATTAATGACCTCCACCAAAGTGTAAACAAAATGAGAGGCCTTTTAGGATGTGCTGTGCCCAAGTGCTGCTGGACTTCTACAGAGCACACACACTGGAGCCCCCACCTGCAAGCTCTGGGAGCAGGAGTGCTGGAGGCGGATCAGTGACTCAAGAACAACACAGGCTTTATTTGGGCAAAGACCTAGAGGGTATCTGTGGTCTAAGGATACCTGTTTTCCACTTTCAGGCTGGATAGTCCTAGGGCAGACATGGGGAGGGGGCGGGGAGTGTCCCTCTTTAGGTCCATGGTCAGCCAATGCTAGGGTAGCTAGAGAATTAAAGTGAGCAGTGGGTTAAAGGATGTCGGTGAGCATCAACTCCCATGGCGGTCAGCCTTTACTAGGGGCTGGTAGGATAGGGAGGGTAAGAATCTAGAAAAAAAAAGTTACCTTAGTTCTGAAAATTGTCATTTTTTTTTTTACCAAAATGGGGGCTTTACAAAATGGTGTGACCATGGCTAACATTATCCAAAATACCTGCTGTACATGCAGAGCCAAGAAATTCTCTTTCCCAAATCCGTGCTTCTCTGTGTTTAGCTTCCTCAAAGCCTGCCTCCTCCTTCCTCTCCCGTCTTTCTTCCTCCCTAGCCTCCCTCCTTCCCTCCTTTCTCCCTTGGTATCCCCCCCTTCCCTCCCTTTCATCCATCTTCTTTAGAATCCTGTGTGGTCTCAGCGCCCCTTGACCATCCCCAGGGGATATTCCAATTGTCTGAATTTCTTGGTCTGCAGAAGAACCAGGACAGGGTGGCATGGGAACACTGAGTATGCTGTCTTCCTTTTACTTCTTGCCTTCCACCGACAGAAATTCAAACCAGACTTGATGTGCCCCAGGCATCGCTCTTTTTCTCTTTTTCTCGAATTGAAGGAACTGGCCAGAGAAATTGTGCCTTCTGGAGGTTGTGTGGGGAGTTAACTGTAAACTCACATTTGATTCCTAGTTTAATGTTCCTTCTACTAAACCAATTGTTAACAGGGAAGCTTAGCCCTTTGTCTATAAAAGGTCAGATAGAAAATAGCTGAGGCTTTTTTGTAATGCCAAATAAAGTTTTTTATTAGGAAAATGGGGTGGAGTGTTTGTCTAGCATACATAAGGCCTTGGGCTCAGGCCCCAGAAATGCCAGAATAGAGAAATACACAAAACTTCAACAAATTGATTTTAAAGCAAGAGTTGACTTTCTTTAAAGATCTGTGAATCAGGTAGCACCTGATCTATAAAAAAAACAGGACGGCTTTGGGCCTAGAAGAGCCAAGTTTTATAAGGTAGCTTGAGAGGGAACACAGGGGTTCACATTGGGTTCTTCAGGTTTCTTCCCCTATGAGGGTTAAAGCAGAGGGACTTTCTTATCTGGTGGCCAGGGATGGCCTACTTCAGGACTATCTACTGATTTCTCAGAAGGTCAGATACCAACCTAATTTGGAAATTTAGTAAGAATGGCTCCCCTTTGGTTCATCTATTGGATCCACGAGGAACTCTGTATCAGTTTTTTGTTTAAGCTGGGCATGGTGCTATTCACCTTTAATCCCAGTACTCCAGAGATAGAGGTAGACAAAGCTCTGAAAGTTCAAGGCCAGTCTGGTCTACTCAGTGAGTTCCAGGCCAGCCAGGGTTACAGAGAGACCCTATCTCAAAAAAAAAAAAAAAAACAGAAAACAAAACCGGTGAGTTGAAGCAAAGTTGAGGACATTGTACAAAAAGAAAGCAGCTGAGCGGTGGTGGCACACACCTTTAATCCCAGCACTCGGGAGGCAGAAGCAGGTAGATCTCTATGAGTTCGAGACCATCCTGGTCTATAAGAGCTAGTTCCAGGACAGGCTTCAAAGCTACAGGAAGAAACCCTACCTCAAAAAACAAGAACAAGAAAAAAGAAAGTAAATTTCCACAAGTTTTGTATTGATGAAACAAAATATAATAATATACAATATTAGCCATAATAACTATAATATATATGACTGTGATTGTTTCTCTACACTATTATGAGCAATGAATTTGAATTTCATATGATTTTCTCATCATATAATGTTCTTCTTTTTGACTCTCCCTCCACCCCAATCACTTAAAAATGTAAAACCTGGGCTGGAGAGATGGCTCAGTTGGTTAAGAGAGAATAATGCTTTTACAGAGGACCCATGTTAGATTCCCAGAACTCATCTTGCTCACAACTGTCTGTAACTCTAGCTCCAGGGAAGCCAATGCCTCTGGCTGACTCAAGCACCTGTACTACGTGCATACATATGAATACATATAATTTTAAAAAATATTGTTTAAGCTTAAAAATAAAAAATTATTCTCAGGCCATACAAAAACAGGTCACGGTTCAGATTCAGAATTGAAAATCTGTCCTCCCTTTCTTCTTCCCTCCCATTTTTGAGACAGGGTTTCCCTTTGTAGCCCAGGCTGGATTTAAATTCATAGCCTCCTGCCTTAGTCTCCAGAGTACTAAGATTATATGCATGGATGGTGATTCTGTTTTGTAAATTATAATCTGTTTTGAGGACCAATTGGCCCAGATTAAGCCAATATGTTTTGTTTGATTTCTAATAATAGTTTTAAAACTCTGTGTGTGTGTGCATGTGTGTATGAGTGAGTTCACGCATACATGCACTCAGTCGAGATGCTATGGCACACATGTGGAGATCAGAGGATAGCTTTTAGGGGGGTTCAGGGACTGAACTCGGGCTGCCAGGCTTGGCAACAGGGACCTTTACCTACAGAGCCATCCCACCAACCCCAATTTCTAGTAATATTCTCTGCTGAATGTTGTCTTCTAATTTTATTACTTTTTTTTTATAAAATACGATATACATATTATGAAATAGCTAAAATATCAATGATTTTTATATATTTGAATTACAAAAAAGATTGAATTACATGACAATACCAGTTCCCTTCTCCTTCCTAAAATATCAATGTTTTACACCTATCATTTTAATCTTTTATCTGTACTCAGTAAACATTTTATTGTTTTGTAGACACATTGTATATTTTCCTATCTGATAACACAAGCATTTTTATACCATTTAAAAATCTTTCACAAACATAACCTTATAAAACTTTACTTTGAAAATCTTGAACATATATTGAAGCAAAGGGGCTTATCAAATGTCCCCCTTCTTTCATGATAATTCCTTCATTATTTCAAAGGAAATCCCACACTTTATATCTTTTTGTTGTTTTAAAGGTAGGGTCTCTAGCTCTGGCTGTCCTGGAACTCATTATGTAAACCAGGCTGGCTTTGAACTCACAGAGATCCACCTGCCTCTGCTACCTAAGTCCTAGGATTAAAGGTGTGTGCCACTAAGTCTGGTTTTCACACCTCAAATCTTTTTATCTCTGACTCTTGAGTATGATTCTCTAAAAGAGACAAATTCTAAGAGAAAATTTTTTGTTTTAGGAAAGAAATGGTGAATTATGTAGGCCTAAAAGAGAATAATGCTTGAAACTTTCAAGTGGTTCAGGAAGGATGGAGAGAGGGGAAAGGGAGGGGGGAGAAAAAAAGAGGAGGGAGGGAGAAAGGGAAAAGAGAGATGAGGGGGGGGAGGACGGACCTTCCAGCATCCTCGCCACTCTTCTGTAAGCTTGAAATATTTCTTAAAATAACAAAAACAAAAAAGTTTTAAACTGTAGATTACTGGAAATATGTATAGATGCAGGGTCATAACATACTGCCAAATGCTACCACAACTCATAGGCAATACATGAATTTGTCCCATTAGGTCATTAAACAAACAAGCACAATTCCAAGTAAGTTCCACAAAGTTCATCTCACAGTACACTGAATTTCATTTACCCCACACACTTCCCCTCTTTCTCTTTGATCCTTGCTATTGCTATTAAATATATATATATATATATATATATATGTATATATATATATATATATATAAAAGTCGTGGGTTCCTGACACAGAGATGTCCTCTAAATTGGTGGTCTAGGGCTACAGGATTAGTTGGTCAGATTCCAACTCTCCTTTTTCCATTTTTTTTTTTTTTTCTGAGATAGGGTTTCTCTGTGTAACAGTTCTGGCTGTCCTGGAACTCGATTTGTAGATCAGGATGGCCTCAAACTCACAGAGCCTGCCTCTGCCTCCCTTGAGTGCTGGGATTAAAGGCTTATACCACCACCTGGCCTTCCCCGCCTCCTGCTTGTTTTAAGGGGAGGGGTCAACATCTCATCTGTCTTGTGTGAAAATCCTGATTTAGGTTTTCTTTGAACTATCCCATTCCCACTAACAATTAACCTGGGTCTGAGTAGCAAGCACTCAACTCCCAATTCCCACTCTGGGTGGGACAAGAATCCTTCTGTAGGTTAGGGTCACATCACTTAGAATGTACATTCCCAGGCATTTCTCTGCCGGCTACCCAAAGGTATCTATCTGCAAGTTGACACCTCAACTCCAAATGCCTCATCAGAGACTGTGGTCCATGTCCACACAGCCTCACATCCCCAGAGCCCTTCAGGAATGTGGTACAGATCACAGGAAATGACAGGGATGGGGATGGTCTGAAAGGCTTGAAGGAAAAATAGGTAAGCAGCCAGTCAGAAAGGGAGACTGGGGTGATGGCTATAGGAACAAACTTTTTAAAAAAGGAAGACTGAGTTAGAATTGAGGACTGTCGTGATGAGGGGTGATGTTGGCTATAAATTGGCATAGTTGAGAGAGCTGTCTTGTGGAAGATAATGGTTTAAAGAGGCAAGGTTTTAGTCTTTTTAGTTACTGTCTTGAAGCCCTATAAAGAAAAGGGGGCAGTCAGTGTTAAACTGCCCCCATAGTCTTAATCAGAAAGCACATGCAGTAAAACAAAACTCGTGTGGGTGTTAAGCAAAAGATAGCGCCCTGGACAAGGCATAGGAGCTGTGCAGCAAAGATGAGCAGAAAGAAGTTTTAAGAGGAAGAAACGTAGAGTATTGGATTCCTCTTTTTTTAACCTTTTTAAATGCATTAAAATGGAAATTATTACAAAGAAAACACCACATGTAGTTATTTTAGAAAATGAAATTTCTGTAAAGAAAACCTTTACAGAAAAGTATATAATTATGATAAGGTGGGATGTTTCTGGAAATTTCCAGATAGTTCCCCATACTCAGGAGGATGATTGGGACAGCCTGGTTATGAGAGAGGATGGAAAATTTTGAAGGACTAGCTGATTACGTAACTTTTAGGCTATTGCTGTGATAGCTTAGTTATTAATAACAATTTGAGGAAATCTGCTTCTGGAAAACATTTGGCTCCAATAAGGAAGACACGCAACTGTTTGTAAATGCCCTGGTATTGGTGAGGAGCCATTCACTCACAAGTTAAAACACTTAAGAAAGCCAGAGCTGAATTTTACTAGTAACAAGCTGTTGATAGCACCTGATCTAGACACCTCCCGGAACACATTAGCAGGGAGAGAAAAGTGGACCCTGGAGTCCGACCTGGGTCTAAGTCCCATGTGACCCTAGCAGATCACCATGGAAAATCACCGCAGACAACAACAAACATCCTAAGGTTAACCTTCACTATTCACACTCACACCTGCTTGAATTTACAGAGCACTTACAATGCCAGGTGCTACTGTAAATGTTTCGCATATATTATTTAATTCTATTTAAAAACAGAAACAAAACACCTAGGAGGGAGGCATTAATACTAAAAATTGTTGCACACGGTTAGATACTGAATCTGAAGGTCAGAGATGTGGCCTTATAGCAACAAAGCTGGGCTATCAACACAGGCAGGCTGAAGCCTCACGTCCCACCTCCCACCCGCCAGTCGCAGGGAATCACCAACAGCAATATCGCTTACAGACTCTTCTTCTATGTACATCAGTTCTCGCTGAAGTTTTTAAAACTTCAGAGTTTCCAAAAGCCTCAATGGAAACGTATAAACATGCAATTAGACCATGAGTTTCTTTGGTTTTGTTTTTAAAGTTGGAATCCACCATTACCAACAAGTTAGCTCAGGTTTTCTGGAAGTTCTCATTGGCAGTTATGTAGACAAAAACATTTCAGGCTTTTTTTTTTTAAGGGGAAGATGAATCATTGCTTAATAAATGCAGTTTAGTGGAGTTGATCTTTCTGAACACTGGCCTATGGAGAGAGAATAAAAGGGTTCTTGGCATTGAGAAGGCTGGGAACTGCTCCTTACATGTTTATGCATGTTGCTCAATCCCTCAGCCTTCACAACTGTGTTTAAATGACACCATTCTTTCCTGCATCGTTTAAGATGCTTCACTTTGCATATGCAATCCACTCAACTCACCAAAAATGATCACATTCCTAACCCTTGGGCAGGAATCGGGGTGCAAGCACTGATTTCGGGGGAGGGGGAAAACAACCCTTTTACAAAATCTTAAGATGTAACCTGGGAGTTAGTCTTCTCCAACGGAAAAAATAAAAAGACTCAATGCTGAATGATTAAAAACAAAACACCTGCACCTAGGTGTGCATGAGGCAGTAAAAGTAAGCACACTGCGAGTTGGTGGAGGAAGGATGCCAGCAGTCAGTCGGTGGCCTGTATTTGGAGAAAAGGGTCCGCTCTTTTGGGTGAGACAGTTCTTACACATGTTGGGAACCAACCTAGTCCTCCCCTGACAGCCATGGGAAAGCACGGGTTCCCGAGAATTTGGTGCGGCTAAAACCGCACAGGACCCGGGTGCGCTAGGCCTGCGCCCCGGTGGCCAGGGCCTGCTCTGTGGCCTTGTCCCAGCCAGCTCTGCAGCGGTGGCACCGGGGGGCTGGAGCCTCGCCGCCCGCAGCGCCCCTGAGGCCTGTGCGTCCGCTCGAGGTCTGGCCGCCCTCCGGCCTGCACCGGGGGTGGAACGGGCGTCCGGGCCCAGCCGCCGGCGTCCATTTTCTGGGCGGCGCTGCGGCCGGACTCGCAGGTCCGGAAGCTCCATGGACCCCGCGGGAAGCGCGCGGACGGCGGCGGCGGCGCCCCGTAAGTGCCCGGGGGTCCGCGCATCTCCGGGAGGGAGCCGGGAGCCAGTGGGGCAGCGCTCACTGCAGCCGCGGACGCTGAGCCGGCCGAGCAGTCAGCGTCCGCAGGTGGAGCGTCCCGCCCCACCAGGCCCAGCTGCAGGGGGGGAGCGGGGTGGGGGTGGGGGTGACTGACGCGCACCTGGGGCTCGGGAACCGCTCGGGATTGCAGCACCTCCCCTCCCCTGAAGCGCGGACCCGAGCTGAGTCCTGACCCTACCGGATCGCGATGAGATCCTGGTGCGACACCAAGCCCCTGGAATTGAACCGGACGTGCAAAGGCAGGGCCCTGCCCCCAGGGGGTTGCAGCCTCGGCCTCCTGCTCCTCCTGCAGCCCTAGGTCTGTTGGGACAACTCAACAGTCCGGCCGCTGTTAGACACTTCTTTGCAGGTTAACTGATAAATAACCTGAGATTTTAGCCTATCTGCGGTTCCACTTTATAACTACTGCTTCGCGGAGGGTAAGTGCCTGATTCCATCCTGGACTTTGGGCCTGATTGAAAATCCCTTTCTAATGATCTATTCTAGATGATATGCGTTTATGTAGTGTATACCTATGTGAAAGGTTAAAGACTGTTCTAACGGGGAAGCTTAAGTACTCGCTCCGGTTCCCGTGGCTGGAAAGAAGGGGAGTTTTGTTGTGGTTCCGGAGAAACTTATAGTGACTTACTGTAGCTGAGATCAAAGAGCAGAGTTTTTGTTTTGCGACAGGGTCTCGCTAAGGAGCCTAGAACGTTCAATAAGCATGCATCCCAGGCTGGTTTCGAACTTGCAGCGGTCTGCTGACGGCTAGGATTAAAGACTTCTGCAGCGCCGCCTGACAAACCAGTGTTTTTCCAAGACCAGACAACGCATTGGTAGAATCCCTTTGGTGGGTCATTGCTGAAAATTGTTTTAAAAGATTAGAATATACAATACGGTAGAAAAGGCTAAAAGAAAAGTAAGCATTGCATATAGTGAAGATGTGTATTGTCTAATGAAGCCTCTGGCTTATATAACATAATCTGTGAAAAATGGGTCACTGTCAAAAAAGCCTTTAAGACCCCAACTTAGTGTTTTGTGCTCAAGTTAACCTGGGTTTGAGTCCCAGAGCTCACTTAACTGTGTGACCTCCAGCAACAGGTTCATGGCAGTGTTAGTAGCTGTAAAATGGGTCAATGTTTCCTACAGCTGAGGGGCATTACAGAGATTACCCATCCACTGGCTGCCCTTGGTGCAGTCCTTGACATACAGGAGGCGCTCCCCATATACTAACTGCAATTACTTTTGTGGCTGAAATACTGAATCCTAGAAACTAGTCCTGAAACACTGCATACTTTTGTCTTCTCTTAGATCTTGATGTGGAGGAGATGGAGGACTCAGAACCAAGGATTCCCAAGTGATTTCTGCCAAGGCACAGAAACTAACTCTGTCAAGGCCGGTGTGTTCTAACTGAGGTAATGAAAATGTACACCTTCCCTTAGTCTACATGAAATAAGAAATGGCAGTTTTTGAAAGATTCCTGAAGGTGTCTGAATCATGATCTCTACCTGCCAGGTTTGTGTACTACAAAATTTCCATGACTCTAAAACAGCCTGTTATTGAGATCACATGGTGTGCCAGGCCCCTGTGGTGAGGGAGATCCAGAAAACAGGGCTTCAAGGCAACTGGCGCCTCGTGTTAGTTCTGCTGATAGCTTTTATGAGAGCTTTTGTACATGTCTTGATAGATCTGTGGCTTCCTAAAGTCATATGGACCCCAAAACATGACGGAAGCCCAGAGAGTTCAAATGAGTTTTTCTTGTTACCTCCAGTGGGTTGAGGTCAAGGCAGGAATGTATTTCCCAGACACATAGCCAGCCTCTCCACTTGCTGTAGGGTGAGCCCTCTGCGAGCCGTCGAGTGCGCAAGCTGGAAGCGACATTTCCAGTTTTCACATAGATGTATTGGCAGCCCAACACACTAAGCTCTACCTTGGAGGTGGTTACAAAGTCCTGGGTGGTGGCAGTAACAAATACC
Organism: Cricetulus griseus; assembly: GCF_003668045.3. NCBI lineage: Eukaryota > Metazoa > Chordata > Mammalia > Rodentia > Cricetidae > Cricetulus > Cricetulus griseus. The sequence goes on along the minus strand of NC_048597.1, from coordinate 205,304,840 downwards.
ATTTGTCAAATGGTTGTATGTCTTTATGTGCCAGGCAGTGTGTTAATAATTTACTCCTCAACGGTACTAAGAGTTGAGGAAGAAGAGGTTTAAAGGAATGAGATGGAAAATAGTGGCAGGTCTCCGTAGGCTGCGCAGCTAGCTCATCCTTTGTGGTGTATCCTGTGTACACAGTGCTTTGCTGGGACCACAGAGTTCACAGTTAAGCGGCTGTCCTCCAGAAGCTTACAGTCTAACTTCTACCTGTAGTCCAAAGAGGCAGAATGGGTGGGCCAGTCCCCTCGGTCGTGACTTTCTCTTACTACTGGTACAGCAGCCTCGCAATGCCAGTTGACACAGGAACAGACTATAATAATGGGCATTTCAAAGTCTTGCTTTTCAATTTGAGTTTTCATTCTTTTCCACTTTTAACGTCTATTAAACTTATGCTTTCAATTTATTTGGATTCATTTTTTTATTGAACTTCTCTGAGATTCTTGGGTATTCAAAAATATTATTATACTTTTATAATTATATTAGTCGTGTCCAGTCTTTTAGCAAGGAATTATTTGTCCAGCTGTCAGTGATTTTCTGTTGGTAATCAACTTTAAGAATGTTGGAGATTGACTTATGTAGTTTTCATTTTTCAAACTCTTAAAATCTAACTTGAAATTTTTCATTTTTCCATTCCTGTCGCTTGCAATGGAGGCCTTTTTTTATTTTTATGCGTGGCCCATGGGCGGGGGAGGGGATGCAGTCTGACAAGAGAACTTTCTGATTCAAAACTCTCTCTCTTAGCTTTGTAGAGCAGAGGGCTGTGGGTATTCTAAAATAAAGGAACTGAAGAAACACAAACACTTTTGTTTGATTAATGCAATAGGAAGCCAAAGGCGGCCCCAGGAACTGCAGTAAGCACTGGAAGTCAGACTGTGTGACCTGACTGCCACTTGTTACAACATAGGTCTCGTATAAAAAGAAATGAGATCATGAGTGTGCACATGGTTTGTGCGCTTAGGAAGTTCTGTAAATGTTACGCAGCAAATATTTAAGTAGCTGCCATAAGTATGACCCTGCTAGAGGGACTGGAGAATTTAGCAGAGAAACAACTGACATTTCCCTCTCAGCCTGTTAATAGTGCTTGAAAAAAAGCCAACAAGAAATAGACATACACACACACATGGGCACACACATATATACACATTCTCTCTCTCTCTCTCTCTCTGTCTCTCTCTCTCTCTCTCTCTCTCTCTCTCTCTCTCTCTCTCGTGTGTGTCTATGTGTGTGTGTATGTGTCTCCAGACGTGTACAGAGTGTAAAAAGAAGGCATTTGAAGTAGGAATAAAGGAAGAGTAAGGAAGCACGGAGCATAGTCTGTGGACAGTATCCAGTCCAGTTGAGTTAGAACTGGTCTATACAGGCATCCAGGGGGAAACAGAACTGGAGAATATTTGTTGCTGAACAATAATGGTCTTGAATGCCAACTAGGAAATTGGAATGTGTTAATCAATGGTGTCATTAATGAACAAGGAAATGTCACGGCTGTGCATAGGAGCCTGCTCTTGTGCATAGCTTAGAGGAGGTTGGGAGAAGAGGATACAGGAAGAGGGGTGCTGCAGTCCACCAAGAAAAGGGGCTGGCCCAGAGTAGATGGTATCCAGTCAGGGCTGTGGGTAGTAAGATGGGAAGAAACGGCAGTCAGCTGTCTCGCTGGAGAAGGCGCTGGCACAGCGTTCCCAGAGCCGTGGTGCCATGGTGACCCTGAGAGGGAGGTGACGAGCTGCATCCTGGGGGTACTGCGTGTAAAACACTGAAGCTGCTATCTCTCACCCAGATGGGGCTCAGGACTCCATAGGGAGGGGAAAGCCAGTTCAGGAGTTATTGGCACACAGGAGGAGAAAAGGTGAGAGAAGAGGCTTTTCATTGCAGTATAGGAAGATGTGATTGACTATTGAACTTTTTAAGAAAAGAAATGACCTGGGGAGGCAGAAAGACACCCATCAAGAGAGCAAAGAACCTCAGAGGAGTGTGTTTCCAGAAGCCTCTGGAATGTGGCTTTCGTTGGGCCCTGGAGTAGGAGGGATGGGCCCAAGAGCATGAGACTGACAGGAGGTTCTTATGTGTATGTGGGCATTTTCCTTTGCCCACAATGTGGTATGTAATGTGATATGCACCTGAATATTAAGTGGTTTTGTTTGCATACATTTATAGCTTGCACAAATCAAGAGTAAATCTTGCATAAATCATTGGCCTTAGCATGCTCCCAAATATATTTCTCATTACTAAAGTTCAGGTGGTTTTGATAGTGATGTTAACACTGTATTCCGTTATCAATAGACAAATCAGAGAATCTCTCCTAAAAGAATGAATTAAAAAAAAACCTTCTGTTGTTGCAAAAAGTTTCTAAAAGTAACTTAATTCCATTGCCTTTTATCATATATCTATTAAATAATGTATCTCTTTTTCTGAGCATATGATTTTAATAGAATGGAATGAGGATACTGGAGTCAGATAAAGCCAGTCTCATGAACTAGCTGGGCCATTTTCCAGACTTGTGACTTAAGTGAAGTCCCTGTAAGCCTGAATTTTTCCATCCTAAGCTTATATTGGTCTGTTTTGAAGCACAGATGTAAATTTATGCTAAGGTGAATCCGCACAAGAAGCTCTATCTTCCTGGTTCATTTTTTTTTAAGATTTTATTTATTTCTTATGTATACAACATTCTGCTTCCATGTATATCTGCACACCAGAAGAGGGCACCTCATAAGGGATGGTTGTGAGCTACCATGTGGTTGCTGGGAACTGAACTCAGGACCTCTGGAAGAACAGTTGGCGCTTTTAACCTCTGAGCCATCTCTCCAGCCCTTCCTGGTTCATTTTTAATGTATTTCTTTTTCCCATTGTACTGTTCTGTCGTGTGTGTATTGAAGTGACCAGGAGTGTAGTTATGGATCGGGCTTCACCAGGGCCATCTGGAGAGACGGCTCTGGTGGTTGCAGAGGACTTGAGTTTGGTTCCCAGCACTTACATAGCGGTTCACAAAGGACTCTCTACCTCTAATCCCAAGGGATCCAGAACTCTCTCTGGCCTCCACGTGCACTAGACATGCACGCAGGGCACATACATCCATGCAGACAAAACACTCATACACATAAAACAAAACCAA